>NC_143093.1:5002500-7502500 GCF_061535455.1 Colias philodice
AATTATTTTTCTAACATGTTGGTCTGAAGGTAAGCATTATTTAATAATAAACTGTTTATATACGTGTGAACTAATAGTATCATAAATATCCATCGTTACAATTTTTTAGACGAAAAAGTAAGAATGTTTAAGAGTTTAGACACACAGATAAATAAACCAATTATGATTAAATTTGCAAACTTTGGCGATATTATTAGCATTAATGACGAACAACAAAATATATTATTAATAGCAGATCTGAATTGTGATCAAGCATCTTCATCTTTAAAAACGGTACGTACCTATATTAAAAAACGCAATAGTGCAAATAATTAAATGATTATTCACCCTATTGCGTCTGTTATCAAGTGCATAAATAAAATAAGTATATTTATTTGTTTTTCGGCCCCACACAGTAAAGCAATAACAATATACAATGTGTCATGAATTACATTTCATTCAAGATCACTTAATTGCATTTTTATTTCTTACGTCTTTAGTACGAGGAAAGGAAATTATTCCGATCGCCGTTACAATGGATTTTAATTACAAACGAAACAAGAAATAAAAGTGGCAATATTTTTCACTTTTACAATAACATCAATATTTTATTGGACGTTGAAGTTATGATAGCGCAGAAAATACAGGACAAATACGTTATTGAATACGGTATAGTTAGTTAATATTTAATAGATCCTTACTAGTACAGTCATTTTTCAAGAAATCTTATGAATGATAAGAAGATTACTATTCTTCTACCACCCTTAATTGCAACTTTAAGAACCGAATGATAACATAATATATATTGAGCCTTTTATTTGTAAGTGTCTATAAAATTATTTCGAATAAAATGTTTAAAGTAAGAAAGCTGCCAGTATGCAATAAAAATAAATTAATTGCAGTCTACAAGATAAGTAATCAATCACGTTGGCGGTCTGAATTTTTCGGAGAATGGAGCTCAGGTCACGGCTTACAAAAACATAAAGATTGGGTCGGAGTGGCTGCAGTTCGGAGGAGAATTCTCGATGAACATATTATCAGTGTCTGTTACGTTCTAACAGATACTGATAGCATAAATCATTTAACAGATGGAGAGTATGTAGCAAATGTTATCTTATGTGACGTGGTGGAAATATCCTTAGAAATTGACAAGACAAGACATTTAACATTTATAAGATTTTGATAAAACTAATTGGCGTGTCATAAAAAGCTAATAATTAGTTTTATGGTAAAGTTACTTATTTTTAAGTACCGCAGTACCTACTTCTCACCGTTTATAATAAAAAAGAAGAAAGAATGTAAGAACGGCAAGATAAGGGGTGACGGAATTCTTATAATATTGTCATCTTATTATTAAGCTAATAAATTGAACTCACATTTCAATAAACAATTCATCAGTATCATATATAGTATTGACCATAGAAATCTAAATATCAAGGTATTGTGACAATACAATTACGTAGCTTCTATTATGTGCGTCATTTTAATGTTTATTTCCATCTACGTAAAAAGAATACTAAAAGAATTCGTATACACATTTTTCTAGGAACGATCATATAGACACGATAACAAAAGTTAATTTTCCCACAACAAATCATTTGCTAGATTTTCTTAATGCGAGCAGGAAATATATCTTTACTGACACATGGGGATATAGAATCAATAATACTTGGAATGGAATGACTGGATATTTGCATAGAGGTGAAGTTGAAATTGGAGGTGAGATAAATTAAACAAACAGTTTAATTTTTGTAAAAAGTTTTTAATGTAGGAAAGTTGAAGAAAATATAAATGATCCGAGCAAATGTTTTGTCATTATATATAAAATATTTAACATCGCATAAAAATACTTTATTATCTACAATTAAACCTAATTTTAATTCTGCTCTACCTTGTGTATTATATGATTTTTGACACGACTACGGGCTGAAAACTAAAGCCAGTATACCAACAGCTATTTCATAATAATACGTGACTCTATAAAATAAAATAATCTGTAGGTAAATTACACTCTTAATAAATGATATTCTGTTAATAATATTTCATTCCAGGCTCTCCCATGTTCTTTACGTCACAACGAATTTCCGTTGTTGAATACATTTCGAGTCCAACACCAACGCGATCCAAGTTCGTATTCCGGCAACCAAAACTTTCATATGAAAATAATCTGTTTGTTTTATCTTTTCAAAAGTATCTTTGGTATGGCACGGCAGCTCTGATTGTTCTTCTGTTTTTATTCTTATTTATTGTCACTATTTGGGAGTGGAAAATTTCCGGCAAGCATTCATCGGTACAGTATAAAATTTTGATATAACTTTTGTTCTTAAAACCATAACTTTAGCATCTGAACAAACAATAAATTTACAACACTTTTATGTATTTTAGAGAGTTGGTAATTCGTCCGTGCTTCAGCCTAATGTATTTGATGTTGCATTATTAATATTCGCGGCCTCTTGTCAGCAAGGGACACATGTGGAACTTAAAGGTGTATTTTTATTTTTCGTATAATACATATTATGCAGGTTTACTAATGTATAATGTATATGCATATGTACGTATGCATGTACCTGTGTCTTTTCGTTAAGTTAATGTTAACATTTAAAGGGTCTGAACTTACAGGTTTTAACAAACTTCATACTTTTACGGTTACACTTCTTAAGGCTGCAGTCTAGCAAAATTGCGTTTTCAACAAGTTATTTGACAATTTTTTCCCGGCTAATGAAATGATAAACTGAATTTTTTTTTCTTGTTTATCAATTAATGTTATATACGCAATGCGCGTGAATTTTTTCACATTTATAAAGTTACTTTATGTTACCTTAATCAGGCCTTCAAGATAAGTCTCTTTCCCCCAAAATCATTTCGAGCTAAGTTTGTGCACTCACTACGTTGCAACCGATTACAATTTACACAATCTGATCAGCGCATTATTATCCTTATATAGTCGTTATTAAAAACTGCTGAACACAATTGCCGAAAAACTTATGATTTTCTTAATTAGAACGTTATAAATTCATTAAATTTCCCATTTTTTGCCTTACAAAATCTATTGATAAATACTGCTAAAAGTTATTTTTTCCATTAATTTATTCGAGTTGGTTGAAGACCAATGAGTACTTATTAATCCTTTAAAAGAATTTTTTTTTGAATTTTGATAATTCTTTAAATATTAAAAAAATATTTAAAATAATTAGGAAAAATCCTAGCGAATTTCTTTAGTCGCGCTCCTTGGGCCGGAGCGTTCTGACGTGTGCTCTACGCTCGATTTTCCTTCATACCGAAGTGAAAGTTGCTCTACTTCATTAAATTTAATATTTTTGTTAATTGATTATTTTTATCTTAGTTTTGTGCAAATATTCGTATTTTTAAACATTTGATTTCGATATGGAAAATAAACGAAAAAAATATGCGTGTAACTATGTACTTACTAGAAAAAAAATTATCTTCGAACATAAAGTTAATGAAACCAAATAGATTGCAAAGGTGATTGGCAACAATTTCTTTATTTTACGGGGTGTCAGTAAAGGGATGTATATTTCTTTAAAACTAAAGTAAGCTCATAAATTTTCTTATAATATATTTTTTTTGAAGTTCCAAAAATGTTTATTTTTCGTTTGAGAAATACGAAATATAATATAAACTTGTATTGAGAACTTGAACTTCCCAAGTTCATCCGGGGAAATCCCCATACGGGGAAAATGATTTGTTTACTCCAAAATTATATGCCGAGGTGTTTTAATTTTTTCTTCTAGTCATTTTCAACGTAGCGGCATGTTGTTTGATTATTAATTTTGTAACTTAAATACAGGATGTTGGTTTTATATTCTGATCTTACAGACGCGCTGACAAATTTAGTCCGCCATTTCTAGTTTAGTCTACCAACTCTAAGTACCAATATTAAAACGAATGGATTATCATCACATCATCAAAAATCAGATGTAATGGAAGATCACAATAACATAGAAAATTCAGTGGGTGTTGAGAACTAAACAAACAGAAGTAACAGAGACGCAAAGAATAAAAAAGAGGACGAAAACGATAATTCGTTGATGCTTTGATGCGTTGAACAGCGTAAAGGAGAGGAGGACAGGAAAACATTATGAATGTGGATGGTGGATTGTATACAGGGTGTAATCGTTAAGTATGTGCAGGCGATTATGACGTTATTATTGCAGGTATCAAAAAACTAAAAACTGATATCGAAATTACTTTACCTAATGAGCAAAATGACAATAATAACTTTTTAAAAGTATAACGAGAAATATCTAAAAAATTTACTTTATACACTCCCATATCAAAAAGGGAAAATGGGACTAGTAGAAGTTAAATGTCTAATTCCGGCAAAAGACATTAATGCGGAAGATGCGGTTAAAAAAATTTAATATTTGAAATACAATGCAAAAAATAACACTTTTAAGAATCATGACTATTTTTTCCAAATTCAGGGACAACTAAACGTTGCAGAAGCAGAAGTCTGCTTATTTGCTGTTTGGACTGGAGTGAATCATTCGTTAAAAATAGAATATATAAAAAAGTATGTAACGTTTAGGCAAAATAAAATGATGGACCATTATCAAGATTTTACATAAATTGCCTACTGTCAGAATTGATTGATTCGAGACTTCAGCATTCGATGCCCATCAAGGACCCATCCTATATCATTCAAGCGATTGAAAAAAAAAGAGATAAATCCAGTGCAACCGATAAAGCATCAGAATGCTAGCAAAAGATTTATTAGGTTTATCAATATAAATCTATATATTATACATAATATAATAAATCTGTAGAAGACGCGAAGACTGACATCCGCGCGGACGGAGTCGCGGGTGGAAGCTAGTCAGAAATAAATATCTTTTGTTTTCATTTGCGTATTTTTCTATTTTATAATTTTTTAACACAAACATTACATTTTTTTATTATATACAAAATTTGTTTATCCGTTTTATTAGTTAAACTGAACAACTTTCACTAAGAAACTTAGGTCGAAAAAAATGTATAGAGTTATGCATTTTGTATGGAAAGCTTATTTTTTTTTATATTTCGTCCAAAATTCTTTGTAAAAGTTGATCAGTTATATAAACATGAAGTTGAAGATATCAATAGAAAGTATTCGCAAATTTTGTGTACTGATAAAAAAAAATCACCCGGTGTAATTTTCACGAAAATTTTTTCAAATTGTCATTTTTGGTACTTATTACGAATATTAAATTATACGAATGATTTAATTTTTAAAAATTAAGTGGAGCAACTTTCCCTTAGTACATTTGTATTATTTACATATAGGATGACAGGATGCATTTGTTTGCACTACTAGACCAAGCCCTTAGGACGTTTGTCCACTACAAGGAATTTTACGGTCCGGCATTCCGATTTTTTACTGTCCGGTATGGCACGCCATTAATCTATATACTAGCTTGTGCACTATACGTAATTTTACTGTCCGACATTTTACTTTTCCCTATTCCGGATGGTTTTTTGTGTCTACGAGTCGCTGTAGGTATAATTGTTTTCGAATGCCCACTTGCTCGGATTTTACTGTTTTTACTGCATATGCCAATTTAAAGCAAGCTCTTGTTTTACTTTCTTTTAGTTGGCAATGAGATTTGAGAAGTCGGTATTGTTATTTTATATACATTGACCAAGCATTGACCTATAATTATTATCTAAGTAAGTGTTGGTAAGTTAAAGTTCAAGTGGGAATAGCTTTAGCTCCTCGTCACCGATTAAAATAAATAAGTGAAACACGCATTTTAAATCTCTTACGGAACTTTACTTTTTATTATAACGAAGTAATATAATATTTCACCTTCTATATTTTTTACTCGTTTCTTGTAAAATGCAAAAACAATCATTTATGATAGCATTATACCGCCAAACTTCCTTGAACTGTACCGCACTGATCCGAGTAAAGACGGACAGGTGCACAAGCAATTCATCGGTTTTTTCATGCCACACCGGACCGTAAAAAATCGGAATGCCGGACAGTAAAATTCCTTGTAGTGCACAAGCGCCCTTAATGTATAAATAATTTTATTTATCTAATCAACTCGATAATAAAAACTGTATAATATCAATTTCTTAAATTCACAATAATTATCTCCCCAAGTAACATAAATCAAACAAGTATTTTCTATGAGAACAAGTTTTCCAGTAATCAGAATATGTAGGCATCTGCCTAATACAGACTAAATGGAATACAAACATGTTCACAGGAAATAATTAAGCTCGGTTTGCCATCATTACAGTCTCTCTGGGTTTCACTGCGTTGTTAACGCCTCAACATCCCATATTTGAATAAAACGATTTGTTTTGTCGACAGTAAAGCTATATAACTTTCCGATCTTGAACACTTCTGTACATTTCATGCAATGGTTAGGCATAAGCTTCAATTGTTGGTTTATAGAATCATCATGAATTTCTCTTAGAGAATACAATTAGCAAGTTCATGAGATAAGATTCCTATGAATCTTTCAGATTAAAAAATAACACACAAATACTTACTTAGTAATAACAATAAGTCTGCAAAGGCTAAAGATTTCATATTTACTCAGATTTTTTACGAAACTATTCCTTTTTCTTTCAGGTTCTTTAGGACGTATTGTGCTACTGCAACTTTTCGTTGCGGTAACATTTCTATACACGTCCTACTCTGCGAACATTGTCGCTCTATTGCAATCCAGCTCCTCTCAGATTCGATCCCTAGAAGACTTGCTACATTCTAGACTAGCTTTTGGAGTTCACGACACTGTTTTCAACAGATACTATTTTTCAGTAAATATCTCTTTACAAAATTATTTTAGTGCACCTGTAAAATTAAGTGTGGTTAAATATATATGTTATGTAGGTTGAAACGGAACCTATCAGGAAAGCGATATATCAAACGAAAATTGCACCAGCTGGAATCAAACCAAGATTTATGAATATGGAGGAGGGAATTAAGAAAATGCGAAAGGTAGGTCTAAGTTTAGACGAATGAGGATACGTCAATAATTATACAACACAATAACAATCCTTATGGCAAGGTACGGACTTCTGGTCTTTCTCAATTACATGTCGTATTTTTGCAAAATAGTGACTTAAATGTTATAATGTAGGGATTCTCTTGGTACTTTTAAACACATCGCTTTTCAGGGACTATTTGCTTTTCACATGGAAACTGGAGTAGGTTACAAATTTGTTGGCAAATACTTTCAAGAGGGAGAAAAGTGTGGACTGAAGGAAATCCAATATTTGCAAGTGATAGATCCTTGGCTTGCAGTCAGAAAGGACACGCAATTTATGGAAATCTTTAAAATTGGGTATCAATTCTTTGCATTCCATTTCGAATTTTTAAAACTTAAAGCGTATGATAGAGCTCATTTTTATAATAACACTTGTTTTAACGTCTTCCTTTCTAGAACTAAACGCCTCCAAGAACATGGATTACAGCAAAGAGAGAATCGTATGTTGTACGAAAAGCGACCGAAATGTTTGGGAAGACAAGAGAATTTCGTATCAGTCAGCATGGTAGACTGTTATCCCGCAATTCTGATACTATCTTATGGCTGCCTTTTGGCTGTGATATTGCTAATTCTAGAAATTCTCAATAACAACAGAAATATTTTGAAGAATACATCCTGCACAAAAATAATAAAATAAAACTCTACAATTACATACCACAGAAGAACAATAGAACTAAATCAAAGCAATTATTTCCTAGAACGTAGATATTAATGCTCAAAAGCCTAGCATTAAAGCTTCAGTTAAAATAGGAAGCAATTAGAAAGCATTAGTTATGTAAACACAATACCCTCCTCTGTGATTAACGTACAGTTCTAGTTAATACGTGTGTAGCAATTATTAAGGAAAGTAACAATTTCTTGGAGCAATTATGCACAAATATTTTATATAAACTTTGCCTATACGAGCACACTCTCCTACCATTCGCAGTTGTTTTGCTGTCTGCAATATGAAGCTTTCAGCCAATATTATTTTTTCTGCTTTACTATTAGAATTTATCAATTCTCTAAATGTTGATGAAATTAATATGGCAGTAGACGTTATTAATTCTTTTCGGAAACCGACAACGATATTGGCATTCGTTTGTTCAGATGATTGTAAGTTTTTTTTTTATAAATACCGTAAGCACACTTCTAATATTATGCTAATTACAATACATAGATGATGATTTTGTTGAGTTTGTACCTAATAAATGTCTGTCATGTTTTTTTTTTCTGTAAAGAAGGGAAAATTTTGAATTATCGCAGTTACCGCGATTCTTTAAAAATAATATTAACTTATTTTCAATTTGAATAATACATAAATTCAAACTCTAGCAAATTATCTGAAGCTATATCGCAAACTAAATAAAGGCCACTTATCCAAAGTAATGGACTGTATGAAAAATGCATATGAAATTGAAAACGTGATACCGCATCAGGAATTGATGTTTCTAGTGGACGGAAAATGTTTACAATGCAATCATTTTCTAGAAAAAGTAAGTATGTACCTACCTATATCGCTTCCTATATTATAATCTAACTGTTTAATGTTTATAAATGTGTATAAATATTTTGTATGATTTTTTTTTTATTTTATATACCTAAACGTTCATATGTTTTTGCGAATTTTCTAGGTAAACAAAAATAATCTATTTCGTTATCCAACTCGTTGGCTTATAGTCGGTAAAACTGAAGAAATGAAAAATTATAATATGAAAATCGATTCTGAGATTATCGTCGCTGCCAACGAAACATCTGGGTATAATTTATACATGCGTGAGTATTTTCATCATCAGTCAAATAACACAATATATAAATATGTATAAGATTTATAACTAATAAAGTTTTCTTTTAGCTTACAAAATATCGGAAAGCAGGAATAGTACCGTAAAAGAATATTTTGGCTCTTGGACAACACAAAGAGGTTTAAATAAAGCTCAGGCTATGATATATTCGACTTCAATGAGGCGCAAAAATTTAATGGGAATACTTATAACTACTTCGAGTGTTATTAGCGAAGAGAATACGAAAAACGAAATAATGAGCTTAAGGTTTTTATTGAACTACTCCAACAAAATAATCGAAAAAGTATCTTACAAGAACTCTACCAAGGGCTCTACCTTACTGCTTAGCTTTCATTGCATTTATATTGTGTAATTAACGTAGGATTACTAATTAGTAGACTAAAGTTTGCTGTACCCAGATGTTACTGCAGCTGAGCTATTTTTCTTAAGTTAAATGTAGAAAAATAAAATAAATCTATGAATTATTGGCATAATTTATTGGCGAAGTGCGTGTTCGCAGTAGATAACTAGGTATATATATTTTTCGTTTAGTGTTAGTTATGATGATTAACATTTCAGGAACATTTTTGTGGACACAGTAGCTAAAACTAGTTACCGCCAAATTATTCCACTTTTCGACTTCATGAATGCTACAATGCTTACCATTTTTACGGATACTTGGGGGTATATAATAAATGGATCGTACAATGGTATGGTTGGTGATATGGTTCGTGGAAACGCAGATTTAGCTGGTAAAGTATGGAATAAAGTAAATTCTTATTAGATAAATCTTATTCTTTGAAAATCACAATACACTGAAGAATTTTTTAAGGTTCTACAGTTTAAAAAGACTGGTGAATTTTGAGCAATTACATTTTATAGGATAGGTAATTAAATACCTAATTAATTGATGCTAATATATTGTATAATTTCATTTTCTGTTCAGGTACAATCATATTCATAACAAAACCTCGGCTTGATGTGTTAGAATATCTGGTTTATCCATCGCCCCCTACAACCAAATTTGTCTTTCGTCAACCATCACTATCATACCAAAATAATCTATTCATATTGCCGTTCAAACCAGTTGTATGGATGTGTATTTTTGCATTGATATTATTACTCACAATTATCCTGTTCATAAATGCTTATTGGGAAAGCATGAAGCTAGTTAATAAGAATAATGTAAGTTATTGACATCTGTTTGTCTATTTGAATGTCTCTGAGAAAATGATTTCAATATTTAGCATAGTTATGTAAATAAAATCGACACTAATAGTAGGTATCTAATTCATAAATCGATTTGTTATGCATTATAATGTTATTTTTTGAGTGCAAAAATAAACGTTAGAAAACAGAGGGAAAATGTAGAGTTCAAACAGAAAATTAGTGTCAAAAACTCCTTATGATTATTTAATATAAATGTACGATACCTATAGATATAGTTATATTTCTTATAGATATGTAAGTACTTAATATTTATATTTGTTTTCAGCGAGACCAAACGGTACTAAGACCAAGTATGAGCGATATTGTTATAATGATAATAAGTGCTATTTCTCAACAAGGAAGCTCTACTGAATTAAAAGGTTTCAACAAATAGTACAATTTCCTATTATTAGATTTATAATAATTGGTGATGTTCTAAGGACGATGTTACAAGATAATTGTCTATAGCTAAGTACTTCCTCTACACAGGAAAGCGGAAACATTTTGTCATAAATTACCTACTTATTCATAATAATAACATTATTTTTAAAACATAGAAAAAAATATTACCTTAACCTTTTGAAAAATCGATGGATGGATTTTCCGCATTCCAAATTGCTCTAAATCTTTGGTTCAAACTACCTAATACATTTATCTTCCAGGTACCCTAGGCCGTGTTGTGATGTTCATATTGTTCTTTGCTTTCGTCTTCTTGTTTACTTCATATTCAGCTAACATAGTTGCATTGCTACAATCAAACTCGAACCAAATCAGGACCCTCGGTGATCTTTTGAACTCCAGGCTTGAACTAGGCGCCGAAGACACCACGTATAACAGATATCATTTTTCGGTAATAAATTTAATACTTAGAATAATACATTTACATCATTGAATAGGTCATTAAAATTTAATAGGTCATTAAAATATTAGATGACAGAGAGATTTATTTGCATAGAGGACATATTAATGAACCAATAACGCAGAAGTAATATTTTTTATTCCAAATAATTCATAAGGCTTTTTGGATAACACCTTACATGAAATCATAGATTACATTTTGTAGAGCTATCCGTTGTGATATTTATCGTGAAATACAGATTTTTCACAAAGCATTTTACAACAAATTAATTGTATTTTTGCTACATGTACTATCCACATATCTGTTATCTATACTAAGCTAAGTACATTATTCCGTTATATTTTCCTTGATTCACTAGTAATTGTCATAATGTTTAGTTTTCGAAGACACTCATGTATATTTAAACGTATCGTTTTACATACTATTAGTCACATTTATGAACATAATATCTTTACAGACGGCCAGTGAGCCCATAAGGAAAGCTATTTATCAAACCAAAATAGCCCCTCAAGGATCGAAAGCAAATTTCATGAGCTTAGAGGAAGGCGTTAAGAAGTTACAAACGGTAATAAAAACATATTTCCGGGGAAAAATATGTAAAACACAACAGGAAGTAGATATGAACATTTTCCTTACCTTATGTATGCAAATTAGTCGTGAAAATGACAGTAATGATGATTATTTTTGTAGATAGGCTTTTTAGCTTCATAAAACATTATTTTCCTATTAACTAGCGATTATCGTTCTCATTGTATTTCATTTACAGAGTACAAACTGAAATATACATACCTATATATTGGATCCAGTTAAATATTATTTAATAAAGTCTGTTCCAGGCAATGAAAAGAAGGCTCCAATCCTTCTCCAATCAGATCAACTTTGTCTATACTTAAATAAAATTAGTTACAAATGTTAAATTAATATAAATTTAACGTTGTATAGTTGACGTAAATTAGCCACACTGTTAGATTTAGATAAAAACTATTTCATACACATTTTTAAAATGTTTTACAGAAACCATTTGCATTTAACATGAATCTAGGCACTGGATACAAAATAGTTGAGAGATACTTTCACGAACATGAAAAATGTGGTCTTCAAGAGATTCAATACATTCAAGAAAGCAAAGCCTGGCAAACTTGTCGTAAGAACTCGCCCTATAAGGAAATTTATAAGATTGGGTAATCCTAATTTGTTATAGAAGTTAAATAATGTCTTTACTTAAATCTACTATATAAAAATAAGTCGGGTTTTCCTTCCTGACGCTATAACTCCAGAATGCACGATGCATTCGTTGGAAAGGTCTCGGGCTCCGTGAGGTTTATAGCAAAGAAAAGGTGTCTCTGGTGGCGAAACGGAGTTCGCCCGGTTTGCAAAAATTCATACATTAAAGAGAGACAATGTCAGCTTACTGCAAAGATGTTGGCTGTATAATTTTTTGTATTTAATTTATCGGATAAAGGAATAATTATGTACATCAAGTAAATAGTAATTTGACTTAAAGATATACCTAGTTACGCTTACGTTGAAGAAATTAATATTATGTAAAGGCTCTATACTGATAATATTTAACATATATTTTCATGATTTTACATAATATACTCTTGGTACATAAACAATCCCTTCCAGCCTCATGAGAAACCAAGAACATGGACTGAATGATCGAGAAAATCGGATGGTCTACGCGAAGAAACCTATGTGTGCTTTCCGTGGCAGCAGTTTCGATTCAGTCAATATGGTTGATTTCTATCCAGCTCTACTTTTGTTGGCATATGGATGTATTTTATCTGTATTATCTCTCTTCATTGAAGTTTTGTATTGGTTCAGAGCCACACGTAAATAGACTATAAGTAACTATAGTAGGTACCTATATGGACACAATGTAGTAGCTACCTACCTACCTTCTTGAATATTTTAGCTTTTGTTAAACTACAACTGAGTCACAGCACATTATAATAATATGTTATAAACAAGTAAGGAATGTATTGTGTAGTATAAATAATTATTGTTATGTTAATAATCGTCTATCGATCTGATGGAAAACTTGACAGTTGTGCTAATAAAATTTGTTTTGCTTGGTCTTTGGCCTTTTTTTATTTAACCTAAGTACCTATACCTACTAAGTATTTGAAACAATCTTAATCGTGTCAGTTATAGAAAAAAATTTAAATAGTTTAAATAGAAAAAATCAAATTTGTCCTTTGCCTATAAATATTCCGAGAGGATGGATTCTCGGCAGAAAATACAGGTGTCCCACTATCGGTATACTAAGCGCGAAGGAACTTGTAGTCTTGCATATACTGATCACATAAAATTTTTTCCTTAAAATTCATGTCTTCTTCTCTATCTTCGCGCAGCCGGCATATAATGCTTCGCTAATGTGAGCATTTTGTCTATGAAAACATAATCAAGTGCGGGTGGCAAAGTTGGGCGGGTTGCTTTTTAGGGGTGTACACAAAGAGTTATAAGAATTATTCATATATTTAAAAAAATGCATCTGCAATTTTATAACTATTTTTTACGTAGGTAGGTACTCAGCGTATGCAAAACTATAACCTCCATTGAGCTTAGAATACCGACGGTGGGCAGTGTGGTGGGCAGGGACACCCTGTATATTAGACATTTGCTATAATTAATAAATAATTTCCGACAAATCTTATCTATTTCGAGTCCGATGTGGATCAATATCGTGATTTCTGGATTGCTAATGTATAAAGCATTAAATGCCAACTATCGCGCCGATAAGATAATATGAATTCTATACGCATTCAACTGCAAAGACAATAACAATTGGTCATGTTGCTTTTATAATAAAGATACAAAAATGAGGGAAACATTAGTTATTCTGGTGTTATTAAATATTTTGTTTCAACAAACGAATGGTAAGTGATAACCGACTTTATTCGTTTTTCCTTTACGTAGATACAACTGGGGCATCCCTGATTAAATTCATAACACTGTTCTATATTCGTTAATATCCAATGTGACGTTATTTCTTGAAATACTGTGGTACCTAGTGCAGAAACGTAGGTACACAGTAAAAAAATGTAAACTCGGTATGATAATTAGGTATCGTAGTAAGTTTCTAAATTATATAAATACCATTCAGTTTCGACAACCCAAGATATTAATTACTTTTAAGTTTTGACTGGCATTTTACAATAAATTAAAAGTAAATGAAAATGTATAGGATATTTTCATAATTGATTCAATCCTACTATACATAACATGCAATATAAATGCGACAGTTTGTGAGTTTTTATGTTTGTTACACTTTTACGAAAAAACTGCTCGATGGATATGGATGAAACTTAACAGTAGGTAATATAGGTTGTACATGTATAAAAATAATACATAATCTATAGAAATATGTACTGGATTTGCCCTGCCGCGGCCGTTGAACGCCTCGCTTCACAGCTAGAGTGCTTACCAAATATTTTTTCAGGACAATTACTCTGTTATGTATGTGGATTTTCTTCAGTCGACTCGGACAGATCATGTCTTACAATAACAAACGACACGCAGACTGTTAACTGTTCATATAAATATTGTACAATTATGAGACAGGAGTTTCTGGTGAGTAACACTTTAAATTCGGTACTTAGATATATTATAAGTCTAGATAATATAATGTACAACGAATTAAACCTAAATGTGTGATAATATTCTCATTATATTATTTACTTATAATATGTGTAAATAAACATAACAAAGTACCCTTATATTTTAATCGAAATAACGCCGTTACTTTTACTCAACTTTATAAAAAGAGGAGTCTCTTATCTTATCTTACCCACTTTATTTCCTTTTTTTTAATTACTATCTACTTAAGAGTGTTCATCGATTTTTATTTTTCTACGATTAGAGTCGTAATAGTTAATTGTTTAAGAAATGAGACCTAAAAATCGTGTTTCTAATCTATTTTTAAATTATAATTTTTAAAGAGTAAAGTTCTTATTTGTACTGACTGGTCGGTAAAATATTATAACGTGTGTAAATTACAGGATCCCAGAGGAGTCGTAGCAAGTTTTACGCGTAGTTGTTTACAATCACCGGACTTTTTGAATCATGAAATTACGGATTCAACTTTTCGAACCTTTTATCGAGCGTGTACATCAGATTTATGTAACATAGGTAGGTAAACATTAAATTAAATCAATTTAATTAACTATACCTACTTAGGTACCTATTTTTCTTTCATAAATTACTCACACAAAATATGTACCTAGAGCAATTTTTTTAAATATTAATTTTACAATTTTTACTTCAGGTGATGGAATAGAATCTGTGACTGGCAGTAATTTATATCCAAGACGCCCAAGTAACGTCACCAATTTATTGGTACCTGGAACTGGCAACCTTTAGACGATATAACAAGCGATGTAATATAATATATTGTACATAAATTGTTGTGCGAGAAGTTTAATTTTACTCAAAATAGTCCAGTTAATTTCAATATAAATATGTACCTACTTAAATATATTGAAAATGAAGTTATTTTAATTAGCGATTTAGCGATTTTTATATCAGTTATATAAAGCATATATTAACTTATAAGGGAAATTATTACCACTCCATATAATTAGACATTATACCGGTTAGAATTTAGATTGTTTCTTAATTCATTTGCTAATTTGTAAATGATGGAGATAAAAACTAAAATTATGTTTACCTTAGTAGGTTGGTACAGTAGTACCACAGTATTACAATATTATTTCCTACAGTAAGAACACGCCTTTGATGTCGCGCGATGCCGCCGCCAGCGTAGGTACTTACGCTGCCACACGAAAATACGCTAGGGTTGCAACAAATGGGAAATAAAACAATTGTGATTATTAATATTATGATGAAATCATTTATTCATATGTACATTCAAAATAATTGCGATTATTAAATCTGATGTAATTATTTGTTCATAAATATATAATTACAGATATTGCACTGCTAAATATTATTTACGTGGACACTTTATTTTTGGATGTTCTTAATTGTATATTATAACATATAACTAAGTAATGCATTCGCATTGGGATGTACAATCTGAGTAGAAAATAATGAGGACAACATATACTTACATCGCTTTGATTTTAATTCAACAGATACAATTAATACAATCTTTCTGAAATATTGTTTCCATACGGGATTTCAATATAGATTTACATCCGTAAACGGAACAGTTTGTGCGCGCCATAATAGAATATGTAAGTACCTATGTATAATAAAATTATTACACAAAAAATACGACTGCGTCGTCCTTTCGCGCTAGGTAAGGCAAACTAAGCGTGTTTGCCTTACGCGGCCCGCGTCGCCCGACCCCCCGCCAGTTCCCCTCCGTTTCTCTGCACAAGTACATTCGCTTCCGTACTGTATAGATATTGTAATACTGTGGTAGTACACTGTACCGACCTACTAGAAAATAATGGAAAGAATGAAAAGTCCTGAAAAGATCACTATCTAGCGATAAGACCGCCACTTGGACATAATATTTTTCTCTTATTTTCTGTTCTTTCTATAAAGTACTAATCTGGGTAAACTACGCGCCGCGGCCGGGAGATCGTAGAATTCGTAGAAACGCCTGGTATTAATTGCAAAATATTTAAAACAATACTTTTAACAAAATATATCATAGAAGACAGAAGAACAAGCTGTTAATTAATTAATAGTGAACCTAATTAGGTACATTATGTTTTTATTGTAAGAAGACGAAAGTTTCAATGTGTAATTTCATACTATGCTAATTAATACAATCTCAGTGTATTTTATTGTAAAAAATAGCTACCATATTTCGCTATTTATTCATAAACCTGATACCTATCATAGTTCAGTGTGGTTGTAGCTCAGAGGAATAAACCTATATTGCTCTGAGGGTTGTAGTGTATAGAAATTGAACCTATGACAACCTTATCGATGGTTGCCATGGTGATTGATTCAATTATTTTGTAAACTATGTGTATTTATCGTTTTGTTTGGTTAAATTACCTTCATAATTAAATAGTATTTTTGAATAACTACAATTTTTTATTTTTATTATTATTCTTTCGCAAATTTTTGAACGTTTGTATAATCACTACCCACTGAAATGACGTTTTTCCATTCGCGAAATGTCATTTAGAATAAACTTTTAGGTTATGTTTTCTATATTTAGTAAAAATGTAATTAGTAACATAAATTTATTGTCTGAGTGGTTTAAAACCAAAAATGACAACTTCACCTACCAAAGCAAAACAAAAACTCTCGTTGCGAAAACGATTGTTTGTTAAAAAGTCACCAAAAGTTGGCTGCTATGTAGACACCGATTCTAACGATGAATTCAACCAACCAACCTCACGTCCGATGTCCCCAGCAGATCCATTCATAGCACAAAGTGCCCATAATGCTGATTCCAGCATGGAAAATAGCCGAAGCTGCAAGAACTCTGGATATGATTCTACCTCTAGTGACGTCCATCCAACTGTATTAGATCATCACAACGACGACGAAAAGAATTCGAAGTGCTGCAAAACGTTTTTCAGGCGTTCACGCCCTAAGAGTTTGGTGGAGGGTCATTCTTTAAAGGACGAATCACATTCTCGACCAGAGAGTCCTAACAATGATTCCAATAATAGTTTAAGTGGTAATAGTTTATCGTGTACAAAAAGTGAGGAAATACCGAAAGCGACAGTTTCTTTCCCGAAAGGTGATGACCCTAAGAAAAGTTTTGAGCATTCAGGTTCCTTTGAAGGCATAAAACCAAAGAGTAAGTTGTTTGTGAAAAGGTTATCGGCAGATCATTTAATTTCAAGTGACACAAAACCGCTGTACCATTCATCATCACCTGAAAGCGATAGAAGTAATTCATTGGACCGTAAACGGAGGTATGTTTATGTTGCTTAGTGCTGTCTGCATATTTGTTTACAAAAAAATATATGTTATTGTATTTGTTCAGAGCCAAGTCAACTATAACAAGGTCGTCACATGCTGGAAGCACAGATAGCTTGGCTCGTCACTCATTGCTTGCTGCACAAGTGCTGCGTCTCATACCCACTCAAGAAGCAAGGCAAAGGTTGGGCCATTATTTATGTTCATTATTGGTTATTGGTGCTTGTTTTCATTATGAAGTGTAAAACAATTGTTTCTTATTGGAAGTTATGAAAAAATAAATTTAACCAGGCAACATTGAATGTTTGTCATGACTAACTACAAAAGCTTTTGTATGTTGATATATCAAAATGTAAAGTGAATTCTATGGAAGTGTTTCATGTATGTTACAGTTTATTTTTTTTTAAATATTGTTTCATAAAGTATGTTATTAAAAATAAAATGGTACAATATTGGTGTTAGCAACTAATTCTTTATTAGCTATGCCAATCAAGATTAGCTATAAGCTTATGAGCTCGTAAGCATTAAAAGATTTATGTGATAGATCACACTTATCTACCTTTTTACAGAAATTATTTGTATGGAAGATTAGCGTCTAATTCTTTACTTGGCACAGCAGAGTTAGAACATGTATTCCCAGACAGGGAAGTTAAAATATTTGTGGGTACTTGGAATATGAATGGACAATCTCCACCTAGGTGAGTAGAAAATTATTAAAAAATATGTTAAAATGCTATCTGCTAAAAATTAAAAATCAAAGTAACTATCTAGAAAACAATAGAAATATTTTGTTATTTACAAATAGCAACAGCTGTCTACTAATTTCTTTTATATTGTTGATGTAGTAAAGGTAACGGTAAATTTTTTAAATTTATTTTAATATGTTATTTATAATATTAAATTATTAAGATATATTAGTAGTGTTTCCAATAATCCTTTTTAATTATTTTTTAGAGAATTAGCCGATTTCATATTCCCAGAGGAAGTGAAGCATGTTCCAGACATATTTGCTATCGGCACACAAGAGTCGTATTCAGAAAGAACTGAGTGGGAGATAACTGTGCAAGAAGTATTGGGGCCATCACATTTATTACTGCATTCTTACTACTTAGGTTAGTGACATTCAATTTTCTCTTAAGTGTCTTGAAATTAAAATTAAATCTATGTATTGCTCTGCTGCTGTTGTTAATTAGCTCAACTCTACTATTATAACTCAAGAATGCTATTCCAACAATTTTATTAAAGTCCGTGCAGCTCATATTGGGCTAGAGAGATTACTTGCTTCTATTTGATATATTTCTTCTTGAAAATATAAATATTTGAAAAATAAATGTTACTAAATATATTTTTTTATTTAATATCAGGCACACTTCACTTAACAGTATTCATAAGAAGAGACCTCATATGGTTCTGTTCTCTACCTGAAGATGCTAGTCTGTCTGTCCGTCCAGGAACCGCTTTCCGAACGAAAGGCGCTGTTGCAATATCCTTTGCACTATTTGGTTCAACATTTCTTTTTGTTACCGCACATTTGACTGCCCATCAAGAGAAAGTTAAGGAGAGACTGTCGGATATCAAGAGAATAATCCGATCGATAGATTTACCAAAGAACTTGCCGTGTAGACATAGGAGTAAAGGTATGATGTTTTATTTATTTCGTTATATTCAGATTCTTATTAGAAATATTCCTCATAGTACTAGGCTTTATAATTTCTTCAGTTTGTGATAAAAATTTGTGAAGTAAAAGGAAATATGAGTCATAATTGAGTTAAGTAAATTCAGTCTTTATCAACGTAAACTTATAAAATGTTGGGTTCCTCTTTATTTTATAGTATGTCTATTCTATTTGCAGATGTAACAAATAATTTTGACTATGTGTTTTGGTGTGGTGACTTAAACTTCAGACTTGGTGAACCCAGAGCTGCAGTATTGCGGTGGATAGAACAAACACAGGTAAATATAATTATTTGGTAATTTTAAATACTTGAGCACCTTGTTCTATTATTTGAATATACAAACCAATATTATGATTATCATCTTTTCATGCAGTATGTAATTATGCTTAATAGACCGGGAGATACTGACACAAAATTTCGAGTCATTTGTAACAGGATGGCGGTTCTACAGGGGTCTTAGTACGCAATAATAAAAAGAAAAATGATGGTGTGATCGCTGGTATCGGTGGTTTAGTCGCGTGGGCGTTAGCCGAACTCGTCGGAAAAATAGCGAAAGTCAAACGATTTGTAACACAAAAATTTTAGTATTTATCGATAGCCCATAAAAAAGAAGTAGGCGGTAGTGTCATGCCATACTTTTCCGGTGTGACTTACAGCCCGCCATACCGACGCGAATATGTTGATTTAAATAAAACAATTATTCAACCATTTGTACCAGGCTAACTTTTGCACAGGTAACCATCGTCGTGCAGCCATTTACGAAAATCGCCATGCCATACTTTTCGGACGATTCCAAATGGTTGCCATACCGCCGAAAATCTGCAAAAAAAATTTATTTCGCCAAACTTTTTGTACCAGTATTGCATTTGGATTTTTGGAGAGTATTTGATAAAATGTGACCATTATTATATTTGCCATACTTCTAGTAGGGGGAAAAAGTGCTGTCATACTTGAAAAATTAATTTAGTATTAATTTATATAAGTGAAGATTTCCAACACCTACATCTTTGAAATTTTGTATTTATATTCTTTGATCCTCAAACTTCCAGGAAAAATAAGTGCCATACTGTTACAAATCGTTTGACTTTCGCTATTTTCCGACGAGTTCGACTAACGCCCACGCGACTAAGCCGCCGGTACCAGCGTTCACACCATCATTTTTCTTTTTGTCATTGCGTACTAAGAACCCTGTAGAACCGCCATCCTGTTACAAATGACTCGAAATTTTGTGTCAGTATCTCCCGGTCTATAAGAAATCTTAATATATATAAATCTTGTGTCACAATGTTTGTCCTCAATGGGCTCCTAAACCACTTAACCGATTATAATAAAATTCGCACACCATGTGCAGTTCGATCCAACTTGAGAGATAGGATAGTTTAAACATGTAGGTACCACGGGCGAAGCCGGGGCAGACCGCTAGTAATGGGCAAATGACCGCTATAAATGGATATTTTATTATTTTTTTACAAAAATATTTATTGTATTATAATTGTATTGTATTGTTCGCAGTTCCCCCTCCCCCCACATTTACCGCACGGGCTCTTGCACGCGGACCAATTGACAGCTGTGCTCGAAGATGGTGCCGCGTTTAGGGATTTTAGAGAAGCCCCCATCAGATTTCCACCTACGTATAAGGTATATTAAAACCTTAAAACAATTTGTTTATTTTAAAATACAGGAATGGATACAATAACAGTTTATTAATTTATTTTTTGTTAGCTAGAGCTCTAAGGGAAAACTTATTGTTCTATGCTATATTTGAGCTAAATTTTGCCAAAGTAAGGAATTAAAATATTAAACATAGATACAACATTAACTGCACTCATATTTTTTACAACATTAATTGTTATTCGTTATAAACAAAAATCATTAATACCGAGTATGTAATTTTCAGTATGACCCAGGCAGTCAAAAGTTCGACACATCGAGTAAACAACGCGTGCCGGCGTACACAGATCGGATACTGTTCAAAGCGAAATGTATGACAACTAATACTTCTGCGCCGTTTGCAGGTAAATTGATAATAATTTCATTGTAAGTTGCTTCCATTCAAAATGGGGAAAAAAATATATTCTATGTTATGGTAATCAGAAATGTAGGGTTCTATTAGTGAAAGAAAGTTCGAAATCAAGTCTAAAAAATAAAAATAAAAAAAACTTGTGCAATGCATATAAGTTTATGCAGACTACATGATAATTTTCAAATTATCATGTTGTTTGCATAATGTTTACCGTTAATTATGATCAAACGCAAACTACATCAAATTACGTATAATTATAATTAAATGTATTAGCCATATTATGCTTGATTAGTACCATAACAGTAGCAATTAATATGGAAGTCTGCCACTCGTTTAAATACCGTTATGTATATTATATCAACAATTTAATGACCATGTATAAATAAAAACAAGTAACAAATGAAAAGATGCACAGATAATAAATTTCAATAAATTTAATTAAATCTATATCTTCCGATAGAGAACATAAGATTCAGAGTTCAACTTTGCTCCTTTTTCTATTAAGACTTATTATGATGAAAGTTGGTACAAAGACAGTGTAAGACCTAACATAGGATTGTTTTTTATTCTGATAATCTCATGAGAATTGGAAATGCATTTTCCTTTATAGAGAATCTTTAAAATAATTATTTTACCTAGGTCTTCGTCGCGTAAGCACTGTTCCAGTGACATCCGGGTTAAAGTGCCTAGCGTATAACTCAGTACAGTCAATATGTACGAGCGACCATAAGCCGGTGTGGGGATTGTTTTCAGCAGCACTGCGGCCTGGTACTGATGTGTATGTATTATTCTACTAAATTTATAGATATGATTAATACAGGCATATTTGATGTGATATAACATAATTCCCTAGTTATTTTTTTACTTTTGAAAAGAATCTTAACATTTGTTGGTGAAGAATTATAACAATTTTATATAGAGGAGTGTGGAATGCTAGTATTTTTCACAAATAATGCATTAAAAGACATGAAATAGGTAAACAATTCCATTTCACACTACAACGCATTTGACACAGACACGCACATTCTCTTATGTTTATGGTTATGGTCGAATTTTGAACACCACCACCACCACTGACCACTTTTACACATCATTCATATTAAATAAATATTATAGGACATTATTACACAAATCGACCTAGTCCCACAGTAAGCTCAATTAAGGCTTGTATTGTGGGTACTAGGCGACGATAAATATAATATTTAATAAATACATATATAGATAACACCCAGACCCAAGAACAAATAATTGAGTTCATCACACAAATATTTGCCCTGACCGGGGATCGAACCCGGGACCGTCGGCTCAATAGGCAGTTACTTTACCACTGCGCCAACCGCGTCGTCTAATATTGATAGATTAATTTTATATTACAGGGTACCATTAGCAGCTGGTCTGTTCAACCGCGAAGTATACCTTGAAGGTATAAAACGACGTAGAGCTCTCCTAGACCATGCGCCAGGAACCTCTGCTGTGTGCAATATACAATAAATATATTTACCACTTAAAATCGGAAATAGCTTGGAAAAACAAATTTAAATTATTTCAAAATTCCATGGAAGTTTTACATTTGTAATTCATCCTTTTTTATAATATTTCTAAAAATTAGTTTTCCTCAATTATAACGCCCAAATTAGTTACCTTAATTGGCATTTGCATTGGTATGTTTGCAATACATTGTTATTGTATGTATAACAATACCAAAATTATGTTTAATTACTTCGTTCGGACAATAAAGGTACGACAAAAAAAATGCCATTCGCACATTTATACACTATTGACGTATACTACATCGAAACGAAAATATATTTCTGTATGGTGAGTAAATTTATATTAAATTGACTTATTTCAAGCCAAATAAGGTATGTTGGGTAAAATAATTCAGACCATATAGTCACATTTGTGTGTTCTTAATTCCCATGTTATATCCAGTTAGCTATTCTATTCAGCTTTAATTACTATATTATAAAATAGATTAATTCTACTCTTTATATTTACTTCATACATATTATGTAATCTACAAAGTAATCAGTTTTGTATATGAATTGAAATTGAAATATTGGCTGTCTAAACGCATAAAAAAGTTAAATTGTTTACGGTTTTATGTTTAACTTATTATTTTGTTGAAAAAAAAGAACGAAGATTTATTCAAGGGATAAATTTCATGTTACATATATGTTTTTAATTTAATTTTATTTGTGGATTGAAAATTCATCATTAATATACTTAGTACCAAAGTATTTGTTTACTAAAAGACATGTCTAGTCAAATGTGAATAAAAAGTATTCCATGTTCAATGTGCTTATAACAATAGTCATTAGGTTAATTAGTTTTAGTCATTATACATAATGTATTCCATTATATTATTAGATTGTTTTGTCCCAATTATTTTTATTAATTATTACTTGAACTAAGCTACATTTGTAGCTAGTTCACAGAGCTTATTTGCTTATAGTTAATGTTATTATTTATTTGTTCTTTATTGCACTGTGTATGTACTGAGCGCACTTAAGTGTACAATATTTTATTGTGGAATCTAACTAAGAACAGGAAAATCAATGACCTTTTTGTGATAAATAATGAAAAATACGATTTATTTAATATTTCTGCCAATAATGGTGATAATTTTGCCTGACTAAATAAAATTCCTTCTCTTAGTTGGATCGCATAGTACTTGTATTACATTAACCTGGTATTATTTGGTTGTGATATAATATGAAATAACTTTCATAAATGTAATACTATGATCCTAAACATATTTATTATTTGTCGCATTGATCTTTAGATATTTTTATCCTAAAGGAGTTTATTTTGAATTTATCGTTCAAATGGTCAATTCATCATTCTTTATATTTTTTTACTATGTTGGATTCTTAAAAATGCTTCAAACTATTTACTTATTTGAAAGATTTTTAGTTTGAACCATAGACAAAATTTTTGTGTTACGTTGAATATTTTCATATATTTTTGAGTAAGTTTGCGTATCATGATATTGTATGAAATATTGTTTATTTTTAAGTGGCAGTTAAGATATTATGGCATATCAATTTCAGTTCATAATTAGGGAAATATTTTTATGTTCAATGTATTAAGTTAGTACCTACTACTGTTTTATTTATGTTCATAATACTAAACTTAATTGTTACTTGTGTGTTCGAGTAAACCATATTGAGTGCCTGCGTATGCTTATGAAGCCTTAATAAGAAGA
Source organism: Colias philodice (assembly GCF_061535455.1). Taxonomy (NCBI): domain Eukaryota; kingdom Metazoa; phylum Arthropoda; class Insecta; order Lepidoptera; family Pieridae; genus Colias; species Colias philodice. The sequence continues at coordinate 5,027,077 of NC_143093.1, forward strand.
AAAACAGCTATATGTTTCATATTTTCTATCAGACTTCAGAAATGAGAGGAAACTTGTTTGCAATGAATGTGTTCTAAACGAGATCTATTATGAATTATTATCAAAGGATTGTTAAATTTTCGAAAATAATTACAATTTGTACAATATATCATCTTTATTATCAAGTACCATAACGCAATTTCTAGCAATATGGTTGTACAATATTTAACTAGTCAACGATAGCTATATATGTACTTTTATGCTTAAGGCATATACAATTGAATAAAGATGATGAAGAATAAAATATAAGTACCAGTATTAAATTAAGTATTGGAAGTTTCATGTTATAGTTGTAACGCCTAGTTCAGTATTACTTTACCGACGGAATATTGTTATATTATAATATCGTATGACAAGTCTACACACATAGACTTCGGCCAGCCGTCTCAAGAGATGTTTTAAACATTTTCATACATAAGTGCTGTGATTTACATTCGTCTAGTCGGTGTTTGTGATTCTTCTAAATCTATATGAACGTTTTAGTCATCAGTAGACGTGGTTTATATCACGATAATATGGAAAATTTGTCCCCTTTCAAGAAAGAAATTTAAACTTTCTAGTTTTACTTTAAAAAATTGTATCGCTTGTCATTAAATTAACCAACAATAGTGTTAGAACTGATGTGACGTTACGTTTCTAAGTACATAGTTATGTGTGGTATATAGTAAAAAAGAAGTAACTACCCTTTTCAGTGTATGAGCTATCGACAACCAAATACGCACAAAATCTAAACCTATGCGCCTTAGTACATTTTTGTGTTCTAATATTATATACAACTTATGTATGTTATAGATTAGATATATAAGAGAAATATATATAGCAGTCATTAAAATCTGGATACTAAAATCCACGAATTCCAACGATATTTTTTATATATAATACGCCGGCCACACACTCGACGAGTGGTATGGGAAGTAATGAGGAAAGTAGGCAGAGACATAGTGTGGCAATGTTACTCGTCATGCCACTCGTCGTGCTCATCGTCCTGCTCACTGCTCTCTATTTTGTCGGTTTTTGCGCGCGAGTCAAAGGACCGGCAATACGAGTGCGAGTGACTGGCCACATAATCGCACGATCGCAGTCCGCATCGAGCGCTCGCGCAAGACGTATGCAAAATTAGAAATTATGTCGTCGCCAAGCATGGAATGGTCAAATGAAAAAGTGTGAAAGCGTCGTCCTCAAACATGTTTTTTAACATGTTTGAGGACGACGATGTAGGTATATTTACTTTTACTACCTACATTAATATAATTAGCTATATTAAAAATGCATAGCGCGCACGCTGCCACCGTTTCAACGTCCATTGTCTCACCAAGGCAAATGACAAGTGAGGAGCGCCGCGATTAATCGCGCAAGTAGAGCAGTGTGTGGCCAGAGACGGCAATGTCGCGGCGAATAACGGCAGCGCGATGAGCATAGTGTGGCAGGAACATAACATTGTTATTGCGTTTTGATTCTACAGAAAATTTTCAATTAAAATCTGAGGTTTGAACTTTTCATGATGTCTAAAAAGGTAAAAATTTACTTTTAAACAGTTTATCTAACATTAAATGTAGATCGAAAACATTCTAGTCTGATTCATTCCAAAAACAGTAATATTAGTTAATTCTATTGGAGTGGGACCTTTATTGCTACGTATTTATATAGTGAAATATTATAAGTGGATTAGTTACAGTCCAATTTAGTCAAACTAGATACAGATCTAAATTCTGGAAACTTTTATGGAGTTTTATACTCCAATAAAATCTTTATAACTAATATGATTTAATATTAATGGAATTGAAGCTTTGAATTGTAATTTGAAGATAATGCTTATTATGTTCCTTAATTTTTTTTAATTGTCGTCAATATAGTTAGATATTTAATAATAAGTAATACATTCTCGAAATTTCAGAAATGTTCCCGTAAGTATAGATTTGTAATTGGAACATTAGTAGCAATTATTTGAGATTGTAAAACAAATAGTGGGAAATAAAACAGTAAATTGTGCGTACAAAACTAGTCATACTTGTTGCCAACTATTTGTGTCAATTACCTTTTTCAATATTCTGATAGGACTAGACTCTACAATATAATAGTTTGTGTTACTAGAAAACACGCTTCAATAGAATGGAAGTCAACTAATTTAAATTCTTTTATACTACGTATTTTGTATTCCAAAAAATTTATTAGGCCAAAGAATAATGGATTCATTTGGAGTACGTATAAATAAAGAGAAGAAGAGAGCTATAGTTGTGTTCAGTAGAATAATATAGTACGTCCAGTTCATTACTTAAATTTTCGACCTTATTTAAGTACTCATTGGCCATTTCTTCTTATAGTATAAATTTCTAGTTTTTCATGTCCCATCAAAAAGTAGATTTGTTTCGATATAAATATCTAAATGTTTAATTGTCTTCCATTACTTTTTTATGTCATGATATTCTTTAAGACAGCTTCATAGTATTGCTTTTTGTCCTTATAGTTCTGATTTACAATCAGAACTATAAGGACAAAAAGCAACTCGTCTCATTGAAAAAATTACAAAGCATTTACCGTTTCTTGATTTCAGTTATATTAATTAGAGCAATGTTTTACTAAATATTTTAATAGTTGCTACGTAACACTCATTGTACTGAAAATGTAATTTCATTCTAGAAAAAGATCTTTCTAGCAAGTCTATAAATCATGCAATGTATACAAATATTTCCATATCATTTGATGCACTTGGTATCTATAGTTTAATATGTAGGTAGTCTGAGATAATCCCTGTATATCACTATGTTAATCAGCATGAATATTGTAGCTTTTTGCTCATTTTAATAATCGTTTTGTCGTTTAGCAAGCCTTGAAACTAATTGCTATTTGTCTAAATATATTCCACATTCTGTTGTGTCTAACAAATGTTGTATTTTATATTTTAAATATTATATTCTAGCACCTATATGTTAATCTATACTGCGTATGATAATATATGTAGTAGTAAAATTAAATTGAGCATCTGTACAAAGAATTAAATAGCATACTATTGTAAATTTCATTTTTAATAGAAGAAAGAAATATATTTTTAAATATATTGTAATAACGGCATATTTTAATAAGTCATGTTGTGCGCAATACTAGTCTTGTTTCAACATGAAATGTTACGCTGAAATAAACATTTGATGCTAACATGTTGTTGTTTTTTTTTTCCTTTTGACTCCTTATTTTTTAAGTAGGTACCATAGAGATCTAGAGAGATGCCAATCGCTTGCGCTGAGTACGAAACCGTGTCTCATAAAAAATTTACGCACACAACTGCAGTAAACAAAATCAAAACAATACTTCGCGTTGTGTGCGTGTCATCACACAAAAATATGAGAGCGACTATTCGTTCGCACACTAGATTGTAAGTGACGTACGTATACAGCACCACTACAGCTTGTTCTTTTTTTGGGCATATTGCTGCGACACCGGCCCCGCCCCCTAACCATATCTCCCTTTAGTTTCTGTGATCTGTGGTAGGTACCCTCATATTTTAACAGCAAAGCTATCTTTATAAAAAAAATTATAGACACACTTCCATAGAGCAACACAAATATAGGAGTTAGAAGGAATCGGGGTATTCGCCTGCCACCTCCCCTTTCTCATAAATACTTTAAATTTTAGCGAAACCTTTTTTGGGGTCCTATTAAGATTAATCTTTGGTTCAATGTAATAAAATAATTTAAGTAGTTATCCGATTTCTCTTAAGAACATACAGTTTCAATCAGAAATAATAGCAATAAAATACAATAATGTTTGATAATGTTATATTGGTACCTCATTGTTATATTGCCATTCTACGCAAGCTTGACCCTTCATACCATTAACTTCAATGTCACACCACTTTTCGTAGAACTTTGCTTCTTTCTCTTTTCCAATGAAAAATGTGACTTCGTCCTTAGCTTGTACTTTCACTATGTATGATTCTCCACCTTACAAAAAAATATAGATATTATCACCTATGTACTATGAAAATTTGGTTAACTTTGTATTACATACACAATAATCTCTGTTTATACACTCCTCTGAAACGGCTTGACCGATTTTTATCAAATTCTTAGCTGCCCCGGATAACGTTCTGTCTTGTACTCATCACATAGAGGGATAACAATTTAAAAAAATTCTAACTTCATTGAAACTTGACAACAGCTTGACCAATGCTTTCTTTTAACATATTTGAAAAATAGAGCAGAATAACATCTGATGGGATAGGACAGCTAGTATGGACAGCTAGTTAGAATATTTAAGACTATCTGGCAGACCGACGCATACTGGTTCAGTTAATATACAATAAAAGGTACAAGGAAATTGTTTTATTTTTATTTATTCAAAAACGGAATAGGTACGTTTATAAGATTGAACATACCAGCCTCAAAAATAAATCCATAATCCTTAGGTAGTTGTTGATTTTCTCCGTGTTGGTATAATTGGAAGTTTGAAGAATCGACCGATATCACTGATTGGTCCGACATTCGGCAGAAGTAGCCAACTGTGAGGCTGAAATTTTTTAAAGGAACGGTAAATAAGAGAAAGAGCTGTAATACAAAACATAGTATCGAGACTAATAACTAGGTAGCTTAGTTCTCTTAACATATCTCCAACAGATATTGATTGGTTTCGTAGTTATCTACAGGAACGCCAGCAGCGTGTCCAAGTTGATAATTCTTTTTCCTCTTGGGCTGACGTTACTGCTGGTGTTCCGCAAGGCGGTGTGCTTTCTCCTCTTCTTTTTAGTTTATTTATTAATTCAATATCCCTCAACATCACTTCTCTCTATCATATGTATGCCGACGACTTTCAAATTTATTGTCACACCTCGCTTGAAGACCTGCCGAATGCTATTGCTAAAATGAACGACGACGTATCCACTATTGTTGATTGGAGTTATAGTCATGGCCTAAACGTAAACCCAAAAAAGACGCAAAGTATAATATGCGGTACGAAATACTTTGTATCCAAATTAGATTTTTCTACTTTGCCTAGGGTAATAGTTGATGGGATTGCTATACCGTATAGTACCGAAATTAAGTGTCTGGGGATTTGGATTGATTCCTGTCTATCTTGGAATCGTCAAATAAAGGAGGTTCGTAAAAAGGTTTTTGCTGCTGCGGGTTCGCTCCGTCGCTTACGTAATTTTCTGCCGATACCGACTAAGATTGCGCTCGTCCAAACACTCCTTTTACCTATCATAGATTATGCTGATGCGTGCTATCCTGACCTCTTCGAATACCACCTAGACTGCCTTGAGCGCCTTCAGAATTTCTGCATAAGATTTGTGTTTGGCTTGCGCAAATACGATCACGTCTCCGAGTTTCGCACTAAGCTCAAATGGCTTCCCATCCGTCTTCGCCGAAATACTCATATCCTTCACCTCCTGTACTGTGTTCTGTTTGATCCGAGAACTCCGCTATACTTAAAAGAGAGATTTGAGTTCCTTGTGTCTAACGTCAACCCGACGCGTTCCTCTAATAAACACCGTCTAGCAATGCCACCGCATGTTAATCATGTTTATAACTCTTCGTTCACTGTGCGTGCCATTAGACTTTGGAATGCTTTACCCTTAGACATAAGAGCAGCTCAATCTCTATCTACGTTCAAAAACTTACTGAAGCAATTTTATTTATCCAATTAGTCGGTAATTTCATTGTTTATTTTATTAGTCAATTGTGTTGGTGTGCGTTTTCTATTTTATGTATGTGTAAATATATATGTATGTTTATTTTCCTATTATAATATATGTATATGTTTGTATCTATTTATGTAGTTATATTATGTATGTACATTATGTATATGTATATATGTGTATGTTTATGTATATTTATAAGCTTATATTATTATCTATTTAATATATGTAATATGTATTTTTATTTATTTTTAATTTATTTATTTTATTTTATTTTTCTGTTCTTAGTGCACTTTGCCCTGTTTTTAATTACTTTTGCACTGCGTCTCCTTGTCCACCAGGTTGTCTGGAAGAGATCGCTGTCTGAGCGATAAGACCGCCTGTTGTGCTCTTTTATTAAGTAATGTATTATGTCCTTATTTGTACTTTTCTCTGTGGTGCACAATAAAGTATTTTTGTTTGTTTGTTTGTTTGTACATATGATTTTAAAACATTACTTACTGGGATAGAATTGATGGTTGCGATATACTTCCCACGGCTATAAAGTCTCCATTGTCAAGGAATATAAAATGATAAACGTAGCGATGGAAATAACGCCACTCCCGCAATGGTCCTAAAAAGAATTTTTCATTACTTTTGATATTAAGTGTACCTTAAAAATATATCAAGAGACGACCCTGTTTGGTCTTTTCTATTATTCTCTGCGACATCGTAACTTTTAAACGAATGACCTGAGTTTAGCAAAGTTTTTCTTAATCGAAAATTTTGATCATTACCTAATATATTCCTCTATGATAGTAGGTAGAAATTGACCACCAGATCATTAGTGTTAGGGATCAATTCTCAATAAAATTTCTGTCGACATGTCTCTATGATAATCCAATAATAAATTCAAACACATAAATCCAAAATCCAATTTTTGATACCGTAGATATTTAATTAATTTCGGCTGCAGCATCTCTACCACTGCCAGAGGCTTTTAAATTTATTAAATTACAAATATTTTCTTACCGAAACTGCGGTCTCTAACACAAGGCATGTTCAATTCGTGTATTTTATCGTCAACTACTACTGTGCCCTTGATGTATCCCGACTGCTCGTAGTGAGTTTGGTGAAACCTGAAATATTATTTTTTTATTTTTTACTTATATAATATGATTTTATACAAGAAACACATAGCAGAGGTTGTACAGTGGTTAACGCTAACACTTTTACCATGACAGTATACATTGGTTATTCTAGTAGAAAAAAAAAACAAAGTAAAGAATTGTCTTACTTTTTAAGCAACTTAAAGTAGTCAGCAGACCAGGGTTCCCTTGCCATGTCACTAGCCATGCTTTTAGGAGACATCTGGGAATCGTATTCGAACGGAGGAAAATTAGCACTCCATGTCAAATTAGCCTCTACTTTTATTTTCTTATTTGGATCATTTCGGGGCCTGCGAATCAATATTTATTAGATCAAAATCTGTAGTGGGTACAAAAAAATGTATACCTATAACTATAACTTAAAAAAAATATTAAAATAATAAAATATAATCCTTACTTCATTTCCCCACTATACGACAGTTTCCAAGTGCGCATTGGTATAAAATTAGCAACGGATAAACCTTGGACTTCATGACTGTCATCATCTTCACTGGACTTCTTAAGATATGTATCTGGTAGGCTTGGTGTTAATAAAACTTCTTCTCCATCTATCTAGATTAAAAAGAATACTTTGATATTAGTAAGTTGTGTATTTTTAATAATCTACATCAGATATAAGTAAAGATGCAAATGAGAAAGCAAAAATACCTTGTGTGGAAGTTTCAGTAGAAAGCAAAAATGCCTTGTGTAGAGTAGAAACGTATATAAAACTTCATCAAAATCGGTTCATTAGTATAAGACGTAGTATATTATTATTAGTCTGTGGTATAAGTATACTGTTTTTAGACAAAAGTTTATGAATGAAATACCTACGATACCTACTATAGTAAATGTAAACAACCCATGTATCTTAATGTTACCTTTAAAAACAAAAAAGCATCGCATATCCGTTGAGGTCGTCTTGCTAATCCACAAATGAGAGCTGCACCAGATTTTGACATGCCATTAAAATATGTTCCATCCACTGCCTTCATATGAAATAAAATTAACAAAGATTTATTTATAACAATTTCTGTAAGCCAAATTTATAAAACAATAAACGAAATATGTACATAAATTTAACACCAAGAACACCAATTAACTTTTCTTTTATTCCTTTTTTTTGTCTTTATTGCATTAAATAGTTCTTACTAGCCAGTACTACTAGTTCCTAGTGCAAACTAGCCAGACCATTGTATATTGTATCAAGTAGATATTAAAAACCTACATGAATCCTAGAATTATACTTAAACTAATCTATGTATTTACCTTTGGGTTATCGCCAAGATTATAAAGTTTTTCGAGATTAACGTCGTGGTCTTGAACATGCATTACACCATCGCTGCTTCGACCCAATTCGACCGCAAACAATCGTTGTAAATGTACTTTCAACTGAAATAATAATGACATGGGAATATCAAAGGCATGCTATATAGGTAGGTATTGAAAATAATGTTATTACAAACATTAAAATTCAAGCTGAAGAGTTTGTTTGAACGCCCTAATCTCAGGAACAACTGGTGCGATTTGAAAAATTATTTCGGTGTTAGATAGCTCATTTATCAAGGAAGGCTATATAATATCATCACGCTAACACTAACAGGAGCGGAGCAATGCGGGTGAAACCGCCACAGCTAGTAATTTAAAAAAAAATATTTCTTACCTGTCTTACTTTTAAAATGGTGTACATGAAAAGAAACTTTAACGAATAAGTCTTATTTTTCTGCTGGTATACACCGAAAATAGGAGGTTTATTTTTTGTATTTAAAAACCGAAAAGTTAACACACAACATACTGGTAGTAAAATAGAGGTTATTAACACAAGCATTTTACTTATTCGCACGTTAACTTATTATAAAATATTATAATGTACTGATTATAGTTTTTTGTTATTTCATAATTAGAACCATTGACATCTTTTATCTTATCACTCTCGTATTGAGCAACTGAACTTTTTACTCAATGATAATAACTCAATGATAACTTACTATAATTATTTAATTAAAAGCGGTTCTAAACAATGTCACTACTTTCATAATTCATTAAAATACAATATTCTTCTCTAAAAAGCATTGTTAGAATTTAGAAATCCGCTAATTAAAAAAAAATGCATTTTTTTAATTAAGTACCAAATGAACCAAATAATAAAACGCCGTTATTATATGAAATATTTATTCTCTAATCTTATAGAAATACATTTAAAAGTAAGTTTGAGGCGTTCAGAAATAATGAACACATTGCTGATCGAAATGCATTTAGTCCGCAGTAGCGAGCAGATGTTTATGAACGCATTCCTCTTTGTTGATCAAGTGTGTGGTTTTGTTAACAAGTTGCATCAACGTGTTGAGGTTCTGCGACCATTCGTTCAAACGGTCCGATGAGTCCATGTTCAGTCTGAAAGGGAGTAAGACAGTTTAAATGTGCTTTTACACTGATGAAAAAGAAATTTTTATGCATAGTGTGGCATGTAGAAATAATTAAGCTGTACTTTTGCAACGACTAAGTTAAACCATTTGAATGAATATCACAATGTTTGTTATTTTGTCACACAATATCTAATGAATAACTGTCGAAATTTTATGCGAATTTAGATTTAAATAAATTGGTGTGACGGTTTTGCTATTGGTTAATGGTTAGGATTAACCGAATAAGGAGTTAGAACCCCTTTTCACTACGAGTTTTTTTTTCTCGTATTCAATCTATATCATAATTATTTGCTTACCTAAAGTGCACTACACCAGCTGGACGGTCGATTTTGGCCTTCACCACACTGCTTACAACAAGCTGGCTGAGCGCGTCTTCCGTCTCAGTGACACTTAGGCCTAACAGTTCGCTCATACGTTGAAGCGTTATACGCGTGTAGTACATTGACATTATGCGGATATTCTGGGGAAAGAGAATAAAATTTGAATGTCGGCTTTTAAAAATTTGCATAGACCACATAAATTAAGATTAGTCCATTTCATCCACAGTTATAGATCAACATGAGGTACACATATTAACAAAACATTTTATGTTTAAGGAATAAAATACTGTGTATTTATTATGTGTTTTATTATTTCACCCTTTTTTTAGCAACTAGTTTTACTGTATTCAAATGTGTATAATGTTAAATCGTAAGATAGAAACAATAAAGGGGATAATCTTTTAGAATTACTAATTGTTTGTGTGATAATAACAAAAAAAAAACAGAAATATTATAATCTAAAAAATTTATAAGTACTTACATGTTCTACAACCCTGTTCTTAAGATCGTTCCAGCGTTCTTGTCCTTTTTCATCAGATGGATTGAAGTATGGTGTTGCTCTGAGCATTTTCTCATATGAGGAGCAAAGCATATTCCATCTGATTATCTCTGGGTTGATGAACAGACCCAGGAGTTGTCTATAAAGGGAGAAAGTCACAGTTATAGCTCGTTATAAAACATATAAAGTATTAAAAAATTTATAATACATTAACTAATTATGTATTTACTTTTTACAAATTATTCATATTGATTTGAAATATTTTTGTTACAAGAAAAGATGAAAGAAGCAAACATTTTTTTTTCATCATAAAAATATGACTCCAGTCTGATTTTACAAGTTTCCATTAACCTTTTTGTTTGGTTGTATAATTTTATACCCATTCTATCTACCAAAATATACATTCTACAGTACTAACTTACTTACTTTAAATCAAACTTACTTGTACTCAGGTAATTTATCCAACTCCTTATCCTCATTAACTCTATGCGTCAAGTCAGCTTGTTCATTATCATACGGCGCTAATACAAGGAACACGACGCTACCAATCAGCGCCTCGGAGCCACCCGATTGGCCGAGAGCGCGGAAGTGACGACATACTGATAGGTACGCTCCATTGTGCTGATCTACAGCTATCATGAGCCGATAGAACTTTTCTTTAAGCTCCTGTAATTAATATATTTATTAATATTGTTAACCCATTGACCACCGAGCGGCCCGATCGGGCCGAGACACAATAGATTTTCTATTGTGTCTGTGATCCGAGAACTGACGGATTAAAGAACAGAATTGTGGTAATTGTTAAAATTGTGTAATGACGATTCGAAAGTGCTTCTAAAAGAAGTCTAATTGAATAAATAATGTTTGAGTTTGATTTTGGATTAACTTTTCCATTGCTTATTATATACATATTTTTGTTCATCCATTTTAAGAACCATACTATTATAATAATGAAAAATTGAAACAATCAGCTGTTTACTACTGCTTCAACTTCCCATCAGAGCTTCTGTTAGTTAATTATTAGATAACCTGTTAAATAACAATATTGATATAAATAAAACAAAAAATATCATATTTCTTACCAGTGTATTCTCCTCTTCAAAGAATTTAGTATTAATCTTCTTGGAAATAATTTGAGTTCTGATATAATCTTTTATAGCTAGACAGAGCCTCATTTGTTCCAAGATAAGTTCCACCTTCTCTCTCTTGTCCATAGAGCCATATGTCTCCACTTGCAGCTCTTGTATTATCTTTGCTGCTTCTGCAACATTGTCTTCCTCTTCACGAATTTTAGCCAAAATATGGGTGAGACGAGCTCTCTCTACCTCCACATAAATTTTCCCTTCAGTTATTGTTCTCAGTGTTTCAATGAGTTTTATTTTCGTTTCTTTGTCTGGTGTTTTGTCCACATAGGTACAGCACTCTTGGACCATCTTTACAACAGCTTGCTTGAGTTGTGACCTGAAAATATTGAAGTTTTTAAAATATGCTGTATGAATTATTCTTCTCATGTTTTCAAGCAATGGTTATTGAATTTACACAAAATATAAACACAAATTGTTTCCATAATACCAGCTGAAATTTTATTTCATTGAAATTTATCCCTCAATATTCTTACCTTCTCTTTGAAAGCAAAATTATGTGATCATTTAATGCTGTCCAGTTCTTAGCCTCAAAACATATTTGTACTATAGTGACCAAGATCCTTGCTGTTGAAGCCATATCAGCTCCCTGTAAAATATGATTGGAATTAAGAGAAAATTTCAACAATTGAAAATATCGGATACCTTCTTTATTTGGAGTATACAATATAATATTATATATTCAAGAAAAAACTCTACACTGTTATATCTTATCACTTAAGAAAGAAGAGTGAATTACCGTTCTGGTTTGTTTTTCAAGAGCTAAGAGTTGGTCAATAGCTTCTTGAACCTTGCCACTAGCTGCCCATGATTTCCAGATAGGTATCTTTTCATCACACGTAGCACTATAGTCCACCTGAACAAAGAAACAGAGTTATTCCACCGTAACTTACGAGTCATTGTAAGTTTAAACATATCTGACAATATATTATTTTGTAATGATAAACTTACTTCCATTTTTATTATTTTGCCGCTAGCATCGAGGCTTTCAATATCACCGTTGGAAGTCATGTTGAAGGTTTATACTGAAATGTAGAGTAATTCAGTCAGTACTACGTTAGTGAAAATGCATATTTGTTTCCATTAGGAATTACTGGATATAATTAGTAATCGACAATCTACTTACTGGACAACCTTTGCAGAAAGAAAAAAATTTAAGTTAAATGAAAGAATGTTTGTAATAACAGAGTTTAGAGTTATTTAAAGTTGCAATTTGCAAATTTTAATATTTTGGGCTAAATGCAAGCTCACTGCTAATGACAGGACAACAGACCGATGATCGATGACATTACACTGACAACCAAAGATAATATAAAAATGAACTAAAATAAAAATAAATTATGCCATTCACATTAATATTTTTGACGAAAAAATGGACAAGTTGCATATTAGGTATTCTGTTCTTTAGAAAGATGAATTTGAAGGGTTTTAAGCTAATGCATAGCTTCTATCGCGGGCATTGAGCGTGGGGACCGAATCCAGAAATTCCGTAATGAAAAAACCTCACGCTCCCCACTCCGACGGGCACGGAGGTGTGTTGTATAATCGTTATATTCATTAAAAAATACTATTTATTGAATTTCACTGATGGATTATGGATAAATTAATGATACAGGTGTGGAAACAGTATTCATAAAAAGTTAACATTTTCATAGTTAATGCGGAGATAGCAGTGACAGCGACAGCAATGAAGATTCAGAATACGACGACGATGACGCTGTGTTAAGTGGTGTAGAGGAAATATTATCCGATTGATAAAAACTGAAATTATATATATGTTTTTTTATATACGTGCTTTTATTTTCAAATCCTACTCATTCATAATAAATTTGGCGTGAAATATATTAGAAATACCAACAAAGCGTACATTAAATATTTAAACTGAATATAATTTCTTTATTGATTTTTTTGCACACCATACGCTTTGGTAATGAAGTTAGCGCGTATTACTGAACAATATGGCGTCTTGACAGTCCTATTCTTATTTGGCACGCATAGTAGATAAGAATATAAACATATTATATTTTATCTGTGCATAAATCATTATATTTACGTTATGTCGTAGTCTGTGGCACAAATGTAGAAATGGCGTAGCAAAGTGTTGATTTGTTTTTACATTTTGTAAATAATTGTGATTTAAATTAGACGCAAATCCATACGATTTAAGCATTTTCTATAGGTTTAAGTACTTAACTAGTTTAATGTTTGTTGTGTGCAAGTTAAGTCTCATATCAAGGGTAGCCTACTTTTGATGGTGATTTTATCCCTGAATGAATAAAAATATCTATTTTTTGTAATCGTGGTCGATTATGTTTCTACGCACAATGAGTTTAGTACGAGATAATACAGAAATGGTGTCGAAAAGTACTTCAGGCCATCGGAGTCATTCAGCTCAAGGTCTAGCCAGTAATGTTTCTAGTCCTTGCATGAAAATACCGTTGCCACCTCGATTATGGATTACAGGTAACATTATGCAATGAACATATGCTTAAAAATTATAAAAGAATTTTATTTTAGCGACTTAACATACTTTTTACTAAGACAATATTACCTTCCTGCTTCCTGCTCTTTTGTATAGATAGGTACAATATTTTTTTTGTTTTTAAGAATTATGATAGTCATTGTTCTCTTAGATATAGAAGATGAATCGTCAGATGAGATAAGCAGTGTTCGTGAAGATGGGATCTTGCCCGTAGAAAGGTCAAGAGTGAGATCTCGGTACAGACATCATAAACAGAAAACAACAAATAATATACCTGTTGGAATATTTTGGGATATCGAAAATTGTCAGGTACACATTTTTCATACTTAGAAAGCTATATAAATATTTAGACCATATTTATTGGTTCTCATTCTTTTTTTCCACTTTAATGTTTGAACCATTTTTAAAGTGAAACTTTTATTACATCGTCTCAAACTTTTTGGTCTGTGTAGCGCATGTCGCGTTTATCGCGGCTGCCGAGTAGGTATCAAATAAAACCACACAACATTTTTATTATTTCTTTATTATAAATAATTGTAAACCTTGTAGGTTCCCCGTGGCTGTTCAGCAATAGATGTAGTAGCAGCAATTCGAGCCAAGTTTCTTGTCGGCCGACGGGAAGCTGACTTTGTTGTGGTCTGTGATGTGCGCAAGGAATCAGTTCATAGACTTCAAGAACTCAATGATTCTCAAGTATGTTAATATTATTTTATTCTATAATGTTCTAGCTTTTATATCTTTGTAATTTAGTTTTTTTATTTGTAAATATACAATTACTAATGTATAAATTATCAAATTAATGATTTAGTACTGGCAAAAAATGTAGTATTTATTATATTGTTCTTTATTCAAGTTTTAATTATGTATTCAGGTAAGCTTAATACATGTGTGTGGAACACAAAAGAATGCAGCTGATGAAAAACTAAGACAATGTATGAGAAGATTTGGAGAATTGCATCCTGCACCAGCATCCTTGCTTTTAATATCGGGAGATATTAATTTTGCTGCAGACCTGAGCGATTTTAGACACAGGTTAGTGAACTTAAAAATTATAAACTCATTGCTTAACAATTCATCTCATATAATGAACTCGTCGTATCATTATACAGTATATATATGCAATTATCACATCTTAAAAATTCTTTGTTACATAGTTAATATTTGGGAAATTTTGAAAATGTTCGGTGTAAAAAAAAATCAAAATTGCTTTCACTCACTTTATCATGTTCAAATTAAATGCACTCCATCTTTATAATAATCATCCTTCTAGTTCTGATTTCAAAACTTATTAGGTGATCTGCTATGCATGGAATAATAATTATTTGGAAGTATGTCATTGTTTTTATTTCTGTTGTATAGGGGAAAAATAAACCAATGGTAATTTTTCCTCATGTATATCATTTAAATGACAATATGTACTGATCATTAGGAAAAATATGGAAGTGATATTGGTGCATAAACAGAATACTTCATCGGCATTAATTGCCTGTGCCTCATCCCACTATTGTTATAATGACTTGACGGCCCACCTCCCAAGGAATCCAAAGGTATATTATTTTACTTTTTATGTGCTCTCTATTAATTTCCTATTTTATTATTTTTCACAATTAAATAATCATTAAGTATATACTTTACCATAATTACACAATAATTAACATTTATTTATTTTATCATTAACCTAAAAAATAGATTATATTGTATTGTCTAATGACACATATTAATAAAAAACTTAGATAAGCCAAACTGAAGATGATGAACCGCCAACTTGTGAAATGGAGGTCGTGAATTTGCCGGTGGACCAGCCTCCGGAAAGAGTATCCAGGAGGTTACGAAGACTTGCCGATAATTGCGGAGGGAAGGTTCTTAGAGTAACAGCGTCTACGGCCATGATGAAGTTCCCAACACCTGATCATGCTTCTAGGTAAGAATGTTTTTTCATACAAAGTGTACATTACAGTCAAATATGTAATAATTTATTTTAATTTGATTTGAATCTCTGTCATCATCATTAATAAAATGTTTATAATTTATATTAAAATTTAACAAGCAAACTTAATGTAACCATTCGCATGCCAGCTGAGACTGGCGAATTGTGTAGAACATGTTCTCTCATAACACCAATGTATTACCACTTTTCTTGCGAATAAATTCATTTCATTTCAGTCTTATTATGAGGTTAAAATTGTTAAGGACATGCATCGGCTACAATTGCATTTGTCTTTTAGGAATTGATGCAGATTTTAAATGAAGAATATGGGGATCATAAGTCTTTTGTGATGTTTGTTAGGTTATTATCTCAACATAGTTATAATATTAATTACTTTGGTTCAGTTATATTTTTTATCACAATTATATTTGTTTTTTTTAATGACTTTAATCTCCATAATGACTAATAAAAATAGAACATACCTCCTTCAAGTTCATTACAATCGAATCTCATTAGAAATTCATATCCAAGTTACAACTTAAATGAATGGAAAAGTAACAATAGTTCTAAAATAAAGCAACTGTTTGCACTTTATCTTTTGCATTTTCATTAAGGTTGATGTTCCGACCGTCCCTCCATACATTTTTGATTACCTCTAAACACTTAACACAGACACTATTTCTTTAAAACTAATCATTTTATCACTTCTCTATAATGAAATGTGTGCGCGTTCGACCTTTTTAATCAATAATTTACAATATTTACTTAGAAAAACAACAGTAAAATACCGGAAAAATTTGACACTTCTACAGTAGTGTGCGTGACTTTTGCCAAGCGAAACACGACATAAAGCACGACATCTAGCGCATAGACTATATACTTATTACAGATCTAGCGCGTCAATGTCTAAACGAAAGGCGATGTTTAGACATTGACGCGCTAGATGTCGTGCATTCGCGTTCGTTATCTTATGCATAATGAGCATAATTCTAATAAATCAAAGTTCTGTGTAAAAATTGAGTAATTTCATTTCCAATCGTTCAAAGAAAATAACAATAAAATAAAATAAAACTAATGACCTTAGAAACTATGTTTTTTTTTATTTATTACTCATTATTGTTCGTCCGTCGTAGGTCTGTAAACTGTATTGTACACTGAAGGTAAATGGTACTGTAGGTACTTTAGTTCGGCGTCGTCGCTCGTCGGCTTGATATAAAATTACATTCTTGATTTCATTGACACGCGCTATGATTTGCGCGCGGAATTTCTTGTGTTGTGAATTTATTTTTGTATGCTATGCATTTTAATTGATTCAAATTGCAATGTTTCTCTAGTATGCATTTGAGACTATATTGTAAATTGTAATAATTGATCGTGGGTATAGTAATTAATTATTCTAATAACGCAATTAGTAATATATGTATTTTCGGTGGGATTCAAAACAAAAAATTGGCCCGTGATTTTTATGAAATTTCACCACATTGCAAATCACATCAATCATAGTTCATACACATGTATGACGAAAGTGATTAGTATTGTGGCTAACATTGACTCATCAGTTCATCACTGAAACCAGTGATAAATCAGTACCTATATCATATTGTGTTTGAATATTTTTAAACAATGATATAAGTATACAATTATTATAAATCGGTAAACTATCAAAGTAATCACAAACTTGCAAACATTGGTAAAATGTCCAGTAGTTTATGAGCCTATTCATTACAATCAAACAAACAAACAAAGTTTTCCTCTTTATAATATTAGTGTAGACAAACAATATGAATACGATCACGAATGCAAATTCGGGGATTTTCTAATTATTGCTAAATAATAATTGAATTCGTTTTGAAATACTCTATAATTTTTAGTGTATAAATAGACATTTATAATGTGGTGCTCATTTTTTTTGTACTGCTAACGCTATTGTAGGTACCTATTTTCGTTGTTTTATTTCAAGTGAACACGGCCATACAATTTTGTCACGAGCCGCCTATGATTGTAGGTACTTTTGTTAGGCTCCTTCGTCGTCCGCGTCGGCTCGAAAGTTCTTGATTTCATTGTCACGCGCTATGATTTGCGCGCGGATTTTCTTGTGTTGTGAATTTATTTTTGTATTATTATTATTTTTTATTTATTTTTTTATTTTATTGATTCAAATAAAATATTTCACTAGTATGCATTTGAGACTATATTGTATTATGTAGGTATAATTTATCGTAGGTATAGTTATTCTTATAACGCAGTTATATTTTCGGTGGGACAATTTGACCCGTGATTTTTCTGAAATATCACCACGTTGCAAATCACATCAATCATACACACGTATGACGAAAGTATAGTGGCTATAATTGACTCATCAGTTCATCACTGAAACCAGTGATAAATCAGTACATATATCATATTTTATTGTGTTTGAATATTTTTTAAACAACGATATATACAATATTATTATAAATCGGTAAACTACCAAAGTACTTCCGAATTTTCAGACAGACAAACAAGTAGTTTGAACACGCAGTTTTCTTATACTAGTAGCAAAAATCAAAACCATAATATTATGTTTCCCTACTATATTTTACTAAAAGTCGAGTGCGTCGAAATCGTAAATAATAATATGTTTTTCACCTTCCTGGTTATTTTCCCATAGTAAATAGTGTTTTAGGTTTGTTGTTGTAGGTAGGAATAATAATTATTATTCTTACATGTTGGTTATGAAATGTATATTGAAATAATTTACTTTTACAAATCATTAGTGATATAAGTTTTGAGTGAAAATGCTTGGATCAGCATAATATTATATGGTACTTCAAATACATGTTTTGATAAAAAAAACAATAGTGTAATAAAATAAAACTGCGTTTTATTGTAATCAATGTTGACAATTTTAAATTCCAAAATTATTGATCAATAAAATAGTTTACACCAACAAATATAACTTTTATTTTTATAACAATCGTTCATAATATAAACCGTAGCAGGTGGCGTTTTGAAGTTCTGTCTACTCATACAGAAAAATGGAAAACTTGTTTTTTTTGTAAACAATTTATTACCATGGACTAATAGAATCTAAAGAGGACTGATGATTGTCATACTAGAGATCGTACCCCGTAATTTCAGCTTATTGCTAGATGGCGCTCTCATTTGAGCTTATTATTTAATTTGCAGTTTTAAAAGCGCCACCTAGTGACCAATTTTAGAACTAAGGAAACAGCAAACTATCGATTTTCAATTATTACATCTAGAGGGCGTTGTTTTAAAAACTCCGGTGTTTTTGAATTATTATTTTAGTTTTTAGGGAGCATCTAAGGAAGTGAGTACCTCTATTACGATTTCGACACCCACTACAAACATTCGACATAGTGATCAGAGTAGTGTATATAATATAATTATATTATATATATTCTTTATTTTCTGTTAAAAAAATGTCTATATCTTTTTTCTTCTTAAGTATTCCCTTGTAAACAGTATTATTTATATGACCATAAAATACGGGAAAAGAAAAAAAAATGTGGATGTACAGCGATGATGTTAGTACTTTTAGAAACGATTAAAGTTTTTATGTAAATAAGCCGCAGTTCACGACAATAAAAATAAAACAATAGTTTTATTCAACGCTTCAAAAAAATACTTTATCGAGTTTATACTAACGATGAACGTTAAGTTTTACATTTATTACATAGGTAATATTTTAATTTACAAGACAAATGTGAAAAGTAAATCGTAATAAACATTATAATTCAAAATAAATAACGTCGAACAATGCGTCGAACACATTCATTCAACTATGACATATGACGCAGGACGCTTGCAAGAGAGATAGATATATGTGTCAAAACAGAAACTTTTACTTTTATTTCTATTTATTCGGTATAATTACGACTTAATAGTGATAAATATGATCATTATAAATACAAATAGGAATTAACAATATCACGAACACGTGACACAACTAGTATTTTACCGATTCCATACGTGGTCATACATGTTTCAAAAGAATAACTTTTACTATTATTTCAATTTATCCGGTATAATTAAGACTTAATATTGATACATATGATCATTATAAATACAAATAGGAATTAACAATATCACGAATACGTGGCACAACTAAAATTTTACCGATACCACCCGTGGTCATTCTCCTTTATGCTCTAATTGTTCGAGTATTTCTTTGATAAATACAGTTCATAGCAACGCGGTGGTGGAGCATCATAGAGTAACTTATATAGGATTGTGGAGCATCTTAAGGAAGAGAGTACCTTTAATAAGATTTCGACACCCACTACAAACATTCGACATAGTGATCAGAGTAGTGTATATCTTCACTACATAGTATAAAACAAAGTCGCTTTCCCTGTCCCTATGTCCCTATGTCCCTATGTCCCTTTGTACGCTTAAATCTTTGAAACTACGCAACGGATTTTGATGCGGTTTTTTTTAATAGATAGAGTGATTCAAGAGGAAGGTTTATATGTATAATAAGATCCATTAAGTAGTGGAGAAGTACTGTTATTTTTGAGGTTTCTAATGTGATGTCGTAAAAAATTACATTTATTCCGCTTACATTGCAAACGCAGGCTGAACCCTACGAGTTTTATCAAAATAATGTACTAAGTATTATACACATTGAAAAGGTCTACAGAAAAGTCCGCGATGGTATATGTCTATCTCTTATGGATAACCCACAATAACTTTTTTTTGTCATTTACTTTTTACGACAAATAATGGCTAATTTTCGAAGCGATTTTAACCAATACAGCATTAATCCTTAACCAATTAAATACCATGGATACATTGTTCATTTAATATAGATCTATATGGCCCTTTACACCGTATGATTTAAGTGAATATTTTCGAAGATATTACAGATTTAAAAATTGCAGGACGTAGCGTTTGCGGCCGCCCGGCTATGTATTTTATACCCGTGCGATGCCGGAGGCCGGAGCGGGCCGCTATATTTTTATACCTATACAACGTTCACAATTTTTCTGTAGTGTATTTAGTATCAGCATTGCACCCGTGCGAAGCCGGGGCGGGTCGCTAGTTATAATATAAAAATGAATCCCAAAATGTGTTGGTAAGCGCATAACTTGAGAACGGATTAACCGATTTCGTTAATTCTTTTTTTATAATATTCCTTGAAGTTCGAGGATGGTTCTTATGTAGAGAAAACGTAAATATGTACCACGGGCGAAGCCGGGGCGGACTGCTAGTCTTATATATAAAAATGAATCGCAAAATGTGTTGGTAAGCGCATAACTCGAGAACGGGTGGACCGATTTCGATAATTCTTTTTTTATTATATTCCTTGAAGTACGAGGATGGTTTTTATGTAGAGAAAACGTAAATATGTACCACGGGCGAAGCCGGGGCGGACCGCTAGTAATATATATTACATATTTAAATTCTTTATTTTCTGTTAAAAAAATGTCTATAAGATATAGACATTTTTCTTCTTAATTATTCCCTTGTAAAAAGTATTATTTATATGACCATAAAATACGGGAAAAGAAAAAAAAAGATGTACGGCAATGATTTGAACCAGCATCTATCGGTTTTTAAGTACGAGACTCATCAATACAGCTACGGGCACCTATACATCTTACGTTGAAATTTATGTTCTGATTGTTCGAGTAATTCTTTGACAAAAACAGTTCATAGCAACGTGGTCCATGGTCTTAGATCATTAAGTAATGGATGGAGTACGCTGGCAAATGTTCTAACTAAACTTTCTGCTGATTTTGGTGCGGGGAAGGTAACTCACACTATTGAAACACAATCACACATTCACAAAAATAATTTGTGTCACGAAAGTCGTAAAAATTGATGACCTTTTAAGCGACGAGTTTTTAAATTCAACTCTATCCCTAAGTTCATAAAGATTAAATTTGTATTTCATTCCAAGTTGTCTCGTGGGGAGTGCGGTTCAATATCGCGTTCTAAATTCAACTTTATAACTTAGATCATAAAGATTAAATTTGTATTTCTTTAATGCCTCAGCCCCCGGAATCACAGACACAATAGAAAATCTATTGTGTCGTGGGCCGTGGTCCGATCGGGCCGCTCGGTGGTCAAGGGGCTAAAAGATAGACTCGTAAGGAATGCGGTTCATTATCGCGTTTTAAATTCAACTTTATCTCTTAGTTCATAAAGATTAAATTTGTATATTTTATTTCCATGACGACGCATCAAATACATCGACGATTATTAGAAATTGCATTTAATTAGAAATGTACGTTAAAAAAATATACACAAATGAAAGGTTATTCCATCTTTTTTAATATTCGACATGTTTGAATTGCTTCTGCAAGGCTTGACAGTGCAAAACGGCATTTTTAGCGGAGCACTCGCAGACGTCCTTTCGATGTTTTAGCCTAGGAAAACGCAGAGTGTTTGTAATCGATTACGCAAGTAGTTTTTATGAAAGCATAAGATTTTTCGATTCGAATAATCTTATACCTCGACAAAAGGGGAAACACCTGCGAGTGTTATCGATTACTTAATGATCTAAGTCCATGGTGGTCACGAAGTCACTCTCGAACAGCGATGAACGAAGTGACAAAAATAGGCGGTCCATCCTAAGGAGCGCTGGTGCAGTGAACTCCCATAAATAATTATAATAAAGTTGTGCTCATTCATTTAACAATTAATATATCTTTAATTTTAAATTAAATTTATCGTATACCTAAACTCCAATACGAATATCAAATGCCTAAATACGGAATCCAATAAGAGGTTAAGAGAAATTTTCAGTCCTTCGCGAAACAAAAGATCACGTAAACATAGGGCAATCCATTTAATAGATCATCTTCATACTTGATAGTATTATTTTTTTTATATTTTTATTGAAATTGATTCCAGAAGATAACTTTAAAAATTCATTTTGTTACTTTTATTAGTAGGTACCATAGACTAATTACTGTAGGTACGATCCTTATAAGTATTTTAGTGTATTCAACCAACTTAAAAAAGTGTGACTATTTTACAACAATTTGAATATGAATTGTATACAATATCGAAGCTTTTTAAGAAATGTATAAAATACTTTTTTAAGAATTATTATCATACATAATATTATGATACCGGCAATATATTATTAAACCCGGCATTTTATGCAATTCTTAGTAAATGTATGTTATTCCGAGAAACAGTCGGAAAGAAATAAATTAAATTAATTAAATAAAAAAAAAATAAAAAATAAAATTCAAGGTAATTTTTAAAACATAATTTTATATCTTCTTCTTATATATATAAAAATGAATCGCAAAATGTGTTGGTAAGCGCATAACTCGAGAACGGCTGAACCGATTTCGATAATTCTTTTTTTATTATATTCCTTGAAGTACGAGGATGGTTTTTATGTAGAGAAAACGTAAATATGTACCACGGGCGAAGCCGGGGCGGACCGCTAGTTAAAGATAATAATATATTCAGTTCTACGATCATCTTATAAAAATTGTACGACGTCATACAAACGTCGCTGTCGCTGAAATACGATTTTCCCAGCACAATGATCGCATAAAATGCAAGGAGGTAGGGAGGTGGATTTCCTCAATCGAAAAAGGGAGAGACTAGTCTACTCGACCGGCCGGCCGTAAAGGCCCCGATTATTGATGGCGGAAAGTTGTATATATGCTCTGTAGCGAAAACATTTCGCTTGCGCGATTCAGAGCAAAAAATAACATTTAAATAAAAATATTTTTTTGCGTATTATATTTTACGTTATAGTTTACGTTTTTTGCGTATTATATTTTACGTCAAGATACTATTTGGCACATTGATTTTTTTTGTAGCGACATCTCTTAGCTTCATTAAACCGACTTAATGCTCTAAGGCGACATCTAGTTCTTAAACGTATAAAAAAGCTTATAAAAATGCCAAATGCTACTGTGAGTGACATCTATCGACAAAATTGGGAACTGAGAAACGAGTTACGTTTTTTACTATGGCGATTGTAAGTCTTCTTGAGTAATTAGTCTATGTTATTACTCATGTTGTTTGGCAACTCGAAGCGTGGTCGTCCGTCGTAGGTACTTTTGTTCGGCGTCGCGTCGTCGTCCGCGTCGGCTTGATATAAAACATTCTTGATTTCATTGACACGCGCTATGATTTGCGCGCGGAATTTCTTGTGTTGTGAATTTATTTTTGTATGCTATGCATTTTAATTGAATCAAATTGCAATATTTCTCTAGTATGCATTTGAGACTATATTGTAATAATTGATCGTGGGTAGGTATAGTAATTAATTATTCTAATAACGCAATTATATTTTCGGTGGGATTCAAAACAAAAAATTGGCCCGTGATTTTTATGAAATTTCACCACATTGCAAATTATATATTATACAATTACAATTACAATTATTATAAATCGGTAAACTATCAAAGTAATTACAAACTTGCAAAATATGCTTTTCCGAATTTTCAGACAGACACACAATTTTATTAGTTTGTTTTAGCAAAGTAGGTACCTATACCTATACGCTTACGTCGCGCGTCGCGTCGTCGAAAACGGTGCGCCCAGAAACAAACATTTCAATTCAATTTTTCAATTCAATTTCAATTCAGTTACAATCATGTTACAATCCTTTTTTTGTTCCGTAATTTATTGTATTTATTCTAATACGATTTTTTTTATTCGTCGGCCAGTTCTACTAGGTATAAAAAGATAAAATTGAAATATAATTATTGTAGCGACAGCCATAGGTATTATGTTACTATGTTTTCGTAAATATGTTTTTCACCTTCCTGGTTATTTTCACATAATCTTATCTTATACATATATAAAAATGAATCGCAAAATGTGTTGGTAAGCGCATAACTCGAGAACGGCTGAACCGATTTCGATCATTCTTTTTTTATTTTATTCCTTGAAGTACGAGGATGGTTTTTATGTAGAGAAAACGTAAATATTATGTACCACGGGCGAAGCCGGGGTGGACCGCTAGTATATATATGTTAGCGCGTTTAAATTAAAGATAAAATTATATTTTAAAAGTAAATCAATTGATGAACTTAATTAATTATTTTAATAATAATCAAATGGATAAAAGTATTAATAATCATTTAATTATCAAATAATAATAATATTACAAGTTATATTCAAAATAACGATCAAAACAACACAAACACCTGCGCTGACTCACACAGTCACGCCACTCGAATAGTTCTTTTGATCGTCCTATAAATAACGGTCGTTTGCAGTTGCGAGTCATTCTTGTACCGACTTTGGTCGAGTCAAGATGTCTTAAAGTATTATATCAGTATTTAATTACGTAATACAACCACGCTTTAACATCAGAAGTAGAAGATGAACCAGCCCTTACTCGGAATCCTGACAGGCTGGCACAAATTCTTCCATCATACTACGTGACAGTGTGCAACTGTCACTGTCACCATCATGACAGTATACCACTGTGGACTTCAACCTTCGAAAAAATTGAATTGAATTGACTTCAAGTAAACAAGGATGACCGATGAAGGAACTTGCACAATGTCTGTTTTATTGTGCGTTGTGTGAAGTAAATGTTTGTGGTGTGGAATATTGTAACGGTAATGTAGTTCATCAATATTATAATGTGATGTGCAATCCGGGCGGTTGTCCAGGACATTTGAGCCTTAATTGTGGTAAGCGAACGACGTGCTTATGTCGCAAATAATAAGTTTTTGATCCCATGGAATTTGGATCCAATGTGGTGCCTTCGATGGCGCCCAGTGTAAGCTATTGTGGTAAATTATTATTTTTCTGTATTTTGACGATTGAAAAATGCTTCTAAGCGAAGTCCAGTTGAATAAATCAATATTTGAGTTTGAGTTCATCATGTGGATGTGATGGTGTTCTATAAGGTCAGTTTGGCCGAGCGGTTATATTGTGTTATAATACATTGTGTTTTGACATCACGATAAAAATTACCGTACTCATTTCAAATGAACGTACGAGGACGTTATTGTGTTATTGTTTTACTATGGCCAAGCCGGATATAACTTATGTTTTAACTTTTAATTATGTTCCAGGACTTATGGTTATCGCTTGAGAGTTGAGATACAGATGAGATACAGAAGCCGCTGTTCGCAGCTGGAAAAACCCGTTGAGCTATCGAATTCTATGTAAATCACAATAATACTCGACAATGATTGCTATGAAGCGAAAAGTACAAGCAATTGCTAGACTACTATTGTGTCCTATGTACGTGTAAGAAGTACCTACCAAAGCCAAATTTAGATGACCGTGTTAGCGGTAATGGAAACTAATTATGATAATCGACTGCCACTTGTCTGTACGGGTCTTCTGTGACTTAGTCTGACAACTGGGCAGATAATAATACAATCGAATGCCACTTGTCTGTACGGGTTTTCTGTGACTTAGTCTGACAACTGGGCATATAATAATACAATCGATTGCCACTTGTCTGTACGGGTCTTCTGTGACTTAGTCTTACAACTGGGCAAATAATATAATCGGATGCCACTTGTCTGTTCGGGTCTTCTGTGACTTAGGCTGGCAACTGGGCAGATAATAATAGAATCGAATGCCACTTGTCTGTACGGGTTTTCTGTGACTTAGTCTTACAACTGGGCGGGAAATAATAACCTGATTGTCACTTGTCAGTATGGATCCAGACAGTGGTTTAGTCTGACAACTGGACAAAGAAACGAATAATTTGAATATTATGTACTTAAAACAAGTCTGAATGTCACCAGCTGAAATTAATTATATCATTGATATTTTGAGTTTTGAATTACCGCTCAGAGCACGAGCTTTTTTTCAGAATGGCCGTGTTAGCGCGTTTAAATTAAAGATAAAATTATATTTTAAAAGTAAATCAATTGATGAACTTAATTAATTATTTTAATAATAATCAAATGGATAAAAGTATTAATAATCATTTAATTATCAAATAATAATAATATTACAAGTTATATTCAAAATAACGATCAAAACAACACAAACACCTGCGCTGACTCACACAGTCACGCCACTCGAATAGTTCTTTTGATCGTCCTATAAATAACGGTCGTTTGCAGTTGCGAGTCATTCTTGTACCGACTTTGGTCGAGTCAAGATGTCTTAAAGTATTATATCAGTATTTAATTACGTAATACAACCACGCTTTAACATATATATATAAATGAATCGCAAAATGTGTTGGTAAGCGCATAACTCGAGAACGGCTGAACCGATTTCGATAATTCTTTTTTTATTATATTCCTTGAAGTACGAGGATGGTTCTTATGTAGAGAAAACGTAAACATGTACCACGGGCGAAGCCGGGGCGGACCGCTAGTCTTATATATAAAAATGAATCGCAAAATGTGTTGGTAAGCGCATAACTCGAGAACGGCTGAACCGATTTCGATAATTCTTTTTTTATTATATCCCTTGAAGTACGAGGATGGTTCTTATAGCTAGAGAGCTAGTTAGTTTAGTTTTAGTGCAGTGGCAGTGTAAATGTTGTTGTTGAGGTTATGTAAATTTAACACTTTAGTTAACTACCAAGATATAAAGAAATGAGGATAGGACACAATAACTATTGGTTGAGGTATTTATAAACTCATAATATACTTTTAAGAAAATCACGTTTTAATAAATTTCTAGAATTAAATTAGAACAGCTGATTCAAAATAGCCTAAAAAATCTTAATAATAATAATTACGCTTCACAGCAAGAAGAAATGTACCATATGTACCCGCACAAAGTCGATATTGTGTTGCCTACCGTTCGACTCAATGGCTAGGGTTGTAACTACCTTTAATAATTATTACCAAACTAATAAACCGAGTGATGCGAAATAACCATAATTCTTTTAGAGTTTGATAAAATGATCAGGCAGGTATTTTCTTTAATCCTCTGAATTCTCGGTTACTAAATTGTATCGTTGAAATTATTCTTAATCGCGTAAATTTAATAAATAATCATATGGAAAACACTTTTCATTTGTTTTTTTACTTTCACGCCCAACTACTATACAATAATTACGTTGTTTCGGTATTTTGACGAGAAAACGCAGGAAACATCCGTTGTATCATTTTAGATAGATTGTATATTTTGTATCTGT
Organism: Colias philodice; assembly: GCF_061535455.1. NCBI lineage: Eukaryota > Metazoa > Arthropoda > Insecta > Lepidoptera > Pieridae > Colias > Colias philodice. The sequence goes on from NC_143093.1 coordinate 5,054,723, forward strand.
AGAATTGAAATCAAAGCTATGTATATGTTGTCTCCATTCTTTTCTTATCGGATTGTTGATCCCAATGCGAATGCGTCACTTAAATTTTATAAAAGACAATTAAGAACATCAAAAATAAAGTGATACGTAAATATTTCACAGTGCAATATATTATGTAATTAATAATAATTATATATTTATGAAAAAATAATTACATCAGATTTAATAATAGCAATTGTTTTGAATGTACATAATATGAATAAATGATTACATCATAATAGTAATAATCACAATTGTTTTATTTCCCATTTGTTGCAACCCTAGCATATTTTCATGTAGCAGCAGAAGTACCTACACTGGCGGCGCGGCGGCATCGTGCGACATCAAAGGCATTGCCTTACTAGGTAAGTTTATAATGACTCATTTCTTTTATTATATAATTTACGTTTTACTTTTACAGAATCCGATTCAATGGATTATGAAGACGAGTCACACAACGCCATACGATAGTGATGATGAATGAACATTTCAATAAATGCATGCGTGTTTTTTTTATGTTGTTTTGTAATTGTTAATTGTTTCTTAAATAAAGAAATAAACTAAATATTTAAATGATGATTTGTTATTTGCAACACAACTTTATATTTGAGATTCTTTACAAATGTATATTTAGTTTTGTATCATCAAATTTATAAATTTTATTCCATAGTTTTCAAAATTAAATGTAAATGACCATAAAAACATTAATAAAGTAAATCATTGATGTAAGGTCAGGGAACGTAATACATATATACATCTGACCATGTAGAAGCTAAGTCTTGTTGACTGCTGAAGTCTGTAAAGTTTTGTTGTCTGCTGAAGTCTGTACGCAATGAAAATGTCTGCCGTTTCGAAAATAAGTTTTTAAGACCCTAATAAATAAAATATATGAATGGCAGATCTGGTCAAATACTTTCAAAATTGTATTTTTTTCAGCACTTTCATAAGTGTCTGCCAGAATGTTATCCGCGTGATAATGGTCTGCCATTGTTATTTTCCGATAGTAATAATAATCTATTTTCAAATATCAAAATGGCAGACGTGGTCAAATGGTTTCAAAGTTCGCCAAAAATTTCCACCTGTCTTACCTAAGCGCGCGCCCCGTCCACCACTCTGGGCTTAGTGACTCCTCATCTCATGTATAGTAGGTATAGGGGAATCAACACACAAAAATCCAGGTCTGGTCAAATACATACAGGTAGCTTTGCGCTAGCTCTCTAGCTTCTTATGGAGAGAAAACGTAAACATGTACCACGGGCGAAGCCGGGGCGGACCGCTAGTAAATAATAAAATAATAAATAGTGTATTAGATTTGTTATTGTATCTTGTATACCTACGAATAATTATTCTTACGTCTTGTTGGGAAATGTTCAAATACCTACCTATTGAAATAATTTACTGTTACAAATCATTAGTGTTATTAGTTTTGAGTGAATAGGCATGGATCAGAAATTCAGAATATAATATGCTACTAACTACTCAAATACATACATGTTTACACAACAAACACCACTGACCTCTATAACTATAAGTTATAGAGGTCAGTGACCGTCAGTGACAAACACTATGGATACCTACGCTCGCGAATGCAAATTCGGTGATTTACTAATTATTGATACCTAGTCATTGAATTCGTTTTGAAATAGCCTGTACTTTGTAATTTTTAGTGTTATAGACATTTATAAAATGTGGTGCTCATTTTTTTGTAATAAATCATCCCGAACGCTATTGTATTTTCGTTGTTTTATTTCAAGTGAACACCTATACAATTTTGTCACGAGCCGCCTCTGGCCTCTGGGTGAAATAAACAAGTCAAATGATTTTTGTTCTAATTGTATTTTGGTAGTAGTTTGTTTAGAATTTACATTACCATTGTTTAATTTTTATTTTGTATTTGCAGTAAAATAAAAAGATGAAAAACTTCATTAGGTATATTGTACGACACCTCACTCTGAATCGCGCTAGCGAAATTTTTTCGTTACAGAGCACATATACAACTTTCGGACAATCTTCATTGAGGCCGGCCGGCAAATCGAGTATGTCGAGAAACTTCACTTATTCGATGGAGGTATTCTACCTTCCTTCCTCCACAGTTGTGGGACCCCGACGTGCATTGAACACGCAGCTTTCTGATACTAGTAGCTAAAATCAAAACCACAGATATGTCTGTGATCAAAACCATAATAATATTTTTACCTATTATTTTACTAAAAGTCGAGTGCATCGAAATCGTAAATATGTTTTTCACCTTCCTGGTTTTTTTTCCATAGTAAATAGTGTTTTTGATTTGTTGTTGTATGAATAATTATTCTTAGGGCGCGTTCCCACTATGTCGTAACGACTAATTTATCGTTCGACGACTGTAGTCTCTACCTGTTCCCATTATAACGATTGTTTGTCGTCAACATTTTTTATCGTTTAGTGACTGTCGTATCTAGCTGTTCCCATTGGATCGCTCAGATCGCTCGCATCATCAGCAAGCTACAAATCTAGTCGCCTCTGCGTTCGCTTGGGTTGGGAAAAGCAAACCGAGTACAGACACGAGGGGCGCGCGGGTGCGAGAGGGAAGGGAAAACACGTGTTCGTCTACATAGAGTTGCCGTCCACGATTTTTTTATCGTTTTACGACTGTCGTGCTTGCCGTTCCCACTGTCACGACAAAGTGTCGTCACTGCAAAAACTGTTGTAGACGACAGTAAATTGTGTCGTTCTAAATGTGAACACCTCCATTTAAACATATAAGCCACGACACTTAAAACTACACGATTATCTGTCGTCACGACCCGGTGGGAACGCGCCCTTACTTGTTGGTTATGAAATGTATTTTGAAATAATTTACTTTTACAAATCATTAGTGATATTAGTTTTGAGTGAAAATGCTTGGATCAGCATAATATCATATTTGCTACTTCAAATACATGTTTTGATAAAAAAAAAACAATAGTGTAATGTAGGTAATAAAATAAAACTGCGTTTTATTGTAGGTAATCAATTTTGACATTATTTATTTCCCAAAATTACAATAAAATAGTTTACGCCAACAAATATAACTTTTATTTTTATAACAATCCTACTTCCTACTAATGCGAAAGTTCATACATGTTTCAAAAGAAAAACTTTTACTTTTACTATTATTTCAATTTATCCGGTTTAATTAAGACTTAATATTGATACATATGATCATTATAAATACAAATAGGAATTAACAATATAACGAATACGTGGCACAACTAAAATTTTACCGATACCACCCGTGGTCATTCTCCTTTGTGGGTCATTTGTAACAGGATGGCGGTTCTACAGCGAAAAAAGAAAAATGATGGTCAGAACGCTGATACCGGATACCTTAAGATACTGTAATATAAAATATTACTAGATTAGATAAAATATTATAGGTAGTATCTTCACCGTGTGTGACGCGCTTTACATTCACGCCATCTAGAGTTAAATCTTTATCATTTTTGTATACGTCTGTGTGTGTAAACGACCCTGTATGCAATGACAGATGTTAAAACGCATAATTTTACCGAATTGGGTGGATTTTAAGGCAATGATATAACATATTTCAATAAAATATAATATTCAGTAACCGCCATGACTATTCCTAGGTTTGATGACTATTCCAATTACGCAAAAACTCAAATAAACTAGAAATGTAGAATTCAGCGCCATCTAGCGGGATATTGGCTGGGAACAGATCGTTGCAATCACCTTAATTTGAAAATTTATTTTCTATTCATATTATAAACGCGAAGTTTGTAAAATTGTATGGATGATTGTATGTTTGATACTTTTATGACAAAACAGCTTAAATCAGATCTGTATGAATTTGGGACAAACATAGATTAGAAGTTAAATTAGAACACATTGTGCTATTTTTACATAACTATCATAACTTTATCTTAAAATTTTATTTCGTATTTAAAGAGCGTACTTAAATACCAATAATATAAGCTATTTAAATTTATTCTTTTGTACTTTATCCTTTAGTGATATTCTTAGTAAGATATCAGTTGCAGTATAATCTATATAAATATTTGGGAATGACGTATTTCCGCCAGCTGATTGCAAAAGATGGTTAAAAATAGAATATGTAGGGTAGCTAAAAATATTATGTGATATAATGGCGTGACCATAATAGTATAATTTCAATGCAAATAATTTATATGGCAATAATAAAATTATACATTCAATATAATAATAAACTTCTAGAATAAATAAAATAAAACTTTTAGGATAAATTAATGAAATACATCCGCTTTATTCGAGTACGCACTTCTTTTTAATGACGAGTCTTGAAACTTACGAATATGCTTACGAGTAATCAACTTTTGTTATGCTTTGCATACATGAATATGCATAGAATAAAATTTTAAGATAAACAAATATCTTTGTTTTTTTCATAAGCTAAATTTAAACTCCCTGAATATTTAATGTAAACTAATTTCTGCCTTAAATGAATTGTTGAGCTCAAAATCTATCGACGGTTTTAAAAATCGCTCTATTGTGTGTGTCACTTTATATTCCGTTACAAAAGTTTTTCGGTTTACCCTCTATGCTTTATTTAATAGTTGCTCATTCAGTGGCCATTTGAAACGGCCATTGCAATACCGGGCACAAGCAAGAACAGATCGTTTTAGTTTTAATATATATTTTATTTTAAAATATAATATAATTAATATTTATTATTGTAGCTTAGAAAGCAATTAATGTTAAGAAGTGTAGTTTATAATCAAAATGCTGCTAAGCGGGTGAGTATTGCGAATTATTTAGATCGGAAACGGTATGGATAATGGCGACGCGAATTGTTTCGACTTTATTCTTATTTGATTTTCTTTGTTTTCAAATAACCAATCTTATCTTCATAATGTTAAAACATATGTTTTGTGATAAATTTATAAACAGCACATATCAGTAGGTATATTTTTACGAATACTTCAAATTTATTTGAACAGTTATAACATCTTTATCTGTTTTATTGCATATAACATTTATTTACATAAAAATATATTTATTTTAATTGTTAATGTAACCATATTGTGGTTTGACAGTCATATGGTTCATTGATGAGTCATCAGCTGATAACGGTCAGCGAAAGTCCACGTTGCGTAAATTACTTTTATATTTTATTTTAATTAAGAAACAACCTGCTACTCGCTGTTTCAAAGATTTAGTTATTTCTTTGAATAATTTTGATAGACAAATAAATCTCAATGTATTAGTGTTATAATAGTTTTTAATACAGTCCTATAGGCTATGTTTGATATCGATGCGAATCAACCTCGTACATATTGATTTTTAATAAGAGACATACATGTTAAATGAACTTGAACGGAAAGCTTCATGTTAATAATACAGTTCCGTATTATTTGTTAAAAGTATTATTATCGCGGTTGTCACTACCGGGTGTAAGAACCGGTGGTCACTTCCTTTTGTTGCAACTAGAGCATGTATATGTACAATGTACATATACCACCACGTTTATTTTTAGTAAAAACATCTTAGCATATTGTATAATTTAACTACCTATGTCAATCCCACTGTAACCGTTATTCTTCACGTCTGTGTATAACAGTCGGTTAGTTTTAAATTATTCAGTGACATTGGTGAATATACGACAAAAAGATTTGCTTTTCCATATTTATAATATATGTCGCAGTCATCTGGTTGAATCTGCTATTTGATTGAACGACTACTACGTATTCTATTGGTCCGCTTTATTCAATTGTTTATTAGGCTATTACTTCTGATTTATTACTTTGATAGAACAGACAAATTGCTTGTTGCCATCGCAAAATTAAATAACTACCTATTTCAATTCAAAAAATACAATTACTCTTTCTATTTTCATCTACCGGTTATTTAAACTTCAAAAAGTTAATTTCTTACTTTCCTTTTTGTAAGGCTTGTTATTTTCCAAACTTCAGAACAATGTTTTATTGATGCGTCTAGCTGTTTTGTTTTTATCCGGCCTCCTTCCGGGAAAAGGCCCATGATATAAATGAAGTTAAAATCAATTATTGTAGCTTTCTGCCAGAGCTATTTCACTAAATCGTGAAGTTCAGTTGTTTCAATTTATTAATTTGTAGCTTTTCGCCCTGGCTCTGCTCGGTAATATTTCAGTCGTTTAGTTTGTAAGTTTTTTTTACAATAAATGGCCTGAACCAAGTGGGCAAATGTAATTATTAAAATCACGGGTTTCATTCATGTACATACAATATAGAAGACTGGCTGAAACAACGTACTCGGATAAAAAGAAGCCTATATTTTGTCCAGATCAAAAATAAATAATACTGTATAAGTTTCTTACTAAACATATAATATTTATAGTATAAAATTTCATACCATTCCGATCAGCTGTTTCTGCGTCCATCTATACATTCTTACAAACATTTGCTATTATACATATTATATGATGATAGAAAATAAGTATTTATTTTTAATGTTTTAAAGTATTTATTCTTCGTCTTTATAATGCAACTGTGGTAGATTGCCTTCTATATAATCATACGTTTACAGAGCACTAAAGCGCATGGACGGCGAGGATGTGTTCGGGCGTAAGATCGGCACGCGGTACGTGCGCAGCGCGCTGCAGCCGGCGTACTCGAGCGACGAGGGGTACAGCACCGCGCCGCAGCAGCCCGCGCGCACGCAATTCACACCCGTGCAGGTGTGTAGTTTGCGTGTTTGTTTATAAGACTTTATTTAACTTGTATTTCTTTTTATTTTATTTTTTAAGATTTAGGAATTGTTTGTAAACTTTGAACTTAAATGAAATATAAATAATATTCATTGTTTCATTTTTAAAGAAGCCATTTCGATTTTTAAAAATACTATTTATTTTAATCATAAAATGTCACAAGGTTAGAAACCAAGGTTTATGATTAAAAATAGTTATCCATACTAATATTATAAATGTGAAAGTAACTCTGTCTGTCTGTTACTCAATCACGCCTTAACTACTGAACCAATTTGCGTCAAATTTGGTAGATATATTTTGATACCCGAGAAAGAACATAGGATAGGTTTTATCCCGGAAATCCCACGGAACTATGCGGGTTTTTCTTTCTTCTGCGCGGGCGATGCCGCGGGTGGAAAGCTAGTAACAATATATTTTTTTTAATAACTATCTATGTTTGTTTTGAAAGTATTGACTTAAAATACTTGGAGCTAGAATTTATTTGTCGTGTTTCCACATTTTTAAATCCATTTCGTATCCTCCCCAACAGGTGACGCAAGTGAGCATGGACGCAGAGCGCACAGCGGCAAGTGAGTGGGCGCTGGCGCTGCAGCAGCTGCCGGCGCCGACTCCGCCGCCGCTCGACTTCTGCCCGCCGCCCGCTCCCAAGCCGAGGAAGATTAGGGGCACGCACGGTAAGCTTTATAGTTTAGATTCGTGATACGTGGTGAATGTGACTTTATCCTTGTTAATAGTGAAAGTCTGTCTTCAGAGTGAAAGCTAGTTTATTTTCGAACAATTTATCTTTATTATTATATGACATAAACCATAGCAATATGCTGTAAGTCATCATCATCATGCTGTCTTAATTATATTAAGTATATTTCAGAAATTCGAAATAAAAAGCAATATCATGGGTTTTGGAACATAGATTTCACATGCTCTAATTTTTTGTGTCACTTTTTTGAAATTAAGACGATTCACGATTCACAGATTACAACAATGTAGTTTTAACATGTGTTTCAATTAATAATTTTAACGTGATAACGTCTCATTTCGACCGCTACCACTGCATTATGTTATCACCATAGAAATCTAAATAACAAGACACATAAAAGGGCTATAATGTCATAATTCGTATGAAAACCGCTGTCGCCAAAATCAACACATTCAAACCGAAAGCTAAACAGTACACACAAGTAAACTATGCCTTTTATTGGACAGCTTGATTTTAGTGAAAACTAACTATCTATTAAATTAAGCTTTTGAATATGTATCCTAACGCACGAATTTACGGTTTATTTTAGAATAACATCCCTAAGTATATGAGACTTTTTGCTCCAATACGAACAAACGTGATAATAAGAATGGTCGACTGTGTCATTCATTGTTATTTCGATTACTATGGTGACACTCGTAATACTTGTAAATATTCTATAATTTTAAGGAAAAACGGCATTATTTCTAAAAAAATATATTTTCCGATGAAATATTATTCCTTTATAAGTATAATTACAACTTGTGGAAGAATTTCCGCAATGGGAATTGCTGAAACACACCATGTATACACTCATACGTCTCCAGAGCAACTGAACAGTGACGAATGCACTGGTGATGTGCAAATCACCTGAGTGGCGACAAGGTCACGCACGCTTACGACTTCTAGTGTCTTGTTATTTAGATTTCTATGGTTATCACGTAAACATCTCTATCGTAAACCTACTTTACAAACAACCAATTTTTTTTATCATTTTAATATTTAATTGTCAATCAGGTTCAGCGTCGCTCGACCGCTCAGCGTGCTCGTCGAGCAACAGCTTCGACGACAGCCGCCGCGAGCTGAGCGCGAGCCGTGCGGTGTCGCCGTGGAACTCGTCCGCCAGCTTCAGTGAGCAGAGCACGGAGGGAGATGAGTGCGCTGCGGAGCTCACAGTGGCCAACCTGCCGCCGTACGAGCCGGTCGTGTTGCAGGTGGGGAAATAATATAAAATAATAATAAATAATAAATAAAATGGTCTTTATTTGTTTCTCACAACATTAGAAAGGTTACAAAAACTTATTAATACTACACAATGTACAGTAGAAGATAACGTTGTGAGAAACTGGTGCCTGAAATAGACTACATAGAAGTCTGAGGTACAGGTCACCAGCCCCTCTCGCGGATATCATACGAGAATACACAAGTTTACGTACCTACAAAATGCCTAAAGTTTTACAAATTTTATCAGAAGACAACTTTACCTTAAAAACACTAATACAAAAAAGTAAAGAGAAAATATATATATATATATATATATATATATATATATATATATATTTAATTTTAATCCTACCAAATCTAAAAGGTATGAATGTGAGTGTGTTAGATAATGAAAAATTATGATAAAAAATGTTGACTTTCATATTTTCGATATTCGTGGATTTTGCATAAAATTGATTCGACATTAAGATTATGTTCACGTTTACAATACATATCCATCCATCCATCCATTCAGCCCGGATAAGTCCACTGTTGGACGAAGGCCTCCCCATATTGTGCCACAGTTTCTGGTCTTTGGCTTTGGTCAGCCATCTGCGTCCAGCTGTTAGAGTTGTACTTGTCATGGTTACATTTTGGGGGAAATTTGCCATAATCACCACGCTTGGCAGGCGTGTTGGTGATCGCAGTACGGTGGTATGATTCTCAAGAGGCGCTGCTGCCCGCCTCTCGGTAGAGATCCCTTAGTCGGCTTTTACGACATCCACGGGAATAGATGGAGTAGTGCTATTCGTGAGCGACACTACACGCCTTCTATACCTAATTGTTATTAAATTCAAACGAAAAAGTGTAAACAAAAAAAAAACAATTTATTTTCTTTGTTACAGGAGATGTTAATAAAACTATTCAATCAGTACGTGCCAGTGGTGCGCGTATCAGTATGGGCGGCTGGGGACGGGCCGCAAGCCACGGTCGTCCTGCGCTCGGAGGGCGACGCGCGGCTCGCCATAGCGCGCGTGCACAAGCGGCGCCTTGACAACCAGTGGGCAGGTCGCAGGCTCGAACTGTCCCTGGGAAGACCCTCCCCAGCACCAAACCTAGATGTACTCAGAGCCAGACTCCGCGCAATACTCCTAGATCAAACGAACCACACGCTCCCGCTCCTACGTTTACGTGACGCGTACGCAAGCCGCCACTGCTGCGCCCTCACCACCTCGGATATAGCCAAAGTTAGAGATACAGTCATTATACACGAGGGATACGGCCGTGTAGTGCAATTGGTGGATTTCACGCCCGTCACGAGTACCGAAATGGAGGAGGCACCGTGGAAATGCCATATCCATGCAGTGATGAATACAGGACACGATGATGGCAGCCGCATCCTGCAGCCGGTGTATATTGAAGTAGCAGTGTTGGCTAAGAATACTCAGATGCTGTTAGAGAGTCATGGTGGAATCTTGCCTTTATTGAGGTAAGTTTAAATTAACAGTTAATATTTTGTTTATTTTGTAGAATTCAAAAGATACATACGATACATAAGAAATAAAGGTATCTTTTTATTACTGTAATGTAATCTTTTAACAGACATTGTATAATATTTGTTGAATTCATTCTTTGCTTGTTTTTCATAATGCATAAACTTGGGATTGAATAAATGCAAAATAAGACTAATTATTTTGGTAAAAACACTAATTATTTTCTTTTAGTTTCGTGGAGTGTTATGAAGCGATGTTCCCGCCGCTACTGTGCGACGCAAGGAACGGCGTTGCCTTGGAACTATTGTTGCGTAGCATTACTGCTGTGGAAGTTAAGGATAGCCCTTCGCGTCATCTCACTTGGGCTTCGGCACCCGCTTGCATTGATAATAGTGAGTTCTAAATTTCATATTAATGTATAAAAATTACACAAATAAAGAATTCGAATTTGAATTTGAAAATTTTGTATGTATATTATGTGTGTGTTAGAAATAATTATAATATCAGTTATTAATTATTATTTATTATATATTAAATAACAAATAAATTAAATAAATTACAAATTATGTTAATGAAAACGCCGTTTTGAATATGTTAGTCTTATTTTTTTTTCAAGTAAGTTAGATTCCGTGTTCTTCTCTAGGATATTACGTAAATAAAATTAATGAAATAAGACTTTAATTCCGTTCCATGTAACGGTTTTCAATTGTTATAATGATAATGAGTTTCTAATTTATTTAGGTTAAATACGCGGTAAACAAGGCCTTGTTTCGTAATTTATTTATTTGTTAAAACAAAGTCGTATTGTAATAGATATTAGATACAAATTTTATATACTTGTTCGGATTGTTATCTATCTACTTGATTTACATCTTCCCCAAAACTGTAATCAATTATCATTATAAATATAAACACAAATTTTTAAGTTAAAGACATATTGTCAATTCTCTTAATTCATAAATTGATTCGCCTGATTATTATTATTTATTTACTTGTTTTATTGGTCAAATCGAAATAGATTTTTTCTGAAATAAGTGATTACTTACTATAAAAAAATAATGTGTACAATTAATACGTGGCCGAAGTGAAAAAAACTAATACATAGTGCATTTTACCATTATCATACACATCCTTTATTTTTATGATTGCCTGGAAGAGTATAATTTATACAATAAGGCCGCCTTATAAACTTTCCAAGTTTATGTGTTCATTTCATTTCAATTCCTGATGACAAATGACAAAAACTTGAAAATATACTCGCCATCTTTGGATGCTCCCCCCACTCCCCCATGCAACTATTTCACTGTACGAACTATTGAATCGTAAACAATGGACTATTGTTAATTATTTAAAATAATAATTTAAAAAATATATTCATGAGTTTTCAATCTATAGTGGTTTAAAGTTAACTCAAAAATGGACCATTTTCGTAAATTTTCTAAAAAATCTTAGAGAAAGTGTAAGAAATGTTATAGTATGCTATATATTCGTGATCTACTCAATAAGTTCTTTCATTTGATACCCCACGCGGCATGTTTTGGAAATGTTTATTTTTTTCTTTGTATGCCATATTTAATTACCGGGGTGCGGGGAAGGGGACCACAAAACTGGTTGGCAACATCTGTCTATAGGATGTCTGGGATCTATACAATATATATCAGAAGTCAGATTTAGGTCCGCTATTTATGCAAACGAACATCTCCTTGGAGCCCGCTCTAATATATGTATTTATTAAATATTATATTTATCGTCGCCTAGTACCCACAACACAAGCCTTAATTGAGCTTACTGTGGGATTAGGTCGATTTGTGTAATAATGTCCTATAATTTTAAAAAAGACGGGTTGCACTCCGGGAGTGCCGGCAGAAGTGAAAACTTGATTATTAACGTTCAGCATGTTTGATATTTTGGAATGGTATCCGTCTTACGCTTTTTCGATCAGGTCACGTGTCCTGACGCGAGTTTAAGATTTTATACCCATTACAGAAAAGTGCTCAACGCCGCTAAAGAAGTTTTCACTTCAAAAAAATAATAAAAAAGTGTTTTGTGTGTCAGGTGAGGTGTCGGGCTGCAGCGCGGAGCGGGAGCGCGGGCGCACGGCGCAGGCGCTGGAGCCGATGCTGGCGCTGTTCGAGCGCGAGCTCATCGACCTGCTGCGCACCGCGCCCAAGTGCTCCATACCGTTTAGCAAGTACGTGTAGTCTTTATTTATTTTTATTTAACCATTTATTGTACCATTTAACATTACAGTATAAAATATACTAGCGGTCCGCCCCGGCTTCGCCCGTGGTACCTACATGTTTACGTTTTTTTAACGTGATAACGTTTTTAAAATCGTTTTAGTCGGGTGACATGTTCAGAAACTTGTGTCACACCATAACCTCACGAGCGCGATCGCAGGTATAACGAGAGAGAGACGGACCGATCTCCCGTCTCATCTCGAGCGCTGCCACCAATAAGACGTTATCACGTAAACATCTCGATCGTAAACCTACTTTACAAACAACCAATTTTTTTATTTTATTTAACTATTTATTGTACCATTTAACATTACAGTATATAATATATAGTTGTATAGATTCGAGGTAAAGTACAAAAGGTGACCTTATCGCTTAAAAGCGATTTCTTCCAGGCCATTTTCTTCTTTGTTATGTTTCTTTGTAGGTTTCAACTTTGTCTCCATTGGTAACTAGAGATGCTACTAGTGATATGTAAAGGAACTCTTTATATTGCTTAGATATTATGAATGGAAATGATTGATGAAATATAGTGTTTGGTGATCAGGCTAGTCAAATTTCTAATGTGATTTCGAAGTTATAGTTTATTTTGGTGGAGAAAAATTTGCAATATTGAAATTTTTTTGATAATATTGGTTTATTGGTGGATTTTTAATTTCTGTTGTGCATCACAATTTATTCTAATTTTTATTTTTCTTTCCATGAGGTTAATTCCGGCATTTCACCATCACTTTGGGCGCCAATGCCGCGTTGCGGACTATGGGTTCACTAAGCTGCCGGATTTACTGTCCGCTTTAAGCAAAACTATCGTGGTAATTGTTACTTTCAAACTTATAAAAATGTATATAACAGTTTCTTCATATTAGTTTATTATAACCAATTTATTTTTATAGGTCCTCGGATCGGGCTCGTATCGCGTAATTACGATATCAGCTGCCGCACAAAATCGCCGCTGGACCTCGGATCTAGTGAAAGTTCTCAAAGCTCAACCGGGTCGCACAATATACGCTCACGACATACCGCAACTGTACCAAGCTACGATCGGACGTCCGTTCACACCCGTCGACTACGGGGTGTGCACGCTCGAAGAGCTGATGGACAGAGTGCTTCCTGGAAGCGTTATCATCGGCTCAGATGGATCGATATCCCTTCCTCGTAGAACTCCGACGGCCGAAGAACGCGCCAGAACCGTTCAATTCGCAGCACAAGCGGTGGAACTGCTCTGCCACGCGCCTAATTTCCGCATGGAGTTCTCTCGTTTCGTACCCGCCTATCACGCACATTTCGGAAGACAGTTGCGCGTCGCTCACTACGGTTGTGTCAAATTGGTGGAGCTCTTCGAATTAATACCGGAAATGGTTACCGTTTACTGCGAATCTACTGGAGAACGCAGCGTGCGATTGGCAACACCACTAGCACGTTCTGTTATGGCGCAGCGCCTCAGAGATCTCTCTCCGATAGCTCTGTCAGCGCTGTCCGCGCGTTACGTGTCACAGTACGGCGCTCCGATACAACCTGATATTTTGGAAGTGAATTCGCTCGAAGCTCTCGTATACGCCGCTGGAGGTCGTATAGAGGGGGGCGTGATTAGAATGGCGGATGAAAATTGTTCTTGGGTGAACGCCGCACTTGCAGCTTGCGCTGTATTATCAGCTGATAGAAGCGTCGCCCGCGGTTCCACTGAAGAGTATTTCGTTAATGCGTTCACTCAGCTGAGTGGAATGGAGCCGGATTTGAAGGAGCTTCTCAGTACCGGTGTGATTGAAATATCGGAGCGCTATGTACGCTTATCGACACTGTGGCGTGTGGTGTGGCGCGTCACTATGATCCTGTTGGATCGCTCTCGTCCCGTTCCGGCGATGGAAATATTCTTGGAGTATACGAAACGATATGGGCCGTCTTTCCCCAAGGCCGAATTGGGTATGTTATTTTAAAGTTTTGTTATTTTCGTATTCATAGATTATCTATTTGCACTTTTAATTGTAATTCTATAAAAAACCATATAATATATCGATTTCAAATGTCAGTATTCTGTTTGCTATGTTAATTCTTATTCTTTTATCTAAATGTTCATTTATTATAAACAGAAATTTTCATTCAGTTTAAATTTTATTATTTCATGTAGATAGATTTAAAATATTCAAACAATAATTCTTCTACGATTCTCAATGTCTACCAGTTTGTTCTTAGTTCAAATGATAGTTATAAATACTTATATTGTAAAATTGTTACTGTAAAATGCTTATTAGTAAATAAGTGTAAATGATTTATTATCTCATTGTAACAGGCGTGGACGCAGTAATCGAGTTCCTCCAATCACAAAGCAGCGTGTTCGCATCGGAAGGCGGTCAGTGGCGCGTGCGTGTGGGCGTGCGCGTGCCGCCGCGACGTGACGTCACACACGCGCGTGCGTTGCCGCAGGAGGACTACTCGGTGTACGACACGCCGCCCGGACAAAAGGTGAGAGCTTATCTAAATAAAAAAAAAATAGTAAATATTTTTAAAAGTGATTTTTATCTTAATAACCGCTAAAAATAAATCATTTATCTTGTCATTAGTGTATAAATAATATACTAGATAGCAATATTTCCGCTTTCTTTAAATGTACACGTAACTAGTTTATTATTATTATTGTTTTATTTATTTCTCATTAAAATTAAAGTGAGATGTTCCTTCTTTGTTATAACCATAGAAATCTAAATAACAAGACATTATAGAAGTGCTATAATGTCATAAAATTAATATGAAAACCATTGTCGCCAAAATCAACACATTTAAACCGATAGCTATACTATATTATATATACTTATATAATTTTATTTATATTGAATAAGTTAAAATATAATAATACAACCAACATGTAATATTGAACAGGGTTCGCGCGTTTTCGAATCTCCGAGAACCAATATATGGTCGTCTCCGCCGGCCAGCGCACTACCTCAGCCAACAGCTTTACTCACTCAAGATAAACGTAAGTTACTTTGTTCTTCTCTTCAATATTATATGTACTTATTTAGTTATCAATTTGTAAGAATTTACTTATTAACATTTTTATGTGTTCTAAGGAAGTTTATATAAAATTGAGATTCTTAAGACAGATCGAAATCAGATTAATGAAACATATTATGTTTCATCTCAGTTATATTTTTTGCATCGATCATGTGTAGTTTTATTCAGATTTTTTTTAACATCAATTTATTTACGTTTACCATTTTACAAATAATTACCTTCCGTACTCCGGTTGTCTGGAAGAAATCGCTATTTAGCGATAAGACCGCCAGTTGTTTTAATTTATAATTAGATTAAGTTCATATTTAAGTTATCTAAGAGCAATAAAAGATAAATAAATAAATAAATATGTGATAATGTTGTGCAGGTCGCACGCGCCTGGCTGCCCAGTTCGATGCGGCGTGATATATCATTCCCACAGTATTACTATAGTTAAGAGAACGCATTCCCTTCCAGTATGTTTCCTCTGTGTGATGTTTGCATGTGTTCAGTCCACTTTGCCAACGTTTATATTTGAAGGGCTGCAACGAATTTTATCAACAAGACAAATATATGTCCTAAGAATGTGATGTCTATAACAATAACGTTTTAGATTGTGTATATTTTTGTGTGTTTATTTAGGTTAAGTAACGCATTCGAGAGATGTTACAGTGCTATGGGGGATCGATACGAAATTCGAAAATTAGATTTAATGGAAGCCATTTTAAAAATATTACATACACCTTTTTATATGATGTTTTACCACTACATTATTATTTTTATTTATTATTTCGTTAATATCTTATTTTACATTTTGACACTGACCCATTAAATAGAACATAAGTTTTTTTTTGTACATACTATAATTTTATTATTAGTTACTGTATTTTATCAACCGACATATCGTTTAAATCATATGCTCAATGTTTTATATTATACATAGGAAATGAATTTAAAGGGCACTTGTAACATTTAACGAATGCTCACGTAAAGTACAATAATCATACAAAATGTTAATTTTATTTGTAAAAATTATCCTTTGATATATGATCTCCATTATTTCTATAGATGCTTTATTTAAAATATTGGCTTTAAATGCGTGACTCGTTTAGAATTTTATTTGGTGACTGTTAAATTATAATAATCGTTATTCCAATTTTCTAATCGAATATAAGGAATATCATAATTCGAATTTATAATTTTAGATAAAAAATGTATATTTTATATTGTCGAAATGTATACTATACGCCCTGTTGAATAAGTTATAAACCATGTGTTTTGAGCCAATAATTCTCGAAACTTGCGTTAGTATCCGCTTTTATATGTATTACTGTCTGGGTAAGTGTGGCCAATACAACCAAAAGGAATATTATATTAAATTATTACATTAAACATTAATGAAGTTTAAACTATATAGATTGGCAAAAATATGATAATGAAAAGACAATACTTTAATAAAATTCACACTTATTTTAAAAGCGGACGCTAAACGTGGCTAAAATTAAGTCAATTAAAGATATTCAAAAAAGTATTGAAAACGAATAAATACACTTTAGGCCTCTTTTATATTGCTTGTGTCTGTGCAATGGTTATAAGTTTCGATAACTATCTAATGTTCCGTCGTTCCACATTAATATCACGCGTACATATTATTATATTTTTATATAAATATTTAAATGTAAGATATAGAGTAGAATGTTTTATTTTAAGGCTT
Organism: Colias philodice; assembly: GCF_061535455.1. Classification (NCBI taxonomy): domain Eukaryota; kingdom Metazoa; phylum Arthropoda; class Insecta; order Lepidoptera; family Pieridae; genus Colias; species Colias philodice. The sequence continues at coordinate 5,071,812 of NC_143093.1, forward strand.
ATACATAAAGAAACAGACGGTCTAACATGTGTTACCAAACGACTGTCTGAACAACAAATTAGAATAATGGTTTAGTTAAGTTTTTGACTATCATTAACTTAGCCTAATTAATTGTAAGTAATTTTTTTGTTACTTTTTAAGTATTAACAACCAGTTTATTTATGTATGAGTTGTAAATAAATGTGTTGGAAGAAACAATTGTGAATCGAAACTACATACAATTTATTCTGTGATATTAAAGTACCAACTGTTTGTATCTAACGAGAAATAAAGGTTTATGTATAAAGTGTACATAATATATTCGAATTGGTACATTGTATTTACACATTTATTTACATAGCCATTCTCTTACGATATTAATGTGGAGCAACAAAAATGTAATTTATCTAAAATTGAGGTGTTATTAAAATCTTTCTATGTAGGCAGACCCTTTGCACGAATTACAATATTGTTGATTAAATAATATATTTATTTATTACACTGCCAGTCTGCATTTTAAAGCCACAATAAAAGCGGAGTTATTGTATTAAAAGATAACTAAAAGTGGCTATTTATATCACATACAAGTATTTTTATAAACACAATAAGTTGTTTCTTCTCCACTCAAATATTTATTAATTCATGAGCTATTTAATAATATCGTACTTTAATTATCGTCAAATGAAATTCTAATAAAACTTTTACCAGTTTTATATGTAAGCAAATTTTGAGAATTTTTGCCATCATGACTCAACAATTTTAAACTATTTAAGATTTTTAGAAATTCATTTATAGAATTAGTAAAATTACCAGTTGTATTTTGAATTTCTTTAAATAGCAAATGAATGTAAGCCAATTTGTTTTTACTTTCGTGACCAATAATTTTAAATGTGTATTTAGATTTTAAGATGTTTCAAGTAGTGGTAAGTGAAGATGTTCGTATTTTTTCTACATCTTCGTAATTCTGTGATTATTGATTTTTGTTGTAGTATCTGTGTATGTATGGATATTATATCCCTTCGTAATTGCATGAAAATGAATGTAGGTTGGAAAATAAATGTTATTTTTTTAGACGTGTGTTTTATTTATTGCTTCTACCCAAATAATCATTACAACAATGTATAAACAATGAAATTATTATAAAAAAAAAACCAGAAAAATGCTATAACAATTTATTACTGCAATGAACATTATTTAGCTACTTATGGTTTATTTCATTTCTTCTCACTGTTCACTTTGTCTGTTCAGACAGAGGTCCGTGACGCCTCTCCCAGATCATGCGATGTTTCTGCTTCATGTAAGCTTTGCGGGCGTCGCCGTATGCGCCCAGGTCACCATCTGTTTAGGGCATTATAACATGTTTTAACTTGTAGTCCGGGATACATCGCCCATTTTTGCAAGTGATTACTATCAAGCTAATTTTTCGTGAGTAGCTTTATTTTGATGAGATGCCCAATAATTTCATGTATGAAACTCTCGATTGTGGTAGCTACCAGAGGAAACAAGGATAAAATATTTTGATTTGATGGTTCTCAAATATTAATTACTAACTGAATGTTTTTTTTTTGTTCAATCTCAAGATAATTATCTAAATTATTCGAAAAAATATTTGTCCTACAAAATCTATGGTTTGATCAAAGAGTCCCCCTTTCCAATGTGTATCGATAACGAAGTCATCATAAATGATTAGTAACCAGCTGATTTTTTATTTTCACTTATTTAATACTTATATAATTCAACAGACATATTGTCCTACAAATTGCGTAATAAATATTTGAGAACCGTCAAATCAAAAATTTTTATCCTTGTTACCTCTGTAAGCTACCACAATCGAGAGTTTCGTTCATGAAATTATTGGGCATCTCATCAAAATAAAGCTACTCACGAAAAATTAGCTTGATAGTAATCACTTGCAAAAATGGGTGATGTATCCCGGACTATTGTATTCCCGAATATAATTCCTCGTATTATGTATGGAGTGCTGTTTCTAGTCACTAATTTACTTTGAATGCAGTTCACTTAGGTATGGTAATAAATCAATGTAATTTTTCCTAGAGCTTACTTTAGATATGGCCAACATTTTTTTTTTTCATTTTTGGTGTTTGTATACTTATGCAATATATAAAATGTTATTTATTTTTGTATAAGGCCGGGACTCCACCAAAGCGGAGACGAGACGAGCGGAGAGGAGATGTTTTTTAAACAACCAATAGAATTGAGTTATTGACACGTCTCCTCTCCGCTCAGCTTCAGTGGAGATCGCTGTGCGGAGATGTGTAATATTTGTATGTCGCGATGGAAGCGGAGATGTGAGCTGTGCGCGGACGACGCGCAGTGGAGACGAGAGATGTGAGCGGCGTGCAGTGAGCGATGTCACCCTCCCCCCTCTCGCCCGCTAGCAACCCGCAGAACCCCGCGCGCGCGCCGGCCGGCCATCTTGCTAGTACCCGAGCTGAAAAACATCTCTTCTCGCACAGCACACAGCACACCGCACACATCTCCGCTTTGGTGGAGTCCCGCGAGCTGAAAAACATCTCTTCTCGCACAGCACACAGCACACCGCACACATCTCTGCTTTGGTGGAGTCCCGGCCTAAGTACATTAATTTCGGCATAAAGGTGCTTTTCCAACAATAATGTGCAAGGATGTGTAGCGAGGAATGTGTTTTTAAAGAACCAATCATATCGCTTCATGTACCTCGCCTCGCTCTGATGGAAACGGCTCAGTGGTGCTAGGTTTTTTACACATACAAAACAAGTGACAGATGTGTTCGAGGTATGTTTATTAGTTCTATAATTTTGAAAAGGAAATTGAAGACATTTCAACACATTTCAGTACCACATATTTTCCTTGCATATACATCCTCGCAGGACACATTTCCCTAGCACATTATTGGTGGAAAGATGTTTAAAAGAATATGTTTCTCAAATACTCAAAGATGCTAGGACCAATTTGGAAAATTATTATTTTATAGGCATGAATACTAATTCTGTTTGATGATGAGACATTTGATTTTCATAAGTTATTTGGGAAGCTGCATATGAAGGCATGGATGATTGAGCATTTTGCAATCTTATAATTGCAACTACTGTCCAGCGCACATTTGGCGTTTTACTTTAGAAAATGGTAAGTCTCAATATTTATCCTTAATTTTTTGTTTTTACACTAAAATTAAATAATTTTTAATAAGGTTCATTTAGTTAATTTTTTACTGCCTTCATTCAGTAAGAAATTAAATCATTACAGTACATACATATACTGATTGGACATTGATTGAATGAATTTGATTGTTTAGCTTGTTTCAAAGGTTTCGTTTAACAATATTTAATAACTATTAAACTTACATTTAATAAACCAGGCTTCTTCAGCATCCTTATATTTTTCCCAGAGAGGTTTGCATTTCACTTCATGATCTGGTTTTTCGTAAATCATGCAATCTTCAAATCGCATGCGAAGTATGTTTAAAATTTCGGAGTCCACAGCCCTAAAAATTACTATTGATATAAGTAATTAATTCTTTAATTATTTTTATTATAATTATATTACCTTATGTTAATATTATCTAAATAAATATTACTGCAATAGATCGCTAAACAATTTATGAATAGGGTTGCATGAATACTAACCTATCTCTTTTAAATTGAGTGTTCGCTTCGAAGTCACATACAACATCGTCGCTATAGCACTGATCGATAGTAGGTACACGGCGGAACTGTTGGTGATACCACGGATACTTCTTTTGATTAGGTTCGACTACTTTTTCTGCAGATTAGAATAAAATATTAGAGTCTAGCTTACATAACATTGGAAGCTGTCATTAGAAGAAAACATACCTCTAAACCATGTTACCGGTGCATCTATTGTATTGTACATGGCACTCGCAAAACTCCTAAAAAGATTATCATCGGGTTCACCACCGCCTTGAACCATTTTTAAAACAATTCGGATAAAAATCCGCTTCCAAAATCTAAATAGAAAGCAATGAGCCAATGACAATGATAGACAGGTAGTTTTATTTTATTTTATAATGGCAAGAAGATATGACTATTTGCCAGTGTCAAGTAAAAGGTAGGGAATCCATACACGGGAAAAAAGGATAGGACCACGATAGGAAAGGCAAGGTGATCAGAAGAGTTAGGAAAAATCAATACAAATAACATTATATTATTACATATTTTTTACATAAACTAAATAGATTAAATGGAAAATAATAAACCTTACAATTTGACGTTATTCTTAAATATAAAGATAGATATATTAATAAAATATTTTTTAGGATACATTAAAAGATATGACATACGAGTAGGAAGAGGAACATTTGAGGAAATTAATGAATTATAAAAGGAAGAATGATCGTATAAAGAGCAAGAGAAAAATATATGGTCTATATTTCCCTCACTCTCTCCACACTCGCAAACTTCAGTATTTAATACGCCAATTCTGGCTAGATGGCTAGGAATACACATATGTCCAATTCTCATGCGACTTATTGTAGATACAACTAATTTATTTGCTTCAACACCAACAAACCAAGGCTTTATTGGTATTGTCGGTTGAATTTTATAATAATTCCTTCCCTTACACTGCCCAGTATCTGCCCAGACCGTATTCCACGCTTCAAAGAGATATCGCTTCGGTAATGTCATAAGATCATGAGGGTAATTAATGTATGGATACATATCTCCACATTGCACCGCATCCTTTGCCAAACTGTCAGCCCTATCGTTTCCTTGGATTCCACAATGACTTGGGATCCAGGCAAAAGTCACCGAGTATCCCAGGTTAATGCATTCAGCTAACTTATTTCTGATTTCAAAAATAACAGGGTAAAATGGTTTATTATAGAAAGGATATTTATCTAAGCATTGCAGAGAACTCATTGAATCAGTAAAAATTACAGATTTATGTAGCTTCATTAATATTATATATTCTATTGCTTTTAGTAGGCCAAAGCATTCCCCAGTGAAGACTGAAGACTCCGGCGGTAACTTGATCTTTTGTGTAATCTTAAATTGAACGTGTAATATACCAACTCCAACACAACTATCAGTCGAGGTTTTAGATGCATCCGTAAAAATATGATGCCAATTGCGCCACTCCCTATCGACATTAAACCTAAAGTTTGCATTTGAATTCATATCATTCTTATTGATTCCTATATTGTACCGTATAATTGGTTTGATCAAAAGGCACTTGAAATTATATGCATACAGAGGTAAAACTGGGGACTGAAAAATACTAGATGACATTGAAATGAGTTTTCGGTAACTTATAATTAAACAAGGTAATGATTTATTTTTCCAGAAAGAAGATGTACGTATCCGATCGTTTAAAATTTTCAACTTGTTTATTAATGGATGGTTGGTGAATTGTATTATACGAAATAAAAATCTATCAGATAAATATTGCCTTCTGATCTTCAGTGGGGGATCTCCACATTCAACCTGAAGGGCATTAATAGGGCTCGATTTCATTGCACCTAACACAATGCGCAGCGCTTTAGCTTGGATTTGATCTAATTTCTTAAGTGCCGTTACGTTACCGCTTTCTAACAAAAACGTTCCATAATCTAGAATACTGCGAATCAAAGCATTATACACTAATTTCATGCAAAAAGGGTGGGCACCCCACCAAACTCCGGAAAGACACCTTAACAAATTAAGTATACTTTCACATTTTGAGCATATGTACTCAACGTGAAAGGTACCAGACATTTTGCTATCTAAGACGACGCCTAAAAATTTTGTATGATTTTGGAGTGGGATCCGTTTCCCATCAAAACTAATATCAACCCTAGGAACTATTCGCGATCTCGTAAAAATCAGAGCGACGCTTTTGTCAACAGAAACATCCAATCCATTTTTATCTAGCCAGCCCTTAAGCTCGATGAGACCTTTATTTAAAAAATTACAAGCTGAATCTAAACTAGAATCTATAGTGTATAATACAAGATCATCAGCATACTGAAGGGTGTTAATTCTATTATTAAACGAATCAGCTAAATCATGTGTATAAATATTATATAATAGAGGACTTAAGACCGACCCTTGAGGAAGACCCTTACTCATGGTACGCTGAAAATGGACTGATTCATCAATATTCAAAACAATATATCTCTCTTCTAATAAACATATGATTAAATTAATCAAAACGTCAGGAATTCCAAGTCTGAAAAGTTTCTGCTGTAGGATTGTGATAACCACATTGTCATATGCTGAGCGAATATCAACAAACGCAGCAACAACATGTTGATTATCCGAAAAAGCAATATTAATATCAGAAGTCAGTATGGAGATGTTATCAATGGCGCTTTTCGCCTTACGAAATCCGTATTGGCTATTTGATAAAAAATTATAGTGTTCTAAATACCACTCCAGTCGATTTTTGATTAAATGCTCTGAAATTTTGCAAAGGACAGATGATAAAGCCACTGGTCTATATGATGATACGTCACTTGAAGATTTGTTGGGCTTTAAAATAGGAATAATTTCTTGTAATTTCCAGGATCGCGGAATGTTCCCAGAACTCATAATTAAATTTATGAGGTCCAGATAATATTTTAGACCAATTTCTGACAGGTGAGATAAAAAGGAATATGGAATCCCGTCCATACCCGGCGCCGAATCTTTAACACATGAAAGAACTCCTTTAAGTTCCTCTAAAACAAACGGAGATACTATTAAAGAGCTATAATCGTGGTCTGTAGGGGAGATAATAGGTAATGATTTCCCAATGTACTCTGGCGCTGTAGATGGAGCTAAATTATCCATAAATTTGTAAGCTAATTCCTCAGAAATGACGGATGTTTGTTCCCTGAAAGCAGATCGGAAACGCCTGATGTTTTTCCACACTTCACTTGAACATGTATCTGGTGATAATGACGAACAAAAAGATTTCCAACCTTCTTGTTTTTTCTTTTTGAGAAGTGATCGGGTAAAGTTAATATTTTGAGAGAGGTTTTCAAAATTAACATCAGACATGTCATTTTCATATATTCTTTCCATACGCTTCCTTTCTTTAACTGCATCACTACATTCTTTATCCCACCACGGTGGGGTAGGAACTTTAAAACTTTTAGCAGATTTATGCCGGAAAGTTTCATCAGCAGCTTCAATCAATATTTTCGCTAAATATTCAGAACAAATCTCTTCATTACCTGCCTGACTTTCAGGTAGATCTTTAATACGTAGATCAACCTTTTCTTTAAATTTATCCCAATTAGCATTGTTCAATAGATACTTCAACCGTGGCTTTCTTGTTGTGTTATTAGTATTTCCTATGGGAACTGACATTAATAGCGGGAAGTGATCACTGCCGAATGAAGATGACAAGGGACGCCATGATATGGATGATGCTAAATCTGGCGAACAAAGAGAAAGATCTACCGCACTCAGATTTTCATTCGCTCGCGTACGACGCGTTGGTTCACCTGTGTTAAGTATACATAAATTATGCATGTCCATAATATCTAAAAGTTGCTCACCACTACTAGTAGTAATACTACTTCCCCAATATTGGTGATGGGAATTGAAATCACCAAGCAACAATAAAGGTGTAGAAATTGATCTTATTAAATTTTGTAAATAATTAAACGTTGATGCTGAATTATACGATATATATATTGAAATGATTGAAATATTATTTTTTAAGCTAATGCCAACACTATTTACATATTTATTATTGTGCGCTGGTAATATTAGACGTTTAAATTGAATTGACTTTTTAATAAGTATGGCAGCACCGCCATACCCATCAACTCTGTCATCTCGAATACAAACATAGCCTGGAATGCGAAAAAAGAGATTTGGTTTTAGCCAAGTCTCATTTAGAGCGATTAAAAAAGGATTATGCTTATTTATTATGTGAATTAGGTCTGACTTTTTAGGTATTACGCTTCTGCAGTTCCACTGTATTATTTTGGAATCCATGATTACTATTTATACTATCAATTAATTTATATAAAGTGGCAACGTTGGACGGTTTTAAGGTGTTATTCTTTAATAATGTGTTGATAAGGGAAGTAATTATGTCCATTATCTGGGAAGTTTCAGTATCATTAGGGGCAACTTGATAACCACATCCATTTTCAGGCGTAGGTATCTGAGCTTCCCTGATAATTGTATTGTGAGCTATTTTGTCAAAACCCTTGTTCATCTTCGGAGGCGATTTTGGTTTCAAAAAATAAGTTTTTTTGTAAGAAGAATTTGTAGTGTTTACATTTAATCTGTTTGGGGATGAATAAGCCGGTGAAGATATTAATACATCCCCATACGACTTTGATATTTGTGGGTAAAGTTTACTTGCTTCACCATATGAAATGTTTTTTTGAGCCATGCTAATTTTAATGTCTTTTTGGCGTTTAAACTCTGGACAGATTTTGTTGATTGCATAATGAAACCCTGAACACAATAAACATGATGCACAATCTTCTTCTACTGTACAAGTGTCACCGGAATGGTCTTGGCCACACTTGTAACACCTGGGTTTAGATCGGCATATATTTTTAGTATGACCATACCGACAGCATTGATAGCATTGGATGGTAGGGAAAATATATAGGTTAACTGGTAGGGAGTTATAACACACATACACACGTTCGGGTAAAACTTGGCCATCAAATGTTAAAACAACTGATTGTGTTGGCTTCCAAGATACAGTACTGTTAACATTTACTTTGTAATTTATTCTCCTGACTTTAATAATTTTACCGCAGCCTACTGGGGTGGACACATTTTCTTTTATTTCTTCAGGTGACCATTCAGTTGGTATTCCCTTAACAATACCAATTCTAGTGATATTAAACAATGGAATTTTTGCATTAAGGTTGTATGAGCTTAAATTTTTATTTTTGATAAAATCATTTGCATCCTGTGCTGTAGTAAATGCAACTATGCAACGGTTTCTGCCTATTTTTTTTATACTTCCAGACACAATATTCTTAATATTATTGTTTTTTAAAAACCTTCCGAAAGTTATGGGGTGCAATGTGGAGCCATCCCCGGGTGATGATTCAGTTCGCTGAACATGAACAATGTAAGGATAAGAATCTGTACCTACATATTCACATCGACTATCTTGCATGGAACTAGTATCAAGTATTTTAGGTTGAATATTAGATTCATTTTGCCTATTATCAACATAAGTATTATCTGTTAACATTAGCTCATTTAATTCATTATTTTCTTTCCTTCTAAGACGCCTTTTTTTTGGAGTACTCTCCAGAACTAAATTTTTATCTAGACATGTATTTGAAATTGTAACATAACTGGCTACCTCAGGACCGGGGGTACCCAGCCCTGGGGGATTAGGATCCGGCGGATCGTTCATCTACCGAATCTTACCCTATGAATTTTTGGTTTTTACATACTATACATAAAATATAAAAAAAACTTACCTATACGAACACTACTATACAAAATTTATTAAATATATACAATTCTACAATTATAAACTATATATACAAAACCAAACTCCACTGATCATATATTAAATTAATAATTTTAAGCTCAATAATTAAAATTACACCCGCTTCGTTCGAAGGTTCCCGCGCTTTTTTCGACAGGTAGTTGACTGTTGACAGACACATTGACAGATTTGATTTTTTTTAATCTACTGAGTACAAAATGACCACCAGACAATTGAGTGCCACAGATGGTATTAACGATGGCTGTTTTCCAATTACTGAGCATAATGCGACTCAGTGGCGCACAATGCCGAATTGTGCTGATGCTTAATTGGAACGTGAAACTAAAACACGTGAAAAAATATATTCATAGATTTAGCAATAACCTCATTAATGTGTAAAGAAATACATAATAATTGGTTGAAAAATATTTACGGTTATTTTTAAAAATTTGTATTTTGATTATTTCATTAACATTTTTTTCAATGTTTGTACCTTCATCCATACTTATATTTATTTTTTTAACACAATTTGAATTAACTTTGATTATTTCGAAAAAACTACAATGAAACGAAAGCTTTAAATTTTTTTCCAACAATTAATAATTACTACCGATAAATCGATTGCACGCATCAATTCACGCGCATTACTTTTAAGAGTGCTCGATTGTGCGAAGCGTTGCTGCCGCATAATGCGCTCTAGTGCTGTAATTGGAAAACACGGCATATTATTAGGCAGATTAGGGCAGATTCGAGGCAAGATACTGATAATAATAATAATTTTATTAGCAGCTTCGAATCAGCCCCGAATCAGATTTCAGCATAAGTAAAAAAAATGTGGTCTCTTGTTTAGCTATTACATAGCTTCTATAGCGGGCCTTGAGCGCGGGGACCGAATCGAGAAATTCCGTAACGAAAAAACCTCACGCTCCCCACTCCGACGGACACGGAGGTGTGGCTTGAATGCATAGCATACAATAGCTTTACCGCGGCAGTCCCCGAGTACCACACGTCTTTTTTTTTTTAAAACATCACAGAAAATTAGCCATAAATAATAATAATAGTTTAAAAAAACTAAAAAACACGCTTTTTATAGAAAACCGAACTAAAAAATAGAAATTTTTTATCAAATTAGTGTATTGTCATCGGTCCTCAATAAATCTACAAAGTTTGAACGAAATCTGGCTTTTTAAACATACAGGTGAAGCTAATATAAAGCGTGTAAAAATAATTTCTTCTGAATGTAAGGCGCTTGTTACACGTTAATTATACATATATCGCACCCCTAGATGAAGACTCCGGTAACTCAAAAAGTGCCCGTTTTGAGTTAATGGCCTTTTCAAATCCTCGTATCGAGTACCTACACGGAGATATAACTCACGTTATGGTGGCAGTACACATGGGCCCAACGTGTTGGGCCAACGGGTTGGGCCAACGTGTAGAGAGCTACTTGGCGGTATGTTGGCTTCATTAGCCTAGTTGGCGCCAATATTGGCAGGCCAACCGAATGTTGTCGGTTTTTTGTGCACACATCAAAGGATCTTGGCGCGCTCCGCAAACAGCGTTCACACGTTGGTGTCTTGTTCAGTTTGTTGTTACGCGTCAGCGGAGACAGTATCGTTGTGCGTCAATGAAATTTACGTTTAATCATGTTCCGATAGCGATGGAGGCCCGAGGCGCCGATGTGGACAAGCAATGAGGTTTTACAATTCGTAGAATTGTATCGACATGAAGGAATAATTTGGAATCCACGGCATGAACTACAAAAAAATAAAAACCAATCTCAATAAATTAGATGTTTTATTTTCTATTTAATATATTATTATAGATGTTTTTCTTATCTCACTTTCGATAGAAAATGCGATGCGATAGAAAAAAAATATATTTATAAAATGAATGAGTAAAATAGTATTAAAAAGTTACTTGTTCTTAAAAATTAAATAACAATATACAATGAGCATGGTTTTGATCAAATTGTGCTTTATTACATAAATAATAACTATTATCATTTAATATAATAATATTATATAATCTTTAAAGTTTCGTTTTATAGATAATTAAAATTAAATTAAGTGTAAAATGTACACATTTTAAACATTTGAAAAAATCTAAACATAATAATGTTTTATTTATACAGAAATAAAAAAGGACAATAGAGATTGGAAAATGGTATCATCGCAGACGGCAGAGTACATTCATTGTTATTGATGCACATGTACGTAATAATTAAACGCACTGTATAAATAAATTGCCGCGGCTGCAAGTACTTCTACGGACTACGTCCATCCTTGAAGCGCCAATGCAGAATGATCAGTACGCCAATGTGTGAACAGGAATCTTGATATCCTTCATTTTTTCCCAACACGTTGGCCCAACGCCTTGGCCCCATGTGTACTGCCGCTATAACAATATCGTCCACCATTTTGAAAAAATGGCGCGAAACATTACTTTAGTTGAATGACCTTGCCCCGCACCGCCCGTAGACTAGTCCGCCATCTTTAGTTAATTCCCGATCGACACAGGTGAAGGATGCTTCAAAAGTTGCACATTTTAAGTTGCAGGAGTTTACGTGAAGTTTATAAGGTAAGTTTATTTTCTTATTTGGAGTTGATCAAGTTTTGCTGAAATTTCGTTGATATTTAGGACTGCTCATTTTGATTTGCAGGGGTTTTGATGATATTGTATCACAATGTTTTTTTGGCTATTTTGAGTTACTTTAATTTACATGAAAATTTACGTAAATTTTGAGTTAACTCAGTTTTCTTGAATAAAAGATTAACTCTGTTTATTGTTGCTTGTTTAGTTAAATACGCAATTATAATAAAGTAAATAGATAATTTATAACATTTTCAATTGATTTCTTTCTATGTTATAAATGTTCGAAGTAAGATCGTGAAGTTTTGCTGTTTTTTTTAGTTGGTTGACTTTACTTGATTTTTTAATGAATGTGATCATTATTTGCTTTCAGAATTATGAAAGGTCGGGGAAAATTGATGTTAGAGATGTTGAACACAAAAAAGGAGGATCCTGACCCGCTAGAAGCATCGGAGGGTTCAAGGAATTTGTCCCCGGGTACAATAATGGTCACAAAAATACTAACAATTTTTATTCTATTTTTTTAGAATAAACATCTATTTACTTATTGCTGTGATTTTAAGAAAGTTATGATAGTTATTAAGTATAGTTTTAGCTAAGCAATAAGTAGTCCACGATCTCAATTTTATTAAAATAGTAATTATTAGTAATAATAGTTTGTAATAATAAGTTCATATGTACCATTTTTTGAATACATATTTAAATTTTCTAATATTATGCATTTTTATTAAAAAAAAATATTTATTTATTTATTTATGAATGAAAAACTATAGTCCTTTCCACCTAAGATGATTTCTGTGACACATCGATTTTTGACACGTATAGAGATGTCGGTTACTGAAATCGTATCAATTGTTTCCGATAATCGATAATATTCTATATGGAAATGAAATCGATTTGAATAAAGTACCAAAATTAGTTTTTTCGGCATTTCGCCAACAATTAACTAAGGAAACTTAGCAAACAACAGCAACAAAAAGTCAACAATAACAATTAGTAACAATAACAGAATGCCACGTAAAGTATCAATATAAAAATGCAACTTGTATACAAGGCTGACGCACTCGTACAGACGATTGACTCGATTGACAAACGATCACAAGATGGGCGCCGATTATATGATTTTCCAACTCTATGATTTTTCAACGATCCATTTCATGTACACGAATTGCGTAGGTATTATATTTTTGTGTTATTTTATTTTATTTTTCATTATATTAAACTAAACAATACTGTTTTTTATTTATAAGCTTACGATGTTTCATTTTTATATTTTTGGTAATAATGCCGCCATAAAATAAAAATATTATGCACTAAAATTATTTTGACTTTTTAAACATAAAATACGTAATTCGGAACACGATGAAGTGTCACAGGAATCATCCTAGGTGAAAAGGACTATAGTAATATAACTCAAAACTCCTCAGCAAAAATCCGCTTTTTTTAGGTGAATCTCATTTTAATTTCAGGTAAAGTAAACTAACTCTTCTTAGTGTACAAAAAAGTTCAATATTTCTACTTCAAAAACCCGGTAACTAAAAAAAAATATATTGTTCAGGTTTTTAACAGTCAATAAACAAACAAGTTAATCCAACACGGTCTAAAAATATTATCTTTGAATGTGTATAGTTAGAGTTTTGATATCTTTTCTAAATGCAGAAATATCAGTTTTTCTTTATTTCTGAAAAAACTGGTTTTTTGAGTTACCGGAGTCTTCATCTAGGGGTGCGATATGATTATATATTATTGTGATTCGTCAGTTCAATTTTTATTAATAGATGGCAATATGAAATCAATATTATCTTTATAGTGCTCTAAAGCCACTGGTAAAAATATTGACATAATCTATCAGTGTTTCAGTACGCTACAACGAGTACGCTAGATAGGTATTTTTTGGTGGAAGTAAATTATACTTTTGGCTTGGTATTACAAAACAATTTACAGTCTAACCACAGTTGACAGATATATACTACGTACATACAGTTAGGAAACTAAGCCCCTGCGATGAAATTTTGACGTAAGCACTGTTATAGCTATAGGGCTGTTACCTTTTTGATATTTAACCGACTTCAAAAATAAAGGAGGAGGTTATCAATTCGGCCTGTATATTTCTGTTTGCTTTTTTTTCACAGTCGATTTTGTGGTCATTTTGAGATTAAAACTCGTTAAAATACAAAAAAATGGTGTAGCCTAAATATGAATTTACAAGAACAAACAATCCGAATTAATACACCTTGTAAATACGTTTTTATCATTGCTACTAGCGGTCCGCCCCGGCTTCGCCCGTATCCTATCTCTCAAGTTGGATCGAACTGCACATGGTGTGCGAATTTTATTATCCATTCCATCCATATCCAGTCCATTGAGGACAAACATTGTGACACGAGTGACGAGATTAATATATACATATACATATATATATATATATATATATATATATATGTATTAAGATAAGATATTTCGAAATCTTGTTTTGTTATGGACGCCGAAGGTTATTTAATGTACCTAAATTATTTATAATGCTTGATATTTTTATTATACATATATTCAATAATTATTTTAAACCAGAAATTACAATACTTGTATGTAGGTATACCTACTAAATTATTTTTGAAACGATAAATTAAATTAAATTACAAAACACAAAATATGCAAAAATAAATTAAAATTATTATTATACGAGCGTAGAACCTCGTGTGCGTTACCCAGGCAAAATGTTTTGCTTTAGAGAGATGAGACTTAAACAAATAATTAGTGTATCATGAGGAGCAATTTGTTTACTAATAGCAAAATTTGTTTGAATTGTAGTTTTTAAGTTATTTAAGAAAAACAAATTTTGCTGGAGTAACGTTTGAAACGTTACCCAGGCAAAATCGTCTTTCAAAAATTAGTTTCAGCACGGAACCAAATACATGAATAGATAGCTTTTGTTGAGTAGTAAATGTTTATAAATAGCAAAATTTGTGTGTGGTATAGTTCTTTAGTTATTTAAGATTTTGCTGCGGTAACGTTTTGGGATTTCCCAGATCTCGAAAACGGCTCAACGCAGAAGTTTGAAAAAAATACCAATAAAAGACCTTAATTTGTTTAAATTTGTTTAATCATTAGTTTTTGATTTGGTTGACGTAAACCAATGTAATTAAATGGTTTCAAAAATCAGAAGAAGCGGGTTTACATGTAAACCAATACACTTATAACCAAATAAACAGCTGTAAAAAATACCCGTGGTTCGACGCTTGTTTACAGCAGACATTTTAGATTTCATACTTTACACGTTAAGAAGATAAAAACAAATTTGATTTATTTTAGACTGGTCGTACTTTAGCGATCGAATACGCAGTTCCCATAACATTAAGAAACATGGCATACTTTAAACAAATTAAAATGATTCATGAAAATTCTTTCCTGTTAATTTCAGCCTTGAATTACGGCTCTAATGAAAGTTATCTCAAAAACAAGAATATGTCAGCAATTCTCTAATAAGCCGACCAAATTGAAAAGGTCACGTAAAAGCGACTGCACCGTACGTACGGGTAATCTTCGCAAATTAGCAGCTTGGTAACCGATGTTTTGTACAGTTAAGCAGAAAAACGTTATTCGTGAAGCCGATTTTTTAATATTTTTTAAGTGCAGTACCATATTACACAATTTTTACTAGTTAATAAAAGTGTAATATCATAGTGTATAATTTATAGTGTGATTTAAAACAATACAAACATATATACATGTAGCTATATTTTTAGTACTTAATTTGTTGTTTCTGTTAAACCAAATGTTTTATTTTGCGCTTATATTGTGCTTTGCACATTACACACACAACGCCGACTCAATTCCAACTCAAGTCACACTGTGGTATTGAAATATGAGCTTTATGTCGTGTTACTTAGAGTGGATATTTCAACATTAAGTTAAAAGAAGGTTACGACGCTTTGACAATGATTGGTTCACGGGTTATCCACCTGTGGCAGTCACATGTAATGTTAAAATATTCACTCTAAGTAACACGTAACAAAACTCAAAAACGTTGATGATAAGGCAAAGCAATACATATAATTTGTATGAGACTGATTTTTTAAATAAAAATAATGAATCTTAACCATTTTATTATTTTAACTAACCTGACCAGAAAACTTTTGTATTCAACTGTACTAACAAAACATCTATATTATCCTGTTCATTTCAGATGGTTGCGCTTATGTATGGTGCGGTCGCTTTTATGTGACCTTTTCAATTTGGTCGGCTCATTAGAGAATTGCTGACATAATCTTGTTTTTGAGATAACTTTCATTAGAGCCGTAATTCAAAGCTGCAATTAACAGGAAGGAATTTTCAGGAATCATTTTAATTTGTTTAAAGTATGCCATGTTTCTTAATGTTATGGGAACTGCGTATTTGATCGCTAAAGTACGACCAGTCTAAAATAAATCAAATTTGTTTTTATCTTCTTAATGTGTAAAGTATGAAATCTAATATTTCTGATGTAAACAAGCGTCGAACCACGGGTATTTTTTACAGCTGTTTATTTGGTTATAAGTGTATTGGTTTACTTGCAAACCCGTTTCTTCTGATTTTTGAAACCATTTAATTACATTGGTTTACGTCAACCAAATCAAAAACTAATGATTAAACAAATTTAAACAAATTGAGGTCTTTTATTGGTATTTTTTTCAAACTTCTGCGTTGAGCCGTTTTCGAGATCTGGGAAATCCCAAAACGTTACCGCAGCAAAATCTTAAATAACTAAAGAACTATACCACACACAAATTTTGCTATTTATAAACATTTACTACGCAACAAAAGCTATCTATTCATGTATTTGGTTCCGTGCTGAAACTAATTTTTGAAAGACGATTTTGCCTGGGTAACGTTTCAAACGTTACTCCAGCAAAATTTGTTTTTCTTAAATAACTTAAAAACTACAATTCAAACAAATTTTGCTATTAGTAAACAAATTGCTCCTCATGATACACTAATTATTTGTTTAAGTCTCATCTCTCTAAAGCAAAACATTTTGCCTGGGTAACGCACACTAGAACCTCCACCTTTTTGTTTTAGGATGAAAAAGAAAATAGTTTGACAGGCTCATAGTGCTTGACAAATTGTTGACTTCACGTATCGATAAAAATACAATAATTATAATATCTATCTTTTATGTATTTATTGTTTTAACATTTTGGTGAAATATATTATTTCAGTTTAATTTGAACACGTGCTTGTAAATAAGTTAATTTCGGCGATCATTTTAAAAATGCCAAGTACTAATTGCGCAATATTCGGCTGCTTGAATTCAACTATACCAATTATACCACCAGATGATTTTATTCAATATGTCGAGAAAATGGATAACATTTTCGTTGCTGCTTTGAGAGAACACATAAACTGTAAAGTGGCTGAATAAATTTACAACGAATTAAACATAAGTTACTTAAAAAAACTGTTCATAAGATTGAGAATATTTTACACCTTAAAATCTAACAATAAATTCCGAATTAGTCGTAGTAGACGAAAGTATTTTTCAGTAAATAGTTTGTAATTTTTTTTCGAATAAAGACATATTTATGTGATGGTTATTACTTATTTTAATATCTATACATATAATAAAATCGTAGAAAAGTCAAAACTGTAGAATGAATATTTTTTTAAAAGAATACTTACAATAGATACCGAAACCAAAAATATAGTTAGGCTACAAACTGAAACAATCGATATTTATTTAACGTGAAGTTATTGACATCACTTTTCTATACTATGTACATATCTTTGTCATTCAAAATCTGTGGATGTGTCACCCGCTACTATCGATCCCCCTCGATACCCTCGTAACCACGCTTGATGGGGGGGGAGCCATTTCGAACATTTTGTATGAAGTTTCCTTACTGTATGTATCTGTATATTGTGGTCTAACTTTAAACCACGGATCTGTCACTTTAATATATTTTGTTTAGGTGAAATACGACAAAACCAGAAGAGAACCCGCGCTTAAAGATAAACCCTGTCTATAGCTTTTTGTGGGAAGACGGTTTACGTATCAGGCACCTAACGTTGCGTTTACATCAAACGGACATAGAGCTAGAGCAAGAGCATTCTTTCGTGAATTTTTAGAGTAAACGAAAACTCGTATTCAGTGTTGTTCAGTATTAGATCATTGCATAGAATCTATTCGAATGCACTAAGAACAATGAAAGTGTGCTTACGCCTGTTTAATACTGAATGAATTTGACATAATGGGGTTAGAATTAGCATCCGCTCGTATGATGTAAACGCACCGTAAGAAATATCATATCTAGAATTCCAGACCAGAGTAGCAAGACAATTATTTCAAAACAAGATAAGACATAAAAAAAATTAAAAATTTCCATTTGACATCCGATCAAGAAGCTTATATCTTGCATCCGATACACTCAATTTCGTCTAGTCGTAGTTTTTCCTTCATCATTAGGTAGAGTCAGATTTTCCTTTATTTTATTCGAAAAAAATAGTATGACCTTGCGTTTCAATTTATAGTAAATATCAATGCATATTACCTAGGTACCTATATCGAACCACAAGAGCTGTTACAATCTGTACCTAATTAAATAAAAAAAAAATATATTAGTTATTATTTTAAAGTAATTAATAATTAAATAAATAAATATTTCAGGACAAGTTTCACACACGCCACGATCCCATACTAGGCTTTCGCTTGTGTTATGCTTATGGTAAGCAGATGGCTGATAAACATATATAAACATACTTAATACATATTATATAATTTTAAATAAATACTTATAAAGATAATTAGCACCCAGACACAGAGCAAACATTTGCCCTGGGTTAGAATCGAACCCACGACCTCTGGCTTGGAAGGCAGGGTCACTACAAAGTACAAACTAAGCCAACCGGTTGGACAAAATATCGATTAATGACGAATTATATCGGTAAGTATATGTATAATTTATGTTTGAAAAAGTAATTATTATGTTGTTTCTTTTTCATTAATTGGATATCGAATTCAAAAGAAAAAAAGCTAATCGGACACAAAATATGCATGCGATTAGGTAGGTATGTTTCAAATTTTCCATTAATTTAGTTATTTTCCTACTTACTACTTTTAATTACAATACTAATACATATTCTATTACAATATACATTGTTTATGTAGGTATAGCATCACGCCATTACATTGATTAATTCGAGTCAATAATTTGCCGAATATTACAAAATAGTTATTGTAGGTAAGTAGTTAGGTAATAGTTATATCAAAATTAATCCAGTAGTTTTTGTGTGAAAGCCGCTGTTCCTCAACTGTGAACATCGAGGCAAGTTACCTCAGAACTTTCGACTTTCTATGAAGATTCTTTTTTTATTTAAAAATTGGTTATTTTCTCGTGGTTACATTAAAAGTTTGTCGAATAAAATAATTATTGTACATGTGTATGAACAAGGATGAATTACTTAAAAACTACTGCACCATACTGCACGATTCTCCCCTTGATAGTTAATTGCATGCAATGATTTTCTACTTCTGAGTTTGTCTTTTAAAATCGTATTTGGCTTGCCCTGCGATATTGATAAATTATTATTTTTAGTTTGTTTGTAGTACTAACCATGGCAGTCTAATAATGTTGTGATTGAAGTAAGATTGAAGTCGTACTAGCGTTTAACTACTATTATGTATTCTGTGGTCGTACCAAAAATAACTGAGCGAAGCAGATGGACATAATATCTAATACCTAAATAAAATTTAATAATCATTTTATTATTAATTACTAGTATCTATATAACAATGGTTCCCTCTTAGTACGTCTTGAATATAGGGCGAAAAAATTAATAATCGAAAACTACAAATTATCATATTATTTGAACCATTCTATCAATTGAAAAAAGCTGGATCAAATTAATTGCGTAGTTTTAAAGAGCTAACCACAGGGACAGAAAGACAGACAGCGGAAGCCCGGAAGGCCACTTTTATAATAGATAATACATATGTACCTAGTGTACAATTTATTTTTATAATATATCGTTATCTTCACACACAATAATTATTGCTTCAATAGTATATACCGTCAAATGTGGCTACTTGACCTTTACTTGGCAACTTGACCACACCTTCCGTTTAACAACAAAATATCAAATTTTGTAGAATTGAAAGCAAATTTACCTAACGTATCGATGTTGGTAGGTTTTTAAAATATTAATTGGCAACATATTTTAATTTTAAAGCGGTAACGCTGTTGGTTCTCGCAATATAACGTATCGAAGTGTGACTGTGACTAAGGATCTTTTGCCGGTGTCAGTATTATTATGTTTGTAGAGCTTAAACTGCACATCTCAGGTGAGTACAGTTTTGATATGTTGTGTAATAAACCCTAGAGATTGATTTTACAGTGGAAACTATCCAATTTTAGGCTCATCTGTCGAAATATTTGCTTGGGCATTGATGCCTCAGGTTAGGTCAAGTTGCCATTGACCGCTGCGTGGCAACTTGACCGACGCCTAGGGTTGACACAAAAAATAACGTGACTGCATTTTCTCCTTTTTTTATCTGTTTCGAGTTTTGCATAGTAAAATCAATAAATTTGCTGCAAATTTCGGACAATCCAGATACTTATACTCTCTTTGATGACAACGATTTAGCATATTTCTAATGAAAAATAAATGTTTCCTTACCTATTAATAAATACCTATAAGTATTAAGTAATATACATATACATATGTATTAAATTTAGTTTAATAAATAAATAGTTCATTAAAATTTGTGTCTTGTTTGGGACAACCCTATCCGACATGTAATGTTTTGTATGAAATCATTACAAATCCCGTGGCAACTTGACCAGGTAGCCAGAGCCTAACAGTTTATTGTAAAGCTTCGGGCTGCAATATTTAAAAAGTCGAAGACTTAAAAAGTAATAGCAACTTAGCCTAAAACAAGAATGTTAAGCATCTACCTATGAAAACTGATGTGCAAGGTCAAGATACCACATCAGTGTCAACTTGACCTGTATTACGTTTATTTGTAAATAATGTCAGATTCAATATATTTTAAAGAAATACCTAGTAAAAGTGAATGATGAAATCATTCATGACATGAACAAATCATAAAATGTTAATAAAAGTTTAACATAAATAAGTTAGCTAAGAAAAAGTAAAAAAATGTGGTCAAGTAGCCACATTTGACCGGTACATACTATAATACCCAAATAATACCATTACGTCAAATGAATTTGCATTAAATTTTTTTGATCTTACACACCATAAAACAACAGTCGTTTCTAGATAGCAACAACTAGAGCTTTAAATCTTAAAATCCTCATTTATAGGGTAAAACTTTTTTAATTTTCAAAGTCATTTAGCACGCTCCTCCGATAAAGCCGACCGCCTCCTTGGTACAGTGGTTGACGCTTGAGCGTAGAACCGAGGGTCCTGGGTTCGATTCCCGGTGGAGACGAAGAAAAAAAAAATGTCTCGGTCTGGCAGGACTCAGAAGGCTGATCACCTACTTGTCCCTAAAGAAAATCGATCAGTGAAACAGATGTATGCATAAATCATAATGCATCTGCCCCTTACCCCACTACGGGGATACGGGACTTCACTCCGATAAAGCAGAATAGGCTTTTGAATTGTTTTTATATATTACTAGCGGTCCACCCCGGCTTCGCCCGTGGTACATAATATGAAAAATAGATGTTGGCCGATTCTCAGACTTACCCGATACGCACAGAAAATTTTATGAGAATCGGTCCAGCCGTTTTGGAGGAGTATGGTAACTAACATTGTGACACGGGAATTTTAAATATATCTAAGACTAGCGGTCCGCCCCGGCTTCGCCCGTGGTACATATGAAAAATAGATGTTGGCTGATTCTCAGACTTACCCGATATGCACAGAAAATTTCATGAGAATCGGTCCAGCCGTTTTGGAGGAGTATGGTATTACTAACATTGTGACACGGGAATTTTATATATAAGATGTAAATGCAAGATAACACTTGCAAAATTTATAATGGTTGTTTTAATAATCTAATTAATAATGGCACAAATATATATCTAAAGCATCACATAATAATTTAATATCTAATAGTTTTTTATACAGAAAGTCCACATCTGTTATCGCATTGATATTTTACTCTATGTTCAAATATGTATAATAAATTAAGAAATATGTATTTATATCAGCTGTTATTAAGTACTTTCATTTGATTATTTCAGATAAAAATTGTATTTAAATTAATGTTTTAAATCTTGCAATCTGAATCCTTTGTTGTTCTTTTGAGTCAATAAAAATATAACAATAAAAACAACTTTTTACAAAAGGCAAACCTGCCATTAAAGTAAGTGAGCTTGGTGTCCACATTACTGTGAAATTGAATACAATAATGGTTCGTCGAATATAGGTTTGAAGGATTTAGGTCATACTCATATTTAGTTTAGTTTTGTCTCTACATCAACTCAAAGCATGATGGTTATTAAGAATACTATTTCGATTATAATAAATATGCTAGGAATTGTTGTTGAAATGTGAATGATAGAGAGGAATGGGAGTAATCGCTGTAATCTGGGTGTTGCGAGGAAAAGCTTCGGAAACGTTCGCCGTCCAAGCTTTAGCGAGTCATTGAACGGGGGCGGGCGGCGCGCATGCTCAATAATTTCGTCATATTTCTGTGTTGCTATGCTAAGAAATATCTACATTTTAAGGAAACTTTAAATATCATGTTCAATGTTTTGAATAGATATTTTATTGATAATAATGATTAACATTTCAAACTTACATTGAAATTAATATTTTGCTGGAAAATGTCGTTTGTATATAAATAATTAAGTACCTGAACGTTTTACGATTGTAAAAAGAAATAATAAAATTTTAATGACCCCGATAATTTAAACACCTTTTTTATCGTTGTAATATTGCAAACAGATGTATTGAAAACGGATAGCTCGACATAATATTATATACCTAACCTGTTTTCTGAAAAAAAACCAGTAGAGCTCTAGCTCAATATATAAAGTCTAAGCCGAATAATAAACCATATCAAATTAATTCATTAAATGTAAATAATACGTGTTTACGGGTATTATATATTTATGTAATTTATACGAAATTACACCGTTGTAAGTTTAACCGGTGTATCTTGCAACCCCGTAACAAGTCCTTCTCGCTGTCATTACGTTGTGCGTCACAGTCAGTGTGTGGAGCGTTGTGTTGTGATGCGCGAACCGCGAGGAAGGACGCCGCAGCCTTGGTGACCAGTGCTCAGTTGTTTTGTCACTCGGAGTGGCACGGGCGTTCGCTCCTGCTCAATGCTCATGCATGCGAGTGCGGAGCCGGCAAGATGCGGTGGCGGGCGCGCGCGGCCCCTTCCCGCGCCAAAGAGCGCGCCAACATCAGCTTCTTCATATTTATCATGTTTTTCGCTGTCTTCGGTGTAATAGTATTGACTGAACTGCTCTTATTAGAACGGCCACCGTCGAATTCACCGCGCTCGAGATATATTGAAAACCTACAGGTGAGCTTATAGATAATTTGGTTCTCATTTCCAGACCAGATATTTAGTAGCATGAACATCGATTTGTTTACGTTTAACGGTCGGTAACGTGTTATTAATATGCTAATATTAGAAACAATAATACGTTTTAATCAAAGTTCCTAAGTACATGGTTTATTTTTATGAGTGTAGATAATATATCGCTGTAAAATGAATTAATCATTGAAAGATTACACCTGTGCCGTGTGTGTAAAGTAAGGTGTTGGAAAATTATATTACCTAGTCATAAAATACCTGTTTTAAGATCAGAAACACATCGGTATATTTAATATTTTTATAGAGAAATTGACTCTACTTATTCCCCATACTCTTACATAAAAAAAACTGAACGACGGTTAAATCAGGGATAATTATTGATATTGTATATCAAAACTGAGCACATAATAATATATTAGTAGAGTAAGTCTTTGTGTTTGAACGTGAAACCGCTTTTCAAATAAAAATGTTTTTAATTTCTACCTATTAAATTCAATATACGGTACACGTTATCTACGGTTTAAAATAAAATAAAAAAAGTTTTTAATTGAACTATTGTTATAAATTTAATAAAACAAGCAATAACAATGTTTGATTATTTATTTGATCTATTGTCTTACAAACATAATACATACATAAATGTATATTAAATTAAAACATTTTCAAAACAAATGTTTTTATTGTTTTTCGTTCAATTTACCAAGTAAAGGTTAATGGCCTCAATAGGTTTTAATATTATGATCGAGTGTGATAATCGATTCAATTATGACTTGTGACGTATGTTTTTAAACTTATTTGAATAATAAATTATACCTAGTTGCTGAAAATAGGTGTTACGGGAAGTTTAGCCAAGTTTAAAGACCTTTCTTGCTATTTTTGGCGGAAACACGTACCCTAAGAAGAAAGAGTAGAAAAGTTTGTCTGTTAATTGTTTTATTTACTAAGAGGATTGTTTTGGCGACATCGCTCTTAAGACGACGATACAAGTGATTGAAGACTCACACGATAACAAACCAAAGAAAGCGTTCAAAATTAATTTTCCTCAAAGGTTTTCTTTATTTTTGCATGCATCGCAACAATTTAGTAAGTTTTTTTTTTTAATTTTGTCAATTTATATTTATGTCCTAATGGTTAACCTGTAAACAACGTATAAAAAAACGTACACCTACTTACCAAACTGTTTTATATAAAAAACTGGCATGAATATTATTAATTATCTCTATCGCCGTAATTCTCATCATAAAAATAATATAATATTATGAAATATGAGAAGATAATTGATGAAAGGAATTCAAAGAGTTGAGATAAGGATGAATACCCGTTCATTTGCGGGTGAGAGACGCAAAATCAGGGTCAGAATCTACTCTCTTTGTCTCCGAATGGTATTTTTAACGCCATTGTTTTTCCTTGTTTTGTGATCTTTTGATTATAATGTTATTTCTCGTTAGATTTAATATTTTAACTCTTTCGTTGATAGGTATTTGTTTATCTACTTGATACTAAATTAAGAAGCTTTGTCCTAAAAAACTTAGATCGTAAACTATATCTGTATGTAATAACTACCATACATAATAAATACAATGCGATGAATGAAAACTCGAATCACTCTATCATAATAGTCCTACTGTATAGAGATTAGATAATAATAATAAAAAGCTTCTAACTATGATAAACTATGAAATTGATATTTATTATTTTATGGCATTCAAATGCTTTATAAATATAAATTTATAAAGAATAGAATAGAAAAAAGGTGTGTCCCTAAGACACATAAAACTGAAAGAATAGAATAAATTCGATTGCTCTGGCGGGTCACGAGTGGCTGAATTGGTCAGGCATCCGCCCCGGAATGGCGCGAAAGGATGCGGGTTCGAGTCCCGCCTCGTGATCGAATTTTTTCTATTCTTTATAAATTTATATGATAAACTATGTTTATTATCAATCAAGAATGAACAATAAATGCTACCTAGCTAGATATAATGATACTGATATTTTACGGCATTGTTCTCAAAGTGTTCGGCGAATCTGTATATTAGGTATTTTAGTATGTTTAACTTGTAACGAAGATAGTTCAATGTAAATTTGCTAATTCATATGTGTAACATTTATAATTTAATTCACATCTTGTTTGAATTCGACGATCAAGTTACTTCATCGGGCTGTGGGCTGGAGTTTAATTGTTCTTGCCTTGTAACAGTTGGTTCATTATCTATTTATAATGAAAGCTCTTACTGTTAAACGCTAGTCTTTAGTTTAGTCGAAGCGATTAACGTCCCTCTTGTCTTGTGTCTTTGATTTCGTCTTTAACTTGATACAATGTTTGTGTAATAATCTTACTTCGGTTAAAACTATTTTGTGTGTATTTTGTATAACGATTCGGGAATGGTCAAGTTTTTATTTTTATTGTTCAGTATTATTACTCGCACTACTACTACCATATTGTAAAAAAAATATACTTCAATTTCAATAAGAATATTTTCAGTATTCAGGCGCATTTTTTCATTTAAAATTACAACAAAGCGAAATGAAATGCAAGAAACTTGAACAGAAAAAGACGAAGATTTCCAACGTCTTTGTTTAAATTTAAGTAATGTAGGTACAACTTTATGGATCAAAATCTCAAGCGCTGTTTAAAATAAGTTTGACATTTATCTGTTCTAGCACTGTGTGGTATACCTTCATATACTGGCGATTCTAGACTAGAGAAATGTAAAATGTACACGGCAAAGCGACATGATGGACATTCTGTTTGTCCTCGACTCGTATTTGTATTGTCCTATTTGTCGAGATGCAGGAAATCCTAGTACGGGTCAGTGATTATTAAAAAGAAGCGAAATTAATGTAGGGTTTGACCTTGATGGAAATATATACTTCTATTTTCTTTTGATTGATATTCAGGTTTCGTTTTTATTTATTTGTTGTTAATACTTTAAAAGTGTCGATAAGAATACAATAAAGTAGGAATGATGAATTTAACTTTAATTGTAACGAAATTTATAAAGATAAATTGATGATAATCTCTATTCTCTACAAACATTTTTCATCTTTATAAACTACTAGTGGTCCGCCCCGGCTTCGCCCGTGGTACATATTTCGCAATAAAAGGTAGCCCACAGAGGTAGCTTATGTCCTTTCTCAGGTATCAAAATTTCTCCACACCAAATTTCATTCAAATTGGTTCAGTAGTTTAGGCGTGATTGAGTAACAGACAGACAGACAGAGTTACTTTCGCATTTATAATATTAGCACAGACTAATAATAATATACTACGTATACAAATATTAGTATGGATTCATTAATAGGGTCGTTAAAATTTCCTTTTAGATTGTTATAACATTAAAATTACTAATCTTTCATCCATTTTCCTTTCAAAAAGCTTTTATGTAGTGTTATACTTCTTATATTAATGTCAATAGGTAGCATACCAATTGCAGCGCAATTTTTTATAGTTTGAAAAATTACATAAAGTCGTCAATGGATAGTCCCTTTCATGTTACTGTAAAAGTCCATATATTGGTAAATCTTATGTTTTACTAGCTCATTGTCATATTTACCAAGGCTAGAAGTTATAACTGTGACCACAAACCGAGCAAGCGAAGCGAGTGTGCCGCTGGCCGCGGCAGTGGCCGGCGAGTGCCAGGACTCTACATCTTTCGAAATTAGAATACTTAGCTAAAATTTGACAATTAGAAGAAAATAAAAAGTATCTAGCCATGTATGAAATCAAACAGAAGTTTGTTTCGTGTTTATTATTGGTGTCATTTGGTAGAATAATTAGGTACATGCCACATGGTTCATGAGGTGTTGAGAGACGCAGAGGTGATATTTTTTTAAATAAGCAGAATTTTATTTTTGATGCACATACAACTTCTTGTAACTTGTAACTTGCAACTTGTAAAATGTAGAGTTGTTGCCAACCTGCATGTTTGGCATCTTATCATTAAACTGTATTGGTTAACACAAATATACGTAGGTAGTACCTACTTATTTGAGTCGTAGGAATTAGCAGGCTCTATTGATAGGTTGTAACGAATGATAGTTGATATTGTTAATTCAGAAATCGAACAATTTTGTTTGATTTCTCAGTTGTGAACTTATAGAAAATCTGGTTTCATCTTTCAGGAAAAGATTGTAAATCTTAGATCACATAATTTCTTTCATAGATCACAAATGTGGCTGACTTCTAAAGGAGCTTAGAGCTTAAAAACTTTCTTACACTATAAATTACAGAAAATTTCTGTGATGTAAAATATGGAAAAGCGACAAGTAAAATACGTGTCCCGCCTTAAAGATAAAAGGAAAATGCAATGAGCGCACGCGAGGCGTCTTCCCGCCAACCTTTTGACTCGCATGTCCTACTTAGCCGCGTCGTGGACAAACTTCTTCGGATAATAATCTTGCTTATTAACTAGAAAAGCTTGTTGGTTGGTGCTTTTAAATAAAATACTTGCTTGTGGGTCAGTTCCACTTTGAAATATAGTTTCTATGGAAGAGGCTCTAAAACGACATTTAATCAAAATGAGTAGGTGTCAGTTGATAATAAGTTCCAGGGAATATCATCGATATAACATACCTGCCCAACTGGGTTTCTCCCGTGCAATATTGCTCAGTGACTACATTCTTGACATGTTATGTTTCACCTAAATACGATGATAACGCGTATGGCATACAGTGTACCTACTTATATTAACATAGGTACTCAAATTAACATTACTCATTTACAACATTGACGCTTTTTTATAATTTTAAAGTAGATTTACAATGAATAGTGTAATTTAAAATACTCAAAGCTACAAACAAATGTGTTGTGTGATGCATGAAATGCATACGTCATGCAAAGGATTTTGAATACAACAATGGTGCGGACCGAGCCTCATTTACTGCGTGTCACGTACACAACCAATTGAAATGTTTTGTAGTTAAATAATATTTTAAAACAAATTTAATTGAAACATGTTCAACGTGAAGCAATGTTTTTAACAAATGTTTTCAAATAAAGTAAACAATTTTATATTAAATGTTATCACTCGGAAACCACTTAGTTGTATTAAAAGCGGTCTATAAAATAATTACTTTATCGACAGCGACCTTGCAATTTAAAATGTTAATATTTTATTCTGTTTTCTATTTTGCAAGGTAATTAATTTCATAGACTTGTTCCTAACGAGATCCTGGTATTCAATTCCTTTCATTATTACTCATTTCTATGCCATTTTAATTAATTAAAAGATCTCATCAAGATGTAATTAAAATTTAAAATAGTAAATGAAACGTGAAAATCTCTTTAATTTCATTTAAAAATGCTTTTTCATCGATCTATTTATTTATTTTTATAATAAAATAAAAAGTAAATATAATTTTTACCTCTCTTGAACCCGAGGTTCATGAATTAAAAACCTCAACACGGTCAGATTTTGTAATGAGCAAGCTTGTTCTAAATTTAGCTAGTTGGCGCAGGTTTGATTCCCAGGGGATTTATTTACAAGCCTTTTGTTTTATTTTCACTCTACCTGAGTACAAATTAATTTCTCCTGATTGAGAAGATAAATCTCAAAAACCATAAAAATATATTATATATATGTAATAGCTGCTCACCCTGGTTCCGCCTAGTTCCAAAAAACCAAACATCATTAAAATCCGTTCAGTCGTTCTTGTGTTACTTAAAAGTAGTAACACAAGAACGCTTTCTTTTGTATGTTTAATGTTAATACAAATAAATAATTTAAACATATTTTTTTTATATTTTACTACCTATCTGTGCACCACTGCTTCGCCTTATATACACATTCGATTTAACACCTTTTATACGCCTTCGTGAGCTCATGTAAAATACATGCTCAAGATTATCACACAATCAATTCTTGGTATATATGTAGCACAATATACAGATACCTACATACAGTAAGGAAACTTCATACAAAATGTTCGAAATGGCTCCCCCCCCATCAAGCGTGTTTACAAGGGTATTGAGGGGGATCGATAGTAGCGGGTGACACATCCACAGATTTTGAATATAGCATGGAAAAAAGTTTAAAGTGATGTCAATTCACATTAAATAAATATCGATTGTTTCAGTTTGTAGCCCTTTCAATAAATATATTTGTAATTTTGTAAATACCATATCTGACTACAAGTTAAAAAGAGACTATTTTTTAATTTCTATAGATATGGCAGTATGAGTTTTATATTATGTTGACATATTTTCTATCAAAATGATAGCTACAAATAGTACCTATTAGGAGTCCAGTCTGTTTAAAGATCGCATCTATTTTTTACGCAATCTAGAAGAGCACGAAAATATAAAAAAAGGAAACCTTAAAAAAATCTTGTTTAAATTTATGTGCGTGTTACGTAAATATTAGGGAAGAAAAAGATAGATATTATAATTATTGTATTTTTATCGATACGTGGCGTCTCCACTTTGTCAAGCACTAAGCCTGTCAAACTATTTTCTTTTTCTTCCTAAAACAAAAAGGTAGAGGTTCTATGCTCGTATAATAATAATTTTAATTTATTTTTGCATATATTTTGTGTTTTTTAATTTAATTTAATTTATCGTTTTAAAAATAATTTAGTAGGTATACCTACATACAAGTATTGTAAATTCTGGTTTAAAATAATTATAGAATATATGTATAATACAAATATCAAGCATTATAAATAATTTAGGTACATTAAATAGCCTTCGGCGTCCATAACAAAACTAGATTTCGAAATATAGCACTGATAAAAACGTATTGCACGCCTCATAAGCGAAGCGTTGAGGTGGGTACTACTGTCACTTCGCGCAAAACATCTGATTTTTCAAACTTAAAATGTCTTTATGTATCATACATTGCACTTGTAAGATAATACATACACACACATATTAAGAAAAAACACTATTTTTAACGTTCATGATATTTTTGATGTCATTTTTGTTATTTAAACTAGTTAAAAAACAGTTTAAAAAAGTTCTGTCTTGGACGTCCGTGTGTCTGTATGTGCGGATCCTTTTTCTTGTTAACACGATAGCGACCGAAATACTTTACTAATCGAGTCTTTTTTTTTCTCTTACGCTTGAGTATGCTCAGGAATAGAACCCTTTCATTTTTCAGGGTCTGATTCGATGTGGTTTAATTGTTATTAAATAAACAAAAATAATAATTAATAAATATTTATTAAAAAAAAATTATGAGGCGTGCACTTTTGGATTTTCCAAATTATTTACTTTTACAAGCTGTATTAATTCGGATTGTTTCTTCTTGTAAATTCATATTTAGGCTACACCATTTTTGTATTTTAACGGGTTTTAATCTCCAAATTACCACAAAAACAACTGTGAAAAAAAGCAAACAGAAATATACAGGCCGAATTGATAACCTTCTCCTTTATTTTTCAAGTCGGTTAAATATCAAAAAGTAACAGCCCTATAGCTATACGTCATAATTTCATGGGGGGGGCTTAGTTTCCTAACTGTATGTACGTAGTATATATCTGTCAACTGTGTATGTAGTGTACCTCAAGAACCACGTCAACTATTGATGAAAATAGAATTAATATCAATGCACTTGTTTTTGATTTTTTCGTCAACAAAGAAACACACAGACGCGTGAGAGCTTTACGTCGCGTTTTAATTATTATTAAAAATATTTTACTGTATTTATATATCAAACTAATAGTATTTTATGATCTTAACTTTTAATAACAAAACTTTAAAGCTTTTAACATTATGAGAAAACTGCATTAAGACGCAAAATTGTATTCCAAGTTATCCGCGAGTCATACAAGTTAAACAATGCTAATTGAAGTTACGTTAAAGTCGCTGTCGAGTCGCAAATTACCTACCGATTGTATTATTTAATAGTCAACATTTACTGAACATTCATTTTTTGAATAACTTTTAACGAATACAATTAGTGAAGTTTGAATAAAATTCATGTTTCGCTACAAAGAAAGTTCTAATAAGTCCTTTGTCTATAAAGTCTTTAAAACTGGGAAGATATAAACTCGATCCTCGTTGTAAATTAACGATGTCTTGAACGATACTTCGTAAGCGACAAAGTTTAAAAATATATTTTATATGGAACCTGCCACGGATGTACGGACTGGCTATAAGAAGTATCTTACTTAAAAGTTTTATTAAAACGTATTTTATATTGAGCACAGCCCCTTTGTTATTCCAGAAGCATTTTAGATTTTAATCAAAACATCTCTGAGAATTTTTAATTTAAGCTTTTCGTCATACTTGAGGTTTTAGTATCAGTTAACGCTAGCTAATATAGTATAATCCCTATTAATCTATTTTGATCTTCAAATAAAGGTTGATTAAAATTGTTTATGGAGTTCATTCTTACAGACGAGTCATGAAATGAAATATAGGATCTATTTTTGGCATGTTAGAGATTGAACTGCTTTAGTGAAAATGCTTTTAACTGAATAATTATGTAGATTATTGCTGGTTGAACATGCTATGAATAAGAAGGGATAGGGTAACGCTGTAAGCTTTTTATAAAAAAAAAGTTTCGAGAGAAGACTCCCTCTCCTCGCGAACGAAATATGAACAAAATGATACCCCGTGTCTCCTCGTGGGGTATGGGGCAGATGCATTATACATCTGTTTCACTGATCGATTTTCCACGGACAAGTAAGTGGTCAACTTTTTGCATCCCGCCAGACCGAGACATTTTTTTTGTTTGTCACCACCGGGAATCAAACTTAGTTCCCCTCGGTTATATACGCTCATGCCGTGACCTCTTCATAGCAGGAGACGATCAATTAGTAGAAAAAAACATTGAGTACTCTGCATTAAATGTCTATGAAATTCACGATCCATTTAAAAGCTGGAAAAATACAGTGCAATTCATAGTTGTTAAATTTGCACAATTGCAACTTTTGAAAGCTATTAAAATGAGTAAAACTTGCCGAAAGAACTGTTTTGCATTGCATTGATGCAATCTTCATTTGTTTTAAATAAAAATTTCCTTAAACAATTTGAAAACAAGTTTAATCAAGTGAATATTTTTTACCGTCCACAACCTCTCCATAATCTATATATAATACATTTTAATATCGATATGATTACTACTGTTAGATATTATTTACACTACGAGTAATAATTAAAATAAAATCTTCCTTTACCATTGACACAGTTAATTTTTCCTTCTTAGAAAATATAAAAATAAACGTCTAATGAGCAGTAGCAGAGAGTTGAAAAAGCTGTTTTGAAAGAAAAGTAAACTAGAGAAACTTCACATCTTGAGTAATTAAAAAATAAACACCGTCAAGTAAAAGTCTGATTTTTATTCCGCACGTAGGTTAAGTGTGGCTTAGTATTTATTAATTTTATGCAATTAATTTTAATATTGATTTGATATAAATTCAAATATGTATCTTTATTTTGAATTGTACCATTAGGAATATATACTGCATCATAGGGAAATACCCCATTTCGAAACACAATTACCTATTAAAATATGGTATTTAACTATTGAATTCTTATTGCAAATATGTTATTGAATATTGTCCACCGTGGTCTACAATATTATAGTCATATAATATATAGAATCAGTTTCATTTTAAAAATGGTATTGGAATTTTTCACCCGCTGCATTCAATTTGCCGCCTTCCGTGTAGATCTTTCCATTAATTTTATTAGGAAGATGGACGCTTGGAGCCGCTCTCTGCAAAACAAACGGTCGGAATCGATATTGAAAATGGAGCTCTAATAGCGACACTTTTATTTAAAATTCGATATAGTGAGTTATTCCATTTATTTATACGTTTACAGTAATGGCTTTTTAAATTGATCTGTTTGGTATGCGACGCTTCTGGATTGAGTTGACCAACATGTTTACGATTTAGTTTTGAGGAAGATTTCGTTATCAAGACATATTAAACACACAATGTCAATACATAGTATTATACATTTTCGATATGATAACAATTGATAATTGATAAACCCTTGATCTATCTTATGTATTATCTTTCTTTAGAAAGAGATGCATATTGTTCCACGTTTATTTTAAAACATAATTCGCTCATCGTGATCTGATTTGAATTTTCTGGCTTAAATTCTATTTTCACTATTCAGCGTTCCATTTGCCGACACTCATCAATTCCGTGGCACATTATTCCATCCAGCTCTATTATATCTTGGACACTTATAGCACAGATAATATAATACTTATACAAACTATAAGTACTTAGTCTACTAATGACTACATTCTTGTAATTTTATATTTATATTCTGATGTGTTTGAAGATCGATTGATTTAAAATTATGGTGACTTAAAATCCCGTGTTCTAAATCTGATAATTGTTACATCTTCAAATTATAAAATATGGTTGTTGATATTATTAATTGTTGCCTTATGTCGTCAAATTTGCGGGACAATATTACTATTTTCGTGGAGATTCCTTTCAGTATTATTTTTATTAGAACCAGATAAACGTTTTGTGAATTAAAAAACATTAACCAAACACAAAGAATTGTCTTTTGCTAACTTGTTAGTTCAAATGTTAATTGTAATAATGTTTATTTTAAGCTTTATTCATTTTGCTTGCTTTAAAAATTAATTACATTTCCTTTGTTATAATAACACATCTAGGAGGACAATAATGGTTAATGACATAATCATAAACTATTTTTTTTAATTTTTGACGACATAAATTTAAGAAAGGAAAAAATATGCACACTAGAAATATCTAAACTGTCCTTCCCTACCTGCTCATGAAATGTTACATAGCCTACTACTTTGAAAGACTGAATATTTAGTTGAGAAGTTTAAAAAATATCACCGTCCTATTTTAAACTTCAGCGTAATCAAAGCTCATTTTTATTACCACTCACAATAATTATTTTAGTTCTAGATATATTTACCTACTCATACTTACGAGTATATATTTGTAGACAACGTAACCTACACCTAGCTCGCCTCTCAATATTTTTATATTCAATTTAATTAAGTTAAACACATTAGGATATTGTACAAGTACAGAGGGTTTTATAATGTAATTCTATAAAATGGCTCTAATACAATTTAGATTCATAGTGGCATTTGACGAGAAAATTGTGAGTTTCCTACAGTATTGATTCAGGGATAAAACCGTTCTTGGCTCACTGAACATAAGTGTTTGCAAACTTGTGAAGCCAATAAGCTTAGATAAGACGATTTGCCTTTGTTATATTTACACCTAATTGAATCGCTTATTCTCATTTCATCTATCTGATAATTGTTCATGTATATTTATTTTAAAATTAGGTAGTTAGGTTTCTGAATTGTTGACGTTATGTAAAGCAAATTTATTTCTAAAAACAATCTCGTTTTATCCACATTTTATTAAATACAAAACATATGGATCGTTTTATAAGAAAAACATCGTACGGCTAAAACTGTTGGATGCCAAATCCCGTCAATGTTATCACATAAGTCAGACAAAGCAAAAAGAAAATCCTTTATTTAATAAAATGGGATATAAAATTATACGTCGTGTCAACATAAGCCGGGATTGTGGAACGAGGCGTGAAGGAGTGTTGGGATGTAGCCATCACGCCTCGCAAAAACCTCTCCTAACAAATAAAAATTCTTGACGTTTAACCTTTTTATCATAAGGGATAAAACTAGGCTAGTTTCTATTTATAACTCTCTATTATTATTGTCAGTTCTTTTTTGATATCAGAAATTCTGATTGTGCTTGTAATCCGGATAAAAATTCAACTTGTCTCGAAGTTTCCGAAAATAGTTGGCATTTTTTTGCAACAAAGGGAGCTTTTACTTCTATATCATTTAAGGGAAGGCTATCCTCAGGGATAATAAATCGTTTTGGTCAGTTGGGCCCCATGTCGTTTCGAGATTAATCTTTCCCTTCACTAAGATTACTTCGGTAAAAAAGGTATTTGATACAAAAACTATTTTCTTCCATTCTTTTAAATTTAAAAGAAACCGGCAAAAATATCAACGGAATGGTTTCATCTAAGTAAGTGTTTCTTAGGTTCTGGTACTCAATACGATAGGGAAAAAGGTCAGAATTATGTAAGATGTATTTTCAGACACTTAATCATATATTAAATAAATAATGTCAATGATGTAAGATGTATTTTCAGAAACTTAATCATATATTAAATAAATAATGTCAATGATGATGGATTATTATTTCACTTGTTGTTACTCGTTGTATGTTCATTGTTTTATAAAGTTCTTAGGCAAGCGACAAACTAAGTAGGTACAAAATACAAAAGCTTGTCAGCTTCTATTAAAAGTAACTACAGTTACACTAAAGGCTCTAGTTAGGCACAGTTGAAACTAAACATCGGAGTTACCCCGACAAACTGTTAACGCCCGGTTTCACATTTCTAACTAATCATTGGGTTTGTTGCGGTGTTAGCGTTAATTGCGCTTCTATACGTCTATTTTTAGTTAACAAAACTGTAACGGGGACAAAAGCTTACAATTCAGGTATTGATTCGTTATAGTAAACTTACTAGTGTTCTAGGTTAATTGCATTCGTGACACGTACGAAGCCAATAGAAATTGATTTTATCGTTTGATTTGTTTTTGTGCTACTATTTGTATAGTTATGGACAGTCGTAGCGAATAAACGCAATTAGCTTCGTTAATTAATTTGCATCACGCTTTTGATTGCTAGCTCTTAAATTGTAACTGGAAAATTCAGAATTAAATCTATAGTCAATGATTAATGTTGTCTGAGGAATTTGCTATCCTTAGTTTAAATGAGCCTTTCGCCAGTGAACTATTGAAAGATTCTTATTATTTAGAACTTTGACTGTTCTCCGAAACAAAGGGGAAGTTCTGATGCTCTCAAGTTGTCTTACCGGCCTTCCGGGTTTGCCATTTTCTTAAAATGACCTTAAACTCTACATCAGCGAGCAAGTTAATTCATGAATATTAGATTTATGTACGATGAATTATATAAATTGTATATTGCTTTTTTAGGGATGGGAAGGGCGCACTGAAAATGGTGGGGAAGGAGCAGAGCCGCCGCCACCTGCGCACGCACCGCTCGATGCTGTTTGGCAGCCAGTTGCGGGAACCAGGTAAAAAATGCTATATTTTATAATAAATAATATTATGCATTATAGAGGTATTATCTACTACGAAGACTATTTTCGATATATGACGTTGGGTATTTTATATTATACACATTATGATAGCAAAATAATTGTAGTTTTTTAGTATTAAACTTATTCGCGAAAGAAATATTCCTTTGTTTAACGCCAAATTGGAATATGTAAATCATAAATTAGAATCGATAAAAACCATAGGTATCGTACCGTAACAAAAACGTCAATAGATTAAATTGGTATAAAACTTTCATATATATATTGATAGTTATATAATAATACAATTGAGTATTTGAATAAAAAAAAATTATTGATTTTTTTTATGTATTTTGAAACTTTATTATTAATAATATTGATATTTAATGCAAATAACTTACAACAAAATTTTTTTCCGTTAATTATAAGCAATTAAAAATTGATGAAATTTAAGTTAGAATCACGTGACTAAAAACGCGCCATGACTGGTCACCACAGTTGTGACGTCATAATGTTATAGCTATTATTAACTGCAGTACATAGCGTTTACATACGATTTGTTAGTTCGTTCCGAATTAGTTAGTTACGAATAATTTTCTTGATGTTGATATATTTATGATCACCGATTTTTGTCAGGAGTTGCCTTTGTAGTATTCGTACATAATGGTACAATACGATAACTTTTGAGGTTCGCCATTTTTAATATAAATTTAAATAATATAATTAACAATTAATATAATTAATATGTAATTTAATAATGACAACAAAATTAAATAGATCAAAACACTGTATTTATTATTAACACGCTTTTATTAGCTTCACCTGTATGTTTGTATGTAACAGACTCCTTTCGAAGTTTCGACTCGATTTTGACCCACTTGAAACCGACGGATTTTGTTCAAATTTTGAACACTTATCAAGGTCCGATGACAATACAATAATATCATAAATTTATCCTGATAAGGATCGCCAGGATCAGCTTAAAACATATGTTTGTATGTAACCAATTCTCCTTTCGATTCGATTTAGACCCACTAAAAACCGACGGATTTAATTTAAATTTTGTATACTTATAAAAACCCGGTAACAATACAATAATTTCATGAATTTATCTTTTTATCCTGTTTAGTTTTTCAAACTATATTTAATTTTCTATCAACTGCAATGAGTGAAAACTAACATTATGACGTCACACGCGCTCGGGTGACGCTTCGGGAGTTGTCGGCGTGTCTTCGGTACTGGATTCAAAGACTAATTTTTATTTTGAAATAACTTTTGAATTATTGCAAAAATAATAAAAATAAAAACAGTTTTGTTATAAAACTAACATATAATCTTTCCATTTATCACAAAAAAAAATTTAATTCAAATACTCAATTGGTAGGGGTATAAACTTGGCAATGGATTGCACTCGTATCTTAATTATACGAGAAATGGCGATAATAATTATTGACATCTGATGCTAAACTAAATCAGACATTAATTACTCCATTATCTAGCCAATTTATTAACCAACTGTTTCCATCGTTCAGTACATTATAATATTATATTATACCTACATAGTAATAGTGTTTAAAGAAAAAATACAACAATTCACGTTTTATTTGCTACTAATCTACACTAATATTATAAAGTGGAAAACTTTGTTTGTTTGATTGTAATGAATAGGCTCATAAACTACTGGACCGATTTTAAAAATTTATTCACCATCCGAAAGCTACATTATCCACGAGTAATATAGGATATGTTTTATCCCGGAAATTCCACGGGAACGGGAACTATACGGCTTTTTATATGAAAACGCCGGCGAAGCCGCGGGCGGAAAGCTAGTATTTCATATAGAAGTTAAAAATTGTTTAATATTTTACGTTTTCGCTTTTTAATTACTTTTGAATTATTTTTAGATTCACGCAACACTTTTTTTTAAGAATGAAGATATTGTTTGTGTGTTTTTGAGTGTGAACGTACTATGATGAAAGGTATGTTTTACGAAATAGTGAAAGAAAATTATTTCCTTGGTTTGGCAAATCAAATCCAAACAGAAATCGCTGTAAGTGCCTAGGTAATATTTTGATTGTGTTTCACATGATCAATAAAACTTGATTTGGAATGAACGTTAGTTACGTACTGTCATATAAAACAGAGGTTTTTTTATACCATTGAATCAATGTATCAAAGGAACGTGGTATGAGAAACTGAACACAAATACACAAAGCGAAGCAAGAGTATTTACCTATATACAATAGGGTTTCCCAAAGTTGAGGTTAACTTTTAAATTCGGAAATACAATCCAGTTTTAACGAAAAAGGAAAACACTTTTTCTCTTATCAGCGGAAATCGAGCTACAATTCCCGTGAAGGCTTTAGATAAACGCGAAAATGAGGTTAAGTGTTCATTTGAAATTTAAATATTTTAAATGATTGCGTACCTAAATGTTTGCCTTAGACGTGAGATTTATTATCCGGTGTTTGATATCAGGTTTCCGCGGAACAGAATGGTTGTATAATATGGCTGTATACACTTAAAATTGTGAATTAAAACAGTGAATGAGAATTTACGTTGGGTTACAAAGGCAATAATTTTAGCGCAAGTGCCTACGTTAAATCGAAAAGCTTAAATATTGCTATTAAAACCACCGCCGAACTGTGTTGGCTCGCTGCCAGCCTTTATCCCCGCTTGTCTACGATGCTTATTTGGTGCCTATTCTCTAAAATTTGGAAAAACATTAGCAAATATTTAAACAAATTTGTCCTTTTTTTAAGAGTACATTAATGTCTATTCGCTGATAATCACACAAAGGAATGGCAATAGCGTTTGTTCAGATGTCGTCTCTTTTATTATTAAAGGGCTTTAGTTATTTATGGACTAGAGAGCGCGTCAATATCTCATGAGAGCGGCTACTGATATATTAATGAACTGCCCATATCCTTGCTATACTGCAAAATTGAGTACAAAGGATAGCCGTTAGCCGAGCTATTTTAGTGACATGCAATTATAACGACAGAATATCATTTAAATAATAATCAAGCGAGTGTTTTCATATAAAACTAACAACAATGTGGGCGCCGAAACATTCCGATGTCTAAATGAAAATATTTGGCAGAATCAAATGCAATAAACAAAACTTCGCGAAATAATATTATTTATCTTGTAATAACCTCCTCCATTTTTTGAAGTCGTTTAAAAATAAATGTTCATTCCATATTACACTAAAATAGGACTATAATAAATAAATCGTATGCAATTTTTCACAACGCTAAGTAAATATATGAATGATAAATGAAGAAAAGATCTTCCGCAGCAATTTTTTTCTCAAAACTACCGTCGAGCTCGGGTACTCTTTCCTCAATCACTCATAGCGACCAGAATTCCATATTAGAAAGCTCCAATGCATCAGAATTCTACTTTAGAGAATACATGCTATTGCTTTTTCTGCAGCCTTGTGATAAAATATCAATTTAATTATCATGTATTGAAGATTAACAACACATTTAATGATTTTATTTAGATACTAGCGGTCCGCCCCGGCTTCGTTCGTGGTACATTCAAGGAATATCGGTTCAGCTGTTCTCGAGTTTGCGCTTACATTTTGGGATTCATTTTTATTATAAAGGAGATAAAATAAACTTTTAAATACGTGTAATTTAAACTTTTATAAAGGTCAGATGATTTAAAAGGCTAAAGTTTAATGGAGAGAGTGATCGATATTTTTGTGTTTTTGTAGCGAACTCTGGCTTGTTCCATAAAAATGTTCGTACTTATGCAGGGTCGGTGTGTTACTTAGAATTTCGCACGTCAGATAGCTTATGACATGGGACACGAGAAATCCATTTGGTTGAATACGAATTTGGCAATGTGGGTTATTTCCAGAAGTCGATTTTTTTAGCACAACATGTTCATGATGTTGGTTTATCGTAAAAGTATAAACATATTTAGGCACTTCTGTCCTGTATAATCATAAATCATAATCAAGCTAATTAATTGACATTTTCAAAAATATGGGCTCAGTTCAGATAGACAATTAAAAAGTAGTTTTCGCCAACTATGTTATGATAATAGCAGAATATCAGGTCCTAAATATGTAAGTATAAGCATCTAACAGTGCTCTTAATTATAATCAGTATGAAAAAAATTAAGAATATCTTTTAATTCTTAACCGTGAAATCATTTTAAACGGTGAAATTTGGAGATAAATCGTTATTTTTTTCTCTTTTAATAAAGTCAAGTTGAAAAGGTCAATCGTTGTCGAAACTCAAGGCTTAATCGCGTTGTATCGCCGCCTCTCCTCATCAATAAAAAGTTTGGTGTTAATCCAGTTTGAACAAGTATACGTGTTACTTCTTATATTCAGGGATAGAATTGATTTTACCTAGATTTCTGAAAGGAGGTTCCCTAACGATGGATGAAGACGTGAAGTAATTTCATTTCTCAGTAGCTCGGAACGTTCTTTTTCAATTGCTAACTGTTAACCTCGTTTTCAACTTGACGTATGTGACTTTTATTCTTTTGAGTGAGTGTTAAAACTTGAAAGGCAATCTCATGGATATGTATTTTATAATTTGGAAGGAAATTTGTACCCATCTTAAGGTGAAAAGATAATATTAAGCTCTCTATTTCCTTTTACTAAATCTGTCGCAGATTATAACAAGATTATGTGAATATTTTACTTTGTAGACGCTCGTGTAAACTGAACATTTTCGGTTAGGGCTATAAATGGTATACTCAATGTAAAAGTTTCCTCATTCTTGTTTTAAAGACCCCTTTTT
Source organism: Colias philodice (assembly GCF_061535455.1). NCBI lineage: Eukaryota > Metazoa > Arthropoda > Insecta > Lepidoptera > Pieridae > Colias > Colias philodice. The sequence goes on from NC_143093.1 coordinate 5,113,090, forward strand.
AGTCACTGAAGCTTTTTAAACGCGAAGTTTAAAATTTAAAGGGTTCTCTGAGGAATTTATATTTTAAATTCCTAAGAGACTTATTGTCACAGTTATTTCACTATTATAGAGCGGGTTCATTAATTAATTGTTTCTAAAGATGTTTCTTCTCCCAAAAGATTTGTATTTATAGTAAACACAGCAGTGAAATTTTTAAATGCCAAATAATACGGAATATAGTGGGTCGTATGTGCCAATTTAGGTATGTAGAGTGGGTAATTAGAGTGTTCTGTTGCTAGTATGTTCTTAGTTATAATAAAATTTATATCTGTTTGTATGTCTAAATAATCTTAATAATCCTACGTAATATTTAGGTACTCATTATGGCGTGTATATTATGATAGTGTAATGCAAAGCAGCAAATAGTAATAGAAGATTTTTCCACAGTGGCTCGTCTCCCTCCACAGAATAAAAGGGGTGCTAATTAAGAATCGCTTGTCATTTGACATTTTGCGATTCAAACTAGCTTCGACGTCAAAGGAGAGTTTCTTTGATGTAGACTTGTTTGAACGGAAGCATTTTAATTTTGAACAGGAGTTTTTTACTAGAATTCTCATCGATATCACTGATATAGTTATTTATACATAGATTTCGTCATCATGAACAGATATACTTCATCTAGCTTCATCATAAAAAGTTTACTTTTAACCAGCCAATTTGGGTTTAAAAAGAGGTGCTATCTGACGAGTTAATTGATTGGGGCGAGAGTCTCCTTGGTTATGAAGGGCTCTCGACGAGACCATAGGGCACTCCGCTAACGTGCTTGCAATCAACACCACACAATCTGCAGGGAAACGTTGATTGCCACTCGATTTTGTTCTATTTTGACCTTAGTATTGTTTATTTACTTGAGAGTGGAATCAATTAGCACGTACGTGCGCTTGAGGGCATTATGGTGTCACTTATTGTATGATAATGATTCTTATAAGGTACGGTATACTTTAAAAGAATCGTGAGATAGTTTTTAGCATTTATAACAGCGTTAAAAATAGCTATATGCTAACAAACGTTAGCATATAGCTATTTTTCGAGATAATTTTAAGTCAATACAGTTAAATATTGCATAGATATAAAATATTTTTTGTACAATTGTACATAATAAAAGGAACCTTTATAAAAGTTAAATTCATTTGAAATCGAATTATTCAGTCTCATTTTATTTCATTGCATACAAACCGACATATCTCAGAACAAAAAGCAAGTACAGAAACAAACGATGTGAATATAAATGCGTCTAGAGGATTCAGAGACAACAAAAAGCTTAACGAGTTCAAAACTTTGAAAAAACATTAAATATAAAAGCTGAAATTCATATCTTGCTGGGATTTGCGATCTGTCACGTTAATAAAATGGAATAAAAGTGCGATTGACGCTGCAATTGCATCCGAATTGAGTTGCATCCTCGTTGAAAATGCATCTGAATTGCACTCGAGATTATGAAACGTCCGGCATCTGATCAAACTGCAAACATCATATTGCAGAAGTTGAACAACAGTACCATTTTTAATAAGCATTAAAGTAGGTTACACATGAAGATACCGACGTTCTGTAAAGTCTATCAATCATCGATTGTTTTATACACATTCATAATATACACACATCATAGTAGGTATGGACTACAAGGCTGATAAAGCTTTTAAACTAAGTGCTCCTACATGCAGTGAAATTCTTCGGAAAATGTATTGTTTGAATGAAATTAAATTGGAAGGGTTTCTTTTTATTTAACTTAATTACAGTCGTATATCTTCATTCGATTTGTTGCTTTTACGATTGGATGAATACCATATTGATTGCGTATTGCGGTCCTAACAATTACCTACGAGTATGTTGTATTTTCGATTGTATTTTAATATCGTTGTAGCTATTTAACATTTTCTTTTAATATTCTAATAAAGGTGTTAAACGGTATAATCGAATGGGTTGTTTTTGAACGGAAATACTCTAAAAGTGTTTACTTGAAAAGAATTCCAGTCGTAAAGCATTTAATGTTGTGGTTTTAGTCATAAAAAATATTCATTATACGGGGTCTCTTCCTGGGCAATAAAATTTACAACCAGCATGTTGCTAGCTTCGAGTGAAGACTTCAACAATTGTAGGTACTTGATTCACTTCCGTTTATTACAAATGGCGACCTCGGTATATTTTAACTATATTTTTCACTTTAAAGATAGATTGTACAAGAACACAATATGTAAGTATGATGAATATTGAAAAATGAAATAGAAAAGGATATACCTTATCATAATAAATAGGAAATTACTCTAGCAGAATAATACTAAGGTAATGGTAAAAGCAGGCCTGTCTATCTCCGCGTGTAGGTATTAAAAACTAATACGAATAGGCGAGGGCCATTGCGCAAAGGCCAATCTGGCTACATATTTCTTTGAACACCATTGCGAAGAAAAGCTTCTGTAGCTGGCTACTAGTTATTATTGTGTGGTAAAAGGTAAACGTCATACCATATTCCTGTGACCTTCCACAAAGAACAATGTAAAATCTAAGTCAACATCACTTATAGAATTCATAATAATATACGCAACACTGTGTTTATATTAAACCCTAAACCTTTCTTCCGCTCTTCTCCACGTTTCATCTCTGAAGAAGCTTATTCGAAGCTTATTTTACACGTTTTTCATTGTAACTTCTTATATTTTAATGAATTTATAAGTTGATAAATGACTGAGGAATTTCGAACCCGTAATATTAATTTGAAGCGTCTCGAGCTAAATTTCTCAAGGGAAAGATTCAAATTTCAAACATCATCCATACTGGTGGTGCCGTAATGTAATATGCATGTAAAAGTATCACAGATCACTGTACTTACATGTGATAAATAAGTAGCTTCCGAATATACGAATATTATACGAATATAAAACGAATTGATGAATAATAAACGAGATAGACACAATATCGTTTCTTATTCTTTTTTTACGTAACATTCTGTTTGTATACGTTGACATAAAGCGACGCTTGTTAATATTTATGCAACTGTATCATAATAGCGCTCGGCTTACATATTTGATAGCGTCTCTACCTTCATAACGTCGCGATGATGCTGCTTTTGTTGTTGTCTAAAAGAATGGGTGTGTTTCATCTCAGACTACACAAAGATATATTTCGGTCGCGGATTAAAACTTGTATTTTTTATTATGGTTTGTGTTGTGACTTGTGAGGTTCGCTCTGGATTGGGAGGGGGTGCTGTGTTATGTTTATGTTTTGCTTTTTGTCTTCAAGGGATGTTATATGTATATTCGAATATCATTAGTATTTTGTTCGTGAGATAATTATTTGATTGGCATAAAAATAACAAAAAATGTCGCAAATTCTTTAGGTACCTACGTATTATACTGGAATTTAAAAATTTATAGGTATTCCTCTACCCTAACCTCTACTATGTCAGTAGGTAAACAGTATAAACAAAAATTGTTATGTAAAATTCTTTTGAACCTTCCTGTTTTATGATATAAAGTGCCCAACAGCACCGCAGTATGCATAATGTCGCTGAATAAAATTATTTACTATGCATAATTGCATATGGTACATCGAGTGTACTAGAGGAAGACGGCGGCGTCTTTAATGGATGATATTTGCTGGCTCGATGGAATTTAATTAGTGTCTCGGAATTTGCATTTAACTTAAGGTACGAACGTTTACAGTTGACGAGATATTGTGTTGCCCTCGCCGTAATAAATTCCGCTGGAATTGCCCGAGGATCCAATATTTTTCGAATAAATACATCTCGTCACGTGAGATTGATGGCCAACCGCCGTACGACGATAAATCCTTTTTTTATAAAACCGCAACCTCGATATTGATTTCAGTAGTTTGACGCTTGCACGTACAGCTATTAATATATTGTCGAGTTTTATCGAGTGCGTTTGCTCTCTGAGCCGTGGCGGAGTTTTAATTCAGGCTTATAAGCTCGAGTGATTCCACCTATGAAACTGACGGTTTAAGCTGTGTGTTTTTGAGTTGTTGGACAGAGTTTAATGAAGTACTTTTGAATGATCGTTTATCGTATGAAATATGAATCATTTGTGTAGATACCTAGATTTTTAAATAGAGTTATAATTTCACGTTTCTTTAATCTCCTAAAAAACCTACTAAAACCTTTAATCAAGACTGATTGATGTGTAATAGAATGTCGTGAGTGCTACGTCAGTTTCTAAACTCAGAGGGAGATAGATAATTCTGTTCAAGTGGAATGTGGAACGCACGAATTTCTACACTTTCGTTGATAGGTAAATTCTGCGCTTTCCTTAGTTAAGGTCCCAACTAGGGAATCCAATCCCGCAAACGCGGGATCCCGCTAATGCGGGATCCCGCACCTTTTTTGCGGGATCAAAAATGCGGGATTACTCATGCGGGATCCCGCACGTTCGCGGGATTGAAAAAAAGTAAGAAAAATAGGCTCAGACGATGATCGGAACTATTATCGGACGGAACGGAACGTAATCAATGTCAGTTCCAGTACTCTATGACTGGGGATTCCCCTACGGCGCACGGGGATTTAACTTTGCGCGTACTGAATGGGTGGCAGAGTTTAGAGCTGCTGTGCGTGTACCCACTCGAGATAATTCAACTGATTTGATATTGACACTTTTTGAATGTGGAGGGAATAGGGGGAAGTATTTGGAAGCTGTTTATACATATGTAAAGTCAATTCCGCCTACAAGTGTGGAAGCCGAGCTTGCTTTTTCCGCCGCTGGCTATCTATGCAACAAGATAAGATCAAATCTAAAAGATGAAACGTTAGATACTTTATCATTTCTTCGAAAGTATTTTTAAAAAAACAAAAACCGGATTTTAAATGCCTCTAAAACCAATGAATATGTTCTATTTCAAATAAAAATCTAAATATGAAACGTGAAATATTGTGAATATTGTATTGTCTTAAACATCATTATATTTCATTTATAATATAAGTGATAACTTTGCTTAGATGTTGATAAGAATAATTAAAAATATTTGTGTGTATTTTCTTTCTTTAAATTACATGAAACAAAAATAATAATAATTAAAATCAATCCCGCAAATCCCGCGGGATCCGCGGGATTGCTGATCTTAATCCCGCAGGCTTGCGGGATCGCGATTTTGATGCGGGATTGGATTCTCTAGTCCCAACTGAAACATATTTTCTAGAATAACATATCAACTTTGTTATCGTAAGCGATGACTTTATTAAACATTACAAATTGTAAAATATCATTGTATTTACAATATAATACTTTACAACAATTTCATTCAGTTCATTAACACCAATAATGGGATCACTAATAAAAAGAAACGAACAAATCATTATTTTATTTCAGTGTGAAGTGTAATTTGCAAACGATTCCATTCATGTGAAATCAAGCACAAAATATTCTATTTTTGTATTATTTTATTCAAACAAATAATATTATGATAGTACGGTCGGTAAAGGAGGACTGGGGAACACCAGGAACACCGTTATTTTCCAGCCTCGATATTATGAAAATGCTTAAATAATGTTATCACGAAGGATCAAAGGTCCTTTCTTGGCTAATACAACCACATTTTCAGTGTGAGATAATGTGTTTAATTTAGTAAATTACGTAGACAATGGATATTCATAATTAATGTTTATCATACTTGTTAACTTATTAAATAATATTATTCAGTATTTTTCTGCCGTAGTGACGTAGTGGGAATTTGTTATGTAACATTTAGATAAGTACATTAATTTCAATAAAGAAATACATATAATAATAAGTACAGTAGAATAGGCGCTTCAAGCCAATTATTTTTTCCTAGTAAACTTTTTTCTATGTCCTTATTACGAGGCTTGCTTGCGTGCACATCAAAGTAACGCGCGACAGCCGTACTTTATTCAAAATTTCATCCTTTATTTCACCCTGCAAAAATTGTGTTTCTAGCAAAAACAGGCTATATTTCCTTTCATTCCATCTACAAACATAATATGATAGCGAGACAGATAGAGTGTATAATTTTAGAAATGATTTAGTTAACTGGAGACATTGAAGTAATATTACAAAAAGATACTGATACACCAAATGTTTACTCCACCGCAACTTTGGTAAAATGAGCACATTTCCGAATACTTGTATTTAATATTGCGTTCGATTTCCCTAAAGGTTCGCTCGGCATTTCTCGGTGCTAACACGAGTTCGTACTTAGCTGTGGAGAATGTAGTCTCATGTGGAATAAACGGTGATGTGATTATAACATGCCCGAACCTTACAAGGGAATATTATTTGTGAGTTTTCTGTTATTTTGTATAGACCGTATGAAAATAAAAGGCATTGGAATAATTGTGAAAGATGTGAAATACTTTCAAATATCATTTTAGAAATTCCAACAAACAAACGACATAAAATATTTAAAAGAAAAAAAACTTAAGTGCGAAAAAGTATTCACAATAAACAATAATTTTTTATTTAGCTTTTTATGTAGAGTCAAGTCAAATACAGGTAAATTAGCTTGGAGAAATTTTTGCGTTTGTAGTAGTGTATGGTCAGCAAATAAAATAAAACAACATTTTATTTTTAGTTTTTATTTTATACAGGGTTACTTGTAAAACACCAGCAACCTCGCAGGACAAGATAGCTAACATCATAAGTAACAACATTTGTTCTACGACTTTTGGCATAACGCAATAAATTATTTTTAAATGATTTTTTAAACTTTTATTGTACTCTCCTTACATTTGTAAGTCTATGTTCTATTAATTATCGGATGGACGACGCGACGCCCCCTTCCCCCTCTCGTTCGCTTTTTGTTTACGTAATTTTTGGGAGGCGTAGAGTTTATAATATTCAGACGGAAAATTAAATGAATATTTATTTTTGTATGAAAATAAAATCTAACAAATTATCAAAAGTCGAAATGTTGTTACTTATGATGTTAGCTATCTTGTCCTGCGAGGTTGCCGGTGTTTTACAAGTAACCCTGTATATATAAGGGATTTTAAATTAAACTATATGTGTTTCTCCTCTGAAAAAGATGAGACTTTATTTGAATATTTGCTCATTTAACATACATATAACTTTTACATTAACAATGTTACTAAAATGGAAAATTTACTAACCTGAAAAAGAAACGACATTTAAAGTTTAATTCTTTAGTTTGAGAAGTCAAAGGCTTGCCTCGACCATGTTTTAACACTGGAGCCATATTGAATTAACAATATAAAGTTACAACACTTACACACAAATTAAACACTAGTTATGGCCCTGCCTTCATACAAAACTGCTGAATACGCCGTTCGCACGGGAATAGAATGTGGATGCGATTTCCCTTAGTTAGCATCCAAGCTTACGTCTTTATAATTATTAAACTGTATAAATTCATTCTTTAACTCCGGTCTGCATCGTGCAGACATGGGTGTAAAAGTCTCATTTTAGCTATTAAATGTAGTTTTTAAGTACATCTGAGTTTTCATTTGGGGCCTCCGGCTGCGGGACATGTAATTCACTTCAACAAATATTATAACAATAATAACAAATAATAACAACAATCAACTCAAACTCAAACTCAAACTCAAACATTTATTTATTCAATTAGACTTCTTCCAGAAGCACTTTTGAATCGTCATTACATTCTTTAAATTTACCACCGATTCGGAAAGCAGTATCTATGGAGAAGAACCGGCAAGAAACTCCATAGTTGCTCTTTTAAAGTCATGTCCATATACAATATAATTTTACATTACATGTTACTTACATCTAACTACATAATATTATATATTATCATAATATGCCAAAGAACTGTCCTGTTATTCTTACGCGACAACCCTCCATGGATTTTCATCTTCCATATATTCCTTAATGCTGTAGTAGGCTCTCTGAACTAATACATTTTTTAAATAAGTTTTAAATTTAACACTACTAAACTCTTTAATACTATGAGGAATTCTATTGTAAAAACGTATACCTTGGCCCATAAATGAATTTTTAACTTTAGCTAACCTATAAAATGGCATTTCAATTTTATTTCTATTCCTTGTGCCATAACAGTGTCTATCTCCTACTTTTGTGTGTAAGTCCGCGTTTTTGTGTACATGTAAAACATTATTAAATATATACTGTGATGGTACAGTGAGGATACCAATATTCTTAAAGAGATCTCTTAGTGAGTCCCGAGCACGTAAATTATATATAGAGCGTATGGCTCTTTTCTGTAATATAAATATAGTTTCTATATCTGCAGCCCTGCCCCATAGTAGAATTCCATAGGACATAATGCTATGAAAGTAACTAAAATAAACCAATCTAGCCGTATCTTCATCGGTGAGATGCCTTATTCTTCGAACTGCATATGCAGCTGAGCTGAGCTTAGCAGCGGTGGTGGCAACATGGGTCCCCCATTGTAGCTTCTCATCTAGTGTCAAACCAAGAAAAACAGTAGACTCGACAGGGTATAATACCTCCCCGTTTAAAATGATATCCCTTTTGACCTTTTTTACATTTGGAAGGATAAACTCTACACAATTTGTTTTTTTTGCATTCAATAATAAATTATTAGCATTAAACCAATTAGATATGCGTAAAAGAGCAGAGTTTACTTCGTCAACATTTGTGTCATATCTATCCACATTAAATATTAATGAGGTATCATCTGCAAACAGTACTATTTCACACATATCCTGCAAATAATAAGGTAGGTCATTAATATACACTAAGAACAAAAACGGTCCTAAGATAGATCCCTGCGGAACACCAATGTTAATCGGCGCACCGCAAGATTTCTCTCCATTAACAACAACGGTCTGTACCCTGTTCTGAAGATATGAAGCTATGAGGTCCTGAGATAAACCTTTGATACCATAAAAATTTAGTTTCCGTAATAGAGTGGAATGTTCTACACAGTCGAAAGCCTTAGAAAGGTCGCAGAATATCCCCAAAGCATTCTTTGAATTTTCCCATGCTTTATATATATGTGACAAAAGAGCTATTCCAGCATCAGTGGTAGAGCGCCCCCTTGTAAAACCAAACTGTTTGGCGTGCAGTAAACCATTTGAAACAAAATGACTACATAATTGGTTTAAAATCAATTTCTCGAAGACTTTGCTCAAAGTTGGTAAAATAGAAATAGGCCTATAGTTATTACAGTCTTCTTGGTCACCGCTTTTGAATAAAGGAATAACTTTACTAAACTTTAATAAATCAGGGAATATACCACAGTCACAACATTGATTAAATATAAACGCTAAATGGTTGGCAATGTTTTCTATAATATTATTTACTAAATTCACAGACATTCCCCAGAGATCACATGTTTTTTTTAAGTTTAATGTTTTAAAAGTTTTAACAATTTCATCTGCAGTCACATGTCGTAATTCAAATAATACATTACACTCCGCAACATGGTCCCTCAAATAGGACTCCGCAAGCACTGATGATGAATTTAATTTTTTAGTAATACTAACAGGGACACTACTAAAGAAATCTTCAAAAGCAAGCGCAACATCAGCACTTTTGTCAATTACCCTGCCAGCATTTACAAGTTTTATGGTACTATTTGTCCGGCTTTTGCTCATTTCACCATTAATAATTGTCCAAACAGTTTTAACTTTGTTATCAGAGTTGCGTTGCAACAAATACAAAATTTATCAATTAAACTACGTACATAATAATTATAATTTTTGAATGAAATGTGCTTTATGTTCTAACGCTACCAAACGACTGCACGTGGCACCTGCGGACAGCGTAAACTGGTTTAGGGTGCACTCACACACATCAGTCACCGTCAAGTCACCGATGACTGATCGGTGACGGTTTGTGTACGTATCCACAAACACCAGTCACCGTCATGTTGTCCGTCAGTCACGTCGCCGGTTTGACTGAATCATTGAACACATACATCAGGTTAGTCAGTGATTAGACGTGTGTCACGCTAGAGAACATGTAGCAATTATTGACGGTAGCACGACGCTGACTGAACTGAGACGTGACGGCACCGGGTGAGTGGGGATAAAAGTATGATACATGTATGGAAAGATTATTTGACGTGCCTGACCGGTGACGTCACTGATAGATTTCGTGCCGGCGACTGTCGTGTGGGAACAGAGTCATACTAGAACTATTGATACATATTTTTTTTTAATCCTGTCCGGTGACGTGCCGTGACGGTGACTGATGTGTGTGAGTGCACCCTTATTCTGGTTTTGTGCGTGTTTCCACTTTCCACTATCAAGTGACGATTTATTTATTTGTTTTGTTTCGTAATTATTATGGTCAAATATTAATTATGAAACAAATTATTATGGACACGATATTTTATTGTTTCACGGTAGTCGCCTTGTCGTTTGCTCAAGGACGTAAAATTGAATGATATATTTTTTTTTATAAAGTCAAAACCATGTTCTTTCAAATAAAAACTTGTTTTTATTGAAAACAAAAGTGTTGCTAGGAATAAGTATAAAATTAAATAGTAATGTTAGGATATCGAAACATTTTTGTATGGGCCAGAACGATATAGTGGAAACGCGCTCTAAGATCTGAGTAATATACACACCACTACATATGCAAAAATTTCTCCAAGCTAATTTACCTGTAGGTATAGTTACATTCACGTAGGTATATCTATTACCTAGGTACTAGTATAATCATAATAAATTAATTTAATTGATCTTAATTTACTCTACAATATTATGGCCGTTGGCACTTGTAATCAATTTCTGCGAACGCTTGTTTGCCTTCCAGTCAATAATAAAATGGTTTGCAATCTGAATTTAATTTGGGATAAGCCGTCACCGAAGGTCTGACAAGTAGCTCATCCATATTCACAGCAATTATTAAATTTTGTGCCTGAAAATAGGATAATATCACCTAAAGGTTTTCTTTAAACATTTATACAGGCGGTTTATTTATGTAATCATTAAATCTCATTAAAGATCGATTCACATAAACTACATTGGATACAAAATGAAACAAAAAGGTCATTACGCAATTTTGGTTGCTCACTCTTTTCACAAAATATATTTTGGTAGTACCCTTAACAAGGATTTAATTAAACGTTCCACGAATTTTTCAGATTTTAACGTTTAAACGGAGATCATTGCGACAAAAAGACGATAATTTCAGGCTCTCGTACAAACTGCAAAACATTATTCTCCAATAAACTCCAATTTTGTGTGAAATACGGGCGGTTGACATCGTTTTGCTACTGTAATGATAATATAAATATGGTTGAACAGATCGATGGCTACCATAATATTATACAGGGTGTACCAAAAAGTAGTGATGAACGGAAGCTGAGAGGTAGAGGACCTAGAGGGCTATCCGAATCACCCCCATGTATGTTATGCGATTTTTCGTATTTTCGGAGTTATGACGTTTTTTTTCAATTTTTCACCTATCGCCGAGTACGATGATATTTTCACTCATGCTGACGTCAATGATTGCGGAAGATTGTTGATTTTTTTTTGTGTGCTAAGCTGAAAGATAGGCCAATTCAGTATGGTAACATTTACTAACGTTAGATCTTTGAATAAAATAAAAAAAAGAATTAAATGGCAAGAAAGATAAAATTACCCAGTATGTTCACCACTTCAAGGGCCCGTAAAAAAATAAAATCACATAAAAAAAGTTTTCCGTTTGACTTTTAAAAACTTGCTCTATCTATCAGATAGCTACCCTGAAAATTTCATTTAATTATTGAGAAGGCTTCAATCGAAAAATTTAAATCTAAATGTGGTAAGTGCAAAAATTGAATTAACATGATGATCATTAAAACCAATAAATAGGTGTTTAATTACCAGAAATTTTTAAAATAACCCCGCTGTTGCTCAATGCAAGTGCGACATCACCGTAAAAAGTTGTCTTTTAAATGTCTGAATACCCTTTTATCATTTTTAATGGTTTCTTCTGCTACTATGAATTTCCGGGTTATTTCGTCCAAATTGTGGCAGTCTCTCGTCTTTGTAGTATCCCCACGGAAAAAAATCAATAGGGTTTATGTCCGGGGACCGTGCAGGCCAGGCTAAAGGGCAAAGATACCCTGAAAGATGGATTGGTCGTTGCAGCCTGCGCATGCGCCGGTGACGCCTGCCTTAAAGCCTGGCCTCCACGGTCCCTCGACCTAAACCCTATTGATTTTTTTCCGTGGGGATACTACAAAGACGAGAGACTGCCACAATTTGGACGAAATAACCCGGAAATTCATAGTAGCAGAAGAAACCATTAAAAATGATAAAAGGGTATTCAGACATTTAAAAGACAACTTTTTACGGTGATGTCGCACTTGCATTGAGCAACAGCGGGGTTATTTTAAAAATTTCTGGTAATTAAACACCTATTTATTGGTTTTAATGATCATCATGTTAATTCAATTTTTTCACTTACCACATTTAGATTTAAATTTTTCGATTGAAGCCTTCTCAATAATTAAATGAAATTTTTAGGGTAGCTATCTGATAGATAGAGCAAGTTTTTAAAAGTCAAACGGAATACTTTTTTTATGTGATTTTATTTTTTTACGGGCCCTTGAAGTGGTGAACATACTGGGTAATTTTATCTTTCTTGCCATTTAATTCTTTTTTTTATTCCATTCAAAGATCTAACGATAGTAAATGTTACCATATTAAATTGGCCTATCTTTCAGCTTAGCACACAAAAAAAAATCAAGCATCTTCCGCAATCATTGACGTCAGCATGAGTGAAAATATCATCGTACTCGGCGATAGGTGAAAAATTGAAAAAAACGTAATAACTCCGAAAATACGAAAAATCGCATAACATACATGGGAGTGATTCGGATAGCCCTCTAGGTCCTCTACCTCTCAGCTTCCGTTCATCACTACTTTTTGGTACACCCTGTATATTCTCCTTTGTGTGACATTGCCGTAATTGGTACAGCTTTTACGTTTACGTGTACAGTGAGAATGTATTATGAAGAACACAATTAACTTGTAGAAATGATAAATTCTTCAACCTTGTTCTTCGAATCCTTCTGAATTCTGATACGTAGTAACTAAGTCCGTAAAAGGGGTTTAAAATAGTGAACTTTCTCTATTATATCTAGATACGATGGACTTATTCATAGCGCGCTTGCAACCACGTTATCTAGATTTATTTTAAGCATGTCAAATAATTTAGTGTTAGCAAAGTTTTTAGGTCAAAACTGGCAAACCTAAGTCATGTAACCTTGTGAACCCACGACTTCTTTCAGGCCAGGCAACGGGGTACTTTTGTTTAAAATTCTCTTTGAATGCTTAAGCAAAAAAGTTACTTACGGCCCAATTCCATATTCCTAAGACATCATTATAGCGAATCCGTGATATGTATAGACATGAATAAATTCAGATTCCAAGAAGATTCGCGTAAAATATACAAGTAATGTGTTGAATGGTATTTCATTTAATATGATTTATCCCTTACATAAGCTTACATACGTATGTTAAAAATTGCTATATCAATATTCTTAAATAAAAAAAACAGCGTAACTGTATAACTTCAGTACCTATACCTACACTAGTGAAAGTCCCGTTAAGTACGGGACGTTACGTTTTGGAGCTATAGCGGAACAATCAAATGAAAAGACTTGATTTGTTGTTTTGTTAAAAGTAGCGTTAGTAATATGCATTCAAACGTTTTTGAATGCATGAACCTGTTATTAATTACCTTATTATAAAGTTCAGATACTAGCAACATCATTAAAAACCACTTTAATATTAATTAATTCTCTTTTATAATCGATAACACGACGTTATAACAAGGTTTAATATACCTACATAACTAGCTGTAATGAATAATTGCAAGGTTATTAATTTAAAATTCAGCGCTGTTAATCAAGTAGATATTATATTTGTAATTTAACATTTCTCTCATCAGATGTATAATCTACTTATGTCTCGCGTGCAATCTTTTCATTTATTTTCATTACCTTTTCACCTATGTAATATTAAAACTTTAATATTGACAAAATGGCTCTATTTATAATATCACGTTTGAAATAAGGCTTTATATTAAATTAAGAAGACTCAAATCATTAATCAATAAGCTTTTGAGAGAGAATTTTTGTCTGATACGATTTGATCAAAAATAAAAACAGCTTGAACGTTTGTCACGGTGCATTTACATCAAACGAGCGAATGCTCATTCTAACCCCACTATGTCAAATTCTTTAGTGTAAACAGGGCGTAGAGCATAGGTACTTTCGTTGTTCTTAGTGCGATCGAAAAGATTCTATGCAATGTTCTAATACTGAACAACACTGAATACAAGTTTTCGTTTGCACTAAAAGATAACAAAATAATGCTCTTGTTCGTTTGATCTAAATGCACTTTTAAGCTGATACGGTGCATTTACATCAAACGAACATAGAGCTAGAGCTATTGTTGATCATGAGCTATTGATGTTGACACATTGCCTAAAATACAAACGTAACTCCTTTATCGGGGTTTTTTATTTTTTGCATTATTTAAATAGAGTAATTGAATACATGATAAAAATGTATAAACGGTGTTCGAGTCTCATGATGGAACGTGAAATAATAAATAAAATGAACGTGGAAAGAGTTTAATTTTAAGGTATTTTAATAATGTCATTTAAAGGTTGTGTCGTTAAAATAAATGAGATATATTTTTCAAGTAACGATCGCATATTGATATAAAATAAGTACTTACTATCTATTATTCTGTGTCAAATGTGTGTGTGTTGAAGAAGTACCTATCAAATGTTCATGTTAGTATTTAGGTTACATTATAACTAACCGCCTAAAATGAAGACGTTAATTATTTTATCAAATGTCAAAACACAGCTGCTATGTCGCACTAGGTTTAAGCACTACAGGAGGCGGCTAACAAGAGCTTCAGTTATAATGACACTAGTCTGTTTGCGATTAGCAAACAGTAGCTACATTCACTGTCCTACCACTTATGCACGCAGCTTTAATACTATTTACTGTTGTACAAACTAACGACTAAACTGCGCAGATGTTACATTTACACAGTAGTAATTAAATTGAGAATATTCCTAGTTAATATGACGTGTTTTAAATAAAGGACAAAACACGTCATGGCTCTATTAATTGAGCTTTACAGTTCGGTGAATAATTCATTAAAATGTTAATGAAATGCAAACATACAGAACAGCTATTTTCAGGTGCATTATATTAGCACCTATTTCTTTATTCGTTGTTAACATTATATTAAAACAAATATGGATCTCAAAGTTTTAATGTAAATTTGCTTGAATACATAATGTCCTTCTCGTACAAATGACCAAACTTTTAATATAAACTTATGAGTACCTAAAGGAACTGAAATCGCAATTTTATACACTAAACGGAATTAGTAAATGCAATTTAAAATGGAATTCCCCGTGGCGCTTCCCGACTTACAACTTTAATTATAAAGTTTAACTCCGCTAATTCCAATAGAACAGATACTTGAAACGAAACTAAATACAGTTTACGGCTCTCTCTTTATGAAATTACTCGAAGGGCCACGTGCCTTGAAATTGAACAGACTTTGTCATATTAAATACGCATTATGTAAATTTGTTTACTGAAAACGAGGACGGGCGGTTGAAGTAAATCCAGTAATATACGGTAAGTGCCGCGAATTTGATATTTTCACATTTTGTGAGATGATATGGCGGCTCCATGTCATGGCATGTTGACGCAATATCAATTTCTGTAAAGATAAAGATTTGCTTAAACATCGCATAAATATAATTTTTTGTTGTACGTTATATGAAAACTCTAGAAAGGTAAGTATACAGATACCTGCTAGATATTTACCTATTCATTATAAACATTTTAATAGAACATTTCAATTAATGTATCCAAAGAATAAAAATTACTTATATTTCTGCTACTAGCTTCCGCCCGCGACTCCGTCCGCGCGGAAAAATTAAGATTTATTTATTTCTACGTATTTTTCCGGGATAAAAAGTATCCTATTTTATGCCCAGGATAATAAGGTATAATTATACTAAGTTTCATCGAAATCGAACCGTTAGTTTTTACGTGATGCCTTCACATACAGACAGACAGACAAAAATTTGTTTAATCACATATTTGGGTTTGGTATCGATCCAGTAACACCCCCTGCTATTTATTTTTTCAATATTTTCAATGTACAGAATTGACCCTTCTACAGATTTATTATAATGTATAGATTAGTGCAGCTATTTTTATACAAGTAGGTGCACTTTAAAAATGAAGCCAGCAGATAGCTTTTCATTCCAATGCTTGACGGTAATTCAGTATCTACGATATTAATATTGCACTAATGCCTACGCATAAAATTCATAATAATATGCAGATTAGGTATATTTTATAGCTTATGCCTACTAATGGGATTGTTAACATTCACTAGTCGCAAATATTTGATTGAGCAATTAAATAGTGTTCCGGAATTTGAATAATATATTTTGTTTGTTTGTGTGTGGTTCGGGCTATAAAATGAATTCAATAAATCATGTATTCCATTGAAAGGCTGCGTTTCCACCAGAGATGTGCGAGGAAGCGTAGCGAAGGTGTGTTTTTAAAGAACCAATCCTGTCGCTTTATTTATCTAGCCTCGATCAGAACAGCTCTAGTGGAAAAGCACCCTTATTCGACAACCAAAAGGTAATAAATAGTTGAAATTCCATTCCAGTATGTTTTATAAATTAATTTGTTGATATTAAATTGTCTTTATACATTATAAACTATCTGTTAATTGTATACCTAAAAGTTAAGTACAGTGCTTATTCAATACAAATATTATTTATGTAGGTATAGGTATGTTACCGGAAATGTATGTAATCCGTCAATGTATACAATTCCTAGGAAATGTATATAATTCCTAAAATCGCACGGAAATGTGTGAAATAAATTATTTTATACACATTTCCTAGGAAATCTATACATTTCCTAAATAGCTACCGGAAATGTAAAACATTTAAGATATTGATATGTCGCAGGTTAATTGTATATAATCTGGCCCGTTATCGGCACGGTCGGCACTTTGTAGTGACTATGCCGATAATTCGTAATCAGAAATTTTTGGTTTGGATAAGGGGGTGGGTTAGGTTAGGTTCGTGTAATAAAATAGGAGCTCCACGAAGTGGGGCTCCATCGGCTCACGGCCGTCACTTTTTAGAATTTTGGAAAAGGACGAATTTTCGGCATATTAAAACAGCTAGCCGTAATGTAATACGGCGAATTATACAATCCGACTGCGCCAAATATACGCGGGGACAGCGCGACGAGGGGACTTATTACTCGCCAAATGAAAATTTGATTTTATAAGAATAAATATAAGTTGATTATGTGATATTTACGGTAAAAGTTAGATAGTTAATTTTTAAAATGTTAATTAGTAAGATAATAATATGAACATAATATTATTACAAGTTTACGGTATGACTGTTACCCGATTGTATCAATAAGAGCTATAATAAAAAAAAAACAACGTGTTTTATTACAGAAAGCATTTACTTTACACATTTCCTAATACGATATTGGAATTGTATACAATTCCTAGGAAGATTATACATTTCCTAGGATATGCATGCATTAAATAGTTTTTTAAACAATATTTTATACATTTCCTAAATGGTATCGGAATTGTACACATTTCCTAGGAATTGTATACAATTTCTTGATTTCATACATTTCCGGTAACATATATATAACGTAATGTCAAAAAATAATTTGATACATAAATACAATTTTTTCCATGGTTCACTGTATAAAAATTTGATTTTAAATTACTAGGTATTATTGCAATATTAATTTATGGAAATTGCTATTCGCTCATATCTAGTCAATAAATATAAAAATTAAAGACCTTCATGAAATAAAAATTTGTGTGAAAACAATGTTCGTATCAGTAAACCATTAAAGGTAAAAATATTTTACAATGTATTAGCTGATAGTTAACACACTGTCGTGACTGTTACAACAGAGGCTAACTTTTTGTTGGCAATTTCAGCATTTAAATTACAATAGATATACATTTCCGCTTTTTGTGCGTTTTTAATGGCGCGAAAAGTGGAACACTGCATTGTTATTATGTTAGATTAATCTTGATAAAAATTGATGATATACATTTTATTGAAAACAACAACTGATACTGTTATACTACTATAGTAATAGCAGGAGAATACGTTGTTAATAATCTTCTGTAAGACCTGACGATGAAGCTGAGAGGCTGTGGATACAGTTTATTAAGTTTAAACAATAGGTATTGTTTAAACTTAATAAACTGTCAGCTGCATACAAGGTGAATTTTCCAGAATATTCTTAAGCCAGGACAATATTTTAGGTACCTGATCAAAAATATGTGTGATAAATAAATAATGCTGAAGCTATACTTTTTTCGTATGACAATACAAAGTAGGTACCTAAGACTACATCTTATTAAATCGCCAGTTTTATATCTATAATTTTTAGTTGATTTTAGATAAACTATGAATATCATTGTACAATATACTTATTATGAACTAGCGGTCCGCCCCGGCTTCGCCCGTGGTACATGTTTACGTTTTCTCTACATAAGAACCATCCTCGTACTTCAAGGAATATAATAAAAAAAGAATTATCGAAATCGGTTCAGCCGTTCTCGAGTTATGCGCTTACCAACACATTTTGCGATTCATTTTTATATATAATAAGAGAAGAAGAATAAACCTTTTTTCAACTATGTATATCTATCGTAGTTCATTTTAACAACATTAATTATAAAATATGCGCTAAAATAAAATATCCTGTTCATAATATAGTGAGCTCTGAAAGAAAATACGAACAAATCATAATAATCGTCGTGAGTCCTGAACCAAATTGAACTGAAGTGAAAGCGATGTGATATCTTATGATAAGAAAACTACATACAGCACACATACATACACATATTTTGTAGAATTGAAGCAAAATCAAGTGCGTGTTCATTTTTAATGAACATCGAAAACAAACTGATACTAAAAATAGCAACCTATCAAACAAATTATAGTAGTAATATGAGAAAACCCTAGATAAAGTCATACAATAAGCCATAATAATACATTTCTCCATACTACATTATAATTTACTGAAGTGCGTGCTTGACCCGAATGAAAAGATGCCGACAATAAGTAAGAATGATTGCTGGATATATGAAAGATTTTTGTTATGTCTGGCAACTTTCAATGCTTATGTTTTTTCTCATATTCAGAAGTTCATTTCAAGTTGTAAAGAACAATTTCCTTTCCCGTCTTGTTGTGAGCGTCGTGTTTTCCATTTCCTTCTGATCGCTATTCTAGGACTGTCATTTCCGAATAGAAAGTAGTTCAGCCATGAAATTATCCTATCGAATATAGGATAGGATAGGATAGGCGATGACAGAAGCGTCTATGCTATATCGCATTTTGCTTTGCCGTTTCTATTTGCGTTTTATAGTTATAAGCTGCAAAGACGTGGTTTCTGACAGCAATATTTTGTACAATGGATATTGGGTTTATTCTTTGGCTAATCTTTTGTCTTGTGGCCTTTGTTAAGTTTTTATAATGTAACGTTTTAGATACTTTGTATTACGAAAATCTTAACTATGTTCTTGAGTTCGCTATCGAAGTAAAACTGCATTTATCACTAAATAAATTATCTAGATTATCTGGGCGATATTTTTGTAATATTTCCTTTATTTACATATCTTGATTTAACACCAGAATGTGAAATATATACGAAAGTACCTATACTTCACCCAAAAATGTATTTTCTCGGTTTAAGCCAAACATCGATGTTTGTCTTTCTATTTAGAATTTATCGTAACTTCCGGATTTTCCACATCCGCATCCCTTTGTTTCCCAAAAGTAATAAACTCAATGTTATATCAGGAAACAAATAGAATTTTTGAATAATTAGAAATAAATATCTCTAGGTATAACTCATCCTTTTTGATTCCGAACCGTCTAATTAGTACCTAATTCAATTAAGTCATTTCGGCACTATTGCATCAAAATACACTCGAACATTTATGTCACATATCGGCATATCTTCCTTCCTTTAGAAGTTTTATGAAATACTAACTACCTTCTAACTACCTAAAATAACACCTTACACTTAACTATACTATAATTTCATTCCAGATTCAGATTCTACGTATATTCGGCCTACGTGGAGCGGCGGACGGTGGCGGCGATCCGCGTCATAGCCGCAACGAAGACCCGCGGCGCGGACGCTGTCGTGTGCCGCATCTGGCTGTCAGACAACCGCACACTCACGCTCAAAGCTAGAGTCAAGGTAGCATCGCCTTAATAACGTTTTAATATTGTAGCAGTTCGGCATTAGGGTATGAGAACTTTAGAGTAGGTCCTACATTAATTGGTTCGTTTTAATATGATTTTTTAAAGGTTACAAAATTCAATCACGGGGCGGGATTGAATTTTGTACCCTTGTGGGGGAACCCACGTCTTTCACCTTACTGGCGATGCCTGAATATATAAAAAAAACCTCATTTATAAAGCTTTTGAATGCTATAAAAGTTAAAACAATATCAAATTATAGCTAAAAGAGATTGCCAATGCTTATGTTTCGAAGCTTTCATTATAAATTATTTTCATTTGTTGTGAGCTCCTGAAATCTCAATTATCTAGCAGAGTCAATGTATAAAACTAAACCGAATAAAGATTTCATACTCTGTGGAAGTGCCTACAAACATTTGCACACACTATAAAATGCGAAGCTCCGCTCGGAATCGAAACCCTGTGAAAATTGCGACGCGAACTCTTTTATTTTTCAGCCAATTCGCGAGAACTGGAATTTGAAATACAGCGCCACGTACGTCCTCTGTTTACTACGTGACACGGGGGTGAAGCCCCAGGAGACTGTGGGTGCATCTATATCGATAGTGGCGGCCGTGTCGCCCAACCGGGCGCCCACAAACCTGTTAACGGTCCTCGACACGGAGCCAAGGAGCGGCATCGAGGTGAATAATTAATTGCTAACAGCGATAATTGCAACTGCAGTTAGATCTACATGTTGTGTATAACGCGGTGTGGTTTGTTATTGCACCGCATTTGCACCGTAACACAGTGAGATTTATTTTAAAGCCGTTAAATATCTATATAGTAAACGGTTGTGACTGGAAATGCTCTAATATCTGTACTAGAACAAGAATATAGCGTTTCATTGAAGAAAGAAAAGCTGTCTAATTAAGCGTAGTATGTATTCAGAGTTTCGTATGAATAGCAGTTATACGAATAATTTTAAAAGGCATATTTTAAGGCGGTGTATAATTCTAGTTAGGGTTATAAAAGCCTGTTTTATTTCTTGTAGGTACATTAGAAAGATGAAAAGTTTAATCTGTTTACCCAATTTTGTTTTTAAAATGCCCGGCACAGAGGCGAAATTAATTGCTAAAATTTATGGTCGAGCTGTTTTTATCCTGTGGTATAAATTACGGACGTACTTTCTAGAATGCGGAATTAAATAATAATAATTTACAAAGTGGCGTGGGTTAACGAGATTACAGATAATATAGTATTGTCATTAAACACCGGAATTTGTTTGTTAGCGTCCCATTATACATACATTACAACCGCTAATTTAAATTAGTTCCACAATGAGCGCTAACTTCCCCTAATAGCTGTAATAATATGTCGTGTGATACATTATGATCTATTAAACCAATTATTTGATGATTTTATCGTTATAACCTAATTGTTACTAAATAACACTGGCTAAGGTGACCCCGCCTACTAGGAACAATCTGCGATATTATGTTACATAACATTTTTTTTTTCATTCATTAGGGGTACCTAATTTAAACACGTTAGTAGGTATACTAACGTGTATCATGTATTAATTTGTCCGGCAATCACTGAATTCTGATATAATAATTAATTGTATGGCCTGCTTCGTGATTAGCCTAAAGTCGTCCCTAGCCGCCAGGTTTGGAATCGCATTGTAAAAACAAAAGGCGCGAGTTTGAAATGCAATGAATTTTGTATTAGCCATTCAAACTTTTGTTAAACTAAGCGGATAAGTATTAATTATAAATTCAACAGTAAAGATACTATAAATGTTTCTGCCCTTTTGATATAACCCGTTTTCGAAAATTATTTAAGCTTGCGTTCCGCCCGCAGCTTCACTCCCGTAGAAAAGGAAAATTAGCCTATTGTTTATCCTTTCTCAGGTCTTAAACTTACTCCGTGCCAAAATTCAACTAAAATTGTTCAGTAGTTTTCGCGTAAAGAAGAGACAGACAGACAGAGTAACATTGGCATTTTTATATTATGTTAAAAATTATGATGCTATAAAACAAAAAACAAAATAACCGTCTTCATTTTAAAAATTTATTACACACACAGTACATTTTTAACCACCTTTACAATAATTTCAGGAAACCCTGCACGTATGCGTCAAGCCATTCCACTTCTCCTACTCCCGGGACGAGTGGCTCATGGAATGGTTTGAGCTGAACCGCCTCCTCGGAGCCAGTCACTTCTACATGTACAATGAGTCTTTGAGCGCGCCAGTCGCGTGCCTCCTCGACCACTATAGGAAGCAAGGTCTTGTTACACTGTTGCCATGGAAACTGCCGATTGTATCAAAGATTGAAATCAGGTATGTGATATCATGATATGTGAATCTTGTAAGTACATACATATGCCTATATTCTTACTAAGAATTATGCCATTTATTTAGATGACACATTTAACGCAGATATGCGTGATAAAATTTAAAGTGTTATTTAATGAGGATGTGTACAATTTACATTGAAATTGCGGATTTTAATGAATTAAGTAGTGTTTATAGCGTTTAGTCTCAAGGTAAACGCCCTGCCCTATAGGGACTGTTTACAGAACATTTATTTGATTCAAGCAATTTATTTAAATTAAATTTCATAAAATTTATGAGCATAAAATGCCTGCATGGTTAGGCACGTACATATTCGAACAGGATTTTCATATTTTTTTAATACAATAGCGCTGTAACCATGTTTCCTGAAAAAATATACGCCTGAAATTTTAAAATTTCCAATTTTAACACACTTGCTATTGAACCAAAATATAGATACAGAGGAAATAAAACTTCGGCGAATTAAAGATTCTGAATGAATCTATATAAACTTTCAAACTTCTGCACAAAAATAAAATTGATAGAGCCATTGTTTGAAACGCGGCCAAAAGTTTATTCAAAGTGAATCTTAATGCATCAATGGATAGACCTGACTGAGTAAAATTGCGATAATGCAGTACCTATTTCAACTCTTTTTTACGTAATATCATCGTAATATAGTGCAATTATATTTATATTATCTAGCACATATTTTTACTTGATTCCTTCCCCATTATTCCAACATATTATAAAAGGTTGTTTATTAATATTTATTTTATTAATATAACTCTTAACATTGCCCCGTGGTCAGCTGCATTTATCTCTTTATGAGTATGCTCTTTTGATCAACACAATCAAAATTAGATGATAATAATTATATAACTAATTCTGTACACTGTAGAGTTGATAGGTATCTACTTTATATAGGTATCCAAATACTTTTTTATTCTATCTACGACTGAAAATAGAAGTAATACAATATCTCTTCTCTTTTCTTACAGGACAGAGGGTCAATTCGCAGCGTTCAACGACTGTCTCTACCGGTCTATGTCTACCGCCGGTTGGCTGTTAGTGATAGACGTGGACGAAGTAATATTGCCACGGCGGGAACGCACGCTCGTTGCTTTGCTCACCGCATTGCGCGCGGCGTACAACCCGCCGTCGAAAGCGCCATCTGCCTTCTTGTTTCGGAACGCGTTCTTTTATCTGCGTTGGGAGGTGAATGTCTTTGAGTAAATAGAAAATATTTTTACATAGCCATAAATTGATTTGTTTAATTAAAGAAACTAAATTTCTTCGGACAACTAACACAAAGGCTTATTCATTAAGATTTTAAAACAAAAATGTATTTTTAAGGTTTTACACTATTGTAAGTTTTAATTGTTTTTTTTTTGCCATAATTATTTGTAAAAAAAAATATTTCTTCTTCTAGGATGACGCGGAAGCCCCTGCACCACTAGTAACAGCACGCAAGACGCGGCGTTGGGCGGCACCGCATGCGCTCAAGAACCGCAGCAAGTACGCGCTGCGGCCGCGCGACGCGGTCGAGCTGGGGAACCACTTCCTGTGGGAGCTGGCGCCTGGTGCGAGCTCGGTGGGAGTGCCCACTGAGCGCGCCCTGCTGCACCACTATAGAGTGAGTACAGTTATAGTATTAAGGACTTTTTGTATCATTTCGTATGGAGGTCTCGAAAAGCAAGCTCTGTTGCAGTGGAATGGAGTTGTAGGGTTCACTAAACGATACACCGTTATAGTCAAGTGAGTGAGAATACAGAGTGATTCCCCGTAGGTGTACTAAGCTGAAGCTACGTTATAGGTACCTTAGCATATACAAAGCTATCCCATTCAGCTTAGTACACCAACAGTGGGACATCCTATATAGAGCCATTGATAAACACATAAATATCCAAATACAAACCACATACAGTTCATTAATGATAGCCTCTCCTCAGATCGCGTGCGAGTACGGCGGCATGCAGTGCCTCACGGTGCCGTCGACGGTGGACCGCACGGCGCACCGCTGGGCCGACGAGCTGATGCAGCGCGTCGCCGCTGAGAAGGAGCTGGTCGCGCGCGTTTGTCCCAACTGAACAGTGAACACACCATATCATAACTACGAAAAAAGACGGGTTGCACTCCGGGAGTGCCGGCAGAAGTGAAAACTTGATTATTAACGTTCAGCATGTTTGATATTTTGGAATGGTATCCGTCTTACGCTTTTTCGATCAGGTCACGTGTCCTGACGCGAGTTTAAGATTTTATACCCATTACAGAAAAAGTGCTCAACGCCGCTAAAGAAGTTTTCACTTCAATAATTTGTTCGTTATAGTATCATAGAGTTATATAGATGAACAGGTTGTTTTTTGTTTTTTTTTCTATGGCCATTGTTGTGGTACTTTTTTGTGGGATACTTGAAAATCAGTGAAATTATGATCAGCTGCTATAGGTTTTGTTATTTGTTTGGTTTGCGTTTTGATTTTAAATTGAATTAGATTCCTTATTGTGGGATACTTCACTGTGATTGTCAGTAAAATGTCCGTTCTGCTACTATACAAACGAGTAGAATAGTTTATTTTTACGATTTTTTAAATATTATTTATGTTTTACTTACATTGCGTACAGATAGTAAACAAGGAACGATGTTTTGGTTTTTAATTTTTATAGATGTTCTAAATAAGCGTTTTTATTGTTCTACCATTTTTACATTGTTTTCTTTGTAGGATATTTTAATTTCTAAAATACATGTTCAGAATATCAATTTTAGTCAGATACTAACAGATTTATTTAAAATCGCTGTTTAATAAATAAATAATCGTAAAATACGACTTTTACATAATTTTCACTTTAGGAGATTTGAAAATATGTAGAGAAAAATTGAAATGAGAGTACTTGAATCTATATCTTTATTTTTTCTAATTTAAGTCGTATATGTGCCTAATTTTGTTGTAATTATCTGGATTTTTTTACTAAATTAAAAGTGATGAATATTTTTTTAAAAATAAGTTATTATGATAATTTTATTCATAATAATTTATTTTTAATTTTTAATTCGGTATCAATTTTATGTTTTACGAATTAAGAGGTTTTGATCTATGATCATTTACATATTTCATCTTTTTACATAGCAAGAAATCTCTGGTCATGTTTGATATTAATCTATATTGTAAATAGGACATAAGTACACTTCCGCACATAAAGCACAATCATTGTTATTTATTTACTTACATTAAATATTAATATTAGTCGGTTGTATTGTTTTTATTCTGTAAAAAAAAATATTTAAAGGCATTATTGTGTCGGAATTTGAGTTTAATACATAATTTATATTCATTTTTATAGATTTTTTCCCTTCCTTTCGTTTAATTTATGTTTGTAGAGGGGATGCCAAGGTTAGAGTAAGGAACGATCTCGGATAGAATTTAAATATCGTAGATTTCTCGTAAAATGCCAAAGTAATATTTTACAAGTGGAGGTCAATGAAATCTTTAAACATTTATCTAAAGGATATGATGGGACGAATACATAAAAAAATGTATTAAGTACCTGTCATTACCAGTAGGTATCTGATAAGTAATCAAATACTTTTTAATTCAAAGACGTAATTTGAAATAACTGTCATTGCGTCTTTCGTAGAGGATTTTGATCTCTAAAATTCCGACAATAGTTTTGATAAAACTAAAATTATGTAAAAACTTATTCGTGTTAACTAAAATATAACACATTTCTTTCATAAATTTACTGCTATCATAAGAAGATGTAAATATAAAAAAAAATCATGTAATTTATCGTACCATTGAACTGTTATGAAATCTAAGGATGGAGAAGGTATTTTTGATTTAATGTTGTTTTAGCTTTAAGTACCTATTTAAAAATAAATTATTGTATTTTATTGATTTTATTGTACGTAATACTAACGGTATAATTTCCTAAAGATTACGCTTATTATTTTTACATCCAAAATAAATAGTTAATGGCAGAACATTTATCATATGCTTTTTATACTTACTTATAAGTCGATAAGGCCAAATTATGTTCAAATATTGCCCCAAATTAAGTTACATAGACGTATAAGTAAAAAAATATGTTAGGTTAAATGAAAGGTGGATAAAGGTTTTGAGCAAAAAAATGTTTTGTTTTACCTTTGATGTTGTTCTTTCTGTTAAATATTTTAATTGCTCTTGTATGAATATTCGGAGAAAAATGTAGTTTCAATTACAATATAAAAATATCAAATATGATTAAAATAACCAATTTGTCATTAATAAAGTACGTCTATGTAACAATGTCATGGACCATTATATTATTTTTTTATTGTATTTTAACTTAGAGTCTGATGTACTCAATAAATGTACCTACTGTTGTATATTAAGATACGTGTTTTCTTGAATCGCTTGTAAACCTAAGCTATATGTGTATAATATAGAGTTGTGAAAATCTGTTGTTACTTGCTCAATACTTCAAAACTTACAGTATTACATATAATATTCTAGTACAAATACAAAATATTAAAAATCACTCTAGTAATAAAATAGTTTTGCCGGACCAATTGCTTTTATTTTTATTTCAAATTTTTGAGTACATAATACAAGTTTTGATATATCGGCACAACTACATATTAAGATAAATAATACTTACTGTAAATAATGCAATAGAAATTGTAAATAAATATTTATTGTTTATGTTAAAATACGTACAAAATTTTTATTGTATTAAAGAGCGCAAAAATACAAACTTTGGTGTTTTATTTTATTTTGATCCTACCTTACTAAGCTTTCGAAATTCCTCAGCTAATTCCACCTCATCAAATTTTGTTTTCCTGAAAAAAACTTTCTGATATAGGTACTTTAACAGCTTTACAGTGGTTAATACGTGAAAACGTAAAAGACAAAAGGAGGAGGAGGGGTCTGCAACATGACGTATAGTATTTAGAAATAATTTAGAAATCGCTTTCTGCCCGCAGCTTCGACCACGTTTTTAAAGAAAAACGTAGTTTTAGGTTTTAGCATAGTTCCGGTACCCATGGGATTTCCGGGATTAAACTTATACTATGTGTTAACTGTTTATCCAAGTTACCCTCTATATGTGTGCTAAATTTCATTGTAATCGGTTCGGTAGTATTTGCGTGAAAGAGTAACAAACATACATACACATACATCTATCTTCACAAACTTTCGCACTTATAATATTAGTAGGATTGGAGATAGCGCCATCTAGGGCACCCTGTATATAATATATATGTAACGTAAAAGTACGGAATAAGTTCGCAGTGTTTCAACTTTCAAGTACCTACTCAGTCCAAAAAACGTTCAATACTGAAAGTTTTCCGAGCCCTCAAGTTACTTGTATCAATGTAAAGATGGCGGTAGTAGACAAATTCATAAATTGAATTCTCATTATGGCGTTAATCACGTCTGACCGCTTTTTAATGTATTTTATTACACGTGGTAACCTGAGATTTAATTTGTGATCAAATCTTATTTTACTTTATTTGCTACAATTTTTATTAGATTATTTTGTTGTTCCATTTTCTGATTCCATTCCACCTTGAAAGTGTACGGTAACATTAATTAGTGATGTTCTTGAAATAATATACAAATCATTTTGACCGCTATTATCGTGACGGGCGAAAACATATAATTTATATTTTAGGGCCTAACTCGTGTTACGTGTTACTTTTATTATTGATCGAGTAATTAGAGAAAAAGAGTAATAGGTTATAAATAGGTTATACTTAAAGAGTTATAAATAAATACTTTTAACTAAAACAAAAAATATTAGAAGTCAATATTAGGATCAGCAGCATTGAATTTTTAAAGGTGCTTACTGCAGTCGCCAATATCTATATCGGGGCTCCAAACTAATTGCTTTCACGATAACTTTGATAGATCGCGGTGCCACTCCAACTTTTCAGCCCCGACTTGAGTTCATGCATCATTTAGCAATTCCATCACAATATTATAAAATCTTGCCTATTTTGTGGATAATGAACGCCCATCGATATTTTCCATACAGAAATATCGTTATTATATTGGTAATTTTTTTTAAAACCTTTTCACAGTTAAGCTGCCAAACGAGAACTGATCGAGATCAAATTTATTAAGGGGAATGAGTTTTTCGTGAAGAAAATACGGGCTGTTTTGTTTTACAATCTAGGGCAAATAAGGACATCAGCTAAAATACGTCTCATGGGCTGTCTCGAGATTGAGATTTTTATAGGTAACACAGAGAGGCAAAAGTGAAGACGTGACTTTAGATAAATATTCCCAATATCCAGTTCCAACATGTTGTGATAAAAGAAAAGATAATAAAAAACGTGTGCGAACCAAAATAAATTATCAACTTTTCGAATTTGACAGTAATTTAATTCATACAAACGATAATATTATATTTAGTAACTTTTTATTGAGATTTTCTCGAAATCTCTGCAAGCAAGAGTGCGCTTTCCACCCACTAAACCTGCAGACTGTCAGAAATTCTCTAGACAGTCTCTAGGCGGTGGTGATTGCATTAAACTATCGAATCGGACTTATGTCAAATTATAATTTCGAATACATCAGCCTACTAATTAAAGTCTCGCTAAATACCGCAATTTAGCATAAGCTTTATCTATTTAACATCATTAAAATAAATGGTACGTTTTGTTTTGCTCAACATAAACTACGCGGGTATGTTGCAATCGTACTTCACTGTCATTTTTATGTTTAGCTGGCTGTCAGCATAAATTACGAGATTTTGCATAGCTGTCACGATACAAAGGTAAATATATTAAACATTAGATGTATATTTCTGCGGCGTCACAAATCATGTTATGATAACGGGCCAAGTGGCCGTGCAGCGACCCCGTATGACTAATGTGCTCAATTAACTGCCAGGAATTGGGTCGAAACGCCCTTTATGTATACTTTCAAAATATCTATTTATATAGGTACCTTATATTTTCCTCGTAAGATAAACAGTCTTTACCGAAATTGAGTATTTATAGGAACATCATTTGAGATTCGTTTGTGGATAGCAATGATATTATGACCATCCCTTCCAGCAAGACTTTTCTCTTTAATATGTTAAAGACTGATACATACCTTAATTTAAATAATATCGGACAGAAGATATTAGTAAGAAATACTATTCAAAAACTTTCATACATTCAGTACCTTGTTCATATAATAATAATGGTGAGATACTTATGATACAATAATTCATAACTTCTATTTGACCTCAGAGGAAGGTCGGCGAAATTATACTTGTAAATACGAATATTCAATATCAAAGTCTTCTGTTTAAAGTTTGTTTTACAATTGTAACTTGATCAACGTTACAGAAACGGTTAAGGGAACCCACAAACCGTAGCAAAATAAGATGAACAAACAAAGATCAAAACAATAGGAATGGTGAAATCAGATTCCGAAACAACGGCGATTTAGGGAGCCTTGTGTTTTTGAATTGTTGTAAAACTTTTTGACTTTTCCTAATTTATTCCCATAAGACATAAAGTTTTACTTTGCTCAAGAAATTATTTTCGAAATTGCTTACAAGAGAATACATAATATTATATTTTATTTCAAAGGTTAATTATTTTTTTTTCGTAACGTACCGTTTAAAATATTATGTTTGTAGCTAGATTTTTCGTGTATGTCGATTCCTATATATACAGGGTGTCCCACTATTGGTATACTAGAGCAAAGGGACTTGTAGTTTTGCATGCACTGATCACGTAAAAAATACTTAAAACAACAAAATTACGTGAAAAATTTTTTGCTAAATTTTTCCTGAAATACATGTTTTCTTCTCTAGCTTGGTGCAGCCGGCATATACTGCTTCGCTAATGTGAGCATTTTGTCTATGAAAACATAATCTTAAACGATATCTCACGTGCTGGTGGCAAAGTTGGTTGGGTTGCTTGTTATGGGTGTACCACATAGTTTTAAGAATTCATATTTTTGAAAAAAAAAATGCTTCTGGAATTTTATAAGTATTTTTTACGAACTCTGCGTATGCATAACTATAACCACCTTTGAGCTTAGTATACCAACAGTGGGCTTAGTATACCTGTATACATTCAAGTTAAACAATAATAAAGTGAATATAATAATAATAATCGTACAATTCATATAATTTAAATAATTCGAAACGAAATATTTATAAGAATGTAGATAGTTTGTAGAAATAAATTAAAGTTACCTCTTAAAGAGAGAAGCGGCCTGGTGCCTAGGTAGGTAGTAGATGCATTCCTCGGGAAGTTTTTAGCAGGCGAAAATAACTTTGTTGCAAACTAAATGGCTTCGGTACACTAACTTTTTGCAAAATGGACGGCTAGCAATCTATTATTTAAAAAGTATTTTTCATTTTTTTAGCATTAAGTGGGAAATTTGTTCTAGCTCTAGATTGCACCAAATGCAAGTTAAAAATCTTAATGGAATTGTTAAGTATAATATAAATTATGCTAAAAGGACGAATGTTATAATCTGCATGTTAACCGATTTCGACAAATAAATATGCTTCAATTACAAGACGTTCTTAAATCGTAGGGGTTTTAAAAAGGTTTTTACATCAATTCGGAGGTGAAAGGTAAATCCTCCTATCCTCCCAAAGTATATCTTAGCCCTAACATTACAGTGAGAGTGAAAAAATAAATTCCTCTTGGAAGATATAATAGATATATTTATATTTTGTATGCTTCGCGTGTACCTGAACACAATATGTTGTATTACATCGCTGTCACGCGTGAAATTGCAGCTTAGAACGTGTTGCTGACACATCCATAACAGCCCCAATAGTTTGCCGCGGTTATCGAATTAAATTTTGGACGTTAAATATTTACCCTTGGTCAGCACCGTTTGAAAATTAATTACTAAACCACACTTGCGCTACAAAAACAATATACCTATGACATAACTCATTCAACGGAATTAAAATATCGACGAAACAAACTCAGCTAAATTGTTTTCATAATGAACATTTCATTAAAGTTCTCTCCCCAACTTACTCGACGCAGAAAATTTCCATGCGATGCATTGTAAATGAAAAATGTTATGATTCATGAGTATTCATTAATTTCACCGTGATTTAATAATAATATAAATTTAAAATACAGTCATATTTTAAAAGGAAATACAAACATTATTTCTATTTAAACGGCGCATAAATAATTGAGTGCCTCTTAGTGCGTAGGTAACTATAGATTTAAAGTAAAAAAATACGTTCAGATTTGTTGAGTAACATTGATTTTGTTTTATTTATTAAGTGAGCGAACGAGTAAACGTGTCATTCAGTAGTGCAACAAAGGCAGCATTCGAAGCTAAAATCGTGAAAAACTGTCTATAGAAATAGAATAACAGTTTGCCGTGAAAAATGAAGTTAGATAGAGGATTTGTGTTTGTATATTCGCCTTTTTCGCATGTAAAAAATACAGAATAATCTTTAATGTATAAAAGTGCAAATATTTTGATACCGTGGTAATAATATGATGTTCCACATTTCCAAATTAATATTTTTTGGTTTGGTTTTTTGTTGGATAAAGCAGGCAACACTAGGAATATATTTTCGTCTCTATAGTAATTTTTTATGTTTATTTTTATGAAAGCATTTCAAATACAATACTATCTATAACTAGATTCAATCCATGCAGCTCA
This sequence comes from Colias philodice, assembly GCF_061535455.1. Taxonomy (NCBI): domain Eukaryota; kingdom Metazoa; phylum Arthropoda; class Insecta; order Lepidoptera; family Pieridae; genus Colias; species Colias philodice. The sequence goes on from NC_143093.1 coordinate 5,145,267, forward strand.
TGTATCTAGTAAATGTAGTTAAAAAAATGAGATTAACATTTACGTATCAAAAAGAAACAATAAAATGTTGTAGCGGGCAAGCAAGGGAAGTTACAACGAGCTTTACATTGTTTCTTTAAATCAAAGTTTATCCAACAGCACTCAAGGAGATGAGGGTGTTATTGTTTAAATGATTTCAGTAGGACTCTAATAGATTCATAATAATAACTACAATCGTACAATCAAAATAAACGTCTTTTATAACGAGGGCGGATTGTAGCAGGCGGCGAGCATTAAGCGGTAAAGTTGTGGCTTTGGTAACGTTCGTGAAACTTTGACCATAACGCAGGCCGTCCACGATTAAAGTAATATCCCTTAGACAAGTTCCCAAGTGCACCTTCCCGCAGCGCCAGTAATGTCACTCAGATTCGTAAACTACTTGCCAAGTATCGCTATCAGCTATATGACCCTTGTGGACTTTAGCTCGTTTGTAGTTTTTCACGGTCATTCATGATGTGAGTCTCAGTTGAGGTTGGTGGATAAACTTTCACATTTTTTATGAGAATAGTTTTCTATTTTAAGTATATGTTTAAAAAAGCACCCCATTTGATAAGCTCGATATTGAAAAATAACTATAAAAGCCTTTTGCGAGGTACGGGAAAAACATTGATAAATTAAGTATATTTCAATCGAAAAATTTAAATCAGTATTTCATTTTAAAACAGTTAAATTATAAAAGTATTCAATCTTACGTTTAAAATTGACCTACATTTCCCATTGTTCTAGCATCCGCAAAAATAAATAGAGCTCTTGATCACTTTTTTCGCTGTGTAGCATTATAATCATTCATACAAAAAAGAACAAAGCCGCGGATTAAAACTGGCCAGACAATGACGCGGTATCATTCAACATATCTCCATTAATCGAGCAAACTCTTCCGATATTATATGTATTGTGGTTTAATAACGCGTAAAGAGCGTTGCGCACTTGAACGCTAAAATATCGGAGCAATTTGACAACGCAACCCGTTTCAGTCAAACGCTCAACAATGCGGAACAAGTGAAATGTTGCCAATAAAAAAGGTCAAACGGGTAGCTAGGGGCTCGGTTTTCAATATCTCACCATAGTAGGTGGGCGGTGGATGAGGTGGGATGTCAGACATATCCCGAATTTATGCGTCAGTGGCATCCTTCTTTCGATGACGTGCAGCGTTGCGGCTGTCCGAATCAACTGTTCGGCTTATTCATCCTAACGCACAAATTGGAATGATATTCAAACAGTCATTGATGAAAGTTGTTAACATACGAAGTTAAATATGTATCAAACTGCTAATGTTGTACTTTTACTACATGATAATTCTACCCTTACATTAAATAAATAAAGTTTTATATAACTTGAACTATGGGGCAGCCTAAAAGACTGTTTAATTTTCTAATGGCAGGTTCAAATTTCAGGCTTTTAGACTTTATTGCTTAACTCACTTTCTTTCAGATGATATAATATATAGATTGATGATTGATTGATATGAGCACACATGATAGAGAAAAAAAACATACGATTTAGCCACATTGTTATTTTTTAATGCAAAATAAATAACTGCCTAAAATTTTCAGAATACGACAAATAAACAAAGAATAATAGTGGCTTACTCTTCATTGTATTGTATGATAAACTAAAACGATAAATATTGCTAATATTGTGCGTATCTTAACATCTATGTATGGAAACATAATTTGGTAAATTAGTATATGATTCAATCAATTTTTTGGATAGAAAATGTTTTTTCTATATTGGAATATGTTTACTTTTGAAATTTTGGATGGCATATTATATACCATCAAATGCCAATTCCTCGTTTAATTACTTCCCTCGTAAAAAGCAACTCGTGTATTTTTTATACAATTTCCATGGTGTGACCTAAATAAACCCCCTAATTTACATCGAGTAAGACTTAATCCCAACTGTTGGCCCAATGAGTGATGGCTCTCTTTTCAGACCTTCGATAATCCTACGTATTATCGATCTTTACAATAACAATGGATTTTAAACCCAGATAATTGGTTATTTAAGTTGATTACATTATAATAGAACATGGTCTAGTAACCTTAAAGATTAACCACAATCTTATTTTGCATGTTTGTTACTCTTTCACGCAGAAACAACTGGACAGTTTTGGATGAAACTTTACAGTAATATAGGTAATATATATTAAATATACAATAATAAGCTATGCTTGATTTTGCCCGGGTTCGTCTGCGGGTGAAACCGCGCGACATAGCTAGTACCAAATAATATTAAATCTAACCTCATATATTCCCTTAGGCATTTATAACAAGTCAGGCTAAACTCCCGCCTAGATAGGTACTTATATGTAACAAACAGGCGTAACGAGCGCAACGTTTATTAAATTTTAATATCAGCCGAAGTTAATTACATGAATACTAATTGGAACTTAATTTATTTTTGTATTTTTGAATGTGCTTCTACTGAATAACATTTAATCAGTAACGGGAGTATTCTCGGTATTCAAAATCAACGATACATTTAATTTATAAAAATTTTAATTTTGAATATTTTTTAGGTTAATACTAATTTTTTTTTGTAATAGAGTTCTTTTAACTAACCAAGTGCGTGGGTATAAATTTATAAAGAATAGAAAAAATTCGATCACTAGGCGGGACTCGAACCCGCATTTATATTTATAAAGCATTTTAGGTAATGCCATAAAACCAAAATACATAAATTTCAAGTGAGTGGGTGTTACGGGATGTAAATTACATCCAGTAATTAGTGATATTGTTTGCTTTGCTAAGGAAATCATACAACTTGCAAGCCCACACAACTTAATAAATAGAAGAGCATTATAAAACTTTTATGTTCCAATTCCCATAAGGGAAGAGATTTAACAAAAATACGATCTTGTATTTCTCCCGTCAATGCCTTAAAAAACACTTTAATGGCAAGACTTATCCAAGAATTTTAATTTCCAGTATTAAAAAGTTTTCCACTCAGACAACTTAATCTATATGCATCTTTGACAAAAAACATACCTATAATAAGTATTTCTAGACAATCTGGCAAAAACAAATATGACTTCATTACTGAAATTTATAGGTTACTCATAATATATAACCCACATTTAATACAAAGTATTTTATCCTCTATATTAATACAGTAATCTCGCCCACAGCTAAAATTATATTATTTTAATTCCATTTGATGAAATCACTATGGATCCCGATCGACAGAATACATATTGCTCATTTGTTCAATCTCTTAAATATTTAACAAACACGAAAATTGAACGACTATTAAACGAGACCAACGGTACAGAGTTTTTATTTGGAGTGCGCCAATATGAATCGTGAATTTGTTGAGTAAAGCGATCTGACACTATACAGCGTAATCCGATCGGTGACTTTCTGTAAAACCCCTCTCTCATCCACTAACTGTCAGTTCCATTAACATACATCAATGCTCTGCGACTTTTATTTACGGCTCCATTTTCTTTCTCCGAAAAACTTATAAAACTTTCCTTGAATTCTTTCTATTTACCGTGGTCACCTTTGAATTGTAGGTAGTTTTTATACGTCACCCAAACAAAACTTTATCAATAGAACGGTTTCGTAAAGTGCTGAGGCAACTTTATACTGAGGTTAGCTCGCTGTTGAAACCTTATTTTACTTCCTTAGTTAAGTTTGAAGGAAGGAATCAATGTAGCCATTATTTCCTTTCAATTTAAAAAGGTAGGGTTGACACTAGAATGCTTTTTAAACAGACAGCTGGATCTTTAGTTTCGAAGCATTTATTTCAGAACGGAGTTAGGTCATTGCATTCCTGATATCGGTACAAATCGTATCATTTCTAAAGGTTTCTGCGTATTAATTTATCTGGAAATGTGTGCAGAGTTGCCGTGTATCAAGTTTAGTCAGATCCATAAGCGTTTCTCAGAGATACAGGATCTCTTGCAAATTGCACCGTCAGCAAGCGATCGTTGCACATTCTACATAGTTGCCTGTACATTCGTAAATAGTTTGCGATTCACGGTTAAATGCTGCTGCGATGCGACTGACGTTTGATGTTACTTGTTTGCAAATGTCCTGGTTTCATCGATATATTAGTTCTTAATAATGATACCTACGAACGGTTTGTCTCAACGCTGGTCGTAAGCTAAATAAATTTGTTTTAGGTTAATTATACAATGTTACTTTGTGAAATATTCCAAATTAAAAATAAAAACACACACAGGTTAATTAAGTAGGTAGGCTACTTAATGAACCTGTGTTTTAATAACCTAATATATTATTATGTTATGTGCAATACTATAAAATTATATCCGTAATGGTCACTCCTAGGGTCTATTTTATTATTGTAATATCTCCTTCGCCAAACCAATGCCTATTGAGCAAGTTTTTGTAAAGCTGTAACACAATATTGTGTCCGTTACACTTAACCCCCTGTTGAAAAGGACGTCTTATCAATGTTCACTTGATTCAAATGGCAATCGGATAGAGGTTCGCAGACACGTACAAGAAAAGCACATTTTACACATATGAATGACGCCCTCGTTTACCTGCAAAACGATATTGAAAATCGGGCGGACGATCCTTTCTACTCTCTACATTTTTTATTATTGGAACGTTTCACTCGTTCCGCATTGTTGACTCTGCGTTGAGTCATTTTTATTTCTCTGAAATTGAATGACGTATTTATCAAAGAAATTTTTCATGAAAAATATTTTGTTATCCCGGGCCTCGTTATGAACGCTCGATGAGAAAGAGATTCTATAACAAGTGACAAAAGGGAATCCGCACAAATTATTCCCTGTTCGCTTAGTACTAGTTCTAATATAATTTTTATTTTGGCAAGGTATTTCTTAAGAGTAATTGGATGTTACGTAATGACAACTAATTATTTTATTTTTTATAAATAATACGAGTATGTTATTTTAGACACATAAAAATAATTAAAATAACTTTAAATCATTTAAGTATGTACAGCATGTACTTACAACAGTAAGCAGTAGTAATTCATCGAATTACCAAAAGCTTTATAGACTTGACACTAGATAATTGCATACCTAATTAATGAATTAAAAGTTATAGAACAATCCGGCACTTTATTCCCAGAACGAAATAAAAATGAAACAGCGATCATTCAAACGGTTATGTTTGTTATTCTTATAGATTTTTAACCGACTTCAAAAAAAGGAGGAGGTTCTCAATTCGGTCTGTATATTTTGTTATTTTTTAAAGTAATATTTTACTGAAAGCACAAGGAAAACACTATCATCTAATAAAATAGAGCGAATTCTCTGACGCATTGAATATTTAATAAAATCATGTCATTTGTTAAAGGTTAAAAAGGTTGTCTCTTCAAATTTAACACGAGCTAAATTCAAGCGCATCTATTATTTAATTAAAAACACACAAACTCCTTGAAAACACACCTAAGTTGCGACTAACAAATAACATAAGCGCCTCAGGAGAAATTCTGCCTCGCAAATTATAAAAGATAACAAGTTAAACTTTGGTCTGACTCCTGTTATCTTTGGGTCTTATGTATGAATAATTAGTTAACCTGCAAACAATGATATTAACTATATAACTACATATTGACTAAACCCCATCCATTTATAAGCATATCAGACAATTTTTACTATAAAAATACACGCATAGTAGTTTTATCCTTTGCTATTACTAACAACGAAAAAAATTGGATTGTGAGTGGCCTAAAATTGGTCTCCGGGTCGCTACGGTTAAACGGAAGAAGCGGGTTAAAATTCAGCTACACGATCGAATATTTTCTATCGTTTTGCGTTCAAAAAAGTTTTTTTCTAACTGGCTCTTCAATATTTTTGAGGTAAACAAGAAACGAAGCTATATGCTAACTGAATAAATTGTAAATGGAATGAAAATAAACACGGAATAGCAAAAAAGTGTGGCTCCAACTCCATGGAAGCATTACATATTCTGAACGGAATATCCCCTCATAGGAGTATCGGTTATCGGTAGATTACGGCTCCAGATTGAAGGTGATCAAGCGTAACTTTTATGAGCATATAAGAGTGGGTGTACGTGGTTGTAATTTGTGCCGGTAGCTGTTCAGTGGAGTGTAACATCAGTAATTGCTCGGCGGGGGACAGTGACAGTCGCCTGATGAATGGAGCAAGCAGAAAATTCAGTACGCGGAAAAAAGCTCTAGACATTCTGTAAATTAAAACCGGAGCTGGCCTGATCTTGTTATCTATACCTAGTTACAGATGCATACAATTCGTTTTCTAATTAGTTGAAAGGAGTACACTGTTTGTGGTTTGGTAGTTCTATAAATTTTTTGAAATGACTGAGAATGATGACCTTCTAAATTACAAATTGAACGCTGAACGCGTTGCGAAGTTCAATTAAACATTTTTAGGTTTTGATGTAGGAACTTTACAGATTATTGAATCAGTAAATCATTGATATTTTAACCGCACTATTTCTTTGAAAATGGAAGCGCAATGAAAATATTTCACTGTCACAGTCCTCGTCATCAATTTTTTTTATTTAAGCTTATAAGTTATAATAAAATATCAAAAAACAAATGAAATAAATACGATACTTTGTAAATATTTGCAATTCCCATGGGTAAAACTATGGCGAAGTTATTTATTATCCATAAAAAGGTATCCTGTTTCAATTGATTCGCAATAAAACCGGAATAAATATAATTTTCAGTCGAGCAAATGGGAATAAGAAATTTAATGTTCGAAGTGACCTATTACGTTTACGAGATCCTAACCCACGGGATAGCAAATATTTTCCCAGGAACTAATAACAAAAGTTAAGATGTGCACATAAAAGAAACTATTGAATGAACACGATTTAGTGTGACCCCCAGAGAGCAATAGATTTTAACTTTTGTATTCGGTTAAACGAATTGCGCGAGGGTAGGGCGGCCTGGGATGTAGTTTAGCTATGTAAAACAGACCAATTTCCTCTGCGAACCGATACATTAACGTCCAATACCTCGGAGCTTAACCACGGAAAGGGTCCATGTGTAATAATTTATTATTCACATACTGCGATATACAACACCGACGCTAAGTGGTAATATCTGTACATAGAGGCATCTAGTTCCGTGATTAGACCAATCCGATACATTTATGCCTTGCGGCTATCGATTTTGACAAAAATATAACTGAAATTCTGCTCGGAATCTCCGCAAAACGTTGGATGTGCTGCAGTATAGAATTGGATTTCATTTGAAGATTTTAACTTTGATAACTTTGTCTCTATATTGGACATTTATGAGTTTAGTGGTAAATTGTACGGCGTCTCTCGTGAATAGCTTTGTAATAGCCTAAAACGTAATGCTGTATTTATATTTTTTATAATAAACGTTTCCTTTTATATTAGATACATAAATTCAATTCAAATGAACGAATATTTTGTAAACAGAACACATAATATTTCGCGAGTCAAAGGAGAAATATAAAAAGCAGAAAGAAAACATAATATACATATTGCTTGTATATTTTAAAGGCAAAGGGATCCCAAGAGGCTATACGGTTTAAACAACAAAGGATGCTGATTATGTAAGATACATATTATCGGAATCTATGTCGTTACTTTTATTATTTATGTAGGCATAAGGCGGGGGTAATCGATGTTTTATGAGCATTGGATAAATTGAATCGTCTTAAGATTAGACTGTTTCTATATACATTTAGAATTACGATCATCACAGTAGGTGTCTTTATTATACAGTGAGTTGCATCAATTTTGAATTCAAAGTTTACTTTGGCATTTAAAATATTATGTTTATAAAACATTCTTATTAATTGATATAAACATATAAAGAAGAACACAAGAAATATAAAATTATATGTTTGATAAAAACATTCTTACTTCCTCATACGGAATAGTTTAGTAAAGGTGCTTTAATATTTTGTTATAGTTATTTATTCATACGATTTTGTTGATACTGTCTTCGACATACCTACAACAAAAAAGACATTATTATTATCAAGGATATGAGATATCGTATCAATTCAAAATCAAATCAACGGAAATTTGAACGTATTCCCCGATGTATTACACGTTACAAATAAGATTTATATCATTTCCATATTTAAAAGACTTTCGGGCATATGCGAAGTATGGAAAAATAATTCAGAAGGAATCTATAGGTATATTTGAATAAAAAAAATTAAATAATTGTTTAAAATCTGGATGATTTATATTAGTTTAACAAGTAAAATGGTTCTAAATAGCTTCATTCGTACTAAATATAGCGTTAATCATTCACGAGAAAACTTTGTGTTTTTAATCACTGTCACGAAGTGGAATTCTGTAGCTTAATGTAAGTGGTACTTATACCTTGTGCTTCCATTCGTCTCTATTTTTCATCTAATTTGTTCGAGCTTTGGTAAATGTGATTCCTGATATATATAAATTCTCCTGGACGTTGGCTCGAAAATAATTCAATAATTCATTAATTGCTTCCATATTGATTGAAAACGGAGCCTTTTAATTTAAAAATACGGTGATAGAGAACAAATATACTTAAAAGGATTCGTAAGAATACCTAATTTAAATCTTACATAATTTTAATGGTTCTTTAATTTAATAGTTGTTCGTATTGACTCTAGTTTGTGCCAACAATTAGCTTGGTTCTGTGACTGTCTATTCAATTATTAATACAATAAGAAAATACTTAATACTTATATTAATGACGTTAAACATAGATGAACTGTGCGTAAAATAATTTATTATTACGTGGTACCATACATACGTGACAAAAATAAAGAAATACACATAATAATTATGTCAGTATTAAATGATGAAATTAATATTGTATTTAATGGAAATATAATCGCTGGAGAACATAATTATTATCTACTCTAATATAACATAACAATAGTCAATACCATGTAAACAAAATTACATACATTTCAACTCTAAATTTACATATTAATTTCCGGGAACGAAAATATGATTATCGAGTGTAAGTATAGGTATTTTTTGCGAATAAATTGATAATTCATCTCAAGTATCATATTTTGGTATTTATTATACGTACTCGTCGACATTATTATATTTTTATAGGCAATTATGAAACCTGATCTTCAAACACATGTTTAATACGACACATAGCTATGCTGTGTACAAAGTATTTATCACTTCCATCATCTGTAATGAAGCAGATGTACACAATAAAATTAGTACGATTTAACGTAACAAGGGAAATGGACGTACACTGGAAACTGTACTTACTGCTCGTTTTTCAGAAACTTGCCTCGGTGAGAATAAATCACATTTAGTCTTGTTTTCTAAATAAATTGCCAGTTTACCAAATGTTTTTGTATGGCGTATGTGTAATTACTGCGTCGTTTATCGTTTTTACGAGTAGTTAACTCTGTAGTAAAGTTGTGTTGGAAATTGCCCGTAAACTGTTTTGTAACAATTTAATGATATTGAATTAGTATTGTTCTTTGATAGAAATATTAAATTATAACTAATTCTGAATGAACATAATGATCTTATTATAATATTATAATAGGTACATTAATAGACTGTATGAAGTCGATATGTTTTCTTTTATTCAGGTATATTCAGAGACTACTCTTACATATACATTGAACGATGGAAACCAAATACCTGCTATAGCATTAGGGACAAGCTTAGGCCACCTGGCCAATGTAAGTATTCATTCTTTTTATTCTTCGTAAACAAATCATTTATTTATGAAAGGAAAAAATCGATTGGAAATAATTTAACATAATTGCTTTGTTCGCACCGTTTTTAATCCTCAATTCGAGGTCACAAACAAATTGGAAATCACTGAAAATACAACAGCCGTGGGTGTTTGTATTAATTTATTTTAAGATACACCCAATATTATTTTATAGGAAGGAATGGGAGCTGAGGCAATTCATATAATTTTAATATTTACTTACATCTTATATATAAAATTCTCGTGTCACAATGTTAGTCTGCATACTCCTCCGAAACGGGTGGACCGATTCTCATGAAATTTTCTGTGCATATCGGGTAAGTCTGAGAATCGGCCAACATCTATTTTTCATATGTACCACGGGCGAAGCCGGGGCGGACCGCTAGTATTATATAAATATTTTCTAGCGCTCTTAATGTGGCCTACAAAAAGCAACATATTTAATGTATTTCAAATGTATAAGATTTATTGGAATCTGTTAACATAACTTCTATTATACTGAATTTCCATATTTCAGTAGGTTGCTTGTAAGGCCCAGGTCATGAGAATTTTATTTACCTGAATACGCAGTTTCTAGAGACGATAGTATAATTTATGAATGGAAATGATTTCATGTGATTCATGAATAAAGTTATAAAATAAATAATATCTACTAGGAACCTTTTTCGTGTAGGTACTTTCTAATGAAATCTAATAAATATATGTATGGAACAGTAAATATATTATTTAGTAGAAAATGTTGATATTTAAATGATTCCCACAAAATATTCCTTCTAATATAATTACAGAAAACGAGGAAATTTCCACATTAATTTATGAAAACATTTGAGTTTTATTATTACCATAGTATTATATCATCTGTAGTATTACTGAGAATCATCAAAGTCTAAACTTCAAGGTAACACAGGCTTGTTAAGATATGTTCACCTAATTATTGGAAATGGAATGTACATATATCAGTGTATAATCTATGTAATTTGTGGCGCATGTGTTTACCAGGCAATGTTTGCTCGTTAGCCCTCCTGTCGTAAAGACAAAAAAATATGTGTGTGGATAAGGTTGTAGTACAACGTAGTAGGTAGTTTGTTCTATTATGATCAGTATTAACTAATTAAACTATTTTCAGACGTTAAATAAATATGTTTATCGACTTTATTTCCAGTTCATTATTATTAAAACAAATTAACTCTTAAGTAATAAGAATACGTTATTCTGAAGCTTGTATTTGCGTATTGGATATATGATAATTTATCGATGAAGCTTTTTCAATAGGGTAATAGAAAATTGTTTGATCAAAATAAAGAACAATATGATTAACGAAGACTAATAAGATTCATATTACGATACATTTCCATCGTATACATTTTTTGTATTAATTGGGGTGTGTTACACAAAGCTTACGTTATTTTAAACGAAAAGGTAGGGCTTACAGAGATTTATTTCTATACGTATTGAAAATTATTCGCTACCTTTCAATAAATTTTTATATATAAGACTAGATCCTGAAATAAAAATGTTTGGTTTCCAAATTTCCAATTAAAAACAAAATTTCTTTTGCACATAAAACTTTATACAATAATACCATCACGAATCCTATGATCCTATTGCGTATAATTGAGCGTCATACAAGTTATGTGATACAGGGGACACGAGTGTTGCCTGTGAACCACTCCTTAGCGCGGGCGGTACAATGGGCTCTCGAGGCTGGGTACAGACACATAGACACGGCGACGCTTTACCGTGTGGAGGACGAGGTCGGCCTTGGTGTACGGAATTATGTAGCTAACAGTGGTGATAGACGGGATGTTTATATTACTACAAAGGTAATGTTTATATATTTGTATAAAAAAATAGTTTATTTATTAATTTAAAACATCCTACAACTATTATAAATTCGAGTTTGTGAGGATGGATGGATGGATGATTAAGAATAAAAAATAGGCTACTTTTTAACCTGGAAATCTCACAGGAACGGGAAATCTGCGGGTTTTTCTTTGAAAACGCGAGTGAAGCCGCGGGCGGTAATCTAGTGTTTAGTAAAAATCATGTGTAGGTACATATGTAGGGACGGACGATATTTTTATAAGTACAGTTTCATGAAATGTAACTCTAACGGCGATATCTGCGATGTTTATATTACCTCCAAAACGTAAGTATATTTTCATAAAATTTCAGTCAAGTAGTGATAGACGTTATTCATATATAGAGTTTTATAAATCATTTCTTCAAGCGTAGAGTGAACAGGTACCTTCTAGGGAAGCGCGTTCCATGATCCATCTTAGACCACATCTCAGCTTAACATCAGGTGAGATTGTGGTCAAGCGCTTCCCTATTACCAATAAAAAAAAACAAAAATTAATCGCTTTTTTACGATGAAAACATTGCTCGCTTTGATGTAAGTTAAAAGGTTTATAATTTATATTAAATAGGAATATTATTTTTCCGATAACGTCTCCTTTAAATAAAAAAAAAAATCATTAATAGAAATGTAAAGAACACATCATTTTATCGATGTCCTTGTAGTTATAAAGAGAAGTCATAAATAAATAACGCTACTTAAAGTTCTATGTAACAGTCAAGTATGATTTGTCCACCTGTATATAAATTCCTAGGTAATTTATTAAACTGAAAGTAGCTTACAATGAAGTTGAAATCAATAAATAATGAGTTCGACACGAAAGCAATTGGAATGAGTAATAAGTTTCTTTAAAAGAAAAAGCTAAAAATTAACAAGAGATGTTGCAATTATATGTTTTCCTCATATTATTTTTTCTACATATTTTATTTGATGTTTATTTGAAACAATATTACCATTATAACAAATTATATTCTTTCTTTACATATTTGCATTTCATTGATTTTATTTTTTCCGTGATTTATTTTTTCCGTAGTTATGGAATGATGCTCACGAAAGAGAAGAAGTAATTCCAGCGCTTAAAAAATCATTGCAAGAGTTAAACATGGATTACGTCGACCTCTATCTAATGCACTTTCCCTTCGGGTATAAGGTAATTATACTAATTTTAAATACAATTATTCTTAATTATATTCTACATAATAAATCAAAATATAAAATAAACTCTTTCCTTCTATCACCTATCAACACACTACACATTATGAACGGCAGAATGGTAAAACATATTAAACAAGAATAAGTTTAAAAATTGCGGCGAATATATATCATTATGAACTATACGTCTAAAACCTTTTGAAAAAATAAGCCCTTGTGATCAACAAACAAATTTTTTAACTATAAACTAATTTAATTTTGTCCCTTTGTAAACAGTTTGTGACAGCGAGAAGAACCGATTTTATCAGTAAATTAATTTATGAAATAGTAATTACAACTATCTAAATATACAGGCAATTGGATTTTTGTTGATATAAACGTGTTTTTGATTAATTATTATTACACTATAAAACATTGAAATAGCAAAATATTATTCTGAAACAACAATGAAAGCAAAATTGCGGGTTCTCTATATGTAAAATTTATGAAGCATGGCCGTGTATATTTCATGGCGACTACAAGACTTCTCAACTAGACTAGATAAGGCACTCCACAAAATTGAAATTGTGTCTTATAAATTTCTTAAATTGTTGCAGTATATTTATTTCTACATGGCCGCTTTCTAATACAGAAAGCGTAATTAAAAAGATATAACAGTACAAAAAATTTAAATTGTTGTTTTCTAGATTGAAACGAACGATGTTCAAATTTCAAAATATAAAATTTTCTATATTACCTACTTGATTTTTATAACAAGGTGTTAGCTTACAGCTTTCGCGTGAATTTCAGTAACAAAGAGAACCACGGAGTCTCTATATTTTTGTTGTTCCATATATCTTACTCTTATAGCCCTAATTTTATTTTTTACACATGTGCAGAAAGATGGTAGCATCAGTATGACCGACTATCTAGAAACGTGGAAAGGTCTAGAAGACGCCAAAGAAGCCAATTTGACGAGGTCGATAGGCGTGTCAAATTTCAACCTGTCTCAGATGGAACGTCTGTGGGAAAACAGCAGGATTAAACCAGCGGTTTTACAAACTGAGGTAATATTTCATTGCTCACGCTTCCTATTCTTTCTAACAAGATTGTATATGAGCTGTACAATAGAATAATTTTTTGAATTAGTTGATATCTTTTGAAAATATACTAGAATGCGTTTTATGTAAGTTTATTTATTTATTTATTTATTTATATACAACCATTCCTACCATTACAGTTACCCAATGCGATAAGGAGGTCAAATTTACAATACAATTTATTCATTAATACAAAAAAAATATAACATTAATTAAGATTATAATATACAACCGCTACAATTATGTTTGATACTCTAGTGGCTAGTCAAATATTATAATGATTAATACATATAAAGCTGAATAATACATATTTTTTAACAATGTCAAAAAACATTTTCAATTAAAAGTTAAAAACTAAATTTAATACAGTTAAGTTAAAGTAAGTTAAGGTTATTTATATGTTCAATATCCAAAGTGAAACAATCGAAAGCTTAAAGATAATAATAGTAGTATTAATTATAATTTCCTGTAATTTAGAACAGCATCTAAGGTTCTTCATCTAAGGTAAGGTTAAATCTCTAGGTTCCTCGAAGTATCCTCGCCTCTCTGTGAATTATTTTATCAACTTCAATACCTTACAATGCTAATACATAGTACTTATAAATTTAAATAGATTAATTCTGCAAACAGGGCTATGTATTTATTATTTTCCAGGTAAACCCAAGTATAACAGAAGATAAACTAATAGAATGGTGTCAACAACGTGGCATAGTTGTAATGGCCTTTAGTCCCTTCGGAGCTATTCTTGGACGGAAGAAAAACGCTCCACCACCGCACGCAAACCATCCGACACTTATGAATCTCGCTGAAAAGTATAATAAGACTGTTCCTCAAATATTATTGAGATATTTGGTAAGAAGAACTTATTTATTCTAATAATTAAGATTAAAGTAAAAATTAAAGATTTTAACAGATTTTATATGCGATTTCAAATTCTAAATGTCAATCAATACTCGCGTAAAATCAAACACAATAAAATACTAAGATTAAAGTGGTTTCGAATTACAGTTCGTTAAAGTTATTTGAAGATATATTTAGAATAGTACATTCTAGCCGCTGCCTAACTTTATTTACGCTAGACCCGGCTAAAAAGAAAGCCTACACGTATACTTTTTTATGAAAGATAAATATAATATTAGTTTTGGTGTCTATGTTGCTTCTCCAATTTCAGCTAAATTTGGTCAGTTGTGTTTGTGAACCTATGATTGTGAACCTATTGATTAATAATTATTATATGTATTTGTAATTTTATTTTTATACAATGTTATTGAACATGATTGCATTGAGCCTTATATCCAGTCTGGGTTCGATCCCCAGTAAGTACAGCAAAAATTCCAGAAAGGCTAGTAAAAAGATTAGAAGTACCCCTTCATTTCACTACTTAAACATTTATTTTCAAAAGTAAAGCAAATTGTAACATTGTACACGAATATCTCAAAGTGTTGAAAAAATTATTTTGCTCTTTCCAATTTGAAATCTCGTCTCAACCTCATTTTAAATTCAAGTGCTACGCATTCATACCGGGTTCGAATGAAAAGAAATAAGAAATTTCTAAAAAGTTAAAGAGTTAGGTTTGCATTAAGAAATCACTGAGAAATTCCGGTAATTAAGTACCTATCGTAAAGACTTCGCCGATGGTTAGGTTTTAATGGTGGAGAAATACTTATGATATTCATATTTATATTTAAATCTAAAAATGGTTTAAGGCACTGTCAATGAATGTTTCTATTTAGTAGATTTTAAAATTAATTTAAATGCAAAATTACTTAATATATATTTTTTTTTTTTTTTTTATTTATTATCAGAAACAAAATAGGTTTACAGATATATTAGTGTACAGTTGTGAATTAAAAAACCACTGAGGTTTATAGTAATGTTCGTATACAATAATTTAAGCAAAACAATTTCGGTTTAACTGTAGAATACATAAATTGAGTCTAAAGATTGCACAAAAATAACAGTTTTTTTTTTTTATAGATACTTATAACTATAACATCAACTACAGTTTGTCTAGATAATATTGCTTAAGTTTACGTTTTATGTTTATTTTGGTAATACAATTTCTTAAATTAATATCCAACCCATTCAAGATATCTGGTAACAAGAACGCGGTACGTCGTTGGCCATACATGTTTTTTGAGAATGGTTTAATTAATTTATTAAGAGTAGTGTTCCGTGTATGGTAAGAGTGTGAATTTAATGTTTGATATTTTGTGTTGAAGAAGTATAAGATATATAATATGTATTTTAGTAGTCAGTATTTTAAAGTTTAAATTACACTTCCGCTTAAGAGATAATAATAAAATTTGTATGAGTTGAGTGAATCTAACCAATAAAATTACTGCAAAACAGTTCAGGAAAAAGACGTTAATTTTTTACAAAATAACATTCATATAATATCATCAAGACAAAAAATCAGATTTGGATTAATGTACGTCTACAACTGATCGAATAAAATGAAATGAAGCTTACTGCTTATCAAATAATAATTTATTTCCTCTGAATATGTTCACATTCCACATAACCTCGCTACGGATTTACTGGTACTTTTAGACTGAACATCATATAAAATGAAATATGTGACAATTTATTTTATCGTACCTTTATGAAACGACGTATGTAACAAGAACATTAAAAAATGTAATAATAAATTTGCTTTCAGTTGGATCGTAAACTAGTCCCAATTCCACGATCAACGAATAAAGAACGTATTAAACAAAACATCGACGTAATGGATTTTTCACTCACTTCGGAAGAAGTTGAAGAGCTGTCGAGTTTTAACAATAATTACAGACTCAGGACACTGGCTAAGTGGTATCCGCATCCATATTTTCCGTTCGAAAAAAAGAACCTTACCGTGGCTGAAATAGAGCACATAATCCATGAAAGAAAAGAAGATTAAACGATAAAATTGAAATTTTTGATTTTCACATCCGAATGATTACAATATTGCGGTTAAGAAGAAAGTTTTGATCGGTGATAATTGAATCCGGAATTTCCATTAAAGAACTCACATTTCTCAAACACAAATATGGGAAAGTTTTAACATCTTAAATTATTCCATTTACCTTTTCTGTTAGCGTATTTTTAATGCGATGTTATTCTCAAAATTTGTAATTAAACTTCGAAAATGCCGATGCTTTTTTCCGATATCCCAATAAATAACAGGTGGAGTAATTTCTTCTACTTTGTGTCGTTAAACGTCAACGTCTGAACAATATTCAATTATTGGAAATTTAATTAAGTTACAGCTACGTTTCGAGGGCCAATAAGACAGAATAGTTTTTTATTTGTCCTTTGTAAGAGTGTTTATTAAATTTGTAGCACATTCTTAGCAGTTACATAAGTGGTTTACATTGTTAGCGTCAAATAAAAGGACGCTCGTACGAAACATCTGAAAACGTTATTGAGTTTACGCTGAATAGTTCAATGACGTGCTGAACTTCTGCATTGTATAATGTATTACTAGTTGCTTTGATGTTCTTATGTAATATGAAACTTTGTCTTAAAGATGAGCATCTAATGATGTTATTTTTTTAATGCAAGCAATAAACGTATGTTTCACTCATGACATTTTTTTCGTTTTCTCTGACTACTTATCTTTGTATAAAATACCTACTGATAGAAGATTAAATATTATAACGCATAAAGTTTTCATGTTATCGTTTAAAAATCCTTATCATTTCTCACATTACCTAATTCATAACTTCGTTGTATCAATACCATTAAGGAAATTAATTAAAAAACGTTCGATTAATCGAAATTCAATTTCATATGCTATCGCTAAGGAAAATTTCTAGAAAACGAAACTGTTCGTTTGAAGTAGCGACAGAATGAGTATAAGATAATTAAATACTTACCTCCGTCTTATCTCCGAGAAGCTGACTTAGTCTTTTTAATCTTCTTAGACTATGTACAAACTAATTGAATTCCTTTAACCACGGTTATAAAAGGAGTACCGCTTTCATCTTGGCTTTAAGACTTACGGATCACTTAATTGTTGCGAAAAAAAACAAAGGCTTACCTTAATAGTTGCTTTATGAAAGATAAATACACGACCGTTAGTTTTTCTTTTGCAGATCAACCTTGGATAACATTTTTATAAAGCTACATCATTTCCTTTATCAATACAAAACCTCACTTGTGTTATTGGTGTTTATTTTAAAGACGATGTAGCGCTATATGTATTTGTTAGTTTATTATATTTTATAAAGTCCAAATATACGTAAACAAACTGCACCTGAAATATGATTTAAAGTAGGTATGGCTATTATAAACAGCAACTTCTCAAGGTTTATGTTGTTTATTGTTTTAAATAGTTTCCTATTAATAAACGCATATTTAAGCTGGCTTTATATTCTTGATTCATCCAATGCTGGAAATTCAACACTAGTAAAATAGTGGGAGGTACTCAATACTCAATTTGGAGGTGAATTTTATCTTTTTAATGATAGATAATTTTCGCTTGCCTCGACGGGAATAAATGAGAGAGAATATTAGGGATAATTAACCTCATTACCTTCCTATTATGGCAAGGATTTATAAAAATGGTTAGTAAAACTACCGTAGGTCGTTATTAAAAGCTTAGAGCATACTATTTGACGTTTTAGAGTTATGATGTAAAACTGCAATAAAATGTTGTCTTAAGTATCTGTAAATTATTAAAGCACGATTATTTCACTGAAGATGTAGCAAGAAAACAAAAGACATAAATATACTCGCTACTACTACAAATTATTGACATAACCATATTTTATATTTAAAGGCAACATTTTCTTACAAACAACCGTTTCCTTCGTTACAAGTCCACATTTCTAAATTGCTTTATAATGCCTTGAGCTATCGCTCCGTTTCTTCACTACGGAGCACTAAAAATACAATTCTTTTAAAGTAACATAAGCTCTTCCGAGAATCCTCAATATGATTCTAGTCGATGTCTTCCGAAGCGATCCGATGTTCGTCTTGTGGAATATTAATGAAAGCAAAATCATTTGGATATTAGTATTCTGAAGGGAATCGATCGCATTTTTATTCGTGAGGCGGTGTAAATCCAAGCTGAATTCTTAATGTACATTAATTAGGAGTTTCTTGTTAATGTCTTGTACAGATTGAATGTGATGGTCTGTTTGTTATTCTCAGTTTTGCCTATGAAGTTGAACCTTTATATTACAGTTTGATACTATTTATCGCCTCGTTAGAGACGTATTTCTTTCGAAAATCTACTCTATTAATGTGTATTTATTGCAGAGAAAGTACAAAAAGAAACAAAGTACCTACTCGTGTTTTAGCATAAAAAGGCAATCGGGCAAAACAATCTCGTCAAAATATAATGAAAATTCCACCCCTTCATTACTGGCATAATTTGATGCTTACGCGTGACGTCAATTACTTGGTATTATGTCATAAAGTGACCTACCTATCCACTTATTAGAAGTTTATTATTACCCACCCTAATAATAAGGTTGGATTAGAGTATCATTTAATATTTTACAGTTATGTCATAGATCAGAAAAACTTCTTTTTTATTTCTAGGTAATGAAAACCTGTCTTCAGAAATAACTTAGCATTCATAAATGTTTAAGTAGATATCGTCAAAATCCAACGATTGAGGCAGTTGAGTTAAATGTACGTACGTTCCATTTCAGTTCCTATTAGAAACTGTCACAAAATGCACTATAAAAAGGAAGCGTAGATACTAAAAACTTTTTAAATAAAAGAATAAAGAAAACGGCACATGCATTTACAATCAATATTATCTACACACAAGCAATCATCATGAATGACATAGATTTTATAACAACATACTTGTAGTAGGCAGAAACAAATCTATAGATATAGCAAATCCAAATTATGATTAAATCATTTGCCTACTCACGCTCACACCTCATCTCAACTGCTATAAAAATCATAATTAGATTTGACAGTATGGCTAATTTACTTAGCTGATCCCACATTATATTTCGGGAAAGAATTCAAATTGTGTACGTGTAGTGTGAGCCGAACTAATGTGTTGCCGGCGGCGGCGGTGCCGGTATTAATGTTGGAGCTCAGCAGAACGCTCCTGCGACCGCCTCTAACACTCGCTGTATAAATGATACACCTACTTGTAGCACATAATCTTCTAAACTAAGCTCCTGTGTAAATTATGTGTGCGAGCGGAATTATTTACAGCTACATTCTGTTTGTTATGAGGACTAAGGTAGTATAGTGTTTATAAATAATGAAATTAAATGAAAATAATAGAGTCCCAAGTGTGCTCTACAAATATAAAATTTAAATATTTGTTTTATTGCCCAAATTACATAATTTTAAGAATTAGTGTTACATTACTAACTTATGTAAGTATAAATTTTTATTACTACTTATCTTCAAAACGGACATATAAAAAATAAGTGTAGCTTCAAAAACACTCGAAGAAATATCCTTCGTATATTATTATGCACGGGAAAGTTTATAAGAATGTATGTATGATTTTTACGTTTTCATGCGAAAACCACTAAACAGATTTTAATGCCACTTGGAACTGTATGTAGGTATGTATTATGATTTATTATATCCAATGCCAAGGTCTATCAAGGTAGATTTGATCAATTCACAATTAAAGCAAAAGTTTTAGATTCTTCAGTAAAATTACTTCTAAAGCTTATATTTTTCCATGTAAATAGAAAAAAAATAAAAAGTTTAAAAATGTGCAGTCAAGCTGGTGAAATCTCCGCGTAATTAAGCATTATTTCGCCGAAATGATTAAATTCTTGACCCCTTTAGCGGAAGGTAATTCTAAAAATACAAGAGCGCATAATAAATTCTAACAACACCTAGGCAGGGTATAATATATTTGGCTTAATGACACGGCTTTTGGCTACACTGAATATTCGAATAATAATTTAGAATATGAGATTCACAGATCCGCATTACGTAGTGAGCTCGTAATATGAATGATGAGTTAGCAAAGAGCACGACTAATGAACGCATAGCACTGGCTAGTTTGGTTTTCCACGTCCAAATTCAAATTCAACTAAATATTTTTATACATCCCTCTGATATTTTTAGCAAACATATTTTTATGTATCCAATGTGGAATGGCTTTGCATTTACAAGTCTAGTATTGAGAAATAGCAACATTTCTTAGATTTTAGTACAATTAGCTTTTAGAAAATTAGGCGATCGATTACCACCAAGCCTTTTTGAGCTGCTAATGAAAAAATTGTGATTCCTTTTCATTTAAGTTTTGTCTGTAGCTACGTTAATTAATAATACATACTTTCTATTTAATATTTAAATAAGTATTTCGCAAGGTAACAGAGAAACGAACAATATAGATAAAATATATTTATTATAGATAAAATATAAACAATTCGAACATTTATTCAATTCATTTCTACTACCTAGTTAATACAAATATAATAGCCAAATTTTTGCGATTCGTTTTGAGTACATCATTAGTGAAAGTAAAGTGAAGAAATAAAATAAAATTTCGTCTAGAATAACCTCATACATTTTATTTATTCGCCTATCTGATGTTTGATGTTGCCTATTTTTATATTATATTATTATATCACCTTAATTTGACGGAGATTTTAATTTTATTACATTTTAAATTCTGATGTTCTACAGAAGGAATGTAAATAGATAGGTCTATAACTTTTTTTCATTCTAACAACATAAGAAATGTTTTAAGTTGCTAGGATACAAAAACATACATTAAATCATACCATAATGATCAATATCGAAAAACAATTAAAGAATTATGTATTAACGACGTATAATGAATGCGACCCTCCAAACCAAATAGGTCAACATTGATATTGACATTGTAGGCAAGTACTATTGAATATTTCGTAAACCAAAACGCATAAAGCATTGAAAGGATACACTATTCAAACAGAATAGTTACCTCCTGATATTCTATTTATTTCCCGTCGTCTCATTGTGTGTTCGTCAAGAACCTACTCAAAATTCAGGATGCCCTTTGTTTTCGGTTCATCTTCTATTCAAGATTCGCAAGATACTAGATGTAGTGTTGTGAGTTAGAATATTAACGAGGCTATATTTGGGACGACGTCAAAATTTAAATCAGTACTTGATAATTAGGCTCTATTGTAGAGTGATATTAGATATAAATAGGTATTCGTGAATGTTTCTTCCAATTGTACTCAAATACGGATATATAATTTTGTTTTATTTAAAGGAAAAGTAATATATTTACAATTTCGCTGTACATATTTTGTATTAATTACTTAAACGTGAAATAGGTGTAATATAATATCTTATTATATTTATAAATATTTAAAATAGAGAGCAGAAGAAGAAAATCGTACTTAAGCTATACAATTTGGAAAGAGCTAAAATTCATCAATATTTTTATAAGATTTTCAATAAACAAAACCCGAACTTTACCCTTTCCGATTTTAATAGCTACACTTTTATAAAAAGGATATATAAACAGTTAGTGTAAAACGAAAGCGTATAATATTTAGCGCCAACCTAAATCCCGGACGTCCAATTTCCTTTCTCTTTCCTCAATACTTTCCGACCTCTTTTCAAGCAAAAAACGAAATATTAAACCGCAGAATCTCCATTTCGAGGCTGGCGCGGGAAGTTAGCGGATATAAATAAACTAACAATCCTATATCATGTGTTGGAGCTTAAAATTTAGTAGGTAACATTTCTAAATCCCGCCCTTTGCGTTGGATCACGTTCGGCAAATGTTTGCCAGACGAACACACAGGGACAGCCCGTAATAGAAAGACAACCGATTCCAAGTTTGACTTCCTATTAATTTCATGGAAATTCCTCTAAGTGCTCGATAGTGCCGGATAACGTGAACTAAGAGTGTGGAGCTTGAATAAGTTGTTGAATATGTATAGGTAAGCTTTTAACAGCTTCCTTCTTTATATTGCTTTCTAATAAAAGTACATTTTTTTAAACACTTTAATAATAACTTTCAAAGTATTTCAATGTCGATTTTAACAAATGATTTGTTTAAATGTTGATTTTCATTTTCATTTTTCAAGTTTTTTTGTGTAGCCTTTTTCTCTTATAATACCTACATATTAGGTATGCCTTATACCTCGTATTCTAATCATGATCTATATAAAGAAAATTAGCCTTGAATAATGGATGAATTTTTACTGGCAGCCTTAAAATCGAATTGACAGACATGTATTAACTACCTATTATTTGAACGTATAAAATATATTCGATGCTTGAGCTACTACAAGGAACACTTACTGCAAGAAAAATGGATAAGGTACCTATAGAGTTGAAGGTGCATTAAAACATAAAAACCTGCCTCTCAGGCTGGCCTTAATAATGGCTGTGCCTATTTATAAGCATAACGGCTACGCTTTGGTCTTAAGTAGGCAACATTCAACAGCACTGTAATAAAAAGGCAAGTTACTCTTTAGCCTAGATTCTATATAAAATTCCCGGAGAATATCCTCCTATACCTATCCTGGTAAAGGCTGCTTAATTAAGTCGTGTCATAAAACTTTATGAAATACACTCAACTTCTCACTTACTTTAAGATAACAAAATTAAGTATGAAAAACTTTACGTTTTACGTTAAAGACTTAAAGGTAAAAGTTGAAACGGGTTGCTTCACACTTTTGAACGGTGACCGAAAGACTTTGTGGACTTTAAAAATTAAATAACGAAAGTTTTCAGCTGCTTACCTACTCCTCCCTAGTGTACGATAATGAGGGACAATTTGTGTCACGTGTGCCAAGAGCAGGAGAGCGAGGATTTCATTAGTACTAATTATAGGAAAGTCGATCAAGCAAGCACATGGGACAGGTCAAGGATGTGTTAGTATAATGTCCATTAGTCAAAATCATTTGACAGGTCACACATGGTTCGACTTGGCAGTGTGGATAGGATGTGTTGAAATATTAATAATTATATTTTAGTAATATGTAATTAAATATGTAATTGAAAAGTGCTGTTATATTCTAAAATCTTGGCTCCAAAAATCCCTTTAATTATAATATTTAATCTTCATGTTACGTACTCGTCTGAGAAATCTGACTGAATGTAACGTTTTAACTTTTAAGTTAAGCATAATATAAAGCCTGTAGTCATTACAAATCCTAGAAAATATGAACACAGAAAGAAATAAGAAATGATATAATATTCTCAATAATTTAAATATAAAACATTCAACTGATTTATATCCGGTATCTATAAAAGTCGAAAACATCAAAAACATTGAAATGCTGAAAACTGTCGCATGAATCCTAACAAATATAACATTTTTACAAAGCATCCGTAGAGACTTGACATCGATCGCCGTAAAAGCTGTTCCAATTTATGCAGTGACTGAAATAACATCGTTTATCGTATGTTTTAAATGCACCCAGTAACGGAGCGATCATGAAAAATCCTTATTCTGTGTTTCTTAAACGTGCTACGGCAGATATTTGCTGGAAATCACTGGAGCACTCGGTTTCCGATGAAACGAAACAGTTTGCTCACTTCGCTATAATTATTTCGGGAACTTTATACCTACCATTTTCACATCGGGAACGCTATATTTTAGCTGTACGTCTCATATTACATTTATTCCTATTTTATGTTGGAAATATTTAAACTCGGGGAGTGAATTTAAGTGTCTACGATCAACGGAAGTGGTATAACATTGTCATTTACACGTGCTACTAAACTATTGGATAATGTTGTACATATTTTAAATGCAAGGTGTTCATTGAAATATTACATTTACGGCTGTCATTTTTTTGTCAATTTCCAATAAGTAATGGTGTAGGTTTATTTCTTGAAATTTAAAAATCATGACTAACATATATCAATAACATAATCAAATATCATTTTCTAATTAAATGCCAGTAATAAATTGATAAATTTTAATGTTACCTACTTATTACAAAGTTTATTATCACGTTTCACTTTCGATAGCTTTAAATTTTCTAATTACAAACGATTTCTTGTTCCTGCTTTGTTTCGGAGTAAGGTTCAAAGGATTTCCTTCCAATTTTCTATTAAAAGGGGCTATTAGTAATTACTTAGAATATAATTATTTCGTCTTAAAATTTTCGTATTTCGGGAAAAATCTTTTAAAACATTATACGTTCTGAAGTATATCACTATATTTAATATTTCTGTATTTATTTTTATTTCTAAAGTGTAGGTAAAGTTTAATACTTATTTAAACACTGAACTGTGCATATAATATTCTTTGTAAATGTATTGCAGACTGTCAGCATTAATACATATTTAATAACTCTGAAGATGTATTCCTTATGCTATAAAGAAGGAATATATAATGTAAACTCTAAAGTATTCTAAGAAATAATAACTTTCATCAAATAAAACTTACCATCCTTGCAATTTACATCTCTCTAACAGCTAAGAACACAATAATAAAGAAAAATACAAGTTCGGTGAGAATTTACAACAAGGCTCCAATGGAAAACATTTCTAAAAACATAAGCTTTTTTCTTATGAAGCTATTTACCTCAAACAGGAATCCTTACACCCATAAAGCTATTTCACTTTACAAGAGGCAGTTTAAGTTCGGGGTATATCACTCTTAAAATATTTCTTTAAAATTGAGAATAGAAATTTCTAGACGTAAGTCAAGAAAATTTCCTAAGTGCTCTCTAGGAGTTTAAAGCGAAACCTCTCTATAAACTCCATTAAGCTAAGCGGGATGCAATGTTTCGATAAAACGTACCGCACCAACTGTCTGCGTTAGATTGAAACTTCGTAAACTTGCCATTTTTTATGTTAAAAATAACATAAACATGTTACATTAAATAGACATTCATTTTATATTATGCATGCAAGGTAAAAATTACATTGTTTGTTAAAAAACTTTTGTGTATTTGTTTGCTTATGTTATGACAATATTTATTTTCAGAATGAATTGAGAATATTCGTTAAATAGTTTTAGCTTTGCGTTTTATTATTGTTTATTTTATCAATGAAAAAATATATACTTATCAGCAATTTATTTATTACTTAATGAAGTATGTTTAAGCTAACCCTGATGCTTGATACATTTTAGTATAAAGTTGTCACAAGTTAAAAGGTGATGCAAAAATGTTTCTCAGAAGAGACTATATTCATGTAAATAGAAATGTCAGCGAAGTTCAAAAAGCAAATTTATTATAGAGCGGCCATTTGGGAAATTCATACACCACAAATTGAACCAATTCAGGTTTAAATACAAAAAAAAACGTGTAATGTTAATCTTGAGAAACATATTTGTAGTCATAAATTACTATAGATGCTGAAATAAGTAAGAACGAAGCAAACTATTCCGAATATGTTCACATGAATATTTCAATGAATTTTTAGTCTAGAAAGACAACGAAGACATTTATTACAGCTAGAAATAATTTTCATATTCCATGACACTAAAAAAGGGACGGAATGTGAATAATTTTAATATTTTCCCATCCTATAGGTAATTGGGGCAAACATTAATTACGGGGAGTTGAGCGAGTGTGGTTTGCAGTCGCCGGACCTTAGCTTGCTTTTTGCTTCACGATGAGCATTATTTTTTTAAATACTATCAAACGCTTTTTATTACTTATAAGTTTTATTATTTTTCTTCAGTGATATTCAATAAATTGGAGCGTCTAAATATTAGCGTGGAAATCGAATGAATACAGTGGTAAATAATAGAATATTAACGTAAGATCATTGCACCTTTCAACTCTTGTAGCGTTTCAATATAAATATGTACCTAAATATATTTTTTTTCACCAACCCGCACTCGGCACTTGGCCAGGGAGGCCTGTGTCCTAGGAGTGGGAACGCTGATGATGATGATGATGATATTTTTTTCAAATAAGTTTACTTACTCGTAATTTAAATATCCTCACTAACATTAAATCAAATTTTCATACTTTTACTTACGATAGAAACAATAATTTACTATAATATAGGTAGGTACCTACTAGGTGAAGTAGGCAAGATATTTTCACCGACCCTCGCCGCTATCCCGGTGTCATATAATAAGGGTATCGTATTGCTGTAACATTATTATGTCTTTTCTACTGAAATAACAAGATATGGCAACAATGTACTTTCCATTGTTAATGGATATCTCGTGTTTGAAATATAATTTGCGAATAATTCGTTGAAAAGCAGACATTATAGTATCTAGATTATAATATTATGATGGACTTAAACAGATAACAGAAAATTATTTGATGTAGGTTCTATGCCTACATACACCCTTTATAAATAATTCCTTTTATAAATAATAACTCTTTTAAATAATTATTTAAAAGAGGTGGTTACATTAACGAAGAAAAAATTAAATGTTTATCGGTTGAACAGTTACTCAATCAAAATCTGTTCAACTATTATCTAGCTATAATGCCACAGATACAAACTTAAACGTACTACAACTTAAACGTACAATTTATTATACATATACGTTTTATCTACGTTGAGGGTGTGGTGACATTAGTGGCGTGTGACGCAATCCAAATTCAACGTCCCTGTGAACGTTCTCATAATCTCAGGTATACACCAAGGTTACTATCATATAAAAATACTTTGTACTTGAACATCTTTATTATATAAATATTTTAAATTTGGAAAATAGCTAACGCGACCACTTTTTAAAGTGAAACTTTTATTACATCGTCTCAAACTTTTTGGTCTGTGTAGCGCATGTCGCGTGTATCGCGGCTGCCGAGTAGGTATACCTACTCGGCAGCTGACCGTCACGCGACATGCGCTACACAAAGCAGTGTTCGGAACCGTTCGAACAGTTTCACTTTTACCGTGGTTTCATAAAATCACACAACATTTTTTTTCTTCAAGCATGAAAATATTATAGTTACAAAAAAAAACTCATTGAATTTTCCATGTAGTCATTTGCCTATTTCACAGTTTATTTGCCTCAAAATATATGTTTCTAGAAAGTTCATTAATTGTTCATGTTAATTTTTTTAGAACTAAGTATGTGAAATACGATCACATTCGACTTTTCTAATGAAAAGCTACCGATTCAGGTACATTACTTACATCGACTTTGATGTAGTGTACCTGAGCGCTAACCCAAATAATGTATTCAGTCTGAGAAATAAGTTTGTATGTTCTTCTTTTATTTCTCTCAAACTTGGACAGCAACAAATGGATTTAGTGGAAGCGGCGAAACATCGATTCGATTGTCTGTCAACTTTACATTTCAATTCTAAAACTGATTTGTAACTTATGTATTCGAATAAAATATGTAAAATAAATATATTCATAGCAATTTAAAGCATTGTAATTGTCTAACACGAATAAAAATAGCTTATTTGCTTTGCGAGCATAAAGGTTAAATCATTTCAAAAATATGAAATAAATAATCATTTTTACTTCTTTCTGAAACACTATATTTACTATGATAGTTTACTATAAATGTTCATGTTATATCAAATTAAAAACAATATAAGGCTTAGACTATCTGTTAAAATAAAACCTCATCACTCAACCGAATGTCGACACCAATACAGAAATTAAATCGGTGAGCGTAAAATTAATTATGAAGGGACGATGAATTTTCAATGTGAGTCAACATTAGACTGCAAAATCGCCTTTACGGTTGGGCTCTCGTGACTATTATCAGGCCATGCCAGTGAGTAACGATAAGTATGTATATGAAGTAACTGTTATTGTTTCCACTGTTTGCCTTAATACGGGATCTGAATTGATGAACTGGAGACAATGGAAGCGAGCGAACTTATGCTAGCAGAAACTTTATTGTGTGAGACAAATGACAATTTTTATCGTAGGAAAAGATGGAGAGCTTCAAATAAAATTGCTCTTTATTATGCCCGGCTTTCGTGGAACGAGTGGATTAAATTTCTATGGGAATATGGATATAAATTTTGATTTTGGAAACAGGCACGTTCACACGTAATTTATTAGTTCGTAAAGTGCTTTGTGGCTATTTTCAATAATGGTAATTCTAATAGTGTTAAATTGATAGGTATATTACAAGTAATGATTGCAGATATATTTTTCTACAAACTTATGTACCTACACGACTTCCAGAATTACTTTTATGTAATACACGAAGATTCTGAGGTGCTTCTACATTACAATTTATAATCAATATAAATAGCTCATACACATATATTTTTGTTTTAATAAATTAAAAAAATAAGTTCTAGTACTTCTAGTCACTAACTCAGGCCCCGGAACCACAGACACAATAAAAAATCTATTGTGTCGTGGACCGATCGGGCCACTTGGGGCTCAATGGGTTACAAAAATTTTCTTTAACTGTTACTAGGAGGTCCAGTCTATTAAATCTGCAACTATTTCATTTATCATCAGTGTTATTATAGTAAATAGTTTCCATATTTAACATTTATTTACACATTCGTTCACATTTATTTTTAATCATTTTTGCGGCACCAATATGCATCAAAGTTTAATTTCAAAGAATATTTTATACATTTTATATTTTATATTTTTTTATGCGTACGGTACTTATATATAAAACATACGGACTTTTCCCTGTTGTGCAATGAATATTGAACAATCCGGATCAGACTCTCATAGTTAATCTCCTTTCCGCGGTGTTACAGCCCTTTTTAATTTAGGATTGCCATACGTTATATCACGTCACGTGACCCGAATTCGAATGAACGTTAAGCTGGAAAAGTTCATCGGTTCAACTTTTTATACGGTGAAATTTTTGACATTAAATCAAGGCAAAATTTAATTAATGGTTTGCTCGTTTGAAACATTTTGCAGTGGTATCAATAAAGAAACAATAATCCATATAAACGCTTGAGTGAAAAAGTATAAACTCCGTATAAGTTTGATGCAAAACTTGTATGAGTTAGACGAGTTTAAGAAAGGATTGAAATACAATGGTTTTGCATCGCAATATATCGCCTCGGGACTGCAGTCGCCTCTGCAACATTGTTACACGATAACTTATATTCGATTTCGTAATGGAATAAAACAGCAAACACAAACATCAAGATTGGAAATGTAGGTTGCATACTCTTTATTCTTATAGGTATAAGATGTTTCTAAGTAATAAATTATGAAGTTATTTTTTTATAAAATATTATATAGTATGTTTGTATAAGCCATGATATTGACCCATCGGCACCCGTCGGGCAACCGATTTAAACCATCTGCATCATAAAGATAGGTTTCAGTTATTTTAATGAAATATTATATTAAGTAAATGATATTTTGTATGTGTTTAAATAATTAAGTTACAAAAAAGAAGTCGATAAAATTAACGCATAATACGTAAATGTACGCTTATCGCATTATTTATATTCAAGCTTTGAATTATTCACCTCTAGTATACATGTGTTTAAAGTTAACCCTCAAACGTTTAGAATTTAGACTATAATTATCTAATCAGCCCCAGTAATGCCATATGCATATTATCAATTTCCAATCTATAGTTGACAAAAGTATAGTTAATAGTGCCTAATTGCGCATTTAGCATTTCTAATGTTATGTTAGCTATAACAATGATTATATTGCCAGTTGTGTTTGAGTAGATTAGGCTAGAATACCCTAGCTTATTGTTGGATCGCGTGGTTATGCTTAGGTAATTGGCGGCCACGGTAATTATCCCTACAATAGGAGAGATAGCGTGCATCCTTATATTTAGGCACAATTTAACATATACTAAAGTTTACAATTAGACGCCTCACAGTATTAATGCTTCGCGAAACTAGTTTCTGTGTCACGCAATTAACAGAAACAAGCGTTTATAATTTATTTACAGTTCACATTTCGTAGAATTTTCGAATGTAAACGTTTTGTGTTTTAATTATGTACCATTAGGTTTTGATAGGTACTTAATGATAGGTGAAAAATGAAGGGACTACTAATATCCTCTAGTGAAGAAGTAGTTATTAGTATAGTACTATAATATTTGTAGACTGATAGATCTAACAGTTTATAATAATTCTCAAATTATTTATCGAATGTGCCCAAGTAAGTTTTTATATGCAGAGAAAGGCCTATTTTTTCAATTGTATCGATATCAATATCAGATACCTAAGACAATTGCCGTGGAAAGGTATACACTGCAATAAGAAATACATAATATTCTCATGCGAAGTTAGTCCATACGCAAGTTTAAATACCATCTCGTTAACGTGTTAACAACAAATCGCTGTAACCACGATATGGTCGCCTCGGGCCGAGTTCATTGTTATTGCAATTACGAACCATACTAGTTGTGACCTCGTAATAGACAAACACAGATGCCATTATAGTAATGGCCGTTTTAAGCGCCGACTCGGAGCAAAGCGCTCGACTTTAAGTTACTTGATGAATATTGAACGTCGCGCTTTCCGTACAATAGTCGCACATAACACTACAAAGATGCGATTTGCAGACTGAAATCAGAGCTGGACGTAACAACTGTCCCCATGGAATCGTCATTTAATTTCATGAGCGCCGCGAGCGGAATGAATCTTAAGTCGCATCTGCAGTCTATCGAGATAAAGATCTTTATTGAATCGCATTTGCATTGCGCAAATCCTTGCAGCGAAATAGACCATATACAGTGAATATCTGATTGCTCTATTTGAATATACTTATCGAAATACGCTCGCCTTAAACGTAATCTACATCGAATCATATTCGAGTCTTAATTTCTTTAGCATGCAATACAATACTACGATTAAATTTCCATGCGCGTTGTGAATTTATATTTATTTCATTTTTTCTTTTGATTTAATGCCATTGTTAAATTTGTTTCAAATATTCGAAAAAGCAGTAATTTCATTGAAATTCGTACTTTAACATTCACTATATTGAAATAAATAATTCAATAAGTATCGAGCTTTTATATGAGTGCCCAAAAAGTACCTACAATTGCGTTTATAGGTTTCATGTATTACTTGTGAATGGATACATGTATTTTTTTTTAAATTCTACAATCACATTTAAATGCGTCATCAGATTTAGATGTAATATAGGGTACTGTGTTTCCGCCCGCGGCTTCGCCCGCGTTGTAAAAGACTGCATTTTCCATGGAAATGATATGATTCATTACGGTTAAAAGTAGCTTATATCACTCTCTAACCTCCCAGCTATCTCTAAACACAAATATCATATCATAAAATCGTTCCGTTGGTACATGGAATAAATGCAAACAAACTAACAAATACATTTGATTATTTTTCCGACCCAAATATCGACCAATAGAATTGCACCATTCGACGTCACGTGGTACAACCTACATGGTATTATACTGATAATTTTTTGAAAATTTTCTCTGGTCGTTGACGTCAAACTGACAGGTTCAATTCAATTGTGAAATTATTGGCCGACATTTGGGACGGAAAAATAATCTCCCGAATACCACACGAGCTTATCATGAACCTTGACTAAAAACTTGACTCCTTCATTTGTTTGCAACGAACCTATCGGAAAATACCCGATAATTTTGAAGCTCTTGTGGTATTATAAGTGAATAATGACGTTACAGCTCGTTAGTAGTCAAATATTACCAAGAAATGTAAACATTTAAAATATGAACATTTTCTAGCACCAATGTTTCATTAATTCAATTGCGATAATAAACAAAAATGTCTTTCATAAAAAGCAATCTGCATCATTAAAATTAAGGATGATTACTAAGAATACCGAGGCACATTTTTAGCACTCGCGTAGAATAACGAAACGTGAAGCGAAATAAAATAAAAGTGGCTACATAACTATTAAGAAAAAAGAGAAGGCGAAAACGTAATGATGCTTTTATTGAAACGGCTGATGTCTCGGAATCCAATAACGTCGAATGGTATACAACGGGAGAAGGAAAATTGACGTGTTTTGACAAGCGTTTGACATAGCGCTGATCAAAGGCACATCG
Source organism: Colias philodice (assembly GCF_061535455.1). Taxonomy (NCBI): domain Eukaryota; kingdom Metazoa; phylum Arthropoda; class Insecta; order Lepidoptera; family Pieridae; genus Colias; species Colias philodice. Next base: position 5,177,878 of record NC_143093.1, read on the forward strand.
CGATCGTGACCACCTGTCGTCACTTTACCATAGGTACAATAAAATTTATTTCTGAAATACTTTCAACGTGTGAGAAATAAGAAAAGGCTAGTTTGACCAAACGCGGAGATCTTTTTCTCAGAATTGCGTCAAATCTTTAAGTTTCATACTAGAAGACCTCCCTCATATACTTGCCGAATGCCGACCTAATGTTTTATTTATTATATGTCTACACTGGAATAAAATAATATGATTTATACAATTTTACGTAAGAAAAATAATAATTTTATACATAATACCCTTTAATTCTGAAATAATTGGGAATCATAAATCATAAGTGTTACGAGATGTTTTATGTTTTCATAATATCTTCCAAATACTCCTTAAGAATAGTGAATCATCTTAGCATTTTATTTGCTTCTAATTTTTCTAACATATTTTGTTAGGTCACAAAGAAGGTTCTTATGGAGAGAAAATACGAAAAAGGGGCAATAGGACAAAACAACTGCAACGTCTAACGGGGAAGCCAGTATAGTATATCTTCATTTGTAGGTACCTAACAATTTTTCTATAATATGATATGCTGGTTGTTTTAAAATATAAAAAATATTAAATAAGCATGTTCATTGTTCATAAAGAAAATCCTTAGGTATTAAAATTTACTACGAAATAAAAATCTCACCAATCCCTTCTTCTTATTTTCTTAGTTGATGGGTCCACCAACCATTCCCATTTTGAATGTGACTTATAAATTAACAATACGATTATATTATATTTTTACTTTCTTTTTGCGTTACACTGCGTAGTTAGTCTGCAAATTGTCTATTTTAAGATAGTCATTGAGAAAAGGTGTCGCCTTTTTTTTTCGTAAATTCTTTTCGTAGTTTCCATTGCTTTTGTTTTTGTAAAGCGTAATAAAATAAAAAAATTAACGTAACGAAATTTTTACTTTGTAGCGTTTAATAACAGCTATTCATCGAATAGTGATATAAAATGAGCCAAACAAGAAAATTAAGGTTCATTTTATATCTTCACACTTTTGAATTGACCGACTAAATATATTCCACAATTTGTATATTGCAATATATTATGCAGACTTTAATTTATTTGAGCTTAATAGGCTTGAGAATTGTATACATAGAACTACAAGAAACAATAATTGCATAATGAAAAACAATTTAAGTTTAATTCATTGTTTCTAGGAATGCGACATATGTACCTAGATTGAAGGTATAGCATGAGTGTTCAAGTCCCCAAACATTTACATTTTGAAAGAAGAAAGAAAGAAAGAAAATACGTTTAATCACAAATACTTTTACAAATTTTGACTTATAACTAAACACTTACATGGAAAAAAAAATAAATAAATCTTAAAATACAATAAATACATTCAAATATCTTAATATCGTATTCGTGATTAGGTGGACTACTCAGCATTTGCCTCTCCGTATTAGAGGAGAGGCGCCGGTTTTCAGTAGTCCCCTCGACTTGCTACGCTTGGAGCATCAGAACGGTCTTCTGGGTGGTTAAATTAGGAGCTAATACATAATTTAAAACGTAAAAAAAGAAACAATAGGTGATTAAATGTTATACTTATATAGGTAGTTAAAATTGACAATCCAGACAATGTAGATAATTATAAACTTACTTGTACATACATAATATTTAAATATAATAGGGTTACTCAGATTAAAATAAATAATATATAAATGAAAAATATATGTAATAATGTAGATATATAAGGCTGTACATTTAGCGCTATTAGGGCTGGTTAAGAAATTGTGCAAGAACAACTTTTTTGTACTTATATTTGAAATTCTGTAGTGTTTTACAATTTCTTATTGGTGGAGGCAAATTATTCCAGCACCTAGTAGCGCTGTATGTGAAGCTTCCCCTGAATGCCGCTGTGTAATTTCTGGGAACTGAGAGCTTATACATAGACGCCCGTGTTTTATATAACCGATTGCCGTCGTCCATCCACTTGAGTTTGTTATAGAGGTAGGCGGGAGCTTTTGTCAGGATCACGTTAAAAAGTAGGGAAGCGAGGTGCAGTCGCCGCCTACTCTCCATGTTTAAGATTTTATTGGACTTTAGGGTTGGTGTTATATGGGTCCGAGCGGGTATGTCCCAACAAAAACGAGCGCAGGCATTTTGTATACGCTGTATTGAGTTTTTAGTGCGTACCAGCAATCTAGGACCATACATCACATCGGCATAATTGAATTTTGAGAGCACGAGTGATTCGCAAAGCTTTATACGTAGATCTGTGTTCAAATGTGCTCATTATGTTATACAAAACTTTTAGGCGATAGAAGCAGTTTGCTATTAGTGAATTGATATATTTTTCGAATCTAAGTTGTTCGTCGAATATAACTCCTAAATTACGAGCCTCACGTACACGCTCGATGATAGTACCTTGGATGTTCAGTACTGGATTATGCTGCTCGACGCTTTTTACCTGTTTTGGTGTACCTAGAATCATGAATTTCGTTTTGTCAGCGTTTAGCAGCAAGGTATTATTTGCTGACCATGTAGAAATTCGATCTAGATCGCCATTTAGTTTAACTAAGCAGTCGTGTGTGTCATCGGGCTTGAAGGAGAGATACAGTTGTATATCATCAGCGTACGAGTGAAATTTACAAAAGTGAATATTGTTAATAATGTCCGCGGTGTATAAAATAAATAATAGAGGGCCTAAAATTGAGCCTTGAGGAATACCTCGTTCGACAGACCTACACCGTGAAAACAACCCCTTGCCGTTTTCTCCCGTGATCATGACTGTTTGAGTTCTATTGTTTAGATAACTGTCGAACCATGAGACTGCGCTTTGTGTAAATCCGTAATAAGATAATTTGGCCAGCAATAGAGGTATGTTCAAGGTATCAAAGGCGCGCGAATAATCGAGATAAACAAGAATTGTGCCCATACCTCTATCCTGTGCTCTAATTATGTTATCCACTACATCCGTTAATGCTGTAGCAGTTCCGCGTTGTCGTCTAAAGCCCGATTGTAAGTCCGGTAACATTCGATTTGCCTCTAGGTATTCCACTACTTGTTTGTATACAATTTTTTCCAGTATCTTTGACATACACGGTAGAATACTGATTGGCCTTAAATCTTTATATGAATCAGGATGATCTTTTTTTGGAATCGGCTGCACTAGTGCATTCCGCCATAACGTAGGAAAAGCATTCGAGGATATTGAGGTGTTAATGATGTGTGTTATGATTTTTAAAGTAGATGGTGTAGTTAATTTTAGCATATCAAGCGAGATATCATCGCTGCCTACAGCTTGTGATGTTAGTTCTCGAATGGCTTTCCATACGGCTTGATCAGTCACTGGCTTTAAGGTAAGGACGGCATCTTTATTATATCGATGTGATTCATAATACGATATGTATGATGGTGGTGAGTGTCTAGGACCGGGAGTGTCAAGGAAATGCATATTAATGCAATTAGGATCACGCAAGTGAGGTGGTAAGAGCTGTTCTCTTTGCGGCTTTATCCGTATATGTTTTTTTAAGTGTTTCCAAAGGGCCTTAGGGTTTTTTGTGTTGGCATTAATAAAACTATCGAAATAAGCTTTTTTTTCCCGGTTGAGAGCGCCTTTGACGTAATTTCTGAGCTCGTTATAATAACGTATATGGGATCTTTGTTTGGTTAATTTCGCCCGAATTTGTGCATCATCCCTATCTTTCATAATTAATTTCATATTGTGCGTTATCCACGGATATTGTTCGGACTTAACCCTAAATGTTTTTTTCGGGGCGTGGATATCATACAAAGCTAGAATACTGGCAGTGAAGGTAGTAAGGGCTTCATCCACATTTTCCATTAAGAGAATTGCGTCCCAGTCAAAGGAGGTTAAAGATTGGTTGAAGTCAGTTAAATTAATATTTTTAAGAGAGCGCCTTGACATCCATTTAGGTTTAGGTTTTTCCTTTATAATATTTAAAGTACAAGTTATAAACGCATGGTTGCTCAGATCACTTATATAATCTACTTCTACCCGAGACACTGAGCAGTCTGAACATATTAAATCTAACAAGGTCTCATTTTCGCTTTTAAAATGTGTAGGCTTAGTCACATGTTGCTTCAAATTGGTAGTGGTTAAGAAATTGTTCAATTTTATAAAACTAGTACTTTTTTCGTTAAGTACATTTATATTAAAATCACCTACTAATATCATATAATCACTCCATACAAAGGAACTGATCGATTCTGTGAGGGCAGCGAAGAAGGTGTCCATATCTAGCCAGGGCGGCCTGTATGCGGTTCCAATTACGATTTTTTTACCACGAGAAATAAATTTGAGCCACATCTGTTCAACCGTGTATACCTCAGGATGTTTTAAAACATGTATCGTCAAACCGTCACGAACATAAAACCCTACTCCACCTCCTCGTGAGCGAACATCAGGCGGGCGTGGGCGGTGGCGCAGGCGGTAACCAGGCACCGCTGGCGCACGTCCCTCCTCGCCGGCGCGGAGCCAGGTCTCGTTTATGGCCATGATGTCTACAGCGTGGCGCATGATTGCAACTAGAAACTCGTCATGTTTATTTCCCAGCGATCCAGGGTTAAGAAAACCAATTTTTAGCTTGTTAACTATACCAAAGATAATAATAAAGATAAATAATTATAATATGAACCGTTGATATGTACTTTATAACTGTATGCGATGTTGTATATAGGAAAGATTTTTAAAATTCGATATATATTAATTGGTACATTGAATAATAGATGATAATAATAAAATGTGATATTTTCGGTTTTTATTACGTATATAATATATAATGTAGATAGATAATATTTTTTTTGAATTTGTGATGTAGTATATTTATTAGATTTATTTTTATAAAGTAAAAGTGTCAGTATATAGAATATTAATATATCATGCACACCACCATTTACGCATACAAATTCCATTATTTTACACATTAGTTGTAAATCAAACAATATATTCCTTATTAACGTCGAACAAACAATATCAATGCTAAATTGTTCAGATACATTATATTTTAAAGATGACTTAAAGATTACTTTATACAAACTATATAATATTTTTCTTTTATTTTTATACGTATGATAAATGATAAATATGAAATAATTCAGTGATATTTTTAACAGATCGATTGACCGTTCCAGGTAGCATACGATTATCGAATTTACAAATGTACTTTTAGCAAATAAAATTAACAAACTGATTCGGAACCAAAAACCTTTTTCAGATCATCATCTGAATAAATACGGTAAGCCCTAGATTGTGGTTCTTTTCTAGCGTATATATACCCTCCACGGGTCCATACATATCTCCATTTTTTCGCACTACCCTCTTGACGCGCTAAGTAAAATAGCCTACGATTTATACTCGTTAGGCGTTCATTGATATAGAATCGGTGGGGCGCGCCGGCGATTCCAGTACCTGCGGTGTCAGTCGCCCGCCGTACGCGCGCAGCACGTAACATCTCGTCGCGCAGGTGTCTCCGCGTAAAACGTACAATCATCGCGCGCGCTCGCACACGGTCTTGGGATTCATGCTGTGGTACACGCGTAGATCCGCTTCTCTCCGCGCTCACTATATCTCTTTCTTCCAAACTGATGCCTATTTTTTTAGCTAGCGAAATAATTATGTGTGTAGGATTTTCGCCATTGCTTTCGGGCAAACCCGTAATCTCCAGATCGTTAATAAGATTACGCTGCTCGGATTCATTCAAGCGTTTTTGTAGTAGGTTGATATTACTATTTAGTTCCTCTATTTGCTTATTTTGTGACTCCAATTTTAAGACTTTATCCTCGATAATATCAAGTCTACTAGTAAATTCTGAGACGATATTTGCCAACTTGGACATCTCGTTTCGAAAACCCGAAAGTTCTGTGCGTAATAATTTTATCTCGTCCGCCAAATTGGATTGCCCCGGCTGAAGGGAACCTGCATCCTCATAGACATCACCCGGGCTGTTATCGTTCATCGGCTTGTTTACTTTTTCAGGTTTGTTTTTACATACTTTACACAACCAACTTGGGCCAATTCGTGATTTAGGACTTACACAGGTTTTGTGATAAAGATCCTTGCATCTTGTGCACCTAGCGTCGTCTGTGGACGCAAATTTACCACATTTGCCACATTTGTTACTCATGATTGTAGTTTAATTAGTTGTAGGGGTTACTAGATTGGCTGTAGCTTCTTGCAGATGACTAATAGATGGCAGTATTTTGAGTGGTACAGCGAGGCAATGAATTTGCAATTTTTTGCTCGATAATATTGCTATTATTATAGTTTTTTTTTTTTATTTGTAAGATAAACACTTATCAATGGAAAGTCAAGAATACTTGCGTATATGGTAATAATAATCCTTTTGTGATTACTAAAATTGGAGATGTATTTCACGAACAGCTGACGGTCAGCTGTTTTTCTTAGACACTCATATACACTTGTTTTTCACTTATCCACGATTGTCAACTGATAACTGCATGTAAGTTCACTGGAAATACTTATTTTAAGTGCTTTTTTATGCTTTAATTATATTTTTAATGATTTAAAGTACAAAGAAACGAACTGTCACTCCAAACGTCAACGGTCGTCGTCGTTTGGTCGTCGTCATTTTAATCCTAATATTTCATCTACATAACCCTTACCTGGCGTTAGTCCATACACTTAGCTTATGTTATTGTATTCTGAGTTAAGCCTATCTTGTACACACATAATATTATGTATTTTTACTCATTCGTCTGAATTTTCTAAGAACATAAGGATTCTACGGGGATTATCATAAGCTAAATACAATTTATATTGGTACCTACTTCTAGGTATTCTCTTAGCGTGTCGAGAATATTTTATTTTATTCATATCTCAAAAATATTTAAAAGTATGTTTTATATCGATTATACTATTCAAATGCGTTATAGTACATAAGTCGATAACACAATGTGAATTTTTCTTGCTAAGGAACTAATGTTTTCGTAAATTTTAAACGCAAATTGCATACGCAAAGAACATAGGTACCTACTAATGTCAAATTAATCTTTCTTAGGTACTACAAAAAAATATAGAAAGCATTAAACATGTGTATTGGTATCATAAAAAATGCAATTAATTACCTAATATTCTAATTATTTTAATACGCTAAGTTAGGACTTATTTTCATTCAAATGTATCTGAAATTTATTAGCGACTACGCAGCCCGGATAGCTCAGTTGGTAGAGCATTGGACTTTTAATCCAAGGGTCCAGGGTTCAAGTCCCTGTTCGGGCGAAACGTTTTTAAATTAGTCCAGTCTTCATAATTATTATTTTAAAGTAAAAATTGTGAATAATAAATTTTATTACAGTATTGTTTTATACAACTTAGGGCCGATTTTTCAATGCTTGGATGAAACTTATTCGTCGAATAATGTATAAAACTACCATTTTAAAAAGTATTCTAATTGCCCGTATTTGACAGTTTACGTGACATTTTAATATTATCGTGTAACTAATACTTTATTGGACGGATAAGTTTTATCCAAGCATTGAAAAATCGGCCCTAAGTTGTATAAAACAATACTGGAATAAAATTTATTAGTAGTTAGTATTTAGTCCATAATTGCATAGCTATCTATTATTACGATTGATTTGCATTATTGGTAGGCGCAAACTTGCTGTAATTATCATAAAATATTAATATACATTAGTAGCACAATTTACATACTTATCAGGCTGATATCTGTATCGGACAGGCCAAGGGTCGCAATCACGCTTGAGAAGGCATTTAATCAGATATACATACTGTCTAGAACACACACTGAGAACATGATGGGCAATCACATAATCCAATCTTGTTAATATACCCGTAGGTTTTACGTGGTCATTATCTATAGTTCCCTTTTTGTTACTTTGATATTTAATCGTCGTAATATGGAATTTAAATTAAATGCAGAGAAGTAGTTAAAATATGTTTTTTTATTATTATTAATGCAAATTAACCATTTATGCTTAATTATTTACTAACAATTCTCTTACCACTTTAATCGGCATACCTACTTGCACATAAGATTGTGTAGATTTTGATTAAAACTCAATACAGGAAAATAAAAAATACGATCAGGTAGGCTTAACGATGTTTTTTACAAAATAATTGTAATTTTAAATCCTAATCCTACAAAATAAAACTGAAATTTATATGTCACGCACGCACCAAACTTTTTATAAGTTTTTCGTATTCGAATGAATTCAAAACACCCGTTCGATGTACCACTTCTAAAGTGTCCCCTAAACTTTAAAAACTTTCTTTTTGAGAATAGGTCGAGCATTGCTGCAGGCTGCACCGGAAAAGTATCTCCCACAAAATATCAGCTCAAGAAGTTGAATTTTATGTAAATTAACCTCAAATCGCAAACTCTAACCTCAACCTTCTTTTGAACACTTTATTTTGCCGTAGAACCTACTTTTGAATTCGGTAAAATACGCGACTTGTGAATGTTGTACGGTGTTTTTTTTATTTTCTAAATGCAAATTATAAACCATGATATTATTTTGTTTTTCTATGATATATTATAGAATTAGATAACGAGCAACGAGGATCATAATACGTAACAAGGTTTCTGAAGTTCCCATGTAAACCATGGATACATACCTATTTCAGCTAGCGTAAAATTGTAATTTGGGGTTTGGAAGGGTTTGTAGGAATAAATTAAGTAAGCTATTCATATATTATGGTATTCGTATTTGTTACAGATTAAATATTAAAATTGTGTTATTTTTCATGAGACATAATATAGTACTGTTAAACATTAATGTCAAATTAAAATTATGATTGGTTAAGCCCTCTGAGATCCATAAATATTTAATTAGAGTACCTATACATTTTTTAATCTCTAAAACCTGTTGTTAAACTTATAATATAATGGCAAAGCGTGGGCAGCTTTCTGCAAATAGCTTACCTGGTTTGTCCTTCATCTAAAAATACTACTCAAATACAAAAAATCATAAAACTTGACTAAAGTTAACGAGAAAAATCTTGATTATATATTTTATCAAAACAGAGAAAATGTAATATAAAAGTTCGATATCCGATGCCTAGTTTTCGTAACAATGAATTGAAGCCTCGAAATCTGCTTTAGGTCAATTCCTTATTCGCAAATTACCTTAGAAGGGAATTCGCTTACAATTTGTATTCAGCTGTAAGCACAATTTGCAATCAGCAAAGCCTATTACGGAGTCGCAGACGAGGTCGCATATTTATAGAACCATTAAGCATATTGTCATAACGAAATTTCATCTTTGGAAACGTTTGCTTCATCACGAGTTCCAAAATCCTTAATGTCATTTGGAATAATTCAAGATTTTGTGTGCTTATAGATTTACCTATAAGTGATTCAGAAATCAGAGGGTTAGGAAGAACATATTTATTTGAAGCTTCATTTCTCTTCGTGTGTACTTAATAATAGGCACATCATTTATTGGGCATTCTTCTAATAGAAAATATAAACTAATCTATCTATTTATTTTAAATACAGACAAAATATTTATTTTTTAAGCAATTAAGATTTATACCTAGGTATATTTTTTTTACTTCATTTTTTTCTCGTAATAACTTTACAGATATACATCCATATTATTGTGAAAACAGACCTTACTATGTTAGTAATAGAGAAGTTTCCAATTTCGTTTTGAGATGCGGGTAGAATTACTAAAGGGTAAAAGGTCTAGGACCACTTCACATACGAAACACGACAATATTTTAACAAATATGCCCGTTGAAGATAATTGAACCACTATTCTATTCTTACTTGCGTTCCACAGCACGCATTGGAGTGAAACCCACATATTTTTATACACACTAGTTCCCTGTGGTTTCAAAGATTGACAAAACAATAGCAACAACAGCGAGCCAGCGCTTTAATAAAATTATTAATTGGGCGAAGTATGTAAGCTCTTCAAGTTCAACAACTACAACATTTCTTCATACAATATTTGTACATAATATTTACGAAGCCACATAACGTAAATAATGTACATGTTAAGCCAAGAAGAGGACCTACCGTGTTTATCCATTACCATTTAACACTAGTTATACAAAATATTAATGATTGTAAAAAAAAAAACAATAATAACGATAACGAAAAATAACGATAAATATCGTTTGTTGTATTTTCTGCTATAATTATCTACTATCCTAATATACAAAACGGTTAACCTATTTACGCGTAAACCAAGATCCAATAAGATACAGAATATCTCAATAAACTAATCGCAATAAGGAAACTCGATGCGGATAAGATTTGAGATAATAACATTAATACCTACAATAACAAGAGACTTTGTTTTGTAATTCTGTTTATTTCACTTAACCGGTGCAATGCATTCTAGTTGCTTGTTCAACGAACTGACATAATCAAATTTTGAGGTGGGTACCTATTCCGGCATGACAACAAAATTTAACGACTGCTACTCAAATAGACGAGAATTGCTTCCTTTGGCTCGTTAATACTCTTTGAAATTTAAGAAAATTACAATTAACAATCATTACGAGATTTGACCAAAGAAAAAAATCTTTCAAAACCTGAAATGTGGAAGAATGTGCGACATGTCATAGAAAGAACTATTAAAGTCTAACTGATGAAAGTACGAAAGAGTGTTGCAGTAATGACAAATTCACGAATTCGTCTTTTTCAATCACACGATACATTATTTTTACACATTAAATAAATCCATCTACCGACCATAAACCAATTTTACACAATTTGTTAATACTAGTTAAAAATATGGCAGGATTTTTCTCCACCTCTGTTTAATTAACTCCACTGAACAAAAGTCTGAATACTAAATTGCCAGTATAAGCTTTTGGTGAAAAATAAACGTTAGAATACAGAAACGCGTGTACTGTGTTGGATTAGAAAAAGCAATTTGGAATATTCGTTACATGAACTCGACTCGCACTTGACCGGTTTCTGAACGAGATTAAAGACCAGTTTACGAAGTACGAATAGAACTAGTTGCTAATAAACGTGGAGTTGGCGAATAGTTACTGAGCTATTAAACAAATTTAGTTCGAATATTGGCATAAGTTGATAGCATAGAGTTCCGTTATTTAGCAAAGAATGTAATAAATAGGTACTTAAAAACAATCAGATTAAATATTGTAGAGGTAATCAGACTTCAAATCAAATTGCTAACTAGAAATTCATCTTGTAACTATACATAAGTATATAACTGGTCGGTTATTAAATTATCTGAATAGGGGAAACATCTACTCCCAACTCCCAGCGCACATTTAATCAAATTAAAGAAGGTATTCATACATTTTATATGAAACCCAATACCAAGTTTATAATTGCTACTAATAATTAAATTATTTAGAGGCTGTTGTAATGTACGTATAAAATATAATATTATGTTTCCTAGAATGAAATCATCCAAAAATACATCATTGCAAAATAACAACAAAGAGAAAACTAAGCAACGACGACCCCATCTACTATAATAAGGACGCTTAGGGTAACGGTATAGTACCTATATCGTATAGTAACCTCTCGCAGTGAATTACAATGTCCCTACATGATAATCGTGTACTTTTTCCATTCACAATCATACATTTTCAACTTCCTGCGCGTCAGCGTTCGGCGACAAAACCGCACCGCATCGGCATCGGTAATCATAACAGCTGAGCGTTCATTAGCATTGCTTGTGTGCTATTCACCCACACAATCATTAGCATAGCCATTGTGGGTGTAATAACTGGGCTTTAAGAAGCACGGATTGGTAGGTCACTGATTTTAAGCTGTACCGATTAGGTTTAGAAGTGTGAACTTACCTGCTTTGAATAATAGCACGGAAGTTTCATTGCGAATATTCCTATTTGAATTGAATTACTGAAGTTATTTCACATTGAAATGTATAAACTAAGATGCTTCTCCTTCATCCAAGAAAAAGTTAAATTGAGTACGTCATGTCATTCATCAACATAAATAATATTTAAAATGCATTAAGTTAGCTAGATTTCTTTCTTAAGATATTAATTAAATAAGTCCCGTCTCAAAGACAGTGTCACAACGTCTTAACTAGAACTCGGAGTATAGTTATGTAAAGAAAGGCCGCGGCTTCAAGTTTTTCGTGCAGTTAGAAACATTGCATCGTTTTCTGAATTTATTACGAGCAGCGGTACGTATATCGTGTGCACTCTGTCTAATAAAAGCCTGGCCTTGATGCACGGCTGGTTCAGGTGATTCCCGTAAAGCTAGGCGCTTTGCTTGTTGAATGCTTATTTATTTTATCAAAGCCTCGTTTGCGATATTTACTCGAGAACATTTTATCATCAGCCATTCTAACGATCACACACAGTAAACTCTCGACTATACATGACTATACTAAACATTCATTTTATCATTTTATTTGTACATAATACACGAGCTTTCGCTTATGTAAACATTAAGATATCTCTAGCTCGGAAATACTGAATCATTAATACGCTCGATAAAGATACTGTTTGTATTGAGTTCATCCAATTATTTAATGGACGCGAACACGTGAATGATTAAATAACTAAAACAAAACAAAGGAAAATTCGTTTACAAATAAACGGTGTATAAATGAGGGTCGTTAACGTGAATAATGTTATAAAAACGTCATGTTTAAAGGCTGCTCTCATATGAATGACGATTATTGCGTTTAAATCGATGCTTAATATCTCATTATCTTATGATCATCAATGTTAATATTAATAACAGGTAGGTAGATGAAAACTATACATATAAGCCAAGCGTTATTTGTTTTCAATTCGATCACAACCAAATTATAAGTTGATGTGTTTTTGCCTTTAAAACTACTCGTTTATCGATTAACTAAAATATAAATATTACGATTTTCTATAATTTTTCAAATCATAAACAAAAGTCTGTAATATAAATATACAATTTCAAGTGCTCAATTTTAAGTGAGCATGCAAAATCTATTCCAATCTAATATAATCAACATTAGATTTAAACATTCCTAACTTTGTCTCGGTAACAAACTAATGTTGATATGTTTGTAACAGCGAAGGGGAAGCTTAATAGATTCAATTAGTAATTATTATTCGCTTCGTGTATCCAACTCGAGACAAGTTGCGGAAACAAGAGACAGAACCAACATGGGAATGTGTTCAAACGTTATTGTCCCAGAAGCATGTTTCGCAAATTAATCGGATTTCGCACTACATCACAGTCTTCCGCCTGTCGGAAGATTTCTGGGCGGCCGCAGGAACAATCAACGTAATAGGTGTATCATTAATATAGTGCTTGAGATTGATGAGATGCAAATATAAACAGTACCTAATGGACATAGCAGACTTTATCTATACGGGGAGTGTACGAAATTAGCTTAAATAGCCCTTAATAATGATAACAGCCCTAGAAAACCATTTTTTATTTCATAGGAATACATATCAATTATTTAACTAAATATACGAGTAAGTTAAGTATATTGCCTCCCATCAGATTGTACTATTCTGAAGCATAAAGGAAAAATGTCATGTCTTGGGTTTTTTACGACTTATGAATAAAGGATTTCCATTTCATCATGTCTCCCTACAATAACTTTATCAACAGGTGTTGGTGAAATTTCTACCATTTAGATATTCATACAATAATTACAAAAAACTACAACTACAAAAGGCTACAACAGCAATAACCTAATAATATATAATAACACAAACATTGTTTCATCGTCAAATATATCGTCAAATATATCACAATATCCAATCATTTGCAACATGGCTGCTTCATAAGATCAAGGTCCCGTACAAAGGGCTGTTTCTTGAGCCAATATGTTTCCGATGACTGCCACCAAATCTATAACAGTGCGATAAATTGCTTGTATTGGGCGGCGTAACGGCTGCACATAATGTGCGTGAGGCCACACAAACTATATCAACACAGTCGAGGTGAAAAACGTCCCTCTCATAACTTGAAAGGCAATAAGGGGCGCATCATAGTGAGTGCTGTCAGCGGCGTCGTTTATACACCTACTCGTGTGTCCACAGCGTTTCAAGTGTCACAGCCTTAATGTGGATCTTGACGGAGCTCGGGATAAATTATACGTGTCCAACTGTTTCACAGCTATTTCCCGTAAATTGAACGTGCAACAAAAAAGTGACGGCGCTCTGCAAAGTACTGCGGGTAATGGACTCACATTTAACTAGTTTTGGTTGTTTCTGCTTGTTGTTTTGTTGTATATTTAGTAGATGAGATGTAAACTTAATATTATCTTATTAATAGCATCTTGCTTTTAGTCGAATGACGTTTTCATAAATTAAACTTAAGTTTTAATTACAGCATGAAATTTTCATAAACATGCAGCAGACAATTTATCTAGTCATCAACATAATGTCTCTATATTTTGGTGCACACCCTATAATGTTATTAATAATTCGCTCGATTTGAAATTCTTTTTTGGTATTCAAAATCGGCTTCATGGCAAATTAATCAATAGCAATATTATTTTCTCGATAAAATCTAATGCGTACGCGAAATTACGAACGCAAAAGCAATACGATTTGTCACGATATATCATTGTAACACACCTGAGCAGTAATAACAAAGAATGATTGTGACACAGGTTTTTATAGTCTCTTCATTGCCACATTTTATGTACATACGACTGAAACATTACCTAAATAGAGTGTTACTTTCACAGTGCACACATTCGCTTGTTATATCGTATTATAAAAACATAGAAAAGTAAATGGTTTTTTGTTAGCGTTTGGAAAATATGAAATGGTTTTCCATAAACATTTTCATAAAACACAGTGAAATTTCGTTTTATGTGCTACATATTAAATGTAGTATCATAAATTGGACATATTGTTTCGATGGCTGAACAAAATCTAAAATTATTACCCGAACTCTGACCGCTACAATGTTTTTCCGTGCGGATGGAGGAAAAATCTTAAATGACATACATACATGCACATTTTAATACTGTAACAATATTGAACAAAGTTTCTTTGCAATAAGATATCAAGGTTATTTCACTTGCTTTTTGATGGCCTGTCAAAAGGATATTAATAATTTACGAAAAAAAGTGTCAATAGACATTTAAACCCACTTTACCGATAATATTTCAGTACAATTTTCAAATTGGATTTTATATAGTATCAATATTTTCTGCTTACCGATAAATAAGTATTAATTTATCTTACAATTTTAATTTATATGGAAATTTATTGCAAATTTTCTAGCGCCGACCTATGTATGTTTCAGGAAACAAAACCGGTAATTAAGCTGATAATGAAATTTAGCGAGAATAAATTATTTGTTTTCCATTAAAATATGTTCGTGTTTGAGTTACAATTTTCCATTCAGTTTCACTTCCATCAACGCTTCGGATAAAATGTAAGCGTGTTTCTATTTACTGGGCCAGCTCACCGTGAAAAATTTCTTTGCGTATTTAACAAGCTAAAGGTGAATTCAGACAAAGAGAGGCAAATGGCGCGAATGCTTCATCAATATCTTTTCAAATTCAATTGAACACAGAAATTATATTGGTAAATGTTTGAAACGTGTTATGATTTGTGAATATTTTGAATGGCCGAATACAATATAGGGATTTGTGTGATGTTGTAGTTCAATGCCAATATTGTATGTTATTAGTGTCGTATTATTTATCTGTATTTAGATATTTCTGTTGGTTATAATGTTGACTGAGTTATTAGCAGCAATTAAACATAATATTCAGCATCAACATAAAGTGGAAAAAAATGTATGAAACAAAATAATTCAGGAAGATATACTTTAATGTCGTAATTGTAGCGAATTATAAGATCTTGAAACTTATAAAGCGAGAGCTTGTCACAATACTGTCCTTAGTTATTTAAAAAGCATAATGAAATAAAATGTCCGTAAACAAGGCTAAAATCCTTCAGGATTCTCGCGGTCTGCAGCGTTTGATAACAAAGAGCTTCGCCGTCCACGAAATTTTATTTGGCCGTCTGGACAATAAAACGTTATTTACAATTAAAAATCTCATTAAATTTTCAGAACCATTCATAAAATAGGTCATTTTTCAATTTGCATTTTATTCGCTTTTACAATAATACCCGAGCATTACAGCGATTGTTATGGCTTTATGTTGCGGTCGTGCCATTGCACATTAGAAGCATTAATAGTTCATTACTTAATGAGTTTTTATAACTCCCTCTCGTGTAACAAAAACACAATTCCATTTTCAATTTTCATGATGAACGTCGAATGAAAATAAAATTATAATACGTAATGAAAAGCTTATTTGGAGTCGCGGTCAGGAAATCGAAAGGGTGAGCGGAAAACTTGATTTACAGCAAAGTGGCTACGAAAAGGGTTCTTTTATGAAAATTATCTGCGCAAATCCCGGGAGTAGACCGTCGGTAGTGGACGCTCGTATGTTATCATAACTTTATAAATTCTGTCTAATGTAATATACGATGTGAAGTTTTATTAATGTTTAATAGAACCGTTTCGAGCCGTCAGCAAAGTAATTAGTACGGCAATCGGTTGGTCATTTAAATTAAAGTGAATGGTGAGAGGGTGTAAAATTGTCACATTAAGGGCGCGTATAAAGTCAAATCACCAATCAACTTTTAGTTGATACGTGTAATATTCAAGACCAAATATAAAAAATAAAATATATGTAAAACTTGATGATATTTTCGATTATATTGTCAGATCAAAAACATAAAATATTGAAATTGACTCGATAGAAAAAATTCACGAAGTTACCTCTAAATTTCACACTTTTACGTTTTTTACTGGACATGGTAATACTTATTATGATTTTTTTTTCATAAACAATTATATTAAAACATTTGCAAGATATTTGTCAGAGCATTTTGTGTAATTACTTTTAGTTTTGGTTTAATCACGATAAAACACTTTTGGCGCTTACTATATTTTTAATTACGCAAGAAATCATCTTCCATCGCACGTTCCGGGAGCTAAAAACATAGTTCTATTTCATACATCAGACGCTATCGCTCCGTTGAGACGAGTAGACCACGCTAAAATTGCTGCGCCGTGTTTTATAATTACGCCGAATATTGATTTGTTGAAAATGGTAAACAACAAAATGAAAAGACTTAAGAAACGATAACTAAAGAAGATTAAAATTGAAAAGATAACTAAATGTCGAAGGTAATAATGTATATAATGTATAATATAATAGTATTGTTATAATATTAATAAATAATAATTATAATATAAAAAGATAAGTCTCGATTTACCTATTTGAGAAAGTTTAGTTTCTGTAAAATAATTTCCGTAATAGTATTGACGCGATAGCAGCAGCAACTATAGATAGGTAAATAAAATTCATAGTGGTACCTAATTCTTACAGTCGCGGTGCAATCAATCAAGTCAAGAAAGATTTATATTATTATTATTACTATAGGCAGATCCTATGTTCGCTCCAGTAAATAATAATATAAATAATATGTAAACCGGTTGTGAATAGTACATATATATTATATTTACAATCTGTATTAGATAATCATACATAACATCTATACATAGGTATAACAAATTCGTACGAAAGTCAAAACTGTACTTACATTGAATAGGTATTTTTTTATAATATACATATGTATATGTATATATATAATATATTCATAATCTGTATTACATAGTAATATGTAGTATATATCTATACATAAATATAGTTTTTAGAATTTTTGTATGTCTGTCTGTATGTATGTCTGGGCTCTAATTTTGGTGCAGATATAGCTTGAGACCTGAGAAAGGTCATAGGATGAGTTTTATCCCGTAAATAAAAAAAACTGTCTGTGTTTGTCTGTTTGTTTGTACACGCTAATCTCCGGAACTACTGGACGGATTTGAATGAAAGTTATTTTGTTGTGTAGGTACTATTATATTATCCGGGAAATATAAAATAATAATTTATTTTGAAAACTGAAACACCTGATGCAGAACCGCAACAGACCACCTAAACTATAGATTCATTTGAGAAAGTTTATCCAGGCGAGTTTGGATATTATTATTTGTGTAAATTCTGTAAATTCGTTTCCGCGAGTTGAGTATTCATGCGACGATATTTATAGATACCTACATTCATAGTGGGTACCTACAATTTACAAAGACACTTTTTATACTTAGTTATGTAGGTACCTAATTCCTACGGTCGCCTTGCAAATGCAATCAATCAAATTGACCCTGTTTGAAAGTAATTTACTAATTTCACAGAACAATTTTAAATTTGGAAAATGTGGACCCTCACTCTCAACCTGTGTCTACTGACTATTGCCACGCAGAAAAAAATACTCCAGAAAGGTACCTGCTAAAGTTACCAGCTCTCGATAAAATAATACGTAAATTTCGAAGAACTTTGTAATATTTTATAAAGGATAATTTTTATTTTTATTTTTAGAATAATTGCTGAGTCGAAAAATGTCGTACAATCTAATAGTCCATTGAATAAAAAGTTCTAGAGTGCGTGAGTTAGTAACGTAAGATGTTTCTTCGGAAACATGTCAAGAGTCCCTAGGTAATAAACATACTAAAACCCCGGGCCACTAGGAGGAGCCCCGGAGTGGGGGGAGGGGGAAAATGGGTCCATTTTTTCATTTTTCGCTTAAATCTCAAAAACGGTACATGTTAGAGAAAAACTTTCAAGGAAAAGTTGAAAGGCCATAAAATTATCTACAAGTTGTACCTGAATCATTTTTTCCTATATCCTACCGTTTCTGAGTTATACGCAGTAAAACATGATTTTGGCTCAAACAATTTCCACATCAATCGATCAAAAAATATTTCTTTCTTCCAAAAAACTCAAAAGTGCAACTTGTGACCGGTACTGATAGATTGCTCTTAATTAGGTCTATAATTGGTAAAATAAACACATTCCTCCATGGAAGCCTTTAGGAGGAATCGATTGTCAAAATATTATATTATGGTAGTTTGAGTTACTGAACTTGATCTTTTTATTTTTTTCTTCCAAAAAACTCATAAGTGCAACTTGTGACCGGTACAGATAGATTGCTCATAATTGGGTCTATCATTGATAAAAATACCAGATTCCAAAATACGATACATGAACTTTTTAACTAACTACCCTAATAAAATTCAATTCCCCGTAAACGCCTCCATGGTGGAATCTGGTATTTTTATCAATGATAGACCTAATTATGAGCAATCTATCTGTACCGGTCACAAGTTGCACTTTTGAGCTTTTTGGAAGAAAAAGAATAAAAAGTTCATGTATCGTAACTACCCTGATAAAATTCAATTCCCCGTAAACGCCTCCGTGGTGGAATCTGGTATTTTTAGCAATGATAGACCTAATTATGAGCAATCTATCTGTACCGGTCACAAGTTGCACTTTTGAGTTTTTTGGAAGAAAAAAATAAAAAGATCAAGTTCAGTAACTCAAACTGCCCTAATATAATATTTTGACAATCGATTCCTTCTAAAGGCTTCCATGGAGGAATGTGTTTATTTTACCAATTATAGACCTAATTAAGAGCAATCTATCAGTACTGGTCACAAGTTGCACATTTGAGTTTTTTGGAAGAAAGAAATATTTTTTGATCGATTGATGTTGAAATTGTTTGAGCCATAATCATGTTTTACTGCGTATAACTCAGAAACGGTAGGATATAGGAAAAAATGATTCAGGTACAACTTGTAGATAATTTTTTATGGCCTTTCAATTTTTCCTTGAAAGTTTTTCTCTAACATGTACCGTTTTTGAGATTTAAGCGAAAAATGAAAAAAATGGACCCATTTCCCCCCTCCCCCCACTCCGGGGCTCCTCCTAGTGGCCTGGGGTTTTAGTATGTTTATTACCTAGGGACTCTTGACATGTTTCCGAAGAAACATCTTACGTTACTAACTCACGCACTCTAGACCCCCCTTGGAGGCACTCATTCAATGGACTATAACCAAATTAATCAAAATAAAGTTCTGGAGGAATGTGTGTCGTCGACTGCGTATGTTTATTTAAAAATAGTATCTATACTCGCTATTTCGACAGACTTTTTTTACGGATTCGTGCTCTATACTGTTTCCCTAATATTGTTTTTTTTTTATATATTACATACAGACAGTTTTTTTATTGTTTTATAATATGTATAGATTATCATTAATAATTATAAACAAATAATAATAAAAAGACATATTACATAATTTGTGATGATTTCAACTTCACTGTTTTATACAATTATTTTAGACAACATACCTACTAACTACCGAAAATACGCGTTGAACGAGCGAAGAATATTGTGTATAATTTAGCGTGCGATGAACTTTACGTACGTTGGATGAGCCGGGTGTATGAGGGTATTGTGAGGGCGCGCGGCATGGCGCGTAATGGGCGAGGCTTAATCGTAGAATTATCTGGCTTTATACGCCCTCTTAACTCAGGGGGAAACCGCCTAATGAATCGCGGTCGTGCGCCTACGAACATTCGAAACACGAGGGTCTCCGAATACCAGTCTACAAGAACACTCGCCTATTAGTTAACTCTAATAGGTTTCCATTGTAGCTACGGACCCGTAGTTTAATTTTGTTACTTTTAAATCTCAAAATACTGTTAATATTCAGGCCTGCTTCTTTATTTGTATCTGTTTCTACTTTGAATATACTATTATTTATTCTTAATACATTATCTATTTAAAATTAAATTTTATTTTTCTTTGCATAATGTGTTTCGAGTTGATTAAATACATACCTACCTATTTTTTTTATTGTAGCATTAAGCCTAGAGCGCAAAACACACTCTTACTCCTTCAACCAAATAAGTAATATTTATTTTTATCGTGTCAATTAGTTTTTATTTTAATGTTAATAAAAAAATTATAAAAATAAATCTTTGAAAGAAACTCGTTATATCAAACTCGTATGAAATCCCACAACTTTGGCAGTCAGCACAGAAAAATACTTAAACATGAAGCAGAAGGAGCTTGATATAATTTTTAATTAACATTAATAGTTTACTTCAAAGAAACACTTCCCGAATCTGCACTTCAAAGTGGCCGCTAGCTCGCTTAACCGTGCTTAGTTAGCCAGGATTAAACATAGACTCTAAGGTTGCTTTTGCACTAGCGCTTTAAAACGCTTCCTTGGAATTTTGGTAAGATTTATATTCAATAAAGTTTTAATTACAGACTGTTTCTCTCAAGCAAAACAATTATATGTGCTTTTGGTCGTTAATTAAATTGTAGGTGTGTGTTAAGACGTAATTATGATGAAAATGTCATAAGTCACGCTTGATACTATTTTGAAAACACGTAATTAAAAGTTCTCGGTATTCTGTTAAGATGAACACGATCGGATAGAAGAGAAATCTGACTTTATATATCCACTTATGACCCTATTACTTT
Source organism: Colias philodice (assembly GCF_061535455.1). Classification (NCBI taxonomy): domain Eukaryota; kingdom Metazoa; phylum Arthropoda; class Insecta; order Lepidoptera; family Pieridae; genus Colias; species Colias philodice. The sequence goes on from NC_143093.1 coordinate 5,199,179, forward strand.
AATACATAGACATGAAAATTTTCTTCAACACAACAAATATTTATTTATTTATAACACTTTATTGCACAAACAAAATTGTAGCAGGCGTAATAATAATTATACCTAATAAATAAATAAAATTATTTAAATATGTTAAATTATTACAACAATTAATCCTATATTATGCGTTTATGAATGTTCTCCAATCTGGTGTATTTCTCTCTCACATTATTATAATTATACAGAATTATTAATATCCAAAATTAGCACACCGGTAGATAACATTATTTGTTATACCAATATAATACATTAACCAAACAAGAAATTGATACATACCTACTAAATTTAGATGTTATGATCTGATTCTACGAATACACAGCAAATTTCCATAATAGAACATGGTAAAATAATATTGATGACCATTAAAGAAAACTTAAAAGGATGAAGACATAAAAGACTTTTTTAACCATTTTTTTAATCTATCTTTCTGTTCGGACGAATTTAATTTTATACATATGTCCGCCCTGAAACCGTTTATGGGATAATGGGTTCCATCGCTAAAATCCCTTGAAACGTGAAGATATACATAGATACACGTCCGAGCTTCAACGAACGCCAGTGCAAACCCTCTTATTCGTTAATTATTCCTACAGGGACACATTTTGCGAGCGACTCTGGTTATCTCTTGGACTGTTTAAGTGATAATATGATAGCTACCGGAATACAGAATACGGATTTGTATTTTACCGACAATTTGAAATTAATCAATTTCAAATCCCTATGCTTGCCCTAAGCTGATGCCGCATGCTCTTTGGTCAATCAATTTGAGGTACATGCTAGTACCTAAGTACTTTCTTGTGAATTCAGCTAGAATATAAAGTGTAAGATTGTTACTACATACTACAGATATTTGCGACGTATTACGTTATAAATTTGGTAATGCGATATTCAGCCTTTTATTTATATTCATATCCATCCCATTTATATTTAAAAAGATCATTGTAATTTCTATCATGTGTAAGATAAAACGAATGTCATTGTTTTATAGAAAAATAAATGTATTTCATCCAAATAAAACAATATGAATTTATAACATTTTGAGACACTGCTCGATCTATTCAGACATTGCTCTAGAAATAAAAGCTTTAGTTTTAGAATTAGATTTTAAAATAATGTGTTAATCTTCTTCAAAAGACATTTAATAATAAAACGAAAAATCTGAATGGAGTTACTGCCCGCGGCTCTAAGCGTGCTCGTATAGATAAAAGTGTGGGTGGAATACAGAAGTAACTTTTAGTTTATCTGAAGAGGTTTTAGTGTCACTGAGAAGATTACGAAGCTTCTCTTTAATTTCCGTAATATTTTTACTGTGAATGTAATAATTTGTAAAATTCTTGTTAGTTGTTACCTGTTGTTAGGTACTGATGATTTTAATATAAATAAATAAATAATAAATAAATAAATATTATAGGACATTATTACACAAATCAACCTAGTCCCACAGTAAGCTCAATTAAGGCTTGTGTTGTGGGTACTAGGCGACGATAAATATAATATTATAAATACATATATAGATAATAACACCCAGACCCAAGAACAAATAATTGAGTTCATCACACAAATATTTGCCCTGACCGGGGATCGAACCCGGGACCGTCGGCTTAGTAGGCAGTTACTTTACCACTGCGCCAACCGCGTCGTCAAATTTTAATATAATATTAATGATGAACTTATGATCATTAATTTAAACTTATTATTATTAATTTGATTTGTAAAACTTACACAGCAGGATTGTGTTCGTACATAATATTGCATACACCCATAGTACCCATTAAATGTATTGATCTCAATGTCATCACTAAAGTCGATGTCACTAACCAATTTACATTCGTTACAATTATAGGTTATTATTGCTATGTTTTTAATATCATGTATTAATAAAATTGTACACGGCATTTCACATTAAGTAGCACGCTTTTCATTACGTACGTAACTAAATAAATGAAAGAATAAAAACATTCAACGAACGAAAATTACAGCATAAATATTATCGTACATTTAAATTCATTAAGTAGGCTGCGAGCTGGTTTATTCTTTTACTCTACATAAAGTGAATTTATTAACTGGATAATGAGTATTGGGAGATATTGACGTTTTTATTAGAACCGTAAAAGGGCCTATAGCGAGCCATTACGTGCCGTCCTGCCGTACTGAGTGCTTAATGCCGGATAATGGACTTTCTCACTATTTTACTGTTTTTTGTTTACGAATATCCACGGCTTTGTACAAAAATATGATTTCGTATAGTGCTATAATAATTTCAAGTGGTACAAACTTGTCAAATGGGTTAAGGGTATTACAAACTGGTGCCGATAAATGTATTTATGAAAACGTATACGTTTTTTTTATAATTTGAGCCTCTTTTTGGATAGTATACATATATTTTAGATATAATATATAACTTTTTATGTGACAGCTATTTATGAAATTATGAGCATTAAAATATCAAGAACTTCATCTATACAAATACAATAAATTAGAATGTAAAAATTCCTAAAAATAACTTAAGTTTTCAGCAATCTCGCTCTACATGATGTCTCTAATGAAATATATGAAAATACTTATGAATTTCTTAAATAAATCGTAAATATCGTGCTATTTCTAGACATTCAATCGAAATTATCTTGCCTATTATCGTATTATACCGTGGAATAGATACGTGATTACGTCAGAATTGTATAGAAAGTTCTTCACTAACATAGAACACACAAATATTGATGGAACGTGGTACGAAAGACGCTAGTCAGGATTTACTTGAGTTTCATCGGAGATGTTACATATGAGATACATGGGGAATATAAAGAACAATTTCGTTCCGGCATGAACAATTTACAATACACGAATAGATCGCATAGTGCTGGCTTCTAAACGTTTATTTTGTGCGATATTTCGTATATTGTAAAGCTGGCAATTTATCTTCTCGTAAACTGATGAAGATATAAACCACGAATCTGTATTTATTAACACAACAGAGAAGAAAAAATATACTTGTCCTTAATTGCTCGGGACTACAACAGAATCGCGTCTTTTTTACTAACGGTACATGAAAGCTAAAGTCATAAATTCACATCAAGGCTATAGCTGAAATTGCATTATCTCTCTTGTGTTACTGTCTTGTAAAAAACATAAGCGTTCATATCGGATCCGATTAGAGTAAACGTTTGAAGGATATATCGGCAAAGCGCGGAGCGTGGCGCGATGGACCAACAAATTATTGTCGCTCTGGGAACACGAAATATCGGCCCGCGCAGGCACGTCCGACGACCTCCGAGATATATCTACACTCTCATCTCTACCAACTTGCAGAATATAAAGTACTTGGAGTTTTTTTCAACTTCGTTATCGCATCTCGTAAGGCTTGTTTATCAAGAAGTTTATGCGAAGTATCATGTTGGTTTACTAGTAGTTGGGTATGGTGGAACTTTGAGACGTTGTACCTATATTTTGAAACAGTGAAGGAAAAAGGAATAGAGGGAGACAAAAAATGAGATGGGAGGATTATTTAAAGGAAATTGTAGGAGGAGTGACCTGGAGAAGTATAGCACTTCAAAGGTAATTAATCGTGGAAGAGTTTAGAGGAGGCTTTTGTAGAAAGGCAAGCAAGATACCCAGAAGAAACCTAGTCAATTAAATCAAACATTACCATAAATATAAAAATGGTAATTTTATGCTGTGTTATGTGGTACATACTAAAGTATGCAAATGTAAAATCTCAACTCCAAAATTATGTCCTATCAAAATAAAGCTGTTTATTTATTTTGTTTGTTTTATAAATATAAAATGTATTGTGCCCTAATTAGGTTATTGTTCCGAAAGCTTCAGCTATTTCAGGAGTCTGTATGGAGCCCGTTGTCTGAAATGGAATCTTTTTCGAAGTGACCTAATTATTACAAGTATAAGGCGAATTTTGTAAAACAATATCCAAAGAAAAACGTGCTTTAGCTAGATATTATTTATAATTAATAGCCAAATTAGGAAGAATATTCGTATACCTATGTAGTCTAAAAACTCATGATAAATTATGCTAATAGGGAAATAAGATTTATTACACTGACAATATGTTTACATCTTTGTCTATCTGTAAAAGAACTATAATCAAATTTTGAATGTTACATTTAAATCTTATAATATAAAAATGAATCCCAAAATGTGTTGGTAAGCGCATAACTTGAGAACGGCTGAACCGATTTCGTTAATTCTTTTTTTTATTATATTCCTTGAAGTACGAGGATGGTTCTTATGTAGAGAAAACGTAAATATGTACCACGGGCGAAGCCGGGGCGGACTGCTAGTTTTAAATAAAGAACACCGGGAGAAAGTTTACAAAAACTGAAAAATATGTAGGAACAGATAATAAAATGCCCCAAAAGTGAAATAAGAATTAATTACAAGTATTCTTAATCTTGAGATTGATTTGTTTTTTATTATTTGTAGAGGGTATCTTCCTGGTCCTAAATAAATAAAAGGGATAACAAATTCTCATTGTTCGAATTCTTTTTCTTTAAATTTCAAAGTGACTCATAGCGTTGAATATTTATTTATTCGACGACTCTTCTTTCTGTTTTGATAAATACCCATTAGATTTTACATTTTTGTTACCTTACATAATTCATTTCTTTAGATAATTAAATTAATCGGTTATCATTGAAATCCGTACCAAATACATCGTAAAAATATAATAATCTTTCAATAACAACGGATTAGCTACAAAATAATGTTAATACATAATATGTCTGGATATGCTTAATATACAGCTACAACATTTGAACAATTTCATAAAAAAGAAACCGAGAATTTAGCAAACACAGCCACGATTGTACAAGAGCAAAATTCCACATTCAAATGTAGAGCTCAAGAGATGAAATTTTAATCAGAGTAAATCATCATGCATACTGAATTGCCTCAATACTGTATACATTAACACTTATTGCATTCACGTAAGCCAAAGCTTCAATAAAATTTGCCCTCCCTGTTCAATTAGTGTCGCTTCCCGTCAAAAGGAATATTGGTATATAAACGGCGAAGGCTGGCATTGTCAGAGACGCGGTATATCATTGGCGCAGGAAAATTCAAAGGGCAGGATGTACTTGATTTATGAGAGTGGCTGCGTGTATGTCCTGAGTATTAAAAATTTCATAAAACGTTCTTTATGAATGGCTGCCTTTTATCAGGGCGTTAAATTGAAACCCACTTTTAATTATGTATGTATATACTTTTAGCGGGCACGATGTTTCGAAAGGCAATGAAAGAGTTCGGATTTGAATTGTAAAAGGTCCGATATTTGTAGTTAAATATGGTTCACCGTTCAATGAAAGATGAAAGAAGGCGAATTTACCTTTTCTGCGGACGGCCAATTCGGAGTACTTTCTTTGTTTTACATACAGTAAAAGGAATATTTTCAGTACGGTCGGTTAGTCATGCGGGGCGCTTACATGCGTACTTTGTGAATAATTTGCAGGAGCAGAGCGAGCGCGGACACGGGTGAAGGCGTCGGAGTGGGACCCGCGGGAGGGGGGCGCGGGGGGGTGTGAAAGGGGAGGGGGGATGTTATAGGATTTAATAGGCAGCGGTGGATTGCCTGCCCGCTAGAGATATCCTCATCTAGTCGAGGATAACCACTATTACGATTTAGCGGATTTACAATTTCGCGGCCAATTTGAATTAGGGATACGAGTGATTTCTGACCTAATTCATAGGTCAGCTGAATCACGAATTAATTGGTAAAATTTACCAATGCACTATTTCTTTTCACGTTAAAAAGCTACTGAAGGCAAAATTATTGTAAGGATTCATTAACGTTGCAAGAATATAAAAAATAGTTTGCAGGAAAAATCTGCAATATCAATAATACCTACAATTTATGAATACTATAATAGGTATGAATATACATATGTTATGGTATATATATTTGGTTTAATGGTCATTTGCAACGTGCAAAAATTCTAGATAGAATTTGAAATTTAAAAAGCAGATTGATACATATTATAATATAGATATGTTTTATTTTAAGTTAAAGCGTAAAATTTTTTGTTGACTCTAAATTGCTTTCTTTCAAAAGGAAAGAAAAGGGGTTCAGAAAGATAGCAGTAGGTATCAATTTTAGAGATATTAGACGTTTGTATCGTATGAAAAATAAATATTTCCAAGATTCTATATGGTCGTTTTTAAGCAAATAAATTGCAAAATATCTGTTTTTAGCACCGTCATGGTACAAAGCTAAATGCAAAGGGTATTTATCTTAACCTTTACCTTTGAACCGGCGTCAAGCAAATTAGCCAGCCTCCATAATTTAATACTCGATAAATGAAACAATGTTCTAATAATGATTAATATTAATTAAGTATAAAGTAACGTGGCAAACTTTTAAACTCATTAAGCGTTCCAATAAGCCGATCCCCAAAAGGCCTAAATACATGTAATAAATTGCAAACTGTTTTGTATCGTGATTTGCATAGCTTAAAGATTTCGCATAGAGGTATTGCAAAACTAACTTCTGCCATAACTCTCATAGCCAATGTCGACGAGTAAATAAGTAACTCGCAAGTTTGAGGCAAACACTATTAACTGTTTAGTAGTTTAAGAAACGGCCTCACTTCACCCTTAACATAATCTAGTTTACGCTTAATCAAAATTCCGGGTCAGGCTCAATATGGATTCGCCGTATACAACTCATTATATATACAATATGTAACCACCTGAATTACACGTGTATGTAAATAACGTTCATTATTTTATACGCTTGATAGTGGAAATATTTAATACTTACCACGAAATTAAATGTGGCATTGAACCGTGGATTTGCTGTTATAATTTGTGATTATCTGACCGAACTATTTAATTAAAACATAGATCGGAGTTTAAATTAGACTACAATATTAATAACAGTGCGCATAACGCGTTGATTTAAAAACTATGGTTTCAAAACAATTATTACGTAAAATAAAGGAACATATTTCGTAAAAGCAAAAATCAAGATGTGTAACGTACGTCAAAAATTTACAATGTGCAGAGCGGCAGCGCTGTTTAAATTTTCAAGAACGGGCGCGGGTACCTCCGCTGAAGTATCACGAGTTCATAAATTAGTTACTTTACGAGGGAAAGGTCGCGTCCCTATAGCGCGGGCCTGTGTATAATTTTCATTTAAACACGAGCAGCCACAGGTCCTAGCCGTAAATCAGCTCCGAATGGTCGCCCCTTTGAATCTCGGTAGTGACGTGATGGTCGGTGCGCGCCCCGCTCGTCGCCCAGTCCTGACGTTACCCCTACATTCTACAATGTAAAGACATTTCCATTGTACCGTAATAGGGTATTGTTTGTGACGTAAATTTTACCGCTGAATATGCAAATTTCGTTTCACTCCGGCCTTCTGCGAGAAATTATTGCTAAAGTTTAGAAAAATATTAAAAGCCACGAATCGGTTCGCTTTTCATAACGACCGTTATGGCTTTAAAAATGTGTTGTTAATTTCGAAATCGACGCCCTCGTAATGAAAATTAATACCTTTGTGATAAAATTAATACCGATTCGTTTTATCCACTTAATTAGCGACATGCCGGCGTTCGGTATGTTTAATAAGTTATTTGTCTCTGGGTAATCAGGCCGCTTAGTTAAATTACATGCAAATTTGATTTGAATACGCAACCACTTAAACATTGATTAATCACGTTCCATATTTGTAAACGGATTAACTTAAGTTTCGTGTGCGTATTCCATTTCAAAGTTCGGGAACAGAAAAAGTTTCATGGAATGACTAATTAAAAAGTTCCTCTACCGTCGCGGTAAAAACGATTAAATTGACGATCATTTGGGATGTTATAATTGCCATATAATTATAATTGATGTGTTAAATTCCTATAACTTCAAACTCAAATAACACTTTTAATGAGTGACATTTACACATAGGCTCATAAATATTAATTTGAACGCGGGCACATTAAGGGAAGGATGGGCCGCCGGCGCGGTCCACTCAATTTTGTAATGTTTTTGTGCTTAATGAGTCATTATCCCGGAAACGACAAGCTGCCAAGAGCTATTTACAATATGCACGAATTCATCACAACGCAATTGGCTGTTTCGTTATCAAATAATTTCATTGTTCTCCTAATGTTTGTAGAGATGACAAAGATAATTCAAAAAATCCAATTACATTGCTGTTAAAATTACAGTCAAATGTGATTATGTTAAACGTGATATTTTTTTTATTTTGTTATACTTTCTTGATATCTAAAAACATCAAATTGGTCAAAAATATGGCTACCAAATGCATAAAGAATATAAAAACTACATAACATGACCTGAATTTATTTTTTGTTTATACGCAATCAGCTTCACGTCGCTGCTTTTCAAGCACTATGAAAATATGATCAACTTGTCCATTATACAACACTCATTACCAGCAAATAAGAAACCTCATTATACGGAAGGAAGCGTATACAATCTCGTTATCCACAAATAAAAAGCTTTTTCAGAGGGTATACGGTTTCAGTGCGGGCCTGCTGCGTTAATATTTAAAGCCGAGCGGCCGAGATGGCTTCTCTAATGCGCTATTAACTCGGCAACCGCGTGTTTCACTCAAACCAAGACGCAGCTTCACTGCCTACTCGTAAGAGACATTCCTCAATCTCGCTATTCAAATAATTCACCTTGTAATACTCGGAAAATTTGTTTGCTTACATCTTTGAGACAGAATTTGTGCAGTTCATAGAATTACGTCTTCTTGTTTGCTTTCAAAACACGTTTGGATATGAGCACTGAACGCATAATGAATGATCGCAAATAAACACTAATTGACACAAAAATAATTGCCATTATCACGATCGGGCGCTTTCGCTCCGTGCGCTCCGGGGAAAAGATTCGAAAAATTCAAATCGAATATTCTGATACACGAACGTTCACGATGGCAACTTTAATTACTTTCTGGCAGACTGGCGGCTACATTAATGCCCATTAGAGCGGGCTTTTTAAATTTTGCTCCACATATTGGACACGTATGCGGTTAGACTGCGGGTAACGTGTGCACTTCCAGGCTTAAAATCACTCTCAGATTTTATTTTGTTTATACTTAAAGCAACATAAAGCTTGGCGACGGTTAAACCAGAAGCACTTTAAATGCTTAGATAATATTTTTACCAGTAGGAAAATTGGCATGAAATTCGCGCATCGAAATTTGAATTCGCAAAGAGAGATTGATAATTTATACCCAATACGGATATATATATATATACCAACGTTTATATAATGGATACATTTATCCGCATCTTTATATAAATACATAAAAAGGGTGAAAAGCATAGTTAGTGCCTTAGAAGTTCCACATCACTATTTAATCTCGACCCATTTCATAAATCAGTCTAATGACTCCACAAAGAAAGAACTAACATCATTCCAAAGGTTCAATCAATGAATGAATAGTTACAAATCCTAGCACGTATTTATCGGAAAAAAGGAAAGACAGTCATTATGCTTAGCATTACGGAAATGGTCAATAATGAAAAAGTCAGGCTCGGCAACGAGGCGAGAAGTTAGTCGCTTAGTAACTACCCTCAGTAAGGTCACGTTCGACTAATATTTGAGAATCCACATCGAGTGCCGATGCTTACCTATTGACTATTGTTACATTTACGGACTTATAGTGGAAATTTAAATCTAAACCACACCCCGGACACTCCATACAAAATTATCGTTTTGACAGTCACACTGTAGAGACTGCAAATGTGTGTGTTAACGCTTTATGGTTGGCACATTTGTGACTAGCGTAAAAAAAAATTCGCGTTTTTCTGATGAAATACATCCGTAAACAGCACAATATCTAACCATTTTCTACGAAAAACGATAATCACAAATCCAAAATAATAAAATTACTTTAAGTCAATTTGATTAATGTTGTCAATCTTCGTTGCGTATCGTCCTTGCAGAAAAATGTGGCCCATTTTAATCACGATCGCGCGGTGAGGTATGTGTTTTGGCGGGAGGCGGAGAGTGTCCGTTCTGTAGCGTTTAGCTACTATTATGTATTCTGTGTCTAAACTATGTGCTGAAAACGATTGCAAAAAAAAATAATCATCTAGGTACTAGGTGATTTTACATTTTTACTGTCGTACATACATTACACAGTTGGTTTACAAAGTATACAGAAAAAGTTGTAAAAAAATATGTGAAAAGATAAGGTAAGTAGTAAAGATAAAAATAATAATATCATTACATCAAATGAAACGCTTACTAACTTTAACTATTTACATAAACCATTACCGCTCATAAAAATACAGCAATATTCGCAAGTTTTTGCAAGTTTTGTAGTTTTCTAGGCAAATTGAAGTTCGTGCGCGAATAATAATTGTCTATTTTCCATTGTTCGTTTATAGTTGCGAGTCATAAGCTGGCTTGGAGCCACCTGGCATGTTCCTACGATGAGCCCAAAGTATATATCCTTAACTTTGTAGAAAATAACTGTCCTTTACAGACTTCGCGACCTCTTTGCGAAAAATAGAATACGAAATAACGCCCGTACCTATTTATTCACGTTTTGCAAAATAAAACAAATCATTTATGTTCCTGTTTAAATACGTCTTATTTTCTGAAACATTGAAATTACTTTCTTTTATATTTTCTAAAATGTGACGATTTCATGTTAATAAAATTCGCTTAGATTTAAGACTTTAACTAAGAAGTTTCTGGAACTCTCCATAAGTACTATTTAAAGAGCTTTTAACACCTGCATCGTCGTGGTCGAGATAACCTGAGATACATAATATCAAGAAATGCACTGAAACTGGATGCTTATTTTCAAACTTTTTGTATTCAATTTACAGTTATGCTCGGTAGTGTTAACCTCCACAATATGACTGTAAATCCTCTTTTATCGTAATCTATCCTTAGTATTATTAGGTTTTTTAAATCATATATCTATATTGGAGTTGTTGGTATTGGTTTATCAACGTTTATCTATCATCGGCTAAATTGACAGTTAGTACGGCTTGATCTAGTCGAATCATTCACACTAAAAGCTGTAAAATTAGTCCACTTATACCTAAAGCACGTACAATTGAGTGACGAAAAGCATACAATCGTATTGGCAGATCTACGTATCATCAGTCTTATTTATACCAAAGAAAATATCACGTACGTAAGGTGTAAATCATTTATTCCCAACACTTCCTGTTTTTTAACCTCAAGCAAAAGAGGTGTCATAAGTTTGACAAATAAATCTCACTGCCTATGAGTGTGAGTGTTACATGGTTTGAAGATGGTTTGTATTTGATTCACATCTCAGTTTTGGTTCCATCATAACTATTGGAAAGCTAGACTTGGAAATATACAAAATTATCGCGTCACAATATTATTAGTGTTAGTCGTCCAAAACCGTTTGAAGTATCTCTAGCATTAATTACTTGTGTAGATCGGAAAATTTCGTAACATGTGTTCGAGACAATTTAATTTATAATATATTTTTCAAGGAGCAATTAATCACAAAAGCTTTAAAAACTAAACCAAAACCTATACGCGTAGCGAGCTCGTTACTAGTTAGCAAATTAATTATTACATCTACGGCCATTAGCTGAGTTTAATTGTAAACAAATGAACGCATGCAATCAAATGGATCTAATTTACAAGTTGAATACACAATTATAATCCTAAGCCAGTGTTTGCATCTAAGCTTTGTGTATAAATATCGATGCTACTGTGACACCGTATTAGTCGGTATTAAGTCAAGCCTCTATTTAATTGTAGGATTATATTATCTAACTTTACGTGAGTATTATTGTGACCCGCACTAATCAGGATTAATGTGCGACGATATTACTTAATTATTTTACGCGTAGGCTGTAGACATGGTGAATAATGCGGGCTACTCACATACCAGCAGCAGGGGCAATATCGGAATTGCACCCTTAATAATTGTGATGTGTCTATACACATTACCTATGCAAGCAGGGGCAATTTTGAGAACACAACCGCCGTGCAAACGAATTGTCCCTGCGGCAAGTAGGTGAGTAGCCGGCTTAAGAATTATGACAATTAACGCATTTGGGAGATTGAAAGTGCTTAATTAAAATTCCATAGGTAGTCTTTTATCCATAAATTTTACCAAAGTCCCCAATAGCTTTGAGGCTTTTTTATTCATTCGCTTTAAATTCAATAGGATAAACGATCCGATTTATTGTTTTATTAGCAGGGACTACCGTATATTTATGGTGATGTTTATGACCTTTCAGTAAATGAAAATTATAAATGCATGAAATGGATTTATAGATACCTACAACAATATATTTTTCGCTGACTGATGTGGTAGTGGTACTTATTATTTTAGTGTTTTCTTGTGTTTGATTTTACGCGAATTTTTAACATTTAGACTAGTTTTGTATTAGACAAACAAATAATAAAAATTAAAATCTAATAATAAAATCTTTCAAACAGTTTAGATAAAAATTAAATATTCAAATTGTGTTTACTAGTCTAATATACTCCTCATCGCGATCCTAATGATGACAAGATCAATCAAGGCGGTATCAAGAGTATTGCTTGTGTCATTAATGTATTATGTTAATGAGACTTAAATCAAACTAATGCATCCACATTCCTATCCATATAATTTATAGCTATAATATACAAAATCGACAGTACTACAGAATATCTTCAGCACAAATTTAGCCGAAATTGGGTCGTACCAAGGCCACTTGGCGGGAACGTAGAGTATGATGTAGAGAAGTATAAGAATTACGATTTTGATCTTTATGATGAATATTTTTAAAAGACATGTTATATATTTTTTTAATAATATGAGTAAGTCAATATTGGCTCTACTGGAGTGAAATATTCCTCAAAAGGAAATGCAATCGCTCGAATTCCACCCGATTCCAACTATTTGAATCCCAACAAAATACTTCAAACTTGAAATAAGAAATGTCCAATTACTGTTTCTTTAAGGGTAAATGATTCTATTTCAAAGAAATGCACTGCTACTTGCTGACTGTCTTATTCATATAAATAAAAGGAAAATTGAAATACTTCGGAAAATTGGAATTCTAATGCCTCATGCATAATTGAAGATTCCTTTCAAATGTAGCCTCCATTTTCCGTTTTATGGTAATACATCTAATCTGTGGAAACATTTTTTTATACATTTCTTACAAGTTGTTTGGAGAATCGCGAACCTCATGTTTAAAATCAGAAGGCCTTGTTGGTATTTCATGCGTATGCGTGTAAAATATTTTTCTCACAAATTGCGATGGTACTGAATGTGAAATTTATGAGCAGTTTTACATTCTTGAATAATTTATTTAATCAAAATTTGATATACTATACTGTGACTTGTTATATATAAAGATACAAAAAAATATTATAAAATTAGGTAAATGCTTCTATAAGTTTTTGAATTGAAAAGCATTTATTTTTTTAATCGACGCTAAAGGTATATAAAAACTGTATACACGCTGAATATTTTATAAAACCTGTAGCACACAGAATTTCACGCGATTCTATGTAATTTAGGAGGATTTATGAGGCTTTAAGAGCAGAATAGTGGCACGCAACGTGTCCCAGGCCTATTGGATACGTGATACATCGAAAGGCGTCCGTACGTTGAGCTGGCAATTTATCTTGCGGCCTCTTTGACGAAACTTTAGCTATGCGTACTTAGTGAATATAAATTATAAAGAAGTCCTGTAGTCGGGGGTAGGTACCTACATGTGGGACAGAGTTATTCATCGATACTTCTATATTTAAGCAAAAGGTTTTTAAAGTATCATGACGTCAATTATATACGACCTACTTGGCTCACACTGTGTAAGGTCAAGCAATTGAAACCTCTTTGTATATCAAGACACCTAGACCGAACAATATAGAAGTAATATGTTTCATAGAATTTTTTACTTCATATATTAGAGAAAATATTTAAAACAGGTTACTGCTGCAAATAATCGTTTGCAGGTCATATTTTCATTGTGAATTACTGTGATAAAAATAGAAAGTAAACAGATTACCATAAACATTGAATTAATTTCAAATAGAGCGTAAAATGTTTGAAATTTTATTGAAAACGATGAACGACCGCTACTGTATGAAAAAACTTTATAACAAAAATAATTTTATATTTTTGCTTTGAATTAAGCTATGTGAGTTATTTTCTATATGGTGTAATATTCCACTTTCACACGAGGAAAAAATGGGTGCCAAAAACAAATATTTGCTTTATATATACGTTTAACATGGCGCTTTCCATTTATAGGAGGTTATTGAATCTCTTCTACTAATAATAACATATTTATACTCTATTATTTTATAATTATTATGAAGCAATATCCATTTATATTGTGATTATAATATTATCATTTCTACTCATCGACGTGAATATATAATAAATCACAATTCACCGGTTATTACGCCAGTCAGATAAATAATATTAAATTAAAATGAATCTAATGTTAGACCGTTCTATATCAATTATTTCAATAACAATCACGATGTGTGCCTCCAACCTCTATTAAAGCCAACGCCGTGCCGACAACTACTAAATGAATAATAAATTAAATTATAGCACTAGTTGCAATAAACGTTAATTACCAACTATTATTTATTCTTGTTACACAGTGTTCGAGAAAACTTGCAATTTCTTTTACACTTCGAAAAGCGTGATATAAATCAAGCTAATTAGCAGTTGCGAGATAGTTTTTATTTGCTCGAAACGACGGGGGAAAATATTAATTGACAGAAATTTTAAAACGGAAGCTAGACGGCTCTGTGTCGCCGAGTCGCCAAATGAAATGTTGATTTTGCGTCACACTTTACGTGCCACTGACGGTAGATGAAACAAAATACAGGTTCATTAGCGTAGCACGGAAATTATATTACATTCAGCACTTGATTATGGAATCACCCATCCGACCTATTGCACAAGATACATACTATATATACCTACATACTCAAATATTACATATCTAACTAATATTATTAGCCACATATATTTTTCGGCCTTCACTGCTCTTTTCGATTTCAATTTCAGTTCTTTACAATATCGCTTGAATGAAACTTCAGTTTATTCCTGGTGATATAGTATAAAATTTTAACAAATTTATAAAACACCTGAACACAGAAATGTAAATGTTTTTGTGTAATTATATTTTACCTGGTACTTAATAGCATAAATAATTCTTATTCATGTTCTAACTTTGTAAAATATTATAATAATATATTATTCGCATTAGCTTTGTTGACATAATGCGACGACTATGGATATCACATAACACGCGTCTCACCCACATCAACTTCTACAAAGCAGCAAGATTTGAAACTTGACGTTATCTAAATACTTAACGATGTTTATAGTTAGGCTCATCAAAAACACTTAGCTCAAGCTCACGAGTCCTTATAATAACCCAGAAAATCTTGCCAGACCTTTTGTTAAATGATGTACTCATAGCAAGCTAATTAGATGGTAATGGATCCCGGCAGGGCTTTACTTGACTGGCTTTATGAATACGCTGCCTCCTCTGTACACACTGTCGTATTTTAAAATCATTTTAGGGCGCCGTTATGAATGCCGTGTGACATTAGTGACGAAGGTGGCGCCATGAAACAGAATCCTCACTGCACGACGACTTAATCCAAGGTAATGGTATGTAATAAAATGTAAGAGGCGAGGAGTGACGACAGACGTGCGCGCGTGACCCGTTATCCAGCTTCGGGTGACTTAAGTAAACATGGATTATGATGTACTTGACAACGGCCGTATATTGGAAGACTGGCAATAAATTGAGTCATTATAAAGGTTTAGAACGTTATCCTATGCTAATCGCTGCGTGGCACTCCCTTTATGACGGTGGGTTTTGACAAATTAACACGTCACCAGTGAGATACGGCGCGCGTCCCCGGGCTGCCCATCAATATCGGGGCGGCGTCCATTACTCAATATCGTTCAAGTGGAACTGCCCAATTTACAGCTACATTTAACTGATTTGATTGAATCCACCGAAAGTTATCTCCCCTCGGCACGATGTCCACGGGCTCATATTTTTCCGGTCATCTACGCCGTCAACCTAACGTTCCGTTAACAGATGAAAATTGCGATCGCTAAAATTTAAAAATCAAAATCTGACACAAAATCTGAATGTTAAACAACGAGCCACATTTAGGTCAAAGCATCTGGAGAATTAACAACAACCGACCGAATTTTAAGTACACAGTTTGTGACCGTAACCTTTAAACATGTTTGCAAATCGAGCGTTTTTATAGAAGCATCTTTTGTCCTATTTAATTTCCGCAAGAGCATTGTTTCCCTTTAATTTGAGCGGTGTCACAAAGTTAAACACGGAGAGAATTTCCGGATCACGTAAGGGTGTAGGTTAAGTTATGTATAGAGGTAAGACGTGTGATGTATCGCGGCGCGCGGTTGTTGGACCCTGAATATTTACGAGAAAGCGCGTCTCATCGACTTAGCTCGTTCGCTAGCGAGCAGTCGAGCACACCGCCCGGGGAGACGTGTCACATTATACATGAATTGTTAACTATGTTTTACAATACAACTTCCAGAAGACACTCTTGTGTATACGTTATGAAATGTTTCAGTACCCAAAACAAATTAGCTGAAACATGGAACAATTTAATATGTATGATGTGGGTACATTTGTTATTGAGTTGTTAGCTACTTATCTATGAATAATAATTATGAATTTAAATTTTTGTTTCTATTAGTAAAGTTTCGTTGTATAGGTAAATATTAAGGTGAAAGAAAATATTATTGAGAAATCAAAGCCTACAAATATATCACATAAAAATCGAGAGAAATGATAAATACCAAATAGCATTAGCGTCGCTTTTAACTTTATCTCCAAGAATTATTCCCATAAAGAAAATAAACATTCAAATTGTGTGAAAACACGAAGCAATATATCGTCAATGGAGTGAATAAGCACAAAATAATAAACGGAATGCTATATAATGGAAAACATAGTAATTTCTCTTGTGGACATTTTGTTTCCTTTATTGGTTATATTTATTATAAGCCCGAGGCTGGAAATAAATCGTACCCTTGTTTCAAGTGAATCTCTCGTCTTAGACTCTTTTAGATTAAATACAGTTGTACAGTTGAACGCGAAATTCATTTATTATTTTCTATTTTTAAAGCGCTGTAAATGGCTGCTGTATTCTTGAGAAAATTTCTTGTTATTAATGAAGGAAAAAATTGTTTACTTTGAAATAATATGAGTTTACTATAAAGCTCTAATATTATTTTACGAAATTACGATTGTGTAGGTATATTCCTCCCTAAATTATTCGCTATGTGGATATTTTGTGTGTCAAGAATCTTTTCTATTTCTGGTAGTACGTTAGCAACTCAAATGCTTAAACCTCGTTTATACAGTACCTAAGCCTTCACTTGTATTTGCCCCCGGTGCGAGCATATCCCAATTTGTGTCAAGACATGTTCAACAGTCATATTATATAGTATAAGTCTTCTATAACAGTATACAGGGTGGAAGGTTAAGATGGGGCATGAAGGGCAGGTACCTTAACCGTTGTAGCTACATGAAAACGTTCTTAGGAGACTATCCTTAAATTCTTGAAAAATTTTAATCTACATTCACAGATTTTTGAAAAAATGTACGGTCAGCAAGGAAATCGGCAGTTTTCAAAAAAATTTTTTTTGATGCCAATCGATCCAGTTTCTCATGGGGATCAAAACACTCTAAAAGACCAACTGAGGTATGAGTACTAGAAAAGTCAGAAATCGCAAAAAACTATTTTCATTCATGAACAAGTAAAAAGACAAAGGCACAGCAACATAACATGCCAGCGACGCGGGGGCGTGAGCGGGCGGTGGCTGGCAGCTCGTGCACGAGATGAAAAATTATGTAAATTTGAATATCGAACGAACACGTCACATTTTTATGGCTTATGTAAACAATAACACATAGAAAACAAAAGTTACCAGAAGTCACTCTGTCTTCACTAAAAATGTCCTTAAATAATTTGGAACGTTTAGATCTGTTAGAGGCTTACTTTTTAAATAATAAAAACCCAACAGTTGCATTGGAATGGTACAGGAATAAATACCCAATGCGACATGTACCAACGCGAAAGGTAATTGCGAATCTTGTAAGAAATCTAGCAGAAAGTGGCTCATTTAAGAAAAGCTTGACACGTCCGCGTCGTTCACGCGTATTGAATGAGAATACGGTGATAGCAATTTTAGCACTAATTGTGGAAGCATATTATCCCGAAATTTCTTCAAAACAAGTTGCCGTCGAAGTTGGTTGTTCGCACTGGATAGTTTTAAAAACATGGAAGAAATACGAATACAAATGCTACCGCCATGGGCGATTAGTCCAAGCATTGCAATCTGGGGACTATGCACGCAGAGTTGCATTTTGTAGATGGTTACGGGGCAAATTTAGTAGAGATAATGATTTTATGAGTTTTCTATTAGCGCATCTTTTGTTGAATCACTTATTTTCTTAGTGAATGTGTGGAAATAGTTTTTCGCGATTTCTGACTTTTCTAGTACTCATACCTCAGTTGGTCTTTTAGAGTGTTTTGATCCCCATGAGAAACTGGATCGATTGGCATAAAAAATTTTTTTTTTGAAAACTGCCGATTTCCTTGCTGACCGTACATTTTTTCAAAAATCTGTGAATGCAGATTAAAATTTCTCAAGAATTTAAGGATAGTCTCCTAAGAACGTTTTCATGTAGCTACAACGGTTAAGGTACCTGCCCTTCATGCCCCATCTTAACCTTCCACCCTGTATACTCGTATAATATTTTACAAAGAGTTCAGAATAAAAGGAGTGTCTGGGAATCTTATGTGAGTAATAACGTGGTAAGTTTAACCTCGTATTTATGATAAACATTTGTTAGCAACAGGGTTGAATCAACGTGTTACGGAGTCATTGCCAGCATGTTGCTTTCAATATAGCTGCAACACTGAGTTTTTAATTCGTTGATGCTTGTAGGATGCAGCCAAAATTTTATATTTTATATTTTATAGTTTGTTCAGATTGTTTAACAATCTGAATTCGGAACGCAGTCTTAATAGTAAGAGTGATCACCATTCTTTAATGATTTATCTACCTCTATGTCTGATTAGTGATGGTTAAAAAACAGTATAAAAATAAGGACTACTGATAGAAGAAAAAACTTATAACATTAAATTTAATATTAAAATGCGGAATTTCACAAAATAGCAAATCGTTGACGAACCTACAAAATATTTTCAGCTACCAAAAAGTGTTGGAAGCTTTCACTTGAAAAACAAAAAGAAAACAAGAATCAATGAGCTTGTTGTACATTCGTAATTAAAAATAACTGTCAGAAACGAGCACCACAGAATGTTCAGAAAAATGAACAGCGTGGTTAACCATCGACATCACCGCAAAACAGCGCGGAGCATCGCCCAGTGCATACAGAGTCGGATCGTGATTTGAAAACCTATGTATTATTCGCTACAAATGAAAATAACGTAAATATTGTCTATTATTTTTAGTTTTGCAGGTACCAGAGAGAAATACGAGCGAGAATTGTGATAAGAAATCTGCGTAACGTAATTTTCACATAGTTTCCTTATATAAACCCAATTATTCAATTCACTGATCTTGTAGCACTGGGAATAGATTAAGATTATTAGATAAATTTTAAAAATAGGATAACATCTTCCTATAAAATAAATTGGAAATATTTAAAAACATGCAACAAGTAATTAACTTATCTTAATCTTGTTTTATTGAGTTGAGATTTCCCGACCAGTCAAAAGAAGATGACCCGATACCTATTTTAATTATTGTTTCTTAAACAACCCTTAAATAGCGCCATGGTCTATATTTATCTCGCTGTCGTGTACAGCCTTTTACTGCAATAGACTTGTTACAAAGGCTCCCCTTACGACTGTTAAAAGAGTGTGTCAACTTGTATAGCACAGGCCTCTTAAAGAAAATATTCTTGCTTACGGGAAAATATGAAATGAAATGTTGATATAGTACATACTGCTTAAGAAACACCTTAAAAGTTTAGTACAGTAAGATAATAAATCAATAATACGAGACGTCCTCTTAGAACCAAGATAACGGACACCTGAAACTTAGTAATTTATGTAGTGAGTCAATTTTGGGCACAATTTCAACAAAAAAGAAACACAGGATTACCTCTCGAAGCTCCAATTACAAAAGGGATTTTTGTACTTAATTTTCCGTCTAAATTAATTATAAAAATCTATTTTTTTCCCAACGCTTGTTATTAATTTAATTTAATCTTACGTAAACTGCAATGCAATTTGATTTTAATTCGCCTCTGTGCCGTGTAAATGAAACACCTAATGTAGCGAAATGGTATGAACTCTACTTATAACAAACATTTGCACGCCCGCATACTGTGCACGGTATTTCCGCGAACGGTACCGTAATGTTGACAATACACCATATCATTTATAATACATAAATACGATATTCACTGACAATGTGTTTACGTGAAAATGTGTCCGTTTATAAGGAAGGAGTGGCGTGAAAGTAGGGTGCATAATTTTATAGTGCAAAGCCAACAATAGATAAGACTCGCAGCAACATTTTGCATTTTTATAATGCACCAGCTGTTTTCTGCGATGATAACCACTCACAATATCTTAAAGGGCAACGGAATTCCTTCAAACCAAGTACGTGGGCCAACTATAAAGGTCAAACGGCGTAAATAATCCATTTCACTAAAATGGAGTAGGTACTTTTACGCACTGAAATCTAATAAACATTGTGTTTTATGTACCGTTATGTTAAAGTGAAATTAATTAAAATGCCAGATATTTTTCTTAAAAATCTCATTATAATATCTATCTAACCTCGATTTTGCAATCAAAGCCGTAAAAACTGATTCATTTCAAAGAAATATTAATAATGCAAACATTTACATAATTACAAGTAAAGCACAGACATAATCTAAATAATTATAATGCAAAACTAAATAGGTCAACGATAATAAGAGTCGTAAAAAAGAGCGAGTATAATTTTGTTAAAAAATACATCCGCTGAATGCTAGGCTTTCAGAGATACCACATAAGATTTTAAATGATTCAGAGTAAGTTATTCCCCGAGGTCAAAACCGCTCTCACCTGCATATACTGAATAACGGATGAAGCTCTTGTGAATATTTCTAGAACTTTTTAAGGTCAATTTTATACAATAGTGTTATGTTTCTCTTTAAATGATTGAATATGCAAATATGAAGTTTCATTTTGAAGTAAATTATGAAAGATACTGTATTTCATTTCTATTACCTAATGTATTTACAATATGTATAATCATATAAAAGCAATCAAACATTATGTAGATTAAGTTGCAGTTTGTTCTTAATAAAAAAATAACTAAAAAATATGTATTGTTACTACCGTATTACGAAATGTAATAAAGATTAAATCCATAAATCCCACACTAACAATATTACAAAATGTCAACCCTCACCAGATTTAAGTATGATAAAATCACAGGATTAAATATATCTTTCTTTTGGGACAATTATGAATCATTCATAACTTACAGATTATACCTATTACCTTAAATACTTAATCCCAAGCGGAGGGTACCCTTCTCTTATTAAAAATTCACTTTTATTGGTTCCCGTCGTTGGACATCAAATTAGCTACGTCACATCCGATACGGAAGCGTATTGAATTAAACAGCGTTGACGTGGAACGAAGGCTTCCAGACAGCAAATTGCGAATAAATACCCCTAAAAATATCATGCCTTATAAATGCCACAGGGCTATAAAATTGGACAAATAATGTGGGCCGCGCATTTCTTAAAATAACTGTCAGTTATTGAATGAGGTGGGACTTGTAAACGAATTTTTACTCTACATTTTAGTATTTAACGTATGTATGTAGTATCTAGTCACATTAGGAGAGAGTAGGTATTCTGAATAATTGTAGTATTGTCGACAGTTTAATACGGTAGGATAATAAAATCCTGAATATCAATTTTAAAGAATTGAAAAAATTCGAAACCTGCCTCGTGATCGAATTTTTTCTATTCATTGAAAATATATTTTTAAAAGCATTTGAATGCTATAAAAATAACTATCAAATCTGAATATCGTTAACATACCTACCAATTAGAAATCACCGCCAAGAGATATGTATTTACCACTTTGAAATGATTTCACAACACTACCTATCATGGCAGAGTGCGAACATAATAACTACAGGGAGTATTTTGCATAATAAAACCATTCAAGAGTCAAGACAGCTCTTAGGTGTTCTCTAACCTACCTCAACCACACTCCTCAGATCTTTATATCTGTCATGTTCCATTACATGAGAAAAGAGGTAGGATTTGGTATTGCATATCACTGCTCGATACAGAAAACCACAATCACCTAACGAGGGTCTATATAGTCCACATAAGGCTTATAAAAAGCACCCGGTGTAACCAGCTAACACGTCCTTACAAGTATCCGCCTCAAATTTGAACGAAAAAAAGTTTGTAACACAGTGTGCGCCGGCGGTCTTCCCCCGAGGACGGGGCCACAACAAATTACTCGCAAACAACTTCGAAATAAATTAACTCTCAACTTTCAAGCATTTTACTTTCTTTTTGCTATACGAAAAACAATTTCCTTTGTGTTTTGTTTACGCCGTGACGTGCTTTGCACGGAAAATCGGTTGGCAAAATATATATTTCTGTCTATAGTCGAAACAGATTTATTGGAATCGACAAATAAGGGTTGATTTATTCTTCAATTTATTGAACACATTTTAGTCATAACAATAAACATGATTTATATCGAACGTGTTCTATTTTGGCATGCTTTAAAATGTATCGATTGAAACAAGCAAATTCAATTAATAACAAATAGAACGCCACGCTGGCTCCAAGTTGAATGTTGAGAGTAATCAATCATAGCCAGAAGGTTACAACGTGAGATTCGAAAATAAATACCATACTGAGATATTGTTTAACAACTTAGCAAGAGAAAAGGCATTATGCAAATTAATATTTTAAAAATTGAGAAATTAAACAAAATAAGATACGAATGCACCTGCATTTACAGAATTATAAAATAAAAAAGTCAAAACAATTATTTGTAACCTTCTATTGCGATGAACATTGGAGTATCTCGTGCAAAATTATGTTCTTTAAGTTGCATTCAGCTGCATTAGATTCTTAATGCATTCACAGTATTATTATGGTGAATGGAAAGAAAATAATGTAAATGTATTTGAGCTCAAATGGGAGATTTTTGTCAGGCCTAGTGATTTTCATACAATATTTCATTACACTTTTACCTAAACTAAACTAGAATATGGTTTTTTAGGTAGGTACATATTTATATTTTGCTATTAAATACTCCAACTTTTATATAATTACAATACTTACTGTTTTTAATTATTTTCCATTTTATAATTACAAACATTGAAGTTTTAATAAAATTTAAGGAACTTACTTGTATCAAATTAAATATCCACAGAATATAAATGAAATCTTATAATTATAGTATAGCACTGAACAATTTCCATTTTATACTCGTCCAGTTTTACATAATATATTTTAATATTGTTTCGCAATTGATTTTACGATAATTCAATACGTGAGTGGAGAAATAAATGAAATTTACATGTTAAGTGCGATAATTATGAAGAAGAGACATTTTTCATACAGGAATTACATAGAAAATATAATATTTATCATTATTACGTTAACATAATAAAATATATTAAAGGAGAATGGCGAAATTGGGCCTAACTGTTGCAGAAATCATAATATATTTAAAATTCATTATGTTAATTTTAATAATTATTTGTAAAATATTGACTTCTGATTCTATGGGAAAACAAATCTTTGAAAAAAAAGATAATTCGTTCACTACCGGTCTTATCAAGCAGAGATGTCAGTGTTGTCAGGAGTAAAATAGTCAAATATATAGATTAATACGAATGAATGTTTATTTTTCATTTATAGTTTTATTGAATTCAAATGCTATAAAAATCAGAAGCAAAACTTAACTTTTTTTAATACACATCTTAATTTATTAAGGTCATTCTATAAAATAAAAACATATTTTACTTAATCAATAATAATTATAACATTTTTATTTAGGTTTCTGGCCATGCCAAATTATTAATCATAATTGTGTCAGTGATGACTGATGAGTGATTTGTTATGTTTGTTGTTTGACTTTTGAGTGAAGTTTTAGTAAAGTTATATTCAAAATTGCCATAATCGTCTATTTTTACTCTAAAGATATTATTTGAATTGATTAGTCTTATTATGAAAGCGAATCCTGATTCATCCATTTATAAAGATATAAGAAATGTACTTACCTAGTGATTGTTGATGTTTTGGTAAGTTAAAATGTGTGTTGAATAATATGTGTTGGATCCAATATTTCTATTACCTGACTGTTCTAGTGTTACACTATTATTAGCTAGACAATGTAGATAGAAAATAAACTTACCTGGACCTAGAAAAAGGCAATGCTATTCATTTAACTCAAGCAAACTAACTTTTATTTTTGTTATTTTACACCCCAATATCTCTGCTATCCCATAGAACAGGTCTATAATTATTATATTCATAGAATCTGTATATTTTTATCTATTTAATCCCCCATAAATCATCAGTGTAACGATCAGGCCCAGAGTCCTATGGGAGTTTGCCATTCTCCTTTGTAATAGATACCTACTTAATACTTATTGGTTACGTTACTTTACGAACTTAATGTTGAGATATTATGTGAGACGTAGTAACACTAAATTATTCAATATTCATACTAAGAGCTTCTGAAAGTAACTATTCCTATTGTAAGGAATCTATCGAATATTTTCGTGTACGTGTGTGTTATTGATAATGATTGTCGCGTATATTTATGTTAAGAACTCGTTGCTCTATATTGTTAAACAAGCAGGCATAATTAACATAATTGTGAACGTTAATACTCACAGTGTAATAAACTAAATAACATAATAAATAGCTCCAGTTATTTTTGTTGCATCCATTACACAAAGACAATTGAGTGTCAACAGTAGCCGTTATCTCCATCTCGCAGACAATACAAATCGTCGAAGGTACTCTGCAACAATTTCCTTTTATTATTCTTAATTAGATATTTAAACTTAATTTTCGGCCAAGAGGCCAATTTTGAATGCAATTTATAGCTAATTAGACACTTAAGTACAGGGGAACCTCCTTGCAAAGCCCAACTCCCTGGAGAAGTTAGAATGACTTCGTTAATACCATGAGACTCTCGAATCCCGCCTCTAATGTGCGATAACGAAGTGTTTGTATCTACGCCTTACAATTACCATCACGTACTTTAAACCCTCTTAAAAATAATTAGCATGTTTTTAATGTGATCCTTTAGCCCTTAAAACTTTGCCTTTGTGAACTTTAAAATCAACTCTAATGGATAATTCATTAAGTTCAATAGCAGAGACTTTAAATTTGACTTTCCTTTCTTGTGCAATTGGTTGTTGTTATCTAAAGACCATTATAAACACGCCTCTTGGCATTCAATGTTGGTTCCTAAGTCAATATTTAATGGTTGTAATGGGAATCCGATATAAGACTTCTTTCTGAAAGGAAATAATAGACAATTCGAAGACTTCGTCGTACTTTGTTTTCGATACATTAAACATTGGCCTTTTCTATATAGCTATTCCTATCTTATTTGTGTAAAAAAATACCTTTTCAATGCGTATTGTGATAAACATCAAAGAAAAAAGATATTTATCTATTTTGCTGCAAAAAATATATTTTTGGATTCGTTAACAATTTTATTTATTTGCTTAAAATAGAATCGATATTACCTTATAAGAGTTCTTATTCTGGACACCAAGGGACCACGTAATCTTTAGTGAAGCCAAACTAAGCCTATGTCCAGGAATCCGTGAAACATTTATCCCCTAGAGTATGTTCTTGAACATGAAATCCTATTTTCGCTGTTTTCCCAGGATTTTCAATCTAGTTTTCTTATAATGCCTTTGTAGTATATTTTAAAACTGAATAAGCAATGTTACAGCTAGTTTTGCGTGGAACGACACCGCACTAACAAGAGACGTACTAATTAATTAGTTAAGTTTACGTTTCGCCAAGTTACAGTTGCCTCTAATAAGGTGTATCATTTTCAAGATGGCGTGTTCACTGAGCACTCAAACCTGGTTCTTTTGTGGAGAAGTGTTGGTGCTAGACTCGTCTTGTCTCTGGGAACGTGACCTCTGAATACTATGTTGCGCACTGTTCTATATTTGTGTAAATGTATTAGAAAGAAAGATTTTTTGTTCAATCATAAATTCATATTTTTATGTAGCTTAGCATATCAAAATACTTATGAGAAGCCTGATGAATAGTTCATTTTAAAATGTATCTTATGTAGGTACCTATATTGCGAGCACTGTTCCAAAGACCTTTCAAATTAAGTTAATGCAAATAAAGTTACACTTCCTAAGAACTTAATATAGTTTAACTTAAATTGGTTAAAAAATATATTAAGTAGTTAAATAAGTTTGAATTAATATTTTAAGCGTGAACTATAAATTCAGTAGATAATGAAATAAAATACGAAGTGTCTAGTCGTCCGCTAAACGGATGAATAAAATAAATTAGTTAGTCGTCCGATTACCGGATGAATAAAATAATTTAATCGTCCGATTACCGGATGAATAAAATAATTTAATCGTCCGATTATTCGGATTACTAGATAACCTTTTAACACTAAAGCTAGTTGGGTTGGACTAAAGCAAAGGGGGCGCAGGACTTTTGATGGAGTTGGTGTCATTATAACACCTATTTATTATTGTTTTATCGTAAAGATTACGCTAATATAAGCATGTTTTATAGGAACAACTTTTCTCTAAAATCAAAAATGGCCGAGATATTCGCCCTCAATTCGTTAGGTTAGGTTTAGGTTAGGTTAGCCTTTAGGTTACGTTAGGTTAGGTTTCTTAAAAAAAAAACTACACAGAAATAGGAGCCCCGCGAAGCGGGGCTCCGTCGACGCGCAAAAAAATCAAGTTTAGGTTAGGTTAGCCGTTAGGTTAGGTTAGGTTAGGTTTCTTAAAAAAAAACTACACAGAAATAGGAGCCCCGCGAAGCGGGGCTCCGTCGACGCGCAAAAAAAAAATCAAGTTTAGGTTAGGTTAGCCGTTAGGTTAGATTAGGTTAGGTTAGGTTTCTTAAAAAAAAAAACTACACAGAAATAGGAGCCCCGCCAAGCGGGGCTCCGTCGACGCGCAAAAAAAAATCAAATACCTACGTGTGCCCTCCTCCCCCCTCTCCTCCCCCCACAAAAAACCTATAATACGTGCGGCAAGGAAGAAAGAAAAAGGCAGAAACCCAGATAACCTAACTATATAGATAAATAGATGTTATCGGACGATTAAATTATTTTATTCATCCGGTAATCGGACGACTAATTTATTTTATTCATCCGTTTAGCGGACGACTAGCACTGTCCAATAAAATATGCCTAACCGCGCCGTCGCGTCCTTTCAAAATTAGCTCTTCAATTATAACCCTTCTGCGATTGTTTTAATAATTTCTAAGTCACTCTTATTATTCAAATATCCGGTACGATCAAACTGAAAGCGATATTTCCCCAAAATATTCCATCAAATTATTTCTCCCTTTCAATTTTACCTCGTCTACATTTACGCTAAAAGCATCCCGAAGCATCTTAATCAACGGTCTGCGAATATTAATTTAATTACTTATAACTTTTTACAACTTTTTCATAAAAAGAAACGAGAAACCCAAGCAATGAACTTCCCATTAAAATTATTTATATCTATGCTAATCCGTTTATGCAATTTCTTAAGGAAGATTAATATCTGCAAAGCAAAATATAAAATTTTGACTTAAAATAAATAATATGCATACTGATCCTAACACGATAAAAGTAATTGTTTACACTTACGAACAACCCTATAAAGAAAAATTACGTTGCATTAAAACACTCCAATACAAAAGACTGAGTGTTTTATACCTAGTACTAAGGTTGAACTTCTAGAGTAATAGCCTTAGAAATACTGTCATAATACAGAGTTAAACCGACTTTAACAACGTAATTTCCCACACAATATAGTGGAACATCGTTCTCCTCATAAAATATGGTTGTAAACAGTTTCTATGTATATTCATAACCTGCCTTTAAGTGCGGCAAGACGCCGAAGCAAGATGAATTACACATCTTGTCATCAAATTCACCTTACTGGATTAGGTTAGCCTCTCAGTTCTGTAACAGATTTCTTGAGAGAATTTTATAACATTATGAAAGCTGTAGCAACTTGATCGAAACTCGTGCAGTCTGAAGAATTCTCAACGATGTGTATAATGTTAGTAATTATTCTTTTGGTTTTTGTAAAAAAATAGTTAGTATCTAAAAATGATGTATGTGGGTCAGTTTAAATTAATGCAACAAGAGTTTTTAAGAGGCGCTTTCGAATCGCCTACAATCTACATACATTATTTAGAGTAACACTTTGTTTTATTATCTACAATGTATATTGTATTTTTAAGCAGTAGGTACTATTTAAATACAGTACTTATTTACAATGTTCAGATATATAGTTTATATATGTACAACAAATGCAAATTAGGGAAAATAATATGTGAAATTGTGTTAGTAACCAAAAGCCTGGCTTTTACCTAGTTCTGTTAACATAGGTCTAATATTATAACGTCTTGGCCAACATGGCCTCTAAAATAGTAAAAACAAACAGTTCAGCTTTAACTTAATAAAAGCTAATGAAAATTTCAACCAAATTACAACGCTGCCCTGAATTTTGATTCAACCTTCTGTATATAAACGAGATACACAATTTTACGTAAAATACTTGTTTAAAATTTAAATGAAGTGTAATCGAACTTAATTCCCTAGATTCATTATTTTCGCGTTAAATCTTATTTAAAATATATAAATACCTTTTCAGGTTTAAATGTTAAATATTATTCGAAATATTAAACTTAAAGTGAATGGTACAGAAAATAAATTAACATATTGAATTTCGTTTACAATTTAAATTATATTAAAGATGATATTTGAATAAAATAATTGACTTATTCTTAATTCTTAATGATACTAAAAAACTGGTTGTCTTATATTTCATTTTACGCAAATAAATTTTCTATTAGGTACCGTCCGCGTCATATCAGTCTGCCTGTTATGCTGTTTTTAATATTTTAAGATTGTAATATTTAGTATTAAATTATCAACACAAAACCGAGTTTGGCATACGTAATTAGTCTTACATTCTATGCCGATTATCACAAACTAAAGAAGTTAATAATTCTTCGTTAAATCCTCATCTAAAGAGCATAACGACAAACTGTTTAAATAGCAGACTAGATTAAACAGTGACGCTAAGAGTGTCGCGACTTGTACTGTAAACCCGTTCACTGTTAGATCCTTTCCACACGATATCAGTGGAAGCAAAATATATATGGCAATTGAGTTAAACAACTAAATAGATTACGATTTCTTACTACTACAAGTATTGTTCTAGTATGTCGCGCGACTTCGCCCGCTTTGTCTAAAACGTAATAATTTATATACTAAAACCTTCCTCTTGAATCACTCTTTTAAAAAAACCGCATCAAAATCCATTGCGTAGTTTTAAAGATCAAAGAATACATAGGGTCATAGGGACAGAGAAAACGACTTAGTTTTATATTATGTAGTGATTATGTATGGTAGAGCTATTTATTCCACAAAGTTTAATCTAATCATACAAATATAATTGCTTACAGAATTAAGTCAGATCTAGCATAGCATGTAAGGCTCAATTTGTTTTCGCCTCCTCACAATTCAATACATAGCTTATGTTTCTATTCCCGTGTGGAATTGCCTTTAATCGTGGATATAGAAGCACGGACGACCGCCGGCCTGCGGGTCTTTGTGAATACTTAATGAGCGACCTTCTGATAATTAAAACTGTTTGTGATAAAAATCTGTAAACAGTTTGTAAACAAAAAGACTCGTATGTCTGTTTTCTTATCTAGTTGTTCTTGTATGCGTTTGTTGTTAACATACTTGAATGCAGCTGTATACAAGTAGTTTAAAAAGCAACGCAAACTTAGAGATAGCAAAGGGAAATGCGTGCTTTATAAGAAACCGTTAGTATACTCTTTATATATGTTATATTTCCATTCTATGTATGTAGATTTACATATTTTGTAGTGTGTTTTAAGGTTTGAAGTATTTGTATTATCTGAATTTTTAACCATCAATATGACTGCGAAAAATGTGAGTAGAATTGAGTTACTAATGATGTCGGAATATTGTGAGCTTATAACGGATTAAATAAATATTCCATCCATTTTACATCAGATTAATACACATCTCTTTTGGGTTAAAGCGTAAACCATCAAATATGAATGTTTATTACTTGAAATTCTCTAAATGCTTTGTATTCTCGATGGACGAAACTAGCTTATATTTGTAACAAACAAATGAACAAGGAAATGCTAATGGGATTATACTCACATTTAACCGTGTCCCTGGTAAACATAATTGCTCTGTTATGCTATTTGGGCCCCTTTTAAGTAGTAATAGTGTTATCCATGATTCCGTTCAATAAATTTAAACTTATCTTAATCAAAAACACATTAGTGTTGTATATTTGCGAAACATAGTTTTAATTGCCTTGTAATTTTTTTTAAAATATTATAAAGCTTGTCACGCTAGAATGTTTTGTTCCATGACAACATAACAATTTTTATGATTTATTGAAAGAACGCGTTTTAGGAACATTTATCAACTACTTTACTCTATCCACTACTAACTAAAACATATAATCTTTTATTTTGATCAAAAACAATTTGAACAAATGTATAGACAGTCGAGCAATTATTATCAGAGTTCAGAGACCACATAACAGTAGCGTAAAGTATTTTGTATGAAATTATCCAACAAATAATAACGTCAAAAAGAATAATTTGATACGGATAAGGACATTATTATTTGTTTTATACGAAAAAAGCTTGAAAGTTAAAATGTATTCAATTTTAATTATAAACTGTTAAAAATGTATTTCCTTAAATATTATTAAAAATGTATACAATGTATATTTATTTAACAAGCAGATGTTGCGATTGATCCAAAACTTTTCGTAGACATGTGTGCTACGAGCGTGCTACGAACATTTAACTACGTAAATATTACAGTTCGTGGTTCATTCTGAACGCTTTAACAGTTAATGAAGTTGTGTTTGTTGTGGAATACCTTCTTAAATTATGTTCAATTTAATCGTATTTCCATATTCATATAAAATTTGAAGTTTAAATTACACTTTATGTTGAGCTTCTAATTTACCACTATAATCGCATTAACCATAATTCGTACTGTTAGGACCCTTTTTTCTTTGGATTATACTAAATTTAAAATGAAGTACTACTAAAAAAATGTTGTGTGGTTTTATGAAACCACGGTAAAAGTGAAACTGTTCGAACGCTTTATACCTACTCGGCAGCCGACCGTCACGCGACTTGCGCTACACAGACCAAAAAGTTTGAGACGATGTAATAAAAGTTTCACTTTAATAAGAATTTACAAGGATTGTATTATTGTTCAATTTCAATAGAGTTATTGTTACGATGAGCACTTTGTATTAGAAAAAAATGGAAATTCACTTGAAGTAAAGCATTTGCTTCACTATATTGTGACCTGTGTG
Source organism: Colias philodice (assembly GCF_061535455.1). Taxonomy (NCBI): domain Eukaryota; kingdom Metazoa; phylum Arthropoda; class Insecta; order Lepidoptera; family Pieridae; genus Colias; species Colias philodice. The sequence goes on from NC_143093.1 coordinate 5,230,854, forward strand.
AGAGAGCAACTGTTTTCACACACACATCACATAGTTTGTTTCACATAAAGAATACAAACGAGGTACTAACTGCATAATTCACGATGTGCGCTTTTTACTTGCAGAGGATTAATATGCCGCCATGTTTTCTAAACACGTTAACGTTGAACATAACAGACTTAGCTCGCAATTAGAGCCTAAATTTCAGATAGCGACACTAATATTTCATGCATGGTATGACATAATTGAACAATTACGATAACTTCGCGGTTGCGTGTTTTATTCATAATTTATACAGAAAATAATAATTAGCGCCCTCACGCAACCTGTTAATTATTTGATACACGCACACGTATCTCCTAATGATAATGTTAACAATTGCTCTTATGCCCGTCGAGTGTCTCACATAATTGGGTTTCATATTATAATGTGAAACCACAAAAAGTATTAAATATAATCCGATGACAAAACAGTGGCATCGGTTGTCAGTAATTAAAATTGTAACTGTAGTCTTTGTTTTTCACAAACGCTGATGGAACACTCGAATGGAACTGAAACAATACCTCTGTAATGCAGTCGGAATTTTTGCGAGCGGAATCCGAAGTGTGCATCCGTTTATTCATTAATTTTATCCGTTATCTTAAGGACTAAAACTACTGCCACGGAAATGCAGTGCACTCAGAGACGAGCTCGACTTATAAATTATTCAAGTAGTGAGACACTTCAAATATAGCACAGCCGTTGAACGTTATTTTGAGAACAACGACTGCTCCACCGACACTGAGCAGCGCAGGCTTGTCGCTTAACCCAATCTAGTGTAGCCAACTCGAACCGTAATCCATTTGACAGTATAAAGTGACGCGAATGACCGATATAGAATTATTTATTTGGCAATACAGATATTCTCGCCATATTTATGTAACTATGCCGAGAATAAGTTACTCTTTTATAACTTAAAAAGGGTTAAAACCCTTGTGGTTTAAAAGAAAACAATCATTCAGTTTTTTTTTTCAGTTTTACTTTAGTTTCAAATTTGATGAAACAACTCAAGCTTAAATAGAATGTAATTAAAAATAAATATTTAGTTTATAAATTATGTCAATGTATGGAACAAATTAATTTATTTCAAACTAAAATATAATTAGGTTACAACTGAGAAGAGCGTAGATTTATTTGCCTTTGAGTTCCGTTGTAAAACATTTTCATTTAATGCCCAAATATGCTTTATCTAGCAAAAGCTTTTGCAAAATTTTATACATAGATCTGATTTGTTTAGTAAGTATTTACTATTTTAGTTTCATCCAATTTGCTTTTTACAATTAACAACGAAATGTAGAATTATTTATTTTATCAAGTTAGACTTTCACAGAAATGTTCCTTTTAAGACTAACGCAGATCGCTCATAAATATTACCATTTAAAAAAGAAAGACAGATGAAAATGCAAAGCCAGTCAGACAATTAAAATAGGTCGTGAAATATAAATTTAGATTGTGTATTGATTTTTAAAGGTCTGGTCGAATATTCATTGAAACATTTTTATTCTAAAAGCTTTTGGTTCACCTCACAGTCAACATGATATCATCGTATCCTATAACAGTGAAACTCGAAATAAACTTTTTCAAGTGTTTTTGCGTGTGCAATAAAAAATTGCTAGAACATTCGATATTTCATAAAATGGAAAGGATTTTGGTCGTGGAATCGTTCCAATGCTTGCTTTTAATTTAATAATAATAAATCAAAAGATGGAAGTTAATTTAAATGACGAACATATCGATGTTTAATTGGACTTAATTTGGTAAAATCAAAAAATCTATCTTTTTATTTTCACTTTGTTTCAATAATATAATAAACTTCATACAATACTTTACTTCAGTTAATCTTAAAGCATAATCCAAAGTATATGTGATTATAGATAATGAATATATATATTAATAAAAGCTACATAGAATAATTGATCCATTTTTATTCCATAAGACTGCTGACTTTGCAACAATAGATGTTAGATAATATCGGTCATAACTATAAATTATCACGATAGAATGCTTAAGAAAAACATCGTTTTTAATTTTTGCCATTTTCCCCTTTTCTTCGCAAAGTAATTACTCCAAAGCCGTACTGTCTCTGAATCGCAATTCAGTATGTTTCATGCAAGACTGAAATAATAATAGCACGCCGTAAGCTTTGAAAGATTTAACTTCTTTGTGGGTGAAGCAGGCTTCCCTTACTATCCCCTCTCAACATTGTTCGCGCTGTGAGCTACGAACACGGAAATGAAAATAAAGAACAGAGAACGTTAATCAACCCCGAGGTAAAAGCAAATTAATAAAAAACTTTTAACGCAGAATAAACTTCACTAGCCAAACTTCCGACCTCGAAAGAGGCAAGAGTGATGCTGTGACACAAAATAATGACACAAAGGCTTTATTTTAAGAACCGCTATTATCTTTCCGCTGCACGGCTCGCTCTCGCTGTCGCTAAATTAAAATATCTTCGTAGAAGACTAAACCCGTTGTAAAGTAACTTTGAGATTTTTGTTTACAAATTGCTGATAAATGTGCATAAATCTTCCGGTTAATACTTTGTTGCATTATTCAATAGTATTAACTCGCGCCTAAGTAAGCGGCATTAGCTTGGTATTTATTGCTAACGCTTTTAAAGTTGTCGAGTCATTTATGGCGAGGGTTCCGTGTGCGGTGCGTAGAGACTATAGGCTTATGAGCACCGTGAGTACAATCTTAACACGGTCGGTGCGGATGGCGGCGCACTCTTGGCGTCGACTCAAAACCTCTTCATCCCCCTATGTCTCGCCGGTAAATAATTGCGGCCGTACCGCACACCACTCACCTCGACAATTACGTGCACTTTATTTAAAGGTGCTTCGCCTTTACTGTCTTACTTAAAGCCTTTTGGAGTTATTATGATGGGCCTTCGCGCTATTATGCATTAAATTGCTTTTGGAGACTAGCTTAAAATGAAACATGTTGGTTATTTTTTGTATCCAAAAACATATACATATAATATGATAGGATGATACACAGATAGGTAATAAATAAAACGATTTAAAACCATCAATCTATTTATTTACAAAAATAGTGTAAAGCTGAAGTAATGTATATAATTTTAATAGATTATTCCTATATAAACAATTCCAATAAAAAAATGAACACATAACTTAATAATTAAATACTTCATCGTTATTGATTTTAATAATTAGTTAAAAAAAATACCCTAACGTGTCTCTTTGGTCGATATATTTGTAGGTCAAACATCAAAGAAGGCTTACTCTATTTTTCGTTCAAGTTCCACATTTTGTTTATGCACTCGACTTTATGTTTACTGACAAACAAGGGTTTAAAATAATATTTGGAAAAATATGGAAAGTAGACAAAATAAATTGTATGAATATAGGTCGTGTTTTTATGTGTTTGCTATATCGTAAATATTTGACAACGTGTCCGTGTATAAATAGTTTGTGATAAAGCTTTATAAGGTCCATCAATTAGGGATAAGGACAAGCCGTTATGTATTTTTCTATATTATATTGTGTGACAATTTGTTTCTGTATTCCCTAAATCATTATCTAAATCGTGTGTATTAATAGTACTTTAATGTATCTAGTTAGTCTATTATTATAAAAAGAATTAAGTAACTGATGTTCAGGTTTGTAACAAACATGGATTGTTATTTGCCTAATGAATTTAAGATATAGACCACTTATAATTCAAAGAATTTTAATTGGGTAATTTTAAAATTTGAATTTGAGTCATTTTGTTAGCTCTACAAGGGAAAAAGATTCATTAAAAATGGTTGTGGTTGGAAGCAACTTGTTAGAGCTGAAATGTTATTGAAACTATGTGAAAAAATCTATCGAGAGAAAGATTTTGTTGAATACACGAGCCGCTGCCGTTCACAGAATATCTAAATTTGTTTTCGGATTCTATTCGGGGTCATGTTGTTTCATGTTTCAAGCTAAAATGTATTTTATTATGAACCTTTTTCACAATCAAATGTATGCAAACTGTTTTGCTTTGACGGCTTGATTTCAGCATGAATGCACAAGCTCGCGCCGACGTAATTCCATGGAAGATCAGTGTTAATGGACTAATAAAGAACCAAAAATTCACATTATTATGATTTGTATTATATTTGCTATGTGGATATCGTTTGATAATATAAACAAAAAATCGAGTTTAAAATCCGTTAAAAGTCTTAATTTATACCTAAATTATCGCTTATAGATATGTAATATAGAGACACGTTACAACAATATAGATCAATCCTTTTTGTAATCAAGGAAAGTCGTTGTTTCATTAATTCAGATTTACTTCGAAAATTAATCGGCGGACTTCGTTTTACAATGAAAACTTGAACATGAAAATTGATAAAAATTGCATGTGTTGTACGCATCCACAATTAAATTTCATCATTTATTATATATCTTTAAAGACACGTTTGGAAATTATGCAGATTATTTCGCAACTTACTTCGTTACAAACTAAAGAAAAATTGCCATATAAAAACTGTAAACTTGCTTCTACATTGATGTAATAAAATATAATCTGGGTTGCCTAATTTTAATTTCACCAAGTCGTGAGCTTCACTCGACCTCTTGCAAAGCGCTATGATGCAAGAAAAATATTAAAAATTGCCTGAGATTTCAGAATTTTGGTAGAAATTCTAAACTATTATATTCTCAAGTTGATAATAATATTTCAAATATTTCGTTCAATTAACTTAAAAAAATAAGATAACTGAGTTCTTTATTTTCGGCCGAAGTTGTGTTTAATATAACAATCTGAAATATATTGTACAGAACAGATAGATCTTAGCTTGGACATGATATCCAAAAGCTCATTCAAAAGCTTAATTTAAAAACGTTCTTAGTTTACATAAATAAAGCATACGAATACAATATACAAATGTCCGCATAACACTACTCCGCCCACACATCCATAAGAATGAACTTATTTCAAAGAGAAATTAATATCTAAAACCAATCTCAAGAAAGAATAACTACGGCATAGTTAAACACGTCTGGCCAGGTAGCTGAGGTGGATGAAAGGCGCGGCGCCCGCCCATAGCGGCACTGCCTTCGGAACTCAGTGTGAATCCGGCTCAGCGTGTAAGCGGACATCTGCGCGCTTTCCCCACTAGCATTCTGCGCCCCGCTAAGTTCAAAATGTTCCGATACCTACTAATCGCTCAGACGTACGCGAGTGACGGATGAACTGCGCCAAACAGTTTTCATGCGACTGTAGTTCTTTGGATTTAGTTGAGTTTGTGATTATGTGACGTGATTGTAAATTAACTATTCGTAAGTATTTTTTTTTTGAGACTAATTATTATTATCGATTAAATTATTTATACTAATTATAAAAGTAGGTACCTAATTGCGATTGTTAAACTTATAAAAGATAATTGAAGCAAATATTAAATAATAGAAATTGTACCAACTCGAAATTCGAGTATAATTTGACTACAATACAATTTGGTCAATTAAATTGTATTCTAATTTGTCAGCGGTTGTTTCAATGACAGAAACTTTGTTGATTGCCGGCAGTACAGCCTCATCATTATTTTATCTCGTCCTATTTAGAACATCAATTCATCAAGCCGTAGTTTATTAATAGCCTATAGAGCCGGCGCTTTCAATAAGATTTGCAATTATGAAAATTACTTTTATATTACATTTCATTTTATTCGAAATTGGCAAGAATTATATTTATATGTGTACAAATATTTTTTTTATAAATATTTGAGATGATAAACATTTTCTGAATGTCTTATAATATTAAACAATAAAATTATGAAATATTAATGATTTTTAAAGAACAGATTATCATTAAATAACATAAGCCCTAGTCTTTAGAAGGTAGATATAAAAGTTAAGCAATATAGGTATATCATCAATATACAAATTACAATTAAAGAAAATAAAATTCATGCATTTATTTCGCACATCGACGATACCCGGTTGTACTGGTTTTTTATTTTATTTTTTCATTTTATCTTAGGTCCTGGCAGAGGAAGGTTATATAGTGTATAGTATATAATAGTAACCTGCCTATTAAATTAATGAAAGCATGAAATATGGCAAACAATGTTTTATTCATTCAAACGCAATCTAGACCCGAGCATCTTAATCCCTTTCTATTCAAGTAAGATGAGCCGTAATATAATAACCACAATAACATTATTATCCCATGAGAAAACGAGAAATATGTTTCCTTATGTATTATTTCGGTATAATTCAAGACAACGAGTTTTAGAGCTGAACATGAAATGAGATAGTATAAAAGGCTATATAAAGTTGTAGGGTAAACACGAGAGAACTGCACTGTATGGGCAGTAAGACAGTATACCTCATTGTGTTTGCGATTACGCTTTCATAGACTACAAGCTAGAATACAACGATGCTTGAACTGAGTGCTTAAATAAAACAGGAAACTATTGTTTATTTTTCCTTAAGGACAGCAAAGAGGCTTTTCTTACGGATATAAAATCCTGACGGGAATAAGAAAAACTATTATCAAATATTTAAGTCTATTTCTAACAATTTTTTTTCTGAAGTTATTGTAGTGGTCATGTTCAACATAATATTTGATTAAGTATTGAATATTATTCATTGAAGAAATAATATTATAGTATTTGTATTTCAACATCGGACTAGCCTTGGGTTGAATCATAATAAATTGATTGCCTTCAAAATGTTAAAACTTAGTATCAGATTAATACTGACTTGTTATATCACGTATTATGTGACTCTTATTGAGAGAGTTTTAAAAATTATCGTTTTTAATATATTTTATACTTACTACAGCAGCAAATAAAACTGTTATTGCAAGATAGCATTCCTATCGTTATATTACCAACTTAGACAATGCTGATTTCACAATTTTCCTTGAATGTTTGAACAGCGTGGAAAAAATCGGATTATTGTAGCAAAGTTTTGCGGAAAAAAATATTAATTCGTGTTACATTATTTAATCTACAACAAATCGTAAATAAGCCATGTTTATTTATACGTATAAATAAAAAGAATACCACTAGGCTAAAACGATTCGTAGTCCATTAGTCAATTCAAACGACGGGTGTCATTGGATAACCGTGGGAACTCCCCGCTGGCTGGAACGCCTGCCGAATTCCTGATAGTGAACTCGGCTAAATGTTACTTTTGTTGGAAAAAAAGTTTAACTCGTTTGACATACTTAAACCTTTGTATTCTGTAGTGAGAACCGCTTTATGCCGTCTATTGGCTTTTAGCGTTGTGAATTTGGATATATTGATTCTCATTCTTTTTGTATTACGCCTACTGCTTGTGCCGCAACTTTTGAATTTTTACGAGTCATAACATACCTAGTTCAAAAATCATCAATTTTGTATTAGATATTCATGCTATATAAACTATTTGATCCAGGTTCTACGTTTGCAATTTTCAGGTCTTAAAAAAGGTACGATATTGGAACCCTTCTTGCAATCTATATCTAGACTATAATTATGCAATATTAAAGGCTTTCTTAGACATTAGCTTATATTTAGTTGGTACATTATATTTATTCAAAGAATAATTGATCGTAACAAATAGGCAATTGGTTTCGATATCGATGAAAGATAACACCTTCTATCTATCAAGTCTAGACCTTCAATTTTTATTTCATAATAAGTGCTTTTATAAGTCTACGAATACAGTTTACATGATTGAACTTGGCATTTTCATTAAAAGGCATGATTGCTCAAAATATCAAAAGCTTTTTATGTTAGTTTCACGAAAACATTTTTTGTATATAAATGTTTTGTGTGTAACTATAGTCCATTTCGTTATAACATAAGAAATTTCTAAATATAGAATATAACATTTACATATTATGTTTTACTCTTTTTCTTCCTAATTGTTCCGTTATTAAGAACTTATTTTACAGTTTATTTGTAAAAGTTGCTTAAAATTCGCGATCCATTCATTCTAAGAAAGGATGTAAAAGACAATCTTCCATGTTAACTTTCAAGTTTCATCCCACTCAGTGAAAGAATTTCTAAAAATCTTTCCTACTTTTGTTATTTGACATGGGAAATTTTTTGACTCAACTTTGTTTATATATTTCCTGGAGTGTTATTATTATAAGCCTAGATTAAATAAATATTATTTTTGCTATAATGAATATTATTTATTCATTTGGAATAAGTACTAAATATGAACATAATATATCACTGCTATGTGATAAGGCCGCCAAATACACTAAACTGTTCCTTGCTTTATTTTTGTATTAGTACCTATGACCGTTTAGTTGTATTAAAGAGTATATAAATAAATAATATATGCATACAATTTCTATTAACCGAAAGTTTGTTTCCATGTCCACTCTATTGCCATAATGCAAACCAATTCGTAGAAGTGACTTGTGTTATTGAAATACATCGTGATTCTGGGCATATAATAGCGGGTATAATGTTACATTAGACCATTATTATAATTGTAATAATTGCCTAAACATAATAATAATGAGGAGTAGAATATCAGAATATGTAATTGCTCAGACGATTATAGTTTAGTAATTGTTCAAAGACATTTGATTAGCCGATCTATAAAACGATATTATTGGTATATGGTAGGTATTTTTATAATGGGTCAATATAAACATAATATTTTGTCTAAGTTTTATTTTTTTAATAGTTATAGTTTATAGTATGTACTTGTAGAGGTTCCTAGACCTTCTTATTTTCTTACCTATATGTTTATTTTCAAATGTACAAATATATATGTATAAGTATTAAAAACTGCAAATAGCCACAAATATATTCGTACAAAAAGAATTAAAGCAATATTCATATCTAAATGGGCGGATTTGTGTGTCAATACAGCGTGGGTAGTATACGCAACGAGTTTCATAAATATTGCTTTGGTGTTCGTAGGAATTGTTTATTTGCGGGGCAAATTAGATAAAAATATTCCATTGTAAATAAATAGAGCAGCTAATCAATATTATTTGGGGATGATATTTATCAAACATGGATTCCTTAAATAGACTATTATAGAAATAATAGTAATAGTAATAAATAACTGTATAGAAATACAGGGTTTAATCGTTAAGTAAGCATATAAAAAAGTATGAAAACTCTATAAAAACAGTATCTCGTCCACATCTCGTCTTTTCGTTGACATTTTGCAAAAATAGAAACAAAAGCTATAATTTCACATGTTCATGGAATATTTCTGTCAAGAAAATTCTTATAGTCTCTCATATTATATCCATGTAGAAAAAATATTAAAATCCTAGATCTGTTAACGCCCTGCACCGACATTTCGTTGCAGTTGCAACAATATAAAGAGATATACAATTCAGTAGTTAATAGGAAACATTGGGAACATAAATTTATTTCATTTACTCATGTATTATCTTACCAAGCTGCGTTTATATGATACAGCTATCGGGGTTAATAAATTTCATTTTTATAGTCGACTCATTCATCATGCGACTGTCGAATGAAACGATCGTGCTTAAAACCATTAAAATGTCATCAATAAAAAATAAAACGCTTCCGAGTGGATAAAAGGTTATACACAGATTTTCATCAGCAAACTTTTAAATAGATTTCCAAAAAGAAGTCATTAATAGTTATTAGATTTCTTATCGTCCGCTACAACTGCTGTGATTATTGGGAACATTTTTATGCGAATTCTTTCAATGCTAGTTCGTTTTCTGCTGTCGTCTTATTAGCGATTTGAGATATTTATTTTTATACAGCTATTTTAAGTTGTATTTCTGTAAGATTTTTATGTATAATTTGTGTGTAGTTGAAAGTCATACAACACATAGTTGTTTAAATCTGCTCTCACAAAACAGAGTTTGAGGAAATGTAGATATTGCAATTGAATATTACAAATACTACCTTTTTTTACTGGTTTTAAATATTATTCATTTTACGGTACTTTTATAACGAGCTATCGCACATCACAACACAGCAATATAAACATGGCCGCCCGATATCCGTGAAATGTCATTTTGCACGTTCAGAATACAAAAGTTTGTGATATCATAGAGTATCGCAAACGTTATTTTTTCTTCCGTTTTGGATGATTTTTACAAAGGGGCTTTTCTTAAAAGTTGTCATGTACATAAAGGTTGCTGATCTCTCCGTCATAATTTCCGACACAGCTATCAAAATACTTAAGAAGTCTTTTTTAGGCACACTTGAAATTAAGTCATATTAAATTAGGGAGCAATTGAGTGATATAAGCATAAATATTTCATAAGTCACTATTAAAAGCATTAAATACCTTACAAACGGAATTGTTGAAATATGGATGAATAAAATATGATAAAAAGTACATTTATTAAATGAACATTGAACGTAGGTACTTAAATAAAGAGAGTAAAATTATTGTTGCTTTATCATTTACAAAATCAATAAAAGAAAAGTAATACATTACATATTTTATGAGTCATATAATTCAAAGTATTTATTGAGCTGATAATTTCTGAATGATAATAATATTATGGAACTAATCGGGACATTTGGACAAAGGAAAATAACCTATTCGTATAAGTTACAAAAAAGTACAATAATTTCGCTCTAAGTAAATATTTAGATATTTTAATTTATAAATAAAATTAATAATTAAGCTTAACATTACTTTATCTTACCTACCTCTGCGATTTGGACTTATTAAATTTGCAAATCGTCAAGTAATTCCACAAAGAGTAGTTAATTCAATATAATCAGCTAAGTACTACATCGTGTTAACATAAATTCAAAGTCCTAATTAGTTTAATTTCGTGGTCTTTTGCGCTTTGTTTAAGAGCATTATTTGATGAGACAAACCACGTTTATACTCTAGTATAATGACAAAATGCGAGGTGAATTTATAATTGCTCCATCTTTTACCTCGTAATATTAGAATCCCAGTGCGATACCATTACGTTTTAGATATCTTAAAATAATTTCTCGGTTTTTCGTTATAAGCACTTCGTTTACGGCCGCTTTCATCTTTTAATTTCTTTCTTCACTTTGTTTATTCTCCATCCTTTCCATTTTGCGGCCTTTTGAGGTCAACGCTATAATAAATGCTAAATATGTAATATCTGTGGTAGCTTTCCGAGAAACAAGGTTTGAAACATCACAAGAATATTTTAGAGCAGGCATATTCAATGTTATATGATAAAATAATAATTTTCAAAAACATCGATTTGTCTCTAGACACATGAGTAAGGTCTGTTTGTCCAATCATTACATAGGTAATATTAATCTTCCAAGCAAAAATATTCTAACTAGAACGGTTCAACCGCTCGCATATACGTTACGTTAGATTATGGCAAAACTTTTGTAGGAAAACCAGCAAAACATACCATTTCGTTCCCCTTTCTTAGTCCACATATTGTGTCGAGTAACTAAGGAACCCTACCTGGAATTGAAACAACGTTTTACAGAAAAAAAATGTAAATTAAATGAATTAAGTATTCTAAATTATAAAATTATCTTAGCTTATAAATAGATGGATATTTATTAAAACTGAGAGTAGCCCTTTTATCGTAAGGGGTGAATTTATAAATACCCTTACTGAGTATCTGCACTATCACATGTATGTCAGTTAAATGTCAATAAGTCATTAAATCCCTTTTTACCCAAGAATATAAGAACTAGAGGTACTTGGAAACAATATTCTAATTCACAGAAAACTTCTTATAAATACGAGGAAAGAATACATCTAACAAATTCCAGTAGAAACGCGGTGAAATTAAACACAAGCAAGTTACAGAATACAGAATATACGGACTGTATGCTTTGTAATTAGGAGTAAAAGCTCTTGTTTGTGTATGTGGTTGCAGAGGTACCACGTTTCGACATTGGTTAAGAAATTCACCTAAATTAAAAACACGATGCAGTATATCTGGACAGAGTGAATTTTAATACAACAACGTATTCAGGTTTTGTTAAAAAGTAAATGATTAATGTTTTACAATTTGTAGTCTAATTCTTTCCTTAATTACTGCGTTGTACGAATCGTACGTTTTTCTCTGTTTTTTTTATTATTTAATAAAAATGTTTGTGGCCATTCAAGAATGCTAACATTTTGGAGCGATTCATTATTTGAAAAAAACCTTTTTGTGTAGAACGAGGGGTAAAGAAGCAGACGTGTTATTTCATGTTGAACAGTTTGCATTGTCCGAAAGTCCCTCGTATTGTCAAACTGAGAAGAAGATATGAGAATGTGTACCTTACCTACTTATACATTACTCATATACGTGTAATATACGTACACGAGCTCTTAAAAATATACATTTCCGTCTCGATGTCGAAAATATATTATGTTGGGATATTCTAAATATCAGATAACATTTCCGTTATAATTTGTTTAAGTTTTGATAAAATGAGTATAAAATCAATATGATGAGAATCAAATCAACATCCGTGGTTAGATTAGGTTACCTACCTAAGGTTATATATATAAATCTATAAAATAGAACAACATTATGAAGTGTTCTTTTAATAAGCTATGTAAGGTATTGTAAATTGTTTTCATGTTTTTAAATTCGTCCAAATACCAATATGATTCATAATCATTAAAGGAAAACCTATAATAAAATTATTTTACACATGGCGCTTGATTTCTGTTTATTAAACATACCTAAACATTGTTATCATCCATCAACATTTTATTCAAATTCTGATCAAAATTATTATACGTCACCATTGTAATAAATCAGATATTATTTGTATATAACGACATATTTCAAAGTCGTTTAAATAATAGCTCTTCAAAATTACTTTGTTATAAAGAACATTAGTGGTAATATATTATTCATGAATAGCGCCAAGAATTTTAAATTACCGGGTAATTTGCGTTTAAGTATCCGCCAAAGTAGTGAACGTAGATGAAACTAGGAACTCTCAAAAGTTTCACCAATACGGAATTTATAAAAGCAACTTCTGTGGTGTAGGTTATAAACATTTTGCTCTCTAAGTTCATAAGCTACATTAGAATGCTTTGATTACTGCTTTGGTGGTAAATATAATGTTAAAAGATGACCCCAGAGCCTGATGAAGTAAATATGTATGAAGTAATGATGCAATGTTTTTTTAACTAAACCACGACGACTTTAACCGCGATTTAAGTAGTTAAAAGAACTTTACTCTAGACTTAATTGCGCTAATTTCTTAATTAGACTTGTACGAGAACTTGGAAAAATATACCTCCATACATATAACACGACAAAACCTACACAATATGTACCTTTATAAATTTATAAGCCTTATTCATGGCCATTTTTTTTCTTGTAATACCAACCTCACATTTGATTTATGTATTAAATTTATAACCACCTTTTTTGAAGATAATCAAAGGTTTCTTTTTGTAAATGTGTTCAAGGCTATAGAGACGTGTGTAAATAATTAAAAATTAATGTAACTAATTTAAATTAGATATCAAGTATTGATTCTTGGATTGCTAGAAAGAAATAGACGACCTTGTAACTTATAAGCGACCCTTTTTGGATAAGTTAACGTAAATTTATATATATGTTAAGCGGAAAAGTACATTCATTATTTAAAAAAGTAAACTAGATAATAATCCAGCTCCCCTACTTACAAATGCTTTCTTTATTGTATTCTTTGTAGAAACTAACCAATCAGCAAACCAGTTAAGCAAATTGAATCTTGCTTTTCCATGTAGTAACGCTATTTGGCTACAGTTCAGATTATATTTCAATATAATGAGATTTTATCGGCGCTGAACTTCAGTTAAAAAGCAAGGAAATGAGGAAAAATATGCAAAATGTTGTATCATTATTCCTAAATTACAAGGAGATTTTGTGTTTCTATAGAAAATGTGTACAATTATAACTTTAGTAGATATTAAAGAGTAATTGAAAATTTAAAAAAGATTAAGCATGTTCATTATTTTGTTTACCAATATACCAAAATATAATAATTTTGTTATGATATAAAACATGTTATCATTCAATTATTTCTTAATTAACTCTTATAGGTAACGTTAAAATCGCGCTGCCAATAATATATTAACACTGAAAAGGAGAAGGCTATTAATAGACATTATACCTTCACAATAATATTGTATCATTTTCTGAATAATGTCCAATAATTAAATGAACCTAAAAATTATTTAAAAAATGTAATAAGCAAATCAATTCTCATCCGTCTGTGTTGTGCTCTCTCTACATGTAATTGCAGTTATCACAGGCTCTTTTAAATAAAATTCTTCTACGCTAATATAGCAAAGCAAAGTATATCTATTCTAATTCCTATTAAAAATCTGTAACAACATATTCCGTAGTACAAAGATTAAGCACACTTGCTTACATTCATGGGACAATCCTTCATTGAAAGCAAAACATAATGAAAGCAGTATTCAAATTACAATAGAGACAACATTCGTGCGTTTAAAATAGTTTCTAACAAAACAGAGCCACGCTAATAATGGCAGTTAGAAATCAACTCGCAGCAAACTAAACAGAATCGAAACTTTTCTGTATCCAACAACATTCTCAGATCACGTCTCATTATAAACTTCCACGTCGACTACATTACTGCTGACTCGATAAATGTTCCCATTTTGTCATTTTGCGAGATAATTTTTACATAATATTGCCTATAACAAAATTGATAAGGAATAAAAGCGATATACTTTCGAATTTAAACGTATTATACAATATCAAGTACCTTGATATATTACTACAGATTCTCAGACAAGGCGAAAATAGTTTCTCTTTGTTTCACTGTTTGTATCCTTCAAGACTAAAACTTTGTTTTAATAGTCTCTCCTGGGATTTGACCCAAAACGAACGCTAGTTCATACTCCCCATCAGGCCAATGAGGCGATCATTTACGCTTTCATGATATTTATCCTCATTTTTCAATGATAATAAAACAAATAAATACAAGAACAAAATATAGCATTGCGAGATTAACTACCACCAAACCACATTTATTCAACAATAAGCAGCTTTTATAAATGTTAAATCATCAATCTATAATATTATTATGTTTAATAAGTTTATTCCATTCAATTCGCAAATAAAAACATCAAAGTGTTATTTTTTTTTCAATTTATAAAAATATTTGTAATTCTTTCCTCTAGGTAAGTATTTATTTTCTACAGAACTTTCTATCCTTTATTTTAGACCTGATACATGAAAGGTCTTAATGTTGTCGACTTCTGTGTTCCCAATTCACGGTATAAGCACGTATTAACTAGTATCTACACATATTCAACCTTCATTTGTACATACATATTTTTGCACATAAATCTTGCGTTAATCTTAACCATATGAAATAACCCTAATACGTAAATCATATAAATCTCTATACAACACCATCAGAGTAAATTCGCAAAATCATTTGCAAACTTATTTGCATAAGAAAAGCAATGCACAAATGTAGTCTTTGAATCGTGCTGCGGTGCAGGCGTTCCAGCCAACTTCTGGCACCACGCCAAATTTTATTTCCTTTGCTACCTTCTGACAGCGTGAAAATAATTCAATAGACTATAAAAACGTTTAACCCTACATATTAAAGGTTATTAAGCTCAGCAAATCATCATTTATATTAAAATTTTCAGCCCCAAAACAATAAATTTAAATTAAAAATTTAAAGTGTTAAGTTGTGATAAGATTAAATTTTAATAATTTTGATATCAGAAGAGAAAGAGTTGCGTTTAATTTGTTTTACATTTTTAAGTGCTAGTTGGAGTTAAAAGCTGGCTTTTATTGGATAAACGTTTATTTGCATGTGACACGTGGGGAATTATTAAACAGTTTCGTTAACAGTCATCTGACGTAAAGTGTGGCGAAATAGAATTAAAAACCCTGATCACGTAATAAAAATTCCACATTCGCACTGAAGCTTCGGAATTTATTAATTTAACACATTTTGATTGCATGAAACGTTGTTAGCTGGGTTAAATATTTTCGGTTCCATAGTTTATAAATTAAATTAATTGATGCCTTTGATTCACAAAGAGCTAGACGGGTTTGACAAACGTTTTGGATTGCGTGTGATCTTGTGAATAGAGTAGTAATGAGCGATAAAATGGTTACAAAATTCTGAATATCAGACTATAATAATATGTGATGCTTTTGATTATTTTTATCATTGATGGATTTCAAGTACAGTAGTATTCTAAGGTCCAGACGTATTAGATAACGAATAGAAAGGAGAAGGATTTCTTGTAGAATTTAAATACGAGAAAGGCATCGAAGTTTTTCTGCATATGCAATGAATTGAATCGTGCTTTCAATTGATTCGTGCTTTTCCGCTCCATTAGGCTCTAGTGCTGAGAGCTTGGTGTTCTTGGAATACTTTAAGTAGATCGGATTTCTATATAACGTTAAATGATGAAACAAAGATAGTGAAATACAAAAATATTTGTTTCAGAATTGTCGTACCAAATAAAGACAATTAATTTTCATTTATATTAACAAGAATTCAACCTCTATCGATTGAAATTAACTGGGGACAATAACTTTCATGGCAAGGACAATGGATGAATAAAAAATAAATTCAATACACCCTTGTATTGAAAACTTCGGTAATAAATATTTAGTATCCTCCTCGATGCGAAACTCCAAAATCACCCTCTTGCTCTTGCTAACATTTGCTTATTATCTAATATCTGCTTAACATATTATGCTGTTAGCATATGGTGTTCTTTATGAAAATATGTACGGCATTCTGTTTTTTAAAGAGAAAAATCATTTATTTATTTATTTATAAATACTTTACAATTGATACGAAATCATCAATTAATAGAGAGATTGATGAATTGCCGGAGCATTTGTATTTTTTTTTAATTTTTTCAAATTTTAGTTATTTACCTAAGACAAGTCGAGACAAATCTAACAAATCAGTTATAACCATTACATACGGCTTTCTCCTATATGTAGATATTGATCATATTATTTATTAAAAGCGTACCTACAGCGCATCTTTTTTCAGTTCTAATAATATTACTTATGTAATATTTGAAGAAAATGCGGACCCGGTCGTAATAATGAGAAATAAGAAATTCTGTGTTGGCAATTAATTTTGATTTAATTTCAAACGTTGAAGCCATACACATGTGCATACGCTGTTCTGAAAATACAGTCCCAAAGCTAAAGAGTTACGTAAGTTGTTAATATAAAATATTCAGGTGTTTGATTTGCGAATGCACAACAGCATTTAGCCATGTTTTGTGCAAATATACACCGCTTCTACGAGCTGGTCCGTACATGTAAAATGCAGTATGTTTATATATTTGTGTGTTTGCACGAATACGTGCATATTAAATCGCACATTACACATTGTATTTTATTAAAGAGTGATTAACGTTAGGAAACAGTGAACGTATATCTTTTATTATTTGAATAGTGAAATACTGAAAAAAATGAGTAACCGTAGCTCCTAAAAAGCATTTTACGACCAAGTCCCAGAGTTATTAAACTGTAGGTGTTAGGAACTTAAAGAAATTTGTTTCGCTATGAAAAATGCAAACAGGTCACGGACACTTCAACTTGTTAATCTTGGCTGTGCCCTGGTTAACTAAAACCTTTACTAAAATTCATTTCGGTTTTCAAGCTAAAGAAACTTCGGAAATTTAAGCTTTTAAAGATTTCAAATAAGAGCTCCTTAATTAATAGTAAGTACAGACTCATTAATGGTTCGGAACTGATAAAGGATTTACGTGTCCATTTATTTACGGTCTACTGAAAAATGTTAATGAACGTTATTTGAAAAGAGGCTAAATCCGAACTCAATAATTAAATTAATTGTCTCTCAGTGAAAAAGCGACAGTTCTACTGTAATGTGGCTTTGGATGTACTCTAAAACCTTAAACCAAAGCTACGTTCATATAAATTTAACAAAAATTGCTAGTACTTATGCAAATATTTGCTCTTGATTACATATTGTCCTCGCTTTTTCAATAGCTTTAGCAGAAGAGCTAACCACGAAGTGAATCAAATCAAAGCAAAACTGTAAACTTTAGCTTAAAAGCCAAAACAACATTAATTTCCAAATCCAGACAAACTTTTATAAGCATTTGCTTTTCATATTAACTCCAATTTTAACTTAAATGACTATTTTTAATATTCTGTCAATATTCGTGTAACGTAAAAACAAAAAAATCTTAACATTATATTAGAATTATTTGTATTGTTTCACAGTTCAGATTCCAATGAATGCCAATCCTTTCTCATCGATCAATTAAGTATTATTAAGTTCAATTATACCCGATATTATTCATGAATCTACTATCTAGGATTAGCAACAATCTTTGATTCTTATACTTTAATATCGACTTCAATCTAATCTGCATGCCAATACATAATTAATAATACTTCGATTACTTGGACAACGTTGGATTAGGATCGATTATTGAAATAAGGTATTTAAGCAGAAGTATATATCTCTATATAATATTTTATTTATAGAATTGTGTTAAGGAACAGCGGAACCTCCCGCAACAACACAAGCATTTTATTTGCTAGGAGTGTTCCTGTAAATGAAAGAAGTAAATAATTTGAATTTGAATTAAACAGAAATCTTCTTGCAGTGATGGTGTTGGGCGATGGATGCGGGCGGCGAGCGCTGCAGGTCGCGGCGCTGGCAGCGTGCGTGCTTGTGGGTGCGCTGGCGCCGGAGCGGCTGGAGCCCTGCGCCGGCAGCCCCCTTTGTTCCTGCCGGTTCGCGCATATGTCCTGCACCGCGGTACCCTTGCATAGGTTTCCAGGTAAGATCAGATTGTTCACAAAGATCAAATTGTCAATGGCAATGTAAATGTTGATCTCTTAAATGATCGTTCGTGCGTTCATAGAATAAAATTGAAAATTATATAGTACTAGCGGTCCGCCAGGGCTTCGCCCGTGGTACATATTTAGGTACGTTTTCTCTACATAAGAACCATCCTCGTACTTCAAGGAATATAATAAAAAAATAATTATCGAAATCGGTTCAGCCGTTCTCAAGTTATGCGTTTACCAACACATTTTGGGATTCATTTTTATATTATAGATAGGAAGATCGACCTTCACCGATCTGTTTACTAATATAAGATAGACTTGCGTGCAAAAAGTCGTACTAAACGTAAATACATATTAAATTTAAAAAAAAGCCATGGGCACTTTTTGATAGGCAAGTGATCATAAATTATAAATACGTCTAACCTGGGTATCAGATCGTTGAAGGTCTATCCGGCTCTTAGACCAATATTGTGATAACAAGTTGTTGTTACATATACTAATTATCGTAATAGTATAATTTTAACAAATACGGCGTTGGATGTAATAAATATATCAAAATGAATATCGATGCCAATGCCTATTATAAAAACAGCGCCCGTAGCATGGAGAAAAATTTGAATAGCGGTGTTTTGAATTTAAATCTGGTTACATTTGTAGTTCAGGTCATGCTCACAAACCAAATTAAACGAAATATACTCGTATATAGTTATTTATTTATTTATTTATTTATTTATTTACTCTTTATTGTACAACATATTACAATGAAAGTACATAAAACAAAACAATTTAAAATGTACAAACGGTATTACGGTAACGGTAGTTATGTAAAAATTAATCAAAATGCCTAGAAAAGTATACAAGTAGGTACGGGTAGTTATATGATCTTAAATGAAGAAATTGTACTTTTTAAAGATACAGATTATATATAACTATAATGATGTAACTTGAATAAATGGTGAAAATGATTCTTAATGTAAGCCTCATCGGGTGGAACAAAAAATAGAGACGCGTTGATCCTTCTTTTTGTACACATTAGTTTCCAAGTGTTGGATATGTCACACTTTCTTGTAAATAATACGTTCCAGATAATTTGATATTACTAAAGAAAAAATAATGTTACGTTTATATATATATATTAATGTTAAACATTTTTATTTATTTTCCATAATTTTCATGTATTCTTTTTAAATCCAACTTTTTGTAAATAAAAAGTTCATATGTAACTAAAATGAAAATGCCTGTGTATCTATTAAACAGGCCATAAACTTTGTGTTTGATGACCTAGGCTTTATAGCAGAGAGGCTTCCCTATAATCCCGATAAAGAACTAGCCTTCCGTTTACAAAATACTACTGACATTAATTTCGATGCTACGCTCGAAGAAAACATTAATTCTACTTTAAATTACTGTTATTTCTTGCTATTTCTTTAATGTTCGCACAGAGTAAAATAGATTTTAATAACATTGCATTTGTACATCTCAATTTAATTTTATAGGTGATATAAACCTTTTAACGAAATGTAATGCTTTATTCATTTCATATTAATGAAGCAAAGGTAGTTGAAAATGTATTAAATGGTCGTGTATTTTAATGAAATAATAAAACAACTGCCGATAATATTGCTTTAAATATTTGTAACTATAAATAACTCTGACTTTATCCGAACGTTAAAAGCAATTTGTTGTACTCTGAAATTGAACTGAATTCTCTTATAGAATATGATGAAGCTGAATAATTAAATATGTCTAAATTAATGTGTTTTTTTCAGACTGGCCACGAATAGAACTTCAGCATCTGGATATAAGTATGTCCAATTTAGAAATTATATCTGAGAGTGCACTGGACGGGTTACACTTACAAACATTAGTTTTAGTAGCAAATAAATTACATTACATCGAAGCACACGCGCTTAGGTAATAACTTTTCTATGAAGAAATATTTTCGTAATTAGTTCACATGAACCGTATGTCAATCTATTAATTTGTT
Organism: Colias philodice; assembly: GCF_061535455.1. Classification (NCBI taxonomy): domain Eukaryota; kingdom Metazoa; phylum Arthropoda; class Insecta; order Lepidoptera; family Pieridae; genus Colias; species Colias philodice. Next base: position 5,251,552 of record NC_143093.1, read on the forward strand.
TCAGTTCCATGGCAAGTTCCTTGGCCTCTTTAGATCTGAGTTACAACGAATTTACAGAAATCCCAGAAGAAGGCCTAAAAGATTTAAGAGTATTAAATTGGTTAAATTTACAAAAGTAAGTTGACTTATTTTCTAAGAAATACAATATAGTTTATTCGTCATAGAGGAAAAAGCATGTTTTAACAAAAATTAAAATTTTCAGTAATTTCATCGCTCGAATCGGACCAGAAATAAGGTGGCATTATTTGGAAGACACGCTGACTAGTTTATCACTGAGCAACAATCAAATTTCACAGCTAAAATCGCAAGCACTTACTGCTTTGAGCCATCTCCTTCAGCTAGACTTGGAAGGCAATTATCTTCGAAGCATCAGCCATGATTCCTTTCCCCCATCCCTGACAGCCCTAAAGTTATCAAATAACTTTATTCACGAGCTCTCCTGTGATTTAATATTCAATCTTCCAAGATTACAAATGTTACATATACGTCATAACTTAATCGCCTTTGATGCGAACTTCACATGCGCGCATAACAAAACAAAAAAATTAGAAAAATTAGATTTGAGTAACAACAAATTAAATGGTTCCATAGAAATGCTGTTATTTCGAGAGGTACAGATTAGACAGATAATATTAGACCTTAATGAGTTAACGATGTTACCTAAATCGTTATTTACAAACAATCGAATCGAACGACTATCGATATCGTACAACAAACTAAATTCAATTTCACGGGATATATTTATTGCTCTGAAAAACTCACTGGAACATTTAGAAATAGAACACAACAAATTGTCGTACTTGCCGGACAGTCTCGTGCAGGTCTTGCGACTACGACATTTATCTTTGGCTTACAATGAGCTAGAAGAGTCGCCCCCGCTCCCGAGTCGTATTCAGACGCTCTCGCTCGCTGGAAACTTTTTAACTTCCATTCCTTCTACGCTCCAAGCACTTGAGCCGGGCTCCATTCGTTATCTTGACCTTAGCTACAATAGAATATCTAATTTGCTACCCTATGAGTTCCGAGATTGGTCGACTTCACTTGGGACTATAAACTTGAAAGGTAACAGAATTTCTCAAATTGTTAATAACGTGTTTCCTGTAAGTATGCCCGTCAGAGAAATCAATTTAAGTTTTAACGATCTCTATTATGTACATCCTCAGTCGTTCTCTAATTTAACGGGCGCTTTGCATGTCTTGGAATCGTCATCGACGCTTTTTAGTGGCTATTTTCCAATAGAAATAGACGATGGCTTTGAAAATCTGAGTTGGCTTTCGTTTGATAATAACGACTTTCATATCCTGAAAATGACCGAGCTTGCCACTTTCGCGTATCTTAAATATTTAAATTTAGATTATAATAGAATTGTGGAAATAGTTGTAGACGAACATTATAGTAATGTGTCTTTATCACTGAGTAACTTAAGATTGTCCTATAACTTTGTAAGCTCTATAGAATCAAATACTTTTAGTCGTATTCCAGAGTTATCTAACCTTGATTTATCTTTCAATCGAATAAATAGTATAAAGAAGCACACTTTTGCAAACTTGCAAAATTTGAGATACTTATCTCTTGCCGGGAATATAATTGATACCATGGAAACAAAGACGTTTACTAATTTACCGAAATTGGAGGTTTTGGAACTTCAACGTAACAACTTTAGTTACTTGTATCTTAACTCGTTATATAATGTTTCCAACGAACACGTAACTTTTACCCTAAATGTAAGTAGAAATAATATAAGATTTATAGAAGGAGATGTTCCAATTTCTATCAATATTTTTGATGGCTCTTACAATGATTTTTATGAAGTGCCAACTAATTTTTTTATTGCTGTGGAATTTACTATTAGACATGTTATACTATCTCATAATAAAATAACACATTTAATAAGCGAAGCGTTCGGTCAGTCCGCCTTCTTAGAAATATTAGATTTACATAAAAATAGTATAAGTATAATAAAAAGGAAAACGTTTTCCGATCTTGTCTCATTACAAATACTGGATCTATCATTCAATGCCATATCACAGTTATCAGTTGAACAATTTTATAATTTAAGAAAATTACGATATTTAAAAATGGACCATAATAATATTAGGTTATTGCCTAGAGATGTTTTTAAAAATACAATCATAGAACACTTAGATTTAAGTTTTAATGAAATATCATTATTCCCGGTGACGGCCCTCTCACAAATCGGATTTACTCTCCGACACCTTGACTTTTCCGGGAACCGAATAGAGTATTTGGATGGTAATATATTTCGAAACACGCAATTCTTATCTAGTCTTAGTTTAGGAAGCAATCTGCTCACGGTCCTATCAGATAACACGTTTTCGAGTCTCGGTGGCTTACGTCGTTTAGACCTTAGTTTCAACTCTATAAAGGCAAACTTTAAGGAGCTGTTTCACAACCTCCCCAACTTGAGGCATTTGAATCTTGCAAACATAAGTTTAAAGTCAGTGCCTTATCTACCTTTAACAAACTTAACGAGTCTCAATTTGACTTCTAATTACATTAATAGTTTTAAAGAGACTGATGTTAAACGATTAGTAAACCTTCGTCACTTAGATCTAAGCCACAACAGACTTACCTCTATAGTGCCAAAGATGTGGATTCACTTGAAGAATTTAAATGTATTGGATATTTCATATAATCCTGTAGTAAGAATAACGCCAAATAGTTTCAAAGGATTAAGTAATTTGTCACATTTAAATCTGAATGGCTTGAAATATTTAGACATAGTTGACCAAGATTCTTTCCGTCCCTTAACATCTTTACGTTCCTTACACCTGCAAACTTGGTCTACGATAAATCATTCTACTTTCCGTCTCGCGAACATTACTTCCTCGCTTCCGTCGCTGTATAAATTAGTAATACATTGGAAAGATAAGACGATGAGTAACCAGCTGCATGGAATTGACACGAGAAAAATACGATACTTAGAAATAAGAGGTTTGAGCTTGGAGAGGATAACTGATGATGCGTTCGAACCGTTTGCTAACAGCCAAGAGATATTTATTAAAATAACAGAAACGTCTCTTTCGAAGTTGCCAGCTGCATTTATGAAGCACCTCAGCCAAATTCCACAACTAGGCATCGACATCAGTTACAATCAAATCACGAGACTTAATCCGGCTATCTTCTACCCGAATTTTACGAGCTGGAGTCACGTAGCGACAAAATTGCTTTCAGGTACGTATATAGCCAACAATCATTGGAACTTTTATAACATTTCCCTGTACAAAATATTAGAATGCACAGTTACATAAAATTAAGGTCTATAAAAACATTTTTAAATGTTCATTTATATGCAATGAAATGATTTTGAACTTTCTTTTTTAATCAAATAAAAATACATTACTTTCGTAAGTTCATATAATGGAATACAAAACAACATACACATTATTCATAATATGCAAACTCATATAAAATCTATTCAAAATGAAAGAGCTAAGTAAGTGTATATTACATATAAATAGGAGATCTTTGTAATGAGTTTTAATTCTTAATGGCCCACCGAAATGCTGCCCAGCAAAATTGCGTTTGAATAATACATTATTTATGTACCCTTGTCATTGCGTAGGTGGCTTGATTCTGACTGGAAACCCACTTCGTTGCGAGTGTGGTTTGGCGTGGCTCGGTGCTTGGTTAAGAAGATGGCTTCAAGAGAATGAGGCGGGGGCTGAGCTACGGAGAGCCGTCAGAAGTGCCACGTGCACGGACCAGGTCGGGAAGCAAGTGCTGCTCCTCCAACTCCGAGCTGATGAGGCTGAATGTCACGCCAGCGCGCTGTCAAGTGACGCTCAACCCAATTATACCAGTTTTATTTACAAAATCACATTTAGTCTTTGGATTTTAGTTCTCAGGTGATAATGCTCATGTTGTTATGTAAAATGTGTAAATAATTGTAAATTTTAATATATTACGCAACTAAAGTAACGATAGATCCCGAGGATATCTCAATGATATTTATTATCTAGTCAATGAATAAGATCAATTTATAAGCATTGTATAAACGTGTAGATAGTAGAAAATTTTGTACGTTTTACTTAACATTTATCTGTCCAACTTTATTTTGTTTAAGACATGATCTGAATATATTTTACAAAAGAATGTCGAACTGTTTTGTTCAGCTTAATTATACAATTCTTATATAACGTATAATCATAAAAATTAAATGCGACCTGGATGTATCCGCAATATTATTTTTCATTGTTTCCATTTCTCTCGAAATATTTTATAGAAAATACAGTGCAGATAAATGTAGGTTACTTGCACACTTTACTGTTATTTTTAAATAAATCATTTTGTAGGCCATCAACCTAATTATGAAAGACCATTAAGCATTGTAAATCTTGTAAATATGTAAATAAAATATTTTTTCTTAATGCTGTCACTTTTATTTCAACTTCTAATTCATGTTTGCATTCGATTTTTATTATACAAAATTTTTAACAATTGGTTCTCTCATTAGAGATTACTCTATTGTATTGGCTTATGTAAACAAATAGTTCATTCGCTTTATTAATCAAAATTTACATATGATACAAAACGTGAAAAAAGTCAATTAAAATTGCATTGTTTACAGATCTGTCCTCTATGTATGGCCTTTTTATTGATTTACTTACTAAACACATAATTTGTTGAGTTTATTTCACTTTTGCATAACACAAAAACTTCAGATGTTTTTTACGTAACTAAATGTTTGGAATAATAATATGGGAATTGATACGAAGTGAGGTGTTATAACGTGGTAATAGTAGATAAAAGTTTGAACATAATTTTTTATCTTCAAATACGACGGAATTTTCAAATATGTTTTTCTAAGTATATAGACAAATTAAAAATCTCAACTCAACTGGTTATGACGGAGCATCGCTCGAGTTTTCTTTGAAGTTTTTAATTACGTATAATTTACCTCAGGTTTTCGTGTTAAATAATCTGCTTAAACTAATGTGAATTTCGAGAGCGACACACCAAGCGAAAGTGGTCTGGTTAATATTTGATAACATTTTAGATATAATTACATTCTACACTTGTCTAAGGTCGACTAGAATAAGCAGAACAATTTCAACAAAATAATCTAATTATAGTCACTGTAATAGGATTGTTTACACGAACATGATGTGTTAAGACGCGTATAAACTTTCTAGAAAGCTCTCGGCGCATATGCACAATTTTGGGTATCGTATTGATTAAATAACAAGGCTTTTCAATCCGGTTAAAGGTCAGGTATTCCCTTGACAGTCTTGGGGTTCACATCGTGACTATGCATGAGAAGCATTGTCTATAGTCATCTGTCACATTATAGACAGACATAAGTATATTATTTTCCCTTATTTAAAGATCCAGCTGGGGAATTGGATGGCACGAGTATAACCAATTTGTTTCCTTTTTTATTTATTATATGTACCTATGCTACAGGTTTTGTTACCTATTTATACTTAAGCAACATACACAGAATAAGATAATATTTATCTCACTATGTATTTGCAAAAGTAGGTACCTACCTAATGTTGTGAAGAGACAAATAAAGCTAGATATATTTTATTTTATTTTTATATTTTTTTTAAAAATCATTATTAGTTTTAATATAAATCTCATAGATAGAACAAGGCGTACAAAATGTTATCTACAGTTTATTTCAGTACCGAAGTTACCAAAATAGATATTAATTAAATATAATAAAGCAAACTTTTGAATGAATTTTAATTTATGTATCAGATACAATAAACATAGATGATATCAGTAGAACTGAAATCCAAATTTATCTATGCAAGATAATTATAAATATAGTGATTTCCGTATCGAAAATGCATCAATATTTAGAGATATATATGGGAATCTGAAGTGAATCGCACAAGGGTTAAATATATAATGGAGAATCAAATTCACAAAAAATACAACACGGCGCTGTCTGAAACTACTTAAAGTTTATACCTATTGCTTGTGAAGAAGAGCTATACTTTTTTATTAACTTGAAATATTTACAAAACGCAAAACTTCTACTCGTATTATCATCAACCACAGAAGCTTCGCTTATTAATCGTACAATTAGTCATAACGTAATCTTGCTATACTGAAAGCAGAATAAGTGTGGAGATATTTTTTACTCTTTCGTACAAAATCTACATTTGGTTGTAAATTGATGACTGAATAAATATAGATTTTTTTACCCTGGCATGCAATTCATGCAAGAAACAGACAGGCAACTCCTTAACTTACACCAAATCTTATATACTTCTTCTGTAACTAATAAATTATCAAGACTTATTTTATTATGCTCTACAATAATCTACGTATTCATTATTTAAAAATTTTGAATGTCCAATGAGGGAATAAATTAAACTGTCATCTAGGGAAAGTTTCATTTCCGTGCCGGTTTATATTGTACTGATTGCAGGCTACTCCGGTTGTTGCTAATGCCCCGGAATTAATTTAATTGGGCCAGTTTTGCTAACTTTTGTTTTTGTTTCGGCTAACGGCAGATCACACTGTTATTTTAACTTTGTTGAACAAATCTGTTAGATGTTTTATCTGACTTGCCGGACGTGGTATTTGACTAGAACAACTTACTTTTAATGAATACTATCATATTGTTCTTATTGCATTACAACTGGCATTATTAATTAATGAAATAATAGAATGTTTTTTTTTTGTATTTTCATTCGATTAAAACTGCACCATTGAATTGTATGAATAATTCAAATATAATAGAGCTATATAGAAAAAGCTCGTTCTATTCTTATTTCGATCACATATAGCATAAAGCGGCATTGAACAAATCAGTATTAAAGAAATAATAAATTCAAAAATACAATACTAAACAACAAGGTTTGTAAGAAAGCAAATTCATGTTCACGGAATCCTTAATTGAAAAGCCTACAATTGACGGCACGAGTTAAAGCCGACGATCTGAAATAACAGTGTGAAGTTTTAGTGGCTAGTGGTTAGACGGTAATTGTTGTAGAATCGATTGTAAATTACAGAAACATTTATCATTTTTATAAAGCAATTAAAGTTATAGTTACGTGATGATATTTAATGAATGATAGTATAATACTCTTTCATAATTTCATGGATATGAAAGAGTATAGTGCAGTAATGAGTCTTCTATCTTAAACTCTTAATACAGTACATTTTGCTATTCATAATCGGTCTTACTTATAAAATGTTACCCATTCGCTATGCAATGGATTAGTTATTGCAATAACCTGTCTTGTTTTTATGATTGACGTTTCATGTGAGCAAGAGCAGGACAAAGCTATAGTAGAAAATAGTAGAAATTTATCCATTGTTTAACTTTTTATAAGTAAGGCCGTATATTATTATTTTTTATTGTGTTGTGAATAGATTTATTGTTTAGCTTCTTCTTTCCTTTGCTGATCAACTATTCTGAAAAAACGTTAAATTATTATGAATTAAGCAATGGATTCCTCCATAAATTATCATAAATTATCTCCTGCAAATAATACATATTGCACAACCGATCCATTATCACAAATAGTTTAGATCATAATATATTATAGTGCTACAGTTTTTATGGAGCATGATATGGTTAACTTCCTCTTTCCATTTCCATAACTACAATTTATATATCGTCAACAATGTTTATACTTCCCCCCGAGTAATAAATAAAATATCATTGTTCCGATCGTTTAATTTGCATACATTATGCGGCAATACCTAATACCAGAGGACCACAAATGCTATTTATCATAGTTGTATTATGATATCAGATAATGCCATATTTCCATAACGAAAATCGTAACATGAATGCTTTTTGTGCGACCCACTGTTTCCGATTTTGTGCATAATTGCAACGAATTTCACCATAATTGTTTCAAAAGACAATAAGTCGACAATTCCTTTTGTTTTATAGATAAAACTGAATGCAGAAGTAGATAAATTTAAAACAACCCGTATTATTGTTTCAATGTACCATAAAACAATGGAATCCTTTACTGATTTATCTGATTATGAAAAAGACAACTTACATTTAATTATAAAGATAGGGGAATATTATAAAGAGATATAATCCTCTGAGGTCATTTTGACTATATTAATTAACCCGTTTCAAAGCTAGACTGGGCTTTTCCTAAAATAATAAATTCACTATTTTGAATGTAAGAAGAGATTTTATAATTTTAACGTACTTAAAACTAAAAGTCTTGGGACGAAAAACTTGTACTTTTATGACTTTTAATAAATACTAGATTACTATGTCATAAGATATTCTCAGAAAAACTCTTGAAAAAAATCAGAAACGAAAATCAGTTCTGTAACGAAAACCTATAAAGTATTTGCGACATACATATTAGAGCATAGCTGACTAGATTTTCATTTTCGTGTAGATATTAATAACTGAACACCACTACGTCGTAAGATGTTCTCAAAATAACAGATAAGAAATTTGAAAGTTGTATTCTGTTACGAAAACCAAGTATTTGCTACACACATATACACCATAGTTGACTAAGAATTTCATTTAGGTACGTGTATTAATAACTGAACACCTCCAGAACTCCGCTTTGGGGGCAAGGCATCAACACAAATAACGCCCTTATCCGACATATTCCTGTGGTGTATGTCGTATTTAATCGTTGAAAATTACATAATTCTCCATGAACCTTTGTCCTATTTAAACACAATTTAACCTTATTTTCCCGAACCTTCTAAAAATATTATATGGACGAACATGTTGAAGGATATGCAAATGTTTAATTGCAATTAAATTTTGAATACTGGGATGTACCATTTGGAAGGGGTTTTTATTCGTTTATATGACAAAAGTTTCATACAAACTCTAAGATACCTAAGATATAAGATAGGTTGCTTATTTACCTGTAAATAAACTGAATGCGAACTGACCCGTTTAGAACTACTACCACAATGATCGCTTTATAATAATTAGAAACTAGTAGGCCATAATATATACTCGTACGTTAATAAGAGAGAGCTGGCTATAGGTATATAATTAGTGTGAAGTAATTTATACTAATTGAGTATCATCCTAGAGAACAACTTAATTAGTAGTGTGAGTATTTTTACTTATATATTTTTGGACTAATAAGATGATATTATGGTCGAGCAGACATGAAATTACTACATAATATAAAATAAACTATTATACAAACGAAATCAATATTTTGTAATATAGTTTCTGTAGCAAGACCGGTGTATTATCAACTGCAGTTTCTGATTTATAGCTCACCTTTATAAATATTAATAGGAAACAAAAGGTAAGGTACTGGAATTGCATAAGAGAGATAAATATCTGTAGCCATCATGTACACATGTTGTTTATTTGGCGAGCAATAATATACGTAATTAGAAACGGAGAGGCAATGTGTCTTCGGTGACAGCCGCTTACGCGCGACTTCCGCTAAGATTGAATCAAAGCACATTGCTTTAGACATTTTGCGAGTTGATCTACCGACATACCTCGGGAAAACATACGACGTAGTACTCTGCCTGAGGTCTATGGAAAATCAAAGAGGGAAGAACAGTAAAACAGCTCTGATGATTTCTAAAAGTGGCTATGCTATAGCTTCATAAGAAACGATACAAATATATTATAATTGATAAAATTAATTAAATGTCTGCAACTATAATTTCAAGTCAAGATTTATTTATTTATAAAATCAAGTTTATAAAATCTTTTATACCATAAAATATTAAAGATTATCTCATAAACTCGATTTTAATGCGAGATCGTAGCCTATGTAAGCATAGATATTATTGTAATAAAATATTTACAAACAATATTATTTTCTTTTACAAGGATAAGAAACATTCCTGGAAATAAAAATATGTATTATACCTATCTTATTTAATTTAGTAATTTGTTAAAGCACTTATTATTTTTATAGAAAAAAGTAGACTTTTATGTCGTAGACTACTACTATATGCTATAGGTATGATATGACCTATATTGTTGTTTTCCCCATATATCTGGATACAAAATTATACAAACGAAATAGGAAAGGCCATCTTCCAATTGCCATGGTTGCACACAAGTTTACTTTCACGAATATAAAAATATAACAATCGTAAAAATAGCTATTGTACATTTTGTCGTTTATAAACATGAAAAATACCCTGCAAGTCGTTAATCACTTTACAAATAATACGCTAGCGTATAATTAACAAGCGCTAGATTTCTTCGCTCGCTTCCTGAGTTTCATTGCTCCATTCATGAAATATAACTTGTAACAGAGGTGCGATAATTGAATTTATTCGACGCATTAAAAGGAGTTGAAATAAAGCTCGTATGTTTCAGCTTACCCGATTCGCCAAGAGCGTGTCTGCGTCCCGCACGCTTGATACAATTTATGGGCCAAACCAAATTTAACTTAGAAACTGAGACAATTCCGCTGATGTACGGAAGTTCACGTACGATGTGTGACACGAAAGTTACTAGTATCTTAAGCCTTTTATTTGTAACGAATAAAAGCTTTTTGTAACGGGAAACGCAGAAAGACGAGACTGTTTCAAATAACAAATTGAATTGTATAAAATACGTTCGTATTTTGTATATTACGGATTCATGTTGATACACGACCCTGCTTAAAAGTTTTAAAATAAACACGTATTTGAACGAATATATTGTTACACAAATAAGTAAACGATCTCTTAAATCTGTGCAGAAAGGTGAAACAGCGTGAATTCAGTTAAGTTGAGTTGAAAATGGGTTAGACCTACGTCCAACAGTGGACGAACACAGGTTGAAAAGAGAGAGAGAGTTGAAAATAAATATTTTTTATCTAACGTCAATATTTTTCTCAATAAATATTGTGCACCAAATATAAATCATACTTAAAACATAAAATCTTAGCGAAAAACATATAAGTTTAAATAGCAAAACTTCCTAACCGCATTGTCAAATATTCAATTGCTAGTTCAATGAAGGCTTACAATTCGACATATATTTTCGGAAGTCCTTTGAAAGTGAATCAAATATTTTCTTTTAGTAAAAACCTTTCAACAGTCGCAGTGGAGGCGCGTGCGGTGACCCGAAAACTTGCTCGCACTTCAAATAGATACAGTTCTCGAATATCAGCGATATTTATCCTTATGCTTATAAAATATTTTATCGGATTATATCATGCTTTTTAATATTTATCTAGTTTTTAAATAAATAAACAAATTTAGATATTTTTTCCTCTTTTTATAGTCGAATGGAATAACGTAAAGTAGTTGAGTAATAAGGTTATCGCACACTTTTTAATAAATTTTAGTATTTGCATTGCAAGTGCCTTAAAATATATACTAATGTGATAAAAGGTCAAGTAGACCAAAGAGACATACGGCACAACCTTCGAAATTTGACAATGCTTTAGGCGACTGTCCTTAAAATAAAAACTAATTCAACCAATTAATTTCAAATTATGACTAATGAGATGATAATTACATAATATAACAATTTTGATTGCGAAACGTTGTTAGTAAAACGGACTTTAATTAGTTCACATATTGCATCCATACTAATTAATGCAAATGTCATCTGCATAATGATGTTTAACACAAACAGATAATAACAAAAATTAGAACATTTGAAACGAATATAACATGCAAATTCGGTAATAATGATACGTGTGTTGAATAATTAGAGACGAACACTATTACTTACTAATAGCTGTGATACAATTTTGAGTGAACTTAGCTAGCAGTTGTGTTCCAACGTGGCCGCGTTGGCCCATTATATTTACGACATTAATTTTCATATTTATCGCACTAACAACGGCTCCAAGGACGCCTAATAACAATAATCATACAAACTACCCTGCAGTCTTTTTTACGAAGGGAAATTATTAAGCGTGACAATAATCGGAATGATATAAAGAACCTATGCTAAATGACTCTATCTGTAAAATTAGATGATAGTATATGAAATAACAATTCTTTTCTCTGTATCAAAATTGCTTTTGCTCACTTTGTCTGCCTGAGAATGACATCGTGCGACAACATAAAATGACACTCCAAAAACATTTCGTCTAAAATGTAGCGAGTCTCTTCATTCAACATGTTCAAAAACTCGTAAAATCTCAAGCACAGGCCGGCGCTATTATAATCTGATACTTTTACTCAGAAATTTTCGTAGACGATCATGTTTAAATATGGTTTAATTTAATTTAATCTAGCCTCGATATTATTGGAGCAACTTACGCGTAATTTAAACAACGTAAAAAGAGTATCGGGAACACATAATGCATGTGTGTATTATAATTGAAAATTTCTTATACAATAAATACAACATGTACAATTTTGATCACTCGACATTCACATCTATATTCATATAATATCATTTGTTAGATCTCTCATAGAGATTCTGCCTGGTGTTCATTATCTGGTAAGTTCCCTTTTTTCATAAATTGCAAAAGTTCCTTGATTAAAAACAAATAGCATAACATATGAAGACTGTTGGTACCATTCTACTGTTAATCACTTCTTCTTGTGAAGGCGGACGTAACCACTGATTCAACTGTCGATAGAGTTTCTGCTATTGTCATCCAAGTCCCAAAGGAGTGGAGGTGCGGTCTAGTCGCCGCAATTCCGTACATATACCTACGCTCACGGAATAAGCGACAAAGCCAACGCTCGGCTGTCATTCAAATTGACACCTAAAGGTAGAACACCGTCAAAAACCTTCATTTATTTGGATGACTGGTGCCTTTTCAAGGATTGAATTTAATAGGAATATTAGAGTAACACAAGAAAATTGTTTTCACATGAATTGTTTCGTAAATTGTTGCTGTCGTACCTATACGTAAATCGAAGGTTCTGGATTTTATGTATACTAATACTTAGTAATATAGATTTAATTAACTTTACTACAGAAAAATGGTGCATTTTTTTTCAATTAGGAGTTTCAAAGTGAATCTATGTCTGTGATCTATGTCAATATGAAAATGTATCACAAAGTTTGCATTTTGTTTCATTAAGTGTAAACAATAATCCTACAAGGCAAGTCACAGATAATTGGCAATATTTGTGTTGAATCTAAAAACAAGGCTAAAAAGTTCTGAAAGCGGCACTAGCTTATTACTATGCTACCTTGAAGAAGAAAATGGGATTCGAGAGTCACTTTAATAAATAATATTTTTCATAGTTTAAATATTTAGAGAAACAACATTTACCATTTACAAGGATGTTGCATTTTTTGCTTGTCCAAAAATTGATACTGCGTAAAACATGGGAAAATATTTCTAAAAACTGTTTGCATTCGTTAAAATGTGTCGTTGTTTGACACATCTCTAGCCATAGTTTAAGGTGAGTCGCAGATGTGTTTCTACGAAGTTGAGGGGATTTAAATTCGTGACCCGGATTAACAATGTATCATTACATTCTCGTAACGTATGATAGTAGAGATTAAATTGTTTGAGTTTTCATGCTAAACCCTCTACATTATATCTATGTCTATGAATAACTAGTTCTTATTACAATTTTAGAAAGATAAAATATGTAGTAGTAAGCACCTTGGTTTCGAGTCTGCAGTTACTTAAATAATCGTACTCTATATCGATTGTAGAGAAAATATACACAAAATAAGTACAAGCAAATTTTTACATTATATTATAATAAATTGACTGTGCTTTTAAAATAAAGAGAAAATTAAAAAATCAACAGCCAAATAGTTCTTCAGTTGTATCGCAATATCATCGTATATCTACACCACCAAGTTCTTATTTAGAAGTTTCAGAACTGCTATATTTAATACTAAGAAATACGAGCATGTTGATTTCAGAATTGCAATGTTTAATACTAAGAAATACGAGCACAAGACCATTTCTAATTGAATGATTGAGTTCAACAAAATTACTATACTTACCTCGAACCGATAAGAAACGAGAATTGAAGAGTAGAATCGTCTACAGGTCCGAAGTCCGAACGTAATTGTCCGTGCTCGAAGCAAACGATTTCTATTGCTTATTGCCTCCAAGGGTTTCATACAATTCTCTTAATGTTATTGTCAGACAACTGAATTTTATACCCTGATCCATGGTGGATAGAAACGAAAATAAATACAATTTATTCTAATGGACGACCCAGTTTTCACAATGGCGCGTAAAATTAACTTTTTTACGCTTAAGTTTCACTTCGTGCATTTTATTTCCATCTTATGATTGAACAAACTTTAAAAAAATATTTTATCTCATTTACGTTTTGTACGTTCTACGTAGTAGAGCTTTTATTTGTCACATAAATAATCATACTCTAGATAATGTTATTTCGATAACTCGTTATTAAATTTCTATAACTCTAAACATATCGGTATATTCTATAATTAAAAAAAAACCCTCTTCACAGTTCTATTATCCGGAAAAAAGCATAAAGACTGTCAAGAAATGCTTATTAATATTAATAACCTATTGAGTTTAATCTGTGTTTCCATTTCGATAAATCTTTTTCTATTGATAGTAGCGAAAATTATATCAAATCAAATGAACATTGATCAAACACAAAAGATACCTAGGTCTGGATATATTTTGTTGTGTAAGATATTTCGTTTCTTCGTTTCCCAGATAGAACCGATGGCTTGGAAGCAAGCCGAAATTAACGTCGAATGACTTTCGTATTTTTTGTATTATCGAGGAAAATGGCATCTAGAGTAGCTACCTGTTTGTATGACGATTTTCCTCGTACTGTTTTTTCTAATACCCAAAAAGACGCTATAATTTTCCTTGCGCGGAATGAGAACGAACAGAAAGCAAAATGACCGCAATAATAAGCCCGGTCTTAAATATTTTACGCTGAGGATTCGTTCGGAAAGCCTCTATCTCATTTCATTGTATTTACTGAAATACTCTATTTGTATCGAGCTCTGATACCTACTTTTACCTTTTCTTAGTATCGATTTTGAACCCTCACCTTCGTAATCTCCGCGTACGTAACTTTCTCACGTACAGTCTTAAAAGTAAATACATTTTGAGATTCTTTCAAATTTACCAACCATAAACAAAAATGTCAATTGTGACTTGTTGCTTTAATAAATACTTTGTTCTGAATTTACGTTTGAACAAACTTGCCAACTTTTTACTTTGACTGACTGGTTGGCTTGGTTGGTAGTGGCCCTGCCTTCTAAGCCAGAGGTCGTGGGTTCGATTCCCACCCGGGGCAAATATTTGTGTGATGAACATGTTTGCTCTGTGTCGGGGTGTTAATTATTGAAGTGAAAACTTCTTTAGCGGCGTTGGGTATAAAATCTTAAACTCGCGTCAGGACACGTGACCTGATCGAAAAAGCGTAAGACGGATGGATATTTCACTTCTGCCGGCACTCCCGGAGTGCAATCCGTCTTTTTTTCTTTATAAGTATTTATTTAAAATTGTATATGTATGTTTATCAGCCATTTGGGTTCCATAACACAAGCGAAAGCTTAGTATGGGATCAGATCGTACCGTGTGTGAAAATTGTCCTGAAATATTTTATCGATGCTAGATAACAGAAGTGTGTAATTCACAAGGTTTCAAAACATTGTATGCAATGAGTCCTTTCTTTTATAATTACCAAACGGGGCTTTCAGAGACGAACCTTTATAAATTATCATAACGTACAACGGTGGTTTACAAGGTCTATTAATCATTTTTATAAAAGTCACATTAAGGGAAGGTCATTGAACACGGGGCCCAAGGTGAAACGTCATTAGGCTGTTAATACAAGTGTGTTGGTTTAGGACCCGACTGCCGGAAGCATTGGACAAACAACCGTACGCACTAATAAGCACATAATAACTATGGGATGTAATGAGATCATCTACCTATATGTTTCGGAAATGTTCACACTTGCTTGCTGGTATGCAAATCTAAATTCCGATCCGCATAAATATCTTTCTTGTTATAATTCAACATGTTAACCACTTTTCCAGGCAGGATTTTAATTTCCAATGTGATCCGTTAATATAATGGACGAATATATGTCGACCAAATGATTTATAAAATTATTTAAAATATAATCTTAATTTTAATTTAGTTTTTAATACAGATGTTACACAATAACCATAATTGTATATTGAATCGTATACGCAAATCCTGTTGCCTACCTATCATACATGCTTGCTCACAGTAAGATGATAACCTATTTGCAACAATGACACATTGCTTTGATCCTGTTAGATCCAGGTGCTTTTGTAAGTCGTCAACAAAGGCTATCGATATTACAGTTCATGCACTAATGCTGGTATCAATTAAGATTATAATTACAAACGTATCATGCATACTAAGCAAAGAGACAACTGTAGTTGATAATCTGGTGATATAGATACAAGCTTAACGAATAAACAATCTCAACAAGGTTTTGACGGAATACTTAATAGTTTTAAATGTATATTTCTTGAATTACATCCTTTTAAATCTATATAAATTTAACTTGAAAAATGTTCCTCTTTATCCTATTTCTAGTACAAGTTATTTTCATTTCATACATTCTCGACACTTCATTTATGCAAACGTGTAGATCCGCGAAATTCAAAAGCTCATCCATAGAATATTGAAAAGCATTCTGTGACATTTTGAATCTATTTTACACGCTACATGCGACTTTTTGCATCATTGTTTCAGGCTCGACACATTCATTTTCATCCGGGCAAAAGCATGATGTAAAAGGAACTTTGATCTAAAGGAGTTCGTTAACTTTAAAGAGTATTTTACGTGTTCCTTTGACGAGTTAACACTTAGGGTGCACTCACACACATCAGTCACCGTCACGGCACGTCACCGGACAGGATTAAAAAAAAATATGTATCAATAGTTCTAGTATGACTCTGTTCCCACACGACAGTCGCCGGCACGAAATCTATCAGTGACGTCACCGGTCAGGCACGTCAAATAATCTTTCCATACATGTATCATACTTTTATCCCCACTCACCCGGTGCCGTCACGTCTCAGTTCAGTCAGCGTCGTGCTACCGTCAATTGCTACATGTTCTCTAGCGTGACACACGTCTAATCACTGACTAACCTGATGTATGTGTTCAATGATTCAGTCAAACCGGCGACGTGACTGACGGACAACATGACGGTGACTGGTGTTTGTGGATACGTACACAAACCGTCACCGATCAGTCATCGGTGACTTGACGGTGACTGATGTGTGTGAGTGCACCCTTACAGATGGAGCGTTGCCGAACTAAACCGAATGATTTATCGTCATTTTCAATAAAGCTATGTGTGCTGTCATTTCGCCGCTGCACTGTACGTACACGGTGCTTCTGTATGCGTGTAATGTTACCAGATATTGAAAAATTTCCCAAATTTTTCCCCGACTACGAAAAAAAGAGGGTTATGTTTTTCGAGTTTATGTATGTACCTATGTATAATATTTCTTTGACACGCCCTGCAGTATAAACCGTTGGACCGATTTTGAGTTGTGAGGTTTCATTGCAATCATCTGAATCATTATGTTAGTGGCGGTAGTGACGTAGGCTATATACATAAATTAGCAGTTTAGTTTTAATTTTTATTTTATATAATTTCGGGTTTATGATATTTTTTTTATAATATTGTAAAAATTCTTTTATTACATAAAGTACCTGCCTACTAAAGTTATATATATGGACAAAATAATTGTATTCAATTTTTAATTAAATAAATTACATAAAAAAAGTTTAAATATTAACTAAAATAATTATATTATTTTTTATTTTTCAAAATATATGAATGCGAATAGCGGTGGTTTTTAGTCGAGAATACGAGACATTTTATTTTCATCATATCTAGCTAGCGAAAACGACTATGACATTTTTAAGCTTTATAAAAGTAACAAAATAATGTATTATGCTTATTAAAATAATTTAATAATGATCATGAACCTTTAGTGCACTATAAAAATAATCACATTCACGATCGAAAAATCCAACAGCATTACCCTGAAGATCTTTTAACCATTTTACCGTTTTACCAGTAAAAATGGCAAATTCATTTTCAAAATACTTGCAACATACGTTGAAGTTTTGTGTTCCTTCATGTCTATAAAATTATTATTTGTATAAAGAAATAAATCAGCCAAATAATCTACAGAAAACCTGTGAAACGATGTTTTATCTTTTTTTTTGTTTTCGGGAACAAATTTTACAGCGTTTTATTATCACAAGACAGCATTTTTTTACTAAAATTGCAAACCCTTTTTGACGTATTGAATGACACTATATGCGCTATAGCACTGGTGCAGCGACGTATTTGCTTTTGATTTCGTATTTTCTTTGACAAGGGCGACGGGCGGTTGTCATGCTCCATCTGTATTTTATTTTGTAATCTAAGAGTTAACACAACTATTCTGTAAAGCATTCCTTGTAAAATGTATTGATTATAGAAAATCGTAGGTGAAAATATGAATGATATCTATTCTCTATTGTTTTGACAGATGGAGAGATAAAAGCATTTCTTATTTTATTTAGAGTGCGCCCGCGAATCCGAGTGTCGCGAGCGATTGATTGATATCCACACATGATAGCACACATCTACGACACATCAACACACGAACAAATAATGGTCATACATCTCTGCCAAGATAACGCGCTCCCCAGGTAGGCAATCGCGAGTTTTTGTTTGGTGTGCGACAAAGAGAAAATTGATAATTCATCAGCAACCGCCATTGTTACTGAACGGTATCCAATACATGATTCGGAAGTGGCAATTTGTTTTATTATTCTTTTTTGTTCAAACACGATCCCAAATTTATGAAGTATGCGTTGCTTGAATGGTTTATTTTGTAATTCTTATTGATTGCCCATTCAATAAAAAACAATGGCGATTGTACGTTATGTTCGTTCCAACATACTCTAAACATCATATCTGCAGTAAGTTATGTGTTTTACCCGCTTTTCCTTTTGGAAAATAAACAAATGCGAGACTCAATTTCATCTCGTATGTATTTTAATTTCAGCTATACACGATAACCTATTTGTAAAAAAGCCTAGTAATACCTCACATTTCCTACACTGTATGTATGTTAACTATTATTTCAATAAAATGGGCATAAGTATACAAAACGAAAAGTTTACGTAATATTTAGCGATAAATAAAGAGGGAATAATGCTGGGAATCCTACCTAAATTGTGTTGTCCCAACAAAACGTCTAGATTCGTGCTAAACATGCGAAAAATTTCTTCCATCATACTTCAGTAACTGCGTATTTGAAACGACTCATAAATCGAAATCAGAATATGTTCAAGAACAAATAGAAAGTTATTTCTATCAAAATAATATTAAAGCAAGATGATCCAGACGAACCGCATGAATGCACACCAGACAAATATTATGGCAAACTATTCGCTATTCACAAAAGTTATTCGTTTTCAGCGCGTCATATTAACTAAAAGCTCACAGCAAACAAGTAGTTATCTATTCAACGCTCCAAATACCCGAACACAAGTATAAATGGAGTTTTCTATGTTGGTGATAGCATGAGCCGGTTCTATTATTCAGTGGCTCAGTTCATACGGTGGGCTGGTACGTCAGAGTGGGATTAAGGCATCGTTTGCAAGCAGCTGCTAGCGAGGTCCCGAGATGAATTTAGGTAACCGACGCAAGCGACACCTGTCTGACACAAGATAATACGCTACTTATTCGCTGGTGAAATATGAAATTCTTCATAACGGATTATCCGTAGGAACACCTCACACATATGACAGCTCCCAAATACAATTGTGAAGCGTCTTTCTCATGTGATATGTTGTGTTGTGACATAAACATACCTATAGTGCCACAAACTTATCTGACCCGGTGACGGTGTCACTGATGTCGCTTTCTTTTTATATAAACAAAATATTTCGTATGAAAAGTCTGTGAAAATGTGACATTTCAAAATGGCGGCACGTAGTTCCAGTTTTTGCCACCGGGTCAGATAAGTTTGTGGCACTGTAAGTATCATTGACGTATACCTCTCATCCTATTTTATTCTGATATTTTTGAATTGTTAACCTTCAGAATTAATTACGGTAAACATTTTGCACAGTAAACCAAAAATAAAATAAAGAATGAAGATTTCAAGCGCCTCTATTTGTTACACTGTAATTATGAAGGTCTTTTCTTAAAAACTGTTTGTAGCACATGTCCAGAGAGTGCAGGGGACGTGAAACGTGGACGTTATCCATTACGGTAACGAACTTTGTGCTCCGGCTGCCGATTCATTAGAAAGCCATTCATCTCCGCCGCAACAGGCGCACAGGTATTAACTACTCTGTACCTAATGGACAAATAAATATATATGACGATGGAAAATACTTTTACTTTTAACGGCTTCTTTAAACTAGCTGAAATAATATTCAAACTTTTCCATTTTGTGACGTCCAACTATTCAAATAATATTATTACCTTTTTACTAGGCTTGCAACGACTTGTACCACCAGGGAAATCTATTTCAATCGACATACAAATAAAAAGCTAAAACATATCACAAATGGAAATATATGCCAAAACAAACAGGTAGAGCCAGCGTGGCGAAACATTCAAACTTGACAAATGTGACGGCTGGCTGAGCAAAACGGAACGTACATGCATTTAGTTCAGCAGAAACTTTTCGCTTTTCAAGTAAAGTATCTAGTTTAAACCGCTCGCTTGTCTACCCAATATCCGTGAGAATGAACATCGCGTACGTATTCAGTCGCAAGTGCGACATACGATTGTTCGCGACTCCCGCCTACTGCGATAACAAAACTCCGTCCAGGCGTATTGTGCGCCCGCGTTATTCCTCACATAAAAGAGTTTACAGCGTATATCCCGGCGTGTTATATCGAAGCAAATTTAGCGAAGTACTAGAAACATGAAATTCCCCGATGAGTCGGAGTTAGCTCGTTAAGTTGTAGTATGTACGCAGCGGCAATGTTTACTCGGCGCCCTCAAAACCAGCAAACACTCTCAAGTTACACCCCTTGCAATCTCTGAAATAAACATACGTCGAGGCCACTATCGCTAACAACCTTAGTAAGTTTGGCCGTGGGAACTTTACGAACAACTAATTTTACGAAATGTTTTCTAAGCCTCTACAAGTATATTTCTTCTACCCAAGCTCTATATATTTTTAAACTCACATTTAAATACCGTTGTGATAAAACAAAATAAAAATCGAAATAAAATGAGACTCGTGAGTTTTTTACATCCTATTATGTAATGGCGCTAATCATTTTAAAATCATAATTTGAAAATTAACAAGAATATTTAAAGAATTCGCTAGCTAGTTTCCAAAGTTATAAAAAGTATTTGCTTTGATCAAAGTGGAGATATTAGAATTTTCGTTCATCGAAATTCGCACGAAAAGATTAAGAATTTGTTACAAGTTAAGACCGACAAAGTCTTAGGAGCTAATTACATTGTTACATAGGAAAACTTTTGGGTCAAGTGAACTTTCTTTAGGTTCCGAACGAACAGAATTCCAACCGATTTTATCTAAATCATCACAGTCAATTAAATGCTTTTTAGGACACGTCTATGTATCTTACATTTAATATTAAAGTATGAAAAAAAAAATGTTGTGTGGTTTTATGAAACCACGGTAAAAGTGAAACTGTTCGAACAGTTCCGAACACTGCTTTGTGTAGCGCATGTCGCGTGACGGTCGGCTGCCGAGTAGCGACATACAACAAACAAATACACGCGACATGCGCTACACAGACCAAAAAGTTTGAGACGATGTAATAAAAGTTTCACTTTAAAACATTTATTTTTATACTGTTTATAATTATTGGTACTAAAATTGTTTGAATATAAATATGCCTAAGGATTTTTGATATTAAAGATATGGACGAAAGTTATTGATATTATGGAAGCTATCTTCTTGTCGATTTATACTTCAATTAAAAATGTATATCTTTGTTTCTAAATAATCGACATCATAAGTCCCTACATTTTTGTAAAGTATTTATTTAAGTCGGAAATGTATCAAAATCCATTCACGCGGCTTTACTAGTTAACTAGCAAAGAGGATTTATAGTTTTGTAAATGTGTACAGAAGTGGAGCACTAAGATACTTAATATAACATTGTTTGGACGCCAGAAGGACAACGCAACGTAGAAATTTACTAGAAAGTCGTCTCGAATACTTCGTGAACAAAGCTGTGTATTTAGGTTATGAAATATTGAAGTGTTATAGGAATTTGTTGTTCTGTGGTTGTTAATTTTACAACATGATACGAGTACTCAATATCGTATCATACTTCTTAAAATATAAATAAATAAATCATTTATTTCACTTAAAACATATTACAAATTAGAGCGACCCAGGCTCCTAAGATAGTAAGAACTGTTTTTCAGGAGCCTGTGTCTTCCATTTACAGGTACACGACACGAAAAAAATCAGAGACAATTTAAATAAAATCAAAAATAAATTAAAAATTTACATGCATATGTTTTGTTAATACTATAGGTTTTACTAAAAATAAAACCTTACAAAAAAATTACAGTTCTAGAAAGCCTTGAACTCTTTAAAATATTATCTATCGCCAGGTATTGGTTTCTAAAAAGTGCTCAATTTGTTTTTTTTTTTCTAACCACGAAAGAAAAGAAAGAATAGAAGCAACCTCAACGATCTAATCAACTAAAGCCTTTCGATTTGCAACTCCCTACGTATATTCTTATTACATTACATAAGTAACATAATCATGCAATTTGTATCCACGAATCCAAATCCAATTTATTCGAGTTGAAGACCACGGAAGTCGACAGGCGAAACATTTCGAAATGAGCATTTAGTGACTCGTCATGTTCTTTTTTCCAACAGAAATTCAGCAGAACATTTTCCTCTTTTGCATTGGCTATTGAATGAATACAAATCATTTCGCCACACCTGCTATACGCGTGTAAGACATTAATTTTCGAAATGAATGAATTATTCAGCTTATTCTTGTGTTATTCCCGCGAACACCTTGATCGTTGAAAAATTATCTTCTTTTAAATGTAATGACAAATGATATTCGTCTGTAAAGTGTAAGGAATTATTGAGCTAAATATAACTTACGCCCAAAACGTAACTTGTTGTATTTAAGCTTCTCAAATAATAGCAGACTATATCTAATGTTTTTAATTTAGAATAGTCATACATAATTACTAGGTAATAAATAGTTTTACTATCTTACTAAGTATTAATAGTTTACAAGTGATCTATAAATAGCTTAAATAATTTTAATATCAGCTATTGGAAATAACGTTCTCGAACCGAAAACTTTAATCATTTTGTTAAATTTAACGTTAATCTGTATTTACATCGAGCGTATAATACCAAACTTGTAACTTGACTCGATTAAATATCGATCTAAAGCGAATTTTAATAACACGTATCTATAGGAGACGCTTCCCTCGCTGCAGATTACGAGCGCTCTGTGATGTGACATGGGGAAATGTAATTACAATGTTACTCAAAACACGTCAGCGAATGAAATTAATAAGTTAACAACGTTACATCGTGTGTGCCGGACGAAACATCATTTGCATACTGAATCAAAATATTATCGTAATTATTTAGCGGCAAGAATATCTTACTTCTGAATACTGAATTTAAAATATGGCCCAAACTCCCCTTGCTTGTTAGTGTACCTGCGAGGTAAATTGTGGCTCTGGTTTGTTCCACGATTGCAATTCCCGAAGGTGATTAAGCGCAGATTTTATTTAATGTCACATAAATTATTCACGGCAATATAAAATTTAGTTTAAAATCAAAATTCTCGTAACGACCTAAATGAAGCTCAATCCATGAAATTGCGTAATTATACAATTTGAATTCGTTTTGTTGTTGTATTTCGTTTTGTAATTGTTATTCAGATTAAAAGTATACATCAATTATTATTTATTTCAATTTTCGATGAATTGTTCTTCGATATGAATTTCTCTTAAATGTTTATTTATTTATAGTTAATCGTATAATTATAACAATTATTATATTACAATGTTTTTCTATGTAAATTTTCCAAGTTTACAAAAATAATTGTTATACATTATTTATATTATTAATAAAAGCATTAGTCGCCCAACAATATTCTCATTAAGGTATATTTTGTTATCATAAATGGGAAAATATAGAATTTAATTTGTAACAAATATATTGAGATACATGAAAATTCATGTATAATTATTTTCCGGATACAAACAATGAACATTGGATTCTGGCATCACACCGTTTACAGGAAACAAGGAAAATGCATAATGTACAAGCTTCGAATATCGAAATATTAACATTCTGTACAGAGTATAGACTATAGACAACGTTAGACGTTTAAGTGTATTAACAGGAATGCAGTGAAGCCGTGATGGCTTTACCTCAAACAACTGATACTGTTTCAAAGACTCGAGATCTGTTGAGATGCAAATGCGGGCCATAAGACACACTTACGAGAGAGCTTTTACCCTTGGGCAAGAGACGTTGATGAAACTTCGAGTCTCTAATCATAATTGTACTAATCAAGCTTTATTACGAGCGGCCTTTTTCATTTCACGAGGACAAAGACGTCATGGTCTAAATTAAACATTACTTACAATGAAAAGACTTATTTTTTGAATGGTTTCATTTTACTTACAATGACGGCTGCAAATAATATAAGGGTTTGTTTAAATAATCAGAAAAGTGAGCCGAAGTTGTGGAGTGAGATGAACCAACTATTCATTTTATAATAATTATAAGAAAACAACATTCCGACAAATATGAGGAACTAAACCTCGTGTAATGTAATGTTTTCATATTTTAGATTATTATTTCAATTGTATTTGTATTGAAATTTTGCTTTTAATAACAACGACTAACAGTTAAAAGCTCAATTCTCAAAATAATTGTTTCAAGAGCCAAGACAGTTTGGTAGTTGACGTTAACCATTTATTTTTTGTACGCACTTGAAGTTGCTAGCGCTCGCTAGTGGCTATTCCGAAAATAAACGTTTATTTGTTGCAAGTCAACAAGCAAAAAGGGTGAAACTAACATTCCATGAAATTGGATCGATTTGGTCGGGATCAAAATTTTAACGCGAAGCTAATTTATAGAGGCCACGAAATCAGGAAAACCTAATCCATTACCGACATCTGATTTGTCACGGCATCTGATTAATTAGACTCCCATTTATCTTTTAGTGAGTAGGTGAAAGGCATTTCCTTGTAATCATTGGGGAGCGATGCGATAAGGCTTTACACTTTACGTGGTTAAAGAAACCATGACGAACTCTCGTATTCTGTCGAACCCGACAATAGAATTTAATTAACCCAAATTTGTCCCTTTGCTTCTATACTCAAGTTTCTACGTAGAATGTTTGTCAATATGTAGTTTACGCAATAATGAGTTTGGGTAGACCCAATTACGTCAGGAATTAAATATTTCATTTCATATATGAGCTTATGGTTCTTGTTCAAACAAACTTTAATATTAATTATTATATTTGAAATGAATCCGTTTGTTATTCAGTAATCTAAAAAAATAAAATTGTGCTTGTGATTGTAGATCTTTGTATGTAATGAGACTTTGAACGTTGAAACGTAGTAAATAAATACTATTAAGTAATCTCAGATGAAATAGATGTCCTTAATCATAAATTATAATAATGTAGGAATAATAAATACGACTCCTTACCCAGGGTTTCATGATTACAAATACACAGTACAATCCAAATGCAATTAATAAAATATTTACCTACGACTTCCATCTAATCTCTACATGGGAATATTATGAAGAAATCTTATTTATTAAGAGTCTAAATAAGAACAATTCATTTATTTGAAAGTATCTTATTATAGATATTATTCACAAACATGCGCATCACAAAGGTACCTAATATATATCTATCAAAGCAAAATCTACATTTGAAATGAAATTCTACTATACGAAAAATGTTTCATAATTTATTATTGGTTTCGTGAAAAAATATTCTACAATGTGGGCTGAAGAAAAACATATTGTTTGTAACTGTTTTCATATGATAGAAAAGCTTTGTTACCGAATCTCTGCACCTAAATATAACGTGTAGGTATGACGTAGATACATAATATTGTACTTCTGTAGCGAAACGGGTAAATTTAGCGTTTATGTACGTTCTACAAATAGGCAGAAATGTGAAATTGTAGTAATAGAATTATGAATCCTATACATACAAAAACTTCACTACTAAATCATCGCATGTTACATTGCGGACAAAGTTAAATACACAACAGCGTTTCCTTTCTGTTTGCAATTCTGTTATCGCTATTTACTAAACCTTTTTTATTAAAACGGATAAAATATGTTCAAGATTATACAGGGTGTCCCACTGTTGGTATACTAAGCTCAAAGGAGGTTATAGTTGTGCATACGCTGAGTACGTAAAAAATACTTACAAAATTCCAGACGCATTTTTTTTTTTCAAATAGATGAATTCTTAAAACTCTATGTGTAGACCCCTAACAAGCAACCCGCCTAACTTTGCCACCAGCACGTGAGCTATAGTTTAAGATTATGTTTTCATCGATAAAATGCTTACATTAGCGAAGCGGTATATGCCGGCTGGGCCAAGTTAGAGAAGAAAACATGGATTTTAAGGAAAAATTTAGCAAAAAAATTTTGACGTCATTTTTTTGCTAAAGTATTTTTTACGTGATCAGTGTATGTAAAACTACAAGTCCCTTCGCGCTTAGTATACCGATAGTGGGACACCCTGCATATTGAAAATAATTATTATAATAAACTAGCGGTCCGCCCCGGCTTCGCCCGTGGTACATAATATTTAAGTTTTCTCTACATAAGAACCATCCTCGTACTTCAAGGAATATAATAAAAAAAGAATTATCGAAATCGGTTCAGCCGTTCTCGAGTTATCGCTATATCGCTTACCACATTTTGCGGTCATTTTTATATATAAGATAAATGACTTCTTGTGAAAATTAATAAACATTATTTTGGTACTATACTGTGACAGGTACAATTAATAAATAATATGAGACTGTTTTAGTATTCCCATTATAAAACAATTTATTTTAATTTTATTTATGAAATTAAATTCTAGACTATCAGAATTACTACAACTACAATAGATAGATGAATTAAAGTTGACGTTGGCGGGACAAGAAATAAAACAAAGACATCAACCCAAATATTACGCTCTTACATTACCTATACCAAGATGAGCCATAAAACGTAACAATATGTTACTGAGCAATTGTATGGACTGAATTTTTATACGGTAAAGGGATGGGGAGGATCTAAAAAGCGTCGATATCGGAAAGAATCACAAGTAGCAGTTCTTCCAAGGCTCTTGAGGTACGCACTTCGAATATAATGCAATTACCCGAGATGGATTGCCCCGGCTCGAGATGCGAGGACGTCGTATAACTTCCTTATCTCTCGAGGTACCCATTTTATGACGTCTTTAAAAAAGAATGGATAAAATAAGGATTTTAGAGACGTGCGTATATTTTACGCATTTTTAATCAGAGCTACGATGATTTTTTAAAGCAAAAATTAAGTATTTTTTTTTTTTCAGAAAACTGCACAAGACAAAATTTTAAGCACACTATACCAATAAAATACTCGAACAAATATTGTAAATGATATCATTAAGAATCTGAAATAGTGTCTATTAGCAATAAAAACATTTATTTTGCAATACACATCATTCTTTGCAATATAATATTATGACAAAATGTGCCATCGGCTTACGCGTGGGATCTCGTTATCTGTTCGCGATTGAAATATTTCTGTATTGAAACGCATCGACAAATTCTGTAACATGAAATATCTGTATTATATTATGTATATTTGGAAGAAATGTTTTATTAAACATATATTGCTGTACATATATTTTGGTCTCTACAATAAGTTCAAGATTGACGCGTGGGTGCTATGTTAGATAAAAGAGTTAAAATAGACGGTATAATAACAATTGGAATGTTGTCACCATGGGAAATATAACAAAGATTTTACTGAAACATTATTCTATTATCCGCAAATTGATTTTCGAATCAATTCCTGTCCCGTCACCATGAACCATAGTTGAGTATACTTTACCGTGACATATCTCGGTCATGAGCGATATTAGGCCTTAGAAATGAAAACTGCAGACACATGTAAGTTATAGATTGTTCTTTTATACCGCTGAAAGTATAGTTTCGAAGTGATATGAAATTTGTGGTTGCTCATATCCAGTTGATTGTTCAACCGAACACGTTTCTAATTACGTTGGGGGCGCTCGTTGTAATTACTATGATTGTTATGCTTTTGTTATACAGCTGCATTTGTTGTCTTCTTAGTGTATGCAGAGCCTCAATAATTAGACAACGAGAAACGATAACAAGCTCTACGTTAGCAAATAACGTAGAAAGCACACTTAAATATGAGACAGCGCTTGTGTTTACAATACACCAAATACTTAATATGATATGAATAAATTTTATAATTTTGAACAATTCATTCTTATTATTCATAATCATTTTTGACTGTATCGTATTCAAATCCCGAGTAATTGAAAAAGTAAAATGCCGTTTTATTGTCGAATGACCGAATCTTCTTAAAATAACTCTAAAGAAATACATCTCGAAAATATCACAAAAAACACAACAAAAAAGTATTAAAAATTTAAAGAAGCATCCGTTCAACGATACAATATTTCCAATAAGATCATAGGATTATACGTAAAACACAGATAGCCTGTTAAAGCTTTTAGAAGATAAATAAATTGTAACAATCCAACGAAGTTTAAACCGGTTAAAATTTAAATGTAATTCGAAGGGATTTGCAGACACATTAAACGCTTGCTAATAGTGGAGCGAAGGGAATGATGTTCGGATCGCACCGTTCCGTGGAACACCTATTACGTTCTCATTAACGAGCCCATAGTTTCCATATGCCTAGGGATTCCATAAGGCCCGGCCTATGGGGGATTTAATTGAATGTTACGTAATATACCAATTACCAATTTTACCGGGTTTCACCCTTCTTAATTGTATAAGTCGGAAAGTTAATATGAGAGGGAATTGAGAAGATATTTGTTGCTCTTTACGTAACTTAAACCGATTTGAGTTAAATTAGTATGCAAATACATTAGGATAGGACCTCGCATCTCCTATTAACTGTTCTTCTACTCAATTACTGTCAATAAAGTTTATGTTTAAATAAAATGAAAAAAACATAGTAAATAATCTTCAATGTCGATGTTCTGAATCTATTCTGACTTCTCATCGATATTATCTATACATATAATAAAATCGTAGGAAAGTCAAAACTGTACATTGAATATTTTTTTAAAAGAATACATAATCCATGATCTATAATCGATATAGAAGCCAAAAATATAGTTTTTAGAATTTTTGTCTGTTTGTCTGTTTGTCTGTTTGTCTGTTTGTCTGTATGTTTGACCGAGCTAATCTCGAAAAGTACTGCATAGATTTACTTCAAATTTTGCATGAATATTCCTAAGAGGTCGGGTGAGGATAGTTTAAACATATTATCATGATATCACCTTCGGGGGAGGAGCTGTGAGCCTTTATTTTTCTTACATATTCCGTGTACTACGACAGCGTACAATCTAAAGACTCATGTTTAAATGTTGGTTTCGAGTAAGCCATGCTATTATCTAGCTTTACAAAATAAAAACTATGTCATTTACGTAATTTGGGCAGAGAAACAGTTAAATGAATCTTAGCAGTATAAAGACAAATTTGAAACAGCGCCATCTATGAAGTGTTAGAAAAATCAAACACACGTTAACTATTGGAAATTAATAATCAAATGACGCATATATAAATGTTGTTTGACAATATCTAGATTGACACTATAAAAATTATGCCATTTAAGTAACTTGGGAAGAGAAACATAGTTTAAAGAATGTAAGTTGTATAATGTTAATTTTGTAACAGCGCCATCTATGAGATTTCGTAAAAATCAAATCAATTTAGATGTTAACACTACTGAATACACAGTTGGAAATTAATAATTTAAATATAATTATGTTATTTATTTAACTCTTTAGCCCATATCTTCCCTTCCCTATAAGGTATATTTCGTGTAAATAATAAATATACTACATTTTTATAAAGTGAGGGTAGATGTTTATTATTTTAAGTAAAACTAGACACCATTATCTACAGTTAAACTAATATTGATTGCGTTCATTAGTTACAATTTTAAAAATCTTCGTATTTTATAAATTTGGGTTCGTCCGCTTTGTCTAAAACCTAATAAATTATATACTAAAACCTTCCTCTTGAATCAGTCTATTAAAAAAACCGCATCAAAATCCGTTGCGAAGTTTTAAAGATTTAAGCATACAAAGGGACATAGGGACAGAGAAAGCGACTTTTTTTATACTATGTAGTGATATTTATAAAGCAATTGAATGCCATAAAACCAAAAATATCAAATGCAATCTTCGTGTTTTGTGAATTTTCACCATCATGCGTTCCCACAAAAAGTAAGTTGTTACTTATAGGTATTTATTTTTTATAATGATAGCAATTCATGTTTTTTGTTGGTAGGTATTATATTACACTTTTAGAATGAAATAATAAAATGATGAATTCTTTTATTATTTTGAGGTGCATTGGGAACAGTAGTTTTTGATAAAATTTTATTTGTAAGTAGCTTTTTTTATAGATTTACAGTTAACTTTTGATTTTGTTATTTACAGATTCAATGCTCATAAAATTATATCGCCTTTGGAAGACGATTTCTGCTGATATTTTTACAACACCACTTGAAAATTGATGATTTGATGGTAAAGATAGTAGCAGCGAGGATTAAGTGGAAATTAGTAATCATCCGCTTCGTCAATTTTTGACTGAAGTTAATGTCCAACGTCCAATGGTTCAATCATTGGAAGTATCTCGGGAAATTTTGGAGGATATTTTTCAGGAAGGAGAGGAGGGGCAGCCAACCACATATCAAACGACTACGTTTTAGTACCGAAAAAAATGTTATTCCAAATGAAACGTAAATTTTGCACTCACAACTGTACAAGTAATGTTTTTATTTTGACTTTGCGGTTATCTGATTATAATATTTATCGTTATGGCTATCGAGGTACCGACCGTACTGGGATCAGAGTACATGATACAGTTCATCATCCAGGATTGCTAAGAGCATTTTAACACTGAAAAAGATGTTTTCTTTGAATCGTAGTTGCTTCATTTATTTATTTTTAATCATTTTACATAATATGTTTTATATTTTATAAATATAATATCATTTTCATTATTTAAGTAGATAAAATTAATTATGTAACGGTTTTATAAGAAAACACAGGCGACGGTGATTTCTTCCAGGCAAAAGATATTCATCAGCTCAATAAAATTGAATAGTATGTTGTTAGTTATTCTTTAGATTCACAATTGTAATGAGCATTTCCGCAAGCAAGTTGTATCGTAGTTTAGATATATCATAGTTTTGACATATTAAAGTTCCAACAAAACCCTCAAATTTTTGAGCAGGGTTGAGCAAGATAATTTGAAAAATGTGCCGTGTTAAGTATTATAGAAAAGGTTAGTTCGTTGGTAATTATTATTTCTTCTTCATTTACATGTTGTTAGTAAAAATAAACTTTGACTAACAGTCAAAGTATATTTTAACTAATACTACTTAATATCTATTATACCTACTTATGTTCAGTATTTATCTGTATTATTCATCATCATCAGCCCATATACGTTCCCACTGCTGGGACACGGGCCTCCTATGAGGGTACAGGCCATAATCCACCACGCTGGCCAAGTGCGTGTTGGCGGATGACACATGTCATCGAACTTTTTAATTCTTCGACATGTCGGTTTCCTCACGATGTTTTCCTTCACCGTTCGAGCAGTGGTGATGTTACAACATGCGCAGATAAATTGAAAAATCAATTTATTTCCTGCGCGCTCGCCTGGTCTCGAACCCTTGACTTATCGATTCGAAGTCCGAGGTCTCACCACTGAGCCACCACTGCTTATCTGTATTATTATTGCTTGGTAATTAATATATTTTCATGTCGTATACCTAATTATAAACATAAGTTTGATGTGTAATTAGCTGGATTTATTTTTATACACTCACAGACTTATATGTTATGTTAAAAGAGTGTTAATAGTGTAAATCATGATATTTTTTCACAATTAATAATAATCCTTTTTTCTAATGGTGTTGGCATTAAATTAAACCGCGCTGTCGTTTCGTTCACAAAATTGATGTTATGAGGAGCATATTCGGTCCTCATATCATAAAAAATCTGTGCGAAAACAATAAACACGTGTGAGGCCCTCACGGCAGATCGGGGCGGTCTGACGCGAAGTGGGGACAGCGTTGTCACTGTATCGCTCTTGCCACGCTGTTCAACAGACTTATTCGATAGTTCAGTTTTGTGTTAAGACCGCTGTGACAACCAACCCGTGAGACAACCAAACCGGGTCTCCCCTACTATCCCGTGAGACCGAAACCTTCACTGAGAGGGTATGACGCCTCACAGCTGATCGCAAACGGCATATTGTACTATCCCGTGAGACCGAAACCCTCACTGAGAGGGAATTACGTCTCACTACTGATCACGACAGTCATATTTTATCTCGAGAATCTGAAACTTTACTCAATATGAAGACCGTTTGACAAATAATAGGGTGCATCATAATATTATTCGATCTCTTGAAGATGAACATGAGTATAAGCAATGACTAGAGTAGGGACGCGAATATTACAATTATATGAGACAAGAACGATTAATAAGTTTGTTTAATGAAAGATTAAGAATTGAAACTATTCGGTCTCTGGAAACGGACGAATAGCGAGAGGCCCGTCTTACTGCAGACAGATTTCGTCATAGTCTTAATGACTTGAGGTAAACAATCTACGAATTCGGTGGTGTGGTCTGACAAATATAAAAGTGGGTTTGCTTATAACCTCACAATTGATTACAGATCATCTTCTGTAAAGGCGTAGTATGTTCTTTTTGTAATGCTTTAAAGTGTAGTACTTAAGGAGTCGGCTTTCATTTGAAGATACACCGGAACCTTTGAAATCACTACTTTTAGAGGAACATACTGTGCAATGTAAACTGTTATTAGACAATATTCGCTCTTATAGTAGCGCGTTTCAAATGATCCTTTGGTGCTCAATAATTATCAGAAGGTCCGTTCATGCTTACTTTTAAGATACAAGGTCAAGTTTACCATTTGATAGGATCCCTTTTGCCTGTAGGCCAACCTAAGTTTGTTTAAATAGGGTAAAAGTGGGATACATGCCCCACTTTTTGAAATAGCCTCATAATTTTAAAAACATGAATCTTATACGAACACTTTGTATGAATATAGGTTAATTATCTGTTTTGAATTACTATATATATTTTTTATCCTATCATTTATAGATAATGTGTAATAAACATTTTTGTAGAACACCTTTTTTGAGGATAGATGCCTGCAGAGTGGGATAGATGCCTTACATACTCTATAAACGCGAAATCTAATAAAATTTATATGATAAACCAGCAAATGTCATGTTAACATAGTTGTTCTGTTGTCCAAGAATATACTTGCGCTCGCACTCCTTCTTTTCTTTTGTATTTTCGTGGCGTGGTTCTCCTACAATCAGTATTAGGGCAGATCATTAATAAGTAAGTATACATAACAAAAAAAAGCAAATTAAACGAGTAAAATCGGTTAACATAGAGAAAACCTCTGGCGCAATCAGGTAAAAATATAAACGGTACCTGTGATTATCGATAATAACATATATACATAATATGTATTGAGGGATAGATGCCCTTAGAGGCCCCTAAGGGCATCTATCCCTCGAAAAAAAAGGGGCAACTATACTTTTTGATAAGGATAGCTGCCCCAGTATTTTTTTTATTAAATAAAAACAAAAGAGCCACTATTTTCACTTAGATTTGTAATTAATGAACCAGTGTATAGGCATAATAAGAAATATAGTGAAATTTATTAATGCTTATAAAGTTATGCAAAGGCAAATATCAACCTTTTTAAATTTTAACGTGTTCGTCAAGTTCGCCGCGGATATTACAACACGCACTAGCGAAACACGTCTTCACCAAACAACAGCTCATGCGTACCCGAGGTGCAAGGTGATAGGAGCTCCTATTTAAATCATTAATTCGTAGTCACGACTTTGGGAAGTGAGGTTTTTTGAAAATGAGGCATCTATCCCGGTGCGGCATCTATCCCACTTTTACCCTATATTTTGTATTCGACTACAACGAATAGTGGAATACAAGAAATCAATATTTCTCAAATTTAAAACTGAACTCATTTCACAATTTTAGAACAGGTTAATTCGTATGTATGCAGTTTTAAATCGACATTAGAAGCTTTTCCTCAAGATGGTGATATCGGCACTCAGGAACTCCCTGGACGTGTTATAACGCCCAGGCCACAGTATTACAAATTTTTCCTAAAATAGAGCAACGAATGTATTTTCGCATAGCAACGGAGGGGAACTCGCGGGGGGTCAAGTGACGCGTCACGCGGGCCACTTACCACAAACATGCTTAGTTTGTGGTACCGAGCGCGAAAGAAAGTCATCGTGTTTTTAGTAAAGTTACCATGTTAACTAACGTAATTTAATACTTAAGTACATATTCTATAATGGTGTGCTCAAACTGGTAATCTACATTTAATTTAGATTATTATATTTTGATACTAAGTAATGTAGAATTTAAATCACATTCATTCATGTTTTCTTCAGATTTTAAGATTTTCTAATCAGAGTGTTCAATTTTAATGTAAGTAGTTAAATTTTATAAGAGATAATAACTAAGAACATTCAAAAATAAAGTGTCACGTATTTTTTTTAAACGACGAATGACGAAAAACGACCTAATCGCGGACGAAGTCGCGGGCAACAGCTAGTAATTTATATAAACCAAATAATAACAATCTTTATGTATAGGTACTTGTCGTTTGCGTATTGTTTGGTGAATAATAAACTGGAAGTATATTTTATGCGTAGGCACTGTAAATCGAAACTTTAGCAACAAAGGTTGTTGCTTGGGTTACGTGGGTGTATGGTTGATATACCGTGACTCTTCGTACTTCCTCGCAATGTTTTTAGAAAACATTGTTTGAAATAAAATTACCTTTTAATTTAAAATAAATATATTATGATTATAAAGGAATAGTAATCTAGGCTATTAATTAGGCAATAATTATCATATTGGTAAGTAGGGAGAGCTACATTTCACTGGTCAATTTATCTTCAAAGGTGATCAACCTTCCACCCAGGCAAATCTAGTCTTCATTTTTTCTCTTTGTCTTTGTTTTTTGAACCCAGGACCTATCTCCGATGGGCCCATCAACAATAAATAGGTCGCAGTATTGAATATAGGTAGGTAAAAAAAACGGAAACATACTCATGTATGTTTCCGTTTTTTTTTACATTTTGTACAAATCTTGACATGTGGAACATTCCCCGAATTTATTCGGCACTCTCAGTTATAAGAAGTATGTACTTTACAATATTATATAAAATAAGTAATATATGTATTAACTTGTAAGAAAAGTATGCTCATCCTAGTAATACAGCCCACTCGTTAATTACGCCGTTCCTGCAAAATGTAACTACTTAATGAAGGTGTATGACGATCTGTAATGAATTTTCAGTGCTGATGTATGATTTCTTTAATTAAGCATTTCTTTGTATAAAACACATTTACATCATTCCATTCATCATATCAACGTCATACATCGTAATATCATGCTTGTGTGATTTTAAATGTAAAGTTTATTAATACAGTTTATACGTACATACCTTCACGCAGGTACGTACCTACATAGAATAGGTACGTTTGTGGCTCAAATATAATATACAAGCAGAATTTAAATTAGTTGTGGTTTAAGGATGAATCTAATGTAAATATAGCATAAATTTCCTGGTTCATATTTAAAATACCATGTACAATATTCACCTACTTTATACCCTTATTTCATGTGTGATCCTGGCAAATTGGCAGACGCATTCTCAACCCTAGAGTTGTTAATGTGTTGGTTGCTAAGCAGAAAATGGACTGAGGATTACATTACGAAAATTGTAGTATAGAAAAGAAGAAAATAAGGATCTAAATCCATTCAGTTTACATATGAAACAGAACAGCTGTAAAATAATAAACCGTCTTAAACTTGAAAATTGTCACTATAAAAATATTTTATTTCATGTCATAGCCAACAAAATAAATCATAATTATTCAAATTGCCTATAAGACTGTTAACTTTGCAAGCTACCAACTTATTGAAAACATTATAATTCGTCAACATTTAAATTAGGACGCCAGACCTCCATCTTAATTGCTTACTTATAATTATTACAAATTCAAAATAGAAGTTATTATCTTGAAATAATACACAACACTAGCATTAATCTATAGCCTTTGTTAAACACAAATTAGCAAAGTCTAGTATTAATGCAGCAATATTTGCTTCATTCAAATTTGCGCTCGAATCTCCCGTGATATTATGTTTGTCAAAATTCGGTGATTATTACAGCAAAACCATTCATCATGAGAATATTCACCTGCATGCTACAGCGCTTCATTCCCTTTATGTTTCATGCTCTAATCGCTAGCTTATTTGGTTCATTTGTTTGAAATATACACTCATTTATATTTAATACTACTTGTATATTGTGACAAAACCCAAATAAAATAATCAGTTATATTTTAGCAACGATTTACGAAAATAGAACGTTCGAATTCGAATACAAAACAAATAATTACCTAATATTTAGAACGTTCAGAAAAGAACTTTAATTTTCTATTTAATTATGTATATAATATTTAGAAAGTTCATATCAAAAGATGTCTTAGCTCGTAGAATAAAAATGATCATTTAATTTTACAATCGTAAAAAGCTTGTCTGCATACTGATGGATTGAATATTAAGTATGAAATGTTCCATTTTTTCTGTCTTGTACAAATGTCCGTTTGAGCATGAAATTATATAAAATCTGAAAACGTTATACGAAGCTAACATTTTTAATTAAAAAGAACAAAAACTACAAAATACACTCTATATATTTTGTATTCACGAGAAAATCTATTTAACAAGTATATATTTATATTTAAACGATACATAGGTATATTTATAATTTGTTTTGCTCCACTTATGATTATGACTACTTCCCTTGGTAATCCCGAGGGTCCCTGGACATGCCATAACACTGTAACGAGGTATTATTGATTCAGTGATTCCCGCGGGAACTTGTCAATATTCCTCAACAAACGTACTTGACAGTAAATTTATAATTACATTTCCGTTCACAATTATAATATCATAGTCCCATTTTCATTTTTAATTAATTTCTGGAACGTATGGCATAATTATAACGTGATGCAATGTATTTAATCGTTATTCATTATTTAATAGTTGCTGTTATAAACGACTCTATACATCTAGACCCCATTAGGAATGTCAAATATTAAACTCAAACATTTATTTATTCAATTAGACTTCTTCGAGGAGTACTTTTGAAACGTCATATTTTTACATATTTTTAACATTTATGTATGTATTATGTATGATTTATAAAGCAGTATATCTGTGGAGAAGAACCGGCAAGAAACTCCATCGTTGCTCTTTTTATTATTTAATCATGTCAGTATTACAATTTAATTTTACAAAATATGTAACTGTATTGTTATAAATTAATTCCCAACTGGCAACCCGAACCGAGTGGGTGTTTATAAAAATGAGCTGAACAGCGGATTTGACACACTTTCCGTTGGGCTCTCGGACGTAACGGTCGTTTTGGTTGTGCTTACTTGTTAATAATTATTTGAGTCGATTATTATTTTATTGTTGAAAGTAGACATATAAAGTCATTTTGTAAGGAATAAAACTTTTCTAGGTTAAATTTAAAATCGTTAAGATCAGAATTGGGATTGCCACGCGTTTTAGACCGTTTGCCATCTAAATTTAGTGCTTATTAGTTGTTGTTCAGTTCAGTTGTTCAGTGTTGAAAGAACATTATCTCAACCGTAGCGAAATAACATCCGTTGCGTCCTGTGAGCGGGAGTCATTAAGTACCTTGGGGCTATTGATTAGTCATGGTCAGGTTAGGCCGAGTCGGGGAAGCAAAGTTGTTAAGAAAATAACTAGTTGCTATGATAATAACAGGTGCTACGGGACAGTTCTCAACATGCTACGTGTTGAAGGAGGCAACAAGGGTTCCCAGTGGTACGATGTGCTGTGCGCTGGCAATGGCACGTGCGCTGTACATCCACTGCGCCGCTGCAGTTGCTGACAACGGGCTTCCGGGCTGCTTGCAACCAATCTACGGCGCCGGGATGCCTGCGTGAACGAGGAACGACGGTAGCCACTCACCGCTGCTGTCGAAGACTTTGTGTTTGTGGTGCTATTGTTTATAGACCACTTAGAGAACATACGAGGGTATGGGTCTCTGTTTTGAAAGTTTGTGGTGCTATTGTTTATAGACCACTAGAGGACATACATGGGTATGGGTCTCTGTTTTGAAAGTTTGTGGTGCTATTGTTTATAGACCACTAGAGAACGTACAAAAGGTATGGGTCTCTCTGTTTTAAATTTTTGTGGTGCTAATGTGTTTAGGCCACTTAGAGAACATGCAAAATGTATGGGTCTCTGTTTTTTTACAGGTTGTCGCTTATGAGAGCACTTGGAGCCACTGTCGTTACGACGGTGTATTACATTTTGAGTTTTATCTATATTCGTGTTAAGTCTGAAGGTATCTAATTCTGTAATAAGTATTTGCTTTTTAATACACCTTGTCTATGGCCGCTTGAGTGCACGCTTGCGTCCATGGCACTGGTAATGGTAAAATAGAGATGAAGGTCATTTTTCGTTCCCCTGCATAAGATATACGCTTCAGACTATAACGCGAAACTAGGTTGATTGCTAACAAGTTTCCTTTATGTTCCTGAGACAGCGCTAAGGCGATGTTGAGTAGATTTCAAGGGATGAAGCAAGCAGGTTGGATGGATCTGATGTTACTTGCTAGTGGTAGAAGTCATGCTGCGGTCGAGGACGCCGCACTGTCAGGAACGGCCGTGTTATAAATTAATTCCCAACTGGCAACCCGAACCGAGTGGGTGTTTATAAAAATGAGCTGAACAGCGGATTTGACACACTTTCCGTTGGGCTCTCGGACGTAACGGTCGTTTTGGTTGTGCTTACTTGTGTTAATAATTATTTGAGTCGATTATTATTTTATTGTTGAAAGTAGACATATAAAGTCATTTTGTAAGGAATAAAACTTTTCTAGGTTAAATTTAAAATCGTTAAGAGTATATTATCATAATATGCCAAAGAACTGTCACTGTAATTGTAATGAAAATAGTTTATTTAATAGAGAAAGAAATCCTCAATCCTATAACTTTACCATTCAAAATAGAAATGTATAAGGCTAATGGAAAAGCAAGGGTTAAGTAAGGTTCATTACATAGTAAACATTTCCCTGTTTCCCAATAACTTTCTCTCTTGAGGCATTAGAGACATCTTAGTTAGTTATTAATCATAGTTGAGAACATTCTCCGTGCTTTCACCAAAACAATTTTGTACAATGTACATACAATGTGAAATTTACCATATTATCATACATCGTACTATATAAGTGACTCTTAAAATAACCTGTCATAAACAGAACTTCAGCCATCTATTGGACGTCGATATCTTAATCAAAACAGGTAATTAATAAGTCTCTCAGAAGTCAAACTTTGGTCAGGAAAATCGGTTGACATGAATGTCGCTGACAGCAGTTTTAGCTACCTTTGCAGATAATTGTGAATATAGGTCAAGAATACAGGGCAAGCTATGCAATGCTGTCCCTTTGTACTATAACTAACAGGGTCGGGCTGTGAATTAAAAGGTTAGTATGGATCAATTTTAATTCGCATGAGTCTATCAAAAACAAGAAATAGGGAAACCTTAGAAATATTTAATTAGCTCATTTTTATATGATGACGTCAAGGTGAATGTCAGTGACCACGTTATAATAGACTGACAAGTTAATTGGAGAATATAACAGCAAGTCATAATACAAATATCTGCTTAAACTTGATTGTTGAACTTGCTTCTTCAACCTCCGTTATCGACCTTGTATGGCAGAAGTTCACTTTCCGCCGAGTCAGGCTCAAACGATCCATCAACTTCAACATAATATAAACAGGCTAATATTCGAAACGCCGTGCACCGGAATATGTCAATATCTATTATATTCCTTGGTAATAAATGTGAGAAACTACGCTAAGAAGTTAAATGTGCGCTGCGGAAAGGGTACAAAACTATAGTGGAAGGACGCACAATGCCTTATCCATTATTGCTCCCTGATTTGTCACAGGCGCTGATTCATTAGGCAAGCATTAATCTCAGAGCTCGGTTGCCGGTTACCCTCTAACATGATAATGCTTTACTTTGTTCAAGCTCCCTCAATATTCCTATATTTGTTTATAGATGAAACAAGTAGTGCAAAGAGTGAACTAGATTCAAAAACCTTGATATTAATTATGAATTAGAGAAAAGCACACTAACGTTACTGTATACATATACAAATCCTTTTTATGAACATTTTTAACGGAAATGGATAGATGAACGGTTATCAAATTTCAGCCACATGTGTAAAATATGTCTACCTTATAATACCTTCATGTATACTTTAGCTTTCTGAGGATATCATTCATCAAAAGGAGGTAAACAGCTGCAAATTTTCACCCATATTTATTTCAAGCAAAATGTCTTAATCGAAATGTTTCGAAGAATAAAAATGTTCAAGAAGACCTCATAAATTATTCCTTACGTACCTCAATACAAGAAAGTATTTCAAAAACAAGAGTACAAAGTTTCGAAGGCAACAATTCTGCAGCCATAAAACATCCGATTATTTCTAACTTAATTGTCAAAGAAAAGGAAGGGTGGTCGGTCGTTTCCATGGGTATCAGAATCGATTATGTGTCATAACTGAATTACGGACCTTTAAATCATACTTAATGGTGAATACGCATATTCTCGTATAAAATTTATTGGACGGTGATAGTGAAATAGGTACATCAATAATTCAGGCTTAAATATTGGTGTAGAGGTTACTTTATCAAAGTCAACACTCTTTTAATGAGGTTGAGGCAAAGGTTTTTATGGAGTTAGGGAAGTATTCAAGTAAATTACACGCAGCGTTAATAATGTTCCCATGCTTCATTAGCATGGAAGTTTTGCTTGTTATAAAATTAGCTACGTAGCCGCATAAACAATGGCGTAGAACTAGAGCTTGTGGTTGCGCGCAAACCTGATCTTCACTAATAGTAAACGAAACGCTGCCTAGAAAATGTGGTAAGATAAATGAATTATAATTTAGATTTAGAAATACGTTCTGCTAAATTCTGCGCTAAAGTGTACTTTCCAGAAATTGTAGTATGATTTAAAT
The DNA here is from genome assembly GCF_061535455.1 of Colias philodice. NCBI lineage: Eukaryota > Metazoa > Arthropoda > Insecta > Lepidoptera > Pieridae > Colias > Colias philodice. Next base: position 5,292,851 of record NC_143093.1, read on the forward strand.
TACATGCACGAACCATGGTAAACAAAACTCGTAGGCCGTAGCACTAATGTCTCTATTAAATAAAAAAAAACATTATTGTTGCGTAGCAATAATATTATAATTCGCACATTTGTGTTGCACTAACATGATGTATTACTAAACAAACACGAATAATTCTAAATTTACTAAGCTGTGACTATTATGTATGTAATTTGAATGGAAATGAACTTAAATCTCGGGTCAAAGCTAATTCGAATTATACGGACACACTACTGAATAACTGAATATTTGACTCATACCAAATAAATGTATTATTTAAACGTGTTCACTAATTGTAACAATATAAACCTTGTATTTGTTAGAAATACGCTTAGGTTTATAAAGTTATTCAATTGGAATAATACTTTAAAAAAAATATTCTAAAATTATGTTAAATTGACGTCACTGAGACTTAAATATTACTTGACTTCTTAAAGTAACAAGAAATATAATTAAGAATAAAATTTCGAACGTATAGAAAATAACTATCATAAATATACGATAAATTATTAATAAAATTACGTCTAATTTTTAGTCATAAACTCCGATACTAATTTTACTTAAAACTTATATTAATAACAATTTACATACATAAATGCCTAAACTACAAGCCGCTGCAAATTCTATTATCAGGTAAAATGTAGGTAATCATGCAATGCGGTAATATTTACTTACACATTTAGAGACTGACTAGATAGAAAATAGCAAGGAAATAGCGATATTTGGTTCAAGAAACAATGCTTCCAACACGCTATTTTTCCATTATCCAATATCAATACTATTTCGTCTCCATCATTCAAAAAGAACTAAGTGAACTAATGATAGCATTGCATGTTCTTAAGAATGTATTTAAGAGTGTATTTGGTATCATGTTAGACTTGCTAAAGCTTACATGATATTCTGTCGTTTAAATCATCTTATAGAACACAATGAACATAATATCTTTATAACAATACAGCGCTAAAGAATACGCGAGCGCGTCTTATAAAATTGTATTTTTATAGCGCTCCATATTCGTGGTTATTTAAAAAGAAGCCGTCTTATATTTGTAAGAAAAACTGCAAATGTTTTCAGACTTCAAAAAAAGTTAATACACAATTCAGTTGCAAGCTTGTATACTCGCAGAAATACTCAAATACATAAATTTACATATTTTATTCGTACAGGCTTTGGAACTAATTTTGATTTTATAATGTTTGCATAAATGTGTATTGTTATGGATAGTAAGCTAATCTCAAATTGAAATAACAGGTATGCGTTACGTAAAACAACACTAATATGGAAATGAAATGTAAATCCATATATCCATGTAAATATCCATAACTAATAATGTTATGGAATAATAAATAGCAAAATCATACATTATAAATCACACAACAAAATATTAAACTCATATTTCAAATCTAAATTTAATATTAATAGAGATTACAGATTAATAACACAAAGTTAAAGTAGTTTGTGGACAGCCTGCAGTAAAAGCAAGGAATTAACAATTTAGGCTGTTCAGTGAAGCTGGCGCGACGTCCGATGACTAAATTGGCTCTCTGAACTGTGGAAGCTGTATGCATTTCAAATGACATGGACTTGCTATTTATATTTGCCAACTGACGCTCTTGATAGAAGTTCAACAAACTGGCCTGAAAAATGTATTTATTCTCTAAATGAAAAGTCCAGAGAAGTTGATTAAGAACATGTAATTGGTTAACATTAATTGACGTGTTTTTGAAGGCGAAAATAAATAGTTGTACATATAAGGTCTTTATTAACATATTATTGCCTAACCACAATGTTACCATGAATTAAACCGATTGTAACGATTAACCGCGTGGACGCGTAAAATAAAGTAAATATATTCAAACATAATAACATAGCAGCGTTACGTGGTAATACGTAGCTACGTGTATATTATAAAGTAATCATCATTTCTACACCAGGTTTTACCGAGAACATTATAAAGCACAGTGATTTTCGCTTCGTGAACGGCGCTATAAAATTAATCTTAGCATTTAATCAAGCCTTTATTAGATTCAATGAGGATGTTTCTATTACCCGAAGCTAATCAATTGAATTCAGTAAATTGAATCTTCCGTTAGGTTCACTGAACACTTAATTCATCGCCGAAGATGGTGCTGACGGTAAAAGTAGGTAGACGTTATAGATCGCAAAAATATGTGACAATATATGAATGTTTTTTACACTGCGGAAGTGATTCTGGGAAATGGTAAGGACTTGAACGAAATTTGGCACACGGGTAGTTTATAAATTGAATTATTAGGTTATTTTGGTCGTGATAAACTACACTGCGGCTAGTGTTTATCATGAATAAAATATACAACTTAACAAAAGTATAAAAAATATAATTTAAGAAGTTTATCTCAAATGCGCTGAAATATCTAAAATAACAGGAAACTTATTATTTAGACTTTTCCCCACGGATAGAGTCGCGAGTAGTCTTCCGAAGTTTATTTGAATTGATATTGAATAACGCAATGGAATAATAAAATACTATCTACCGTTTTTAAACTTTATCCTAAGAAAATACAATAATATTCTACAAAAACTATAGTTGAACCATAAATACTCATACAATACTTCAAGCTTATTTATTATCACCGTGAAAATGCCTTCAATTGAGAAGACAAACGAGGCACTCAGAAAATCATCAAAGAAATATAGACATGGGACCTCACTCTTTTAATAGGTCACTTTATATACATCTTTTAACGTCACCCGTTCCTATGTCTGCCATTTCATTTCACAAGGTAACTTTATGGCGTTTCTTTGGGGAAACCCAAAGAAACGCCATAAAGTTAACCAAACCTCATTAAACATTCGTAAACACGTGACGCACTAAGCCCTCGCCATTATTCATACTTTCTTTGACACATTATACTAATACATAAAGACGTCACCGCGTGAGGTGGATTAAGAGGCACGTGATTACAGCTGGGGCCATGAATAAATACAATTTATACGTCCTGGTTGCTACCATGACGTGTTATTGCTTTTGAATTGCTGGCTTTTTATTGTAAAAATTAATAATAATCATTTGCCCATTTTTCTCCGATGCGGGGCTGCAAACCTGAGGAATGAGGTTTTAAGCCAATCCATCATGCAGGACAATGTGCAGGACACGTATTTTATTTAATTGTTTAGTTTCATACCGATGATTTGGTTTCACTATCAGTTTATTGATCAAAATGGACAAAATATCTATCTAGAAGTAAATAACTTCCCAAGCATTGTGAAAGATTAACAAATTTGGAATTCGATATCGATAATAAATTTATGTAAAATAATCCAATAAATGGTCATAAAAACTGGAAATCACTTTACGCAGTCAATTTGTTAACTTGCCAGCAATTTAAGAGAAACTTGGTAGATTTTTCGCCCGTCGCGCGTCGCAAAAGAACAGAGTAAGCACTAGTCCTTTCCACCATCTTAGATTTATGTCCGGACAATGAACTAATCCGCTGACGATGGGATTGCGAAGGACACCTGCTGCTCTACAAATGGAAAGTTCCTTTTATAAAAGTGTCGGTTTGAATACACACCTTCTATTATTCATTGTTTACCGTTTACAGCATTGTTTATTGTTTTACCTTAAACCCTTTATTTCAATTTTCATATACACGTTTATAATTCAGTAAACGTGTCTTTTATAAGAATTCGTTTCAGTTTATTGTTGTTCTGTCTGTTTTGTTTAGTTACAAAAGCTTTAATGTATTCACGTGACGTCAATGCTCCTTGTAGATAATAGGAATAAGATTTATTTGTTTCATATAAATGAAAATCGCATTAGCCCAAATATTTTCTTAATTAATAAATGTAGTGACAAGATTCAATCTAAAACTCGACGAACGAAGTTACTGGTCTCTTGTGACTAAGTAATTAATGCTAACATAATACTTGAGAACTTTACACAGTTCCCGAATTAATAATGAACACGTATTATATTCAATTTAACTAGCTGTTGCCCGCGACTTCGTCCGCGATTCGGTCGTTTTTCGTCATTCGTCGTTTAAAAAAAATACGTGACACTTTATTTTTGAATGTTCTTAATTGTCTCTTATAAAATTTAACTACATTAAAATTGAATACTCTGATAAGAAAATCTTAAAATCATCGAAAATCATAGACATCGAATATCTGAGGAAAACATGAATGAATGTGATTTAAATTCTACATTTCTTAGTAATTAAAATAATAATCTTAATTAAATGTAGATTAACAGTTTGAGCGCACCATTATAGAATATGTACCTAAGTAATAAATTACGTTAGTTTACATAGTAACTTTACTAAAAACACGATGACTTTCTTTCGCGCTCGGTACCACAAACTAAACATGTTTGTGGTACGTGGCCCGCGTCACTTTACCCCCCACGAGTTCCCCTCCGTTGCTATGCGAAAATACATTCGTCGCCCTACTGTAGGAAAAATTGTAATACTGCGGCCTGGGCGTTATAACACGCTCAGGGAATTCCTGAGTGCTGATAGACTTCCGTCTATCGGCATTTATACCAATTTTATATTAATATCACCATCTTGAGGAAAAGCTTCTAATGTCGATTTAAAACGCATATATACGGATTAACCTGATGAATTAACATGTTCTAAAATTTTGAAATGAGTTCAGTTTTAAATTCGAGAAATATTGATTTCTTGTATTCGATTATTCGTCGTAGTCGAATACAAAATATATTTAAAGAAACTTAGGTTGGTCTTCAGGCAAAAGGGATCCTATCAAATGATAAACTTGACCTTGTATCTTAAAAGTAAGAATGAAAGGAGCATCTGATAATTGTTGAGCACCAAAGGATCATTTTAAACGCAATACTATAAGAGCTAATATTGTATAAGAACTGTTTAGATTGCACATGTTCCTCTAAAACTTAAAAGTAGTGATTTCAAAGGTTCCAGCGTATCTTCAAACGAAAGCCGACTCCTTACTCCACTTTAAAGCATTACAAAAAGAACATACTACGTTAATATCGCCTATACAGAAGATGATCTGTAATCAATTGTGAGGTTATAAGCAAACCCACTTTTATATTATTTTGTCGGACCACACCACCGAATTTGTAGATTGATCTTCTATGTTTACCTCTAAGTCATTAAGACTATGTCGAAATCTGTCTGCAATAAGACGGGCCTCTCGCTATTCGTCCGTTTAAAGAGACCAATAGTTTCAATTCTTAATCTTTCATTAAACAAACTTATTAATCGTTCTTGTCTCAAATAATGGTAATATTCGCGTCCCTACTCTAGTCATTGCTTATGTTCATGTTCATCTTCGAGAGATCGAATAATATTATGGTGCACCCTATTATTTGTCAAACGGTCTTCATGTTGAGTAAAAGTTTCAGAATTCTCGAGATAAAATATGACGATCGTGATCAGCTGTGAGACGTAATTCTCTCTCAGTGAGGGTTTCGGTCTCACGGGATAGTACAATATGCCATTTGCGATCAGCTGTGAGACGTTATATATACCTACCCTCAGTGAAGGTTTCGGTCTCACAGGATAGTACATGCCGTTCGCGGTCAGCTGTGAGCCGCAATTCTCGTTGTGAAGCGGTTTCAGGTTCGGCATAACACATGTTGTTTTCGGTCAATAGTAAGCCTCTTATCTCTAACGATCCTTGAGAACTCTTATTTCTCATTTTCTTAACTTTGCTCGAATTTCGATATATAAAGATTTTTTAGGTGGCACTGATGCGGGTGAATAAAAATTAAAACGGACTAAGAGTGTTATAATCTCAATCATCATCATCAATACATATAATAAAATTGTGGAAAAGTGATGTCTGTACAATTAAAATATGTAGAAAAAAATTAGCAGGATTTATTATTATCGAGAAATCGAGAGAAACCATTTTTTTCTCTTAAAAGCTCCCCCCCTCCCACTTCCCGAACTCCGATTGACCGTAATTTATTTTTCCTTACATTTTTATCATATCCTTTTCAATGGGTTTCATCCTACTGCGATTTTTTTTTGTTTCAAAAATTATCTACCCTGGTGTATAGGTAAATTTTCCACATAAAATGTCCTTTAAATTATGTCGTATTATATTTTTAACCCCCGACGCAAAAAGACTGGTGTTATGTGTTTGACCGCTATGTATTTCTGTGTGTGTGTGTGTGTGTCTATCTATGGCACCGTAGCTGGCTAACAGGTAAACCGAATTAGATGCGGTTTTTTTTGTTAGGCAGAATATTTTCCGACGCTGGTTCTTAGATAAAGTGTATCAAAATTGGTTCATCCACTTATTATACCTACATAGGGGTAAAAGTGGGCATGAAAGAAATGAAAGTTATAATTTATTTTTAAAGATCGTCGGGAAGTTTATGAAATTATTTATTCCTTTTTCTATACACTTTTCTTCGTCTAAACGGTTTAGTTACGTGCTCTCTCTCTCTTCAGCCTTTAGTTACGTGCGTGAGACAGGAAACATCTAATTTGGATTTGTTTCTGGATTTGATAAAAACTGAGTATCGATTAAGCTGATCAGTGGCTACTGGCTACACCATAGATTATTAAAAACATCCGTTTAAGAAAGGAAGGAAATAGAATTTGCTCCTCTCCCCCCCCCTGGTTCCTAAAAAATAATATGACATAATTTAAAAGAAATTTTACTTAGAATTAGTTAGGCATTTCTTTTTTGATTTCGATATTATATACTAATCATAATTTTTAATTACAATATGTAGTAACTATTTGGTATAGGTTAGGCATTTCATTTCTTGATTTTCTTTAATAATTTGGTACGTAAGTTGTTTAGCTCAGTTTAGTAAGAAATTTTAATAAAAATTCTTTTAATTATTTATGGTAGTACAACAGTACAGTATGGTTGTATGTATTTACTCAATAATTGTATGTTAAGTAGTAATTCAGCATGGGCGTAGCCACGGTGGGGCTGGGTGGGGCGCTTACCCTGGCTTTGATCTGGTAGGTACTAATTGTGAAAGGGAGTGGGCGTGGGCGTGGGATTGGGACTGAACGTGGCATATGGCGTGGGAGTGCGAGTGGGCGCGGGAGTGGGAGCATGAAAATAAAAATGATTTTTTATTGTTGCCCCACCCTGAGCCCATGGTCATAGGTCCCATAGTCACTATTCCACGCGAACGAAGTCGCGGGGACAGCTAGTAGACAAATATAATCAGAAAGCTTTGAACTCCTAAGCTCAACCATAAAAGATAGACATTTATGATGTCGGGAGATATTTTTTATATAATATGGAGAACATTTCTTTCATACTTGATTTCTGTGTAGCTTTAACCATTAAGATACACGCATTAAGAACGCACACGCGACGAAAGCTTAAAAATGGAGTTGCTGCTCTGCTCACGAATATGAAAAATAATTGTACCAAGTTTCGTTTAAATCCGTCGAGTAGTTTTTGTTTCTATAACGGTTATACAGACAGACAGACGGACAAACATTTTTGATGTCGATGTCGATCTCTAATCACCTCGTGATAGTTATTTAGGAAATATATTTCATGTGCAGAATTGACCTCTACAGATTTAATATAAGTAGGTATACATATATGTAGATTCCAATTTCCATGTAACGTTAAATTCGACTATACAATAACTAACAGACAATGCAGGTTACTCTCGTTTCCGTAAGTTGAGGCGGCTACATATTCGGTCCTAATAACATGACTTTTTGTGAACGAAACGACAGCGCGGTTTAATTCGATGGCAACACCATCAGAAAAAAGGAAATATTTTTAACTTTGAAAAAATATTATGATTTACACTATTAATACTATTTTAACATTAACACAAAATATAAGACTGTGAGTGTGTAAAAATAAATCCAGCTAGTTTCACATCACACTTATGTTTATAATTAGGTATACGATATATTAATAATTACCAAGCAATAATCATACAGATAAATACTGAACAAAAGTATTAACAGTCAAAGTATATTTTTACTAACAACATGTAAATGATGAAGGAATAATAATTATCAACGAACTAACCTTTTTGTATTAGAGTCCCGCCTCGTGATCGAATTATTAAAACACGAAGATTTTTAAAAATGTAACCAATGAACACAATCAATATTAGATTAACTGCAGTAATGGTGTCTAGTTTGACTTAAAATAATATACATCTACCCTCACTTTTAAAAATGTAGTATATTCACACGAATTATATAAGCGCACCTTATAGGGAAGGGAAAATTTATTATGGGTTAAAGAGTTAAATAAATAAATAACATAATTATATTTAAATTATTAATTTTTAACATTGTGTTCAGTAGTGTTAACGTGTAAATTGATTTGATTTTTACGAAATCTCATAGATGGCGCTGAATCAAATTTGTCTTTATAGTACTAAGATTCATTAAACAGTTTCTCTGCCCAAATTACGTAAATGACGTAGTTTTTATAGTGTAAAGCTAGATAATAGCATGGCTTACTCAAAAACAACATTTAAACATGAGTCTTTAGATTGTACGCTGTCGTAGTACACGGAATACGTAAGAAAAGTAAAGGTTCACAGCTCCTCCCCCGGAGGTGATAGCATGATAATATGTTTAAAAAAACCTCACACGACCTGTTAGTAATATTCATGCAAAATTTGAAGTCAATCTATGCAGTACTTTTCGAGATTAGCTCGGACAAACATACAGACAAACAGACAAACAGACAAACAGACAAACAGACAAACAGACAAACAGACAAAAATTCTAAAAACTATATTTTTGGCTTCTATATCGATTATAGATCATGGATTATGTATTCTTTTAAAAAAATATTCAATGTACAGTTTTGACTTTCCTACGATTTTATTATATGTATAGATACTGCGGTGAGTACGTGTTCTCAATTTAAATTTTGGAACTTACGTGGCTTTAAGATTCCTGCAAACATAATGTGTAATAATCTGTTGCAAACACTTTTTTAAATTCACGTTAATGAAATTAATTAGTTATATACTGCCGGATGTACGTAATTAATTTTAAATTCAATCGCAATAATATCTGTCGTAAATATAATGGTAATCCTTAAACAAGGAATTTAAAAAATTTTACCCTTTGTATTAAATATTATTTAATACCATTGAGATAATATTACTACGTATGGAGGAGACACCACGAACAAAATCTGTGCGCCATTTTTTTGCTCTAACTAAGTTTTAAAAATTATTATCTAGTTAGGTACTTAACGATGAAAGTTATTCCTTTGCACTTTTCCGTATTATTTGTATTATTTGTGCAATATCGTAACACACACGAAGGCATGTTTGATGCGTTTCACTTTAAAACCATTAAAAAATACCGCTCAACATACGTCACATGACGTATGTTGAATGGAACATAAGTGGTGTAGGCGGTGTCGTCTCCATATTAATATTATCTCAATGTTTAATACAAAGGATTTTACGGATAAGGATTTTTTTATTATATAATATTATGTGAGACTGATATACTCTTTTAATTGTTTACATTAATTTATGATATTTTATTTATTTATGATAGGATTTCTTCATTTGTTTTGAGAGCCTTTTAATAACAACATTTATGTTGGGGTAATTTAAATTGAAAAATAATATTGATATAAATTTTTGTGATAGATGCAAATATCATGCTATCTACTGTATTTCTGGAAGATATTCGAATTATGTTTAGGTACCTACCATCTATATATAACTAAAATGTAACTACGACAATAGAGACTGTAACACAATTTAGTATTTATACAATAATACATTATTAATTCACCCTGAATAATTACATAGTTCGTATCTACACTTTCTTTTGATATATCATAAACCATTTCTGTATTAGGAATGACAGTTACATTATTATCCATAAAAATCCGAAGGTAACGAATGAAGTAGGTAATAAATATTAAATGAACCTCCTTCTTATCGACACAAATCAATGCTTTTGACGTGATACTAAGGAAAGTTCCATAAATCGATAAAAATATGTATAAATATTTTAACGAATAAAGGGCATTGAAGTTGAGAGTCTTTGTATTTATACTTAAAAAGTATAAATAGAATACTTCATTATTGTTACTGTTATTTTTAAATATATGTACGTAACCTAAGTAAGTGTTGAAGTCAACAGCTATCGAATATTGCGTATCATATAGGTATACGTACTGCACCACACGTGATCATAATATAGGCATAACTTGCAGACAACTACCTAGTGGTATTAGATTACATGGCTTAGCGGTAAGCAATGATTGGAAACGGATTAGGCCGATAACGAGGCATTATACAGGGTGTCCGTACATTGGTATACTAAGCGCGAAGGGACTTGTAGTTTTGCATACACTGATCACGTAAAAAATACTTAAACAACAAAATTACGTCAAAAATTTTTTGCTAAATTTTTCCTGAAAATCCATGTTTTCTTCTCTAGCTTCGCGCAGCCGGCATATACCGCTTCTCTAATGTGAGCATTTTGTCTATGAAAACATAATCTTAAACGATAGCTCACGTTCTGGTGGCAAAAATGGGCGGGTTGCATGTTAGGAGTGTACACATAGAGTTTTAAAAATTCATCTATTTGAAAAAAAATGCGTCTGGGATTTTTTAAGTATTTTTTACGTACTCAGCGTATGCAAAACTATAACCTCCTTTGAGCTTAGTATACCAACAGTGGGACACCCTGTATAGTTAAACTTGCAATGGACGTTTGTAATACCGTGTAAGACACAGAAACCACATATACACACTTCGTTAGTACCTCTTTTCAGAATTTAATAAATAATTCTACTCTCAAATATGAAAGTTTGATCAAGGTGACACAAATCCTTCTCTAACCAATACAAACCAAACTACAAAGCGCAGCTTATGCTACCTCTAAATTTGACCTCTTATAATAATACTGAGTCAAATTTGTTTAGGCTGGTACGCCGGTGAACATTTTAGCTGAATCTATCTAAAACGTTCATTAACGCTTTGTCATATTTTATTATTACAGTGTATCTTTATTAAAAGTTAAAATGTGTTAAACGCTTCGATTAACAACTAGGTTAATAATTAATATTAAAAAGGCGACCTGAATGATTTTTTAGATGTATTTTTTATTTAAGTGTTATTAAATATGAAATGTTTTGAGTTTAGACTTATTCTTCATGTAAGTATATGTAAATTTATAACATTACAAAAGCAATATTGTATGAGAAAGTTGTTACATTTCGCTCGCTCCTAATATCTAATCGATTGTTATTTATTAGCTCCTCGAATAGTTGGAACAGTTGATGTGTTTGTTAGTGAGCTATTGAACCCGCGAGGAAAAAGCCGTCAGTAAAATTAATAAATTTGGGGATTTCCGGTACAGTCTAAGAGCTTGTAAAGCTTTTTTCAAAATCTGTGGTATGATAATACCGATGTATACAGACCTAGACTGTGTTACTTAACAAAATCATTATAATTGTCAAATAAGTATATTGAAATGTTTATTAATAAGTTTACTGGAAATTAAAACAAAAAAAAAACTATATTGTTCTTATTTTACATTAGCAAATACTTTCGACAAAATACAACCCGAAAAAAGATCCAACTAACGCAGGCGATATTAATTCGGTATTGTTTTCTTAAGATGCATGTCTGGCCCCAGTTCGAGCCTTAGGACAAGCGTTATACCCTAAAGGTTCAAGAGCTCTTGGTAAATTATCAGTTAAAGCGAACTTTGTGAGTGCTCTGAATATTAATACGCGGGTCTGGGCGAAATTAATTTATCCGAACCAACCAACCTCTGTTTTACAGGAATTTTCTATTTCAAAATTCCTTTTGCGTTCAATTTCAAATCACGGTCATGGGATTGAATTTTCTATTAAGTACGTATGCTATGCTCTGGCATCGAAATATGAAATGGAAATCTTATTTGCAAGTACGTACAGTTCGTAGAAATATAATGACTATATTAAATTTATAAGCAACTTTTTGAAGAGGAAGCACATAAATGTGTTCGTCGGAATGAATGTAAGTTATACAAAGTAAAAGCTATTTGAAATAAAATTGATGTTTTAAACTATGTATTTATTTTTTATCAAACCATAATTTATTTTCAAATAGAACCTCAAATCGATATAAGATTATTAGTTCACCATACTACCAAGTATGAAGATATAATAAATCAAAACAAACGCTCTTTTCTTGGATTATAATATATGAGGTACAATAGAGAACTAAACTTTTATAAAGCATGTTGAAGAAACACTAAACACGCACTTGAGAAAACAAATAAAGTCATACATATAAAAGTATCAACGTACTTTTATAATCGGACTTTGGAGAGTTGGGATCTAGTAATTGACAGTGGTTGTATCATCGCTTCAAACTTTTTATGACGTCATAAACACAAGATGAAATTATATCCTAACGACCCAATAAACGGGAAAAACTCTCGCCCACCCGTTATTACACGAACGAAAAGGTTCAACGTATTTGCAGACCAGCTATACTCGTATTTATGATATTAACCTATTTATAAAGTCAGACATAAAACGATTGATTGCTTTATTTATTGTTTTATTTATGCACTTTCCAGTAACTTCGCCGATTTAACGGTTAGTTTCGAAACATTAATTAAAAAAGTTGTGCTTGTTTATTTTACATTACATTAATGTCAATGAATAATTTTAAATTTAGTTCAAATGAATGCTTATTAACATTTTTGTAGGATACTAAATACTGAATCACCTTTTTCAGGAAAATCTTCTAAAGCTCTATAATTCTATATCATTCCACTGTAATATTCTTTATCCAAATTCACCTCTAATTAGAAGCGATCCGTTTTCCTGAGCTAACATTCTGTAATTTCATTCTTTGATTATTTAGAAAAGTTTTTCCGCAATGCACTCGCTTCAGTCGTTACACAGACAATAATTATTCTCTTGTTACATTAAATGTAACTCTGTGCCTTATCTCTGTTCCACCGTTTAAACAAGCAGAAACATTCATTATCTTTGTACCTTTTTATACGGCCAAAAAACTCCAATCACATTTTTGTCCATTTATTCTACCCTTTAATTATCGTAAAGATAAATGGTAAGCTAATGCTGCAGGTTATGTATAACATTTTATGTGCTTTTAAAACTTTTTAGAAACTATTATTGCATACATTTTTATATTACTTTTTTCTGATTGAGTATACGTTTATATTATAGACTAGCTTACCGCCCGCGGCTTCGCCCGCTTGATCTAAAACCTAATAAATTATATACTAAAACCTTTCTCTTGAATCACTCTATCTATTAAAAAAACCGCATCAGAATCCGTTGCGTAGTTTTAAAGATTTAAGCATACAAAGGGACATAGGGAAATAGGGACAGAGAAAGCGACTTTGTTTAATACTATGTAGTGATGATACGTAAAAAGTATAACAAGTTTTTATGTATCTTCACATTAATCTTAAACTAATACTTACCATTTGGAAATCAACATTTGATCCTACTGACAACAGATCCTTGGTTTTAAAAAAAGTAGATCTTTAATATAATTCGCACCTTATTCGTTTATCGACTTCTCTGCTCAAGCGTAGTCAATCGTCGAAGAATAGGATCATTGGAACATAGTTGACCACAATTAATTGGTTCCAACACCAATTGGATTAAAATATTTATCGTCACGAAAAGCAATTTACAGAGTTCGCCACACACAATATACGTCAGAAACAGCTTGGATATGCAATATCTGGTCGAGGTAGAACGTTGCACATTTCACCTGAAAAATTACTTTAACGATATTTTTATATTAAAATTACATTTTGTTTGCATACGTTCTTTTGAATTTTCTTGCTGATGTTCTGTTTTCTGTGGGTACCTACTCCTATACGATGCATGCATTATTAAAAAATGGAATGAGGTAAGTTATATTTTTTTTTGAAGATTAAGTATAAGTTGTATCAGGTTGTATCGTATGAATAAATTGTCAGTCGTACATCAACATATTATATTCAATCAATTTTAAGGTGAACCATGTCATAACTAGTTCTATTGATTTCGAACTTCTATAATTGAGTTATTTGAAAGCTCTGTACCTACTCGTGCCCAAAATTCGATAAGGGATTCATATGTTTCATTAAAACATATTATAATAAAGAACCGAATTGTTAGATAAACATAGTTATTAAGAATCAAATCCTCCCTTGTTCGGTAGTTATCAGATTTTCGTTATAAGATTCAGAAAAATATATATAAGGAAGAAACTTATGGTGAGCTGATACCCTTGTTTCTTTTCAATTAACAAACAAGATTAAGACGAACATAAATTAAGGTGTTTTAAAAATATTGAGTAGCGTCTATTATGATAACTATTTGACAAAGGACAAAGTGGGGTCCGAGGTGCTTATTTGTCGCGGATTAGATAAAACCTGACGGAGTGACGTGGGGCGGAACTGTATCTTGTTGAGATTAATAGTAATCCTTTGTGTAGATCAAATAGTTCGCTGTAAACTAACCCGGCGGTTAGATAGCTTTGCAAATAGATATACAGAAGTTTTCGGAACTGAAAGCGTAGGTATTAATTATTATTCTGTTACAACGTAAATATAGACCGACGGCTTTTTTCCTTTAACCTGTTTGCTTACATTCAATACCACAAGTTATTGCTATTAAACGAAGTAGCTTGAGATATTGTAAAAGCGTACTATAAGTTTGAATGGAAACACGAGTTCGTTCGCTGTAAAACTAACACTAAAAGAGTTCAAACAATGACTGGGACTTTCGTTATGAAAGTTGAAAATTTCGTATTATTCTCTAACAAAGAGGCAAAGTCACACCTGCTACGGTAACTGTATTCTTGACATCGTGAAGGCAACGTCAATTCGAACTTAGGAAATTGTGAAACGTGTTTTAAAAGTTTACTTCAACCTACTTCACCTTTTTATCTCGTGTCAACAACGCAATTATGACGAGTACGTTTCAATATTACGGCCCGGATTGTAAAGTAATTTTGCGTGATTTTCTAATGTAAGGAAAATAAAACAAACATCCACTATTCCTATATCATTGTGCATTTAGACAAGATTATTATCTCAGTATGTTACGAGATTGTAAGTCTATTGAACTGTAGCAAAAAATATAAGCTCATCTTTTACTCTCACGTAATTGAAAATCCAATTAAAGTAGAACACAAAGTTTTTGAAATGGCGCCTGAGAGCATCTCTATAAATTGAAAGAACCTTTCGTAATATGAACTCTCATTCTCATTCTACAGATCACATCACAATTTCTTTGAAAAGAGATATTATACAACTGTTTCGGAGTTATTCATTAAATGTTGGAAATCGCTACGAATAAGTAAATACGGTGAAACAATAGTACGTTATACGAATATTAAATTCGCTTTCTGACAGATTCTTGTTGTTCTGGCTAAATCCAGGAAATCATGAAAATTATATCTAATGCGTAACATTAATATGAATATTAATTAGAAAACTTTAGCTTTTTGTAGAGCGATACTGCAATTTTGTTAAATATTGTAAATACCTATATATATATATTACTCATTCGTACCACTTCGTAAAAAGATTTGTTGGCAGATATTTAATTCGTCAGAAGATACGAAACGTCTGGTGGCCCTGGGATCTTGAAACATTACAGCTACAACTTACAATCCTTGTCGGAAGCCCAATTACGGGGTATTAACATACATAATTATTATTTATTCTTCCCTCAGGTTCTTCAATTATTTTACTGTATTTGCTCCTTACAAGAATAACCTTGCAACTTTTTTCAAAATCAAACTGTCAAGCTTAAAGTCAATTTAACAATAAAACTGCAACGGAAATTTTTTAAAATCAGGACAAGCCAGCGGTACAGACTGGTACTTTTATTTACCTTGCTGACTCGAGTAACAATGCCAGGTAGTACGTGCGTTCATAATGTACAAAGAATGTAATATAAAATTCTTCATGCACATTCCGCTTTCCTATTTCAAAGCATTCCGTGCGAAACGATCTTTATTATTGCTATGTTTTAGTTATATTTTAGTTGGTTTATTTGATCAGCGCGCACCATTAAAGCTTAGTGGCGAGTTAGATCAAATTTTTCCACAAATTTCTATCTTTTTAAAGTACAACCAAAACTTTTAATATAAGTTATTATTAGGTAATACAGTTTTAGTTACGTTGTTTATTATAAAATAAACATTTCATGTTAAAAAATTACATTTCTAAAACAGAAAGTTATTTCACAATATACAATTGGATATCGAGGAATTAGAAAAGCGTTTTATAAATAAATACATGTTATTTCAGAGACCAATAAAATGATTTGGTTTTTTGTTATTTCTGTCACGTAAAAAAGTCATTATCGTATTAAAAGTAATCTGATCGAGATCGTGTAAAATGGGTATTACTCGAAGGTTAAGGTGCCACGATTAATATAATTACACTTGATTCGATCTTTTTTGTTATTTGTGAAATAAACTTTAAGATCGTGGTAATAAATGTTTTTTTAGAATACGACAATGAGAGATGAAAATTGACTTTGCATTAAACGAAAAAAATATTTATACAAATACGTAAATACTTTGTTCTGACTGCTGCTTTCATGGCACTTTTCAAGCAAAGGCATAAGCATTAGGAACGACCATTGAGATAATTATTACTATACGTATGGAGGAGACACCACGAACAAAATCTGTGCGCCATTTTTTTGCTCTAACTAAGTTTTAAAAATTATTATCTAGTTAGGTTCTTACCGATGAAAGTTATTCCTTTGCACATTTCCGTATTATTTGTATTATTTGTGCAATATCGTAACACACACGAAGGCATATTTGATGCGTTTCACTTTAAAACCATTAAAAAAAACCGCTCAACATACGTCATGTGGCGTATGTTGAGCGGAACATAAGTGATGTAGGCGGTGTCGCGGTCGTCTCCATGTATGTATATCTCAATGGGAACGACTTAGATATTTTCTGTTAGAAACAGAAAAGGTCTCAGTCTAACAAAGCTAACTTCTAAGTATTATGAAAAACTAATATTATAGTATAACCTAAACATATAATGTACTATAACTAACTTTAAGTACCTACGATTTATCGATTTTGTTGATAAAGGACAATAAAGCTCCACCGCAGGATTTATATCTAAATTTATTTATTATAAATATTTTATATTTTTTTGAGATATGTCTGGTACATACAACTTCTTTTAAGATGAGTTTTCTCAAAAAAAAACATGTCGATGTACTCCGCATAGTAATTATGTAGATATTAAAAACTATTTTGACGCTAACGTATTTTTAAATAAAAAAAAATATCAAGTAACTATAGTAATTCATTAGTAGGTAACAAACGACCGTTTAAATATCTTTTAAACTTGCAGAATGGTACTAGCAATAGGAAATTATGAAACGAGTCGAACAAACTTTTAGTTTACGATAACGAGCTTACTTCAGTTAGAACGGATACAGATTAATAAGAAGTTATAGTGTTTTTCCGCTTGTTATTCATTTATTTTTTCAACCGAGAATTATGAAATTATACAATTTAACTTTATTGCACAATTACATAAATTTATATCACCGCAAATTCGTAAAAGTTTAGAGTATGAACGAGGGAAGAAATTCAACCCTTTACCGGGAGAATTAATTAAATGTAGGCTGTAGCTTGCCTAAGCTATTACAATTCTTATTTATTTTCAAGAACATTGGCTGCATTTTTATACATCTACTATAAATACTTAGTTTTTCGTAATTTTTAACTAAGTTACAAACTATCGCACCCAAATACAACAACCTATAGTTACTTTAATAATATATTATATGATCTATCTTAAATGATTTGCTTACTGACCCAATAGTTGAAGTAGATCATGACTTCACAATTGCTATCTAACAGACGGGATCGACTTTTAACGTGTTCTACGAATAACGGAGAAGCTGAAAGACCATTAAGCGATTACCTTTCAATAGACTGAACTACTTACCAAGTATTTATTATATTGAGTACAACTGGCCATGAATGTGATGGCCTTAATGGACTCATATGGTACCACATATGGTTTTGACTGTAATACTTTCCAGTTTCCAGCCAAAACAAATGTAGGTACTAAGTGTATTTCGAATATACATATTTAAAAGATATAGAATTGTATAGCGTAACGAGACTTGGTTTTAAAATGCATAATCGCTTATAAGCAACAATTACAAAAATATATAGAGCCTGCAAAAGTATTTTGAAAATTCCCTTCTGTATATAATTCAATTCAAAAGCAGAGAAACGAAATGCGGGAAGTAGTTATTTGTACGTCGAATACCTTTACGGTGCAAATACAAATACTTCAAAAGTAGCTCATTAGTTTGTCTTAGTTTTCGTCAGCGATTTTTTTGCAAACTAAAGGAAACAGACATCTGCTTCTTTACTTTGTACTATTTGAGAAATACATCTTGTTTTTGTGAAACTTTATTTCTTTATAAAGAATTTCTAGAAGCCAATACATTTGGATTCATGCCTACCTAATATAGTTCGTTAAAAATAATTGTACAATCATGATTACCTACATAGGAAATCAAAGGTTTGATACAGGAACATAAAAAGACGCAGTGTTTCCAATTACAATTTGCCTTAGTAATCGAATAAACTCAGGATCTTGATCGTGATCTAGCCGGATTTGTTTTGTATCTCCCTTATTTGTACTTTTCCTAAAAAGCGAACCCTCGTCAAGATGGATTTGCCGACTGTAAAAAATATGGAACAATTTGTCTTTTATATATTGTTGCGTCACCTGATAGGTAACGAATTTATTTTTATACCAATAAGTGAATTATATGATAAAATAATATCATGATTGCAATTAATTTTACTACTGCGAGCGGATGTCCCCAAGTTTTTCCATATAATATGAGAGTTGAGTAATAAAATATATGTTGCCTTACAAAAGCGTCAATTTAAGTAAAAATTCCACTAATTTAGGTATTAACCGATAAATACCTATAAAAATATAGAACAAATATTTATGTATATATTTTAAGCTATTTCAATTTAATTGTATAATATGTATATAAATGTATCTATTGTACCGCTAAATATTATTTATAACCGTCATATAAAACTCATTTTATTTATTGTAAAAACATCAACTTTTATTAGTATGCAGATGGTTTGCAGTTACCTTTTAGATAGCGCATCAGCGATAAAGTTCAGAATATATTATAAACCTCTCTCGTGCATAAGTAATTGCAAAAAGCATGAAATTAACTTCCTCGTCCTGTAGCATGAATCTAAACTTATATAAAATGAGAGCGAGAAGTACTCATTGGGGTTTTCATTATGTTTATTGGATTGTGGTGTGCGCCGTAATTTTAGAGAGAAAACTGAATATAAAATACATGAATTTTACGAGAACTTTACTAGCAAAGAGTGGTGCATTTTGTATACTTAGGTATTCATATATTTAGAAGTAAGTACAACCTTTCAAAATATATGCCAGCCCGCTTATACCCTAATTAGTAATTACGGGTGCAGATGTAACAAAATTACATCAAATTATATGTTATACCATGGTTATACCTATTATACCTAGCTGAGCCTTATGGCATATTGTATAGGTTTATTTTGGCTAATAATATGATGGTATACCTATATATTGGAATAGGCGGGTCCATTCAGATCGAGCGTTTTAATAATTACTGCGCGAAGGATCAAGCAGTTCTGCAGAGGTCGTGGTGGCGGTTCGGCAGTGAAAAATAGTAGCAAATAGCAATGGTAACGGGAGACTAAAAATTTAATGCTAATCGCACATCATCGATATTTAGTGTAAATGTGGTGTAAACGGTAGCATTCGAACTTATAACGAAGGATATAAATTCATTTTTAGAATTAGAAACTTTCAGTTCGGTCAATGAATTATTGTGAAAAAACTAATAATTATTCAAGAGTTCTCCAGTGTGCTCGTATTTTTATATGACTGTATTACGGTTACCTATAAGCAAAGTCTTATTATTTCTTAATATTAAAACCAAAAGGGAAGCCCCACCCTACCCAAATCTTAGAAAATACATCAAATAAAACCGGCCAAGTGCGAGTCGGGCTCGCGCACAAAGGGTTCCGTAGCAGCAAATATAATAAATTACAGTTAAATCAACCTATCTCAAAAACTATAAGAGATACTTTGATCAAACCAAAAATCGTTGAAAGAGTTAATTAGCATGCATCACCTCTATTTTTTTTAGAATTTTATACCCCGTAGTTATAAAAATAGAGGGGGGGGGACATACTTTTTACGACTTTGAGAGCTGATATCTCAAAAACCGTTCACTTTAAGAAAAATGTTTTTTAGAAAACTTTATATCATTTTAAAAGACCTTTCCATTGATACCCCACACGGGTATGTACATCGAAAAAAAAAATTTCATCCCTCAGTTACATGTATGGGGGGCCCCACCCCCAATTCTTTTTTTTACTATTTAGTGTCATATTTTTGTAGCGGTTCATACAACACATATTCCCATCAAATTTCATCACTGTAGTACTTATAGTTTCCGAGTAAATCGGCTGTGACAGACGGACAGACGGACAGACGGACAGACGGACATGACGAAACTATAAGGGTTCCGTTTTTGCCATTTTGGCTACGGAACCCTAAAAACGAAACTAAATTAGAGGCTTTCGGCTATTCCGCTAACAAATCGCACTTGACAAGGGTCACGCTCAGACAAGCCGAGATATCTGTACTATGTAATGTGTGCAAATACATTATGTTACTCGTAAATACGGACCATGTTGCTGGGAACGGGATTTCTAAATTTTGTGAACCATGTTCTACAGTTCCACTTGGGTACCTATCAACACTGATTTACTTTTAGGTTTTAGTAGACTCTCGATGAAATATTTTTTATTCAGCAGTGAGTGTCAACAGTTACACATGACACACATACACTCACATAATAAATGTATTCTACTTTTTTTACCGGGAAGGAGAAAATTGTTCACTCTATAATACCGAAAAAAAATTACTCTTATTAAAACTCCACAAAAATTAAGGTACGATAACTCCAGCTATTTATCAAAAAATTAAAACACTTTAATTGCAGAATCAGGAAACGCCGACAACTGCCCGTTAATCCTCAGTCTCTTGAAGAATTTTGCGTTAGGTAATTAAGAATGATGGATATTCCAAGTTTATCGCAAGTGGCAAAGACGTGGGGCTCGTCACTTCCTTACTTTGCATCCTTATCATAGCTCTATGCTATCTTGTTGGTGAAAAAGATTCCGTTGTGGTAGAGGCATCTTACTAACTTGTACATTTCTCAATTCTAAATTTTGCTGAAGTCACAACAAATAAAAATCTCTGAACTTTACACGGTTTTCATTGACATACTTACTCTTACTAAAACGTACTTGATGAAATGTTCATTCAACGTTAAAAGCAAAAAAAAATTGTAGATTGGGGATTGTTTAGATTGGAAATATGGAAGACATCGTTAACATTTATATTCTTAATGCCTTGAAGCATGTACGAAGATGCAATGATTCAGGAATTTATTCTGCGGTGCAAAACACCCACTCTGCGGCAGTGCCGGCGTTAGGGGGGGGCGAGAGGGGGCGATGGCCCAGTCTGAAGTTGGAGTCTCTTGCCTCTCATGGTGCAAACCTTCAGAACACCTCAAGTGGGCGCCACAATATTTTCGCCCGGGGTGTCAGTGGCCCTTACACCGGTACTGCTCTGCGGAACAGTCTATTTTTAGCAAACTCCACTAGTAGTAGTCGACGACTACCTACATGAACGTATTAATTTAATATAAAAGCCTCAAATATTTGCCAACTCATGCAAAAAGTTTAGATGTAGCTTTTATAAAGGACAGCCTTGTAGGATAATTAATGTTAAAAATACAATAACTTGCCCCGAATAACCTCTATATAGAGAGCTATATTAAATACGTCTTTCATTGTGACAAATTACAAAAATCCTTTAGAAAGAAACAAGACTTTATTAAGCAGCGGGTCACTTCAGTCTCAGCGAAGTTCAACGATCCATCACGGGTAATTGCTTCAGTCCTCCGAGTCGCAATCTCCACTGTTATTTGATTATTACTTATTCATTTCGTCTATATCTTATAGATTAGAAAATAAATCACGTTCCACGGGTCTTGTTTATTTCGCAGTGTCCGACAATGGGTAGGAAATAGGAATGTGCTGAAATACTTAGTACCTATCTATAGTTACAAACTGGCAACTCTAACGTGACCTGTAATTTTGTTCTGTATCGAAAATTAAGAAAAGACTTTATTAAGTAGGTATACTTTACTATTTGCTATATGTTTGATACAAGATTATACTTCCAAGTTGATACTGTATAAATCGTTACCTGTATGAACATAACGAACGTTATATATAATTTATTGAACTTATTTTGAAATCCTTTTACCTACCTAAATTTAGCAACACGTACAAATCTACTATTTCGACAAAGGTATTTATCCATATTTGAAAGATCTTCACT
The DNA here is from genome assembly GCF_061535455.1 of Colias philodice. Classification (NCBI taxonomy): domain Eukaryota; kingdom Metazoa; phylum Arthropoda; class Insecta; order Lepidoptera; family Pieridae; genus Colias; species Colias philodice. Next base: position 5,315,308 of record NC_143093.1, read on the forward strand.
ACTAACGCCTGAGTAAAATGTATGTAAAAATGATTTAAAAGCATTACTCTAAGAGCATTACCTTTAAATTGTACAAAGAATATGATGCATTTTTGTGCTGAATTCTGCATAAACGAACTAAGGTTTGTCAAGCCAATGCACACCAAACTTTCGACGGCTGTAACCAAATTTACTAACGAGTACAACATGGGTGACAGAACACAGAATTCGCCGCTTTTACTTACATACTTTGACTGCCAAACACATCATCCATGGCAATGGATAATACATTTGTTTTTGTTTTACACGATTCGGGAAGCTTATATTGGTGCTGCGATATTTTTGTACACACAATATTTTATTTTAAAAAGTTCAACGCAAACTAAAATATTATGTGTATTTTTTGTCGCGAAAAATGATAAAACTAACAGCATACTATGATGACAGATGTGTTCTCTCACCACGTTGGACGGATATTGTTTTCGGAAATTAATAAACGAACAGAACAACATACCGTTTAATATAATGGTTTCTTAGTTATATTACACCGGCCACATCGTATGGAATTTGTAATCACATAGTTTGACAGGTAATTTTCTAATATAATATAATATTTAGCGAAGTAGGTATATAGTTTTGTTCAAAATTAATATTCCTATTTTATGAGAAAACTATGTTATGAGCTTTTATGTAAGTTCGTAAAGCGTACTTCGAAGCTATTTTATACGCATCAATTATGAATGATGAAATATATCTATGTATTTATCATTAGTTAGTGGTTATTACATAGAAAACAATTAGATCCTTATTAGAACTAACATTTATATCAACATCATAATTTGTAAGATATTATTTTCTATTTAGATACAATTAATTAGTTACACAAAATGTTAAATCAGAAAGAAGAAATCGTAGATGATTCATCTGAAACATAATCATGTAAGAAAAGAAATTATAAAAGTCTGAGAGTAGGTACTACTTGTCTACTTAATGAAAGCATCCTCAAGGGATTCGTAAAATTCATGTACCTATACACAATTTAAGAAATAACATTTCTTTTCAAGCATCTCCGTTCCTTTGGCAAAAGTGCCCTATTACATAGATGGATTTACACCCGAGTAGTACCATCTCAACGGAATTGAATGCTGAGCAATAAACATTAAATTAAATAGATTAAAGAAAAAGTATTTTTACTCTATTATTAATTCATTATAGCCCCTAACTGTTTCTATATCGTTTCAATGTTACCTACTAAGTGTCGGAAATTTTTTTATTTAAAATTCATTCTTATAAAATCTTGTTCAAATTATGTTGTTGATTTTACGTTATTACTTAACATATCATTAAATTAATTCAACAATTGTATTACAAATTATATATAAGTACCTATCAATTTTCCTACCGATCTGAACATAATCTTCAACAATTTATATTTAAACATTCACTCCACTTGTGTATCAAAGCATGACATGAAAATGTTGCTCATCTCTGGGTATTTTTATATTAAACTGTAGTAACAGTTTAATATAAAAATACCCAGAGATGAGCGGCTACCGAATAATAATTTCAATTTCAGAACAAAGCAGTCAAAGAATCTTGACGACGGTGGGTTCGGATCAAACGTCAGCGTAACGGAAACGTACGCAACGAAAGCGTTTGGCCGGATATTGCTTGCCTTACATTTGACGTAAACCCACCCACGTACTAAAGAGGCCCATCCCAGAAGCCAAATAGAGCCAGCCACTTGTAAAAATCTCGCTACAACTCGAACTTGGTCGGTAAACATTAAATCTTAACTAATGTTATAAAATTTTAATTGTTTTATTTAAGTAGGTACAATTTTTTCTTAAGTAGAAGCAGTGTTAGTTAGACTAACTTTTGTATAAAACGAAACGCATTACGCAAATAAGAATGACGTGAGGTGCTTTAAATTTACTTGTACCTGGTGTAAAATTATATAATTTATTTGATTATTCCTAAGAATCAAGAGCCATCTTTATAGAGGATACTGAATAATAATTATTGTTCTAGCTATAGAATGATAACGTTATCGGTTGTGTATATGATGTTTCCCCAAACTTAAACCACATGTGTGTATAATTATTTACAATTTGTTTTTGTTTTATTTCCATGAAAATATAAGAGCTTTACATTTTAATCGGAACTCTACATGTGTCGGGAACGACGATAAACCATTTTATTGTCAATTACTTTTATTTATTGCTGTAATAAAGTATTTGTATAATGCGATAATATAATATTAAATTGCAATTACAGATTTCATCACTTAATTTCAAAATTCTTCTTTCACAAAAGGATGATCTTTGTGTTCTCTGCCTCTGTAAAAAGTTAATTGGATTAATAATTAAGTTTAAATAAGTATTAAAATTAGAATGTTAATACATATACATAAACCTGTAAAGGGAATTTGTATTCTATACAGTACAATATACGTACCTACTATTCGTAGTATCTAAAATCATTCAGTGTTTATGTACATTGGCCTTAATAGCCTATATCACTAGATATTTATAGTTCATAAAATATATATTACCGTTATTGTGACTAGAAAGCAATCTAGGGAACTTGAAATTAAACAAAGAAACTTACCTTGGGGCAATGATCAAACAATACAATATTACTAACAAGTAATTAATCTTGCTCTCGATATCGACATTCACCGATCAAACAACAAACGATAGAACCACAAAACAAATTACTTACTCGGCCTGGGGTATAAGACGACCGTTACAATCGAGACTGCTAATCACGTCAATATCCTCCTTTGATAGTTTGAAGTCCCACACATTGAAGTTATCAGCGATACGTGTTTTGTTCACTGATTTCGGTATGACAATGATGCCGCGATCGATGGCGTATCTGAAAGAAGAATTATTGTTGAATGTTTATTGTATTAGTATTGAGTGTTTTATTTCATCAAGTGTTGTATTTCCCTAGGAAACAAACATATTTGCTTAATACGCATACCTACTCGTTCCAAAACATTTTCCCGTTTTCCTTATAATCATTAATTTCTAACTTGAGTGAATACTCATTACTTCTTATGAAATTTATGTATACTAGGATTATAGACGTCATATTCTAGACTTCGTTAGATATAAGACATCCATCTAACCGCCTGGCAACTATCCCATTTAATTCACTAACAATCACTCAACTATGCCACAACTCACAAGTATTCCCTTCATTAATCTAAAACCCACAAAATCGTTTACATTTTAGTTAAACTGAAATAATATTCGTACTTGCCTAATTAAAATTTGAGCCGGTGTTTTCTTTAACTTTTCGGCAACTAATTTCACTTTTGGGTCGTCCAACAGGGTCGGGTCGCCTGGCTTCGCCCAGGGGCGGTCTGGACTGCCGAGTGGACTGTATGCTGTTAATATAATTCCCCTTTCTTGGCAAAATTCTAGAAGCTTCCTTTGGCTTAAGTATGGGTGACATTCTACCTAATAATTATATTATTAATGTAAATACGTTAAAAATGCAATCTTTCCTAAAAATTCTAAATTGTCAAAATATATTCTTTTCTAATAAAAGTCTAATAAGTAATATACTTGGATTCATATTTTCATGAATAGGCGTAACTGTAAGGTAGTATCTCATTTAAATATCAAACTTGGTTCTTAATTAACAAGGAAAATCACTTAAATAACCCAAACAACATAAAAATAAAAGGAAGCCTTTAAAGCGGAACAAACAATTTTAAAAGCTTTCATTAAAAACGTATTTCAATATATTAAAGCATGATGTATAAATACTTGGTTCGTAACAGGCTTAATTTTAGCGATCTGCAAAACACGATCGATCTGTTTTGAATTGAAGTTGCTGAGACCGATGCTCCTCGTTAAACCTTGTTCGACAAGATTTTCCATTGCTTTCCATGTATCTGTGTAATCTACATCCGAATAGATTACTTTGCCATTGGCGTCTGAAGGAAACGGATCATCGCCTTCCTGTAATATGATTACAAGGAGTCTCAATACACTCAAGAAATCGATATTAAATTAGATACCTACTAAGATGCGATAAGCAAAGTATAGAACAATTTTTTATGTATATTATATTTAATTTTATGAAGTAAAAATTGCGAGGCCGATTAAAACATAATTGCGAATTTATTACAATTTAGTACATAAACCGAATGAATGTCGGAGAATGAAAAACTCGAATACTCAACAATATAGAATAATAGGTACCTATTATAATTCTATATTATCTGTGACTCAACCAATGCGGCAATTTTAAATGTAGGTACCTACCTGTAATAAGGATACATACCTTATAAGCCATGGGCCAGTGAATGAGGTATAAGTCTAGATATTGCAATCCGAGACTTGATAGAGACACCCTTATAGCTGGTTCTACTAAATCCGGACGATGGTACGTATTCCATAATTTCGAAGTTATAAATAAGTCTTCCCTGAAAAAAACAGGAAATAGCTTATAGACGGAAATTGGCTTCTGAAATACACTTCAAAAGAACTTACAATACAGTTTCTGAAAGAAAATTTGGCCAATGCTAATAGGCAGCTAGGTCCCTTTGACGAATCTGCGTCGCTCTGTGGGGACTCGACACATCTTGTTAAATGATCAAGTACCTAAGTAGGTAGTTGATCAGCATTCTTTATATAGGTACAGGCACAGAATAATATCTAACTAGAAGCTAGTACAGGCTACACTTTTGCACGCCTCATAAGCGAAGCGTTGAGGTGGGTACTACTGTCACTTCGCGCAAAACATCTGATTTTTCAAACTTAAAATGTCTTTATGTATCATACATTGCACTTGTAAGATAATACATACACACACATATTAAGAAAAAACACTATTTTTAACGTTCATGATATTTTTGATGTCATTTTTGTTATTTAAACTAGTTAAAAAACAGTTTAAAAAAGTTCTGTCTTGGACGTCCGTGTGTCTGTATGTGCGGATCCTTTTTCTTGTTAACACGATAGCGACCGAAATACTTTACTAATCGAGTCTTTTTTTTTCTCTACGCTTGAGTATGCTCAGGAATAGAACCCTTTCATTTTTCAGGGTCTGATTCGATGTGGTTTAATTGTTATTATTTAAGTCTCAACTGAGGAGAAAGTCGATACATTCTGATTTTAAAGTTTAGGGATAAACTACTTACCTACATTATTTTGTAGGTTATTTTTTTTTACAAAAACGTGTTTTATGGTTATCTCATCAACTGGATATAATTAAATTGTTAAGATACCTTTTAACAACTCCACTTCTTATCTTATCCTGGATAGCTTGTCCAACCTCTCGCTCGTTTCCATAAAGGTACGCACAATCTATATGCCGATAACCCACATCAATCGCAGAACTGACTGCATCATATACTTCACCAGGTTTCGACTGAGAGGAAAATGGAAATATTAAATTGTTTTAGTAATTATTTTCCTTGAAGTAATGGCTTACAAAAAAACAACTGTGACTTGATGAGTGTTTTATAGGTTCAAGAAAGGGTGAACCCTTTGCCTTCGCCTGAAAGCAACGGTTAAGGAGTGAAGAAATTAGCTAGGTACTGTCCATCCGAGATTCTCGATCGAGGCAAATGCTTTTTAAAAATTAAGCGTTTGTAATTTTTAATTCAATTAAGTACAATTTAGACACGAATAATGAAAATTTATATTTATAGATTTATATATTACTTTAACCCTTAATTATGTACACGAGTATCAATTATTCTCTTTCATTAAAATATGTAGATTGTAGGTACCTTCCATGTGCCCAAGCCGAGAATAGGACAAGAGAGTCCATTGTTAAACTTCACTGAAATAACTTTTTTGGACATCCTGCTAAATGAAGACTAGCAAACTAAATGAAATAAACATATTTTATTACCTTTATTTGACTTCGTATCAATTTTTTAATATTATCAATGTTTATATTTACAAAGACCTTGACTGTGTTGATAATTTAAATTTTTACGATTCCTATGGGTTATATAAACACGTATATGAGAAAACTTTTCTACTTTATTAAAACAATGATGGAGCAATCACCAAGCCAAAGTTGGTGGTTCGCCTGATGGTAAGCGATCCCCACCGCCACCGCTGTTATAATATTGTTATAAACCTGTGATAAAAACTATAAAGTATTGTAAGTAACGCCATCTATGTAAATAGGAGTACAACAAAAATTTACCTACAAAATAATTTTGTACCTAAGCATTCTAGACTGGGGTAGAAGCCTTCAAAAATAATAAAAAGATAAAAAAAATCGCAGTCGGATGAAAACCATTAGAAAAGGAGGGGAATATGATGAAAATAAAAGGAAAAATAAATTACGGTCAATCCGAGTTCGGGAAGTGGGAGGGGGGAGCTTTTAAGAGAAAAAAATGGTTTCTCTCGATTTCCGACAAAACTACAAGTCCTACGGAAAAAAGTTCAATGGCAAAGTTGTAGGTAATTAAAAGTGCTACAACTTTTGTATTCACAATTTTTTCACATAACCTCAAAATTTAGGGGAAAAATTCAAAAAACCAAGTTTTTGGTTTTTTTATTTTTATCTACTTCGAAATTTATTTTTTTTCTACGAAATTTGGTGGAAACTTACTTTATTATGTCCCAAATACACTGTAATTTATTTAATTGAAAATATTTAATTTTTCGCCTTATTTTGAATTAATACCAAAAAAACAACCTAATTTTCAATCGAAAAGTCACCCGTCAAAATATCAGCTTTTTTCAAAAACTTGGGGATCCTTTTATTCATTAAAATCTCTACTTTCATATGATGTAAAAAAAATAAACACCACCATAGTAAATGTTCTCAGGAAATGCATACAAACAGTGTGATAATAAGCTTTTACTAAAACAGGCACACTTCTCGAACTCTATATCTTCTCTTGTATCGGCTTTTCGGTAATATTTCAAAAGAAAAAAAATTATCTGTTCTAATTATAATATTTTACAGCATATTCAAAAGCAAAATAATGTCGATAAAAACATTTCAGGTAGTTTGAGAAGTGTGCCTGATTTATAGTCCGTTCGCGTTAAGAAAATAGTGAGTCATCAGTGCAACTACAGGATGAGGGTGTATTCACAGTGGAGAAAAAGTACAAACATTTTTTTAAACATTAAATTATTATTAATGGAAAAAAAATGTCTTAAAATTACTTAAATCACTATTCAGTATCGCTAGATTCTTCAGTTACATTTATTATGAAAGAATTTTGTTCTTTTTCGTTTTTTTAGTTGCATTAAAATCACACAATTTAAAGTACTTATATACATTGTAAATTATGCGTCTCTCTCCGCTATGAATTATTGATCCACTTTTATTCTTTCGAATTGGTGAAGTATTCATTTTCAAAATTTATTGTTGAACGAGTCACGCAAAATACACAACCGTTTTGTTCGAAGGTCAGATTTCAACTGTTCACTGTGAACTCGACTTTCTAATTTGGGGCGTGGCCAGGCCGGCGGACAACGATGACTCACTATTTTCTTAACGCGAACGGACTATAGTAAAAGCTCATTTTCACACTGTTTGTATGCATTTCCTGAGAACATTTACTATGGTGGTGTTTATTTTTTTTTACACCATATGAAAGTAGAGATTTCAATGAATAAAAGGCACCCCAAGTTTTTGAAAAAAGCTGATATTTTGACGGGTGACTTTTCGATTGAAAATTAGGTTGTTTTTTTGGTATTAATTCAAAATAAGGCGAAAAAATAAATATTTTCAATCAAATAAATTACAGTGTATTTGGGACATAATAAAGTAAGTTTCCACCAAATTTTGTAGAAAAAAAAAAATTTTTGAAGCAGATAAAAATAAAAAACCAAAAACTTGGTTTTTTGAATTTTTCCCCTAAATTTTGAGGTTATGTGAAAAAATTGTAAATACAAAAGTTGTAGAACTTTTTATAACCTACAACTTTGCCATTGAACTTTCTTCCGTGGGACTTGTAGTTTTGTCGAAAATCGAGAGAGACCATTTTTTTCTCTTAAAAGCTCCCCCCTCCCACTTCCCGAACTCGGATTGACCGTAATTTATTTTTCCTTTTATTTTCATAATATTCCCCTCCTTTTGTAATGGGTTTCATCCGACTGCGATTTTTTTTTGTTTCAAAAATTATCTACTCTAGTCTATTCTAAATTAAAAGGAATATTGTGTAAATTTAATATGCATAGGTCCAATGTGGGATTAACCCATTGACCACCGAGCGGCCCGATCGGGCCGAGACACAATAGATTTTCTATTGTGTCTGTGATCCGAGGACTGACGGATTAAATTGAAATCCAATAAAACAGATTTTACTAATAATTGAAAAATCAATATGAATGAGACATCTAAATAACTGACCATAAATATGTACAAAATAAATATCTTTACCTGCTTATAATAGACACTGTATATTATATAAACTGATCATCTGATATGGATTTACCAATATAAAATATATTTTTGTCTCTAAATAAAGTCCCCCTAAATAGAGGGTGATATCTCGCACTGCTCTGCCCCTATGATTATTGGTCTTAGTAATATTCTTGCAAACTTTGAAGCAAATCCAAACATTATTTTTTTATATAAATTTCATATAAATTTTAACTAGGTATATAATAATATCTACTACTATAAAAATTGTCTTCGTTCTTACTGGTTAAAAAAACATGATCTTAGGTTTGCAAGGAATGTTTATCAGATGTAAGAGTTAAAAAACAAACACCTAAATACAGAATTAAAACAACACATAACCAGTTTTACATTTTATTTTGACAAAATAAATACAGCAACTAATACTCTATCTTAACCAAAGTTTACACTAAAAACATTCAATTTGTTACATCATTTTCTCTGGTGATCCTTCAGCAAGTAATTCCTTCTCTGCGGCAGCTTTTGATGCTTCTATCTGAGGTTTCATATATCTAAAATATCTGTAGAAATGTTCACCCAAGATCACTGAGCCATATATAGTTAAACCGACGCAGCAAATCACAAAACCCCTGTGTAATTTATCATACAAAGCGGTGCGTGGATACTTCTTCATGATTTTCTGTAATAATTAATAACAGAATTGGATTAAAACCGAGTCTTATTTTTTTTTTTGCTATATATTAATTAATTTAGTAATTAATTATATACTCTTTCCTACCTCGTTTAAATTTCACTTTTAACTTAACCTAACTGTTTATTTTTATTATTTTATAGATTTTCTAACGTCAATGCACAAATCCTATGACATAACGTCATTATGACATTGTGATGACATTATTGTGTATTCAACACATTGTCTTATTGCCATTTCTAAAAATTTAAAATAAATTTCGTTTGAATTCGTAAAATATTATTGATCCCTTTACTATTATACATATATTTCAAGTTAGTAAATAGTGTACATTTAATAGAGTCTGGGAGAGCTATTTTATAAACTTCCGAAAAATATAAATTATTCATAATAGTAACACTATAGTTAAACGTCATTGCCAAATATAATTTTTTTTAATCAAAAATGACAGAGAAAATATTCTCCTTTCTTCCTAGCCTTATCCCGTATCTTACGGGGTCGGCTGCCTAGAAAGGAGAATATTTTCTCTGTCATTTTTGATTAAAAAAAATATTTTCGTTTTTGACAGTCAGGTAAGCCAACATAACGGCAGGGGAACTCTTTCGTGAAACGCACTCTAATATTTAATGCCAATATTGTCAAATGTCAATCAATCATTTCTGATTTCAAAATTATTTTGATTTTTGAATTTGAAATTTGAATTTGTAGGTTAAATGTTGTGTTATTGAATGTCTATTAATTTTCATACAAATATTCATATTCAGACATAATTTTATGATATTCTTACTATATTAATGTATTCGTTCAACTGTACTATGTTTTGCAGATTTGTAAATTCAACTCGTATAAGACTTAATTGCTCTTTCCCAATCAATGTAAAAAGGTACTCTGTAATTCCTCATAGTCCCATCAATACTATAGAGAATACAGAAAATAAAAAACCAACATTAGATTCAAATACCATCGCTTTACTAGAAAGACTATCACTGGTGAAATGCGATACAAATGAAGGTGTTACTGTGTTAGAAGATTCAATAGACTTCGCAAATAAGATTCTTCATATAAATACAGACAACGTTGACCCTCTATATTCTGTATTGGAAGATGAGTAAGTATATTTTTAGTGTTTCAATAAATTATCAGAACTGTCCATCAACTTTTGTTTACCAATGAATATTTGATATTGCAGGAACTTAAGTTTACGTAATGATGTTATTACTCAAGGCAACTGTCAAGAAGATATTCTTAAGAATGCTGTGATAACGGAAGATGATTACTTTGTTGCACCACCAGGAAACATACCATTACATGAAATCGAACAAAATGATAGTAACATCGACTTGAGCAAAAATGAGCACTCAAATTAAACAAGTATTTAACTTGAGAACATTTTTCTCTCTAATAAAAAATATAGATAATAAACATTTATACAAAATAGAGCCCTCCAGTAAAAACATTTTACACAACATTCATTTAAGCTGGTTGCATTCCATACATTCTAAGTCCCAGTCAAATTTTCCGGTATATTTAAACAAAGAAACATGCCATGCCACTGAAAAGAACACCTTATGCTATGGGATCATTGAGAAAACATTTGATTTGTATCCTGAAATGATAGATTTTCATGAAGATGAATGTAATATTAAGAATGAATCAGTATTGAAGCTAATACTAACTTTACCAAAACAAGACATAATGCAGTACTTCTTTCAGTGGCAAAGATATAGAAAGTATTGGTGGAGTTCAGTAAGTTTTTGTTTTTCTTTGTAAATTTAAAAATCTGTCTTCATAACCTCTAATAAATATGAGCATCCACATTGAAAATACCTTATTTAGTGGCCATGTGAGATGCAAACAGTTGTAAGAGGAAAGATTCAGTTACTGTTGTCTAAAACGAGGTTGATTCTGGACATTTAAACCTATAAAGTAGTGTAAAAATCTTATAATCCCAATAGATATTCAAATTGTACACTTCTTAGTTCTGGCTTTTGAACAAAATTAAATCTTCATAATTTTATCATGTGTAAATATTAGTTTTAAATTAACTTTTTTTGTTATAGACTACCACAACTCCAAGTTTATTTGCAGTTAAGGACATGAAATATGAATCCTCTTCCATAGACACTCAGATAGTTGCAAAGTTCCAAGATAATGAAATTGTTGTGGAAAATGTGTCAATTAGCACAGTTAAAAATGTAAGTATATTTCGCTTTGATTTTTGAGATTTATTTCAAAATATGTACCTAGTACTTCTAGTTGATGGATCCAGAATAAGTATGTTCCCATCAGAGACATCTATATATAAAAATGAAACCCGTTTTCCTTGGTCACGGCATCACGCGTGAACGGGTGGACCGATTTTGATAATTCTTTTTTTATTATATTCCTTGAAGTATGAGGATGATTCTTATGGAGTGAAAACGTAAACATGTTTCGCTCGGACGGACAGACCGCTAGTTTTCAATAAAAGCAGTATCTCTAGTAATCTATTAATGTGTTGTGTTATCAATATTAGTGGCGGTATTGGTGCTTTGTACTGAAAAAAATATATACCAGCCTAATTGAGAACCTCCTCCTTTTTCAGTTAAAATAAAACAGAGAATATTGATGAGTCTTTTAATATAATGTCTTGTATCCAGTTTTCAGAACATACAGCAAGTCTTACATGCAGCATGTCTTTAGAAACAGCTCTATGCACACTGCTGCTGGATGGAGTATTGAACAAAACAACAAATGGTTATTTGCGCCTTCACAATAAAATGGCTCCATATAAAATTTCATTTGCATTAAATTGTCAAGGTAATAAAAATCACTTACCTAGGGTACTTAATAGATTTTTGAAAAAAAAAACATTATTCATAGAATAAGAGTTCATTCAATAAAAGGGATTTAATTTTTCGTAATTTTAACAGACCTTCTGAAAATCGAGGGTAGGTAGTTTTAGTCTAAGATCCCACCGCAGGATCAGTGCGTTCATCGGTTTTTTGCTGAAAACCGAATTTTTATGTATATTTATAATTAGGAGAATATATATCGACTAGGTTGCCAGTCAAAATTTGGCCGCAAGCATGTTTAATTAAAATTTTTCTAATCGATTTTTGGGAAAAAATTCGTTCACTTGTTTTTTGAATAAAATGTAGTCTACATCACGTCAAATGATATAAAAATTCTAAAAAATCACGGTTGCCGCTTTTCACCTGGCCGCAACATCTTAGCAGCCTGGTGCAAACAGGTATGATTTCGATTTATTTTTACGTTCATAACGCACATTTATGAATCATATATCAAATTAAAGCTAATTTTTTTCTATTTATTATAATATATGGTTGCCTAATTAAATCCGGCCGCAAATAAGGGTTGCCGGCTGTTAAAGATGTTGAATATTTAAGGTTGAGTGTAAACATGCTTGCGGCCAAATTTTGACTGGCAACCTAGTCGATATATATTCTCCTAATTATAAATACATAGTTACATAAAAATTCGGTTTTCAGCAAAAAACCGATGAACGCACTGATCCTGCAGCCGGATCTCGTATAGACTACAAGCCCGCATAGGACAAAAATATGGGTCAAATGAACCACCATGGGACATATCTAGAACGATAGCAGAGCAAAAAATAATAAGATTCATCACTATGCCGTCACTTGTAAGCTGTCCAACTGAGTGCAGATGAGAATTGAAAAGTACAGGTAGACTCGGTAAATTTTGGTCATATATTTTTGTACGGCATTCTTAACCATCGATAGATCCATTAAAAATAATAAGAAACCGCTCAGTGCCGTACAAAAATGGTGGTCCACCAAGTCGGAATTTTTATTTAATTTCCGAGAGTTACCGGGGGTAAATTTGGTCATTTGACCATGTACGGCATCTGTGTCATACTATTGCTATACTGCTTTTAATCCATTATTCCGCAACGCCGTACAAAAATCATGGGGACAAGGGGAAAAAATCGAGAGTTGTAATCCCCTCTCTTTCCCCACTCCAGGGGGTCATTTGACACAACACGAAATAAATTTATTTTTAAAGTATTTTATGCATAGATAATATTTTTTCATGTGCCGTACATTTTCGTTGGTTCAAAGGGGAAAAATCTGAAAAAGAAAAAAATCCATATAACGAAATGTTTGCTTTATATTTTTATAATAAAATATATAAAAATACATTAATATTAAGAAGCTCGAGGTGGTTAATTATCACCTTGGAAAGTCGGAGTCAGGTGGAATGGACTCCGTTTAATTGATGAACTAATAAAAAAGCTATGAACGAAAAGATGTGAATTATATGCAATCAGTCCATGAATACAGGTAAAGTCACAAGCAAATGCTAGTAATATATACATATTCAAAATGTACAAGTAAAGCGCTTTCAAATGATACCAAACACGGCATATTTATCTTAACTTTATTTTTTTACTCTGTATGTTTTGTCCGCTAGAGGGCGCCACATTAGATTTTGTGAAACCCCATATAGCCTTTAGCTAGCTGGTCGTTGGTTATCCAGTGAACAATTCAGACGCCTCTAATGATATGTCATTTGTCGAATTCTGATAAGTAGTTTAGAAGTTACGAGGGAATAGATGAACATACATACATGACCTGTAAACAACCATAACCCTCCTTTTGCTTTGCCGTAGTTGGGTAAAAATATGTTAATGCCGTACTGTATCAAATGGCCATAAAGCACTCTTAAAATTGTAGCTTTCGTCGCTTTCATCAGCCTAAAAGATGTGGTCTGCATAAAAATGTACGGCATCGTTTTTTCCTAATTTATCTATGTTAATACTATTTAAAACAACGGATAAAGTGTAGAAAACTATTATATTTCATTAATCTACGATGTTTAAACTTTAACAAAATTTCTGGTTTTGCATTTCTCTATAACTTTTTTTAGAACGGTTTCTTTTGAACGGCAATACTATACAACAATTGAATTTTACAATATCATGTTAAAAAAAAAGTTCCCGTACAGGGTCAAATGACCTTACAGCTCTTTATATCAAGAATTCGATGAAATTAAGATGATTATTGGTATACATTTAAAAGAACAATTATTTTTTGACGGCATTGCTTTTAATAGTACTTTTGAGTGCTAGATAATGTTTTGGAACCGAAGCCGTACTTAGTCAAATGACCCCCTGGAGTGGGGAAAGAGAGGGGATTGTAACTCTCGATTTTTTCCCCTTGTCCCCATGATTTTTGTACGGCGTTGCGGAATAATGGATTAAAAGCAGTATAGCAATAGTATGACACAGATGCCGTACATGGTCAAATGACCAAATTTACCCCCTGTAACTCTCGGAAATTAAATAAAAATTCCGACTTGGTGGACCCACATTTTTGTACGGCACTGAGCGGTTTCTTATTATTTTTAATGGATCTATCGATGGTTAAGAATGCCGTACAAAAATATATGACCAAAATTTACCGAGTCTACCTGTACTTTTCAATTCTCATCTGCACTCAGTTGGACAGCTTACAAGTGACGGCATAGTGATGAATCTTATTATTTTTTGCTCTGCTATCGTTCTAGATATGTCCCATGGTGGTTCATTTGACCCATATTTTTGTCCTATGCGGGCTTGTAGTCTAGTACTATTTATTTTCACAACTTGGCAAAGTTAAACTGTATGAATATGTACCTAATGAAATAATTAATTAATAATGAAAAAACTGCTTTAAATTAATATCATTATTATTATTTTTTTAAATTTAATAATATATTTTGTCAATTTTAGATTCAAATAATCAACAAACACTGCAAGAATTGGCTACCCTCATTTACAGCAAACTAAATGCAAGACACATATCAACATGGCTACCTAATTTCTCACTGCCACTGCAAACTCAGGTAATTTATTACAATCTCATCTCAAACGCAGAAGGTGGTAAGGCCTTATGAATATTTTTGACTCTTTAGCACAAAAACTTAATGGCCTGCGCAGACGAGAAATTTTAGTGCGTTAAAAAAGACCACTAACGATCGTATCGAGTAACGCAAACGAGGGATTCAAAGTACCGCATACAAAAAGTCCCCCGAATAACCGCAAACATGAAGTGAGCAGAAAGACAAAAGTACGAGGGAGTCCCTAAATCGAATAGAATACTTGTGACTTGGCGAAACAACGCACACGGCGGACATTTAGTCTGCTTTGTAACCTCTGAATATTAGCTTTGAAAGCGTGCTCTTCTCTACAATTCGGAGCCTTTTTTCTCTGTCACGGAGAAAAGTCCGTAGTTTGCGCAGGCCATAATGGGACTTTTCAATCTATACATATAATAAAATCGTAGGAAAGTCAAAACTGTACATTGAATATTTTTTTTAAATAATACATAATCCATGATCTATAATCGATATAGAAGCCAAAAACATAGTTTTTAGAATTTTTGTCTGTTTGTCTGTTTGTCTGTTTGTCTGTATGTTTGTCCAGGCTAATCTCAGAAAGTACTGCACGGATTTACTTCAAATTTTGCATGAATATTACTAACAGGTCGGGTCAGGCTGTTATATACATATTATCATGCTATCACCTTCGGGGGAGGAGCTGTGAACCTTTATTTTTCTTACGTATTCCGTGTACTACGACAGCGTACAATATAAAGACTCATGTTTAAATGTTGTTTTTGAGTAAGCCATGCTATTGTCTACCTTTACACTATAAAAACTACGTCATTTAAGTAATTTTGGCAGAGAAACAGTATAATGAATCTTAGTAGTATAAAGACAAATTTAAAACAGCGCCATCTATAGCGTACAATATAAAGACTCATGTTTAAATGTTGTTTTTGAGTAAGCCATGCTATTGTCTACCTTTACACTATAAAAACTACGTCATTTAAGTAATTTTGGCAGAGAAACAGTTTAATGAATCTTAGTAGTATAAAGACAAATTTAAAACAGCGCCATCTATGAGATTTCATTAAAATTAAATCAATTTACATAATATTAACGCTCCTTGGAAATTCATAATTTAAATATGTATTATGATGTTGGTGAGGTTGTTTTTTTTTTAAAGTTAAATAAATAATTCATATCTTCCCAGAGTAAATTTCAGGTGCGCTTATATTTCATGTGAATATACTAAATTTTTATAAGTGAGGGTAGATGTTTCTTATTTGATGTTAGTTACAGTTATATAGGTAAAATAGACGTAGTATTTGTATTCTCTTTGGGTAATAGTAGATAACAGTGATTGTGTTCATTGGTTACATTTTTAAAAATCTTCGGCTTTTTTTTTAATTTTCGCCTTCTTGCGTTCCCACAAGAGGTAAGTTGTAGCTTTTATATTTATTGTTTATTATAATTATATTATTAGACTCATGTTTTTAATTAGTTAAAGTTATGACAAAATAAGAAAATGATGAAATTTTATTTTTATCATGTATAACTTTTACAAGACTATATTATACGCCCAAAGAAGGTCACTTTAGTTCTTGATAAAACTTTATTTGTTAGTAGCTTTTTATTAAAATTAGGTACACTTATCTTTTGATTTTTTTTTATTTACAGATTCAATGTTCATAAAAATTGACGATTTGCGTGAGGATGTAGTGGAAATTAGTAACCTTGCGCGTGGTCAATCAATATTCAATACATATTATAATAAAATTCTAGAAAAGTGATGTCTGTACAATGAAAATATGTAAAAAAAAATAGCAGGGGTTATTATTAAATCGATCCCAAACCCAAAACTGTAGTTATAATTTTTTTGTCTGTTTGTCTGTATGTTTGTGCACGCTTATCTCAGAAACGGCTTATCCGATTTAGATGCGGTTTTCACTAATATATTGTGGTAATCTTCATTTAACATTAAGTGTTTATTTCATGTTAATCGGTTTGTAAATAAAAAAGTTATGACCATTTAAGTATTCACGGCGAACATTTGCAAAGGCATTCTATTGTACACTATACAATGTACGATAAAACGTAAGTTATCTGTTATACGCTACAGCAATTATTCCTTATAAATGTCCAGGTGATCATATCGAAAGTACCCAAGGGTGGGGGAGTAAGCTGAGGTAGTAGGGGGGGAAGGGGGAAATTAGAATTTTGCTTACTTCTAGGTAAATTTTATACATAAAATGTCCTTTAAATTATGTCGTATTATATTTTTAACCCCTTTTAACCATTTTTAACCATCAAAAAGATGGGTGATAAGTGTTTGACCGCTATGTTTGTCTGTTTGTGCCACCGTAGCTCGCTTACAGGTAGGTAATACGAATTAGATGCGTGTTAGGCAGCATATTTTCCGACGCTGGTTCTTAGATAAAGTGTATCAAAATCGGTTCATCCATTTATTATACCTAGGTATATAGAGGTAAAAATAGGAATGTGGGAAAAAATATTAGTTATATTTTTATCCAATTTGGTTTATCCATTTATTAGATTACAGCGGTGAAAGTGGGAATGAACAATAATCGAATGTGGTCAAATAATATACTCAAGCGGCATATCAAAATATAAAAGAGCAACGTGTTTTATCGAAATCGGTTCATCCGTTTATTACATTTAGGGGTGACAGTGGTTAGATAAATAAACCAAATGGAGCATCAAACGACAGGATATGACGTGTACATATAGGTATAATTAGATAATATGGTTTACATCAAAATCGGTTCTGCCATTTACTAGGTGTGGAAAGAGAAGGGTTGAAAGTCTGTGAAAGGGGGATATGGGAGCGAGAGGATAGCCACACCCTGGAAATTTTGAACTATACTCAAAGCCACATAGGCCTGGCTCTTGGCAATTTTTTTTCCTAAAGATACCACTTCTTTTGCCACTGTGATCCATTACAATTTGTGCACGGTTACGGCCCAACTTAAAAGATGTCAAGGAGCAACAAACTTATAGATATCAATATGATGTAGGAATGTAATATGGAGGTAGAGGTAGGTCTCGCTCACTTGAAAATATCACATGAAAATAAGAAACCGAAGTTAAAAATTTAAAAATTAAAAAGAAAAACCCAACGCAACGAAGGAAAAGGAATAAATAATAATTTTACAAACTTCCCGACGATCTTTAAAATTAAGTACCATTATAAAAAAAATATAATTGTATATGATATGATAATGATGGTATGGCAGCCCCGATGACTTTGTTTTTTTTATTTTTATAAATATTTAAAATGGTATTTATTTTTAAAGATCTTCAGGAAGTTTGTAAAATTAGTGAAACTTTTATTACATCGTCTCAAACTTTTTGGTCTGTGTAGCGCATGTCGCGTGACGGTCGGCTGCCGAGTAGGTATAAAGCACTGTTCGGAGTCATTATCGTACAAATACGATAATTTTGTGCCTAAGTTTCACTTTTACCGTGGTTTCATAAAACCACACAACATTTTTTCCTTTTTCTATGCACTTTTCTTCGTTGCGTTGGGGTTTTTTTTATTTAATTTTTATTGCACGGTCTAAACGGTTTAGTTACTACAGGCGTGAGACAGGAAAGATCTGAGCGCTGAGACAAACGTCAAAACGCAAAGGAATAGAATCCGCTATCGATACTAATTATTGTCTTAAGCGTATGATGTTTTGCTAAGGATTTGTTCACCTTACCAACGACGACGACGACCACGAACAAAATTTTCATCCAGTCGTAATTTAACAAAATTGTGCAAAACACAATTAAAAATAAATTATTAAAATTTCCTGTCGTTCTGGTGATTGGAATTTTTATTTTTGAGATCAACGAATGAAAAAATAGATTTTTCGTAGAAACGGTGGCTCCTAGAAAACAATGTATTGAAGTTTTTTATAGACAATTTTACCGTTTCTACGAAAAATCTACTTTTTCATTCATTGATCTCAAAAAAAAAATTGGCACGGAAATTTTAATATTTTATTCTAATTGTGTTTTGCACAATTTTGTTAAATTGCGACTGGATGAAAATTTTGTTCGTGGTCGTCGTCGTCGTTGGTGTAGGGTGAACAAATCCTTAGCAAAACATCATACGCTTATGTCAATTAGTATTGATAGCGGATTCTATTCCTTTGCGTTTTGACGTTTGTCTCGGCGCTCAGTTGCTGCACGATATATTGTCAAAAACATCCATACAAGGAAGGAAGAAAAATAAATTTGCTCCCTTCCCTCCTGGTGCCTAAAAATAATATGACATAATTTAAAATAAATTTTACGTAGAAAATTAACTAGGTATTTATTTTTATATTTTAGCTCAGTTTAGTAATAAATTTTACTAACAGTTCGTTTAATTATTTATGGTACGTGTTTATTCAATAAAAGTTAAGTAGTAACTACCTACTATGCAGTCACTATTCCACGCGGACGAAGTCGCGGGCACAGCTAGTAAACTAATAATTTTGCATTTAATGTTTTAAATAAAATGTCATACACAAGAGTTTGAAATTCTCTTCACCGCACCCAATGTCTTTTTTTGTAGATAGAAGAAAATCTCGAAAAGGGTGTCACATATACTGCGATTTTAAGTGATGAATCTCTAAAAAATGGTATTTTTCATTTGCTGAACAGCAGTACAATGTTGAAGGTATGACATTAACAATTAACTTATTTACTATAATATTTTGGATAATTTTTAAATCTTTGCATATTTATTATGTGGTAATATTGTTAGATCTATACAAAAGGAGTTGATCGTATAAATAACTTAAGTGTGCATAAATTAAATTAGCTATGCACTATAAACTCGATTACTTACCAGAAGAAATCCCATCCATCACATAAATTAATTATTAAGTAAACTCGCAATTGATTTTTTTAGGAATAGGTATTTAGAAAGGCTAGGTTTATTATAGAAAATCTAGGAACGGGAGCTATGTGGGCTTTTCTTTGAAGATATATTACTATAATTTGATGATCTTAATTACCAACATTTAACAAAATTGCACATAATATAAGGTGCATGTAATTTATCAGCAGCAGGCTCATTCTGTCATCTTTCATGTCACTTTATTAAAATTAAAACTGTTAATCAACAGTGATTATTGAATCTTCCGTCTTTATATTTATCAAATTTAAAACTAAAAATATAAGCGACATCCATACTTTTGTACATTAGCCTTATCAGTTGGATTGGAAGTAGAAACAATTGACATAGTTGATAACAGTTCATTGATTATATGTAAATAAGTTCATATTATATATTTAATAAGAGGAGAATTATTCCATTGTAAGGTGAAATATAACCGCGTCTTTATCTTCACAATTAACTTATTATTTATTTCTAATTTGTTTATTTCAGGAACAAGTTCATTTAGCGGACTTTGAAGACTATGCAGCCTTAATATGTAGTAAATAGTTGTATATAAATATTTAACATCAGTAAGAAGTTAATAATTAAAAGTTATTAAAACTCAATGTTCTGTTATTTCTAAAATAGCATAATTAATCCTACATTTAAATGTTAAAACACCTGAATAAAGGTTATATAAAATAACACAAATGTCCAAACCATTGTTAATACTAATTTTAAAATTATTTAAAAAAATAAAACTTTATTCACTTCCAAATTTTATTCACAAATACTTATTGCAAGATTACATTAAAATCTTATGGGCTAAATAAAAAAAGATATTTATGGGTAAATAGCTGTTTTAAGTTACTAGTCCAAACAACAATAAAACATTGCTTTGCGCCATAATCACATTCACAATGACCTTTTATCTGTATCAGTATAATTTGGAAGATAATTAATCACCATTAAGTTAATTTATACTTATTAACTATTCTAGTTAATGTTTACAACCACAAATTGGTTGTAGGATGCCTACATTGGCTTATTCAGAATTTAAGAAGAGTGTTACAATAATTAATATTCATTAAAATGTCATTCTAGTTACATTTCACATTTGAAACACACATTTAAATAGGTCAAATCATGCATATCTATGTGTAATACTAATTTGGTTTGATTAAAGATAAACATAGCATAATGTATGACGGTAGAAAAATAAACTTGTCAGAACAAGAAACTACCAAGGTTTTTAGTAAAAGTTTTAAATAAAGGAAGCATGAAAATTAAAATATATTATTTTTGTATAACAACTCATTATGCGGTAGATTCATCACTATTTGTGGTTAAAGTTTTAAATACAAACTGCTTCATGTAAAACTAGATCTTAGGTAATATTGACTTATTTAAATATCAGACAGACATTTTCGTCTATTCTTATTGCACCTTTTAACTATTTTATGCAGGCAGTTGTAATTTCTTTCCTTTCAAAACTGAAAATAAAAATGTAAAAATTAGTAAAGTATAAAAACTTATGTAGCACTTAACTATATAGAGTTTTAAGGTGAAGAGAAGGAATCATTTGGTTACCTTTTGTAATGTAAAGGTAGAAGAAATCACAGTACAAGACAGTTTGCACAACACCAGCTACAATCGCAATCAACTCATAATGGTCCTCAACAATATAACGGTAAATCTGAAAAAAAAAATTTTATATTATCATTAAGATAGTATTAAACACAGTCACTTCCTGCATGTATATATCTGTTTTTTTTTATTCTAGATAGGGTAACGCTGACTATGTCTGATCTTTTAATTTCACAACATATTTTGTTATGTACTTTTTTTAATAGATCGAGTGGTACACAAGGAAGGTTTTAGTATATAAATTGTTAAGTTTTCTACAATGCAAGAAAGCAAAAGCTAAGCTTGTACTAGATAAGACCAAAATTATCCTAATAAAGTAAATAATAAATCAGTCATACCCAATTTAGTAGATACAATCCTCGGTAGGAACCCAGGGCAAACAAATAATGTGATGTAATACTTTCTGCTTCTCCTGTTTTGGATACCAAAAACAATTGTGGCAAGATAGCTACAGATTCCAAGTAGATGGAAAATGTCCATAACACCTGCAATGTAATTATGATTATACATACAAATAAAGATGTAAAAACAATCAAGATTCTTATGTATTGTATCATTGAATCAATTGAACAATCATCAATATTACTCACTTCCAAGAATGTGAATTCACGGTTTATCAGCAATGCAAGGATCACACATGGAACTAGTAAAAATTCAATCCTAAACGTGTCGTGATTATGATCATAGGTGGCCTTAAACTTAACATACATCAAGTACACGGTAGCATATGAAGCCACGATAAACACCACCTTCATTACTGTGTTATATGCCGACACGTACGTTGTAAGTAAATCCAAATATCGTGCAGTATACACGATTGAGAAAAGTATTTGGGATTTTCCCGATATACCTGAAACAGATATTGTATGAAACATAATGCAATAAAATTCCTATGTCTGAATGCCGGTTTTATGTTTTACCTGCACATGATCGCGTTTTCCATATTTTAAGCAACAAGATAATAATAGCTAAAAGGTGGGATAAGTCTGCAAGTAAACGGAATATGTTCATGATTTATTGTTTTTCAAACTATCTTATAATTAGACGCCGCGTTAACTAAAACTCAACAACCTCATTCAAGCAAAAATGACGTGGCTGACTGACAGTCATTGCGAACAGTGTTACCACTTACCACCATATTCATTTATTTACTATTGTGAAAGGATTGTGCTGTACCTATGACTATAATAGAGTAGCAGGTATCGTGGGTCAAATTTGACCCAGAAGCGAACATTTTCGGTTATAATTCTTTTAATATTTATGCAACGACTGTGCGCTTCTACGTATTCTCAGTGCTTCACTAGCTGCGGCGGGGGGTGGAAGTGCAGCGCTGGGACTATCTTAGGAGCGGAGGTAAGTAGCTGTCTGGGTCACGTTTGACCCACGACACCAAATATGTAACTTTTTTCACTGGGTGTAATTACGTACTTTTTTTGTTTTAGTGTTTATTTGTACTACAATGGAGGCTTTTTGAACGATAGACAAATCGAGGAGTTGATATAGACGACTTAAGTGATGATTTGGAATCGGAAAATGAAAGGACACCAAATATAACCCAACTTTGTGACGACGAAATCATCGATGACGATCGAGACAGTCCCTAACCTGTTAGTTGCTCAGAAGACAGTATTTTGGAGTAAGTTCTGACGACAGTGAAAAAAAAAGAGGAGAATACGAGAATAAGAGAAAATACGAGAGATGAGAGCAAAGAAGATGAGGATGATGGTTGATGGTAGAAGTCATTTTGGTTTTGGTTGTCATTTTTTTTATTTTATGCTGATCTCAGAAGTAATATATTTTTTTGTTATTATAAAGATATGAGAAGTGCCATAAATATCTTTTAGTTAAATTTTTTCTTACATTTCTATTTTTTTTTTATGTTTTAAGTTCACACTAACCAAAAAGTGCCAAAAAATAAGGTTAGTTACAAATGCGTGTAAAACATAATATTTTTTTATATATTCTAAAATGAAACAAAGTTAATTTTGTAAAAAAATATTTGTTTATTTCATGACTAACAATATTTTATACAAATTATAAAAAAATCAACGTTCTACAACAGATTGTTTGGTATGGGTAAAATTTGACCCACGATACCGGTAGTGTTGCCAAAAAAGGCGATACCAGCTAAGGGTTAATCGTAATGTTGAAAAAAGAAAGGTTGAAGAAATGTATGTTTGGAGAGGGTTGTTAATTAATAGGAATGATAATGCTCCCTGCACGTATCGTGTGGATTGAGCTATTGTTGTTTTCGCAGACGTGCCGAAAATAATGTGAATAGTGCTATATAGGTGTATAGTATTATATAACTTGCTCTGTAGTGTACATAGTAGAACGTAGATTAAAGTGATAACATTGCATATTAACAACGATAGAGATAAAAAATCAATGGATATAATAAAAATAAAAAAACAGTTAACCCTTATTCAAACGCGAGCCTGTGGAGGAGCTAACAAAAAAGTAAGATACGTTCCTGGGTAATTTTGGGTCGTAGATTTCAAAAATACACACAAAAAAGGGGTTAGTGGGGGGGAAGTACCCTTTTTTCGGTGGGAAGTATATATATCCCGTCATCTGTTCTCTCTTGTAAAAAGTTTGGATAGGTGGGAACTATAGTTCCCAGTGTCCAGTATGACACCAATATTTTAAAACACTAGTTAGTTGCCCTGACTCCACTTGTGAATTTAATGTTATCGTAAAAAATTATAAAGATCAAGTTTTTTAATAAAGGAGGTGAAAGTACTCATCAATGCAAGTTTATTTTACTGAGGGAAGAATTCGGGAATTGAAAAATGAATGACTTCAACATAAAAATGGCATTTTTCTAAAACAAAATAAAAACAATAGGTAAATACTAATGTATTGAGTTAAAATTTCTAATTATCTGATCAGGAAATAACGAATAACAATAAATAAGTTGCTTATACCAACTAAAAAAGATTTTTTAGACACACAGATTATATACATGTATATAGAATTTCCGAATGTCGTGTGCAGTGACGAACACTGATGATATCTTCCCACTTAAAGACTTAATTTCAATCGACTCTACCAAGGTATAAACGAAAGATTCTGGGCATATTTTTACGTTTCACGCAACCGTAATAAAGTCTAGTTTACATAGCTAGAACTCAAATCTACTTATCTAATTTTTTTTGAGCACTACACCAAAAACTAAAAAATAACGGTCGTTTTCGGCTGCAAAATCACGTCACTTGACTTTGACGTGTGTTTACCATGACATGTAATAATTCTCTGAAAAGTGTTTCCATGAAAAAAAGTTCTCTGAAATGTTAAGATTGCGTAGATAAATAATACACTGCATTAGGTTTAAGCATATAAAAATAAAACACGATTTACTTCAATCTGAGACGTGGGAAGTATAGCTCCCAGCGTTTTAATAAGGGTTAACAAATATACACAGTGCAATGACCGTGGCAGTGACGCATATATATAAGTTACTTTATGAACGCATACGTACTATACGTAATATGTACACACACCGTACGTAATGTTTATCTTAATATATATAAATCTCGTGTCACAATGTTTGTCCTCAATGGACTCCTAAACCACTTAACCGATTATAATAAAATTCGCACACCATGTGCAGTTGGATCCAACTTGAGAGATAGGATAGTTTAAACATGTAGGTACTACGGGCTAAGCCGGGGCGGACCGCTAGTATATAATATATATCTGTGCCGTACACATGCCTGATGCCGTACACGTAAATTTTCTCTTCATCATTCACAGATCCCACTACGTTCAGCTGATTTTGACAATTCCTTCATTCTTCTTTTTCGATCGGGCTTGGAATTTTGACAGATGTCAAATATCATATGTTCGACCGTCGACGGCATAACCTTATATTTTCAGAAATGAAAAATTAATAACATTATTTACCAAATACCAATAGTTACTCAAATACTATTATGATGGTACATATTTTAAGAATCATAAACAATTTATACAAACCATTAGTAAGAAACAAAACTCCATCTAAAAGGTTAAAATAAATAAAATTATGTATTTAGTGTATGCTGGATTACGTTTGTTTATTATATTATGCTATTGAACTAAAATGCTTGTTACAGTTGTACGAGTCGAACATACTCATCAGAATCTTCAAGTTTACCTGTTGATATTAAAAGGATAAGAAATTTTAGTATAGTTGCTCATGTAGATCACGGGAAAAGTACTTTAGCAGATCGTCTGTTAGAATTAACAGGCGCAATCAAGCCAGGTAAAGAGAATGCGCAAGTTTTAGATCAGCTACAGGTACAAATATTATTTTTGATTAAATTATAGTAATAATTCCCTATCAAATTAAATTTTTCATGATTTCTTTATACAGGTTGAGAAAGAAAGAGGAATAACAGTAAAGGCAGTGACAGCTTCATTAAATTATACATATAATAATGAATCATATTTATTGAATCTTATTGATACTCCAGGTCATGTTGACTTTTCTAATGAGGCAAGTAATTGATTTTTGTCATGTTGTAACTGTATCCACAAAATGAAATGAATATGATGCATTAATTTTTATAAATGAAGTTGGTTTTAAATTATCTATTTATTTTTTCCAGGTGGTCCGTAGTGTCACAGCTTGTCAAGGAGTTATATTACTGGTTGACGCAAATGAAGGTGTACAAGCTCAAACCGTGGCAGTACATTCTCTTGCCAAAAAGAATAATTTAATTATCATACCAACCCTAAATAAAGTAGATTTGCCTAGAGCAAATCCAGACAGAGTAAAAGCGCAACTGAACTCAGTTTTCAAAATTAGTCCTGATACAGTATTAAGCATATCTGCAAAAAAAGGATGGGGTGTGCAAGAGCTACTAGAAGCTATCATTACCAGAATTCCACCTCCAAATGTAACTTTAAATGATCATTTTAGAGCCCATATAATTGACACATGGCATGACAAGTACAGAGGTGTTATGTGTCTAGCTTATATACATTCAGGAACACTAAAAATGGGACAGACTGTCAAGTGGAGATCAGATACCAAACAACATACCGTGAAACATTTAGCAATCCTTCGACCTAGTGAAGAGAATATAACTGAAGCGATTGCTGGGCAAGTTGTCATGGTAGGTAAGTTATTAGTGTACATATTGGGAATGACACAAACACAAGTATATCTTAACATACAATGCATTTCGGACATTCATGGTAACATACAGACTGATAGAGTATTAAGAATAGTTTAATTAACATTGTTAAACATAAAAATATACAAGAAAATATAAATTATTGTTGCTCACTTACTGTTCAAGAACATTTATAAATGCCATGTCTATTCTCTACATAGTTTTTTTTTCTTCTATGATTTCATATAGTTATTCTATTTTAGGATTGGGTCCGAAAGGTGGAGGTAGCGTAGGAGACACATTACATGCACCAGAAGCTAGTGACAGCCAAGAATCATCAGTAACAGCTGTGAAGCACATGGTCTACGCTGGAATATTCCCTGCTGACCAATCGCAACATCCACAACTTAGTGATTCTATTAAAAAGCTGGCTCTCAATGACTCTGCTGTTAGCATCAATGTGGATTCAAGGTTTATCTTCGTTTCATATTATGAATTAAACTGGAAATGTTTATTTATGCTGCTATTATTATAATTTTTTTAACTTATTGGCTCTCACCGCTTCAGTGGCTCAAGATGAAATATTTCACCGCAGCAACAAGTATCTACAGCACTTTTTAGCATCTTAACTATCTCCAGACTCCAGATACATAAATCATACAAAATCGTTATGTTCCGACGTGAATGAAGGACAAACACACAAATGCTTTTGTATTTATTATATTATTATAAATCATTCAAATTTTGTTTTATAAATGAGAAATTTTAATGACTAAAAAACATTCATATAAAACCAAAAGAGTAGAACAAAAATTGGTTTGCTGAGACGGATTCACGAGTGGCCGAGAGGCTAGGCGCGTTGCCCCGGTATGGCTAAAAGACGCCGGTTCGAATCCAGGTCGAATTTTTTCTAATTTAAAAATATTTTCCAATCATAATTAATTTTTTTTATAGCCCAGCTTTGGGTCAAGGATGGCGTGTGGGCTTCCTAGGACTATTACATCTTGACGTGTTCACTCAGAGGCTGTTGCAAGAGTACAAAGCAGATGCTATACTGACTGCTCCCTCTGTACCTTATAAAGTTAAGTAAGTAGTGAAGAACAAGTTTTTTTAAGACTTTTTAGCTCAATCTATCACATCAAAACAAAAAAAAATGCAGTAGTATTTCATATAAGTAAGTACCTACTTATTTCATTCTTAAATGTATTAACAATTAGTTAAGGTTTAAAATAAAGGTGAGTTGTTTTTTAAAAATGTTAAGTTTATTTTATTTGATTATTTTAGGGTAAAAGGCGCAAAAATTATTAAACAGTATAGAGGTGAAGAAGTGATTGTAACAAATCCACTCCAACTACCTGATACAAACCATATAGCTGAATATTACGAACCCTTTGTTATAGGTATGTATTTTATGTATCTAATTTGTTAATTCAATTCGAAGATTTATTTTATTTTCAATCATTTGTATTTTGTAACTAGTTACTTTGTTCTATTCTGTTTTTGCTTTAATTTCGCAAGCTACTAATAATTAACTATTCTATAAAAATTATTAATAATTTTTTTTCTTAGGTACAATAATAACCCCAGTTGAGTACATAGGTGCAGTTAACACCCTGTGTATAGATCGTCGAGGCTCCCCCCTCCCCTCTAGCGCAGTGGACGACAATATGACCATGTTACAGTACATTTTACCCCTTTCTGAAGTAGTTATGGACTTCCATGACACACTTAAGAGTATTACTTCAGGTTTTGCAAGCTTCGATTATCAAGATTATGGATTTCACCCCAGTGCTTTAGTGAGAGTAAGTTGTTTATATGTGTATGAACTTGGTAAGAACAAAAGTTTTGTTTTGGGTTAGAAATAATTTCATCATCATAACTAAATTGTTTATAAATAATTTTTTGATCTCTTCTAGATGGATATCCTCATTAATGGAGTATTAGTAGATGAGTTATCTTCGATCGTACACACCAGTCGCCTTGAATATAATGCTAGGAAACTCACTTCAAAGCTAAAAGAAATGATCCCACGTCAAATGGTGCAGGTAAGGAAATAATAAATATGTATATACTTAGTTTTAAAAATATATATAAGTATTTATAATTTGCAAAATAGAACATTCATATACATATTGCAATGTACCTATATGTCGCATTCATCTAGTTGAATTTGCTATTTGATTGAATGACGAAAGGACAACCCGTCAAGTTGTTGAATAAAACATTCAATATATTGACCGAACGTCATTTAACAAAGCCTTGGTTTGGATAAGGGGCTGGGTTAGGTTAGTATCGTGTTTTTTTTGTTTTTAAATACCCTGAATAGGCTCCCTCGACTCGCAACGGTTTTCTTGTAGACAATTGGAAAAAGCAAATTCTGTCGTCATTCAATGAACGCGCTAGGCATCATCAATATGCCGAACGTTATATTCGCTCTTTTCAAAAGTCTAGTTTATAACTGCTAACTATTTGAACGTTGAGTGATGCTAATTAAATCAAATGTTCGGCCTAGTCATCCAATTAAATAGAAGATTCAATCAGATAAAGGCGACATAATATATATCAGACTAAAAGAATAAGTATTAATCGTAATTCGATTTTTTTTAGGTTGCAATACAAGCAGTAGTGGGTGGCAAAGTTTTATCAAGAGAAACTCTCAAAGCCTACAGAAAGGATGTTACAGCAAAATTGGTGAGTATACAATTTTTTTATGTACACTTCTTTTTGTTTAAAACGGTTGTTTATTAGCGAAAAAATCTTAAAGAGAGATTTATTATTATTTAAAACTATTTAAAAAATTCATCCAAATATCTTCTTAAAAAATATTTGGGTATGTAAGTTAGTAAGTATGTAGGTATGGCATAAATGTAAGTTGTAACTACTACGTCAAGAAGACCATACGATGCAGTTCGAAATTCGAATCAACTACCTTCATGTGTTTCCTTCACCTTTCCGGACAAAACTTGTTTTTAAGTTAGATTCAAGAGTTAAAATTATTGTATATGTTTGAATTTCAGTATGGTGGTGATGTGACCCGAAGAAAAAAATTGTTGAAACAACAAGCTGAAGGGAAGAAAAAAATGCGAAGTGTCGCCAATATTAAAATTCCAAGAAATACCTTTATAGATGTATTGAAAAAATAATTTAAGTTTAATTTATTACCTACGTTAATGCTAATAAATAGAGCTATTACATAACAGTGTTGTTTCTTTTAATAAATCCTGTTGATGGCACTGGAGGCAGCCGGTTAATAACCAAAGAATTAAAACCGATTTGGATAATAATTGGAATTCATTCACACTCACTATTATTAGAACGATTGCGCATTGGGCATTGCGAAAGGGGATTGGACGGAATTAAGACCGAAAGTTGTAACGACACTTTTTGCTATATAAGAGCTAGCGCGCAAGAGCAACTTTTGTCTCCGCAACTATTTTGTCTCTCCCATCAACTCTGGACTAGTAAGAAAGTGCGCGCACGTAGCGACGCAACTCCCCATAGAGTTGATGGGAGAGAAAAAATAGTTGCGGAGACAAAAGTTGCTCTTGCGCGCTAGCTCTAATAGTTGTATGCCATGCGGCGCGCGCGTTTCTCTGCCTGTCTCTCTTTCTCTCATAGAAAGCAAACCAGTTATTTTAGTAACATCACATTCATATACCTATCTTATTTACTTATTAATAACATAGTAGGTATTATATTATAATATATGGTAATAATAATAAAACAAAATTAATTTCATCGTCAATTTATTTAAAAACTGTTGATTACAATGACTTCATGGATAAGCACAAAATATAATAATATTAGATATATTTACTAAACATAAACTTAAAATGATAACTAACAATAATGGAAATTTTGCAATCATTATAATATCATACAAATACCACAGAAACACAAAACATTGGCATAACAAGAAATAGTTGAAAAAATTTATATGAAAAATACAAATTACTTTTTATGGATCTCTGGGACGCTAAAATTGATTAAATATCCGTTTATTAGGCGTTTACAGAGTTCAAAGCTGCTACTAACAAGATTGAATCAATCATTTATATTTTAGTGTAGTGATAAAAAATATTACTAACATCATAGTAAGTATAATTACTTGCAACAATAGTACATATAAATTATTTTAGACAATACATCAATTTCAAAAAGACATAAAAAATTATTAAGAATTCATAACGTTAGCATATTACATTCTTTTATACAACTCAGTTTTACTGATATAATTATTCAATAATATTTTATGAAATGTATTATTCATGGATAAATTCTTTCATCTCTATAATATAACAATGTTATAAACATACAAATGATTTACTAATCCTATAACTATTCGTGCAACACATTGAGTTCATATTTTACGTTAAATATTTGTATGAAAACACGATTTTGATTTCAGCGCCCTTCGACCGCCATCGCAACCAAAATTTTAAGAAAACGTTGAAAAAGGCCATGAATATTCTGAAATTCAAACATAATTCAAGGCTGAACCAAATAAAATATATCTTTTTTTGTTAAGTTGGCCGATAGAGTTGGCGGATCCATGATAATTAAAAAATTAAGTAAGTAAAATACCTAATTACTGAATAAAAATAATCCACAATAGATCCAGCTTCTAATATAAACTGTAAACAGAAAATTAATTCATAATAGTAAAAATATATAAAATTATTAATCAAACAAGATATTACAACATGCAAAAAAAACATGACAGCCTCTTTTATTATATGTACCTATTAACCATCTATTAAATTAATATTATTATGCGTCATACCAGCCGAAGGGGATGAATAGTAAATAATGTCTAATTTAAAATGAATATAATTTAGTTTCATATGTTTTTGAGATCTTTAAATTTCAGGCTGTACTTGAATACTTACTTAATTTGGTATTCCTTTTTATGATAAAATAATTATAATTCATGAAAGCATTAAAAACATATTTCAATTAATCTTTTTTACAACAGATATAACATATCATCAATATTCATAATTTTTTTTCGATCATTATACTTACACTCATTTGGTCTTAAGTTTTAATTTACTTAAATCAAAATTGGTGATCAGGATTATTTTTGCAATAATTTATCAAATATCTAGACCAAATTATTATTGATTCAATCGGGAATAACCTAGACAGGTAATGATAATAATGTTTCTTGTGCTACACAGCAAGTGCAAGAAGGGCGAACACTTTAAGTGAAATGGTCTATAAAAGCAACAATAATTACTATCATGATAATGTAGCAGTCTCTAATTTGCTTATCATATAAAATATTATTTCAGAACAAAATTTTATTGTACCTCATTTAGGTCACAAAGTAGAAATTAGCATCGACACAACTAATTTCAAGTCGTAGATATAATATTCTTAACCAAAACATTTATCACATTTATCTATCTTCCGACGTTTCTAGGAATTGCGCGTAAACATCCCTTGTACATTCGCCTTTTTCGTTGAATTTGTATTTGTAGTACGATCCATCAGCACAGATAACTGGAATGAAAGTTAAATATGAAATACTTGAACATAGTTACTTATAGACAAACATACAAAAAAATATAATTTAAGTGTTTGTTGAAGTGAAACTTCTTTAGGCGCGTTAAGAGTAAAATTTCACAGTCGCGTCCTTATACGATTTTGGTATTTTTAAATATTTTCAAAGAAGTTTCACTTCTGACACGTGTGCTCGGCACACACGCTCTTTTCTTGTCATTTTAAATTACCAAGTAATTATTGTTTTTTTTGAAGCTTACTTTATGATATTAGTAAAGATAAACATAGATATCTTACCTATGATGGAGCTCTTGTCAACACCAAAAGCACAGATACATGGTGGTCCATTCGGTATTGTAAACTTGCAGAAACTCCAGTTACTTGAAAAATATTTAGGCAAAAGGTAAACTGTTGCCAAATTAGATTGCTTGTTGAGTTTCTCTTCATCCAGACTAAATACATGCACTGTGCCGTGATCTGATGCTACACACAAGTTTGTGCTTGTATGATTGAAGTTTATACAGTATATAGTTGCCTGAAAAAAAATGTTAGGATTGAATACTAATATGTGTTATCATAATTAGAAGCTTGTGCGGGTGAAAGTATGTTTCAAATCTTTAATGCCAAATAGCTGATCCAATCTAAAATGAAAATATTTGATTATATGATTTATTCATTAATTGATCATAAGATTACACAGATACCAGTACCAGGCAACAAATGAAACTGCAGTTTTAACCAAGTAGATAAGCCCATACTATATTTATTTATGATAAACAGAATTAAATCAAGTAAGCAAGAGTGTTATAAGTTTGAAGATTTTATTTTATTTTATTTTCATTCTTCATCATCATAATCATCTCCATTGTCATCATGCATACTCGTTTCACATTAGAGGTACCAATCATAACATTCACTAAACACTAAAAATTCTCACCTGATTAGCTCCCCTCCTCAATTCTGCCAGTTTTTGCCCAGTAGCTGTATCAAACACCCTAATGAGAGTTCCTTTAGTAGAGGCTGTAGCGAGCCTTGTCCCTCCCACATTCAAGGCTAAGCAACTCAAGGGAGCCTCATGTGCAGCTATGAGATGCCCCTCTGGAGCTGTGCTGGTGCCAGCATGACTGCTTAATTCCACCAACTTGAAAATATTTTTTATACATTTAACTACACCAAGTATCAAACTATTTATACTTAAATAAACTGTAGAAATGTATAACTACTACCTTCTATGCACTTACTAATAATGTTGGCTTTTATTGTATTTTATTTTTTAAAAACCTTCCAAGGTTGGTTGATACAATGTATAAATTAATTGTAAATCTATAAAACTTTCCATAAACAAAACAAACATAAATACAACAAAATGAATTCCATTAGAAAATAATATTTACCTGTACATGTCCAGTTTTACGACTAGGATATGCTAACAAAGCATTATTGCTGTTTGGACAAACTACACATAGACCTCTCAAGTTTGGACATGTTTCAAATATATGTAGTAACTGTGGTTGTGCAGTAAATGTGTAGACTTTTATTAAATTTTCTGAAATTCAGAATATTATTACTCTAAAGTTATGTAGAAAAGTATTAAAAATAACAAAACAAAAATAAAGAATCTTACCCAAAACAACAACAATCCGGTCTCTTCTTAACTTCACAGCTTTAACTGGGCTGTTAAAATCTAATGCTATAGCAGAATCTTTCTTCAAATCATCCCATATTATTACTCTATTTGGAGGATAGACAGGTGTTTTACCACCACCTACTAAGGCCATGTAATTACATCTAAATAGCATTTCTACATAAGAAAGGCCTCCCTCGGCAAAGTTTTGACGTTCTTTTTCCTTCAGTGGATCACTATTAAAAACTCGAAATCCATTCTCCGTTCCGCAAGCAAAACAACCTGAAGTCATTGCGACATTATAATTATTGTAAGTTTCTACCAATACAAAAAAAATACTTTTGTTAAAACAGTTAACTAGATATTACCTTGGTCTTGATTAAATCCAACGTACAACAAGCCATTTGAAAAACTATTCTCTTCGGATAAATTCATTATTGTAACTCCATAAAACAGATAAGTACGTGTAAATAATACATAAATAGACAAATAAATAAATAGATAATATTTTTGACTTTGCGGTAACTTGACAAAATACCCAGACTGTCGCTTGTCATGTCATGTGTCAGTAATACGTCGTATCATTTTGTTGCCAGATTGCATAACTAGCCACATTCAAAACACAGATGACAGAAAATCGTTAAAACCTGTGGTTAAAACGAATCAAATAAGTATATTTTATACTAGATGCGCCCGCGGCTTTACCCGCGCGGCTGAATGAGTTTTTCCTTTTAATCCTAATGTTCCTGTGGGAATATCGGTATATAAAATAGACCTGCTTATAACTAACGTCCTTCCTATTGGACGTTATAGCTTTTATTGTATCATAATTGATTTATTCTGAATTTAAGCAATACCATGAAGAAATCGACCCGACTACAACAATAATTATGCGTAATCCTTAACCATTTTTAATTTTTGCTGCAATTTGATGAATAGGAAAATTGTAATTGCCTGAATGAATGAGGACCATCTCAATGATTTGCTTGTACACATGCAATTTTTATTAATGATAAAGGTGTGTATAAGTTACTGTAGTGACTAAAATGTGGAGGAGATTCCTGCGTTGGTTTCTTTGTATGCCAAATGCATTCAGTATGATCTTTAGTATGCATTTCCTAATTCCTATACATAAGAAATTTATAAAAAAAAAAACATTTATCCAATCTTAAATTATTAAGTAATATTTATTTTAAATAACATGTTGTAGATCATTACACTTACCTAATTTAACAAATTCAAGATAATCAACAACAAAAGCAACAATTTCATTTATCTGCAATAATAAACTCAAGTTTTTTATAGGTAATAATTTCAGTTTTAAAAATATGATGTTATACATAAGCACATCAGCATCATATTTTATTAATATAAAAGTAGCCTATAGTATTAATTTAATATTTAAATCGAATAATGCCTTATTAACTATGAATTAGCTACTTGCTTAAGAGGACCCTCTAAATATTGTGCAATTGCTTTAATCTTTTCTCTTAAAATACCAAACCCAACAATCTCTTTGGAATATAAGCAAAGTAACAAATTAGCAACTTGTGTAACTGCAATTTTTCCATTTTGACAATCCACTAATATTAAATCTAACTTTTCTTCTTTAAATACATTTCTTCCCTGTTTCTCATATGCAGACCACACATTACTTGCAATAGCAGCAGTGACTCTTGCATCTTTATCATTATAGCCAGAATAAGCTAAGAGTGCTCCTTGATGAGTAAGAAGTCTGTAATTAAAATATCAAAATAAGAAATCCAATAATTGTCCAGTACATATTCAATTATTATAATATTAAAAGCTGTGTATTACAGTGTATTTTCGACGCCTCCGGTGTTAGCCTGACTCAATACTTGAGTTAATGCTTTAGGTTTTAGCATGTTTTACACAAATTCGTCCCACGAAATTGGATAAATGATCAACAGAAATACTTTTTCAAATGACGTTCTTATTTTGTGCTATTAAAAGAAACCTTAAATGAAAGTTCACAAAGAAATAAACAAATAAATTCATATATCACAATAATTATTATGTAATGTTCATTGGTTAAAACTACTTATTTAAAATCAATTAAATTCTTTAATGACAATATTTTCACGACAAATAAAAATGTATTCAGTATTTCTGACAAATGAAAAATGACAATATCAAAGTATGACGTATGTATTGACTATTGCCATGTCTAAGAACGCCACATAGCAATCAGTGTTGCTACTTGTTATTGTAATATGTAATCCTCGCATTATTGCATTATACAATTTTATAAACCAATCGAAAGTATAATGAAGTCCTATAAAATAAGCAAACGTTACGTTGCCTATTTTTTTCCGGTCACAACTATTGGGTTAGGTTACCAGGTATATACTGGTATTAAATCGATACTAGCATTTTGCCCTGCCATTTTGTCGGTCTGTTAACTAAATAAAAATTTTATGACACTAGAGTTTATTCCATTACGAACACGCTTAGTGAACACGGTATTTTATGGTTGCCTGAGAAAAATTAGTCCAAAGTTCCGGTTGTCGAATTTTGAAAAATAAAATATTATGTGTGCGATTGACTGGCTTCATACTGGCTTCAAATGGAAAAGGAGCTAACAGCTGCTAAGCCGTGTCCTCATTTTTCGAATGGGATAGTTGGATAGGACCTCTCAGATGCACCCATTCGCATTTATCGTTTCGACGTGTGTTCGTAGTCACAATTTTTATTTCTATAATTAAATGAAAAAAAAATCCCATTATAATATCTGTAGGACAGAGTTAGTAATAAATCCATTAGTGTGATCTGTAGTTTCTTTGTCAATATCAAATTTGAAAATTGAAATACGTCATACGTCAAAGTCTATTGATCACATGTGTTCAAAAATGTGCTTGTAAAAATTAAAATATTGTGATAAATTGTACACATATATTATCATTTAGTGCTTATACCAAACTTAAACCAATCAACAGTAATATTTACCTTTAAAATGGTGCGACATAATAATCAATTGCCTAATAATTTGACTCAACTGCAAAATTTGGTAAAAAGGGATCCAGATTCGTATAAAGATGAATTTCGTCAGCAACTAGCCCACTTTGATACAACGTTGGAAATATTTCAGTTAAATCCAACACAATATAACAAGAAGTTGGATGAACAAGCGATGTTTCTGGCACAAGTTACCCAATGTTATCAAAATGATATGAAGACATTTCCACAGAAAATTGTCGATATTTTAAAAACTCATAATACAATTCTCCACAATGATATGAGAATGGCCTTATGCAAATGTTTAATTCTGCTAAGAAACAAAAACTTTGTAAGCTCATTTGACTTGCTGGAGCTATTCTTCTCCCTCATCAAATGTCAAGACAAAAATTTGAGAGAATACCTCAAGACACACATCATCACTGACATTAAAAATTTAAATATGAAACATAAGGATATGAAATTAAATTCAACATTACAGAATTTCATTTTCACCATGTTGCGTGATACTAATGTTAAGACTGCAAAATTAGCTGTGGACATCTTGATTGAATTGTATCATAAAAATATATGGAATGACAATAAGACTGTTAACATCATTGCAGATATTGGATGTTTTTCTAAAATAACTAAGGTAATGGTTGCATCACTTAAATTTTTTCTTAGCCGAGATGAAGAAGAAAAACAAGATTCTGATAGTGAAGATGAGGTTGACCCAAGAGATACAATGATATCAAATAAATTTAATAAGAAGACCAGGAAAAGAGAGAAAATGGTAGATAAAGTGAAAAAAATTGCAAAGAAAATTAAAAAGAGAAAGGAAAAGGCTCCAGTATTTAATTTTTCTGCTCTACACCTGATTAACAATCCACAAGGATTTGCTGAAAAATTATTTAAACAAGTAGAATCTTCCAATGAGAGATTTGAAGTAAAACTTATGACACTGGATGTAATTTCAAGATTAATTGGTTTACACAATTTGTTTCTGTTTAATTACTATCCATTTATTGCAAGATTATTGATGCCACACCAAAGGGAAGTCACAAGGGTTCTTCAGTTTGCAGCTCAAGCTGCACATGAATTAGTACCACCTGAAGTTATTGAGCCAGTCATGAGAGCCATAGCCAATAACTTTATCACTGAAAGAAATTCAACTGATGTTATGGCTGTTGGATTAAATGCTGTAAGAGAGATTTGTACACGATGCCCTCTTGCAATCACAGAAGATCTGCTACAAGATTTAGTACAATACAAAACATACAAAGAAAAATCAGTAATGATGGCTGCAAGATCACTCATTCAACTTTATAGGCAATCTATGCCTAAGATGCTACATAAGAAAGATCGAGGAAGACCATCTGAAGCTTCTGTAGAATTAAAAACAAAGAAATATGGAGAAATCGATATAAAAGATTATGTGCCTGGCTCAGAAGTGCTATTAGAAAGTGAGGAAATTGTAGACAAGAAGAAATCTGGTAAGAAGACAAAGAATGCAATAGATGACTCTGAGGAAGAATGGGTTGATGTAGCTTCTTCAGATGAAGATATTAATATATCTACTGATAGTGAAGAAAGTGACAATGAAGATGAGGTAGAGGAAGAAGAAGAAGAAGATGAAGAAACAAATGCAGATAAAGAAACACAACAAAATCCTGATAAAAGTGTCACTACTAAAAAAGTAGTTAAAACCAAACAACGTAAGTTGACACCAGAAGAACTTCAAGAAAAAATAAAAACTGCTCGTGAAGTTGCGATGGGTAAAATTTTTACTGATGAAGATTTTAAAAGAATTGAAGCTGCTCAGTTAAAAAAACATGTCTCTGGTGTTAAACGTAAAAAAGTTGTTGTAGATGAAGAAGACGAATCTTCAGAGTTAGTGAAATTGTCAGATATTGAAAATATTTATAAAAAGAGAAAACATGATAAAAATGCTAGACTTGAAAGTGTTCTTAAAGGCCGTGAGGAAAGAGAAAAGTTTGGCTTCAAAGATAGACGAAAAAATGTGAACTGTTCTAAAACAAATAGAGAAAAAAGAAAAACTAAATCATACCAAATGATTAAACACAAGGCTAAGGGTAAAATTAAAAGATCATTTAAGGAAAAACAAATTGCCTTTAGAAATTATTTGATAAAACAGAAAAAAATGAGTTAGTATTGAATATTACTGTTTTAAACATTTTGTTTTACTTATATTATTATTATAAAGATTAAAAGAAATAAAAGATTACCTTTTTTACTTTATTTTTATATAATGTCCTTGCTTCTGAGTCCTCTGCGATTTTACCAGTTTACAAAAAACAAACTGTCCCTCATTTTCTGTCAAATACAATCCCTACTACATTAAAATGCAAAAGTTACACTGTTTGTCTGTCTTTACTTCACGTCTAAACCACTAAGACGATTTTGATGAAACCACCTGATAAAGAATTAGTAAGTAATTTATTAGTTAGTAATATAATATAAAAAAATCCAAAAGTGCACGCCTCATAATTTTTTTTTAATAAATATTTATTAATTATTATTTTTGTTTATTTAATAATAATTAAACCACATCGAATCAGACCCTGAAAAATGAAAGGGTTCTATTCCTGAGCATACTCAAGCGTAAGAGAAAAAAAAAAGACTCGATTAGTAAAGTATTTCGGTCGCTATCGTGTTAACAAGAAAAAGGATCCGCACATACAGACACACGGACGTCCAAGACAGAACTTTTTTAAACTGTTTTTTAACTAGTTTAAATAACAAAAATGACATCAAAAATATCATGAACGTTAAAAATAGTGTTTTTTCTTAATATGTGTGTGTATGTATTATCTTACAAGTGCAATGTATGATACATAAAGACATTTTAAGTTTGAAAAATCAGATGTTTTGCGCGAAGTGACAGTAGTACCCACCTCAACGCTTCGCATGAGGCGTGCAATAGTTAAAAAATCATAAAAATCCCATTTGCAATATATTTTTTGAGATTGCACTCCACGGTTTCACCCGCGTGGCTTCCCTCCTGTTGGTCTTAGCGTGATGATATATATTGTATAGTCTATAGCTTTCCTCGATAAATGGGCTATCTAACACCGAAATATTTTTTCAAATCGGACCAGTAGTTCCTGAGAATTGAGATTAGCGCGTCAAACAAACTATTCAGCTCTATAATATTAGTGTAGATTAACTTTAATATAACTACCTAGTTAAAATATGTTTCATTAAATAAGCATCTCGGTGAAGGTCGTTTTACATCGGGATCTTAAGACTATATCAAGAGGTAACAATAATAAAAAGTAAAACTTTCATTGTATTTCTATAACGTTTATTTTTAAATAACTTCTTCGACACTTTGATCAGGAGACTCTGATCTCGAGTTCTCGTCTTGTGGCTGTATTTGTAACGTTTTTAGTTGCTG
Organism: Colias philodice; assembly: GCF_061535455.1. Lineage (NCBI taxonomy): Eukaryota > Metazoa > Arthropoda > Insecta > Lepidoptera > Pieridae > Colias > Colias philodice. The sequence goes on from NC_143093.1 coordinate 5,355,298, forward strand.
TTCAAGCCCTGCAATAAAATAAACAATATCACAACTGCAACACAATAAATTCTTAAGATTAAAGAAATAAAATTAAATCAAAGCGCATACTTTCAACTTCTGGGTGAGAAGGTGCATGCAAAAGTAACATTTTCAATATTTTCTCTTGATTTATCAGACCAGGTCTTCCACTAACGGCTCGTATTAATTGTTGACCACTAGTTACACCTATGGAAATAATAATAAGTTAATAACCTGGATTAAATATATTATAATAAAATGTTCGTACGTTCATTCAACGAACGCTCAATGGAAACAATATAAATATTAAATCGCAAAAAGTCTGCAATTTCTAAAAATGATGTAAGTAGGTACGTTCCAAATAAATTTAAAAAGTTAATCTTTTTGAATTTGTAAAATGGATTTTGGTTCACATAGGTGTAGTACCTAGTTACCTATTTTTTTTAACGTAACCTTCAAATTAGCACTAAAAAATAACTGAATATATCTTCGCATTATAGTAACAAACGTATCCATCCGTCCATTGAATAAAAAGTTCTAGAGTGCGTGAGTTAGTAACGTAAGATGTTTCTTCGGAAACATGTCAAGAGTCCCTAGGTAATAAACATACTAAAACCCCGGGACACTAGGAGGAGCCCCGGAGTGGGGGGAGGCGGGGAATGGGTCCATTTTTTCATTTTTCGCTTAAATCTCAAAAACGGTACATGTTAGAGAAAAACTTTAAAGGAAAAGTTGAAAGGCCATAAAATTATCTACAAGTTGTACCGGAATCATTTTTCCTATATCCTACCGTTTCTGAGTTATACGTAGTAAAAAATGATTTTGGCTCAAACAATTTCCCCATACTACACATCAATCGATCAAAAAATATTTATTTCTTCCAAAAAACTCAAATGTGCAACTTGTGACCGGTACTGATAGATTGCTCTTAATTAGGTCTATAATTGGTAAAATAAACACATTCCTCCATGGAAGCCTTTAGGAGGAATCGATTGTCAAAATATTATATTAGGGTAGTTTGAGTTACTTGAACTTGATCTTTTTATTTTTTTCTTCCAAAAAACTCAAAAGTGCAACTTGTGACCGGTACAGATAGATTGCTCATAATTAGGTCTATCATTGATAAAAATACCAGATTCCACCACGGAGGCGTTTACGGGGAATTGCATTTTATTAGGGTAGTTACGATACTTGAACTTTTTATTTTTTCTTCCAAAAAACTCAAAAGTGCAACTTGTGACCGGTACTGATAGGTTGCTCTTAATTAGGTCTATAATTGGTAAAATAAACACATTCCTCCATGGAAGCCTTTAGGAGGAATCGATTGTCAAAATATTATATTGGTGTAGTTTGAGTTACTGAACTTGATCTTTTTATTTTTTTCTTCCAAAAACTCAAAAGTGCAACTTGTGACCGGTACAGATAGATTGCTCATAATTAGGTCTATCATTGATAAAAATACTAGATTCCACCACGGAGGCGTTTACGGGGAATTAAATTTTATTGAAGTAGTTACGATACTTGAACTTTTTATTTTTTTTCTTCCAAAAAACTCAAAAGTGCAACTTGTGACCGGTACCGAAAGATTGCTTATAATTAGGTCTATCATTGGTAAAAAATTCAGATTCCACCATGGAGGCGTTTAGGAGGTATTGAATTTTATTAGGGTAGTTACGATACTTGAACTTTTTAACTAACTACCCTAATAAAATTTAATTCCCCGTAAACGCCTCCATGGTGGAATCTGGTATTTTTATCAATGATAGACCTAATTATGAGCAATCTATCAGTACCGGTCACAAGTTGCATTTTTGAGTTTTTTGGAAGAAAAAAATAAAAAGTTCAAGTATCGTAACTACCCTAATAAAATGCAATTCCCCGTAAACGCCTCCGTGGTGGAATCTGGTATTTTTATCAATGATAGACCTAATTATGAGCAATCTATCTGTACCGGTCACAAGTTGCACTTTTGAGTTTTTTAGAAGAAAAAAATAAAAAGATCAAGTTCAGTAACTCAAACTACCCTAATATAATATTTTGACAATCGATTCCTCCTAAAGGCTTCCATGGAGGAATGTGTTTATTTTACCAATTATAGACCTAATTAAGAGCAATCTATCAGTACCGGTCACAAGTTGCACATTTGAGTGGTTTGGAAGAAAGAAATATTTTTTGATCGATTGATGTGTAGTATGGGGAAATTGTTTGAGCCAAAATCATTTTTTACGCGTATAACTCAGAAACGGTAGGATATAGGAAAAAATGATCTATGTACAACTTGTAGATAATTTTATGGCCTTTCAACTTTTCCTTGAAAGTTTTTCTCTAACATGTACCGTTTTTGAGATTTAAGCGAAAAATGAAAAAATGGACCCATTTCCCCCCTCCCCCCACTCCGGGGATCCTCCTAGTGTCCCGGGGTTTTAGTATGTTTATTACCTAGGGACTCTTGACATGTTTCCGAAGAAACATCTTACGTTACTAACTCACGCACTCTAGACCCCCCTTGGAGGGACTCATTCAATGGACTATAAAGCAAACATTTAAATATAACATGGACATCTATAAGTAAAATCATTCACTTCATCAACTCACCTTCATTAACGTCGCTACCTTGCAATGATTTTTTCACATCAATGAACCGCTTTACTAGAGCACTCTGTTCTTGTAAAGCTATTAATTGAGCATCTATGAAAAAAAATAATTTATTAGTTATAGTTTGCAGACTTCAGAAAATAAATTATAAAAAAAAATATTATATTCTCACTCATTTCAGGGTCTGTAGACTTCGCTATACATCGTGTTGCTTCTTTAAGTGCATCCAATCCTTTTTCATAATTCTATAACACAAAAGCACATTTATTTTATTACAAAGTGTACTGATAACGTCAAGACAGGACATACAAAGCACATTAGTGTACCAGTATTGTAAATAGTTGCAAATCTTGAAACGTACCTCATACTCGTCAATTTCCATCTTGGCGCATTCCGCGTAAAACGAAGCGAGTTTCCCATACGCTTTCGCTCTAGTATAGAAGTGCAGGATGTGTCTAGTGAGATCTGGTCGTGTCCGCCACGGAGCCCTCCTCCGCAAGTAGTCAGCCGCCATCAACTGCGCAGTTCTATCGCGGCTGGCGGCTGCAAATGTCGCAATACGTTCCGCGTCCCCAGATCGAATCAACCAACGCATCGCGCCCGCCTGTAAACGGATTTCGTATTTGATCATAAAAAATAAAAAATAAAAATTGTTAACATTAAAAACGTGATTTTATTTGCGAAGTTTGTGAAAAAAATAGGCAAACACATGGTACAATTAACTCGATCAATAGGACAGAATAAGAAGAAGAAAATTGATTAACGTATTTATATTTACCCTCATATTGTGCATCAAATAAAAAATGTGATTCATATAAACTTTTGGTTGTTGAATTGAAACAGTGCTATTGTAACAACATTAAACAAATACTAAAAATTAAAAGTATTATTTAATTTCACCTTGTCTCCTATATTAGCCAGTCGTTTAGCAGCTTGATGGTACAACCCCCTTGCGCCAAGAACGTCAGCTAAACGACGCAAGAGTACATCTCGACCAGTGGTACCAGCTGGAGCTGCAAGGCGCTCACTCAGTTCTTCAGAAAGCGGTGCGGATGATTCTTCAACTATTTCTAACGCCTCCTCATACTGAATCAAAGAAATTTAGGTTTAACGTTGTTGATGAATTGAAAATTAAATCATCAGTTATCCTATATTTCTGGTTGGATTGTAAATGCTTTAAAATGCGTATTAAACATTTAGTAATAAATGTTTGGCTTACTTTTCCAGCAGTAGCTAGCAAAGCAGCTGCTTGTGGGTGGTGATCACTTTTCTTAAGATGCGTAGCGAGTGTGCACGCTAGTTCTGGGTCAACTCGATCTCCCAACGATTCCACAGCGGCAACAATCGCATTCGTGTCTCCGGAACTCATTGCTAGTTTTAAAGCCATATGGGGTTTTCCTGAAATAATAAATATTATGAAAAATGTAGGTACCATTATTTTAATGAAAACTAATTCAGAAATAGCTGATTTCATACCCGACTTTTGATATAAAGCTATGGCTTGTTCTGTCTGGCCTGCGTTTTCCAAAATGGAGGCTGCGTAAAGTGCATGTTTCGTTGATGATGATCCAGCTCTCCAAACCAAATTCCATGAACTTGTTTCGGCGGCAATTCTAATAGCTGATGCGATAGCACCACATTTTATATACATCTAGAAATCAATTTAACGATCGATAAACATATTAAACAAATATAATATGGCATAAACAAAAAAGGGGACTTTACTAATTATTTACCTTTACGACTTTTTCAATTTCATTCGTATTTGCTTCCAGGTAGCGAGCCATTTGATACAGTGATGAAGAATTTTTCTGAGAAAGCTTTTCAGCTTCTTCAAGTCTATCCATATGACATAACAATCTTGTTTGTTCACCATAATCATTTGCCCGAGCGTATGCTTCCAACGCCCCATCCAGATCACCTATACTTTCAAGATAGTGACCCCACCACGTTATCAAACCAGCGTCTTTGGATGTTGAAACATACTGGGCCAACATTGGCGCCTGGCCCTGCGCTATAAGCATTCTAGGAACATGGGGGACAAGAGTACCTGCTTTTTCGAATAATTTAAGAGACTCACTTGTATCTCCATTCATCCACATAATCTTTGCTAATCTATGCTGAGCACTTTTTACCAAAAGTATATTTTCACCTAAGGTCTCCTCATTGATTATTTCATTTAATCCACCTTCCCGAGCAGATATAAGCCGTGTAATAAGGTCAAGTCTTTGACTCTCTCGGAATAATTTATGAGCTTCATCGATCATGCCTAAATTAACAGCAAGTACTCCAACTTTGGATGTTTCATCCATACTATCATCCTGCATAACTTTACGCATCATCATTGCTCCTTTTATATTCCCCATTTTACTCAGACAAACTGCACCGACATCGGATCTTTTGCGAAGTACGCATTCTTTAGCTAAACTATCCCATATTACTGAACTTTTAGGTCCATTTATATTAGTCCCTATTATAACAGCTTTTTCTAAGAAACCTGTACACATATAAAACAGAAAATTTAAAACCTCCTTTATTTTGTTGCTATCATGATCTGAAGGTTCTTCGAATTCCTTTAAAAGAATCTTATGCATATTTTGATGAGATAAAATTACAACATATGGTGAATGTATCGAGCACATGATAAAATCAGATAGATAATTTTCTGAAGCAGGACTCCAATTCTTGTATTCATGAAGCACGCCTTCATGACAGAAAAATAAATGAATTCGATCAAAGTCAACAGAGCGCATATGAACTGCAACTAAACGAGAATCGAAACTGTCCCACAGAATTGTAATAGGTACACTTTGATATGGAGGTGTTCTGGAATCAGAGAGCAAAGTATTACTTATTTTATCGTTAGCAACATCCCATAGATATATTTTAGGATCTGGCGCTAAACCTGCATTAGCTATACTCAAACAAATGTAATTTCCATTTGAATTTACAGATGCTCTCATGATTTCTCCGAAGTCTTCAAATATTTGATAGCAATTTTTAGGTGGATAGGGCATTCTCAAGCCTTTCTTCGTTATTTCAGCTAGCTTTAATACACCATCAATGGTTGCAACTACAATAAATCTATTTGTATTAGTAACAGAAATTGGTTCTCCCTCTCCTTCAGAACATGGCAGAATGCCTAATTTAGTTCCTAATATTGAATAACATTCTATATGAGGATTTGCTATTCCAACCAATATTTCATTGTACATAAAAAGGGCACTAGTCTTCCACGCAAAAGTTCGTATATGTGAAAATTTTATAACATCCTCTTTGTGGCACATCCATATCTGCAAAATAAAAGACTGTTAATTACAATAATATAGAAAGAAAATATAACAAAAGTAATGTTGTAGCAGAGTAGTGTCACTTACTTGAACTTCATTCCCGTCACTCAAAGCTACATAGATGTCTTTATATACAAAGGTTTTAATAGTAAGAGTAGAACTTATAGTAGAAGTTGTGTTATCCTTGCCCATAATATTAATTTCATTAGCTGCTTTTTGAACCATAAATAAATTTGGAGAATATCCCCAACAAACATGTTGCTCAGACAAAATATATGCATTTGTAATACAGTTTACATGTAGAAGTGGATTCATTAAACCCTCAGATCCCCAGCAAACTTGTTTTACTGTTCCTTTAACCGTAGTTCTGCTTAATAATTTCCAATTATTCTTATGATCACGTCTCCAAAGGTATAGATTGCCTAACGAAGTTCCGCAACATAGTGTATCACTTAAATTACAATAACTTATACTTGTAAATGTTTCTCCAGAGGCAATTTCTTCAGTCTCATTAGGTAAAACATCATTTTCGCCATTTTCGCTGTCCCATACTCTTATAACTTTATCACCAGTTATAACTGCAACTGAAAAATTTCCAGCTAGAACTATACTTTGTCCATTCTTTGAAGACATTCTTACGTGAGTATCTGTTGTAAGTGAACCATCATCCGATATAAGGAATCTGGATAAACTGAGTGCTCCAGCAGATTCCCATGCTACAAGAAGATAAATGTGACTAATTATGTCCAAAAATACAATTACTCCTGGTGCATTCAGAACTTCTGAACAAGATCCCGCATGGTCAATATACAAAATTACACCATTATCTTGAGCAGCAAAACAAGCATGATTATCAGGCTGGTATCCTTCTCTCATTCTGGCAGTTGTACGAGGTCTCCACGCAGCCAAAACATCCAATGCGTTTTCATCGCCAGCTACTGCTGCTCGTGCTAGACCTCTTATAGAAGTTTCAGACGTTTGAAGCGGTGCACAAAACTTTACATGCGTAATGACATCTCCTAATTGATGGTGGAAAGCAGTCAAAGGAGCGCCTGAACTTGACTGCCAACCAGACAATGAGCCAGTGGCGTCTGACGCTAACAGTCGACCTCCACCAGAACTGAATGTAACTGTAGTTAAAGCAGCATTGTGGGGTGCTTCTAAGCGTGCCCAAGAATATTCCAGCCAGATGTATAGTTCTCCACCATCCCAGCCCACTACGAGAAGGCGTCTGGATGGATGCCATGCTAAAGCAGTCACTTGGTTAGCTGCAAGGACTGGCCAATCACATCCTTCGAGCATCTGACCCTAAAATAAAAGAAAATTAATATATATGGAGAATTTTTTTATAAGATAGGTATAATTAGATCACGAGGTGGGAAAGAACCCGCGTCTTTCGTCCTACCAGGCCTGTTTACTGAAGATTACTGCTTGTTACGGAGAAAAAAAAAGTTACTGGATGAAGTCTAAGAATAACACTTTTCTATATTCTAAATTCTAATACAAAACATTAATAATCATTCTTATTAAAGTCTTATTATGAATACAGATAATATTTAAAAACGTTAAACCTCAATAAATAGTACTTAAAATCGTGAAACAGTATCGACCCGGTGTACCAAATGGCAGAATAAGTAATTAAAAAAAATTCAATGCTATACAAGGTTCGCGGAATCAGCAATCAATTTAAAAAGTTTTTAAATGCACAAAACAACATTATACATTGCTCATTGTTATTGTTATTTTTGTTGTATAATTTTATTTGTGAAAGTAAACCCCACTCTATTGGACTAATAAGCAGTATTACAAAAATCCTTAGGTATTTAAAAGTAATCAGATTAAAATAATAGAATCAAGATCAACAGTGCTTTCAAACATTCTGGTACGCAAAGCTCCAAAATTTAATTATGTACAATTATCTATTTAGAAAGGCAAGAAATATAAAATCAGATAGAGTTGTAACAACTTCATCAAGAACTTCCAACAGCTGCTATGAACTAAAGAAAAGTATGAATTGATTTGGTTTCTAAACCACAATTCTAAGCCTAAAAACATAGATCTTGTATAAATATTAGATATAAGTACACACGAATCAGAGACTTCACCTCAATAATATATTCATGTTATATAAAAAATGAATAAAATAAAATAATACTTACATTTTCTTGGAAGATTGTGACAAACCCTCCTTTTTCTTGATTGAAGGAACCTACCGCTAATAATGGTAAAGAGCTGTGCCATGATCCGATAGTTGAAACGATGTTATTATCTAAAAAATTCAATTTTGTATCAATGTACAGAGTCATATTTTTTGTTTATATCTTTAACAGTTTATTTCTTCATATTTGTTTATAACTAATATAAGCTCAATAAAGACATATTCTTCCTAGTTGCTTTATATATTATAATTCTCTTGTGGAGAGCTCAGTCGGATTTATTAAAATCAAATTAAAATTTTAATTTTTGTTTTGAAAGTTTGAACTTTGAATCTGTTTGGTTGACATCATATTTGTTGCCATGGTAACCATACCAGAGATGTCAGATGCCAAAAGTGCAAGAAGCTTATATCTAATACACTGGAGATTGCACTATGACCATTAACTTGTCACAAGAAAATATAACCTTGAATGACGTCAGTGTTGTTTTTTGTCTCTTTCTGTGGGTGACCACACTGGTTTGTATATTCAGGATTTTTCGAAATAAAAAAAACTAAAAATCATGGTCTATAAATAAAACGACATATATTTTTAACAGTATTTATATTATAATATTACTGGTCAACTTACATGAATAATTATCATCTTTATAGGTACATTTACCATTTTAATTGGTAGAGAATGATAGTTTTAAATAACGCTTGATAACTTTTGATCTCATACTACGATTTTTTAATTAAAATGAGTGCTACATACATTAAAACATCGTTTTGGTTACTCAAGCTTCAGTCTAAAACTTTTCAATATTCCAAAGGGAGAGTTGCATCGCTAGTGTTGATGTGTGGTAACGATATTACAGTTCTCAGAAATTCGTATGTCTTTCAGGAGCTGTACTTACGGTTACTAATGGTTTCATGGTGGTTAATTATAATATAATTAAAATTACTTTATCAGTTGAGACGCAGTAACAAGAATGTGGTAAATAAAAAGGTATAGCACTTTTCAAAAGGTATTTTTTTTCTGGACCGTAATCCTCAGGCTTAAAATGCAAACTGCATATTCTGGCATGTTGATAAATTTTACCCTTGATAGGCACTATGGACAGCCATTTATTTCTTTTTATTTCATTTTTGGAAAGCTGAAATACGTAAAACAAAAAAATATTAGGTTAAAAAGTATAAATTTCAATGTAAAAAAGAACAAACCACAATATGTGAGTGCACTACCGATGTCGTGTGTTGTTTCATTACTAGTATAAAAATTTTTAAAATGGTGTTCTAAATGTTCATCATAATATTGTTTAGCAATATATTATCGTCGCTATCCGTAAAAACCCATCATCATGGTTACCTTACTTGTTAAATTTGTTTGTTGAAAACTTGTTGAAAAATGATGAAAGTATTAGGAAAAGAACTTATTTAACATGATTGCTTAGTAAAATGATGATAAATTTGACGATTTTTGCCATTAAAATGATTCTAAACAGGTACAGTGCGACACAAAAGAGATGAAAATAAATGAGGGCGCCACCGTCGCTCATATAGCAACACTGATACTGCGACGCAAGCGATCTTGATACTATAGAATAAAAATCCAAAAATCTATATATATAATCTAAAATAAATACCGCGATTTAAACCGTTATAATTGTTTCATTGTAGCAATAGTGTAAATTTAAGACAAAAATACATTAGTATTTCAATTGACCTACCTAGGTCAAATTTTACTTATATGTATTTGGAATTAGTTATTTTATAAAAATCGGTCAAGTGCTTAGACTGCAGAGGCGCACATAGAATCAAACATACAAACAAACAAGCATACATGCAGCTCAAACACATTACCCTCTTTCTGGGTCCGTCGGGTAGAAAAAAACAAGGCGATTTGAAAACCACATATTTTTATTTTTTTTGTAGATAAATTTTGTACATTAATATAATTCATCAAAATCTAAATATTCTACTCCTTCAAAGGACTGATCATCACTCTGTTTCGAAGTACTGGCAAGAGGGTACGGGGCATCTTCAGTATCTGTAAATATGATACAGTAAATATGATTTTTTTTCTTATGGTTTGATTGATTAACCCATTGACCACCGTAAGCCCCGATCGGGGCGCGACACAATAGATTTTCTATTGTGTCTGTGATTCCGAGGACTGATGGATTAATAGATAGATAGCTGTATGAAAACAGTTATCACTATACTATGTAGTAAAATCTAAACTAGGTACTTTATTTGAGGCTGGTTGGATTGGATATAACTTCTTGACTCAAATTGTGCTGGTCGCACTATAAAAACTAGTTTTTGTTTACATACAAATAACCTCAAATTAAATTGCGAAAACGTAATAATCGCCATACATACATACATTAAACACTCGTCACTAATGGAATATTCTATTTTACGTAGTACTGAGCAAAAATAAATGGAATCTCACCGGTATATTCTGCTGTACGTTTGTAAACGTTTTCCAAATCAGTCAATAAATTTCCAGCTTGAAATTCGGACAAACACCGAATAAAAACTTTATACACCACATCACGGACACCGCTACGTTTAACCTTTTTCTTGATGTCTCCTTTTTTATTTAAATTTCTTGTTCTAAATAACAATTTTATCTCAATAATTCTTCACTTCACGAAAAAAACAACAAATTTTTATTCAACTTGACAGCTACATTGCCAATTCAGGGTTGCCAGGTAATGAAAAACGAATTAGTTCCAAAATAATTAATTTCATCTCTTTTATGTCGTACTATAAATGCATGAGTATTGAGGAATATTGTAAATAACGTAAATATACACTTGCCTGTGAAGTTATAGGCCAGAATTTGGTGTCCAAAAACTTCTGCAATTTTTCACAATGCAATACATTATTAATATTCGGAAAATATTTATTAAATACGCAACAATATTAACTTCAATATTCGAAGCGACGCAATTTTTTTGACACTTATGTCATATTGTCAAAGTGAGAGTTGCTACAATTTTATTATGGTAACTACCCATAATCAGGGAATATCGCTTTTTAATAATTGAATGAATGAATGAATGAAATACTCTTTATTGTACATACACAGTAATAAATTTTGTTACATAGTTATAGGTAAACCAGAATCTGATGGCAATTAGGGAAATCAAAATTTGGAGTGTGCAACCCTAGGGAAAATGGACTGAACGATCTTGATACTGCGTATTTTTTATTTTGTCCTCAATATCATTAGTTACATAACACAAGTGGATAATACTGTATTTAATAATGAGATATCCACGTATTATTATGTAGGTACTTATTACATGTATAATATACATATTACTTTTCTAAAGGTAATACATAATATTATTATGTATTTACACATACCTATATTTGAATATATATAATTATGGCATGGGAAAATATGGATGTAATAATAATGCAGATCAAAACTTATTTACTATATTTAACGATTGTTTATAATTATTTATAAAATAAAACAATAATAAAATAAAATCATGTTTATTTTCGTAAGTATTAACACATTATAAAATTGACTTGTACTCCTTGTACTTGACAAATAGCCGAATTGGAAAACTCCTGTACTTATATAAGTTTTCATAAAATTATATTTTAATTAACAAACAATATTATAGTTACCTATTTATAACATTTTTAATTTAAAGTATCAAAACGGGTAAGTCCAACTTAGCAATAAAATCTTTCACGCGCTTTAAAATTGAAAATTGTGACGTGTTTGACCCTTCTTCATCGAATATTTTTCTATGTACATTGTAAACAATACCTCTTGCTTGTGATCGCAGCGGTTTTATCGACATTTCGAAGATTTTGAAGACAAAATCCTAAAAATTAATAATCAACACAAATAATTTGACAACCAATTTGATAGTTGTCAAAAAAAGTTGCCACATGAAAATCTTTTATTTTTTAAATATAAATATGCCATCAGATTCTGGTAGACCTATAAGATAGCTTATAGGTAATAGAGATGTACAAAGAGCGGCTTTATCGCTCGTGAGCGATTGGTTCAGATACTTATTTTATTTAGCATCTTAATCTTATCTTAATAAATACTATTATAAAGGCGAAAGTTTGTAAGGATGTATGGATGTATGGATGTATGGATGTATGGATGTATGGATGTTTGTTACTCTTTCACGTAAAAACTACTGAACCGATTACAATGAAATTTAGCACACATATAGAGGGTAACTTGGATTAACACATAGGATAGGTTTTATCCCGGAAATCCCACGGGAACGGGAACTATGCGGGTTTTCCTTTGAAAACGCGGGCGAAGCCGCGGGCGGAAATCTAGTAAATAATAATTGTCTCATCCAACAATGCTTCTGAATGACGTTGTTGGCAATTTATCAACAAACTCATGTACAAAAACTAACCTTTTGCACAGAATATTACAGCATACATAGTAACCTTGGGAAAACTTCGTATTAACAGTGGCAATACCAAGTTAGGTGTGAAAGTGATAGAACACAACAATTTTCTTGTTACACGTCAAATGTTCATACCGAAATCTCCAGTGTATAAGATATAAGCTTCTTGCAAAAGTGTAATGTTTCCTGAGAATCACCTTTTAATTCCCAAAAATACCGATTAATAATAATTATAAAAAATACGCCATATTTTAAGTTTTTGTTATATTCTCGGTTGATAGATAATTTAAATAAAAAATTAAAATTAAGAGTCGAAAAAAATATGCTTTTGCCATTAGCTACGGGTAAAATTAAGGTTCAAATGGATATGAATATCTTAAATAGTATGATATGTGGTAGGAAAGATATCGTTTCTTAATTTAGGACAGTGTAATCAGAAACTTCCTGAGTCAGAGATGTTCTTTTTCTGAAATTGCCAATTCAGAAAATTCAAACAGCGTCTTAAGATTGCGACTGAAGGACTTGTATCCATGGTTATGAATAAATTATTAAAAAAAAAAAACAAACAGCGTCTATGTCTGACGTGAGACATCTGTCATTTGTAATTGGTAGGTACTTGATTTGTTGCATTTTGGAAAACAAATTGAATTTACAATATGTATAAAAATTCTACCAACACATATACATTATAGTGCTTTCTTTCTTGCTATCTAATAATAGAATAGTTATAATATCGATTCTTTATTTTCATACTTACCAAAACGTTCACCGAGACCGATCACACAACAAAATGTGGTTCTTAACTTCCGAACATGATGAAAGAGTTATTTATGTGCTTGAGGATAAAAAAATTATCATTGGCAGAAGCGTCGATGCACAGAACTGTAATTTTGCAGTACCCGATGATCCTTCATTAAGTAGAAAACACGCAACGTTATCACTATCTGGTAACGATCTCGTTTTACAAGATTCAGGATCTAAATACGGAACTTACCTGAATTCTGAAAAGTTGGAAGGTGATGTTATTAATAAACTAAGCTCTGGTGATATTGTAAAATTTGGGAAAATGAATTGTGTGTGGAAAGTTAATAAATTCAATTTTGTGACTTGTACTTCCACAATTAAGGGAGAAATCCTTCAAGCATTGAAAATGAACTGGAATAAGCTAGGCGTCAGTTTCAAATCTGAATGGGATGATTCGTGTTCTCACCTAACAATGCCTGCCATTACTTTAACTATTAAAGTAGTGCTTGCATTGGTACAAGGTTCATCTATTGTTACACCAGAATTTTGGACCAAATGTATTGAAGCTATCAACAATAACTCTACACTCCCAAGCTCAAATGATTTTGTTCCCCAAGTAGTGGAATCTACACTCAATAAGGAAGCTGTGTCATTTCTTCCTGATGAGAAAAGAAAATTATTATTTTGTGGAAAAAAATTTATATTTTTTTCAAAGAGGCAATTAGAAATGTATAAATTGGTTCTCAAAAAGAGCTCTGCTACACCTTTATTATTAAGTGAAAGTAAAATGACCAAGTCTGCTCTTTGTGAGCAAAATGTAATTGTTATTCAGTACAATATAACAACCACTTCTCAAGAGTCTCAAGCTCAAAAAGATCAGATAAATGATATAGTCAATTACTTAAAATCAAATAAAAAAAGAGTTATAGCTGATGCTGAAATTGGACTAGCAGTACTTTATTGTTCAACGAACAAATACTGTAATCCTGATTTCAATTTTTCTTCTGAAGTTATTAAGCAAGTGGGTCCTGCTACGAAAAACAATAAAATATTAGCCCAGGAATCTCAAGAGCCGACACAGAAGTTGCATGAGAAGGAAAATGTTGTTATCAATGAAAGCTTACATACTAAAAATGAGATAAATCATGGAACAGAAATAGATTGTGTGTCAAAACAAGGCAAAAGAAAATTAGAGGATGATGAAGACAATCATGTTGATAAGAAAAAAGTCACAGATAATGTATTTAGTTCTAACAAAAAACGTGTTGCTGATGAAGAATTAAACCATAATAGCAAAAAAATTGCACTAGGCAACTCAGCAGATGATGATGATATGTTTAACTTTGTTTCAACAAAAATAAATGAAAATGACAATAGTAACGACACAACTAAGAAATTAAACTTATCTAAACCATCCAAAAGGAAATTGGTAACTGAAGACAATGATGAAGATGATTTATTTAATTTTGTTAATAGCAAGAAACCTTGTGCTGAGAAGTCTGACTTTAGCACAACCAATGATGATTCTGATGAACCTCAAATAAAGACAATTCATGAAAGAAAACAGGATAATATTGATTTGGAAAAATTAAGAGGATCAAAGTTGCAAGAATTAATGGCAGCCAATGCAAGTAAGGTGGTGACAAGAAATATAAAGAAAGAAGACCTATCAGATCTTGATGAAAAATTCAGTAGTATTGATATAGGTTCTACAACCATTGTTATCAGACATGATTTAATTGTTAAAAGAGAACCATTGGAAATAAAAGCTGCTGATGGAAGCATAAAAAATTTCAAAAAGTTCAAAAAAGTATGGCCTGTTAAAATGCAAATCTCTGTCATATCTTAAATTTATCAAAGGTTTTTAAATAATAAAAAATATAAGTGTCAGCATTTATTATGTTACAATAAATTGTATATAAAAAAAATTGTTTTATTCATCTTCACTTAAGTCGTCTAATTTTTCATCCTCTTCATCATCTTCCATTTCTCTGTAAGAAAAAGTATTGTGTTAATTATTAAATTATAATATTTTTATTCTCTTCTAAATACAATAAAGAATAAATATGTACATCATTATCAACATGATAAAAATATATTATATTACACAAATATGTTACAACTTACATGTCAATAAAAAATCACTTTGCTTACGTTCATATGAGATTGAGATGAGGTCTTAAGTTTTCTATGTATTTGAAATTGAAGCAATAATTATTCTTTAATAAATCCATACTAATATTATAAATGCGAAAGTAACTCTGTCTGTCTGTCTGTTACTCAATCATGCCTAAACTACTGAACCAATTTGCATGAAATTTGGTATGGAGATATTTTGATACCCGAGAAAGGACATAGGCTACCTTTTATTGCGAAATATGTACCACGGGCGAAGCCGGGGCGGACTACTAGTTGATAATATAAAACAAATACATACTCTTCACTGTCTCTCTGTTCTGCATCTGCTTCTGGAACTTTTTTGACATGTACTGTGCCATCTGGTCCAACCTTTACCCTGCTTCCAAGTATAGTAGAAAGCTCATCTTCATAGAATTTATATTCTTTAGGTTGACTTCTCTTTATCTTTGGAGCAGAAATCAAATTTGATGATCCTGAAAAAGGAATAAGAAATCTGAATATATATATAAATCTCATGTCACAATGTTTGTCCTCAATGGACTCCTAAACCACTTAACCGATTATAATAAAATTCAGACATCATGTGCAGTTCGATCCAACTTGAGAGATAGGATAGTTTAAGCATGTAGGTACCACGGGCGAAGCCGGGGCGGACCGCTAGTATTCTATATATTCAAGTAAATTAAAGAATACAAGATAATCACCACTAGGATATTTTTCAATGTATGGGGATGATCTAGAAGGTTGGCATTGGTATCAAAATAATCTAACACCACAATATAAATAAAATAGCAAATTGTACTTACGTAGCGTCATGTACAAAGGCAGAGACAATGAAAGTGGCAACTTTATGCAAAGAGATCTAATGTTTGTTTCTCCACCAGGATATTTTTCAGCAAATTGTTTTATCACAGCAAGCACATTTTCCCTTATTTGTTCTGCGGGCATTGCTGTATGTCCCACAACTATTGTTGAGATGGGTCCTTCACTCAAACGCAACATAGCAGTGCGCAAGCCAACATCAATGCCTTTTTTTATATCTTTATCGTTTAGTTTTACTGGAATCAACATGTTGTGTTTCTTGAAAAACATTGTTCCAAGCAGATGTGATACATGATTTAGGACTCTTGTGTCAACCATTATAAAGTCATGCTGTGTCATAAGTCTTCTGCGTAATTCAAATTGATCATATTCAACTCTTAACTGTCTCATTGGTAAAATTGTTTTGACCTGAAACATAACAACAACGAATATTCAAAATTGTAACTAATTTATTAAGATGTGCTGCTTAAATTTTATTGAATTAGTATGAATTAAAAGCCTAAAAATGTTTGAACAACTAAAAATAAAATAAATAACTTACACTAGTTACTCCTGCTTTTCTTAGTATATCTTCCCAATGTTCAATTGTTGGTTCATGATCCACTTTCTTGCCTTTTTTAAGGTCGGGTGTTATTAAACACACTTCACCTGACGAAGCAACTGTACTATGTGGTAGAGTACTGTAATAATATTAAAACCTCAGAATGCAAAATCAATACTCAAAATATAATAATGAATAATATATGAGGTTATATTTTTTGTATATTTCTTATAATCTCCACAATGATTATGATCCATAGTGGAGATAATAAATGGTTTGATCTGCTAGAATATAAGATGACAACTTCTTACCAAGTTAGAGAGAAAATTTATCAGCGAAACAGAAACTATGTCCATTTGTATAATAGGAAGAGATATTTAATAATATAAAGCGACCTCGTACTTTAAAAAAATTGTGAACAAGATGGTTTGTACAAATATACAAGATTCTTGTAAAAAATCAAAGCACACTTACAATTTGATGTTTCCTTTTTCATTCTGAATTTTAATGCAACGGATTTGCAAAAATATTGGGCTTTCATCGCCAAAAATTACATTCTTAGTATTATAATGTTCTGTTAACTTTTGCAGGGCATTTAAACATGAGTCCACAATAACTGCGGTTACACCTTTTGAAGGATATACATATTTAACTTTTTTCTTTTTCAAAATAATTGGTTTAGCTTGAATATTTTTTCTATTTTCCTTTTGTTCTGATTTCTCAAGTGGAAGATTAATAACACTCTTAGAATTCTTCTTGATTTTTTTAGACGTGTCTTTTATTATTTCTTTCTTTATTTTTTCTTTTTTAGGATTTTTACTCAAGTTTTTGATCGCTACCATTTTATAATACTACAAATATTTCACAATGTAAAGGATAATAACTGTATTTTATTTATGTTATTTTATTGTAGGTTAGATTTCTGAATATCACGCGAACACCACAGGCGAACACAGGAATTCAAAACACTTCAAAAATTAAAAATGTGCTTATGACACTTGACAGTTGACAGTGACGTAAGTAGTGAGGCATAAATGTTTTTTTAGGCCCGAGCCTAGGCCTTACAAAAAAATAACAGACAGACTTTAAAAACGAGCTTGTTACAAAATTGTCCTGTGCCTGATATTGCTATATAATTTAATAAGGGCTGATTTTTCAATCATTGGTTAATACATTCGTTGAATAACGTAACGTACTAAACTACCATTTCAAAAATGTATTCTTTGGCCGTATTAGACAGTTTACGGGTGACATTTTAATATTATCGTGCAATACTATTGGGCGGATAAGTTTTAACCGTGGAAAGATGTAGGTAACCGACAACCGTAAAAATGTAAACACCGTCAGATTATAATCAATCCGCAAGATTCACATACATATATTGCATTAAAATAGACGCATTGTTTATATTAAGATTATAATGTAATGAAAATGGGACTGAAATTTTAATAAAATAAAATTGATTTGTTTATCATACATTGTTGAATAATACAGATATAAGCGGTGTTTGTCACTAAGGTTTGTCATAATGTAGCCTTATTTCTTATGCCCTTGAGGGTTAGACCGCGTTTCCATCTGCAAGAAAACTTCCGCAAGAAATGTCCGACAGTCTGTCTGACAGCAGCTTGCAAGTCTACTTGCAGGTGGAAACGCAGACTTAGAAGGCCACTGTTCCACCGGCAGTAGACTTGCAAGTTGCTGTCAGACAGACTGTTGGACATTTCTTGCGAAAGTTTTCTTGCAGATGGAAACACGGCCTTATAATATAAGTCTTAAATTATTTAAATATTTTCAACCGATACATAATTCGATAGCAGGTGCAAAGTCAAAAAAAAAAATGCATGGTAACCTAGTTAGCTGAAAAAAAAAACAACCCTACAAACATGGACGTATAAAAAAAGACGGACGGTATATCGCTTATACATGGAGTGAAGCTTAATAATGGCGGCGACACATCCATGTGTGTATGCCATGTTGCTATGGCAACAGCTGTGTTGATGACAATGGCGGCTGTATTTTTTTCTATAAATTTTGCCGTAATAATTTTGTCATTAAAACATAAAAGAAATAACTTGCTTCCCTGTGGAATGAATCCCTTGTGTTTTGTTATTTAAAATTGTACTGTTGCGACACCATTTAACCACGCAAGACGGCATTTTAAATATTTTTTGTGAAACAGTGACGCAGTTAATCAGTCGGTAGTTCACGACGTAATGGCGGCCGACTAGCTTACTATGGTGAGAGTGTGTGCGTGTTCATTGTCTTTACACGATCGCTAGCTTACTACGGTGGCTTCACGTTGTTTGTTCGTAAAACGGCGTCCGTCTTTTTTTATACGTCCATGCCTACAAAATCTTCTTATATTAAACAAAAAAAATCTTTTTTTCTCTACCTATAAACCTATGTCACAGAATATATTTTTATATTAGTACTACAAAGGCTGGGAGCCGCTGGATTCAGGCCGCTGCAGCTGGTGATTGGTCGTTTTGGAAATCTTTGGGGGAGGCCTATGTCCTGCAGTGGACGTCTTGAATAGCTGGAATAGAGCCTAAACAAAAGAGAAACCAAAAACATCATTAGATTAATGGTAAAAATAACAGTTCGATATAAGCTTGTGGTAAGTAATTTGAAAAATATAATCAATTGCTATCAAAATATAAACCGATGATTGTGGTTACAACTTATTTTTTTGTATTTTAAAGGGAAATCACTTATTTAATTGGTTATCAAAAGTTGATTATTTTCAGAAAGCTACACGGGCGCATACGGGCTTTTGAATCTATGCATGTTGTGGGCAGCTTTGTGGGTATTTATTTTCGTGTTTTCCCTAAAGTTTTTCTGCTGATTGACAGAGGACACTTGTCACACTAGAGGCGTAGGCAGCAGGTTGATGTTGATTAGGATCAAAAGAACACGGTGTATAAGTGCAGTACTAGGTATATCCTCTTTAATTGTTATTTTTCTGGTGAGGCCGCTCTTGAATACTCTCAGCATTCTTCAGTATTAAAATTAGCAGATCTATCGTCGCGATAAGCTTATATTTTCTTACTAATTTTTTAATTGAACTTTTTGTAATCTATTCATATAATAAAATCGAAGGACATAATATATGATAGGTTTTATCCCGAAAATCCCACGGGAAAGGGATCTATGCGGAGTTTTCTTTGACTACGCGAGCGAAGCCGCTGGCGCGGCGGAAAGCTAGTAGATAGGTACCTATTACATATTATAAAAATAATAATACCTACTTAAATCATAAATTAATGTTGTTTGTAAAGAAAGGGAATAGGTTAATTTATATTGTTATGAGATGGCGTAATCTATGTAAGCTTAACTGTACAGGGAACTGGAAAGATAAGCTTGTCCAATAATCCGTTAAAAGACTCGGCAACAAGGGGCTTAAGTATTAGCTTCGATAGATATTTATCGCAATTTATTATTATATTGTATTGGCTGTATGATTATTTTTGTAAAATTATTCGAATTTTTCATTTGAGATTATTACCGTTAACAATAAAACAATGGTGGCTCGATGGTCGGACATAAAGCGTCCTGGGTTCGGGACCGGACGAGTCTACAAGGAATATATTGATTATTCAATTTATCTGCATAATGCATATTATTAGTACAATCACTACTCAAAAAGGTGAAGGAAAACATCTTGAGGAAATCGGCATGACGAAGAATAAAAAGTTCGATGACAGGTGCCATGATCATGGCCTTCATAGGAGGCCCGTGTCCTGGCAGTACCGCAGTAGGAACACAATGTATGGGCTGATGAGGATGTTGATGTTAATAAGTTAAAATCGATCACATATATATATGAATTATTCGTTACAAACATACCAGAACCACTCTATATTATGTTCTCATTAAAAAAATCGTATCAATATCCATTGTGCAGTCAAACTAAATATGTAATTCTTATTTAATAAAAGTAACTTAGTATTTCTTAGGTGTTATCTTATAGGCTAAGGTGTTATCTATAGACTATAGCTATAAGTAGACGATGTCAACGTCAGAATTTTTTTTAGCAATTAATGTTGATAATTAATAATTTTGCCATGATTTACATTATGAAAGCGTCGTTTTTCAGTTCATTCAGTAAATCTTCTCATAAATAACTGTAAGCATGCTATTAAGATCCAATTACTCATCTCCTTTACTTAAGTTTATATTGCCGTGCTACTGACATTATGAATAGCTTTTAATTTTATTTTATAAACAGTCAAACTCAGACTCGAGCATTTTTTTATTCAACTAAACTTCATTTAAAAGCGCTTTTCAGAATACAGAAAAAAAAACACCACCGGTTTGGAAAGCAGTTTCTGCAGAGAAGAGAGAGCAAGATACTCTGAACTTCTGAAGTTGCTCTTTATAAGCATATTAATGTACCTACTAAATAACATTTTACATTTAAAATAATTTTGATTTCAGAGAGAATTTTTCTATTTTTAAATTACCATATTACATACAACATAATAGTATTATAATACCTACAGGTATAATGATTCTCTATAATGGTATAATGGAACTAAGACATTTACCTCCATGATATATGGTACATAATTATTAGATACTAGCAGTCCGCCCCGGCTTCGCCCGTGGTACATATTTACGTTTTCTCTACGTAAGAACCATCCTCGTACTTCAAGGAATATAATAAAAAAAAAATTAACGAAATCGGTTCAGTCTTTCTCAAGTTATGCGCTTACCAACACATTTTGGGATTCATTTTTATATTATAGACTAGCGGTCCGCCCCGGCTTCGCCCGTGGTACATATTTATGTTTTCTCTACATAAGAACCATCCTCCTACTTCAAGGAATATAATAAAAAAAGAATTATCGAAATCGGTCCACCCGTTCTCGAGTTATGCGCTTACCAACACATTTTACGATTCATTTTTATATATAAGATTACTAAATTGAAGTTTCCTCTACTCGGTATCGGTATACATATTGTTAGTCAGAGAGAAATCTCAAACATGTTTCGTATTGATTTGCTAAACAGGAATGGCAAAGAGAACTGAGCAACTGCTTTTTCTTTCTAGTAAAAGCATTTCTGATAGTGTCCGACCGAACTTTCGGTTTCGGTTTCGGTTTCGGCCGAGTTTCGGCCAAAAATCAAGTTTCGGCCGCAGTTTCGGTTTCGGCCAAAATCGGCCGAAACTTTTGCCGAAACCGAAACTTATTTCGCAAGTTCAGTGAACTTAGTTCACACACGTTGTGACACACGTTCACGCTCGCCTAACTTCGTTTTCCTCGGCAACGCTTTGACGGACGCTGTCAAAGCGTTGGTTGACCCACGCTGGTGGAAATAATTTTTGATTATCTATGTTGAGATTGGAACTGGGTGTAATAGTAATTAATAATTATTATTTTTATATAAGAGGTACCTTAAAGAGACTGATTATTCTTCTAAGTACAAATACCAATCCAAAGTATTAAAGACTCTTTAATAAAGAGAAAGATCTCAAAATACCAAAACTTAGTATTAAAAGTAACAGTAACAATTACTGATTTGATTTAGATGACTGATTTAACTGAGAACTTAATTTGAAAAAATAATAAAAATTAAAATTGTTATTATTAATATTTTAAAAATACTATTTTTTTATTTTATATTAAATAAATGATTACAACAAATTTAATATACTGTGTTTTCATTTCATGCCCTAATTAAGGCAAAATAATAGGTAAAATGCACCAAAGTTCAGTATTTTTAGAAATTTCATACTTGACCACGTGAGTTTCGGTTTCGGTTTCGGTTTCGGCCGAAACTGAAGCCACGGCCGAACATTCGGTTTCGGTTTCGGTTTCGGCCTGGAAACCAGTTTCGGTCGGACACTAATTTCTGATTTCATTAATGAACTGTCTGGATAATATTATGCATGAGGAATTTTATTGTATAGTTTGACGTATCTTAATACTATTATAAAGGCGAAAGTTTGTATGGATGTATGGATGTTTGTTACTCTTTCACGTAAAAACTACTGAACCAATTACAATGAAATTTAGCACACATATAGAGGGTAACTTGGATTAACACATAGGATAGGTTTTATCCCGGAAATCCCACGGGAACGGGAACTATGCGGGTTTTCCTTTGAAAACGCGGGCGAAGCCGCGGGCGGTAATCTAGTCTATATTATAAAATTGTTTCTCAGTAGGTAATGCATGATAAAATTTAGATAAACAGTCAATTGAATTTAGACATTTTTCTAAAATTATATTTATGATGAATCCCTATTGTAGCGCCTTTAACTAGAAATTAAAGAAAATCTAAATATGTCGACTTTTGCGCTCAGCAGCCCTTTAAAAATTTGCTATGTTATTTAGAACTTTCGATTGGATGAACCGATTTTGATTATCCTTTTTTTTATTTGTGGGATGGTGCCATCCTGTTGGTTGGTTGGTTGGTTGAATTTAAATTTTGTGAGGTTCTTATAACTTGAAAGCGGGTCACGTTTGTATTCATATATTTGTATTCATATTATAGATACATTGACGAAACGTATCTTGTACCTACCTAGGTACTCAATTAAAACATTTTAAATAATTTGCTTTATAAAACAAAGTACGTAGATTATGTATTATGTTGATGTTATATAAAATGTAATTCAAAGTAATATAACTTTAATAATGACACTATTTCAAATAATTACTATCGTTTTAATAAGAGGATGAAATAGACTAGAACAGCGAAGGAAATATAATGATACTACGCGGCGTTCAGTGATTAATATGAAACAATAGCTCTATCCATCAGTAACAAAACCACCCTTAGATTAATTAGTAATACTTCGGTTTAAATCGACTTTTCTGTTCAGCTTTTAAAAATTGCTAAAATTATTTTTAGCAATTAGTGTATCTAGTGGTTCATACTGATGTTGATTTGTTAAGACTCTTACAAAATAAGTTCTCTTTGCATGATACGATCTCATAGCCAATTTGCTTGATTCGAGGATTTCATAGAATATCCTACTAATTATAATGACTGAAGGTACGCCAAAAAATCTAAAGTTCGATCACTCGAGTACCTATTCTCGATGCTGCTGGAATAATTTTATTTTTTTGGAAATCTTTTTGTTAAAATATATTTTTTATTCATTCTGCTTGGAATAAGGTATTGAGAAACATATCTAAATGTAGAGTGAGAAAATTACTAAGGCACATAAATATTGTCGTAAGGAAAAGATAATAGGTACCTATAAAACTCAAAGGTGACTTTAAGTCACCTTTGAGTTTTACCACTATATAAGTCACTGACTTATATAGTGATCTATCAACGCACAGCCCAAACCACTGGACGTATCGGGCTGAAATTTGGAATGCAAGTAGATGTTAGGACGTAGGCATCCGCTAAGAAAGGATTTCCCGAAATTCTTGCGGGAACGGGGAAAAACGGGGATGCACGTACAAAGTCGTGGGCGGAAGCTATTCACGGAATAAATATAAAATAAGATCACAAATAAGATATTGAACACTTAATCAAATCTAGCACGGCATGTTTGCTATTTCTATGTGCTAAAAATTCTCAATTTTTTGGTCATAATAATTAATACTTGAATTATAAGTGCAATACACTCGAGGGCATAATTGATGAGTTTCTTGGTTTTTTTGCTTTAAAACAAACAAGACATGAACACGACCATCGCGCTAATGCGACTGAGTGCAGATAAGCCATATGGCCTATGTTGAGCGGAACATATTATGTGATGTAGGCGGTGTCGTCTCCATACGTAGTATTTATATCTCAATGCTTATTATTGATTTATTTACTTTAAAAATTAAAATTCATACTTATGTCATATATGTAATTAAGTATATGTATATCACCAAGTCAAATAGGTATAATATGTGGGGTATGTAGTAGTTTGTTTTTATTAAAAACTATTAGTTGCAACATTCAAAGCAGAGACGGTGAAATTTTAGTTGAGTGAACACTAATTTGCGGAAAGCACAGTAAAATCGGGGAGCTTTCAAATTAATCCACAGCATATTGACTCAACGTTTTTATATATTTTTGCACTACTGACTTAGATATTTAAAAATACTTTATATGTATAGCATACACTTTCCAAATCTGAGGAAAATTTATTTTAAAATATTTACACTAAATTACCTAGGTAGGTATACTTACTGTATATACCAGGTGAAAGTTAAGACATTAGACAAATTTAGACAGGAGCTTCTACTCATGAAACTGAACAACTTTTGTTCTACAACTTTGCTGAATTCGTAGAAAAAAATTTGGACTTTGTATGGAAATCGGTCAGCTGATTAGCGAAATTTCCTTACAAAGTAAATTTTTTTTTTTTACGAATTCAGCAAAGTTGTAGTACAAAAGTTGTTTAGTTTCATGAGTAGAAGCTCCTGTCTAAATTCGTCTAATGTCTTACCTTTCACCTTGTATAATATGGCTACGTAAGAACACAAACCAATTTAAATCTTTTTGTAGAATTTTATATATAACTTGGTTTTATTCTTTATGATACGAAATGTACAAGCCTATTCAATCCATTTGTAACTCATAATATACCTAAATTCAAGTGCATATAATTGATGTTTCCAACTTTGCTAACACAAGAGAGCTCTAATTTAACATTCGTTACTGCGAGTTTGGCTGTGTCAATAGCGTTTATAGCGTAACTTGTATAACAGTGGAGGAATTATATTCACAGCCAAGCATTCTGGTTTCTTGCTCCGCATCTCAAAAATGTTTGCAATCTAAAAGGACGGAATAGGCTATTGTTAAAAATACATCTCTTTGACTTAAAATTCGCCGAATATGTATTTTGCATTTGCATTCAGTCGAACATATTTTCATAATTGCGATATTCTGAAACCCATTTAATGATGTACTTATATGGCTCTTAGAATCGGAGTGCCGGGTGCGAAGCTGCAATGAGCGTAGACGAGTCATGACAGATTAATTATTCCTACGCCGACTTTACAGTCTTGCTCTTTGACGTGATGAAATTCTCTGCGCATTCGTATTTTATTTTCCGAATAGAAAATGAGAATATCGAAATAAAAGAATAAACTTAATCTCCCAACTGTCAAGTGAAATAATTAGAATAATTCGATAGATATTAAATTGCCTACCGTAACTACGAAACATTATAATATAATAAACTTACTTACCTATAAATAATATAAAAGTAGGTGCTATAATTTCCTCGACCGTGTAACCCTTTTGAGGCACAAGGTAAGGCAGGTGGTACCTATTTCAGCCTTCCAGATACCTGATTGAATGAGAAGTAATTTAATTCTCCGCCAGGTTTTGAATCTCGCGTCTCATACCTATTGCATCTATCTATAGAGTTTATATCTTTTATTAAGTTTAAGTTGAATATGTGTAAGGTTTTCGTTTGTAGGAAGCTTAAGGTGTGCTTAAGATGCTCCATGCAATTTTGGGTAAATTGGTTTTCCTAATTATTAGATTCCCTGAATATTTGAGTGAAGCATTCGACTTATAATAATTAAGCACGTGACTCTACTTTCACATAACCATAAGCAGATGAAATAAACGTGAATAAAATAAAGCAATTACAGACAAAAAATTGGAGGGAGATACAGATAGGTACCAATATGTTGGTACAATCACTGGATCAATCTTTAATTAATTCCGAACGAACCCTACACCGAGAGTGAAGATCATATTTCGTAATAAAACTGTCTTTTATTTAATTTTCTGATTGTGCAAATTGAAAGTTACAGAAGGGGAAAGCTCTGCGACTTTATTGCATAATTTCGTTAGAACTTTGCCGCGATCCCGAAGAGTAAATAGTAAAACATTTATTATAATGTTTACGGCGAATATAGTCGGAGTTATATGGTCACCTTAATTGGGTAGGCCCATGGTATGTCTCTTACGTACTTACATAACATAATATCTTACCTGGTTCAGTGGTAACAATAGTGCTAAAAAACCACACTATATTTGGTGGTCTTTTTTATTTCCAATGGGTATGTAACTATGTAGTTAGTTAACTTTTACTAGATCGATCGATTAAAGTGAGACATTATTCGATATTGTGGTTTTACTATATTTTATAACATACCTACAATATACATTACTATAGCAACCAAAACATAATATAATACTTGTGCAAGTAGGCGGTCGAATTAATAAAGAAAGTCTGTATTGTATTGTAATATCGGTATTTTTATTTTATGCATTTCTCATCGTTTTTTTATTGCTTGTTAAGTTCACCTTACGATGAGAAGGAATAAAAAAAAATTCACAATGCAAAGGCAATAATTTTTAGGTAAACAAAAAGCTTATGAGATTTAATCCTTAACTACTTCTACTTAGGTATGTACATTTTAGAAACCATAATTTTCGTCAAAAAGCATCATAACTTATTCACAACCTTTGAGGATAGCTCGCTTTTCATTACAAGAGACCCGACGCGTTTGCGCATGCCTTTGTGTAGAACGGCGCTCCTTAACAGGAACACCTATGCAATGGCTATCAAAATTTTTAACCATCTTCCTAAAGAGTTTAGATCACTGCCACTTAATAAATTAAAATGGCAACTAGTGAAATTCCTCGCAGAGCGTTCCTTTTACACAATGGCAGAATACTTCAAATATAAATTTTGACTTTGATTGATTGACTTTGATAATAATGATTGTAGAATGTAAATGTAATGATAATGAAAATAATAAATGAAATTTTGATTTATAATTAAGTGACATAATTTGCATGCTGTTAATAACGGCTGAACATGCTGGAACTCAATTGTTAACATCTATGTATACCATGTTTTTTGGCAAATAAATTAATTTGAATTTGAATTTGAATTTGAATTTAGGTATTTTATGCCCATTAAAAATACGAATTACAGGTACCTACTTATTCCGAACGAATTATTAATCGACGATGATTTATAAAATACGGATAAATTAATGAAAATTAATTAACGTAAGCACTGTGCATAAACATTGCGAATAACTTACATACTTATGATTTTATAGCTTTATACGGGCATATCATAAATGCGGATCACAGAATTAATTGCATCGTTCAATCGTACTCATTTCACTGTTTGTTTTGACAATTTTGCGATATTCATGACTGGGTCATGACGTTTCAAATAATGAGCGCTCGTACTGACTCTAAAGAGTGGAAAATAATTGCTCTTTAGACGAGAAAATTAATAGCACATTTAAAATTTCGGTTGAGTAAACAGAAAATTTCCTAGTTATGCTGCACACCACAAAAAGTAAAAATGTTCACTCTTATTAGCATTTGCAATTTAATTTAGGTACTTTATACTATACTATTGACAATTATTATAATTATAATTTTGAAATGAAGCAAACTAGATTTGTATATATATACACATAGGTAATTACAAGCATGAATAAAAATAAGAAATAGTTGAACCTGAGTAGCACCAAAATAATAAAAGTTTTAAATGAATGGCTAATTTATTTTTTCTATTATAAGTATTGCATCAAGTTAAAGAAAATCAAAGTAAATAACTTCAATAGGTACACCAAATTTCGAACAGCTGTGAATCTGGAATTGTTCCAAATGAACTATTATTGATATCGAATAACTAATTTGATATTAATTCGTGTTGACTTTGTTTTCATTGAAAATTTATAAAAATATACCTTTATGTACTACAGATAATATAATACTATGCTAGTGCATGTACCTATTACATATTATATAGAGCATTTTTCTTGTGATGTGTGTGTGTGTGTGTGTGTGTCTTTAATGTGACAGTACTGACTAACTCGCTATTGCTACAAGTTAAACTAGCCGCTCCTCTCTGAAATAAGTATTTTAAACAACTTCCACTAAGGTTTATTATTATGCAATGGCTTATAATGAAACGCAACTTGGCCTCCCCATTCACTGAAACGTGATAACTGACGCTGATATTCTTTGTGGTGTGGTAATTTCCATGATAATATGAATGTGACACAATCGGTGTTTTGAATGGAAAACAATGCAATAAAATGTTATGGTATGCTTCATGATGTTATAAGTCGAAAACATCTGAAAAATAAATGAATGTAAAAAATGCGAATGCGAACGTCTGCACATTGAATCAATTGTGCATGAAAATGGTTATTAATTAGGTATCATATATTGCACAAAGGATAAGTTAACATTTTGCTAACGACGTCAAGTACCTACCTAATTAATAAAATTCTTTGAATATGTATAATGCTTGAATTTAGATTTGTTCATTAGTTTATAATATTTTTAATATAAAAATCACATATTCCATAATAAGAACTTCTTATAATGTAGATTAATTTAAAGCAAATAGGTAGGTCGTGAATTGACTATGGAATTGGCCATTCATACTCGATAATATAGATGAAAAGGATGATATCGAATACTTTAGAGCATATATTTTTTCGTTATCAAAGACTTTCACGGTTGAGTTTAGTTCATTGATTTATTTGGACCTCTTTGAATCATTTCTGCTTCTGAGAGGGAAATCGAGACGTAAGGGCTTTCTTAATATTACTAATTATAAAATATATAATTAAATAATAAATATAAACCGTATTTATATATTGCATACTTTACTTTACTTTATAATATTTGAAACATGTTTAAGTATTTGAAGATTGATAGGAGAATTACAGTATAACATTGTATCTATTCACACAATTAATCTTTCTGCATTTGTTATGTACAACTTTCATAAAATTTATATTTTTTATTTTGAGTAAGGACGTTTAAACATAAATTTTATGACCCCTCCCGATGCTCTTTATGACGGTATCTCTTTGCGTGTCAAATTTTTAGGGTTCTCCGTAGAACTGTGAGACGAGTTGCTAACAAAATTATTTATTTTTTCTTCATTCGTTTTGGAATTGCCACATAATATTATTATATTATACTGTACCTCACTAGATTCGATTTTCATTATTAAACATTACACATTGAATTAATGATTTTAATTGATAGAAACGACGATACGACGGTAGATACTTAGTTCCGTGCATCCAAACGTGTAAATTTTGTAGAGATATAACGATTGTCTCCTTCCCCGGGGGCCGTGAGTATCTTTGGAAGATTTCCCCACTTAAAAAAAAAGGTCCGATTTAATATATATTTGATTTTGTATAATATCTAGTAAGGAAACACAATAGAAAAGTTGCTAGTCAAAGAGTTATATGATACATCCATTACTGATATGTATTATGCTATCAACATAATAATAATCAGTGTTATTGCTAGCTCTACATTGTTGTTCATAGTCGGATGCTTGTTTTAGAACGCGCCGTATATATTCATTATCCTTTAGTCATTTTTGTTGTTTTGTAATATTTTAAGCATGACACTTATTAACAACACCAGACTACACCTCACCGGCGGCAAGTCTCATGAATAATTATTACGCTACGTAGGCGCTTTTGATGGTCCACTAAATCTTCTTTGTGAACATTTTACAAATGTATTTAATTCGCCATATGTAATTTTTCATACAGTATAATCATGCTAATTTCATTGGTATAATGTCACAATCTCAGTATAAACATAATCGAATGAATAACAGGTATTTTAACAAACAAAAGCTTTTTAAACATCTCGTTACATATTTATATGTCTATGTATATAACTTGGAGTGTGGGTATTTTCCTTCTCGAAGAATTGGGCGTTTAAATATTTATCACTTCCTGTGTACAAGAGGCGCAACGATTTCAAAACCAACCCGCAATGTGGAGCATAAGTGCGCGAGAAGCTTCGGAGAATGTTTGATAGTTGGGGATAATTTATAACGAAAGTGTTGCTATACTTTAAAATGTATAATAACGTTACGTATTTTAAGCTTCAAAAGCATATTTTGTGAAAGTAGCTACCGTACAGCATAAATTGTATTCTTTAATGACTTTTGAACTAGTCTTATATTTTCATTTTTACGTAGGTAGACAATATTAGACACAGATGCATATAACGTCGGCGCAATTTGTAGTTTCTAAATAGACTCTTCTATTTATAGGAGGCAAAGGAAAAGAATACTGTCTTATGAGCCTGCCATTGTCTATAACAACTTCATAACTACGTGACAGAAGTTGTAGGTTGCCTTGTTGGAAATACTACTTCTGAAAAAAGACGTTGACCTTTCCAACTTTCTCTTAATTAGTAGATATCGAGTTGTTATTTTATCAAAGCAATTAAAAACAATTGAATAGCCAAAAGTGGTTTTCTAATAAGATAGGTAGAGTTTTTTCGATATAACACCAAAATATATTTGGTTAAGTATGTATATCTAAATAGGTATAGGTATATTAAGAAGAGCTGGAACGTCAACACATTTACACATTGCACATGTTAGGCCGGGAGATACTGACACAAAATTTCGGGTCATTTGTAACAGGATGGCGGTCTAGAGGGGTCTTAGTACGCAATGACAAAAAGAAAAATGATGGTCAGAACGCTGGTACCGGCGGACTAGTCGCGTGGGCGTTAGTTACACTCGTCGGATAAATAGCGAAAGTCCTACGATTTGTAACACAAAAATTTTAGAATTTACCGATAGCCCTTAAAAAAGATGTACTGTGGTAGTGTCATGCCATACTTTGACGATGTGACTTACAGTCCGCCATACCGACGTGAATGCGTTGATTTAAAAAAAAAACAATTCAACCATTTGTACCGGGCTAACTTTTGCACAGGTAACCATCGTCGTGCAGCCATTTACTAAAATCGCCATGCCATACTTTTCGGACGATTCCAAATGGTCGCCATACCGCGGAAAATCTGCAAATTTTTGAATTTTTTTTTCTCGCCAAACGTTTTGTACCATCCTACATTTTTTTTTCAACAACTCCTGAATGATTATAAATAGAAGTGTGATAATGCCATACCTGTGGGAGGTGATGAATGTGTATAAGATTGTATTGTAATTGATTTCTATTTTTTTTTTATTCTTATTGTAAGATTTTATTCGTAGCACGATTACGATTACGATTTGACGATTACGATTTGTACGATTTGTAGCAGTATGGCACTAATTTTTCCCTCTATTAAAAATATGGCAAATATAATAATGGTCACGTTGCATCATATACTTTCCAAAAATGCCGTACTGGTACAAATCGCCAATTCTTTTCATTTTTTTTTACGTCTTGGCTTAAGTCTTACAATCATCCGCCCCATGTTTGCATTCTGCGATATTTTTTTCTAGGTAGAATTGTATACAAACAAACAGAATATAATAATCCCATACTGTAAAAAATTATTTTACGTATTGTACAGTCGTATTTTTGAAACGTGACGATTAAATTAATTTTTCAAGTATGGCAGCACTTTTTCCCCCTACTAGAAGTATGGCAAATATAATAAATAATAATAGTCACATTTTATCAAATACTCTCCAAAAATCCAAATGCAATACTGGTACAAATTGTTTGGCGAAAAAAAATTTTTTTTTTGCAGATTTTCGGCGGTATGGTGGCCATTTGGAATCGTCCGAAAAGTATGGCATGGCGATTTTCGTAAATATCTGCACGATGATGATTACCTGTGCAAAAGTTAGCCTGGTACAAATGGTTGAATTGTTTTTTTTTAAATCAACGCATCGCGTCGTTATGGGGGGCTGTAAGTTACACCGGAAAAGTATGGCATGACACTACCGCCTACATCTTTTTTATGGGCTATCGGTAAATTCTAAAATTTTTGTGTTACAAATCGTTTGACTTTCGCTTTTTATCCGACGAGTTCGACTAACGCCCACGCGACTAGTCCGCCGGTACCAGCTTTCTGACCATCATTTTTCTTTTAGTCATTGCGTAATAAGACCTCTGTAGAACCGCCATTCTGTTACAAATGACCCGAAATTTTCTGTCAGTATCTCCCGGCCTATGTATGTGTCATATTTTGCAATTGTTTATAAATACAGGGTGATGTAATTGGTGTAGTACGAATATCTAAAAATCTATGAAGAATTTTGTGATACAGTAAATGGAAGAATTATAGACTATTTTACAGTATTTAATAAAATCATTTAATTTTTTGTTCATTTTCATTAGAAATGTCAATTTTTCTCACCAAGGTGGAAATTTGGATGATAAGGATCTTGTTAGAAAAATATAAATTTTGACTAAAATCGGCATTTTTTTTTCAAAAATCAAATTACTAATTAATAATCAGAGTTATCACATTATTAAAAAAAATAAGCCAAACTTTACACAATTTTTACCTACTTGATGCAATCCTCAAAGATCATGGACATAGTGTATTGCGCCTTCCACCATACCATCCAGAACTCAACCCAATAGAGTTACTATGGGGCATAATTAAAGGGAAAGAAGCATCACAAAATGTGAACTTTAACTTGAAAACTGTGGAAGAATTATTTAGAAAGGAAGCAAATGCTATTAGTCTGGATATGTTTAGTGACGTTTGGAGAAAGACGCGAGAACATGAGGAAAAATATATTCAATTAGAACCAAAATTTATAATAACATTAAGAAATTCCGACAACGAAACATTGAGTTCTTCGAGCGATGAAAGTTACAGTGAAGTAGAAGATTACGATTATGATTAAATAGATTCTTCTTCTTCTCTATAGATACTGCTTTCTGACTTGGTGGTAAATGTTAAAACTGTTAAACTGTTATGACGATTCAAAAGTGCTTCTAGAAGAAGTCTAATTGTGTAAATGTTTGAGTTTGAGTTTAAAACCAATAGTGTGAAAATTATACAATAAACATGTAACACATATTTGTTAGCGCGTATTGGTAGGTATTACGTACTTACTACAAATATAATATTTCTTAGATAATATCTTTACTCGACCAAAGTCAGGAATTAAATTATTATTTGTTAATTGAATGATTATTAATACTTTTATCCAATTGATTATTATTAGAATAACTAATTAACTTCATCAATTGATTTACTTTTAAATTATAATTTTACAGGTAAATTATGAGAGCTTTCATAAGTAATTATATTTGCATATATATATATCTACAACGCACCCATTTTACAATTCAAGTCTAAAATGAAACTAGAGTCGCATTTATTTTTGAACATACTGTAAGTGAAATTGCATAAGTGTGAGTACTGTGAACATGCCAGCTTTCCCTAATTGACCGATAACTTTCATGAATTATTAAATGTCAAGCTCTAAAAATTGATGAAGACTGTAGAGTGCATGTACGGAACAAATTAATTTAATATATTTTTTTGATGGTAGTTAAATATTCACGTTGGTGAATTCCATATAGGCGAGTGAAATGCTTGTAGGGGATACTTTGATCATTTAATACCGTACAGAATTGGTCCCAATGTTGGGCGTAAACTGTAAATGTTTAAATGGACCATAAAAAGTGAATTTTATAAATATACGAGGTGACGTCTGTGTAAAGTTGTGTGAATGCTATTTTGGAATAGCTTGTCTTTCACAAATTAAAATTGACAAAAGTTAATATTTGTTATAAGAGTGTAAAAAAATAAAAACGTGTGTTTAAAAATACACGTTATTATATTTTACGAAATATGAAATGTGTATTTAGAAATACCAATTACATGTATTATTCATGTATAGATTAGTAATAACTTATAATTAATAAAACTAATCTGATATAAATAAGAGAGTAACCAATATTTAATATCGTTCAAGATAATAAAGGAAGCGATGCCGAGGATTTTGAAACTTCAAAGAATCAGCATACTCATCTCGATTCAGAAACAATGTAAAGCTATTGTTTACCTTTGTATAAGTTTACATTGTTCGTCAAGAAGTTTGATAAAAGAATCTGACTATAAGCTTGCGAGTGATCCACAGTCACCAAAAATGTCTCTAGCCTTCACATCAACATACAAATTCTATAGCTTATAAGATTATTTTAATACATAAAATAACGTTCCCTGTTGTACTCAATATACGCTAAATGAAGAAATAGATATTATGTAGGATGTATAGTAGTGCAATTCATTCATAGGTGAAAGGTATGTGACTTATTGCTTATTAATAAATTATTTAATATCAATACGTGACTGATAATATTTTAATGAATGAAGATAAAGTATATTCTATAAACCGTTATTTTTTAATATTTTCTTGATTGCAACAACTAAATTTAAATCTGAATGGCATAACAAAAGTAAACGCTTCGTATCTGCGTATGTTTTGTGTTAATTGGAAATATAATTCTGGGTGGTTCATCATACGACAAAATTTTATCGTGATCAACCAATCGCATTCAGTTTTGATCCCGCTGTAACAAAGGTGCGGCAGATAATGGGAATTTAACTGTATAATATACTTAACTATACGATAGAAGTTCTCACATTTTTGCACGTTTTTTAAATGGAAATTTTTATGACTTAACCTTGACCTTTCTTCGACATTATTTCCAGGAGTAGATACGAGCACTTTAACATAATATATTACTTCAGGCATACCATTATCTTAAAGAAGGCGTCTTTAATACTTGGAAATATAGGTGTTTTTTAAACAGAATAATTTTTATCTAGTTTCATTTGCAGTGTCGTTCACCCTTCTTGAATGCTACGATTGATTCAAGAGTTTATCGGTGGTGAATATTGATAGAGTTGTGGTTGGTGATATGTTAGTACGTGAGCTGAGATAGGAATCAGATAAGCTGTAATGCCCGTAATGGCGCGGAGCCTCCCGCCCTAGCGTTGAGTTTCGCTCGCAATTCACCTGAATAATGTATGCAAACATTCTGCTCAGCTTCGTCCTCACGGCAGGCGGGTATATTTTTCTTTCAATTCTAAATTTCCACATTTTCAGTTTTCTTAACACTCGTACATATTTGACAGCGTTAGATTACAATATTTATTTCTATCTAGCGTCTATTTACCAAAAAGTGAATTGTAAATTGCTATGAGGATAATAAATACTAAATAGTCGTTTGTAACATGAATGAACATACGTATTCACATTAGTACTTTCTGCACATGTCACCCATGTCTGCAATGCATAAGTTGTGATATCGGTAGATACACTTACATTTTAATTCTTACAAAAGCTATCACTTGTAGTGTAGTGATGGGCGATGGCGTTAAAATCATCAGAAAACAAATGAGTTAGGGACATGTATATTGTATACCTTAGATATGCTAAGCTATACTTTATTTTATAAATCTGAACGCCTTATGAATCCCCTTGAGAGTATTTTTCATCCCGGATAGCGTTAGCTCTTGACAACAGGAAGGAAAAGGTTTTGAGAACGTAAGTTATACATAAAATAGGTATATGTCGAACCTTATCGGATTGGTTTGAAGAGAGCTATTCCGATAATCTTTTATAAACCTACTAAGTAACCTGGGTCGTCTCTTACTTACAAACTGTAACTACTTTTGAGATATAGAATATATGTATAATATATATATCATGCGTTTTCACGTGTAAAAGCTTACTTTATTTCTAAGTACATTAGTACAGTATTGTTTTGACCTTTGCTGTTAACAAATTACAAACAAAAAGCATAGGTAATACATACAAAAAGTGTTTACATTATAGTAATGTAACATTCGGATTGTCTCAAGAGCATTCCCTCTTCTAAAAGAGATAGATAGGTAGATAAGTACATGTAAACCATTTCATATTGTGTATTTTACCAGTTATGTTACATAAGTTAGAGTTTTCCTAAAATCTTTATGCAAAAAATAAAATGTACCTTAATTTTATGAGTTATATGTTTTTAACTTTTTATACAAACTTTAAAAATGAACTCGGGAAATGTGCATAATTTTTGTGAAAAAAATCTGTAATCTTTATTCATGCGGTAATATAAAGTGCAATGTAACGTTCCGCTCTACTGCGCCTCACTTAAAATTTTCAATAGTCAAGATCTGATGAAGGTGACTTGAACGTTTATAAAATATGGATGCATCTTTTAAAATTGTTATTTATATATAAAGTTATTTAAATATCATTAATGAAATTCTTTTTAATCAAATCTTCATGTTGTGAAGCCGTTGGAAGAGTTTTAAATTATAGTTATTAACGTTGGAAGTTTTTAGTGCTTTCTTGTTTCTTAATGTACAAATGTGCCAATAATATCATAAACATCCCCTTAAGATTTATTTGATTATTAAAATTGTATGATGTCATTATCATTAATTAAATTTACTTCATATCACTGACTACAAATATTTTAATAAAGCATACGACATCCGTAATTTTCGTTAAAAGCTTTTTCAATTATGTATTATGAAGTAACGCGGTATAGAATATAAATTTATATAAAAAGTACGCCTCTTGAGGTATTCTTCTCTAGTGATATATAAACTGCATTCTTTTTCTTTAGTATTGTCGGCGGTTAACGACCTCTGCACTACAGTCGGCAATCTCTTAGCTAGTAGCCACAGTTAAACATTAATAGGCTGCAATTCCAGTTCAAGCATTTACTGTTCTAATAACATTATACGCTTTATAGCGCTTCTCGGTTCCAACCCAACATAACACGCTATTACGTAAAAATGTATATAAATAAAATATTTTCAGTATGTGTGTTCATGTCGTGAAAGAATTACTACACTATCAGTTGTAGAGCAAACGTTCTACGTGACTACAGCACATTTACGTTTGCTATAAGTAGGTACAAGTATTTACGGCTTTTACAATGTACTTCTTCTGGTACTATATGAATCTTAATACTATTATAAAGGCGAAAGTTTGTAAGTATGGATGTATGGAGGTTTGTAACTCTTTCACGTATAAACTACTGAATGGATTTGAATGAAACTTTACCACAATATATCTTATACATCAGAATAACACATAGGATAGGTTTTATCCCGGAAATCCCACGGGAACGGGAACTATGCGGGTTTTTCTTTGAAAACGCGGGCGAAGCCGCGGGTGGAAAGCTAGTTTATAATAAAGTATAAAACGTATCAACCTATGTTTGTCGTGTAAACGTTGCTATTTTTTTCACCGTTTGCAAAAGCTCCTTTACTGGGTTAGTCTCCTGATTGTAAACACTACCACCATCCATGAACTTTTGCAGAGCTATAAGGTAATTTGCAGACCGTACGTCGCTACAAATAGTTTGATGAATTTAAATGGATAAATATTAAATGCATAAAGAAAGAAAGGATTGACGAAGAGAATTAAGGAAAGGATAAGGAAAAGGGTTGCTATAACTTTTGAGTTTTTTGTATGAGTTCTTATTTGCCAGACTAGAATGAAGAATGAGAAAATTTACATAATTAAGTACCTACAATACATAGTAGATGTGCCTAAATGTAGTTGAAATGATAATGTCTAATGTCTATACCTACTAAATATAGGGTGTCAAGAATAAACACTCTAATATTTATAGGTGCTGAATGTCACGAGTGTAAATGTAACACCTACCTATATGACCTGGCATATACTATAAAAAGAACAACCTGTGTCCCGTCAGATATGGGCCATTGAGTTTATATCAAGCTTGACCTAGATTGCACCTTTAAATTAGATGGCCCTTAACCTTAACTATTTATAGTTATATAATTTATAAAATATCAAATATTTTAGAAATTTAATTCGTCACTAATAATTACTGAATTTTCCCAATTTTATGGTTTAGAAGCTGAGTGCCCAAGCAACAAGAAAAATGAGCTAAATTTACATTTTAAATTTATTTGGAACTTAAATGAATTTGTATAAAGCGATATCAAACATTTTATATTTTCAACGATCGGCACAACCACCAGTTTTAATACGATATGCGATACTAGGCAATGTATGTATGAATATCATATACAGCAATATAGCTCCACGTTGGCATGTTAATTAATATTCCTATTTGAGTTGTATTTGTCTGTGGAATGTGTACTAGTATTGTACATACATGTATTTCAAATTGCCTCTTTGGTCTATTGATTGGCATATTTGGCTGTTGAAAAATTTCAAATTTCAATAAAAACCCTTGTTATGAAGGTGGGGGTATTCGAAAACCTCGAGCACGTATAAGAATCACTCCTGCACCCACCAATGGTGTCTTTTTTCCTCTCACAGGTACTATTATTATTTTTGAGTATAAATTCTACAAGTTTGCTCTATTATATTATAAAAAAATGCAAAAAGTACAGAGCTAAAAATAATTTCAGATTAAAATTACCAAGAAAATTTAAATTGTATTTATAAGAAAAGTCAATTTTTTATCTCTAGTCTTAGAAACATAACAGAAGTATAAGCTAGAGAAAAACACAATAACATAAATCATCATGAGAAAATCTATGCGTTTCATACAACTATTTCCTGGGAACGTATATTCTTAAACAGAAGTAGCATTTAATAATAATTGCTTCATATGCAAGTGCAGTCTATTCATTATACGTTGAGGGACAGTGCCCTTATAATGAGATGTCGCTTAATAGAGGAGAGTCCCCGAGCTAAAAGTTTAAGTAGTGATTGTTTCTATTCAGAATTTATAAAAATTAACAAGTCTATTTAAATGTTGCCTTTAATATTTCTATACAGATTTAAACTGTATTCTGTATTCTTTCAATTGTATTAATTTAGCTCGACAATTAGATCTTTCTGTTTCAATGCTTTCAAATTTTCGCAGTTCAACAAATTGACTGCGAATTTCAACGTTTTAATTTATATATATTTTTTGTAATATAACAAAATCTGTTTACATTTTCAAGTGCACATTCATTAACAATGAAAAATATTGTATTGTAAGTAAGTTCGGCTTGTATTTAATACCATTTAACATTAAATAATAAAAATATTATGATTCATTGAATTAATGTCACATGTATAACTGAATGAAGATGAATATAAGTTTTTTGATACATAATAATATTTTATTTATAATAATATTCGATTCATCGTCGATATGTACAGTTTTCGAAATTGCCTGCAGTAGCTGCAAAGTGCAAGACGATAGAACGTTGTAAGGGTCGTCTCTTTGAACTATAGAGAATCTTGTCGCAGTATAAATCACGATAAACTATTTTTTATAGCACGATTAATATTTATTACAAAGCAGCGCATGTTCTGTTACCTACAGTGTCTTCGCAGTTATATTCAATGTTATTCTCAATTGCCCTTGTTGACTTAAATAAATAAATTGTTAATTGAGAAAGCATTTCTGTGTCACCCATAACTGTAGAGCACATCACGGCCTATTTTTTCATTCAAGCAGTCTATGTTCAGAAAGTCCCGCTTTCATTCAAGATTTCTTTTATTTAGTATAATATTGAGCTTCAGATATAACTCGGTAAAGCGGTTTCAATCTAGTCATGTTTTTTGCTTTTGTGGAGAAGCTCAAAAGCTGCTCCTGGTCTGTAAGAAAAGTTATAGATTTAGGTTTTTTAAAAAGAGTTTTTACTGCTAGAGTCTTATTATGGCTTTAAAATGTTCTTTTACTTTTTACAGAAAATTGCACGCTCATCGAAATAGCTAAAAATTTACAAAATCAGTTCTCATGAAGATTATCGTCGTTTATTTAAACGAATATTAATTAATAATAAATTTAAATTTAATCAAGTTTCGTAGAGATCCATTATTTTAATTAAAAAAATAGGTCATCACAGCTATCTTACTTTCTACCAAAAAGTATAAAAATTAAGGAATTTAATAAATAAGCGTCCTTGACACAATAACCTTTGGCTCGATAACGAAGGTACAGGTACTTTATAATACTCGTACTTTATTACAATTTTTTTGCAATATTCATATTTATACTTATAAACACTTTGTAGAAACTCTGTAGTCTTAATGCTCAAAAATAATTTATTACATACCTACGTATCTCGAGGTTAGGTTACACCGTTGATAAATAAATCTTCTCTTTACCTTTACTTGAATTTGAATTAATATATAATAGTAAGTTAAGTGTAAGTGTAATTGTTACTGTATTTAGTAGCAACAACATAAAAGAAGATAAGTTTTTCTACATTTACTATAACAACGTCTACGCAATTGCGTAGCAGCGTAGCACTCGAAGCGTAGACTTGTAGTAATTCATTGAACAACATCTTTTTCATAAAAAGGCCAAAACTGTCTATAAAGTCATATTTTTATTAAAATATTATGATATCTTAAATGTACAACGAAAATAGCTTGATATTTAGGTAACAAAGCATTTGTGTTTTTTACTAGTTTGTTTCAAACTGCGGTTAATAGGTAAGTTAAAAATATTTATTACAAAATGACCATGCAAGAGTATACTAGTCTTGTTTCTTTATTAATCTCATTTCATGTCACTAAATGTTCCATTTAAATTTTGCGAATATTGTGTCGCTTTTATAAAAGTGATTCTGCACCTCGAGTCTCGACCTCCCTATGGGACTCCTACAGACTGGTTAAACGCCAACGCGCAGTTCATTACTTTCAATGATGTCTTTAGTGTACGGGGAATTATTAGCCTGGCAAGAACTGCTTTATAATGTAGGCGTTATTAATGTTATAAAAGTACAGGAATTTCATTTCATTACTTTAATCACGTACACCCTATATTAATCATGATTTAAAATTTTGTCGCTAATGGTATATTTCATCACTTTTATGTATTTTGAAAGGAGCATTGGAGATATAAAAAAGAAATTGATTTAAAATTTATTGTGAATACTGCTCCGTAAAACAACACTAGGTGCAATAGGTTGTAAAGGCATAAATATCAACATACATTTATAAAGAACCTATAAAATGGTTTCAATTTATTTTGAAATTAATCCTTAGCATTGTTTAACTAAATTAGGAAAAGAGATTTCTTTGGGCTGCAGCCAGTATATCGGAGATTACCTGGATAAACCTACCTTTTATAAACTCACATTGTACTAAATTGGGTATGCCTTATTAAAAATGCAACACGGGTGTCGACACAATCTTTTAACAATGTGCATTTTTAAAAAAAACAGAATTGAGATTTGAATAAAAAATTAAAGGAATAAATAATGGAGAAGGAATAAAAGGAGAGACAGAATAGTAGGCATTTACACAGTTGGTATTGGCTTGAGATTTTTTAGTATTTACTGACTCTACATTCACGAATTGTTATTCGACACTGTACTTTCTTTGTTTTTTTATTAGGTAGTAGGGCTTTCGTCTAGGTCGGCTTATTGATTTTGTTCAATACTGAGGGAAAGTTTTCTTTAATATGTAAAGAAAATGTATGAGGAATTTATTTTAGGAAAAATAAAAATAACATTTTAAATGTAGTACATTTATTACTTACTCGTGACAAATAATTACATTAAACATATAATTGCAATTGCTAAGTATATTGAGCTTACAGATTTCTCAATTCCTATATCGGCCAAGCGAATCGCCTTTATAATAATACTGACTTCCAACTCGACAGTCATCAGTAGACAATAAAACGCAAATCGTACATATTTACAATAATCAAATAAAATTTTGACACACATTTTATCACAAATGTTTACACGATAACAGTAATTAATTCTAGACACAATAATGTTTATAGTAAAAATACTGTGCACTATATTATAACGTAAATAAGGTTGTGGTTTTCCCAAATATTACCTCAAAGGATATTAACAGACACTTGACAGTATTAAATGACTAAAAATGTATTGAATTTTAGTTGACAGGTAGAATGTAGCGTATTGACGATGTTTGGCTTAAGGACATTGTAAACTACACTGAACATGACAATCATAGGAAATATGAAGACCTGCAGTGCGTTGTGATTTAATACTTAGAAGTCCTCTATCTAACGACTAATTTAAATAATTAAGGACTGGATATAATCAACTATCGTTAAATCTGCGGATAGTCGAAGATGATTGATTTCAAATTTACAAAAAAATTAAAAAATATATATACATACGTAGGTTTACAGGCACATGTTTAATCGTTTTAACACTGATTGCAGAACCCTAATCTGCAGGTCATTGTCTACAGTCTATAAAACTTATTCTAAGTTTCTTAAAAATGTTGACTATTCAGTCGGTTCTCTTACAAACTATTGCAAATATTCTATTACGATCGTGACACAACTCGACATGAAATGTATACATATTATGTAGTTTAACTAGCCTATATACAAGTGTGAATACTACCTTCTATCTGATAAGAAGATAATTTAGAATATCTCTTTATTTTTTAACCAATAATGGGATGATTTGCGAATCTACGTTATTTTACACAACTATTGTGCATTCGGTCGCTCATTCATAATATCAACTCTAGAACAAAACACATCAAAATTTAAATTAATTAAAGTAGGCATTATATTATTAATAATAATAATGAGTTAATTAGTTCCATACATTATAATTGTACTTAAACATTAGC
This sequence comes from Colias philodice, assembly GCF_061535455.1. Classification (NCBI taxonomy): domain Eukaryota; kingdom Metazoa; phylum Arthropoda; class Insecta; order Lepidoptera; family Pieridae; genus Colias; species Colias philodice. The sequence goes on from NC_143093.1 coordinate 5,398,205, forward strand.
GTGTCGAAATTCTTGTGTAGAAGAAAGGTAAAGGTAATATAATAAATGGTTATTTATTGTTACCAGTTTTGCGGAAATGTAAATTGTGAAACTATTACTGACATTATTTTTTTCTTCTTTTCAGATATTGTATCCATTTTAATATATTAATGTAGAGTTTGTTTGAGTACGCTTAAAAAATCCAACATTTATTTCTGCGTTGATCGAGGTCAAATAATGAAACGATATAACTACAACAGACTACAAAGATTTTTTCTATCTAATTTTTCTTCTTTTCTCATTCATATAACTATGATAAATTTCCATAGATAAGCGGGCAGGTATACACCACCTAATTTCTTCCAAAAATGTTACGACTATTTACTCAGAATTACAAGGAGATACGATATTGTTTCTAGTTCTATCAAATCTTGAGATAAATAATTATATATATACTTTCAACCGTACAAAATGTGTATATGTACTTTCAAACGTAGATACTTTGTACACTGGCCCTCTCATCGAGTGAAATGATTTGGGTACCGTGGGTCGACCCACTTGATCATAAACAAAAGCGATCAACCCGTTCGCCCACGCCGTATCACATCCTCTGTAGGACCAATACTTTTTAAACAACACAAAAGCTAAATCCTTACAAGGGTCAAGGTATAGAATTTTTGCAGTACAACTGCAGTAGATATATTTAAATTTACAATGTACATTGTACAGTAACTAGTGTGAAAAAGTGAATTGTTCCAACTAAAATATGTAATACAATGTCATCCTATTTTTTTAATAATTAATGAAATAAAACTAGTCTAGTACATATATCTATCCCGTCCGATTAGGGCCCTTCCGGCCTCCTCCACTCATGTCGCTAGTCGCTACCAGGGTGAACCTTCAGTTCACTCCCGCGTCCGCGTTAAAATGTAGAAGCCCTTCTGGCTAACATTGAGAAACACCACAAAAAAAAAACATATATCTATTGACTTATTGATTATTTTATGCGTCAAAGCGTGATAAAAAAGCGCCCTCTTTCTAATACTTTTTCTATTCCCTTATAAACATGAATTATTAACACTCCATCGCATCAACTGAATAAAAGTGTCAATGTCCTTATCTCTATAAAGTTTGTATAAGTTTGGCACACACGAAATTATTGGCCTAAGATTGGCACTTATTAATGCTGTGAAAATAAACATGTATAAAATTGCGTAGGTGCGTCACTATACTATCAATATCAAAGCGGTCCTCGTTTAAACCTATTAAAAATTTCGACTTCAAATTTTATCGTCCATTTGTTTACTGTTTACACGTTGGTACATAAATTGGCGTTTTCCATCCAGTAGTAAAAATATTTGCTGTTTTCTCTCCCGAAACATTGAATAAAAATTGAGCGCCAAAAACAAATGACAATTATTTTATTCTAAGCATAAGTTTAAAACAGGGCTGACTTCTAAATGGATGGTAGGTAATTCTTAATTATATATCATACTACAAAAACCACTGGATTGACCTTATTTTTATTGTTTATAAAAATGTTATGATTCTATTTGATTATTAGATATTTATTACCATTATCTATTGCTGCACTAAATTATTGTTCTACTATTTTTGAACGTATTATGTATTATATTCACATTTATATGATTCTTATAAGCAACTTGGAATACTTTAATAATATTATTTAATTAATGCAGTACAAATATTTAGAAAAATTATGCTATTTCAAATGCTCCATGCTCAAGTCGAGTGCGCTTAAGTTACAAACTGCGGGTTTCTTTCAACGAGGTATTGTGTACAATAACATGTTGTGTTCTTTAACAATGTATGCAAACCATCGCTAAGTGGAATTATAAGTATTGTGTCTTTAGTTAAGGAAACGCTGCTGTCTTTAAAATGATATGACTTCTCAAGAAAAAAAGAGCAGACAATTGATGGGTTATTCTAATAAACTCAGCGTTTAGACTAACAAAGCAGATAGAGTATTTTGGTTTTGTAAATGACATCACAAATCAGTATATACTTAATATAAATAGGTCTTACGTAGGTATCTTAAAAATCATCAAAATATTACATTGAATCTTAAATTGATCATTTTCCTTTAAATGTGTCGTTGTTTATAAATGTTGTAACTCTAATATTCAAATTTTTAGTATAACCAATTGACGTTTTTTTTTTGAAGACTGGTCCTAGCACTTTCCTCTATAGTTATATCATGGATTATCATACATAAAGATGGACAAAACATACAAAACAAGGAGGATATAACATTAACGCAAAGGGTTATTTTAAAATCTATTGTAAATTACGTCCCTCTCAAAGTCTATAGAACGGTAAAGGCACGGTTATGATGTGTATGGCACTTATTATACGGGATTAATAATTACGACAGAAAGATGGATTATCTAAAGGGTTCAAAACACGCTCTATACTACACATTAAATAGAGGAAAGCGTTTCAAGGCACATACTTTTAGAAACAACAGTAAAGTGGTACATGAAAAAACGCATTTGCACCACCTATGTCTAGTAATAAAATCAGAGCGACCGCTAGAAGCGTGACCTACGACGAGATAGACACAATGAGATCCTCAGAGTTAAGTTAGAATACCGCAACCTCGTATAGAATTGCATTTAACATACATCGTTCCACATAGTCACAAAATGTAGTAATATTAACGAAGCTCTTAGTTCACCAAAATGGGTAACGCACTATACAAAATTCCATTCGATTTAAATTCGCACAACACTCAATTTAAAATTGTTCCGTTTCAATAGTCACACACTCTGCCGTTAGCGAAAGGAATGTGGTTCCCGTTAACTTTCTCGTGTACCCGACAGGAGTGGACCTCCCGTCAGAAGGGTGGCGGCTGTCGTCTGTCACACGGGAGATGAAGGCAAGCGCCGCTGCACAGGTGGCGTGCAGCGTGGAAGAAAGCCGGGGCACGCGCCGGCGGCGGCGCGCGGGGTGGCAGCACTGGGGACAGCGAGCCCGCGCCCGAGGGACTCTCCCTGTCGGCCGCGGAGGGCGGGCGCTACACGTGCGTGCACGCGCCCGCCGCGACGGGTCACCCGCCCGCCAAGATGTCCTCTGGCTCGGGCGACCAGCAGTTGTCCGACAGCCAGCACCCCACCACCACCGTCACCACGCCGATCAGCAAGGCCAGCACGATGTATACTTCCGCGTTTCCTGCCCGATGTCAGATAAATACATATTTATTTAAACAATTATAATAATATTTGATATCAAGTAGCTAAGACTAGTAATGAGAATGGACGAAAGTCTATTTTATATTTGATGCGAATTCTATGCATGAAAATTTTTCATTTAAAGCTGTTTCATTTACAAATCTTTAAGGATAATAGAAGCTTTGACGCAAAATGTAAAAATAAAAGTACCTACGCAATAAAAAATAGTTTCAGTTGAAAAACGGTTGAAGTAGGGATTATAATATCAAAGTTTTATGTAAAGGTAGATGTCGTTTTTCTCATGAGATGACATTCATTTTCAACTATTTATATTTAAATAAAGAAGTCACTACGGTTGCATTATAATTATACTTTCTCTTGTCATAAAATATAATTGCAGTTCCAGAACAATTATACGTGTATTTTTTAAAACGGAAACAAGGTTGTTCTTATATAAACTGTTTTGTTAAAGATTATGAAGTTTATGCACATTCTAGATATAATGTTAATGCTAAATAAAAATTGTAATTATTATTTATCATTCAAAATAAAATATAAATAATATTAATTTTAGCCGAAATAATTTTATCGAGTTTACATATTAATAAAAGATTTATACTTATATAGTGCACAAGTTTTGTAAAAAGGCAGTGTAATCCAAAGAAATCCCTAAACCCAGACAATTTCCCCATGCCGAAGTGATTTGAGCAATATAAAACACACTATTTCCATAATATGGAAATTTTACCAAGTTGTTTCCGAATGCCCAATGGCTGTCTGCTTCGCCACAATGAATTGATGAGAGTGGGGTCGCCACGAGTGCGCCAGTCTCGATACCCCCGTCCTCTGGAATACTGACTGAATCTGCACGAAAACATGTTAATAGTATAATACACACACTTGATGAAACCGACTTCAAATCACGGTGACATGCTCTTATTGAGGAGTAGTTCTATTGTTATTCAACTGTATGTTCTTATTTAATCAATATTGTATCAAGTTATCTTATTAATTTTACTTTAGAACTTTCTCCTACTTGAAATCGGTTTAAATGCCCATAAATTATGTTATCAAAAAGAAAAAACACCGATAATGCCGTCAGTGATATATTTAACTATCATCTGCATTGTAAGTGGCAGGAGAGACTGATATCGTCACCCCATAATGAGGCAATAAATCGCTGAAGGCTCTGGAGCAAAGCCAAAATATTTAAGGCCGAAGCTAGCAGACCTTTGGCATCGGTCGTAATAAATACAATAGCTGAAAAGCGAAATTGAATTGTTAGCATTCCATCATCAGGATATTCCAGTACTAGCGGATCGTGCAGGATACTTACACCTACTCTCATACGGAGCTATCTATCTTAACGTGTTTCATGCGAATGCAATTTAACTACTGTGAAGAGAACTAAGGCCAGTTCTTTATGATCCAATAATGTCTCATACAAAGGATACATCAAACAGCTTTTAAAAATTATAGCATTCACAAAGGAGTCATATATTTTTTGTTATATTGTAATACTGAAAGTGTCACTAAATTTAGTTTCAACAATTCAATTTCGCACGTTGATAATTTTACATTAACCTAACAAATAAATTCTCGTATTCATTCAAACAATTGCAAACCGAGTGTTAATATTTTATGACTTTCAAGTGATATACAATGTAACACTAATTACATAACTGCCAATTTTTGAGTATTGAACAGGAAAAAATATTATTTCAATGACAAAATAATACCTACCTACATACTCATAACATATTATCTACCAGAGACGTGCAAATTATGTCGTCCTCATGCAGTTTTGCTACCTGCCTACACATAATCATCGATTACATTCGATGATTAACATTAAATAGCACTTTAATATGAAAATAATTACAAAACGTTACAGTGTTTACGTTTCTAAATAATAAGTTACTTACATTATCTCGTCGGGGCCGTTTTGTTGCGGTTGTCAACATTAAATACATAACATGACTCACACAATATATTCAACGACAACAATAGATATTATAGCACAACAACAATTAGTTATTACATTTTAGCTGAAAGGTGTTGTGTACCATACTTTAGGTCACTATAGTGACATGGTTAACTCTGTGAACTCAAAAGAGGTTCGGAAATTATTTTAGAAAGGAAATTTAAGTAGAATTCTACGAACTTTTTATTTCTATTCACTTAATTAATTTAAATATTTATTTTATCAGGTTCAATTTTAATCTACTGTGATTATGTTGAAGTATGCGTTCAATTATAATGTTAGTTTTAGTAAACCTAGCACATGAATAAGGAAATAATTTACTTTTTCATTTCAAAACATTTGTATGTGTATAACTCAGTTTCACTATATTAACAAGATGTTTGAATATTTATTTTATTACATTTTACCAAACAGTAACTTGACATCATCTAATTTACATGAGATAGGTACGTAACAATTTCGGTTATTACCATAAAATGAGTTTCTACATGAAATAACTTTTACAGCCGTTTCAATTTAATTGGATAGTGCAGATCGATACACTTGTCTACATAGTAACGAGGACTAGAACGAATAGATGGGAGTGCTATCATGTTAGAGTGCTTCGGCTACAAATCACTGTTTGACTAGATCATATTCGAATCTAGCACGAATACCAATCTATCACTAATCTACATCTTCATTTCGAATGTAATGTAATACCTTTACGAGTTCACGTTCATCAAATATGTACCTATTGTGTTAATGCATTTTTACATAAATACAGTCAGGTATTATGCACGTATACGAGAGCACAAGATTTTCAATACGATCTTCGTAAGGCATGCAATATAGCGGATAATAAAATTATGTAGAGACGTTTTATTGTGGGTTCTAGTTGACCCCTATAAAGATCCGATACAAAGGCTTTGTGGACGGAGTTACAATGTGTATAAAGAGAGACAAGTGACCTTCATGCATTGACAATATGGAGTGCGGTGTACAGGTAACAAAGACTTTTATAGGTCATAGTCAATCGCCACTTGAAATCTCTTAAAAATTCTAATCTTGAGACTCTGAAATTATAATGAAGGGCTGTTTAAATAACTAATGGGAGATGGAAGAAGACGTAAAGGTGTTTGGAACTGATTTATTGATGATTGCGCTGCATTTCGATGGACTAGCATTCCGCTAGTGGCTTCGCACGAGTGCACGTTACAATCCTGCATTTTGTATAAGTTAGCCTTAGATGTTCTATCGATCTTTATATCTGAATGGATTATTTTCATTTAAGAAAAAGGAAAGTAAAATCTTGCAATGTAAGTATATTTTAATTTAGATTTTAATGAAAAAAGAAGATTTAGCAGCAAGATTTAGTAGGTATAATCTGAATATTATGCAATACATTTTTGGTGAATATTTCGAAGACATCGAAGAAACAGGCAACAGCTAACTATTTATACTGAACGCCGAAGGAAACGTAATGAGGCTATTAATACCCTCCCACTACAGAAGATCTATTTGGATACCGCTAATTGTTACCTATGTAGTGTAGTGTTATGTAGTGTTTGTAAATGATTTCGTTCCCAATATGTAATTGTGTTATATACAACTGCGCCGAAACCTTATAGCTGAAATCTAGCTCTAATTTCTAGAAACTTGTCGAAAATTATAATGTTCCACAGTAGAATTCACTTATTCATGTGCTAATAGAGAACGCATTCTCCAACAGTTGGATTGAAATAGTTAGGTAGTTTAGGTGAAAACAATGGTTCGTACCTGCGGACGCCGCCGACGCCGGCGGGCGGTGCGGTCGAGTGAGAGACCCCGGGCAACTGCGCACCGCCCTGCACGCTGCCTTGCGGCGCGCACACACACCACCCTGTGGTTTCGTAGTAAACATCGCTGATTATACATTTGCTTTACCGCCGTTACCCACCGACCACCCACACTCTTTGCGAAGCTACACTTAACGGTATATAATCCAAGGTAACATTAAACCTGGTTAAAACACGAAATAGTAAAGTGATCATGCCGATGTGGCCTCATACTATTAAAACGCCAGTACTATACAACGAGAAGACTAACGGTGCATTTACATCAAACGAACAAAGAGCTAGAACTAGAGCAAGAGCATTCTTTCGTGATCTTTTAGTAAAAACTTTATCTTTAGTGTAAACCAAAACTCGTGTTCAGTGTTGATTAATATTAGAACATTGCACAGAATCTTTTTGAACGCACTAAGAACAACGAAGAATGCTTTACGCCTGTTTACACTAAAATAATTTGACAAAGTGGGGTTAGAATGAGCATTCGCTCGTTTGATGTAAATGCACCTAAGGCACACGTTACCGTGCAGTTAAATTGATATAAAATGTTTTCTATGACCATTGGTCTACTTACTTTATTACCTCATAAAATTGTTAGTGAAAATCAAATTATAATACATGCAAATAAATAAGACTCTACACTCTATAATGATTAGGTATATTTTTCAGTTTTTAACTATTTCAATGTAAAATGAGAGAAAAATATCTACTAAATAAGTAGGAAGTATAATCTTTATTATGTATCTTCAATCAATATAATTGTAATCGTAATTTGCTATAATTATAAATAAATACAATGCCCTATAATTAAAAATAAACTATGATGAATAATGTACGAGATATCCGATACCTCAAGTCCGTTAAGAGTAAACTTAGATTGAATATTAACTGAGCCTTATTCAACATCGTAATACTCGATACGCTCTCAGGCGGATTTTTAAATTAACAATTCGTGGCAATTAAGACTTCCCCTGCAGAACAATACAAAGGAAAAGAAAGTAGATGTTGCATGTTCCAATAGGGCTTTATGCTCCCGAGTTTTCATCATGATAAATTAATTACTGCCGTGGTAATATCCTGAATTTATAAACCGCAGTATGTTCGTTAATTTCACTATTGTCAACTCTTCAATTTCAATTCTATGCTTGAAATAATATGCATTGTTTTCATTTTAACACTGGATTAACTGTTTGGTTTTTGATCGTAATAATTATCTCTTTTATGAATATTTAAAGTATGTATTTGGTATTTTTCAACATGTACATCAAAATACGTCAATTATTTTTGTACATAAACAACTGCAGCTCCCCAGAAATACGAATATTTCTCACGACTGAAATAAAAAATTTAAACAACAGAGGCGGTTTATTCTAGATACTTAAATTATATTTCAATTATAACAATAGTTATTTTTAATAAATTAAATGCTTTATCTAATGTATCTATACAAATTTTGGTGAAATAATCTAAAGTCACAAAATGATAATGTGGAATCTTTTAATTCTCTACGTAAAAACATTCATACTCATGTATAGAAAGACAATACACTATTATACACTTCATGCACAAAAAAATGTGTGCTTATTTTAGGCAATGAAAGCATAGCAGATATTTAAATGGATTTTAGCTTAGTTTCAGAGATTGTCTGAGCATTCATTCATGTGGAATATTTCATTTAATATAACGAACAACGGTTATGCCAGCAAACTGTTGTTTGATATTCACTATCGGGGAACAAAAAGTAAGCTGAATTTAATAATTCAATAGCAAATTTATCTCCATGTGTTTTAATTAAATTATTTTTAAAATATACAGGTACCTTTGTTTGATAAAAAAAAACATATTCATAATTCAACCTACATAATTTTTCTTCGTTCTAAAAATTTTAACGAACCCGACTTCAATATTTCTTTTATAAACATTTTCATCTAGCCCGGGACGCGTTCATGCGGACTGATGTGAATTGATTCGCACGCAGCGTTTTAAAGCATTTGTAAAATACTAGTATTGAAATAAAAATTATTCAGATTATTTACCTTCCATTTTGTGAGGAATTTCAAAATAAATAGTGATATGACACACTTTTACACACAACAAACAATCAATTTGATATTTTTTAATAAAAAAACAGCGCGTGTGCCGAGCACACATGTCAAAAGTGAAACTTCTTTGACAAGATTCAAAGAAACCAAAATCATCACCTTACTCCATGACGTGACGGTATTGCCATGACGCAACATTGAAATACTCTCAACGTGCCTAAGGAAGTTTCACTTCAAAAGGAATATTTTGTTGACAAGATTCTTTTTTTAGCCTGCTCTACTTTTACTAGTCGTATTAAACACCCTCACTCATTCGTTTTTTTTATATAAAATTAATGTTTAAGGATATAGGGGGTAGACGGGGTAGCGATATGAAACTTAATAAAAAAATACGTGTGGCACTCGAGGACTGCCGTGGTAAAGCTATTGCATAGCATCTCACTGATGCTGTGCCGGTTGGAGGGGGGGGTGTTAGGTGTTTTCGTTACGGAAATTTTACATTCGGTCGCCACGCTCAAAGTCTGAGATAAAAGCTATGCAATAGCTTAAAATACGTAAATTGCAGCCTTTTTATCAATTTTATGCAATTTTTCGTTCCGTTAATTATTTTCTCTGAAATGAATCTGATTATTTATTGTTGAATAAAGCCTATGCTTATAAACAGTCACAAAATTACTTGAAATGTATACACACACTCGAAATCTTAGTCTAATGGTATTGACACAGCTAGAGCTGTTAAGTATATATACTTAACGAGATATATCTCGTATATTAAGAGCTTCGTTCACTAACCACTAACTAAGAATACAGTGATCTCTAAATAGTGTACCTACACGTGTCTACAGATGAAAAACATGTAAGTAAGTACCTATACAATGTACATTTATACCAAACTATGTAGTCGGAAGTTTAAAAGTAGTTTTCTTACTAGTTAGTACATCATAAGCTTTAGAGAGTCCCATTCAGCTTGAAAGACGATAAATAACTCAACTTCAGCAACTACTCTCTTGGTAGGTACTTGCGTCGTGTGCGTCACTTCCAACAAGCTGCTATTATTTTCAAGCTCGTGCAAGACCGAGTTAAACTTATTTTTATAGTTGAAGCGTCCTTACCAGCGAGTGCTGTGAGAGTGGCCAACGCAAGGAGGGCGGAGCGGCTGAATGCCATGTCATCAGGGCATGCCGCTCGGTGCGCGCTGCGTCATCGCCGGCACATGCCTTCGCACCTGCTTGCTTATTAACGCGACCTGCATGGAGTAAAAAGAGAATGTATGCCATTAGAGTATTTGATATTCTCAGTAAAACACGACCTGCAATTAGTAGATTAAAATAACGTCTGCTGTAAAATATCTACGTGATGTTCTAGCATAGAAACCTTAGGTATCGTACCATTCTAATGCGAATTTATGTACGCTTGAAATTTTAATTTTAATCTAAAATTGTAATGAATTATCAAAAATATAGAGACTTCAAATGATTCCAAAAAATATTTCAATTTATTTTGTTTATTATAATTACATATAATGCAGTTTCTGTTTCATTAATAATTATTTTAAATGAAAATTGTGCATAAATTTTATCTGACTATTCAAATGCGCTTGTAATGCAAAGTGGCCAGAATGAACTTTTCTGTTTTAATTTGAAAAAAATTTAACGTGTTTTCAAAAAATGGAGCGGATTATAGAAATGAAATACAATTTTATTTCATGCATTTTGTTAATTGCGTAATGTTCCATTGTCAGCTGTCAACATCATCTATATTTAATTCAAGGAAGAAATTAAGAGCTTTTATTTCGTTATATATTTATTTGCTACATAATATTTTACAGCTATTTTTCATATATTTTCTACATAGGTATAAATAACTATTCGAAATAAAAAAATGTATGTTATTCATTTCTCTTGCACTCAATACAAAACACATTATTTGTAACAAAAAGCTCTTACAAAAACAATTATTCGGTTTACACAACGAAACAAAACATGAGTTCCAGCCCTGTTCACATACCGCTCTTAACCAAAAACCGTAAAGGGAAGTGTAACAGGTGGTACATATTTGATGATTTTAGCTGAGCCTTCGTTACTTTGTTCGCCTGAGTAAAAGATGTGAGCTGTCGCTACAGGAGAGGAGGCACTCGCTCGCTGCCACGACGCGAGATTTGTACCAACTATTGTCCAACAATAACGCTTTACAATTTTGTCTATTTCTATAAAATGTAAGTCTTAACGTTTGCAATGGTATTGATTAGTTATAAAAGGAAAGATTTTTAGCAGGAATTGTATTGTAATTGTAATTCTAGTTGGATAAAATATAAAACATAAAATAATAGTCCAAGGTAAAACAGCGCTTGTACCTACTGTCGAATAAGTAAAGGTACCTGCGTCAGGCGTCTACTAATATTTTCCATAGAAGAAAGAAAATTGTTTCATAAAAAATATAATTTATGTGTACCTAAAGGATTTTTCAAACCGTTGTTACTGAAATAATTATATTCAACTTAGTTTTGCAATATATGGGTAGATACATTGGAAACAATCAATGCCGTTTGCTTGCAGCTATGGGCAGAGTACGCAGGCGTAATTTCAGTGATCCTCACATCCTAGCTAGTAGTCTTTGGAAAAACTCATTTTAAACATTTAAATTTATAACGTAGGTATATAATAATTCTAATATTATATCAATTCATCCTCATGGCTAGAAAATTTTTGTTTCTTTTGTATATAATGTGTATTATAGGATGACCCCGGTTGAACTTTAAATAATCGGTCAGATTCTTTGAACCTTTTAATGCATTTTTCACTTTTAAGTTAGCTTATCGCTCTCACATCAATCTAGTTAAATAAAATTATTGCAATAATTGATGGAAGACGATGGAAGCTATTTATTATGTTATGTATAGCTTATCGTTGATTAATATTATTTATTATTTATTAATTATTACTAATTAAATAATATATTTCGTCGACGATATAGAAATATTAAAATAATATAGAATTTGACACATATCATAGGTACTTAAACATCTTTATTGGGAATGGAAAATAAAAAATACAATAGACAGTTAAATTTTGTAGAGCTAAATTTTAAGTTCTTAAATGTTAAGAATTTGTTCACTGTTAATCTATTATTTCTATAAATGTAATATAAAAGTGTTTCTTATAATACCTTCAATCTATCTACAGCTTGCAAATTCCTTTTCGAAATCCCAGATGAATGGGATATCGTGACGACCGCGGCGACGCGTCGACTAGAGATAAGCCGAGACAGTCGTTTATCAACATTTACATAATGACAACTACCTATAGTGTGATTGTAGAACGATTCGTTATTGTTTCCGAAGAAATAAGAACAAAACGTGCGATAAAATCCGCGTCATTATGATGAATGAGGGGAGCGAGTTCGCGAAGCAACAATAGTTGTCACGCGTTTGTGACCTCTTAACCATTCTCCTCAATTTATGACATGTACTTACTCTCAAGAGGTAACTCTTTATATATATGCGCGATCTATCTAGATTTTTAGATGTTGCTAATTTGCCTAAAACATGAAATTCATTTTTTATTAATAGGTAGCTTTGGCAAGTTACCAACTTGAGTCGAGGCAAATTATCGACAGAATAATATAATAAATTGCATTTTGTCAAGTCATACACTATATAAATACCATAGTATTTTGTGTGTTAAATTATGAACAAACAATTGTTCATATCTTATATACCAAGTGTTGCGGCAATAAGGATCGTTTTTGCATAAACTGTGTTTTTGTGTTGAAATGAAACGTCTTTCCTCTATTGAATCTGTTTTATTACTGATTGAAGCACACAATGTAATAAGTGACGTCTTAGTCGTGAACGTAATTAATAAAAAACCGAACATACCGCCCACCAAAGGACTACACTAGTCCTTTCAAATAACAATCGAATTATTCTACTTAAGTTACAAATAAAGCGGCATGCTGTATGAATTAAAAATAACACCTTAAATCAATATATACCTTAAATATGAATGTTATATACTTATTACATTGAACATTTGTTTGCAATACTATAATTTTTACTTTAACTTTTATCAAATACACAATCTTTGCAGGCTTTGTTATAATTTTACTTACTCACAATTTTATACTTTTTTATGACAGTTTTATATTAAATATTTGTGTACCTATACACATAACAACAATACAGATAGGTTTTACATTTTACATTACACTTTATAATAAATCAAATACACGTATACATATATACCATAGCAACGAACAATTACATGCGAAATGAATTGACTCGCTTGTTTTAAATGATTAATTGATATCTGTATTGATAGGAAGATAACATAATTTAGATACACTTCTTTTAATTATACTATCACCGCTTTTTACACTATAAACCCTAGTGAAACCGTCTGGCCCCGGGTGTTTGGCAGTGATACGCCCTAATGCCCATTTGCCAGGTGGCAAATTAGGTTGTTTAATCAAAATAACATCACCTACTTTAAATTCATCATTCTTCTTCAACCATTTTGTTCGCTGTTGCAAACTGGTCAAATATTCAGTTTGCCAACGGCACCAAAAATCATTTAACATTTTTTGACAATATTGCCAACGAGATAAATGTGTTAATTTAAGAGATTCTAAATTTGGTTGCGGTACAGTGATAGGTGCTTCCCCGATTATTATGGGATGTTCAACGTCTTCTCTTATGTCTGCATTTCCTAACCTTCCGCCCACCTTGATAATTCCATCTTCATCTAAATAGGGATTTAGTGTCTTAATCTTGCTGTTTTTCTTCACCTGTTGTCCTTTTTCTAATGAATCCATTTCTTCTTTGAATTCTTCCCTTTGTACTATTTTTATACAAGTATTCAATGCCTCATCTATGTCTTCAGTTGTAATTTTCATGTCTTCTTTATTCTTTTTAAACCTTAAAAATTTCTTACAATAAGCTATTGTTCTCAATAATTCTTTTAATGTATCAAATTCTTCAAATTTCAATGAAATTTTATCTTGTATAGTATTTGCTAGTGTGACTGTATTAATAGGTATCTTCTTTTCTTCTAAATTAGTTTGTATAAATTCTGGTCTCTCTAGTTGTAGTTCATCGTTTCTTAACCACGTGGGACCTTTCCACCAAATGTCACAGTTTTTAAGATTTATAGCAAGCATTCCTCGCGAAGCTATATCTGCTGGGTTATCGTGAGATTGAACATGATACCATTGTTCCTTATTTACTGTAGAAACTATCTCAACTACTCTATTTGCGATGAAAGCTTTCCATCTTAAAGGTTCACCAAATAGCCAAGCAATAACAATTGATGAATCTGTCCAAGCAAAAACCTTGGATGTTGGTATACGCAGTGATTGTGATACTTGCTTCAAAAGTTGAGAAAGTAATAAAGCTCCACAGAGTTCAAGTCTAGGTAATGATATCGTCTTAAGTGGTGCAACTCTTGTTCTTGCAGCAATTAGACTTGTACTATAAGTTCCATCATCATTTCTAACACGACAGTAAACAACTGCAGCATAAGCTAATGTCGAAGCGTCTGAAAACCCATGAATTTCAATTGTATCAAAATTTGTATTTACTGTTCCAAGCCATCTATCTATAGTAATATCCTTTATATTTTGGAGATCATTGCGAATATTCTTCCACTCTTCTTTTATAAAAATATTAAGATCCTCATCCCAGTTTGCTTTTTCAAGCCATAACTTCTGCATTAAAATTTTAGCTAAAACAATGCAAGGTGCAATCCATCCCAATGGGTCAAATAATTTTTGTATATCAGAAAGAATATTGCGTTTAGTTATTATAACGTTATCATCTATTGATTCTAAACTATAATTATACTCGAATCGATCCGTTCCCAAATTCCATTGAACACCTAATGCCTTGACAATACCATCTAATTTAATATCTAAATGCGCCTTTGTAGATCTATCATTTGCTTCTAAAGATTGTAAAAATTCTGCACTATTAGACGACCACTTTTTAAGATCAAAACCTCCTCTTCGCAATAGTTCCATCAAATCTTTTCTTAGTTGAATACATTTTTCTAAATTATCACCACCAGACATGCAATCGTCTACGTAAAAATCTTCATTTAATATTCTAGCAGCTTCAGGAAAATGATGACCTTCATCAGCAGCAAGTTGTTTAAGTGTTCTTACAGCTAGGTATGGAGCGGATGCTGTGCCAAAAGTGACGGTAAGTAATCTCATATCTTGTATATTTTCAGCTGGATCATTTCGCCAGACTATTCTTTGGTAGTCCACATCATTCCTATTCATCCATATCATTCTGTACATTTTCTGAATATCTGATACGAAACAGATTTTATGAGTTCTCCACCTCATAATAATGTTTCTAAGATCTTCTTGCAATACTGGACCAGGTAAGAGTTCATCATTTAATGATATGTTGTTAGTACCTTTACAGGAAGCGTCGAACACAACTCGAGTCTTCGTGGTCTCCTTATCTTGGCGTACGACGGCGTGGTGGGGTAAGTAAACTGCTTTTTTATTTATTTCTTTTTCAGGTACTTCTTCAATGTGTTTTAATTCTTTGTATTCTTCTATAACCTTCAGGTATTCTTTTTTCAGATCTGGATCTCTTTTAA
Organism: Colias philodice; assembly: GCF_061535455.1. Lineage (NCBI taxonomy): Eukaryota > Metazoa > Arthropoda > Insecta > Lepidoptera > Pieridae > Colias > Colias philodice. The sequence continues at coordinate 5,413,817 of NC_143093.1, forward strand.
ATCTTCTCTCTAATTGCAACAATCTTCTTACAGCTACTTCTCTCGTATTTCCTTCTGGTGAAAGCAGCTTTTCAGTTTTAAAAGGTAATGTAACTATATATTTTCCATTACTATCTCTCTCATGTGTCCTTTCATATATATTTTCACATTGTTGTTCTTCTTTAGTTAACTTTCTATTTGTATCAATATCTATCTCCCATATAGTTTTAAGTAAGTCATTAATATTTGAATCACTAGTTAAATTTGTAACCATTAAAGACTTATGTATAGTGTTAACTTTCATATTAATTCCACCCATAATGATCCAGCCCAGGTTGGTATTTTGAGCACATATAGTACCTGAGGGACCCTTGATTAAACCTTCTTGTAGAATTTTTGTATATTCATTTACACCTAATAAAAGATCCATACAACCCGACTCATAAAAGTTTGGATCTGCTAAATTTAAATTGTTAAAGTGTACAAGCTCATGTTTAATACTATTTCTCGAAGGTAAGTTTATTTTTAAATACTTTGACATCACGTAGGCGTGTACTGGTAACTCAAACTTGGGTTCCCACCGAGACAAAATATTTACTTTGACTTCATTCTTTACATGTACCTTCAAAGACTCCATGCCAGTAACTACCATATTAACCGGCTTGAGCTGTAACTTTAAGACTTGTGCAACTCGTTGAGTAATAAAACATGCCTGTGACCCTGAATCTATTAATGCCTTAAGAGTAGTAGTGTATCCATTTTCACCTTTAATGACTACTACCGCAGTTGCCAAGAGACTTACCTTATGTTCACCATCTCCTTGACTATGTAAAGACGTCATTGTAGTATGCACCTTCTTCTCATCTACATCGGTCCGCATTGATGTCGACGGTTGTGTAGTAACCTCGGATACCGACGAATCTGTACCTATATTTGATCGGTGTAGAAGAGAATGATGACGCTTTTTACATATGTGACACGACAAAGGTATACGACATTTAAATGCCGAATGACCTGGGGCCAAACAGTTAAAACACAATTTCTTACTTTTTACATATTCAACACGTTCATTACAATTCAGTTTTGCAAAAGATTTACATTTACACAGATAATGATTATCATTACACATTATACAACATTTCACAGAATTATTTACGGACGTACTCACATGAAAAACGCGTTCTCTATTAGACCTTACAGGCGGTGTAATTAATTCTAATGTACGAAATTTAGACTCTAAATACTGTTTTAAATCTAACCACTTCGGTAACTCTTCACTTTTTGTGTACGCAAATTCCTCCCACGCTTTATGAGACTCTGGGTCTAACTTCTGCACTACAAGAAATATTATAATCGGATCCCAAGAGTCGATGGATACATTTAAATTTTCAAGACTATTTAAAACTTCATTAGTAGTATCTAATAATGATTTTAACTGTGAAGCAGTTTGCGACATACATTTTTTCTGAGAAAAAAGTCTTTTTAATAAAGAGTTAACAATTAAACGTTTATTTCCGTACCTTAATTTTAATGTTTCCCAAGCCTGTGTATAATTAGCATCGGTAATTCTAATATTACGTAATAAACTTTCTGCCTCGCCCGATACACTGGACTTAAGATGATGTAGTTTTTGTACCTCGGACAGCGTACTGTTGTTGTGCACTAAACTTAGGTATAAATCATTGAATGTCGGCCATTCCTCATAGCTCCCGGCGAACGTAGACGTAACTCAATCCGCGGCAACCTCACTCGATCGTTGATGTGTACCACGGTGCTGTCATGGCTGGACTCCAGGGCTGATGCAGTGGATTCCATGTTCAATAATTTATCCTTCAAATCAGCGAGTATGCATAAATAAAGGTCCTCGTGAATGTAAAATTCTTCGTTGACAAAGTATGGTAAAAGCGCCTTTTGTTCCCGCGGCGTTATCTTAACTAAATCTAAGTGTGCGCTTTGAAAGGTTTGCCAATAGTCCTCCAAATGTTTAATTCTCGATTGTATATATCCTTTAGATAGTCTTTGTTTAGGACACTTAGATATGTTAATTTGCGTTTTTTTGATGAGTTCTGCCGTACTTTCCAAAACACGTATAATTTGTTCCGTATTGTTATTCGCCATCATAAATGTTGTCCTTCAATAATAACTTCGTAACAAATAACGCTGTATAATGAGCGTCTTATCGCGATCAATTGCACGGGTGCTTCTTTTGTTCTTCGATTGTAGCTCAGATAATCCGGTACGAATGCGACCATATGTTGCGGCAATAAGGATCGTTTTTGCATAAACTGTGTTTTTGTGTTGAAATGAAACGTCTTTCCTCTATTGAATCTGTTTTATTACTGATTGAAGCACACAATGTAATAAGTGACGTCTTAGTCGTGAACGTAATTAATAAAAAACCGAACACCAAGAAGAGAAAAAAAAACTATTTTCGCAGGTAGGTCGGTCAGACTCTGATCACAATTAATACACTTTTAAAATAAATATATTACTTGTTATTATTAGATTGGATAGTATGATGAAGGTATAGTAGTATAGGTATCTGTAGTCACAACTTAAGATTCCGTATAGAAATATATAGGTAGGTATATACCTAAAACTTGTTACTATACATAAATCTAACATTAAACATGTAAACATAACCATTACCATTGGGAGGATATGGCAGGAAGCCATAAATTATTACGAATGAAATATAGCCTAACCCATAATTGTATCTTGCCATTGACCGCTTTGGTCTAGTAACTGGTGTAGTAGTAGAACGTAAACCATTCTCTGCATTAATAATTATGATATAAATTATTTAATTAGCTCGTACAGCATCAATCAAAAGTACGATACGAGTACGATAAAAAATATGCTGACTGAAGATTCTATACCCTACACTTATATTCAATTTACTAAGCCCAAACAGAAAACATTTCAGCTTATACTTCACTCGACTTTAGAGACAGGATTCCATTACTCAGAGTTCCGACTATGGTACAGTCTAATATTTGAATTGCGCATTTCCAACAAAATTCGATCGATATCTGTTTTTAGAGGCTGGACTGGTTCCCACGCGGTACAAAATTAAAGTATGATTTATATCGTTCTCCAGAGTAGGTTGTTGTAATAGTTGAAAAGATTGGCGTAAGTTTAATTTATTGCATGAATATTCGCGTGTTTTTCTTTTTATTTTCCTATTTATAGCTGAGCGTTAATTCATAACTCGTATTTGACACATATCATAGGTACTTAAACATCTTTATTGGGAATGGAAAATAAAAAATACAATAGACAGTTAAATTTTTTCCGACGGTTTTTTATAATGAAGTCTGGCGCGTTGCCATGGCGCTTGACTGAACTTTGCTCATTCTTACGCCAAAGGAATTATTTTCCAAATTATGTACACAAAACAAGCCTGAAACCGTTAATAAAATTGTTGTCGTGAAATATATGTAAGACCTACACGATGAAAAAATAACTGAGTTAACAATTTTCTATTAATTGTAATCAAATTCTAAACTCATTCTATGATATATTATAAAATAATAATATTATATCCATTAGATTTGTACCTGCTATTAAATATTAAATATAATCAATTAATCATAGAAAAATAAATAGAAAATTTCCTTTCTTTCTTTTCCTTTCAAATTCTTGACTTACGTAGATTCATACTCAAACGATTTCACAAAAATAAATCACAAAATTGCTTCGAATTACCATATCCGATTCCGCTATTTTAAGTACTCCGACTGGAGGTATTTGCGGAGCGGAAATAAATGACGTCATTCAATTATTCTCCCCATATTTACGTGACAATTAATTTATATTATTAACTGCGAGGCAAGCTCGCTTCAAGCCGTATTTATTTCATGTTTTTAAATTTATTTTATAATGAGCCTTTACACGATTTGTCGCTTCTGTGGTTTTGTACAAAGTAAATAAAAAAAAATTAAAAGCTTATAAATACTTGGAAATAGTTTGTTTCCTAAAATATTTTAACATTAACATACCTTAAAGTTAAAACCTAGCGTTGTCTTGTACTGTAGCATTTACTCTTAAATTGTAAATATGCTATTTATAATATATTTATTTTATGCATACTATTTACGAATGCATAAAATAGTACGCAAAGAGAATAACCTCATGGTTTGCTAACCATTTTATTGTTATTTATGTATAACTATACTCGTATAACTTAGGGTAAACGCAGCTATCAACGACCCATCGAAAATCTGAAGGTATTACCGACCTATAAAAGTAATTCGAAATTTAAACGTTTCTAGAACTATTCTAGCTATAGGTAGGCAAAGTTATACACGAATGTATTACTTGAGCATCGTATACTTTTACGTTAGTGTAAATAACTGTGCAAAAAAGAGTTAAAATACGTAAGTTGCTGCGGGGTAGCGTGGACGCAGGACGTTTCCTACTGTTCCGTTGTTCCTTCGGGTAAGTGCTGTGATTTATCTTTTTAAGACATTTACAAACAAATGACATCTATACTTTAATTTATATTACTAAATGTCAATGCATTTAAGTGTCAACTTTTCATTTCTTACAACATTTTATTGATAAAAAGTAATTTGAAACGATAAAACTTTAAATTAAAATGGGACGGTGTTAGCTTCACCAGTTTAAGCCGTGGCAGGTATCAACGACCCGTAAGTCGGCAATGGCAGCAACGTAACTTTTTGTTTTAATTTTCTTTTATGTTATTGTATCACACTAACACAAGTGGATTTATGGACCAGTTTAAATCTAAGCTATTAGTCTTCATAAAAATCTATTAGCGACTAAACTTTTTTGTCTAGTTTTTACCTTTTAGCGTTGTCAATTTATACAAAGTTATGATATTTTTCGAGGATCGATATGGAATAGTTACAGTAGTAAATCATTGTTTTTTTTGTTCAAACAATATGCATTTGTTCATATTTTGTATGGCATTAATCAATTATAATCTAATTTATAGTCTGATGGTCAAATGAATTAAAATAACCATTTTTTTTATGGGTCGGTAATACAATTTAGATTTATACTTACATACTTTATTACCGACCCATGTGGGTCGGCAATAGCAACTATAGGAAGCTATTACCGATCGAATATAGATTGTTTAGTTTCTCATCTACAAATTCAAATTCAAATTGCTTTATTTGCAGAATGTAGAATAAAGATGTTTGTAGATACAGATAATATTGATCCTTAAACATGTAGTTGAGCGTGCAAATATATTTTTACTACTTTTATGACATAATAGGTGCCTATTAAAAATGCTTCTTCATGGTTAAATTAACATAAAACATATAATTATATTTTTTCCAGAAATATGGAGCCACAAAAGCGGCGAAAAGTATACAATAAAACACAACTCGCCGAAGCAATCAATCAAATAGCATAAGAAAATATCCTAGAGTTTGAAATCCTTAATTTAATATATGTACATATATTAATAGTATTTTGTTGATTAATTTAAAAGTTTATAATTATTTAGTTAATTACTAATAAGCTCATTTGTTTCGTCAAAAATAACTATAATAAAAAAAATACGAATATATTCGCATTTTTATTTCATTTTATTAAGATCGGTAATCATCATCATTACTAGCTTCTATTGCTGGAAAAAGGCCTCCTCTCACATACGATCGGGAATAGCTGCATAAAAATCGTTAATAGCTTCTCAGCCGTTTTTATGGGTCGGTAATTGCAACAATCGACTAAGTCACATTGTAAATTATTTTTTACAAGATAATCATTTATTAGAATGTATTTGCTTCAATAAAAACATTTTTTATACATAACACTAGCATATAAAATGAAACTATAAATCTTTAGAAGAACCAGTATACTTAAAAAATATGGTTGATTTGAAAATTGCCTTAGGGGGGTCGTTAATACCTGCGTTTACCTTATCAGTAACAATCTATATAAATCTATATTTGTATTTTTGTATAATAAAAGGCGTATTAAGGTTGATATCAAATTGCAGGAGTAAGAAATGAATATCATATTTTAAGCGAAAGAATTTTGCGAATACCTACAATAAATGCAATAAATTCTACAATTTACTTGCATAGATCTCAACCGCGATGTACGCCGCTGCTAATTTAAAATGTAACCCATACTCCCTCAATCTGTTTTATACTCTTAAAATGTAGGTATTCCCAAATGTGAGATATTTTCGCATCATATTGCACGCCTCATAAGCGAAGCGTTGAGGTGGGTACTACTGTCACTTCGCGCAAAACATCTGATTTTTCAAACTTAAAATGTCTTTATGTATCATACATTGCACTTGTAAGATAATACATACACACACATATTAAGAAAAAACACTATTTTTAACGTTCATGATATTTTTGATGTCATTTTTGTTATTTAAACTAGTTAAAAAACAGTTTAAAAAAGTTCTGTCTTGGACGTCCGTGTGTCTGTATGTGCGGATCCTTTTTCTTGTTAACACGATAGCGACCGAAATACTTTACTAATCGAGTCTTTTTTTTTCTCTTACGCTTGAGTATGCTCAGGAATAGAACCCTTTCATTTTTCAGGGTTTCGATGTGGTTTAATTGTTATTAAATAAACAAAAATAATAATTAATAAATATTTATTAAAAAAAATTATGAGGCGTGCACTTTTGGATTTTCCAAATTATTTTAAAATAGGACGGGTCAGAATTTTCACGATTGTCAACTCAATCCCACATCATTATAAATTCTCAGTGTTAATGATAATATTTAAAAAAAATCCGCAAACAATTGATTTCATAGTATCTACATCGCCTTGGGAATATATTATGCTCAATCGAAATAGATCAATGCAAACTTATGGTCGATTAAGTATCAACGGCATGCCGCATGCACATAATATTCTAGCATATTATGAGTCGGTATCTACGAATTATAAAAATACCATATTAACTAATTGAAAACTGTCTACATTTTATCGAATCCTGAATAATATATGTAGGTATATGCATGCACCTAAATTCAATACATCTTGCAATGTTCATTTTTCATTTAAACAACTTTAGCGAGACAAATAATTATAGATGAATATTATGTAAATCAAAGAAAGGGTTTTGAGAAGATACTAGACCGCAGAAGTTTGATAATTTTCATACGATATTCCAACACTGTATTAAACTTTTTTATATTAAAAAAGTTTGACGTGCATTTTATAGAACCATCAAGTTAAGCGGCACACTTAGATGTATATTAGATGCATAAAGATTTCACTAGTTAACGGGATGTCAAGGTCGTTATTTAAATATTAAAATAGAGAATATAACTAAAATAATCTAGGCTAATTAGTCTAACATACTTATTGCGTTGGTATCTTAATTCAAATTCGGAATTGGCAGCGTTAGATACCGTTTACCTCAAGTTTACCTGCACATGTAGGTAATAAATATAAATATTACCTTAGTACCAAGTATTATATATAGCATTTGTAGAGCCATGTTTATTCCTCGTAATATAATTATTTTAGTAGAACCTCGATAAATTTAATTGTCTCGCCATTGAAACGCTCTTGACCGATTTTCATTATACATATAAAGGAGTGAAGTTCTCCACCACAATATAATTATTTTCCTTTAAAAATGGAAAATATAATTATAGATTATCGTTTAAAGCCTCAAAAATAAAACTGAAATGAAAATGTACGTACAAAAAAAGTTCTTTAAGGTACGAACCAAATGAATTTTCTGAGACATATGTGATGAATGAAATAGTGAAATACTCAGCAGTACAGTGTACAGTGCCTGTCTCGGTCTAGAAATATGCTTTTCTGTTATAACGCTTGTGACCCGGTAAGTGTTCCCTTTTCAGTACTGAATATACATGGTTTTATTACAAACTACGGCGCATTTATATTGTAACAAGAAAATCTATTTATTATTTACTTCCCGCCCTGCGGCTTTGATCCTGGATTACCTTGGTTTCTCGGGGGAATATAAAAACCTTTTCTAAGTAAATGTTTATGAAGTAAAGAGAATTTAATTACAAATTTAATGTTTCAAGAAAAACTTATATTAAAATTATAATTGTAACATAACTTTTTTATTTACGTACCTATACTTCTATCATTTAGTTGACTTCTTGTGTTTATTCTAAAATAATAAAACATTTTTCATGATGATTTAAATAATAACCTGGAAAGTACTGATAAAATAATAAACTATCAGATGTGCATGTCCATGCACGTATTACAACACGTAGTGCCAAATTTGTACGTCATGTTGGTAACTTAAAATACAAATATACTAGCATGCTGAACATCCGCGATGGGCAAATTGCCAATATAAGTAAATAATTTTTAAGTTCACAAAGCCTTTCCGTGGTCAAATAACTTTACAGCATACGTAAGTGAGCAGGAATGCAACGGGACAATTGCAGTCTTTTCTTACGTCTACATTTCTATCTGCATATTATCTTGTGTTCTCTTTAGTATTGGGAAAACTTTACAAACATTCAAAAAGATTTTTATCTAAACCACTTCATGAAAAACCTTTAAACCCGCAATTTTAAGTCTAGAGTCTTATTTTAAGTCAGAAATGAGCAACTCTACGATATGGCCACGACATATGTATATATAAATCTCGTGTCACAATGTTAGTCCTCAATGGAATCCTAAACCACTTAACCGATTATAATAAAATTCGCACACCATATGCAGTTCGATCCAACTTGAGAGATAGGACAGTTTAAACATACGGGCGAAGCCGGGGCGAGCCGCTAGTGTTATTATAGAGTTATCAGCTTTGAAGTTTCATGTCTACTTCGAAAGAGGATGCGTTTCACGTACATTTCACTGATCGATTTTTCTATACTGATTACTGGTCACCTCTTCTCTAACAAGAAATAATCGGTCTATATATTGAATAAGAAATCACAGTCATAAAAACAGTTGGTTAAAGTTGGAATTAATAATTATTATAGGTAAACCAGAATCTGATGGCAATTAGGGAAATCAAAATTTTGAGTGTGCAACCCTTGTTTGAAAATGGACTGAACGATCTTGATACTGCTTATTTTTTAGTTTGTTCTCAATATCATTAGTCACATTACATAAGTGGACAATACTGTACTTAATAATGAGATATCCACTTAATATTATGTAGGTACATACTTACATGTATAATATACATATTACTTTTATACAGGTAATACGTATTATTATTTACACATACCTATGTTTGTATGTTCATTATCATTATGCCATGTGAAAATATCGATGTTATATCGATAGAAAACTAGACTGCTTATAATTTTTTATCAAATAAAATAAAAATAAAATAAAACTATGTTTATTTTCGTAAGTATTAACAGATACACACATTATAAAATTGACTTAGGGCCAATTTTTCAATGCTTGGATAAAACTTATTCGTCGAATAATGTATAAAACTACCATTTTAAAAACGTATTCTAATTGCCCGTATTTGACAGTTTATGTGACATTTTAATATTATCGTGTAATACTTTATTGGACGGATAAGTTTTATCCAAGCATTGAAAAATCAGCCCTTAGACAGCTTGGATTTGACGAATAGCCGTATTGGAAAACTCCTGTAATAAGTTTTCATAAAATTATATTCCAATCAACAAACCATATTATAGTTACCTAAATATAATATTTTTAATTGAAAGTATCAAAGCGGGTAAGTCCAATTTACCAATAAAATCTTCTAAATTGAAAATTGTGATGTGTTTGACCCTTCTTCATCAAATATTTTTCTATACACATTATAAACAACACCTCTTGCTTGTGATCACAGCGGCTTTTTCGACATTTTCGAAGATTTTTTAGACAAAATCCTAAAAATTATTTATCAACTGCAAAAAAGACAAATAATTTGACAACCAATTTGATAGTTGTCAAATAAGTTGCCACATGAAAATCTTTTATTTCTTAAATATAAATATGCCATCAGATTCTGGTAGACCTATAGTTTGGCGTATCATTTTATGTCAGTTTTATGATGAATTCCGTCATAAACCAACGATTTTGTATAATCCAAGATATAATCACATCCATCTGTCATATATCCCACTTGTAGAATGAACATTTTATTTCTATTCGTTTTTGCTCAACAAAATCGATATTCATTCATAAATTTTCTGGTCGTTTCCCAGGAATGAAAAACAGAAATGAACAAATATATCTATACATATTTCTCGATAAATACTATTCAATACCGCGCTGAACAAAAATATTCCAGTTTTTACTTTGGTTACTTTTAAAACAATATAATACCATATAACAGTAGATAGCTTTATTTTATTCGAATATTACTAGTTCATAACCTAAAACACTAAAGTATTACCTATTACACTAAAGTCTAAATTATTTCGGCAAAAATTATTGATATAGAATGCTTTATGTAACTGCACTTTAACTTTAGCCATCACACACAGGCTTTACTGCCGCCGCTCGCATTTGACATTTTTTCATTTTATTGTTACAATCGACGCTCAGACACGAAAAACACATTCAATATACGAACCAACAATAGATATTCTGCGATTTTATTAATACGAATAAAATGACTTCTTAAGCAGAAATAAACTTACCTATAAATTGTACATTTTTCAATTTTATAAAGTATATTTCAAATACATTTGCACGTTTCATACAGAACGAGTATGTTAATAACAACTTAATATTTATTGAAATGAATAATGCAAAGAGAAGTCTAATTAGACGTTAAATCCTCATTAAACATAAAAATTCTATCGCGTTTTCAATAGATCTTGAGAACCCGACATAAAAGTCGAAGCAAGCACTAAATGTAAAAGTTTAAAGAAATTTTATTTAAAATTGCTTTGAAGTCGACGCCGATTTCTAGCAGCTTTACAAAAATGTTGTGTATACATTTTTTATAGTGAATTAAATATAGGAACCTTTCGAGTCGTCCAAATATAAAAACAGTGGGTTGACTGTTGAGAGACAGTCAGTACAAGTTATCTAAGTTCCCCGTTCTGAATAAAATGCACATGTTGCCAAATATATATTTGAACTACACACTGTCTGGACACAGAATATTAGGTGCTAAGTGCTTGTTCGGACTTTTGCCACACATTGTTGCAATGTTGCACAATTCATCTCTAATTTTAAAATTAAATTTCTAAGGGAACATTCCAAGCGTGCGATAAATCTGAAACTGATTGCCTTATGTGGTCAACAATCAGATGCAACCAAACCCAAATCTTGCCATTGCAATAATACATATACATTTTTCATTTTTCTTCATCAATCAGGAAGTTATCATAATTATTTTGCTCTAAATGAACATTGACCATTTTTGATATATTAATATGTGTAGTTAGGTATCATTGTTTTCTTTATTTGATAAATAAGAACAGTTTAATACGTTAAAAGCAGGACTAAATCTATACTAATATTATAAAGCTGAAGAGTTTGTTTGTTTGTTTGTTTGTTTGTTTGTTTGTTTGTTTGAACGCGCTAATCTCGGGAACTACTGGTCCGATTTGAAAAATTCTTTCGGTGTTAGATAGCTCATTTATCGAGGAAGGCTATAGGCTATATACCATCACGCTACGACCAACAGGAGAGGAGCTACGGGGGTGAAACCGCGCGGAGCGGCTAGTATCTTATATATAGTAAAATATCCGTATGGAGCCGAGAGTAATATCAAGTATTACATAAAAGACTCAAGCGTAATCAGTAAGCGGAAATTAAATTTAAATAAACAGCGTAGCGGCGAGAGCTTGCTAACGAGCTCCTAATCATAAATTAAGACTTCATGTCTCTGAGTAACTAACGACGATGACAACAAGCTACAGCTCATTCTCTCAGAGATGTCAAATACAAAAAGTAAGTACAAGATTAATTTCAAATATATGGCCATAATATATCACAGGCTTATACAGCTGCACTTTTATCTTAAAATGCTGTCATAAACGCCATTGGCTACACATCTTAAGTACGACAAAAGAGCCTTTTTATATTGAATTAAAGTATAGTTTGTATCATTAAATATATTGGTATAATAATAAATATTTGTACATTGTTGATCACGATAATTATGTGATTCTGAATGAAGTATTCAAATTATTTAAAATATTAATTAAATTTAGAATATTATTAGTAGCGTAGCAAAAATATAAATTACTGCTACGTATCATAGTTCTCTTTAAAAATATATGTACGTACCTATAGTAGATAATTTAGTATGTTATCATCTGCGCTGATACTAACAACCGTTAAAGCGTTTATAATTGAGTTAACTCTATAAATCTAGCAACATGTCTGATTAAGGCATCGAATCGGAAAATCAGTTAAATTTGAACCTCGTATTTTTCTATAATAATTTAGAAAGTTTTATACTGGACACATTATTTGCGGGTTTGTTCGCTAATCATGCTCTGTTGATCTTTGAAGGAGCGTAACATAAAACAAATATTTAATTAAGAGCACTCAGTCTGGCTCATGTATAGGTAAAAAATAAGAAACATGAAAATGAATTTATTTTTTAATAAATTACACTGATAAGTTAATTACATTACAGTACTTGACTGTAGCAAATTGCCTAAGTATTTCGATATTATTGTGACAACAGAAACTACACAATAGCGCAGGGAAATAAAGAAGCGAATAATTAAGGCGAAAGTTATATTTTAATGAATATTATAAGAAATGTTCAAATGTAATTTACCTCCTCTTAAAAGATAACTAAAAGAACTATCATAGTTAGATACGATTCATTTTGTTTGTTTTCAGTCAGTCATTTAGGATAATTGTACTACTAAGTATTGATTAATTAAACAATATAACGTGTAGAATTTGCGAGGGCAAACAGTCATCTCAATTCATTTCTCATTACTCCCTTGGAAGGCATTGGCGTCATGAATAACTTATTAATAGCACATATTTACATGACTTATGCTATTCCAGTATGTAAATCATATTATTTGTATAAGAATGCTATATAAACCATACAATTGAAATGTGGAATGAATATTATTGCTTTGTATTTGTATTTTGTGTGTAGACTATACAAACATCATGAATCTTGATTGATTATTATTTTTATGACACTTGAATTAACATTCTGAGTTGGAACTGTAGTGATATTAATTGTAAGAATCTGTCTGTCTTTCGGTGGAACTAAACAGAAGGAAATTCACATTATCGATTAAATTAAAATATTTAATTTTTGCTCTAATTGAAATATGTAACTATTTATATTTTCATAAATATAGAAAAAATATTGAGTAATTATATTTAGTAAGTAACTTTTCAAGGTATTCAATTAGCGAGTAAAATAGGTGTTCCATTGTGTTATATTTTACAAAGTAGCTAATTTATGCACAAACAGTTGATACAAAGAACGCTACGAGAAAGTTTGCATAGCAGGAATGCGTTGGAAAAGATGCACGCCTTTATTCTGTTTCTATGTATTCATAACCAGACAGTTTCTCATTCCTCTTTTATAGTTCGTTAATAGCTTCTTTTATAAAGATTCACGCAGCTGTTACGTTGTGGTAATTTCCTTATTTTAAACAAGCTATTCTTATTAGAGCGGACATGTTAAGTATGTTACTTACAATTTCAAATAAATAAGGTCTCAATCCTCAATTCGTCGCACGAACATAAAATTGTGTACCGTTAACCACATTTCATCAACTTTTAATTTACACTTCTCTCAAGGAAATCAAGCTAGCACTGCAGAACGAAGTGTTAAACAAACCCGATATTAAAGTTTCATGTTAGAACCGGGTGGATAAATTTTGTCGGGCGAGACGAGCGGAGAGCGCAGGCGACGGGCGTCGGCGCCGGGCGCCACCTGTCGCTGGCGACGTGGCGCGGGCGGGCTGAAGGGGTTGCTTCGTCGGCAAAGGCTCGCGAGCAACTGAGGCCGGCCCGGGCACGTGGGCCGCTGGGCGCCGCGCCGACCGCCGCCCAGGTGCACCTGCACCCTCGCGCACCCCTCGTCCTGCGCCGATCCGCCAGCCGACAGCCCGCTCTAGGAACGCTCTCCCGGCACGGCCGCCAACGCACTGACTGCGCTCGTCCTGCCTCGCTGCCTGCATCCTCGTGCATTAAACGAGTTGAGTATCCCTTCCATTAAAATTTTTAACAAACTTCTGATTACAGCTCTGCTAATGGATCTTTAGTGAAAAATGTTGAACGTGTTTATGCCGGTATTAAAAGTTGAATGCAATATTAAATTACAAATGGAGCAAATGTTTATGCATTTTGTATTTGTATTTCGTGAAATAGATTCATAGCAATTTTCAATGATACACGTGACTAAAGTCCTTGCTATTTTTGCTTTACTTCATTAAATTATAAGGATCTTATATCCCGCTACATAATGCTTTGATACATTGATTGTAAAAAAATTATTTATAAAACCATTGCCTTTTAACTTAAACATTCTAAAGTAAACTGTAATTAAAACGAAACAGACAAAGCTTACTATCGTAGCAGTAGCGCTTCGTAGAGTCGTAGGATCGTAGCACCGTAGCCTGTAGCGTTTTGCACGTCAGTGGCCAAGAACAAAAGTGGAGAAAATTTGTGATAATTAAAAGTTAAATTCGAAAACACAATAACAATAATACTTTGCCCAAAAATAAGTTATTTGAAACAGCCTGAAATTGTATCTTAAAATATTTTATGAATTACACATTAATTCAAACATAGATAAAAATATATGTGTTTGATTTAAATTAAGAAGTAATTAGTTACCATAGATTATATATATATATATATATATATATATATATATATATATATATATATATATATATATATATATATATATATATATTACCATCTGTTATATTAATTATTTTAATCTATTTTCTAACTACGTTTTTCATGGACTTTATAAAAATATAATCAGGTATGTACTATATTGCTATTATCTCAGTTTAAAGCTTCTCTTGCTTGCAAAGGAGGACATCGTGTTATAAAATACAGAGGTGTATCGTAGGAGTATTAGTTATAAGTAGATTTTCCTGTTCAAATTAAACCCATAAAACATAGGCTAGCCTCCAGCAATTTATTAATTTTGTAATATGAAAACCCTTTATGTTATTATAGGTACGTTGCGAAGGCGGATATGATCGTATAATTCTATGTTTTATTAGTGTACTTTAGTTTAGATTTAGTATCAATTAAAGGTATGCATTAGTGAATGTAGGCACTATTTGTAAATTTAATATGTAATGGAAATCATTATATTATTCTTAAATAATATTATTCTAACACAATTTTTTTAAATACACGAGTATTCATAAGTAGGCGTTAGGAACGCCATTATCGACTGATTTCATTATTTTAATGAAATACGTAATTAGATGTTAATGTTTATATCCTCAATTTCAAAATTTGCATTACAATAATTTCTTATAATTACATAGTTTGAGTTTTAAGGATGTGATATATCCTAAAAACTGCTGTATTGAATTATTCATAAAATTATGCTCTTTATTTACTTTATGCTCTTAAAACAAAATAAATTGAAGTTTTAAGAACTTATAGCAAACTCTTTAATAGCAAGCAAGTAAGAAGTAGAAAATTTATAGTTTTTTAAACTATAATTTATTTATCTTTTGCCTGAGGTGACCTGGAAAAGATGGCTGGCAAGCGATAAGGCCGTCTATTGTACCTTTGTTTATTTTTTCAAGTTTTTCCTTCATTTTCATTGTAAAGTGTAGTGCAATGAAATAATTTAAATAAAAAAATAAATGTCACGAATGGAATTCTACCATTCATAACTGCATTTAAATATGATACATAGAAATACTTTACCTAAAAATATATCGCAGTGTCCGGGTTTTTGTGACGTCAGTTTTATTTTAAATAAAAGTTGTGAGATGAAATTTAAAATATCGTCTTGAATATTTGTTTGCAAGCTTAAACTTTGTAGTTTATTTTCAATTGAATAAGCTTAAGAGTAGCCCGGGGTCTATAGTCAATTCACCGGTTCCCGTCAACCAAGTTACACCCTATAAGTTTTGGAAGCATGCCAAATCTTTTAGCCATTTTCAATATAAATAGTAGCAGCGATCAGACGGTTCAATCACTTTTGAGTGTATTAAGCGAGAGGTAAAAATTTATCGTTGCACTAAAAATACCTTGGCACATCTTCCGAATAACATACATTAGAGATTGTCAAGCGTGAATGCAGTGAAATATTATAAGTACGACATTCTCTGTATATGATGTATCGTACCAATATAAAATACAACAATTTTCGTACATTTTATGACAAGTATATGTATGTAGGTATACATTTACTAATGTATAAATTAGTGAAGATTTATTTATTTTTATTTATTTGTACTTTTTTTATATTCTACATTAAAGTTTGATGCAGCCAATATGAACCCTGAAAGAACCGACCGCCATCCACTGGGTTAAAATGGACATTATCATAAAACTTCAAATTGTGCTGACTTTACGTGAATGCAAATATATTATATAACCTAGGTAATAGACAGAGTTCATTAATATTTCATATGAATTCAAAGTTTAGAAGTATATACCAACGTTTCTGTTGGATGTAAAACTAAAATATAGACTTTTTTATTAACCCACAGACATGTATCAAGATAGACTAAGCGAGTGTTCCCGTGTCCAAACTAAGATTATGAAACTTACTTGACGCTGGCCTACACTCAGTCCGCGCTTGCAGTTCGCCAAGGAAAGACGTGAAGCTGAATAAAGTAAAATGCCGAATTACGCCGTTATAAACTGTAGAAACTCCACAGCTGTGAGTGGCCGAGTTAGCACAGATGTTTCCTTCCACCGGTAAGTAATTTTCTAATCAGAATATGCACTATTTATTTTAAAATCAAATAAAGAATATCTGTGGAAAACGATCGTGACAAACACGGATACCAAATCATACGAAATGATTCGGAATACATTGCGGCTTTTACTTGGCACGGTAAAGATCGAGTCGTATGATAACAAGCAATGAATAGCGTCTTCTCATTTTTCTGTTCTCATTTTTCTGTCCAATTTTGTGGTTAGTGATGTTCATTTGATGCAACAGTT
This sequence comes from Colias philodice, assembly GCF_061535455.1. NCBI lineage: Eukaryota > Metazoa > Arthropoda > Insecta > Lepidoptera > Pieridae > Colias > Colias philodice. Next base: position 5,430,821 of record NC_143093.1, read on the forward strand.
CTCGATTCTAATCGATTTTATAATCGAACAGAAAAATGATAATTTGAAGGAGCAATTTTTCAGAAAAAAAGGCATAGATTTTTTTTGTCATTTAATACGACTTGACCTAGAACTTTTAAGTATTTTAATACAAAGGTACTAAAAATAAATATTATGACATGGACGCCATTAGTTAAAGTGTCATCTTGGGAGTTTTTTAAGAAAACTCCTTATTGCTTAGACTATGTTTGTTTTTTCAGTTTTCCAAGTAACCCGAACATAAAAGAAAAATGGATTGATGCAACGGGACATAAAGATTGATTGATTGACAGTTTCATTACTTTCTTTCGATGGCCTCTCTAGTACGTAGTACACGGTGTAAGAAAAAGCTAAAACACATTAGTTTACTTGTTAGAATATTAAAAGGTTTATAAATTTATTTTATCATTCCTCTGTCTATGGTAATTATCATTTTTCTGTCTTGAATCGATTTAGTAATCGATTACGATTCATTTATTTAATTACCTCTTAGACATAGATCTAGTTTGATCTGATTTCTTTCGATTTACTTCGATGGGATAGGACGATACTAGAATCGCCGCGCGAGTGGCGTCCTAATCGATTTAGCGTAAAATGAAATTACCATCACTAAAAAGCGCTCGTGACGTCATAACGCGTCAAGGTCAGTACAAAAAATATGACACGCTTGGTTTTCATACAGATCGCGGTACTTGCGTAGTCTATCTATGTCTGTGTATTAACCTAGCTATTTATTTACTAAAAACAGAGGTCCTTGTCACTTATAAATGATCTCCACCAGGCAAACAACTGACAGTTTTTATTTTTATGCATAAATAAGTACTTAATATTTAAAAATAAATAGAAAAAGATATATATTATTTAGGTTGAATATGCCGAGACAAACGCAAGCTTTAAATATGATATCCAAAGTATCGATATATGTACTTTAGTTATGTATATAAATCTATGAGGCTATATTTATCGAAATTGTAGTGAAAACATTTCATTTCTATTTTTTAGGTCATAACATCTTAACAAATAACTCTCTATAAGATGTAAACAATAGCACAAAAAATCCACTTAAAGCGAGCGGCGCGCCGTAGTACTTCTTATATTACTGGAAATCTCTTCAAGTTTTGTAGTATTTTTTCATAATATTCTCCAATATTATATGGAAATGCTTATCAAAATACAATGAATTTGTAAGCATCATTTTGAATGGCTAGATGAACATACTGCGGCTTCGAATAAATAAATATAACAAAAAGCTTGATTGATTTTATAACTTTAAAATGAAAAATGTTTACAGAATATCCTTTTGAATCTTACAATAAAGCCATATTAAACCATAAAACTACTGAAACTTAAACGACATTTTCTCTTCAAAGTCGATTTGGAGTTCCATCTATCTATGCCAGGTGTTATCAGAAAGCTTCTGAAAAATCGCACCTTCATATAAAGTACCTCCGATTCGCGTGGTTTCCATCTATTGTGTGTCAGTGTTTTTATCTTTTAAAATAAAATATTTAATTTTAAACATTTGTTCATATTTCTGTTATCTGTTATATTTCCTTCGGTATATCTTTATGTCTATTATGTGTAAAGTGTAAATAAATAGATACAATATATAAATATCACTTTCTCTTCCCTTTTATGTAGGTAGATATTATAATATGGATTATGTTCTTACGATCCTTATAAAATAAAACTTGAATATTTTCCACTTTTCAACATTTAATTAGCAAATCCTGATATTTTGGACTATCTATATGCTGTATGGGTACCTAGGTACATGGAGGCAGTAATTATAGTCATACGGAAGGCCGAAGATAGCTCGGTTAACCCAACAGGCGGCATCAATGCGGTTTCCATTATAATTATCTGCAATTCTCAACGTAGAATTTCGATTTATATGCTACTTCCGAAGTAGTTATGTGTGTTCCTATAACCTAGTGCTACACTTACTTACCTACTTATATTCTTTAGATGAAGTAACTAGAAATATCAATAAGTTATCGAATGATATAGAATGTAATAAATATGTAATAGGTACCAATACACTTTAAAGATTAAACAAGCATAAACTAAACGCTTGATTTAATTGAATTTCGACTATGATTTCGACACTTGTAATCGTTCAAGTCGCATCTATGATCTAGTCTTAGTCGATATTATAATACATATAAGAGTTACACATTCTAATAAAATATTACCAGAACTATTTATATCCTATATCGAATATCTAACTTAATGGGATCCTAAATTCCCTAACGGACTATAAAATGCAGATACCGCGCTCGCGTCTTTAATAACTTTATAAACATTTTGTATAATTTATTAAAAATGCTATAAAAAAATGTAATAATCAGGAATTTTTCATTGAAGAAACATTGATGGTATGAATGATGTGTTTATAGACTGATTTGGCAAGATGTTTCTTAGATACCTATATATGACTAGCTTCGCCCACGTTTTCAAAGAAAAACCCGCATAGTTCCCGTTCCACTCGGATTTCCGGGATGAAACCTATCCTATATGTTAATGCAAGTTACCCTCTATATGTGTGCTAAATTTCATAGTAATCGGTTCAGTAGTGTTTGCGTGAAAGTGACTATAACCGTAACAAACATACACATCCATCCTCGCAAACTTTCGCATATATAATATTTGATAATATTACTAGTAGGAAGGATAGGATAGGATACGTATACTTACCTACTGGTATACCTATATTAGTATCTATTTCAATACTTTTTGTTACAGAAAGACTTGGGGTTTCTTTTTTTTTATTCCCTGATTTATTACACCTACACGTAAAACTGAAATTTTTATTTTAATAGGCTATTATTATCTCTTAAAAATGAAGCGATCGTATTTTTCTATTTATGTGTATTTGTATGGGTTGTATGTGTACTTTTTAGATTTTGACTAGTAAAAAGATTGTAATTAAATCAAATGGTAGGTAATGAAAATCTTCTTATGTTATATACCTATAATTATTTATATTAAATACTAGCGACCCGCCCCGGCTTCGCACGGGTGCAATGCTGATACTAAATAACTGTGAACGTTGTATAGGTATAAAAACATAGCGGCTTCGCACGGGTATAAAATACATAATATATAAGTATAAAATATATAATATAGCCGGGCTGCCGGCCGGTGCCGCCGAAAACGCTACGTCCCGCAATTTTTAAATCTGTAATATCTTCGAAAATATTCACTTAAATCATAGGGCCATATAGATCTATATTAAATGAACAATGTATTCAAGGTATTTAATTGGTTAAGGATTAAGGCTGTATTGGTTAAAATCGCTTCGAAAATTAGCCATTATTTGTCGTAAAAAGTAAATGACAAAAAAAAGTTATTGTGGGTTATCCATAAGAGATAGACATATACCACCGCGGACTTTTCTGTAGACCTTTTCAATGTGTATAATACTTAGTACATTATTTTGATAAAACTCGTAGGGTTCAGCCTGCGTTTGCAATGTAAGCGGAAAAAATGTAATTTTTTACGACATTACATTAGAAACCTCAAAAATAACAGTACTTCTCCACTATTTGATGGATGTTATTATACATATAAGCCTTCCTCTTGAATCACTCTATCTATTAAAAAAAACCGCATCAAAATCCGTTGCGTACAAAGGGACATAGGGACAGAGAAAGCGACTTTGTTTTATACTATGTAGTGATTAGGGTAGATTTGTATTTAATTAATATAAACGTAACCTGATAGTTAAAATACTTCCATGTATAAAACTAGACATGTCTAGACGCCTAATAAGTTGGAAATTCGATTCATTATAATATTATTTTTCGTATACAAATTTATTCAATATTCCTGCACAACAACAACAGTTAGAAAGATTTTAGCAAGAGCAAGTTGAATTATATTTATTGAAGAAATTAACATTGACTTAAATTACGTTTTTCTTCGAATATGCTTGAATAATTTACAAAATACAATTTTCCGATGTATTTTATTTATTTATCTGGCCACGCCCTTCATTGAATTTTTCATTTTACTGCCACTGTCACAATGTTATCGGCGCTATAAATTGGTAATACAACGAAAAAAAATTAATGGTAGGTATCAAAATATTTTGTTTGGTGCTGAAGATTGTGATAGTTTTTGATAACTATTTCAGGCATAGATATAGCTTCTGCCATAATAAAAATAGATGACTTACCTACCTAACTGCGAACTGTAATTCGAATCTATCTATAATTAAGTGTTATCATTTAGCTTCTACGTCGCCAAAGTCCCTACTAAGTTCAAGGGTGGCGTTACGAACTTCATCCCTCGGTTTCAATTAGTTATTAATGTTGAGTTTCACTTGTTAATTCCATGAACGTAGGTAAACGTGTTGTCTGTGGAATATTTTACTTATAAGCAATCTTTTCGTTTGTGATAGAGTTTCGGTTGAGGTAGAGTTTCGGTTGAGGTAGTATAAACCTCCATGGCTATTCCGACTTATAAATATTTAAGTGGGTACCTAGGTGATTCTCATTCAGTAGGTACCTAGTTAATTATTTGCGTAGTGGATTTATATTTTATAACAGGTCACAGGATGTCACAGGCCTGCATCATGTCAATATTTGTATGATACCTACCTACCTTTCTTATTCATTGGAACCTTACCGCTTCTCCCCGGCTCGGTTTGACCCGGGATAAATATAGCCTATGTTACTAAGGATTAATATAAAATAGTATAACGATAATTGTTTTATAATAAGTTACTGCAGTTTTTTTATTTAAATGCCACTTTGATTGCATTTATTGTAAAATCATACAATTTCATCGACTAAAATCACTTTTCGATTAGTGTCACATAAATTAGAATGAAAAATATGTAATTTAAAAAGCATAGTAGGTCTCATACTTTAGAGCTTAAATCGATAACCATCGCATGTCATAAATAATACATTTGCAAGCAAGGCTGTTATAAAATGCATTATTACCGTAAATCTTATTCACATTAAGCCCATGCACTTAAGACAATGTCTTCTTTTAATAAATGTTGTCACGGAAAATATTTGATGTTGAAAAATATTTTGTTTTATAGATCAAAACAAAAATAACCCAACTTCCTAAAATTATTCTAGTCTTGCCTAATAGTGCAGTGTAAACTCCTTTGGTTAGGAATTAATTTAATAACATAAGTAGTTTATAATATATTATAATATAATAGTTAACTAATTTTTTTATAACCTTTACCGTGACCTACCTACCTACTTGTTTGTCGGTATAATTTTACGCATAGTACATATTTGTATTCTCTTTGGTTTTACGTTGTACAAGGGTGTGGTAGGTATCATTGCAAGATTTCCCCACTTACAAAAAAAAAAGGTATATTACCTCTTTAGCTACGTAGCTACTACGTACGTAGGTAATATTCCAAGGATATCTGATAGTTATTGAGGATTAAGCAATGATTTTTTAATTAGTAAAATAGGAATTATTGCTTTAATGCAATATGTATTTATAGGTACATAAGATATGAATAATAAAACCATAAAAATCATTAAATACATACATTAAAGTTTATTTTAAACAAAGATGCAGGTAGCTAACTTAAATTTTATGTATTGCTTATTTTTTTCCTAAGTTTAATCTAACTGCTATTGTTGTGTAAAATTAATGGTCACCCGAGTGCTAAATTATGAACATTAAATATTTTGAGCCTTTATTCTTAATTAATTTCATCCTAAAATTTACTTCATCACTAATTGAAATTAAGTAACTAGTAGGTATGTAATTTAAAAATATGGATGTAATGCATGTAAGAAGAATTCAAAGTTGTTAAGTATAATATCGTTTCATTAAATTATATTTTACAAAAGTTGTTCTATGTGGCCACCAAGCTTCAAGCTGCTTGTATGTCTCCTTTCAGTAATTTTACGCTTTATAGGCCCCGTTTTCCAATTACAGAGCATAATGCGACTCAGTGCCGCACAATGCTGAATTATGCTGATGCTTAATTGGACCGCCTCCTCGGTACAGTGGTTGACGCGTGAGCGTAGAACCGAGGGGTCCTGGGTTCGATTCCCGGTGGAGACGAAAAAAAAAATGTCTCGGTCTGGCAGGACACAGAAGGCTGATCACCTACTTGTCCCTAAAGAAAAATCGATCAGTGAAACAGATGTATGAATAATGCATCTGCCCCCTACCCCACTACGGGGACATGGGACTTCACTTTTTTAATTGGAACGTGAAACGCACCAGCAGGTTGCGCCAAGTTCAGTGTTGAAAAAAAAATATTCATAGAGTTAGCAATAACCTCATTAATGTGTTAAAAAAGTGGTATAAATAATAATTGGTTGAAAAATATTTACGGTTATTTTAAGTAATTTGGATTTTGATTTTTTCATTAACATTTTTTTCAATGTTTGTACCTTCATCCATACTTATATTTATTTTTATAACACAATTTGAATTAACTTTGATTATTTCGAAAAAACTACAATGAAACGAAAGCTTTAAATTTTTTTCCAACAATTAATAATTACTAACGATAAATCGATTGCACGCATCAATTCACGCGCATTACTTTTTCTAGTGCTCGATTGTGCGAAGCGTTGCTGTAGTTGGAACATTCAACGTTAAGCATTATGCCGCATAATGCGCTCTAGTGCTGTAATTGGAAAACGGGGAGTGTCGCCCTCATTTTTTCCCTACTCTTTTTTGCCAAGATGTATTTTTTGGTTGCGCCTTTTTCCACTAGACACAGAATAATATGTGATAATATCTAGTAGCACCAGAGAAATAATATGTTTCCAAAGACAAAGCATAAACTAGAAAATCAGGTATGCTCTGTGCTAGTGAATGATGTAATGGCTGGCGTCCACTAGGCGGATCGGGCCGGGCCGCATCGCAACGCAAAAATACGCCGGCCTATGTTTTGTATGAAACATCGTCCATTAGCGACGGATCGGGTCGGGGCGGGCCGCAACGCATTGGCGGATATCGCTTCGCAGGCGGATTTCTGCCGGCGGTGCGCTGCGGCCCGGCCCGCCCCGACCCGTCTAGTGGACGCAGGCAGGCGGATGTAAGCGGCGAGCGTCTGTTAGATAAAATCCGCCTAGGCGGTCCGCCGCGCCCCGTACAGGTGGACACAGGAGCAAACAGCGCGTCCATTAGAGACGGCCCGTTGCGATGCGGCCCGGCCCGATCCGCCTCTAATGGACGCCTAGCATTAAAGTGACACAAGACACAAGTGACATACGTCTTTTGGATAAATTTGACGTTTATTATACCTACGTTTCATGTGGTTGTATTGAATATTGATAATTGATGGCGTAAATTAATATTTGTGATGTTACAATAATTTAAATTCTTACTAATAATTGATAATGGCTGCTCGTGGAGAAAGAGGTGTTTCACGAGTTCTGGATAAATTAGAAGCGTCGGTTAATGATGGGAAATTTTATGAAGCACACCAAATGTACAGAACACTCTATTTTAGGTACAAAAACAATATAAAATTGATCAAAGGTGACTCATTTCATAATCTTGTAGGCTAATATGAAAATCGTGAATTCACAGGTATTTAAGTCAGAAGAAATATAGTGATTTGTTACAATTACTGTATAATGGAGCATTGATACTGCTACAACGCGATCAGCAAGGCAGCGGAGCTGATCTGAGTATTCTTTTGTTAGATGTTTTGTCAAAATCAGAAACCAAGCCCACAGAAGAATGGATTGAGAAAATAGCTAAATTATTTGAAATGATCAATGCAAGTGTTCCAGAGAGAGACACATTTCTAATTAATGCTGTGAAATGGTCAATGGATGATGGAAAAATAGGTCATCCATTGCTTCATAAGGTATGAGCCTTAAATAAAAATATTGAACCTATTCTGTTGGTCTGGTTATTTAAGCGTAATTAAGAACTTCTACATGTAGTTTTATAAAAAAAAATCCCGTATTCAATTGAAAAGATTATTTTTAACTATGTTTGTGTAGTGAACTGTGGACTGCTATCTCCAATGTTTGTTTTTTGTAACCCTGTTATTCTTCAGATCTTGTTTTATATTAAATTGCATACCTCATACAATTTTACTATTATTAACTCTTTAATTACAATCTTTGTTAGATAAGTTTTTCTAATGTAATTTGAAACTTTGGAACTGTTTCTTATATTTTGTTTAATTATTACAAACCTTTTCAGAGAATTGCACAGGTATACTGGCGGGAAAAGAAGTACACATCAGCCCATAGACACTTTTTACATTCTAGTGACGGTGCAACTTATGCAACTATGCTCATAGAACTTCACACAACAAAAGGACTGAACTCAGAAATAGACATGTTTATAGCGCAAGCTGTTTTACAAATACTGTGTTTGAGAAACAAGCAAATGGCAGATGATGCTTTAAATGAATACACAAAATCGCATCCTAATATAAATGCCCAAGGTCCTCCATATATACTTCCACTTTTGAACTTTTTATGGTTTCTCTTGAGAGCTGTTGAAGAGTGAGTATTTCTATTTCCTTTTGTATATTCTGGATGCTTTCCAAAAACTTACCTTAAAAATAGGCAAATAAGATAAAATGGAAAAATAAGGTGACATATACACGCTGTATATAAATTTCTTGGGTAATGTAATAGAAAAAAATGTAAGCGTGTACTAGAGTACACACGTAAGAAGTGAAACTTCTTTATGACCTTAAAAATGTCACGAGTATGGCGTAACGCAAAAATGTCACGCGTACGGCGTAACGCAAAAATGTTACACTAAATTTTTGTCCAACCCCGATAAAGAAGTTTCACTTCAAAAACATTACTCATTTTAAACATTGTCATCATAATCCCAAATATCCATCATAAATTCCCACCGCTGGTACATGGACCTCTTATACAGACCATAATCCACAACATTGCCAAGCGCGGGTTTGCAGATGACAAATGATATCAAAATTTGTTTCTTCAACATGTTGATTTTGTCACAATGTTTACCTTTACCGTTTTAAAAGATGTCATGTTTTACATGTAAATATATATATATATATATATATATATATAAATTAATATGTTCCAGCCCAATTTATGATTTTTGAAGTGAAACTTCTTTATCGGGGTTGGAAAAAATTTAGTGTAACATTTTTTCGTTACGCGTGACATTTTTCCGTTACGCGCCATCTTTTTGAAGTGAAACTTCTTTATCGGGGTTGGACAAAAATTTAGTGTAACATTTTTGCGTTACGCCGTATGCGTGACATTTTTGCGTTACGCCGTACGCGTGACATTTTTGCGTTACGCCGTACGCGTGACATTTTTGCGTTACGCCATACTCGTGACATTTTTAAGGTCATAAAGAAGTTTCACTTCTTACGTGTACTCTAGTACACGCATACATTTTTTTTATCTGTTATTCTTATATTTCATATCAAATAATGTTCTTTTTCTTTTCAGAAAACATGTAATGAAGTTTCAAATATTAAGAAAGTGGTATGCAGTCAGTTTAAGACGTGACCCTAATTATTCTGGTTACTTGGATAACATTGGACGCATTTGGTTTGGAATAGAACGTCCTCAGCGCAATAAAAATCCAAATTCTATGTTAGGTGGCCTTTTGAAATCTATGTTAGGAGATGTGGACAGTTCAGATGACGAAAGTAGTAAAGTGGTGCAAAAAGCAAATGTTCCAGATATAGATTAAGGGATAAATTTTAGAAGACAGATGTAATATAGATGAAGTATACTGGTGTTAAAATGTTTGTATCAAGGTGATATTTTAATGAAATTTCAAGGTATATTTGTTGACTGTTTTATATGAAATGACCCTTTATAATAAGTTTTGATTATCATTTCACTTTTTAGCATTATGCTCAGTGGTCAATTATTCCTTGATTGTTTGTCCCTGTAATTAAATTAAATTTCCAAAAACACATGAAATGCAATGTATTTATTTGCCTTGCTATTTTTAACAAATAACAAAACTTTTAAATTATAACACAAATTTGTATTTTAGTTGTAAATATTAACAAAGTAAATAATGTTATTTTTGCATAATAATTAATAACATTCTTGGATTGTATGAAAATAAACAGATGGCAATGATATTTTGTTTATTTTATTTTTTTACCAATAATTCATAAAAGCTATACAAACTTCTAACTGCAATATAACATGAAGTGGTTAACATAACATAAAAATATACTAACAATAAAACCTTTGTAGAATAAAAAATATATAATATCATATTATTAAGTAAAACAATTACAATAACCATAATGCTAGATTTACCATAAATGAAGTTGTAATTTAAGTTTGTAGGACAATAATATTATTGATGGCATTTATACAGATTCATTAAATTATATAGAAAAACAAGAATTAAACAGTCTTAGTGTATAGTTTCTGAAGTATGCGGTCAAGATGGTAAAGACTAGAATTTTCTTGTGACTGGCAATATTTGAAAGAAATTTTGCTTCCTACATACCATACAAAAATATACTTAAAATTAACATTTTACACTGGTGAACTGGTCCCCTATTAATTAATTACAATTTAAAAAATTGTGCTTATCAGATTAAGGTATATATACCATAATACCCTGTATATTTGTTACAATAAATAAACTGAAATAAAATTAATTTTAAAGTTATAGATATAATATTATGCATACATAAATATAATTTGTGCTAGGAATGTGTAGGTCAAAAACATTGAAAGGAGAACCAATTTTATTAGAAGAGGAGATATAAATGAGCTTTTAGGATTTGTGCTACTGTGAAGGTGTGCTAAAAAGATAGAAAAAAATGTCTGCAATATTCACACCTCTAATAATAATAAAATAATAAATCTCATTTAATACCATATGCTCCTCTACTATTGCTATATACAACTATTACTATAAAAATAATTGTAGGTTCAGTATTATATAATAAATATTATATCTGTTTGATGAATTATGATTTGATCAGTTATTTGTTTTATGTGTTTAAAATTAAAACAGCATCATATTAATTAAATTGCATGCATTTAACTCTCTTTAATATCTTCCACTGTAAGACATGTTATATCTCGTACAAATGAAGAAATTTTAACTGTGTTCATTTGAAGATCAAATTTGATCTTTCTATTTTTTAAATCTAAAGCTTGTCTTACAATGAATCTGTTAAATTCATGTACATCAGGATGATTAAGAAATTCGTTTACATCCATCCACCTACATGCTTTGATTTCTAGATCTGATTTTGTAATTTCGTCTGATGTAGCTTTTAACTTTACTACAACATAAATGTCCGAGTTGCCAAACATTGCATTATGAGTGTGTCGTAGTGTCACCATGGAATCAAACTCTGCATCTACATTAGTCTCCTCCTTAACTTCTCTGATCGCAGCATCTTTTATATTTTCTCCTGAAAATTTTAATATCATAATCCATACTAATATTATAAATGCGAAAGTAACTCTGTCTGTCTGTCTGTTACTCAATCACGCCTTAACTACTGAACCAATTTGCATGAAATTTGGTATAGAGATATTTTGATACCCGAGAAAGGACATAGGATAGGATAGGTTATCCCGGAAATCCTACGGGAACGGGTTTTTCTTTGAAAACGCGGGCGGAAAGCTAGTATGATATAATTTCTGAATAAAAAGCATATAATATATGCTTCTTATTCAGAAATTAGATTCATTAAGCAGTAGTGTTATATAAGTGATAGTATATCTGTATTAGAACAATCTTATCAATTTTATATAATCCACTAGCGACCCGCCCCGGCTTCGCACGGGTGCAATGCTGATAAATACACTACAGAAAAACTGTGAACGTTGTATATAAAAACATAGCGGCCCGCTCCGACTTCGTATAGATAGCCTGGCGGCCGGCCGGTACCGCCGCAAACGCTACGTCCCGCAATTGCACGCCTCATAAGCGAAGCGTTGAGGTGGGTACAGCTACTGTCACTTCGCGCAAAACATATGATTTTTCAAACTTAAAATGTCTTTATGTATCATACATTGCACTTGTAAGATAATACATACACACACATATTAAGAAAAAACACTATTTTTAACGTTCATGATATTTTTGATGTCATTTTTGTTATTTAAACTAGTTAAAAAACAGTTTAAAAAAGTTCTGTCTTGGACGTCCGTGTGTCTGTATGTGCGGATCCTTTTTCTTGTTAACACGATAGCGACCGAAATACTTTACTAATCGAGTCTTTTTTTTTCTCTTACGCTTGAGTATGCTCAGGAATAGAACCCTTTCATTTTTCAGGGTCTGATTCGATGTGGTTTAATTGTTATTAAATAAACAAAAATAATAAAATTAATTAATATTTATTAAAAAAAAATTATGAGGCGTGCACTTTTGGATTTTCCAAATTATTTTTAAATCTGTAATATCTTCGAAAATATTCACTTAAATCATACGGTGTAAAGGGCCATATAGATCTATATTAAACGAACAATGTATTCAAGGTATTTAATTGGTTAAGGATTAATGCTGTATTGGTTAAAATCGCATCGAAAATTAGCCATTATTTTTCGTAAAAAGTAAATGACAAAAAAATGTTATTGTGGGTTATCCATAAGAGATAGACATATACCATCGCGGACTTTTCTATAGACCTTTTCAATGTGTATAATACCTTTTCAATGTGTTCAGCCTGCGTTTGCAATGTAAGCGGAAAAAATGTAATTTTTTACGACATCACTTTAGAAACCTCAAAAATAACAGTACTTCTCCACTATTTAATGGATGTTATTATACATATAAACCTTCCTCTTGAATCACTCTATCTATTAAAAAAAACCGCATCAAAATCCGTTGCGTAGTTTCAAAGATTTAAGCGTACAAAGGGACATAGGGACATAAGGACATAGGGACATAGGGACAGGGAAATCGACTTTGTTTTATACTATGTAGTGATACTAATAATATTATCAATACGAAAGTAACTCTGTCTGTCTGTTACTCAATCACGCCTTAACTACTGAACCAATTTGCATGAAATTTGGTAAATAAATAAAAATAAATAAAAAACACTTTATTTGCACACACAAAACATAACAAAATCAAACAATAATATACACTGGAGCGGTACAAATAGGCGGCCTTATCGCTAAAAAGCGATATCTTCCAGGCAACCTTAGGATATAGGAAAAGTTAGAAGAAAATGAACAATTGGATAGTAGAAGGAGCATAGCGAAGCATTATAAAAAGTGCAAATAAAAGTAGGAAATAGTTACATAAATACAAATATTAATACATATAATATATATTATATAATATATAGCGAATAAAGAAAAATAAAGAAAATAACAGGATATAAGTAAGTAAGATAGATAAGAACGTATGAAACATTTAAACGTTAGTTGTGAAGATAATGCTGTTTGACCAGGTACTTGAAAGAGCTGATAGATTGAGCTTTCCTGATGTTTAACGGGAGCGAGTTCCACAACCTTACAGCTTGCACGGTAAAGGAAGCATCGTAAAAACGAGTTTTGTGAGCGGGCATGCGAAGCGTAAGGTTGTCCAAGGAGCGTAGATCGAGTTCATGGGAAGAGCCCAAGAACACGAATCTATTTTTAAGGTAGGATGGGGATCTAGGATCAAAAAGGATATTGTACAGGAGGGAAAGGATGTGAGTATTCCGGCGAAGTCGGATGGGCAGCCAATTGAGTTTCGAGCGATATTCTGAGATATGATCATATTTGCGCAAGCCAAAGATGAATCTGATAGCAAAATTTTGAAGTCGTTCTAATTTGTTAAGTAGCTCCTCATTAAGGTCTGGAAAGCATGCATCACCATAATCAAGGATAGAAAGCAACAAAGACTGCGCCAAAACAGTTTTCGTAGGAACAGGTAAAAAGTTGCGCAATCGACGTAAAGATGACGTAACGCCAAAAACCTTACGGCTTACTTGTTTTATGTGTTCGGTCCAGGATAGGGTTTGATCGATATAAATACCAAGGTTTTTAACCGATGTACTATATGGAACTGGGACTCCATCGATCGAAATAAGAGTTAAATCCGGAAAAGAAATCTTAGAAAGCAAATAAGAACTGCCTAAAATAATAACTTGAGTCTTTCCAGGATTTAATGTGAGACCATAAGCATGAGTCCAGTCGACAATGGATTGAAGGTCAGTGTTGATGCGAGTAATCGCTTCTTCAAGATTTTCCATTGACGAATGGGTGTAAATTTGTAGATCGTCTGCGTACAGATGGTAGAGAGAGGAAAGTTTAGAAGAAATAGAGTTAATGAAAATACTAAAAAGGAGGGGTGACAACACGCCGCCTTGAGGGACGCCAGCAGAAACATCACACCATGAGGAATAGGATTCATCCACCCGGACGCGCTGCCGACGACCCTGCAAGTAACTACGAAACCAACCAACCACCGCAGGAGATACGTTAAGAGAACTAAGCAAAGCTAACAGGATATCAAAGTCAACGGTGTTGAAGGCATTGGAAAAATCGAGGAGAGCAAGGATAGTTAGCTGCTTATTGTCCATTGCCATACGAATATCCTCTGTAACTTTGACAAGAGCAGTGACCGTGCTATGGCCCGTACGAAAACCAGATTGTAAAGGATCTAGAAGGGAATTATAGTTAAGAAAGGAGCACAGCTGTTGTTGCACTAGCCTTTCAAGAACTTTAGATAGGAATGGTAGGATGGAAATAGGGCGATAATCGGAGAAATTGGATGGATTGTTTTTTTTAGGGAGTGGAATGATGAATGCATCTTTCCAGATCTGGGGAAAAGAACTCGAAGATAGGGAGAAATTAAGGATGTGTGTGAGGATGGGAAGGATAATATCAAGAATGGGCAGAATCATAGCACGGCCTATACCATCACAGCCGAGAGCATTCGAAGCGATGGCCAATGTATTCTTCTTAACGTCACTGGCAGTGAAAGGTACAAGAATGAACGGAGGAGAGTCAGGAGTTTGCATGGTAGAAAGAAGAGAAATGGTATCAGTTTTAGTGTTACAGTCCAGAGTAGACTTTGACGAGGAGAAATGTTTGTTAATAAGATCTAAATTAATATTTACAGGAAAGGAGATATTCTGAGATTTACCAACTCCAAGTGTTTTTAAAAATTTCCAAGTGTCTGCAGTGTTGCCGCTCTCAACGGATTTGTGAATGTGGCGTCGTTGTGCATCTCTACACATCGTATTGCAGCGATTGCGAATTGCTTTATATTTTTCACGATTGGAGTCCGAGTTATTCAGTTTAAATTTGGCTTTCGCCAGATTTTTTTTGTGAACAATAGATCTAAGTTCATCTGTCAACCAAGGAGCTGGAACATGCTTCATTTTAACTGCTTTAATTGGCGCATGAGTATCGTACAGTTTAGTAAGTAGTAAATTAAAGGCTGCAACTTTGGAGTCTATACAATTGGCAGATGAGACAGGTGACCAATCGATTTTTTGAGCATCATCACACAGACGCTCAACGTCCATTCCACGGAAACTGCGCTGTAACAGTACTTTGTGCTTTCTTTTGGGAGGACGAACACGGTAAGAAAGGAAGACAAGGTCGTGGTAAGAAAAGGCATCGGCAGTGCACTGACCGTGCTTAGAGACAAGATTAGGAGAGGAAACAATAATCAAATCTAGGAGAGAAGGACAACAGCCAGGAGAGAAGTGAGTAGGATTAAGGGGAAGGATATTGAGGTTACAGGAGGATACGATTGTTGAAAGCTTGTCACTCCGGATGTCATTTTTAAGAAGACAGGTGTTAAAGTCTCCCATAAGAATGACATGGTCATAGAGAGGACGTAAATTCTCTAACGTTTTTTCAAACGCCGGAAAATAGTTAATAAGAAGGGAGGGGACATAGAAAACACCTAAAAGAAGTTTAGTGCAGGAAATCATGACTTCAATTAGCAAGTGTTCGGCCTCGTCGGCAGGTGGCGGTTGTGGAGATGTGCTGATAACGGTGAAAGGTAAGTCGGAGCGTAAGTATATAGCAACTCCACCACCCACCCGACCGGTACGGTCGTTACGTACCAAATTGAAGCCAGGTAAGGAGTAAGAGGTAGAGGAAAGACAAGGCTTGAGCCAGGTTTCGGAAATAAGGATAGCGTGAATGGAGTTAGAATTAAATGATGCATGCATATCGGTAAAGTGTGCCGGAATACTCTGTGCGTTGATGTGGATAACGTTAAAATTTTTTAAAACATCAGAAAAGGTAGAAGTCAAACATATATCAAGAGGTGGGCTGTCAAGACTCTGAAAACTATCATCACAACTATGAGCGCTTACGAAGGAATCACAGTCACTATCATTCGAAAACGAAATGGTGGACTAAATGTAATGCTTATATATTAAATATTAATATATGAAAGAAATTTGTATATAATATATGTATATATAAATAATTAATAATATCAAATATAAAAATATATATAAACTTTTCCTATACCCGCCAGCTACATAGAAAATAAAAATTCAACAAACAAGTAAATACGCAAAAACATAACACGGAACGTAGGTACTGAAACATTACAAACTAAGTTGACATCTCCGAGGTTGACATTGATTCACTGACATTTGACATTAGACATATTACGACAAGTCAACTGTCAACACAATAATAAATCAAAACAAGAGTGACCTCTAAAAACGTGTGAAGTGTAGAAATTATATAATTAATTGAATACGGGGGTAATTTAACTTGCCGAGCGCACAGATAAAAAAGTGACACAGAAAATATATAAATTACAATTACAACAGGAAGAAAATTACAACAAAGATAAATATTATGGATACTCATATTATAAAGAAGGGCTCACTTTCGTCCGACTCTTTTGGGCCGGGTGTTACCCGAACCCTTAGACGCTGGGGCAGCACCGGATACAGTGTTTGCAGGCACAGCTGCTGGATCGCTGACGATAACGTCGAGTTCATCAGAACTTGTGACCCGGTGTCTTACACCATCGGCAGATCTCACAATAATATTTCCCTCTTGAGTCCAACAGTTAGAAACTCCAAATTTCTTACGAGCCAACATAAATGTATCATGCCGAGATTTTGTGAGAAATTCGGAAATAGTAATTCCCGTATTTTTAAGGCCAGTCTTGGAGAACCATACCCGATCACGGACTGGCACCCGGTCAAATTTGACAACAATTGGCCTGTTTCTATCAGCTGAGTAATGGCCCAAGCGGTGGCAATGACTAAATGACTCTGCATTAACATCTGGCAGTTCAAGGTGCTCAACAATAACTTTAGCCACAAGATCAGCGGTGTTCTCCTTCTTCTCTTCGGCAATACCATGAAAGAGGAGCATCTTGCGACGAGAGCGGGTTTCCTGCTGGTCCGAGATTTTCAGCAATAACTCCACTTGTGCATGTAGCGTTTTGAGTGAGGAAGTTACAAATGTGCGAAACAAATTAAAATCAGTTGTGTTCTCACCCGAAGTTGTTTCATTGTTGAGTAGCTTCCTTTCAAATTCTGCCATTTTAGTGTTGAAATTAACAGTCATCTCTGACAAAGTGTGCTTAAGTGACTCCATGGTAATAGTGATTTGAAATAAAACTTGTTAGTTGAAGATAAGAGTGAAAAATACAGGAGAATGATGCTGGAAGGTATAGTTTTTACACAATCATAACTTTACACTGAGAAATCAAGTAAAAATGGTATAGAGAGATTGGTATAGAGATATTTTGATACCCGAGAAAGGACATAGGCTACTTTTTACCCCAGGACATAGGATAGGTTTTGTTTTTTAATTATTAATCTAATACAGCTTTACCACCACCCTATGTCATGATTTTATGTTTTTTATCTTGTGTTTGGTTGCCTGGAAGAGATGGCTACTAAAGCCATAAGGCCGCCATTTGTGCATGTCTCTCTTCTGTATATGTATGTCTTTTTCCTGTTTGTAATGGTGTACAGTAAAGCGTTTTCATTCATTCATTCATTCATTCATTCATTCATAGGTTTTATCCCGGAAATCCCACAGGAACGGGAACAATACGGGTTTTTCTTTGACTGCGTGGGCGACGCCGCAGGTGGAAAGCTAGTATTATTATATACTATATCTAAAAGAGCAACTATAGAGTTACTTGACAGCTCTTCTCTGTAGAAAATTCTTTCCTAACTGGTGGAAATGGTTAACAGTTTATTATGACATTTCAAAAATGCTTCTGGTAGAAGTCTAATTAAATAAATAAATTTTTAGGTTTGAGTTTTTTCCATATAATAAATGCATAATATAAATCAAATAATAATATCTCTTTTATATCAAACTAGCGGTCCGCTCTGGGTTCGCCCGTGGTACATATTTCGCAATAAAATGTAGCCTATGTTTTTTTTCAGAGTCTAAAGATTGTCTGTGCCAAATTTCATCAAAATCGGTCCAGTTGGTTATGTGTGAAAACCATACATACATACATAATTACAAACCTTTCCTCTTTATAATATTAGTATAGACAAGTATTTTTATTTATTATAGACAAGTATCTTTAAAAATCAAAGATTTTTCTTTACCTCTTTCCACATAGCCTCCAGGCAGCTTCCAATGAGGGTAATCAAAATGTTTCTCAGTCACTACAAGCATTTCATTCTTGCTGTTCAGCACAAGCCCTCCCACTCCGAGGTTTGTATGACAAGCAGGAGGTAAGTTTGCAGGTCTATCCAGGGGCAGCCATTTATACATCATCACAAAGTCACCTCTAGCATGATGGAAGTTGAACCCTTCCTGAATTTTTTTATAAATATTATTAAACTACACAGTACACTTATTCAAGTATATTTCAAAAGTATGACAAATAAATAATAATGTAGGCAAGTGCTTTTAATAAACTCTAAAGAAAATCAAGGGTTGTAATTTGAAAATTAAACGCTGTCTCGCTATGCATAAATAGTATTGATACTAAATTAAAATAATTATATTTTTAACTACAATATAACATATACATATATAGGTACTTAATAATATTACAATACTTACATCAGCCAATATTGGAACCCAAGATGCATCTTTAATATTGACTTTGAACCAAATACATCTTCTTTCTTCAGTTACCCACTTTTTTAAGGATTCTAAAACAAATAAATATCAACAACTAATCAATAGTAATACTCATTAAAAAATCTCCATTGAAAATGTAGTCTCTTAATTTTTTTTAACAACATTTTCAAAACTAAAGATATACCTAGGTACCTTGCTCTAGTAAATTTGATTTATAACAAGTGTAAAATAATAAAAATACATATTGAGGGTTTATTTATTTATTTATAACACTTCATTGTACAAAACAATGTAGGAAATGTGGTACAAATTAATGAGATACAAAAATTTTGCACAATAGGCGGCCTTATTGCTACACAGCAATCTCTGCCAGGCAACCTGGTAAGAAAGGAAATGTGAGAAGAATAAGGAAAATAGCGCAAAAAAAAAATAAAAGAAAGAATATATTTAAAAAAATGCCTACATACAACATACTACAGGGTTATATAGGATGCTACCTAGAAGCAATAAATAGTCATATTTATGGCTCATATCTGTTAACAACAATCTTTTTTTACTTTACTATGTGAAAATAACTTGCAGAGCTGTAGAAGGGGTTTTGGAGAATAGGCAATCAGTTACCTATAAGTACAAAGGAACCTATGCTAGTATGTGCATTTCAGTAATGAATAGCCTAAATCCATTGAGCTATTATTACTATGTAGTAATAGTATGTAACACAATGCTTAAATTCTTTTTAAAATTTTAAGAGTAAAAAGTGTACAATTTTTGATGACCTTTGGGATAATATATTATTTAAGGCCTTTAAAATAATGAATAAGTTTTATAAAAATGGTTTTAAATTGCACAGTAATGGTTTTAAGTTTAAACAATGGTACTACCTACATACATAGTATAATTATAATAATTATTATCCACTCACCTAAAAGCTTTTCTTTAAATTCATTTTTCTCACAAGGTTCCTCTTGTGAAGTAACAGTAATACCTTTGTATCTATCCGAAACACCATTAAATACTGTACTCGACATAGTTTACTTAATAATTAATATTTCGTCTTATATCGTGAATCACAAACGGCAATCGCGTGTGGGGCGCAACAAAAAACTATTCTACATTAATCTCTAGTTTTAATCATGAACTTGATAAGTAATATTATTTTTTATAGTTGAGCATTTTACGCGAGTTCAAGTGGTGCAGCTATTATTTTATGACCTTTGTTTCTTTTGACTGATATATTAAATTATTTATTAATTAGAAAATTAAAAATAATTTGGACTATTTAAAATTGATTTTATTCGCCATCCGCTAAATATTTTTAAAATTTTTATTTTACGTCATTGATAATTAATTCATTGCATGTATATTCTCGTGAATCGTGTTAAATTATTGTGAAATGTGAATTGACATTTGACATTGAGATACGATGATACGGCATTTTTGACAATCGACAATCAACAGATTATAAAGCTACGGTCAAATTGAGGCCATAGATAGTAGATAGATAAACACTTATATACTGTCACTGTGATTTGCTTGCTTGCGGCCGCGGCGCCCATTGACCAGTGCAAACTTAGCACCCCATCAATGGAATTTTGGGTCGAAAATGACCTTGATCGTTAGGTCCCCGTTAGGTCCTTTAAGGTCCCACAATTTTTTCGTTAGGTCCCCTTTAGTTTTTTTAAAATAATTTTTTAAATTTTAGGTATAAAAAAAAATGCACTTTAGCACCCCATCCATAGAATTTTGGGTCAAAAATGACCTCAATCGATAGGTCTCCGTTAGGTCCTATAAGGTCCCACAATTTTTTCATTAGGTCCCCTTTAGTTTTTTTTTAAATAATTTTTTTTTAATTTTAGGTATAAAAAAGTTACACTTTAGCACCCCATCCATAGCAAAATTGGCAAATTTTATCAAAATCGTATTCTTTACCGTTAGGTCCGTATGGGCTCATCATTGAAATTGTTGAATTATTTATTTTATTAAAATTATAAAATAATAAAAACCTGCGCATGCGCCTTAGAGCATTAAGGCATGCGCACATCATACATAAACAGCGCGAAATTTAAAATGGTATCGTTTCATTTATTAAATAAATCTATTGTTCTGAGAGTGCTTATTTATTAAAAACCTACTTTTCAACCTAGAATTAAAATAACCTGGTATTAGTGTCAATCTATGGTGTCAATATATTTTTGTAGCGGCCACAGGGCCACACTACGGTCGAGGTATAGATTCGGAAAGAATAACATGCAACAAATCATTAATTTGATTCGGGATGACCTTCGCGTGGACACTCGAGGGGGCGGTATTCCAGTGGAACTGCAAGTGATGGCAGTTATTCGATATTGGGGCCGGCATGAGGTAGATGTGACTTGTGCTCTAGTTTTGGATATATACAATAGAAAAGCCTGTATAACGATCTATTACATTACAGATCCAAGAAGATTGTGCTGACATTCACAGAATGAGTCAACAGACACTTTCCCGTTTGTCCCGAAATGTTGCTATTGCGTTAGCTTCTAAAAGTTCGCGTTATATTAATATGCCGTCGAACTCAACCGAGGAAGCCAAAGCAATTAGGAAATTTGAGGCCATAATATGCGGGATGAAGCGTATCATTGGTGCAATAGATTGCACTCATATTAAGATACGCAAAGTGAGTGGAGAGGCTGGACAGTACTATGTTAATAGGAAGGGACATTACTCCATTAACACTCAAGTATGAACATTGTACAATAACATTTTAGTTTGATCATAGTGTATTTAAAGTAATAAATTTTCATTGTTATGTGTGCTATTATGTGTTTCTAATTTATAATAATATTGATGACAATAATTACAGGTAGTATGTGACTCTGACCTTAAAATCTGCGATATTGTGTGTCACTGGAGAGGAAGTACACATGATTCCCGCATATATAGAGAAAGCTCAATAAAGCGGAGGTTTGAGGAGAATGAATTTCATGGGAAGCTGATTGGAGATAGCGGGTATCCTTGTACTTCGCATCTTCTAACACCAATATTAAGACCAAGGACACAGGCAGAAGAAAGGTACAACCTGAGTCACATACGAACGAGGAATACTGTAGAGCGTTGCTTTGGGGTGTGGAAGCAAAGATTCCGCATACTCAACGAAACAATGCGAGGGTCTCTGCAAGTGATCAAGACCACTATTGTTGCTTGTGCAGTTTTGCACAATTTAGCAATACTCTTTAATGAGTCTATTTTAAATCAAGGTATTTGTGCAAACTAATATGTAAACAAAGTATATTTAATAATGCCAATACATAAAAAATAAGCATATTTTAATTCTTTATTTTGTATTTTTCTAGATCCTTCAGGCCTTGAAAATCAATTATTAATCGATCCAACTATCCCTGATAATATAGAAGATGAAGACGAAAATATAAACAGGGCCATTTATATTGAAACTTATTTTAATCAATAAAAACCATATTTTATTATTTTTCAAAATTTATTTTTTTTAAATATTCCTCCTCTAATGCAAGTATTTGGAGCTTCTTCTCGTGAAGCTCCCTCTCTTGTTCTATTCTTAATAGGTGAAGCTCCCTCTCTTGCTCTATTCTTAATAGATGCAACTCTTGTTGTTGCTTCATTAATTCCTCCCTGCTTTTTTTTGCAAGGAGGAATAATTGATGCTCGTAATTGGAATTTGATTTCCCACTGTAAAAATAACATAAACATTAAACATTATTTCACATAAATCACAGCTGAACAATAAGCACAGGAAATTTCATGAAATTCTATTTTCAACATTACATACTTACGTTTTTTTTGGTTTAGCTTTGAAAATATGATGTGTAGGATTTATACGTGGCAATTCAGTGGAGAAATTTGGCAATTCAGGCTAAAAATAAAAAAATAATAATTATTTTAAAATAATATAAATTTTATTTATAATACTGATATTTTTGTATAACATAACTGATAAAAATATTATACAAATTATTATATAATATGATTACCTATGCATGTGAAGTGCTTTCATCATTTTCATTCAATTTCAATGTATCATCAGCAGACTCCTTAGTAACTTCCTATAAATATATAAAATATAATTACTCAATCTCACAATAAAAAACTATATATGCATAGCGCTATTATCCCTTAATGGATATTCCAAATTAAGGAATAATAGCAGTAGAAAATGTAAAAAATATAAACCTGTTGGCCATGTGTTGCATCGCTATCGAAAGGATTGTTATCAACCACAAACTCATTAGGAAGAGCTGCTATAAGCTCTTGATCTTCAGGCGGAGGACTTGGTGGCGGAGGTCCCCCGCCTGTCATGTTTCTTGCCGTTCTAAATTTGTGTTCCGAAGCCTTAGCTTTCTTCAAATTCCTCCACTGATTTTGTATTTGGCTTAAGTCCCTTTTATGGAGTGAAATGATATTATAACTGAAATATAAATACAATAATAATGTTATTACACTGTAACAATTTATTAAATACAAGAAACTGTTAGAATAAGTAAAACTAAAATAACCAAGACAAAACATCTTCCCATGCAAGTTTTTTTGCTGTATTTGTATTAGTCGACGTATCCTTATTCTCTAATATAATATGTGCTCGCTCGAGCACTAATTATTTTCGAAGCACTTTCTAAAGAGCAATATATATTTATTAATAAGCATTAAAACATGTAAGGAAATAAGTACATTCTATTAGATTTCTTGTGTACATTACGTACCTTATCCTCCTCACTCCAATTCGTCGAACGAGAACGTTTATTGATCATTGAACTCATTTTAAATTAAAACTGAATTTGAATTTATCAAAAATCTCAAATCTGTACAAATGTTTGAAATTTGAAAGTTATCAATATCCTGTCAGTTAAACGTCATACAAAATAAAGTCTACCATTCATATTTGTCAAAAAGTACATTTTTAGTCAAGTTTTACGTGAATAGCGGGTTTTATTTCGATAATGTTACTAGAAAAAAATACATATATTGACGTAACTTAGTTGAGAGACTGCTGAGATAGGTTTATAAGTACCTAAGATTATTTTAATCATTGTTTAAGGAGTTGAGAGTTATTTAACTGAGAGGTGTTTATGCAACAGATCAGTCAGTTTTTATAAGTAAGGCTGGTAATTTTTTACGACATCACATTAGAAACCTCAAAAATAGCAGTACTTCTCCACTATTTAATGGATGTTATTATACATATAAACCTTCCTCTTGAATCACTCTATCTATTAAAAGAAACTGCATCAAAATCCGTTGCGTAGTTTCAAAGATTTAAGCGTACAAAGGGACATAGGGACAGAGAAAGCGACTTTGTTTTATACTATGTATAATAATATAATAATGATAGTGATAGCACAGTATTACAATATTATTTCCTACAGTAAGGAAACGCCTTTGATGTCGCGCGATGCCGCCGCCAGCGTAGGTACTTACGCTGCCACACGAAAATACGCTAGGGTTGCAACAAATGGGAAATAAAACAATTGTGATTATTAATATTATGATGAAATCATTTATTCATATGTACATTCAAAATAATTGCGATTATTAAATCTGATGTAATCATTTGTTCATAAATATATAATTACAGATATTGCACTGCTAAATATTATTTACGTGGACACTTTATTTTTGGATGTTCTTAATTGTATATTATACCATTTAAGAAGTAATGCATTCGCATTGGGATGTACAATCTGATTAGAAAATAATGAGGACAACATATACATAGCTTTGATTTTAATTCAACAGATACAATTATTAATACAATCTTTCTGAAATATTGTTTCCTTCTGGGATTTCAATGTAGATTTACATCCGTAAACGGAACAGTTTTTGCGCGCCATAATAGAATATGTAAGTACCTATGTATAATAAAATTATTACACAAAAAATACGACTGCGTCGTCCTTTCGCGATAGTTAATGCAAACTCAGCGTGATTGCATTAAGCGGCCCGCGTCGCCCGACCCCCCGCCAGTTCCCCTCCGTTTCTCTGCACAAGTACATTCGTCGCCATACTGTAGGAAATATGGTGATACTGTGGTGATAGTCCGGCTAACGAAAGATAAGACTGGAAAAGGCGGCAAATTCAAAAAATCATCATATTAAGGTAACCTAATGGTAACTTAGGTTATAGTTGGAAATAAAGTTTTGATACTTTAATTTATTATTACGAGCTTTGTTTTTTTGAGAGATTAACAACCTCTACAAACTCTTCATCTATATAATATTATATATATGTAATCTGGTACAGTTATCTGATACAGATAAAAAAAAGAACAGCTAGTGAAAGTAATAAAAAACATAATAAAATACAATTAAATTTTGTTTAATCAATATAATCATATTAAATCTAAAAGCCGCGTTCAGCCGCGAATAAAGAATAAGAATCACTATCATTATCTCTGACATCATTAACTCTTCCATTTCTGCAGTTATTCCATCTTGTTTTTTTTGTACTGCTCTTCAACATGAATAACATGGTTCGGTCATAGAAGAAATCTCGTTGAGATACTGATTTTGTGTCTTTAAACATTTTGAACGGACAGATCGTTCAATTTTATATTGTTGCTTTAATAGTTTATAACTGGATTACTGGTATCATCCATGCAAAATAATAATAATAATATTAAACAAATCATATAATGTGCAATGCAATCAAGATGAAAAGTATCAAAATATCAAGTCACACTGTGTGTTTTTCCTTGAAAACTACATCTCTTTCAAATTGTTTCTTTTTAAATTTATTAATCATAGTTTAAAGTTTTCGTCATGTTTTCAACTCAGTTTTCAATTATTAGAAATCACTAAAATCCTAAGCTAAAATCGCAGAAAATAAAATCACTTTGACAAGCTTTGACACATCAACAACTCAGGTTTTAATGACAGTTAACTGTTAAGTGTTGCCAAATAAATTTTCGAAATAAAAAGCCAGTCTCATCTTTCGAACCAGACGTGACTAGTATAGATTTATTTATTGATTTAATAAATGAAACGATACCAATTTAAATTTCGCGCTGTTTATGTATGATGTGCGCATGTCTTAATGCTCTAAGGCGCATGCGCAGGTTTCAATTATTTTATAACTAGTGCCCCGGCTTCGCCCGTGGTACATATTTAGTATCCTATATCCTTCTCCTGGCTCTAAACTACCTCCCTGCCAATTTTCAGCTAAATCGGTTCAGCCGTTCTTGAGTTATAAGTGGAGTAACTAACACGACTTTCTTATAAATATATAGATTTTAATAAAATAAATAATTTAACAATTTCAATGATGGACCTATACGGACCTAACGGTAAAGAATACGATTTTGATAAAATTCGCCAATTTTGATATGGATGAGGTGCTAAAGTGTAATTTTTTTATACCCAAAATTAAAAAAAAAATATTTAAAAAAAAACTAAAGGGGACCTAACGAAAAAATTGTGGGACCTTATAGGACCTAACGAAGACCTATAGATTAAGGTCATTTTTGACCCAAAATTCTATGGATGGGGTGCTAAAGTGTAATTTTTTTATACCTAAAATTTAAAAAATTATTTAAAAAAAAACTAAAGGGGACCTAACGAAAAAATTGGTGGACCTTAAAGGACCTAACGGGGACCTAACGATCAAGGTCATTTTCGACCCAAAATTCCATAGATGGGGTGCTAAGTTTGCACTGGTCGCCCATTGCGTCAATCTTAGGCGTCAATAGTCGAGCCAATTAGCGCAACCCTCAGAGGAATAAACCTAGGTTTAGGTTTATTCCTCTGAGAACTCTATAGGTTTATTGCTTTGAGGCGCAACCTGCTGGTGCGTTTCACGTTCCAATTAAGCATCAGCATAATTCGGCATTGTGCGCCACTGAGTCGCATTATGCTCTGTAATTGGAAAACAGCCCGGTTACGTTGATGAATTTTGTTGAAATTTATATTTTGGTTTTATGGCATTAAAATGATTTATAAATATAAATTTATAAAGAATAGAAAAAGAGGCGGGACTCGAACCCGCATCCTTTCGCGCCATTCCGGGGCGGATGCCTGACCAACTCAGCCACTCGTGGTCGAGTTGGTCGAGTTGGTCAGGCATCCGCCCCGGAATGTCCCGCCCTTGGTATAAGCTATTAAATTTGTCTTAAATGTACACGACAAAATTGACAATTACGAAATATTTATAAACTTGAATCTTGACAAATGACATTGTCATTGATGGTTTTGATAAAATTGTGCCTGGAAATATAATAATTTTATTAATTTAAAATAAAAATGAATTTATTATTATGACATCTTAATAATCAGGATTTTATCTAAAGTAGTTTAAGCTTATTCTAATGAACATATAGTGTATAATTAGATAACCGTTTACTTTCTGTAATAACTATGTTTACAAGATTTATTTGTACAGTAAAAGATGCTTGGATGAGAAAAAATAATATGAGGTTGGAACTATTAATGAAAATTTTCTGTTGCGACATCTGTTCATATGTCAATTATTAGAATTAAGAAACATAATATAAAATCATCTATTATAATACATAATTGCAGGCTAATATCCTCAATGAAGACATGCTATTCAACTAAATATGTGTTCAAAGCCGAACCTGATAGATTCAAGGGTGTAACAGTTGACACGGTTGATGTAAAATACAGCAATGATGAATTTTTGATTAAATTAGAAGGTAAATTATAATTAGAATGATTTGAGTCAATAAAAAAATAAGTTTTAAATATACATATTATACTTCTTATAATGTTATAGATTCTCTAAAGCAATGGCATGAAGAGGGGAAAAGGTGCATATGGTTTAAAATTCGAATCCAGAGTTCCGAGTATGTTCCCCTATTAGCTAAGGTAATTTTTTCTTTAAAATAAGATTAGCTATGTTTTATTTAGTGCTTGTTACATTTTCATTTTTATAAAGTTTGGTATCCTTAGAGAGGTTTTCATTTTCATCATGCTAGAGATGACTTTGTGATGATGTATAAGTGGCTTCCGTTGGACTCTACTCCAAATTTACCACCAGCAAGCCATACAAACCTGGGTGTGGGTGCCTTGGTGTTAAATGATAAACAACAGCTATTGGCAATATCAGAGAAACATTATAATTACCCACACTGGAAGTTGCCAGGTGGCTATGTAGAAAGAGGTACGTAATTTTTTTATTATTTTATCAACTGTATAAACTATAAACAATCAAGAAAACACATGACCCTTTTGGAAAGTGGAATATAAATGGGAATATGTAATTGAAGTTTATGCTCATGGAGGAAATATATTTGTAAGAAAAATCATATTTTTCGATACCAAGTTAATTCCTACACTACTTAAATAATAATTAAATAATAAATATTTTTAGGAGAAGACATCAAAGATGCTGGTGTGCGAGAAGTAAAAGAGGAAACTGGAGTGGACTGTAGTTTTGAATCAATAATTACATTCAGGCATTCTCACAATATGATGTATGGTAACTCAGATATTTATATCCTGATGATGATGAAAGCTATTTCAGAAGATATTGTACAATCACACAGAGAAGTTAAAGATTGCAAGTGGATGGCCATAGATGAGTATACAAACCATCCTCATGTACATGAATTCAATAGATTGGTTGTGAAAAATGCACTTATGTATAAGGAAAGAAACTTCAAACTAGATATTAAGCAGAAAACAGTGACTTGGCCCACTGCAACAAGAGTAATGAATTATTTAGTACCTTCAGGTTATGAATCGCATTGATGGAAAGATTATTTTGTTTATATTATATAAATGGGCAGTGTTTTAACAAGTTTGACCTTTGTATATATTGTATAATAGAAAGATGTTATGTATATAATATAATGTTTTGTGAATATAAATAAATTTTATTCTGTTATCAACATTATTTTTATTTATCAAATTTAGCTTTCCTACTAGTCCTACCTAATCATACCAAGAACAGTGTACTGAAATTTGGAAATGATAATATCTGTCCTGAATATCCTACTACCTATTATGTATATATAAATCTCGTGTCACAATGTTTGTCCTCAATGGACTCCTAAACCACTTAACCGATTATAATGAAATGCGCATGCCATGTGCAGTTCGATCCAACTTGAGAGATAGGATAGTTTAAACATGTAGGTACCACGGGCGAAGCCGGGGCGGACCGCTAGTATAATTATAATATTATAAATGCGAAAGTTTGTGAGGGTGTGTATATGTGTGTTTGTTACTCTTTCACGCAAATACTACAGAACCAATTACAATGAAATTAAGCACACCTATAGAGGGTAACTTGGATTAACACATAAGATGGGATTAATCCCGGAAATCCCACGGGAACGGGAACTATGCGGGTTTTTCTTTGAAAACGCGGGCGGAAAGCTAATTTACAATAAAATAAAACTATGTTATTTTTTTGATTATCGATACCGTATCGATCCACTGTCAAAGTCGTAAGCGATAAGGTTAATATACCAACCTCAGGGTTGAATTTTTATTTCACATGCGTCCATAAAACGTATTTCCTCAACCATCCTCAACATACTACCTATATCCTGTACGTTCTGCTATTCTCATGTACTTAGGCGATAGTACTTCTTAGAATATTAATTCAAATAGGATACTTCTATTACCTTAATCAACGTGGTAAAAATAATAATTAATTAGACTTGGCGAGGTATACGAACACAAAGATCTAGATTCTAGGCGATTGTTTTCATTGGTCAAAGTAGTATTTTAATTTATATCTTTGAATTTAAAATATGTACCTATATATATATAACTATTGTAGGTATGTATTCTGATGCGAAAGTATGTTTGCTCTGTTTATCGTAAAAAGCGCTGTTACGCTTTTAGATTAAGATCGATTTGTATAAAATATAAAATTAAAATACATATATATGAAAGACCAGAGTCGTAGTCGTAGTAGTACTTCCCTATATTTTAAGTACAGTCACGAGCAATAATATATGCCTAGGGGGCGATGTGCAAAAATATCTGTCACTAGAACTAATTCAATAATATCTATCTGCCCGTATACAGCAAAAATATCTGACATTAGTAGGCAGCATAATAAAGTGGCATCAAAATTATGTGACGAAAATTTTACAGCAAATAATTGTGACAACCTCTCACGGCATAAATATGTGACATCAACTAGGAAGCAATAATATCTGACACAATTTCATATTTCTGTATTTTGCATAGATTTCTCATACAAATCAAAAATATGTGACATCAACTAGGTGGCAATAATATCTGACACAATTTCATATTTCTATATTTTGCATAGTTTCCTCACAAAAAGCATAAATATGTGACATCAACTAGGAAGCAATAATATCTGACACAATTTCATATTTCTGTATTTTGCATAGATTCCTCATACAAATCAAAAATATGTGACATCAACTAGGTGGCAATAATATCTGACACAATTTCATATATTTCTATATTTTGCATAGTTTCCTCACAAAAAGCATAAATATGTGACATCAACTAGGAAGCAATAATATCTGACACAATTTCATATTTCTGTATTTTGCATAGATTCCTCATACAAATCAAAAATATGTGACATCAACTAGGTGGCAATAATATCTGACACAATTTCATATTTCTATATTTTGCATAGTTTCCTCACAAAAAGCATAAATATGTGACATCAACTAGGAAGCAATAATATCTGACACAATTTCATATTTCTGTATTTTGCATCGATTCCTCACAAAAAGCATAAATATGTGACATCAACTAGGAAGCAATAATATCTGACACAATTTCATATTTATATATTTTGCATCGATTCCTCACAAAAAGCATAAATATGTGACATCAACTAGGAAGCAATAATATCTGACACAATTTCATATTTATATATTTTGCATCGATTCCTCACAAAAAGCATAAATATGTGACATCAACTAGGAAGTAATAATATCTGACACAATTTCATATTTCTGTATTTTGCATAGATTCCTCATACAAATCAAAAATATGTGACATCAACTAGGTGGCAATAATATCTGACACAATTTCATATATTTCTATATTTTGCATAGTTTCCTCACAAAAAGCATAAATATGTGACATCAACTAGGAAGCAATAATATCTGACACAATTTCATATTTCTGTATTTTGCATAGATTCCTCATACAAATCAAAAATATGTGACATCAACTAGGTGGCAATAATATCTGACACAATTTCATATATTTCTATATTTTGCATAGTTTCCTCACAAAAAGCATAAATATGTGACATCAACTAGGAAGCAATAATATCTGACACAATTTCATATTTCTGTATTTTGCATAGATTCCTCATACAAATCAAAAATATGTGACATCAACTAGGAAGCAATAATATCTGACACAATTTCATATTTCTGTATTTTGCATAGATTTCTCATACAAATCAAAAATATGTGACATCAACTAGGTGGCAATAATATCTGACACAATTTCATATTTCTATATTTTGCATAGTTTCCTCACAAAAAGCATAAATATGTGACATCAACTAGGAAGCAATAATATCTGACACAATTTCATATTTCTGTATTTTGCATAGATTCCTCATACAAATCAAAAATATGTGACATCAACTAGGTGGCAATAATATCTGACACAATTTCATATATTTCTATATTTTGCATAGTTTCCTCACAAAAAGCATAAATATGTGACATCAACTAGGAAGCAATAATATCTGACACAATTTCATATTTCTGTATTTTGCATAGATTCCTCATACAAATCAAAAATATGTGACATCAACTAGGTGGCAATAATATCTGACACAATTTCATATTTCTATATTTTGCATAGTTTCCTCACAAAAAGCATAAATATGTGACATCAACTAGGAAGCAATAATATCTGACACAATTTCATATTTCTGTATTTTGCATCGATTCCTCACAAAAAGCATAAATATGTGACATCAACTAGGAAGCAATAATATCTGACACAATTTCATATTTATATATTTTGCATCGATTCCTCACAAAAAGCATAAATATGTGACATCAACTAGGAAGTAATAATATCTGACACAATTTCATATTTCTGTATTTTGCATCGATTCCTCACACAAAGCATAAATATGTGACACCGACTAGGTGGCAATAATATCTGACACAATTTTATATTTCTGTATTTTGCGTTGATTCCACACTAAAAGCATAAATATGTGACATCAACTAGGAAGCAATAATATCTGACACAATTTTATTTTCAATTTAATATTGAATTAATACAAAATAAATAAATTTTATTTTAAATACGTTGTTTTAAAACATTATTAGTTATTACCATATTGTATATTAGTGCCGTCGTTGTATACTACATATTGTATGTCTAGATATTATATCCTGCTAGCTTAACACCCGCGGCTTCGCCCGCGTTTTCAAAGAAAAACCCGCATAGTTTCCGTCCCTGTGGGATTTCCAGGATCATAAGCGTTAATCCAAGTTACCTTCTATGTGTGTGCTAAATTCCATTTTCTCTTTTATTTGTGTGAAAGAGTAACAAACATCCTTACATGATACTAACGAACTTTCGCATTTATAATATTAGAAGGATATCATATCATGACAAAATTAAAGTATTCATATACTTATATGAATGCCCACTTGGGTAGATCTATTTTATTTGAAGGTTCAGTGTAACCTTCGTGTATTATTTAGAAATTGTTTTGTCACATGTTTTGTTATATTTGACGTTAGCGGCGTTTGACACGATTGCTCCGTTATTCATTTTGATTTACCTATTATTAGCCTATAATATTGCTATTATTTTATTGAGTATCGAATATTATGGCAAGTGATCATATTATCGTAATTTTATTAAAAAAAAAATATTTACAAAATATAATGTGTCTTTTGTTCATATTCTTACCCCAGCAAAATACATAACACTAATTCAATAAATAACGTTTTGCCTTTTTAAAATCCTATCCTATCTTATCCTACTAGTCCTACTATAATCCTACTTCCTATCCTACTAATCTAGTATTATTAATGCAAAAGTTTGTGAGGATGTGTATATGTGTGTTTGTTACTCTTTCACGCAAATACTACTGAACCGATTACAATAAAATTTAGCAGACATATAAATGGTAACTTGGGTTAACACTTAGGATAGGTTTTATCCCAAAATTCCCACGGGATCGGGACCTATGCGGTTTTTCTGTGAAAACGCAGGCGAAGCCGCGGGCGGAAAGCTAGTGTCACATATTTATGCTTTTTGTGAGGAATCAATTATATTTTACAATACAGAAATATAAAATTGTGTCAGATATTATTGCCGCCTAGGTGACGTCACATATTTATGCTTCGAGAGGTTGTCACAATTATTTGCTGTAACATTTTCGTCACATAATTTTGATGCCACTTTATTATGCTACCTACTAATGTCAGATATTTTTGCTGTATACGGGCAGACAGATATTATTGAACCCGTTCTTATGACAGATATTATTGCTAATCTGCAAATGGTAATATATTTATGCTTCTGACTGTACATACCTACAATTAATAATTAATATCTACTTGATGTTTTTCCAAAAATCAAATGGGTAGGTATTATGAAGGATTGGAAAAGCTATTTTAACTGATTTAGCTGGAAACCATATTTTTTCTATTTTATATCATTTTCTTTATGTTACGTAAAATTAATTAATATCTAACATTAATTACTCTCTCTCATCTCAACTCAACAACAACAATAATAAAATAATAATATTATATTATTATTAGAGCCCATCAGAAAAGTACGAGCTCTATAATAATAATAATTTATTATTAGAGCTCGCACTTTTCTGATGGGTCGCCCAATGGTAAGCGATGACTACCGTTCATAAAATATATTAGCAGAGACCATAATTATTGTTCAGTCTCAGCCACTGATCGTACGAAATACAGTATGTATTCGAATGCTCCTACTCTTATTTCACGCCATCTGTATGGATGAAGTAACCGATGCGTGCTTGATTCCCACAATGCAAATAAAATCAAGCTATGTTAAAACCTACGAATAAAAACGTTTCCTTTGTAAAAAGTAACAACTGAAGCCAGCAACATCCATCCGCACAAAAATTTGTGAGAGCAAATTCAGTTCCATAACGAATTTGAGAAACTTTGTATCTATTAAAGATCTTTAGAGAAACGTTATTTCTAAATGTTATCAACAACATATAAAGTACCTAAGTCCAGCATTGGAGCTGCGGCTTCGGATAACAAACTATTTTGTATTTTTTATTTTACATTTAATAAAAAGCTTTTACAGTACAAATATTCACATCAAATTAAAAATATATGCAGTAATATGAATTTAGCAGCCACACCTATATGTACATACGTGGAAGTAATTATTAAAATTGATGAATAGTTGAATATCTAAATTACAAATTGATAAAGAGTTTCAACTGTAGTTTAAGTTATATTTGTCTTTTCCATCCGGACAACAATTCATTTTTGGCATAAATGCTCGAGTGATTTGTTTGCACTTCGCCATTATTCCTTTTCCGTTCTTCTTTGTTGATCCCTGTAACAAAAATAGCATACATAGGTAACATAGGCACAGAATTCAAAAGGTACTTTTTAAAATTAATTTAATATACATTTTTGATTGGAAATGAGCAATGAAGCTATATTTTTTTGCTACATGCTCCAGTACATAATATGCTCCATATACTACCACGGATTAATAGTTACTACTAACACGTAGTTTCAGCCAACAGCTATGATAATGAATGAATAATGCATTGTATATACACTGATACAGGGTGTCCCACTCTTGGTATACTAAGCGCGAAGGGACTTGTAAACTTGGACGAGCTCAGAATACCGGTGGTGGGACACCCTGTATAGTGGAGTGCCTGTAGTATTCAAAACCGTAACACCTCGGATTAGAGCTGTTATAGTGAATGAATTAATATGATCGATGTGGGATATTGTTTTTTAATTCATTCATTCACTATAACTCTAATCCGAGGTGAAAACCCCCAGGCGCTCCACTTATATTATACTTTCAATAACAACTCATTGTCACATTATTTATGAATACTTATCAATAATAGGTAGATATATTATCAAGAATATTTGAAATGTACTTGTTTATGCTATTTTCGAATATTAATTTAACGTTTTCAGAGCAGTTACAATCAATTTCACATTGAACTAGTGGCGTAACTATAGCTTTAGCCCCGTGGCTAATTCATCGGATAGGGCAATGCCTCGGGTTGCTCAAGCTATATTCCTTTGTTCGTTATTACTAAGATGGCTTAGTTATTTATATTATCTGTTATTTATATTATATATTATTATCTGTTCTCATAGACAGACATATACTTTTGTGAGGATAGATTCAAGCGTTCTGGCTTCCTGACGGTTAATTTCGAACCCCACAGATTACTAAATATGTAGTTACTACCTCAGGTGCCTATGCGCTATGGAGTAAAACATATTTTAATATTATATAACCAGGATTAACCATTTATAGGATACTAGAGGTCCGCCCCGGCTTCGCCCGTGGTACATAGTTATTTCGCAATAAAAGGTAGCCTATGTCCTTTCTCGGGTATCAAAATATCTCCATACCAAATTTCATGCAAATTGGTTCAGTAGTTTAGGCATGATTGAGTAACAGACAGACAGACAGAGTTACTTTCGCATTTATAATATTAGTATGGATATTAAAACTATGACAAATAAAAAATGATTGATAGATTATTGTTGTCATAAAATACCGTTCTCTTATCGTTTATTCTTATTTATCTGGCCTAATCATTTTTTCACTCCCATTTTATCAAAGGAACCTAGACCTATAAAGTTAACATTTACCAGTTGCCCAAGTTTATTGGATCGTTTAATTTTAAAATTCTACCTAAGAATTAAAGTTTGAATTCAACAATTTAGATCAAGTAGTAACTAGTAGGAGTTCTAGTTTAATCTAGTAGAAATTAAAAATTAAAACTGATTTAAAACGCGATTTAATTATGACACATCTATCGTATTGTATTATCGCTCTAGAGTCTAGAAAGTGAAGTTCATTTTTTTGTTCCGAACATTACGGGCTACAAGGCCGACATTATGTTTATGCAAATGTTTTAACAATAGCCTTCGTACGTATAGGTAGATATACAATTTTGTCATTCAACAATCAACACAAGTGAAGTCAATATAATAGAGTTAAGCGATAACCTAAGTATGTACGGTCTACTTATTTAAGTTTTTTAAATATGTACTGCATTCGCGACAAAAGGAAAACTCATAAAAGTTTCACTTAGCGAGAACCATGTTACCTATATTTATAAATCATGACATGTTTACAGTCCAAAACAACCGTGTAATCTAGTCTTAAAATCTTGTGATAAAGTGTATTTTTGCAATCACGAAGTTTCAACAGCGACGTTAATGTTTTTTTGAAAATCAACTATATTTTAAAATGTTTGCTCAATGGCATTTAAATTCTTAGACACGGTTCACAGTAAAAAAGGTTGTCTTACCTCCTTCGTTTCTGATCCATCATGTTTGAGGGTAAAGTATAAAGAGAAGCTCATAAACAATAGTTTTAATGTTATTGCCACGGACACCACTATTATGAAAGCATATGTCATATTTCGGATTTTATGTTGAACACAGCAAGTGTCTTAACTATATACGTGCACCGCTTACAACAGCACCAAGTAACTGGTTACGAATGCTGATTTTACC
This sequence comes from Colias philodice, assembly GCF_061535455.1. Lineage (NCBI taxonomy): Eukaryota > Metazoa > Arthropoda > Insecta > Lepidoptera > Pieridae > Colias > Colias philodice. The sequence goes on from NC_143093.1 coordinate 5,467,460, forward strand.
AAAGCAATTGTAATCACGGTTGATAAATATCATTGGAGGTGGCCGTTTTCCAATTCTCGTGTCAATAACATTAAAAATATTACGTTCACGTTCAAATGTCAGTTCCACTTAATTTAAAATTTATGAGCTAATTAATTGATATGAATAAATAAATGAAGTATTCCTTTCCTAATTAACGATCCTTGGTAAATTATACAGTAGGTAATTAATGTTTTATTTTTGAACAAGGAATATAGTCCATTGAATGAGTCCCTCCAAGGGGGGTCTAGAGTGCGTGAGTTAGTAACGTAAGATGTTTCTTCGGAAACATGTCAAGAGTCCCTAGGTAATAAACATACTAAAACCCCGGGCCACTAGGAGGAGCCCCGGAGTGGGGGGAGGGGGGAAATGGGTCCATTTTTTCATTTTTCGCTTAAATCTCAAAAACGGTACATGTTAGAGAAAAACTTTCAAGGAAAAATTGAAAGGCCATAAAATTATCTACAAGTTGTACCTGAATCATTTTTTCCTATATCCTACCGTTTCTGAGTTATACGCAGTAAAACATGATTTTGGCTCAAACAATTTCAACATCAATCGATCAAAAAATATTTCTTTCTTCCAAAAAACTCAAATGTGCAACTTGTGACCAGTACTGATAGATTGCTCTTAATTAGGTCTATAATTGGTAAAATAAACACATTCCTCCATGGAAGCCTTTAGGAGGAATCGATTGTCAAAATATTATATTAGGGCAGTTTGAGTTACTGAACTTGATCTTTTTATTTTTTTCTTCCAAAAAACTCAAAAGTGCAACTTGTGACCGGTACAGATAGATTGCTCATAATTAGGTCTATCATTGCTAAAAATACCAGATTCCACCACGGAGGCGTTTACGGGGAATTGAATTTTATCAGGGTAGTTACGATACATGAACTTTTTATTTTTTTTTTCCAAAAAGCTCAAAAGTGCAACTTGTGACCGGTACAGATAGATTGCTCATAATTAGGTCTATCATTGATAAAAATACCAGATTCCACCATGGAGGCGTTTACGGGGAATTGAATTTTATTAGGGTAGTTAGTTAAAAAGTTCATGTATCGTAACTACCCTAATAAAATTCAATACCTCCTAAAGGCCTCCATGGTGGAATCTGGTTTTTTTATCAATGATAGACCTAATTATGAGCAATCTATCGGTACCGGTCACAAGTTGCACTTTTGAGTTTTTTTGGAAGAAAAAAAATAAAAAGTTCAAGTATCGTATCTACCCTAATAAAATTCAATTCCCCGTAAACGCCTCCGTGGTGGAATCTAGTATTTTTATCAATGATAGACCTAATTATGAGCAATCTATCTGTACCGGTCACAAGTTGCACTTTTGAGTTTTTTGGAAGAAAAAAATAAAAAGATCAAGTTCAGTAACTCAAACTACCCTAATATAGTATTTTGACAATCGATTCCTCCTAAAGGCTTCCATGGAGGAATGTGTTTATTTTACCAATTATAGACCTAATTAAGAGCAATCGAACAGTACCAGTCACAAGTTGCACTTTTGAGTTTTTTGGAAGAAAAAAATAAAAAGATCAAGTTCAGTAACTCAAACTACCCTAATATAGTATTTTGAAAATCGATTCCTCCTAAAGGCTTCCATGGAGGAATGTGTTTATTTTACTAATTATAGACCTAATTAAGAGCAATCTATCAGTATCGGTCACAAGTTGCACTTTTGAGTTTTTTTGGAGAAAAAAAATAAAAAGTTCAAGTATCGTAACTACCCTAATAAAATTCAATTCCCCGTAAACGCCTCCGTGTTGGAATCTGGTATTTTCATCAATGATAGACCCAATTATGAGCAATCTATCTGTACCGGTCACAAGTTGCACTTATGAGTTTTTTGGAAGAAAAAAATAAAAAGATCAAGTTCAGTAACTCAAACTACCATAATATAATATTTTGACAATCGATTCCTCCTAAAGGCTTCCATGGAGGAATGTGTTTATTTTACCAATTATAGACCTAATTAAGAGCAATCTATCAGTACCGGTCACAAGTTGCACTTTTGAGTTTTTTGGAAGAAAGAAATATTTTTTGATCGATTGATGTGGAAATTGTTTGAGCCAAAATCATGTTTTACTGCGTATAACTCAGAAACGGTAGGATATAGGAAAAAATGATTCAGGTACAACTTGTAGATAATTTTATGGCCTTTCAACTTTTCCTTGAAAGTTTTTCTCTAACATGTACCGTTTTTGAGATTTAAGCGAAAAATGAAAAAATGGACCCATTTTCCCCCTCCCCCCACTCCGGGGCTCCTCCTAGTGGCCCGGGGTTTTAGTATGTTTATTACCTAGGGACTCTTGACATGTTTCCGAAGAAACATCTTACGTTACTAACTCACGCACTCTAGAACTTTTTATTCAATGGACTAATATCCGAATTCTTGTTTAATAATAGGTAAGTAATTAGATAGGATCATAGTAATATGTTAAATATTAAGATTATACCTATAGAATGTTGATATAATATAAATAATTTCTTATCTTCGTATCTAGGTATATCATTGAGGTACTATGTACTACGTAGTAGGTACATATTAACTCAATGAGGTACATTTATCCCTTCTTGATTAGGACATTGCAAGTCTGCTAAGAAGCCACTTTCAAATTCTAATAAGCATTGTAGAAAATTATATCAAGTCCAGAAGATACTACTTTGGTCAGTTAAAAACCGCAACGCAATGCTTGTTCATACCAAATCGACACTAGTAGGTATAGACCTAAATTAAGTATGTACCTACCTACAGGATGTGACAGTTTGTTCCACTATAAAAGTATAAAACTTCGTAATTTTTACCCGACTACGGCAAAGCAAACGGAGGGTTATGATTTTGACAGGCTATGTATGTATGTATACCTATATGTATGTTCATCTTTTCCCTCGTAACTTCTAAACTACATAACAGAATTCGACAAATAAGCATTAGAAGCGTCTTAATTGTCCGCTGGTTTTTTTTTATGATAAAATACTGGACGAGTTATCGTAGCCCGAGAAGTAACGATTGACCAAATTTCTTTAAATTCGTTTCTTTTAATAATATGTCGTGTAATTCAGGATCCATCGCCCATTTTTGCACTTGATTACTATCAAGCTAATTTTCCCTGAGTAGCTTTATTTTGATGAGACGCCCAATAATTTCATGTACGAGACTCTCGATTGTGGTAGCTTACAGAGGTAACAAGGATAAAATGTTATGATTTGATGGTTCTCAAATATTTATTACTAACTGAATTTTTTTTTGTTCAATCTCTAGATAATTATCTAAATTATTCGAAAAAATATTTGACCTACAAAATCTATGGTTTGATCAAAGAGTCCCCTCTTTCCAATGTGTATCGATAACGAGGTCATCATAAATGATTACTAACCAGCAGATTTTTTTGTTTTCACTCAGTTAAAATTTATACAGGGTGTCCCAAAAAGTAGTGATGAACGGAAGCTGGGAGGTAGAGGACCAAGAGGGCTATCCGAATCACCCCCATGTGTGTTATGCGATTTTTCGTATTTTCGGAGTTATTACATTTTTTTCAATTTTTCATCTATCGCCGAGTACGATGAGATTTTTATTTATGGTGACGTGAATTATTGCGCTAGATGCTTGATTTTTTTTTGTGTGCTAAGCTGAAAGATAGGCCAATTCAGTATGGTAACATTTACTATCGTTAGATCTTTGAATGGAATAAAAAAAACAATTAAATGCCAAGAAAGATAAAATTACCCAGTATGTTCATAACTTCAAGGGCCCATAAAAAATAAAATCACATAAAAAAGGTTTTCCATTTGGCTTTTAAAAACTTGCTCTATCGATCAGGTAGCTATCCTAAAAAATTCATTTTATTATTCTGAAGGCTTCAATCGAAAAATTGAAATCTTAATGTGGTAAGTGCAAAATTTTTATTAACATGATGATCATTAAAACCAATAAATAGGTGTTTAATTACCAGAATTTTTTTAAAATAGCCCCGCTGTTGCTCAATGCAAGTGCGACATCACCGTAAAAAGTTGTCTTTTTAATGGCTGAATGTTCTTTTATCATTTTTAATGGTTTCTTCTGCTACTATGAATTTCCGGGTTATTTCGTCCAAATTGGGGCATTCTCTCAAGTAGCCGAGGTCTTTTTAGTATCCCCATTGAAACAATTCAATGGGGTTTAGGTCGAGGGACCGTGGAGGCCAGGCTTTAAGGTAGGCGTCACCGGCGCATGCGCAGGCTGCAACGACCAATCCATCTTTCAGGGTATTTTTGCCCTTTAGCCTGACCTCCACGGTCTCCGGACATAAACCCTATTGAATTTTTTCCGTGGGGATACTACAAAGACGAGAGACTGCCACAATTTGGACGAAATAACCCGGAAATTCATAGTAGCAGAAGAAACCATTAAAAATGATAAAAGAACATTCAGACATTAAAAAGATAACTTTTTACGGTGATGTCGCACTTGCATTGAGCAACAGCGGGGCTATTTTAAAAAAATTCTGGTAATTAAACACCTATTTATTGGTTTTAATGATCATCATGTTAATAAAAATTTTGCACTTACCACATTAAGATTTCAATTTTTCGATTGAAGCCTTCAGAATAATAAAATGAATTTTTTAGGGTAGCTACCTGATCGATAGAGCAAGTTTTTAAAAGCCAAATGGAAAACCTTTTTTATGTGATTTTATTTTTTTATGGGCCCTTGAAGTTATAAACATACTGGGTAATTTTATCTTTCTTGGCATTTAATTGTTTTTTTTATTCCATTCAAAGATCTAACGATAGTAAATGTTACCATACTGAATTGGCCTATCTTTCAGCTTAGCACACAAAAAAAATCAAGCATCTAGCGCAATAATTCACGTCACCATAAATAAAAATCTCATCGTACTCGGCGATAGATGAAAAATTGAAAAAAATGTAATAACTCCGAAAATACGAAAAATCGCATAACACACATGGGGGTGATTCGGATAGCCCTCTAAGTCCTCTACCTCCCAGCTTCAGTATATCACTACTTTTTGGGACACCCTGTATAATTCAACAGACATATTGTCCTTCAAATTGCATAATAAATATTTGAGAACCATCAAATCAACACATTTTATCCTTGTTACCTCTTTTATATGTTCTGTGCTTGTTAAATGTTACCTCTGTTAGCTACCACAATCGAGAGTTTCGTACAGGAAATTATTAGGCGTCTCATCAAAATAAAGCTACTCTCGGAGTAATCACGTGCAAAAATGGGCGAAGGATCCTGGACTAGTGTCCATATCATAGATTTGCTCACTTCACAAAATGCTCGAGTGTCTAGATACTTCATAAAATAGTTTTATTTCATGGGCAAGACAAAATTTAGATTGAAATGAACAAAGCGAAGATTGTATAATATACCTATTTTAGTTTTCTTTTTCTAAAGACCCTATGTATTTATGGGTAAAATATACAACTCATGTACCTAGTATTTTTTTTTTGGATTGACCAAGACGTAATCAAAACAATAATCTAGTTATTCTGGGAAAAGGATACATATCATTTTTAGACTATGACGTTATGGGCAGATAAATAATGAACGTCGTATTTTATCATTTTACCTAAAATATTATGAATTACCTAACCCTAGATGTGTGATTCAACATTTCGTAATTAGATATTTATCACGAGGTAACTAACTGAAGAATTTCAAATGCCTTTTCCAAGCGTTTCCAACTTCCATTAACTAGAAAGTCACTACGTATAAAAATACGTACTTACAAATAAAAATGTGAATATTTATCGTCAAAATGCCGAATTTAGAGCTTTCACACCTATTGTTCAAATTAATATGGTATCAAACCTTAAAAAACTATAAAAACATCTCGCATAATAATCCTGAGGAAAATTTCGGCGCTATGAAAATACTGAAAATCATCTCGCGATTAATGTCTCTTGCCGTCATAGGTATTATATACCTATGTATAAGAAAATTATAAAAATCGCAACATGATAAACATTTCCTTTTCATATACCTAATGCAAATTGTAAACCTGTATTAGCAAAATAATATATCTACTAGATAGACGTAGGGTTCAAATCAATTTGGTTGTCATTAATAATTTAATTTATAATGTTCGCCCTACGTACCTACGCCTAATATTTATACTTTGACTTTAGAGCTAATGTATATCACGTTTATTTCACGTCTGTATTATCAGAAACGATTTGAAAATGTACACGTTTATAGATAGGATAAGAGTTATTTATTGTTCTTAATTTTGATTTCATTAGAATTACCTACTTACATATTTCCAAATTGTTTCCATCGATTCTTATCGGTAGCTCAAGGATATTTGTATTTTATTTTATTGTATGTAGTTAATTCTACACTCAATAACATTTAAAATCCCATATGTAACATATTATACCTGTTGGTACATTATGCATTACGTTTTTTTTTTTCAATTATTTAAGAACACATCGAAAACGTGCTCTATTAAGCGATACATAAAATACAGTATCTTCTTTATCTTATCTTTTTAAACATTGATAATGATTTGATCAGGTATTCTCGTTCGTCTTTTTTAATTTCACATATCTACTAAACAATTTCAAGCGTCTTATCTAATAAAAACATTGACGTGATTTCCTGGTAATTGTTTTAAGTATATTCAGTAGCTGTATCAGAAATAGTTAGCGGGTTAATTGAGATGCATTATTCTCTATAGCGTCAATCGATTAAAAATAAGCAAAGGTTATTACTTATTACCAACTTCATTCAATAGGCATGACGACAGTATCCATAAATGATCGTATTAGTGTTTTTAAGGGAAAATGTATAATAAATAAATTAAATATAGCGACTTAGAAATCTTAAAAACATTAAGATTAATGAGATTATCAATAAAATAAAACATTGAAATTCTGAAGTTCGCCATTTTGACTAAAACACGCGTGACGTCACGCATAAGTAAACAACTCACGTCAGATGTATTTTGTTGTTATGAATATGTTGAGAATACGCATTTTTATTTATTTTCTATTGTTTCACGTATGCTTTATCGACTCAGAACAGAAATATAATTGCGAATTCACGAATACATGGTTCGGGATTCTCCGCGCCAACTTTATACAATAATTTCTTATTATTTTTTCGCTTGAAATAATTACTAACACATTTTTGAGCATTATTTTTATGTGGATTCACACTGCAATACTGCACACCACTTATAAACTTTGTAATTCGTTTCTATAACACATATTAAATAAAGACTTTTTTAATTTTCTTCGCAATGCGTACAAATAATTACGTATTTACCAAAGTTTGACGTCACGCCTACGCCATGACACCTGCGAGCTGTTTTGGCACAGATATTAAATATTTTTTGAAAAATGGCTTTAATCTTCGTTAAATTTAAGTATATTACCGAAATATAGGGTTTTTCTTGTATAGTAAACGTATACACACATTATGGAAGAGAATTTCAAAATCTTTCGTCATGCCTATTGCATGTAACCTTTTGACGTCATTATTTTTAAAATGTTGCTGCGGAAGAGGCATGCATCTACTTTTTTCATTGATATTCAAGAGGAGCTAGGTTCTTTTTTATTGCCATATTGTATACCTACGTAGTATATTATTATTAGTCTGTGGCCATAGCATGTTTTTGAGCGGTTCAAACCTAATTAATGATCGACAACATCAACAACATAACTTAATTTTTTTATTTATATAACTATAGTTATATAGTTACCAATAGTTAACTATAGTTATGTAGGCAAGTAAGTATACTTACTTGCCTACGTATTGTAGGTACTTCATCTTGCTATCTCCGGAAGACAAAATCGAATATGTTAAACGACATACGTCACTATTACTTTGATGATAAGACACATTTGCATATAAAGACAAGTGAGTATAATGTGATACAACAAACAGCCTTACTAAACGTAGTACATACTATCTCGATGTTACTAAACTATTGATTTTCATGAACGAATCTTGAACAAAGAGAGGCACGGAAATAGCTTTTTGTCCGACAATTTTAATATAATGTCTAAGTTTTCCTTCTTGGTAATCACAACAAAATCTATCAATTATTATATCGGTTTGAATCTAACAAAGGTTCTTGCGGTCAAGCTCTACACTTAGACACTATACTACACTCCACTCCAAAGCAATCAATGAGGGAAGGAAGCTGTTAAAATTTAAATTAGCATAACAAATACCCACATTCTAACTATATGATGATTGGCGACACTTCTATGTAATGAGTAGGTCAAAATCGGTATACGAAGGAGTTGATTACATACAAACATATAGATGAAGCTAATAAAAGCGTGTTAAAAACTTCAGAGCAAGATTCATAAATGTAATTGGAACCCGGAGTAACCAATAAAAGTAAATAGAATGCTATCATGATTTATGAAATGCATGAAGGCACTGGATTGAAAAACCTGGGTTCACGACCGTTATTACCGATTTTACAGTGTATCTTATATTGTACGCTTATAGTTCTTTCACCAAGAAGATTTTGCCAGTCAACGTGGACTGCTGAACTTAATTATTATTGAAGACTAAGTATAAAATATTGGCGTTCTAGAACAATGAGAAAATAAAATACTTGAGTAGGTACGGCAGCACTGATTCAAATATTTTTTTACTGATAACATGACGTGTGAACTGTGAAGATTATTGTAGGTATTTAGTGATCCTTGTTTTTTTTAAGGAACGAATTTGTAGTAAGTAGTAGTAGTACTTATGCCTACAATAATTCAAATTTTTAATAAATAAATATTTATAGCATAAGATTTTATGAAAAATGAGATTTCATGAATAATTTTTAATATTTTGTAGATTATAGAAAATTATCGCTACAAGTAAAGTGATCTCTTTCAGATAATTAAAAATAAAATATCAGCAATGCCGTGTTTTTTACGACTTCAATTCCATACGGTCTACATTTAAAATGACATTTATTCCGACTGAAAATTATTCTGGAAAACCTTAGCAAATGATTTCAATAGAACTTTCGATATGCCTCCTCCTATTCAGTTACAAACGAACGCATGTATTGAATTTCTCGTATTCCACCTTGTAGGGATTCTGTACAAAATTATCTAGAGGAACTTGGATCTTCACTAACAAATAAATAAAAAAAAATTTTCATCTCCTGAATTTTACTCAAAGCAAAAAAGTATAGCTGCGAAATCAATTCATTATCATTATCAGGGATATCATTTTATTTGGAACGTATAGATAACTATGTAATGGTAGGTTAAAATCATTGGTTAAAATTAAGTTAAAATATAAACGACATTATACGTCATAATGTTAACGGTTGGACTACCTTTAATGTAAGATAATATAAATAAAACGTGTATGTATCATGAAGATAAATAGCTTTACATTTATTTTGTGTTGTTTTTCTAAAGACAGATTTTGAATTTCTCTATCAATAACTAGTAAGTACCTATGCATCTGATGAATGCTACACCTCTCTCCCTCGAACTCCCTTGAGAAGATCAAACATATTATAAAGTATAGCTACAATTATAATTTATATCGCATCGTAAAGAGGAAAGCCTTATACATTTGTAGGTATGTCTCTACTCTCAACTACTCAACACCGCCATCGATTTTGAAAATTGTTTCAATAGCCACATCTTTACCAAGTAACAGAGGCTATTTTTAATTTTTATACCACGGGCATAGATTAGATAGCCACGGGGTAATCTTGTCGAAACCGGGGCAAGCAGCTAGTTATTTATTGAATATCGTTGAAGCTATATAGAAATATAATTGAAGACAAAACGACCACTAAACCTTTTAAGGTAAAAAGTGAACTTGAAGTTTTATCTACTGTGTTTAACAGCTATAAGTTTCAGATTTATGATTACGGCTTCACATTACACTTTTATAAGTGGGGACCATGTACATGATATTGTATTGATATGCAATACAACATCAAACTATAAGCAATAAGCATGCAATATGATGCATTACTCTGTACTTTTGATGTTTAGTAATTTTAAGTTTGGACTATGTATTTGTTTCGAACTTTGAGGGATTATCAAATGGCAATTTATTGACAAGCGAGAAAACTTAATAAAGCTTGATTATAATCTAAAAATATTATTAAATTATTTATTATTTATAGATTGAACTTCACCGAATTGAAATTGAAGTAATATTTCAGCGTAGCCTAAAGATGGTAGGTATATAAGAGTGGGCGTATATTACGTAATAGCTTATTTGACGTCGGCGCACTTGTTGCAAGGGATGAAACGCAACAGGTACATAAAGACGAGTAAATGGGCAATTCCAATCTTTATTATATCTACCACAATACCATTAGTATATATTAATGTATTCGCTATTACTTTATAGATAAGATAATAGAAATATTGTAAGTACATTGTATCTATGTATTGCGGAAATAATGTTTAGACAAAACTGCTTGCTTTGTTAAAATTATGTGGCTGAATTAAGGAAACATATAAATTGTGGAAAATAAATGAAAAATATTTTTTACGATATGACGATTGGCAAAATTTATCTATTCAGAAGATTCTTCTCATTCACAGCTGCAGAAGACAGATTGAGATATCCGTTTTGTTACATCTTCACAGCATTGTGTTTAAAATATGTAGCCTAAAACCAACCTATATAGAGATATTTATGCTAAAGAATATAGAATTCAATCTTAATTACTAAATTATTTTCTCTATCATAAATGTTTGTCATCAATCATCATAAACAGTATCAATATGCAGTTGTTATGTCGAAGGGACATCAATATATTGTTTTATATGTATGATCAAAGATTACATCACAGTATCATTGCTAGTGTGTCTACGCTGTTTACACGGGTTATTGATTTTACAGGATTTTACCTTCATGCACCCACGTAGATTATAAATATTCCCGGAGCTCGTGCAATGTTACAGACATGTTACAGATGATCTTTCCGTATGGTATTTAAGTATTATAAATACCTAATACTGAAATTTTTTCCCTGTATGAGTCGGTAGTATGTATTTATGTAGATTGAAGATATTAAAATAACTTATTCAGTAGGCAAAAAATTATAAACACAAACAATTTGTAGTTTTAATCATGTACATATTTCAGGTATAGCGAAAAGGGAGTTTTTTGTGCCTTATATTTGCATAAATTACGAAAACAAATAAACTTAAGTAGCGACAGCGCTAATTAGTTGATTGGTGACCTATAAGCGTTATTATAAAAAAAGAGCTATTTTAAAGTAGGTACATAGGAATTGTGTTAAGCCTTTCTGATCTCAATACCTCATTCAAGTATAAGAGGAGATGTATAAGGATTATGTTATTACGCTAATGATTTTGTGGCGCCTATGAGAATGTAAATAATTTTTGTAATGATTGTAACATTGTCTAAGAATTTTGTCGGTGCAGCCACACTTAATGTTTTTAAAGACTTGGTAGAGTTAAGATAGAGCTGAAAACGAAAGAGAGCTGCAATGTAGAGCCTGTTGAACTAGTCAAGAAGACAGTTTGTGGTTTCGCTGCTGGCTCATGGAGTGCGGTGCGGCGCGGTCCGCAAAGTGCCAGTCGCCATCACAATTCACATCGGGTCGAGTTGCCGCCACGGGTGCCTGTGCCGCGCGCTATCATTCTATAAACTGACACGTTTACTATTTCGCATCTCGCCGCGCTCCACTACGCGGAAACTATCACTTTCGCTACAGTTACGACCACATTTTAACTATGATAACACTGTGAATTTTACACCAAACACTCTGAGAGTACCACACCACGGCGGCTTTAAAAGGTAAGTTCATTTAATCTAAAGCGGATAAAAATTAAGCTACGTGTCAGTTTCGAATGCTAAGTGAAAGGCAAATTCATTGTTATAGTATTACAATAGAAAAACATACATAGTGTCAAGTGTGTGCTTGTAAATTTTGAGAGTATGCAGAAGCTTTGAAAACAAAATGTTGCAGCGTGCTTTTCAGGAGGCTGGGCAAAAATATTTTATATACAGCTTTTATATTTTGAGCTACAGAATATTAATAATAAGGAAACTATTTAAACCTATCGGTGCCTCCTTGGAAAGTTAAATTTATATTATGAAAGTCAATCGCGAAGTATTATTTCTTAAACCTGTTTTGAACATTTTATTTGATAACACCACACGAAATCCTCTAATAAAGTAGGTGGCTACTGTAATTACGGTACTAAATGAGTTCTCAAAATTATAGATAATGCATTCGTTGTAAAAAATATACATTTAAGTAATTATTTTAGCTACATTCATTATGTTCTTATTATCAAAACAAATAAATGTAAATATAATGCATAATACACGTCGCAAGAACTGTGATAACGATAGTAAAGGCGATTTGTCGATAACTTTAAAGCTTGTCATAAATTACAAAAATAAAATATATTTATCAATGATATTATAGTGAATTAATACCGATCAAACATGTTAGTGTTTCGTGTTTCAGAAAAATTAAAAAAAGAAATACTTAGGTATGGTTAAAATACCTCTTACAGTTATTTCGGTAGGTACCTACATACAAGGTACCTAAGTACTATATATTTATAAAACAACAAAATACCAACACTTTTTATGTAGATTAATCAGGCGGTACCTACCTACATATTATTATAATTATTATGGTGTCGATAAAATTTTTGTGGTGTGATCGTGATTAAATGCGGTATTAAAATAAAATGAATATTGTTTTATTAATATTATATTGCGGGTCGACCATAAAATCTACGAATTTAAACGAATGGATTGGTTTTTAGTAGTGATGCAACGAATACGAATACGAATATTTTATATTCGTATTCGCCGAATAGTAGACATTTACCGAATATTCGTATTCGGCGAATATACAAATATTTAAAAACGAATATTTTTGTACGCAACTCTATTTACTACAGATTTAAAAATCGCTTGAAAAATATGACGTGTGCAGAGGCCCTTAACCGCAACGACCGTTTTCCAAGTCTGAAAAATATTTTTCACTGAAGCCATGTACAGTCGCTTCGGAAAGACTTTTTTCAACGGCTGGAAACATCCAGACTGAAAAATAAATCGCCTAAAACCAGAAAATCTACGAATTTTATGTTTTTTAAATAAAAATTAGCCTATTGTAAATTTTAATTATTAGAAGAGTAAACATTTATTAAATAAATAAGTCTTTTATTACTAAGGCGAGATATTCCGAGTATTCGTATTCGTATTCGTATTCGTAAAAGTAGTATTCGTTGCATCACTAGTTTTTAGTTTTTACCAAGCGGATATACCTACCTATTATTTATGTTTTATTTTTACATACTTAAACAATACCCTGTGCAAATGCTATTGTATGTATTATAAAAATAACAGATTGTCGGTTTCTCTATTATAAAGCGAAAAGTCTTTGAAAAGAAATGTACGTATGTTCCGAATTTTAATGACTTTGAATCGTAAAAGAAAGTCACCTGTTGTTATAAAATGAATATGTAATCTCTATGTGTACAACTGAAGACGCAACGAATGAAAGAAAAATTCAAGAAGGAAAAAATAAAATTAAAATGAACTCGCTACTAATATTCAATGTATCTTTTTGCAATATGTAAAATAGTTTAATGTACATTGAAAAATATATAATTTATTCATCGTAAAAATGGCAGTTATACAAAAGTTAAAGTTAAATTATCCAATATTTATTATAAGAGTAATCTCTTCCAAGAGTAGAGTCTCTACTTTTAGTCTCTACAAATCTTCTCTTGGCCTAAAGGTTAAGATTCTTTTATAGATAGCCAAAATGGTGAAACCTACGCAACCCAGCCTATAAAATACAGCTATGATATTAAAATATTAAAGAGATAAGTAAATCTTTTTTAAATTTAAGGTGAGGTAGGTTGTTTTGCTTGATATTAAATAATTGAGCAATTGTATCATTTCAAATCAATGCCTTAGTTTTTGGCTATAAGGCTATCACCTGTTGCAATAACTACATTGTCGAAATACCGATAGTTTCCAAAGATTTTCTGTAACTGACAACATGATTTTATGTGTAAAACTTTGAGATATCACCAAACATTTCGATACGATACTATATATAAACTAGAAGGCATTTGTTACATTATTTGATATTTGAAAAACATTGAAATGCTTAATACCTAAAGGCACAACCGGAAGCAATTCTGTTGTAATAAAATAACCACAATTGAGAAGCTCTTGTTTTTCAACTTTCATTGCATTACTGCAATCATGACTTGTATTTTGTAGCATTAGCCAAGTTTTTGCTCGCGTTTGAATTAGGACACTTTTTCTGATGAAATGTTTAATAGTTGAAGCTGATATAAAACCTTCTTAATGGCAATTAAAAATAATAATATAGATACCTAAATTGTTATTGAAAACAAGCATAGAAAACACATTTTACGAACTTGAAAACAGTGATAAATTACATCAATTGTTTAATGTTTGATCAGATGAAAATTGTATTACGATTTACGAGTAATATAACAATAGTTTTGCGTGTAATTAATTATAACATTGGTACACGTTCAAGCTGCATGCTTTTCAAACTCACGTACTCTTTATGTTGTATAATCACGTTCTACTTACGAAATGTTTCTTCTCGGATGCATTTGATGAAAGATACTATATATTAAAACTTAATAGTATAATAAAGTTTCACTAAAACTCAAGTAAAACATTAGAATAATTTGAAAACTATTTGTATTTCAATGAAAAATATTGTAGCAGTAAGACTCTACCTCTTAATGTATCAGTCTATCTGTTTTGTACAATTGAATAAATATAAATAACTTTGTTCCATGCATTACAATATAATAATATATATACAAAAAATAAGTTCGTCGTAATATAGTAAATATAAATTGTTGGATGTATATTAAAATAAGAAAGATATATTTAGCCATCAAGTTATTATTAATTATACTCAGCCATTACTCAGCCAACGTTCAGTGAAGGTATACGGCAGAATTATTACTACTTTTACATCAGCCTTTTAAATATTATATCACACTTAAGTAGGTACATAAGTAGTTTTAAATATAATAATAGCTTCAAGAATTTATGTAACTAAAATTAAATAAGTAAATAGGTATTTGTGCCTCATATTATACCTATACAGCGCGAGCGCCCTTGCGCATATAATTGGTGGCATAATAACCAGCAACATAACCAAGCTACTGGCTACAGTCTTCACCATTGCCAAAGAATTTCGGTGAGAGTATCAAGTACGGAAAATCATTCTTCAATACCTAGCATTACTACATTCGATGAAGCTATTCAATGTAAAATTAAAAGCCACCCTAAATATTTAACTTTATTGTTGACTGTTGTTAATATCTTTGTAGTGGGCAAGTGAAATAAATCCAGCAAAGGTTAAAATAAACAATTCCCAAAAGATTTTCCCAGGGTGTCCTTACACACCAGAACTGCCCCCCTAGTCAAGTGGCTTTCTGTTAGCGTAGCGTTCAATAGAATGGACTACGAATGTATGAGATTGACGTAGGCTGTAGATAAACGTATCTACAGGTTACGTATCTACAGGTTATTCTATTGAACGCTACGCTAACAGAAAGCCACTTGACTAGGGGGGCTGAATTCGATAAAAGTATAGGTAGGTACGTATTAGTTAGAGTGGATCAAAACGAATGAGACCAGCAATAGCAAATGCAATCAAACAGAATAATAGAAGAAAATAAACGAGAAGATGCCATTAATTGATAGATACTATTGCATTTATTGACTGTATGAATATAGTGGAAGAGTACTTAGTTTTTTTTTTGAATAAGAGCAACTGAAGTATAAGTAGTTCTTTATAGGACATCTACGAGTATACAGCAACTATAATTTAAACCAAGAATCAATATACTTAGTTGCTCAGAGTGCTTCAATTCGCAACTCATTAATCCTAGAAGTTGGTCAGATTTAACATCATCATCAAGTGATGATGATGTAAAATCTGACCAACTTAAATGAAGCAAAATGAAGTCATTAGAAACTCAAGCTGAATTATGAGACTTTTATTTGTAAAAAAGAATTATATTTGTAAAAACTTCAATAACTCCTGTAACAATCGTGTTTTCGATGAAATTTAGTTGACTATATTAATTTAAGTTATAATTTTTTTTTTAAACAAACTATCTCGTGTTTTTTCTACGGATGATAAAAATGCCATTCAGTGAAATAAGGAAAGAAGAAATCTCCATTAATGTAGAATTTATATTATTAGATAAGTACCTAGGTACCTACTTATCGACAAAAAGATTGAAAGTAAAAAACAAATAAACACCACTTTAATTCTTACGATAATTGCGAAAGGTCGATACCTTATAGATCCACTCAACGAATTATTAGAATGAAAACATAATAACAACTCATTATGCACTTCGTACCGTTATGTAATTAAACACTTGTTAACATAGCTACAAAATGATTTCATTTTATACGAAGTAAATTGAATTACTCTAAAACACGTTTAAAGCCGTGGAATGAAAGAGACTTGAAATCCGATTCGACTCGATAATCATGTCTCTGGAGAATTTTCTTACTATTTCAACTACATTTGATATACATATATTATTCCAAAATGACACGATATCTAGTCGTGCAGTATTTTATGGACACTTTGTAGATATCTCAATTAACTTATTCTTAGAAATTACAAAATTTTATCTACATAAAAATTTGTAAGTGATACATACCTAAGTAAGAAAAGTATATTCTGCCTGGGCGAAGCCGGGCGAGCAGCAATTGTATAATATATGAATAACAAATAATTATTTTTAATAATTTGAAATTAATATTTAAAATGATAATTTATTTAATTGCATAATCATTATCATCCATTTGTGCTTCAATTGTTTTGTCGCAGTAATTTTCAGTGGGCTCTACATTTAGGAGAATTGTTATTTGAATAATATAATAGAGTAAAATTTTTGGCCAAATAGAAGTTAGATGATGAAGATGTTTATTAACCTTTTAATTATTATAATCATTTGTTTTTGAGTTTTTATATATTTACAAGGTATTGAGTAGTATGTAGTATTGACGTCATTTAAAATAATGGCTCTATGTATAAAGATACAAGACATCGATGTTCATCTCCGCCTCTTAAAATTTTTAAATGTGCCTTTTCAGATTTTCCTTCTAAATATATCGTATTTATTATGCCTTTGTTCGATTTTGTGTAGGTAACCTATAATTTTTTACGTAATCCGGTGATATCTTATAAATCTCGTGTCACAATGTTTGTCCTCAATGGAGCCCTAAACCACTTAACCGATTATAATAAAATTCGCACACCATGTGCAGTTCGATCCAACTTGAGAGATAGGATAGGTTTAATCCCGGAAATCCCACGGGAAAGGGAACTATGCGGGGTTTTCTCTGAAAACGCGGGCGAAGCCGCGGGCGGAAAGCTAGTTGTATTATAATTATAACAAATAGTAAATTTTAAGCATAGGTAAAATAAAAATATTATATTTAAGTTGGGGATAGCGTTTTTGAAACTTTTTTGATTTAGTTTCGACACAAATAGCGAAAATAATGCAAATGTTAATCTTAATTTTGAACTAAAATGTTTATTAAAAATTGGTTGTCCGTAAAGTCGGTTTACTGACGATAGTTGAACGTGACAACGTCCGATTGTGCTTCTTTGTCGCTCGTTCCGCGCTCTCGCTTGCACTTCAAGCCTTACATGGAACGCCTCAGAGCGAGGTAACGCCGCATGAGTTATGTTTTTTCGTGCGTGCAGCTGGCTGTATCGAATTATAAGACGTTGTCACGTCAAAAAATAATAGAGTCGGCCTCTTCTGGGTTCTATTATTTTTAACATTGTAGGTAAGCTTGAGAAAAAGCTTACCTACAGGCTACAATGTGTGAAGTTAACGTTAACGGAATATCGCATACAATGTGTTCAAAAGCTTCTATTAAGTTGTAGTGCACTTTTTCCCATATCATTATGCAATATTCTGGTATACTACAATGGTATCGATAAGCATAAGTGGGCTAACGGTGGTAGCAAGGTGAAAGTACCCGCGGGGCGCGGTGGCGAAGGCCGACCACCACGCGCCGGCGCGGACGGCCTCACTGACGTAGGCAGTTGAGATTCGATAATAACAATTAATCCATGCATTTTTACAAATATATGTAAAGAGAAGACTTGAATATCGATTAGTTACGTGCATGTTCGCCTGTAACAAAGAATGGTCTTAGTGCATTATTTCGTAGTTTATCGTTACAATAGTCTCTCTCTCACAGCTCACTATAGTATCACGTTTTGACTGACTGAGCTTATTCTTGTGAATTGAAAATCATTTTATTTTGTACTAGCGGTCCGCCCCGGCTTCGCCCGTGGTACATATTTCGCAATAAAAGGTAGCCTATGTTCTTTCTCAGGGTCTAAAGATTATCTGTGCCAAATTTCATCAAAATCGGTCAAGTAGTTTATGCGTGAAAACCATACATACATACATACAAACCTTTCCTCTTTATAATATTAGTATAGATTTAGATAATAACTCAAGCCCCGGAACCACAGACACAATAGAAAATCTATTATGTCTGGGACCGATCGGGCCGCTTGGGGCTCAATGGGTTAAAACTAATTAGTAATTACAAATTGGATAACTATTAATCAATGGGAAATATAACTCGATATCCCATAATAAATAACTTTACACATACTGCAACCTGTTGCATCCATGTTGTATCTGTTCTAATTTATCACATATTAGATCTACTAGTGGGTATTTAGATATTTCTTTTATCTAGCATACAATTCATAGAAGAGAGTGAGAAAATATGTGGTACAAAGGAAATACGGAAATAACTAATCCATTTCTTATCTACAATATTTTTCATAATCATTAGATATACATAAGAAATTGGAACATGTTGTTGCTTTACAGTTAATAATTGAAGAAGCTTTATCATATTACCTACGAATTTAAAAAAGAACATATCATAGATAAGAGCGTGGGAGTATGAAATTGAATTCAATGTTTATATCGACTTCATTACTTTCTTGTTATAGTTTTATGCAAGAATCAACCTTGAAAAATATCTAGACTACGGCGAGGAAGTAGTGCCGTTTCAGAGGATTATACAAAGATTTACTATATTATACTAGCGGTCCGCCCCGGCTTCGCCCGTGGTACATATGAAAAATAGATGTTGGCCGATTCTCAGACTTACCCGATATGCACAGAAAATTTCATGAGAATCGGTCCACCCGTTTCGGAGGAGTATGCAGACTAACATTGTGACTCGAGAATTTTATATATAAGACTAGCGGTCCGCCCCGGCTTCGCCCGTGGTACATATGAAAAATAGATGTTGGCCGATTCTCAGACTTACCCGATATGCACAGAAAATTTCATGAGAATCGGTCCACCCGTTTCGGAGGAGTATGCAGACTAACATTGTGACACGAGAATTTTATATATAAGATATTATATTAATAAATACTATGAAGTAACGTGTTGCATAATTTTAAAGTTAATGAAGCTACAGTTTATAAATAGCACTTCAATGTTATAGTTTACGATAATAAAACATGACATTGTTACAGTAATATGAAAATAATAAAATTAAATATTGATATTAGCATGTTAAAAAGTATTATTGTTATAAAATTTAACAGATATACCAAAGCGCTTTGCACTTTATGCGACGACTGTACGGTCTACTTACTAGCCAAGCATAATATAAAATATTATATTTACAGACAAGTTGATTACTTTTGCAGGGAAATCATTTTTATATATACAGTCGTCTGAGACTGAATATTTTATACAAGAAACTCTGTAAGCGTACGCGCACTCATTGGCCTCGGTGATTATCGACTCTACAATTTAAAATGTCAGGAAAATGTCAGCGGTTGATCGTAATTCGTAATCATAAATTCTTTAAGAATTATGGAAGTTAGCAATGGAGTTATACCAAATTACTACTTACCACTATCTCTAATATCGGGAACAAAATAACACAATGATGTACCTACCTAATCGAATAATAATAATTAAACAACATATGTAACACTGTAGTTGAGTAAGTATTTCTAGGAAGAGTTAAGGTAGAGTTTCTTAAATTCGGTAAATTTTGAGTTCAAAATCACTCAATTTTATTTAATAAATAGAAAAAATGTCTAGGTACCCAAAAACGTATTGATATTGTCATTGGTATTGCCTATTATTATAAAAGATAATAAAATGCCTTTCATCAGTCGTCAATTAAGTTTCTTTAGTTATTGAAAAAGCAAAATATATTTTGATTAAACAACTGTATAAATAATGTGTATGACGTAGGCTATAAAATAATATGTTAACAATGTTCCCGTTCTGAAAAACGTACATACATAATGAATATTGAACATTCTATTGATAAACAATTAAGTACCTATTACTTCGGGCGAATAATGCATGCCGTAATTATATTGCATTCTGAATGTTATAGAATACAGATGCCATCTGTCAGATGGTTATAGGTTTCCAACAACTTAGGTACTATTTATGTGTCCTATAATGCATATATAAGGAGTATAACAAAATAAATGTACCAGCAAAACTTAAAAATATCTTTATGTCTTACTAGTAGGTACCACAGATAATATTATAATAATAAGTACTCTAAACTACTACTTCTTTTTGCTATTTTTATAATTTGCTACTTCTTTTTTTATCAAAACGACTTAATAATATATGCAAAAATAATATAATACGATACTATAGACAAAGCCAATAGTTAGAATATTTAAACAACATTTTGAAAACTATTGGAGACATCTACTTAGACTGATCGATTGTAGGGACAAATGCACAACGCTCAGTCTAGCAGCTAGCTTATTAAAATTGATGGTAGAAGGTTCTCACATATTATACACACCTAATATTAGGTGAATTACTATATAACTTCGGAAGATACTTTTATACATATTGAGAATCGATATGTTTATTTTGGTAGAGTGAATCCGTCGCTTAAATAAGAATAATTGCTATAATCCTAACTTATCGGTATTATCGGTATAGTCATGTACATTGTACTTATTTTTAAATCACGAGACTAGTTAGTTAGATTTAAGTCTAATATTAAATGGATATAAATTATAAGCCAAAAATTATAATATACCTTAGTGATTATCTGATTCATACTACATCAAGATAAAATAAAATTAGATATGTATTAAAACAAGAAGAACGAGTTTTGTTGCATAATTTTTCATCTAAAAATGTATATTGACTTTGTCTTAGTGTAGCTATGTATCCTGTTGACCTACATTACGAATTTTTATTGAGTAAAACCAGTCTCCTATGATAATTAAAAATGCTGAATGCATTACACACAATTCATACGATAGAAAAGGCACCAAAACCTATATTCTAATAATTTTTTTTTGTGATATAATATCAAAATTTCTATTATATTCTCGACGACCGACCTGTTGCAATTAATGATTTCTGTAATTAAACATTTTTAATACTAGCTAATTAGTGCCGTCTCCTGACTTGAGAAGATTCTACGTAGGTAGGTTTGGGTAATGAATCCCTCAAAACTCGTTACGGATTACCCGTCTCCTATACAACATTTAACGAATGAAAAGTATAATATTAATATGTTGTACAATTCATTAGTACACATAGTAATAAACAATCAAGTTTTCCTGGAGTTTATAAGCAAAATGCAAAACTACAGCTTTTCCGAGTAAGATCTTATTTCGTAGAATCCTTTTTAAAATACATAGATATTTCATCTCAGAATTTGCTAGTTACCTACGTAATTTAATAAAAGTGAGTTAATAAAACATTCATTTTACTGGAGTTGTTTTTCTTACCATAACATTTTTGTATTAAATCTAATAATAATTTATTTAGTGCGTAGCTCTGCGTAGTAATTTCGTAGGCAATTTATAACATTCTTTAGCAAAACCAAGTGGCCAAGTGCAAGTGCCGATAGAAATTGGGTGTGATTTACGTAATTTGTATTAAAAATATAGAATTAGGGTTCAAGTCAAACTATCTATACCTATCTGTTATGTAGTTCTCAGTATAAATACACATGATAAGTGAACATACATGAGAAGGAACTGTGTTAAAGTGGTGAATGTATTAGTGTGAGTGTTTTTATCTACCGTGTTTTTTATCACTTTCGAGTAATTTTTCCCTATGTATGTTGCTAAGCCAGAGTGGTGGCGTGTTAGGCCCCAGTGTCACTTGTCTACGTATATATTATATTTTGTTCCTCAGTAGGCGCCGCGTGGGCGCCACCGGTCGCCAGGCGACGCGGACGCCCGCCGTCTGATCCCGATATCCCGCCTAATATCTCGCCTTGATCGTCACCTCCCTTTATATACAATTATCATCTAAATTGACATGTAATTGTACATTATTAACACGAACAAATTAATATTGATTTGGGAAATTGACAGTTTAGTTTTTTATTACATGTACATAAGTACTTTATTTTTATGGAGTGATTTAAATTATTCAGCACCACGGAAAACATTTGCGGGTTTGACGCAAAGAGACGATTTACGAAACTTGCGAAAGATGTGGTGTAAAAATTATATCACAGCATTTAATATTTTAAATTTACAAATTTATAATCACATTAAATATTACTACGATATACTTTTATATATAAATATGAAACACATTAGCAAAGTTAGATACGGTCGTCGAAATAAGTATATATTTTTTAATAAAATTAAATCAATTATTGTTCTACCGTGTTAATGCGTGGAGAAATCCTTAGCAACCAATAGTTATTATCGATAATTATACCGTGATCAGCACATGTGAGTGTTAAGAATTCATAAATCGTAATAATGTATCGCATGAAAATATACGCACTTCAAATAAATATAGTGCAAGATTGATGATGAATTTTAAAAAGTCTAATGATTTAATCTGCTCGGTTAGTCCACGTACAAAGCGAGTAAATTTAAAATTATGCAATACATATTCGCTTAAATAACTTGAATCGTGGATACATTTATTTTTAATACATATATCTAGATAGGTAATAACTCACTTACACTTAATTAACTGTTTTAAGAAGGTTTTTCTTTGAAATGGGATTGATTTGATTTGATATCTTTTATATATAAAATTAAATTCAATAGAATCGACTCGATATTATATAGTTGGGTCTTAGTTATTTCTAAATTGCGTAGGTCAGTCGTCACGATCACAGGTCACGATAGAGTCGCTAAGGGTGCAGCTAATACAATATTATTTAATACCCGCTCACAGGAGAAATCTACTACCAACTGAACAAAATGATTAATCATTCCTTCCTTTCAAAATGATTACACCTTATATCATCATTCATCACAACGATTCAGTTATAGAATAAATTCAAATTCAAAATAATATAAAATTTATTTAATTAATTTTGTATGTTAGATTAAGCAACAGTTATAATATGTTTATTTGGATACGAAAAAATAATAAAATCTTTTAATAATTTCAGAGCTCAAGATGCCCCAATGGGCGAGTAGCGAGGGCGGAAGCACGGAGGCGGCGTCTCCAAACCAAATGATCCTGTACTATGAAAACCAAGCCTCGGAGTATTATGATAACAAAACAGAAGACACTGATGCCAAAATAGAGGAAGCTGGAGGTTTGTTGAAATCATTTCTAAAACTGCTTTAATGATATGACAATTCAGCAATTTATTTATTTTCGTTTCAAAAGTGCAATGTAAAGTAATAATAAAAAATTATAGATTACTTATTATGCACACAAATCCAGCGAATATGACGATACCGATAAGAGCATTACGAAAATCACCCGTAGCCGTGCGTTCAAATCGATTAGTCTGTAGGTATTCGCTCTTACGCAAATACGATCAAGCGTGCAGTCGCGTCACGTAACGCCAAAGTTTCGTGTGCCAGCTCTTGCTGCAATGTACAAATCACAAGTGCTCTCACTTTGTGACTGTCATTTAATTCACACGGTTTATCAATTAAACCGACAATCGTCACAGGTGACGTAGATACAAGATAAAACACAGACGTTTGCTTGTTAACGGAGCGCGCTGACGGAAACGGTTATCTATCTAAACCCATATTCGCCTACTAAACCTTACAGCTTTCACTTGTTTTATAGTAAAGTAAAAGGTAGGTACATATCTACTGCACAGAACAATTTTACTTACTTATTGTAAATAAGATTCATATCAATGTAAAAATGTATAATAACTATTTAAAATTATTAATTTAAATTGAAATTCACATCAACATTTTAATTACTTTCAATTAAGACTTTACTTGAGACAAAAAAAAATACATTATTGGTTTCTAATAAATCTCTTTGTTAGCACTTCGAGGGCACGGTATCGAAAAATCGCAATACTTGTTGCTATCTAGCTATTGACTTTCCCTTTCACTCGGCGCTATAATTTGTTCTAGATTTCTACGATAGCGGCAGCGGTAGTGACGAGCAAGTGACACGGCGGGTGTGCCGGCCGCGGCGGACGGCGGCCAGCTCGTCGTCCTCCGGCACCAGCTCCAGCGGCCCGGGGCGGCGCAGGCGCTGCGGCATTTCCGCCAGGGAGCGAAACTTACGAAGACTGGAGAGCAATGAACGCGAACGCATGCGGATGCATTCGCTAAACCGCGCGTTCGAAGTAAGCACTCATTATCTAATCATTTTCATTTGCAAATTACCATTTGTTGTAATGAACAGTGATACAATCTTCGCCTACGTTTATTTTACATGGAGGAAAATGCTTCCTTGTTCCAAGCAAAAATTCTAAAGTATACTTGTCAATACATTTCTTTATTTCCTTAACTGCGTATATTATATGCTTTAAATCCCATGATGACTTTATTTTCGTGTCCGTTTTATATTGTTTAAAGGCAAAAAAGGAATAACAAGATTGTTATTAATTTTTCAGGACCTTCGTCGTGTCATTCCGCACGTGAAAAAGGATAACCGAAGTCTATCCAAGATAGAAACTTTAACTCTTGCCAAAAACTATGTAAAAGCCCTCACTAACGCAATATGCACAATGAGGGGAGAAGTTCCTCGTTACCAGTAAGTATTATTAAATTGATCGGTATCATATTGCATTTATTTTTAAGTTCTAGTATACGTTAAAAAAAATTATTTTATTACTGTGCAGAGTAAAGACAAAGAGCTGTTTCTTAATGACTATAAAGACCATTCCTGTTTATCTTTTGAACGTAAAGTTTTTCTCAAATTAAGTAGATTAGAGTAGATAAAATTTTCGTTTCTTATTAACACATCAACTTTGATGTACCGAACATTTTAATGTATATAAGTAGTTATTGAAATAATAAAATGAAGAACAAAAAAAAATACTGACTAAAAAAATCTGTCTCTGTTAACTAATTAAAATTATGTATGTTTCCAGATTTAACAGCGATGATGAAAACGTAGAACCGGTGTTTGTTATAACTAGAGATCAGGAACAAAACAATAACGAGCAAATTGAGGAAGAAACAGAAGATTTAACGCCAAACTTAAGTCAGTGAAGAGATGGTAAACGTGAGTGCGTCTAGGATACTACGCTGCGATGCTACTACATCCAAATAATGATAAATAAAAACAAATTTTGTGAAGTGTAGCCATGTAAAGAGTAGCGAAGTATTATTTTAAATAAGCAAGAGAGTACTCGATTTTACGATAACCTGGCAACGTATGGACACCGAGAACAAATACCAACCCATTTATTAATCTTTGCCTAGTCATAGATGTACTAGAGTACTATAAATGACTATTTGTACAAACGTAGATACGTCGAATATTATTGTGACTGAAAATCAAATCGTATGAAATGAGTTATAAAGAAATCAACTAGATTTATTTATTGCAAGCACAAACATCGCAAATCAGGGTTCAATATGACTCTCTGTATTAAATGATTTTTGTTTTATTTTATTGAGCTGTATTTGGTGCTATATAATAACTTTCAAGATTGGAAATTGCCTAAAAATTATAAATTTTCTGGTCCGTTATATACAGATACAGATGTTTGTACCTACTAAATATTACCATAATGGAAACTGTTGAGATGAAGTACCTAGAGCTTTTTATTGGTCTGAACTCTGTGGTAGAGCTGAAAAAAATATTTTACCTAAGTATGTACTTAGGTAAAATATTTTTTTCAGCAAATATTGTTTTCCTATATACTTTCTATAAAGAAACCTACATGAACGATATTTTTCAAAATGCAATTAATCGCGGTACTCATTGAATTCGATCTCCTTAGTGCCAATTAGTTTGTAGTCTTTGTACTATTACAGACAACGATTACATTCCAACGCTGTAAAACGTATTTAAAAGTCAATTTTTGTTAGAGCATAATAATATATTATTATCTAAATGAATGAAAATTATATTTTACTATTTATATAGCCTAATTAAAATTATATTAAGTGTTGTAAGTTGAATGTTATAATATATAGTGCTTCAATGTTTAAATTCGTTTTTTTATGATATAAAACATTTCTGTAATGAAATCTCAATTAAAGTTACCATTATCTAAGTTACCTACTTAAATAAGTCCAAGAAGATGGCAATTACGATTATGAATCTGCTGATTTTGCATTTTGCCTACAAAATAATATGTTTTAAATGTTGTATGTAGATATATTGTGATTTAAATTAAGAATATGAATGTATTTTACCTTAGATGTAAGGACGACTCGGCACATTCCGAAACATATTTTAATGAATTAAAATATAAGAAGCAGAGACAACGTCTTTTATTTTACAATTAGTGTCCCTCGTTTTACACGAGTATTTTGATATAACTAGTCTTGAAATTGATATTTTTGGTTTATGGCATTCAAATGCCATTTGTAAGTAAATACAAAGGAGAATGGGCATTTTACTATGGAAGTTGGGCCTGAACCCTTGAGTTGGACCAATACACATGAGATATTGTTTTTATAATAGATCATAACACATACATAACGGGAAAAATATTTATAAAAAAATAATCAACCGGGTTTTTGTTCAGTCACATCAAGTTTTATTTCTTTGTGTATAATATTTTTTGCAATAAATAACTGTTATAAGACAATGACAATATCTTTATGTTACTCCAATTCACTTTCACTTACAAATACGTACTAATCTTAAGCCTTCTAATAACCGAAATACACTAATATTATGTTTTGTAACAGGTACCTAGATACCGTGTTTATTATAATTCAACGTAGTTAGACGTTTTTTGTGGTTAAACTCAGTCACTTCTGTGACATTTAGATTTATATTTACTTCACTCGAATTAAAAACACCGTTATTGTGCGCAAAATAATAGCCAAATAAATAAAACTTTTTGCCTTGACTGTACAAGAACCCGGTTGATTTATTTTTTTATTTTATTTTTTTCGTAAGTTATGTGTAATGATCTATCACAAAAACAATATTTCGTGTGTATTGGTCTTAGCCAAAGTTTCAGGCCCAATTTGCCCATTCTCCTTTATAAAGAATAGAAAAAAAACAATTTCAATAAAAAAAGGTCGTGTTCCATTGTGCATATAATATATTGTATTCACTGAAAAGTGTTTTTTCGGTTGAGATGGTTGTTAATCATCTCAATAGATGGCGCGCGGTGTGTCCCTTAGACACATAAAACTGAAAGAATAGAATAAATTCGATGGCTCTGGCAGGTCGCGAGTGGCTGAATTGATAGGCATCCGCCCCGGAATGGCGCGAAAGGATGCGGGTTCGAGTCCCGCCTCGTGATCTAATTTTTTCAAATGTTTATAAATTTATATAACTAGTCTTTTAAATATAATTACTGAAACATGTCTCTTTTCTTGTTTCTAGTAAGAGTTACCGAAGACCCTGGAGTCGAAAGTAATTAAGTAAAAAATATAACTTACAGACACTGGAAACATGCTGCTTGATCTTTTTTATGGATAACGGCCAGCTGCAGCGTTTTAGTTTCATATAGCCCACACCATGCCCACACTCCTTACTCATACCACTTGATTTGTGTTATTTATAACTTATATTAAGTTCAAATTTTCAAAAAAATCGACATTTCTAACTGTTAAAATTTGTATTTTATTGAAATGAGCTTGATTAAAATTCTAGTATTTTATGGTACAATTTTACAAGCGTACAAACGTACATTCATCACTCATCATGAATGAATTATATTATTATTGTATTGCGTAGACAGAGATTGGTTTCTCTGTCTACGTTGTATTGTTATTACCTAAGGGCGTATTCAGAAAGAAAGCTTGAAACTTATAAGCGCTTATAAGCGCTTATCGGCGCTTGTCAGTGCTGGTAACCCGCGCAGGAAAATATATGACAAGCGCCGATAAGCGCTTATAAGTTTCAAGCTTTCTTTCTGAATACGCCCTTACTCACTACTTTACTCTATGGATTATAGTTTTGATACTTGCATGTTGTATACTTTTATACGTTTTATAAGCGTTTTATATATACATTAATCTACCGTAAATAATATTATTACAAAGAGAAAAGAATTGTTGCTTGTTTGTTATGAACTAAAAAATAACTCAATCAATTAAAACAATATTCTAACGCTATTAGGCTAGACTTTGGCTATAAGCCCGAACGAAGCCGGGTTATGCGGGTAGCTGGTAGACGGTATTACGGATATTGGCACAGAGCAAGTAATATGGATATTGGTAGAATTCGGTATTGCAGAAATATCCAGGATTTAAGTGGCAATTTTCTTTAACGCTGTTTCAAACCTGCGTAGAAGTAAAAAATATTGTATCTGAGTAATCATTTATTATTTTAACGGGCGCGACACTATCCTATGCCCAGTAATCCCCTCCATATTTCACTCAGCAGGTTACGTGCCGCAGTATTAACCTTACTTTATATGTATTTTTAATTATCAAATTTACATTATTTATATTCTTTTTATATCCAACGAACAATTATTGAGATTAGACTATTTTGTTCCATAATTAATATTTTAATAAGATTTTATCAAAATAATTTTGCTTTTTACCACACTTTTTACACTCTTCATTCTAATATTATATCTGTGATCATTATAATATTATCTGCTTCGAATGAACGAACTACTACCGAGTGAGTGAGAGCGAATGAGCTTTTGTAATCTGTAGATCTGTGAAGTTGTGAGTGCAGAGTGAGTGAAAAAAAATTGAAACACAAAAATTCCTCGTCGGATGCGATTGTCGAAAGTAATTTAGTTTTTGTATTTTTGTGTGAAAGGGTTAAGAATTAAGATATAGTTAAAGTTTCATCTAATACTAGCAGATTACAAGTTGTTTATGGTTACGTTTCTTTATTTTATAGAAAAATATTCGTATATGCCTTCAGGTAAAGATCTGCGTCTATCACAAATATGGCCGATCTGTAATGAATCGGTGGTCAGTGATATACTAATTTCATCGTAATGCAGAATTTCAAAATGGAGCTACGAGTTGGAAATAAATATCGTCTTGGACGCAAAATTGGTTCTGGTTCTTTCGGAGACATTTACCTTGGTGAGTAGTATATTGAATTATTGTAAACAAAGAAAGATGTAAGATTGTAGGCCAGCTGTATTTTTTTTCGCTTCTCAATTGCTCCCGTTTATTATTGGGAAGACAAGATTTCATAATCATCTCTTTGTATCTTTGGTTAGAATAATAATTATGAATAATTTATTTACGATTGATGTGTTCCATGTGATCGACTATTTTTCTGCCCTACAGATGCTTCTTGCTAATTAGTCATGGTTTAGGAATTAAGTTTTTTCACAATGATCTAGTCAAGTATCATTTGTATCAACCATTATAGCATTATATTATTTTTTATATTCAAGGACATAAATTTATAACCTTATATTTTATGATAGGTCGTGTGACGATTTGTTTGGCTAACAACATTATTTTTTACAGGCACCAACATTGTTACCAGAGAGGAGGTAGCTATAAAGTTAGAATGTATCAAGACAAGACATCCACAATTACACATAGAAAGTAAATTTTATAAACTTATGAGAGGAGGCAGTAAGTACTTTTTCATACTTAAGTTGTAAATTATTGTTTTTGATAACACATTTGTGTAACACTGCATTTACTCAATAAAAGGTTTCCTATTTAAGTTTTCAATTTTACAGAAATTGTTTTCTTATTTTATTTTAATTTATTCATCAGTTAATAACTCAGGCCCCGGAATCACAGACACAATAGAAAATCTATTGTGTCTTGGACCGATCGGGCCATTCGGGGCTCAATGGGTTATTTGGTTTTGATCAATAGCTGATTACTTTCAACATCCTATATATTTAATTTATGTATTAAAATTAGCAGTATTCTTAAGAAGGAAAATAATAGTTTTTATTGTCATATCCACATCACATTGAATCATATTATTTTTTATACTAACCAAGTAATAGTATTAAAACTTTTTATTTTATTGATGACTTGATTCTAAATCGTACATACTCATTGTAAACTATAACTTGTTAACAGTTGGTATTCCTGCTATAAAATGGTGTGGTTCAGAAGGAGATTACAATGTCATGGTAATGGAGCTTTTGGGTCCTTCTTTAGAAGACCTTTTTAACTTTTGTTCTCGACGCTTCTCCCTCAAGACTGTTCTTCTACTCGCTGACCAGCTTATCACTCGCATAGAAGACATTCACTACAGGAATTTTATTCATAGGTGAGTGTAAATAGGCATATAGAGTCATCTCACTATAGAAGGAAAACAAAGGGAAATAAATAGTAGGTAACTGACAAAGCAATGGCATTTATGATTAATAAATGAGAATTTTTTTTTTGTGTTCAATATTTCTAGCAATTGAAATGCTTATTGTAAAATTTAGTTATTCAAAATTGTATGAAACAAATTGTTCAATTGACATAAGTATGTATTTTAACTTTAGACATAGACATTCATTTATTTGGCACCAAAACAGCACAAAAATCTAAAATCCCACGAACCAAAACACAAACACACAACATAATATGTGATGTAAGGTCTCAAATTTCACTGAAAAAATTTTTTTTTCAATTAATATACATTTATATTTGCAATATACATAGAAACTGGTTTGTTTAAACACATAAAGTTTGCACATGTTGTCAAACACACATTAATTTTATATTTAACATAGATTTTCAAAAAAAGCTTGTTAATTGTTACATTTTAAGGATTAAATGAATTTAAGATTACCTTAGGAGATTAATAAGCAAGGTTATGTAAACTGTTGTCTTAGATTGTTTGACCTTAAATTTGCAATAGATGTTGAAACTAGTGAATCTAAACCAATTATGAACAATAGTTTATTCCATGTTGGGAAAATAAACATAAAATTTATGTCTCATTTTTTTTCTTTTAATCTTAGGAACTTAATGACTTACAAATTAATTATATGGCATTTGCATCTGTTTTATTTTCTGATGATGTTCTTGCCTTGTTTATATACCTACATTTATTTTCAAGTATCTTATAAAGAAGATAACAGTATAAATATATCAATGTTTTTCCTTTATTTGAAAATTGCTATATATTTGTTAAAAATAAGCTATACATTCCTGCATTTTCTTGTTTATAGACAACTTAGGTCACCAGGAAAGGTTATAGATAATTTTTAACCTGTTGACTGTACTATGTTACAGTGTCATATTATGGTATTTTATATTATGTCATATTTCTATATCACTACTCTACTATAGATTTTCTAGTAAATTACTAGTTCTAAAGTATTCTGATTTAATCTGTTTCGAGCGATTTTCCAAAGAGCATTGAGATTCAAATTATCATAATATATCAGAATAAGACATGCTCTATTTTTAAACCTTTATGAATTCCAGTATGGAATTTTGTATAATTTTCATTGTCATATTATACATTTTGTGCCATATATTTATTTACCTAATGTATATTAAGTACAATAAATACAATTCTAGAAGTATGAATGCTATGCAATTACTAAGTAAGGTCATAAATTATATCAGTCTTGCATCCTTAGATATTGAATTAATTGTTATGACGACATCAGTCCTGTCTTAATCAGAAATTTATTGAATATATTGAACAGTGGTCAATATTTACATTGTATACAATAAAACATAATGATGTATTTGCTTTGATAACATCAAGTATCAAATAGAAAATGCGTAACTATGTATTTATATAATTTTGATTGACTCATTACACTTCTATGAGTAGCAAGTATTCGCAATACCATTCTGTTACAGAGATATTAAACCAGACAACTTTTTAATGGGACTCGGTAAAAAAGGCAATTTAGTGTATATAATAGATTTTGGATTAGCGAAAAGGTACAAAGATCCACGCACCAATCAACATATTCCATATAGAGAAAACAAGAATTTGACAGGTAAGAAACTCCAATAGAATTATCATTATTTAAAAACTTTTTTTTTTCTTGATTAAATTTAAAACATTGTTCATAATAGAGCATTTGTGAAATTCAGACACAATGATATTTTTTTGTTACTCTCAAGTTTTCAGTTACATATAGGATATTTAAAATTAAAATTTTTCGTCAACTTACTATGGGCAATAATAACAGGCAATCAATATTACAGGAACCGCGAGATACGCGTCGATTAACACTCATCTAGGTATTGAGCAGTCTCGACGCGACGACTTGGAATCGCTTGGCTATGTTCTCATGTACTTCAACCGCGGAAGCCTGCCGTGGCAAGGACTCAAGGCGGCCACGAAAAGACAGAAATACGAAAGAATATCGGAGAAGAAATTGTCCACTCCATTTGATGAACTATGCAAAGTAATTTTATTTGTTATGTTACAATTTTAGCTTTGTAAATAGCATTAATGCTTAGATAGCAGTTCTTGTACCGATGAAGTAAGGCAATTAGTCAGTAATTTTAATTTTTTAAATTGTTGTGTCTTTGATATAGAACCATCCAATCGAATTTCAACTGTACCTGAAGTACTGTCGACGACTTCGTTTCGAAGAGAGACCCGACTACGGTCACCTGCGTCAGTTGTTCCGCACTCTATTCCACAGACAGGGATTTACATATGACTATGTATTCGACTGGAATATGCTCAAATTCGGTATGATATCCAACATTATAATATGTATCAGTAATATATAGTATCATGTAGTACTTGTAAACATTAGTATAAATTGAGATGTACAATTTTCCAATTCAATTCCTTACATAAGCTCACTGAGTGGATAACCATTGTTTGTAGTATAGGTAGATACAATGCCTGCAATTTCTGTGCTCCCTCTATTTGTCATGTTGAATAACAATGAAATGCATTCTTTAAACCCATAACATAAGAAACTAAATATAGGTGTAGGTTAAAATATGAGTAAATGCATGCAATATCTGTGAATAAAGTAAAGGAATATAATTAATTTTTAACCCTACAAGGATTTCTTTAGGTAAGTTTGTGCCGAAGAAATGCCTACTCTTAGTTTTTAGTGTAGCATCCACAACATTCATTTATTACTGCTTTAGGTAGTTCAGTAGATGACATTAGGAGAATAAGAAATTATATTATCGCCTATTATTTGCATGATCTAAAATAAACCAAATAACATGTTGCTTTGTATTCCAGGAGTTAAGCGCGGTAACTATCAGCCAACAGGTGGCAATGACCGCACACTTAGACGTCATGATCAAAACCAAGAACAGGAGACAAGTACGTATACTTTCCTCAACAAAAGTATTATTAAAATACTGTTTTAAATTTGTTATTGTCTTGTATGAGATGTCAGTAGTTGTATAACTTGCTTCTTGTGGATGTATATATTAGCTAGAGAGCTAGCGCAAAGCTACCTGTATGTATTTGACCAGACCTGGATTTTTGTGTGTTGATTCCCCTATACCTACTATACATGAGATGAGGAGTCACTAAGCCCAGAGTGGTGGACGGGGCGGGCGCTCAGGTAAGACTGTCTGACTCAGGTGTGACTGTGAATGTCTGCCGTTTCGAAAATAAGTTTTTAAGACCCTAATAAATGTATGTGTTCATGGACAGTTTTGGGTATCGACCTAGATCTAGAGGCGCGTTCATCTTTCCTATTAAATGTGTGTCCAATTAAACCCTTTTATCTCGCAATAGATACTGTTTTCTTATAAGTATCTACATTTTGGCACTTAATGCGTAATTTGTTTAGGGGAATGATTTTATAAGTAAAGTCTTCTTTGCTTCTAACATTTTCCAGTCGTTGATCCCTTCGCTTAAATAATATGTTTGATACCATATTATAAAATATCTGAGCTTGTTTGTAGAGTTTGAAAATCATATAATCGGCGCCCATCTTGTGATCGTATATCGATAGTTGACAGGTTACAGATAATTAATAGTGTTGTTATAATTGTATAGCAGCTACAGCTGGCGGCGCCGCTGCCGGCCAACCGAGCACCACGGTGGCCGCCATCTCGGAGTGGCGGTGAGGAAGCTCGCGCAAGCGGGCCCGAACCGACCGGCCCTAGCCGCGCACCGACGGACACTGGCACCCGCAACGGTCGTGAGCGGCCCACACTCGCACGCGAACGGTGGACCAATCGCGTCACCGTCCCGCGCTCGACCGCGCGTCGCTGACCAATCGCGTGCCGGGATGTTCACCGGTCGACGCATAACCGACCAATCACGTGCCGCCGGTCCGCCGACTGATCACTGCGCGAATGTACGTCCGCAACCCTTGCGTTTTTTCCTACTTTATATAAATAAATATACCCGTAAGTGACTATGGCATAAGTTAAGTGGTGCTCACGACTCATGCCGATATTAATGTACCATGTGTTTTGTGTCAATAGAACTGTCAAGTGTTAATTGATAGACATTCCGTTACAGGAATTCTCATTTTAATTAAATATTCACTAGATTGTTCTTTAACCGACTCGTTGAAACATCTTAGCGAGTACTTATAAATTTGAAAATTGTTGAACAAATTTTAAATAAGATATTGGCAAATTCGTGAAGTTAATTAACTTCCTTGGCTATTTCTATTGATGTAAAATTTTCGATCAGTGTTCCATTTTGTATGCTAACGTTCATAATTGTAAATTATTTAAATCATAGGATAATGGTGCGCCCAGCCGGCCACAAATTTATTGCACTTTATGCTCAGTTGTATTTAGATGAGTACTTGTGAAATGTGGACAAATTAGTGCATGTGTCATCTAATTGTTCTGTGTCTTAATGTTAGATAGACTACAGTTTATTATATTAAAATATTAAATGTAAATGAATAAGCGTTTTAATTACGTTTGTAGTTAATCAAATAATGCATTTATTTTATTTAACTTTAATTGCATATTTTGATTTTATTTCAACATCATTCATTAAATGGATGTCTCCTCTTGGATTATGGCCTACACTAATTTCAAATTTTTGTATTAGTTTAAGAGTTATTTAAACTTGTGTGCAATACTGTTTCTTTTTTAATATTGTCTTCCATAATTCTCAGTATACGCTCGCTCGACTTTTTAAAATGAACTAACACATCTTGATACTTGTACAAAATTTGCTTAACTCGTCCAGCCACTGCCATAGGTTTAATTAAATAGAAAAAGTCAAATCATTCTCAGAATAATGTTTAAAATCATTTTCAATATATTATTGTTTTACAACATAAATTTTAGTTGACTAATTTTATACAAGTTTTGATCTCACTTACTCTTATAAATTGTTATCTTGTTTACACTCGGCAAACTATATTGGGGTTGTGTTAAAGTACTGTGTCATAGAATGCGAAGGCATATCTATTTCGTGTAAATTAAGACTAATATATGAAGTTCCATGTATTTGAAATCCATTCGAATCTTTCAATATTGAACTAGACATAAATTAAAATCCTTTATCAAAAACGTAATCCAGTCCTCAGATTTTACTCGAGTAATTCTATCAAAATTTGTGGTAATTTTCATTGGATGGCTGGATCAGTTTCTAGCCCTATAAAAGAGTTGGTATAAATTCTGATACTATCCCTTTTTATGATAATATACAGGGTTACTTGTAAAACACCAGCAACCTCGCAGGACAAGATAGCTAACATCATAAGTAACAACATTTGTTCGACGACATTTGATAATTTGTTAGATTTTATTTTCATACAAAAATAAATATTCATTTAATTTTCCGTTTGAATATTATAAACTCTACGCGCATCCCAAAAATTACGTAAACAAGAAGCGAACGAGAGGGGGAAGGGGGCATCGCGTCGTTCTTTAGATAATGAATAGAACATAGACTTACAAATGTTAGGAGAGTTCAATAAAAGCTTAAAAAATCATGATATTAAATATCTTGTCCTGCGAGGTTGCTGGTGTTTTACTAGTAACCCTGTATATCTTACTTTACTTTGGTAACAAGGATAAACTTTAATCGCATTTCGTTACAGTGCCTATCTAGGCATCTGTTGTAAAAAATAGATGGAATATGAAAGATTAATAATTTTATTTAATATAACTATTAAAATCATAAATTAATTTTTTTCAGTCATTTTAAATTTAGTTGTAGTTCAGCTTTTTAAAATTTGTAACCGAATTATTGTGTTTAGATTGAAACTTAGTAATAATAATAAGAGTAATTTATATCTATTTTGAATAGTTTAAATATCTCACATAGAAATAATTCATCTGTAATATGACTGAGAATTAGGTTCAATTGTATGTAAATAATAATTATAATTAAATTAGTTATGTTATAATTATATGAGGTTGGACTTTTAAATAATCCTCGTAATATGATATTCCATAAGGTTTTAGTTTGTAACATTGATGTTAACTGGATAGTTTCGAATCTAACACATCGAAGTGGATATTGTTAATCGTGATATCGTTTGTTTCTCAAGGTTTCGGGATATGTATGCACATTATTTCTTATAACTTTAATCCTATTATTTTATATGAAAATTATCATATTTTTAGGATTAAATGTTAATACAAATAGGAAAATTCTATATAATTGGTCCATGATATTAAATATAGCCTACAGTATTCCAAGCATTTTAAAATTAATTGTAACATTGAGTAATAGATGATTTTATTTTTAAACCGTTTCAAATATTTCCCCATTGTCATGTGCCAATTAACCAGTATTGGCATTTTATATAACTGAATAATAAATGTGTATAGTTCTAACATCTTTTATATCCAATTATATGTTAATGATATTGTTTTACTAATTAAAATATGGTATTGTTTATATACATTAGCTGTGGTAAGTTAAGTACCTTATAGCGCCCTCACAAGCGGGACTAGCGCAGATTCCACGAAAACCAAACTTAATTATGAATGGTTTCATAGTGAAAATCTAAAATTTTATATCGTATATTTCCATGCATATGTGGAATTATCATAGAACTCTAAAGTAATAGATTTGCAAACATGAACAATCGTGGTAATGTGCTGTTAGTTTGAGATAGATATGGGTCGCAAATTTGATGTAACTGACGAAAGCGGCCAGGAAGAAACTCCGCCGCAGGACTTGATACAGGATCGTCAAAGCCGGCACAGTGATGGTAATAGTGGATGGAACTTTATTATACTTGGAACAATATTAGTGATTGCATTCGCCCGACAAGTTATGGAGATGTGTTCGTGTTCATCGGTCGGTTCTTGTACGGGATGTCGCGCTTCAGTGAACGCTTCATGGCGCGACAATGTTAGCTTGTTTAAAAGTGTCCGCTCTAACTAATGAAAGACTTTGAACTTAATTTTGTATATAATAATCGTAAGATAGTTAAGCCAAAACACTGTTTTTTACAATATCCTAGGTAATGAAATGAAAATAAATACATAACTGTTGTAGTGATAAAGTCATTGACTTATTTTTATTGCATACCTTTATTCATTTTTCTGTAGCTGAGCATTGTGTAAAGCATAATAATATCTTAACCTTGGATTGTAATGTGTATTTCATGAAATCAAAATATTTTCAGATATTCTATGTATTGAAAAACGAATCAAAAGTGTAGATGTTATTAGGATAAGAGGGATAAATAGGCCAAAAGCTTTTATTGAATACTATCTGTGCATTTTGTGCAACTGTGTTCTATAACTTAATAGAATTACCATTACATAAATTTTCAAATTTGTTTTCTACAAAGGGCACCGTTTAGGTACTGAGTTTTACTTGTTTTAGAAAATTATATTCACAGTCAGTTATAGTAGTCATGTAACAAGCGCTTTGTATATCCAGTAAGATTTACAGTCATTAATTTTGCAATGATGCCTTGAAGGGAGTTTATACACTTTTAGTTTGAAATTGTTATGTATCGTAGTTTAGCATATTATTATGCTTTGTTTATATAAATCTATTATTATGCTTGCATTGTTTTCTACGTCCAGAATGTATTGATTCATTTGGCACAATAAAGTGAATAAAACAAATTGTGTTATTTTTTATGCTTTATGTAGCAAGGAAGCCTCCATCCACGGGAAGTTGAACTCCGCTAATCATACTTGCTTTGTCGCTTAGCAGGAAAACGATAGCACTCACTACTTCATGTACTTCGCCAAATCTGTATCAAAGTAGGAAAATAATATTTATAAATAGGTAAAGAATACGTTGAGAAAATATGTATATAATGATTGTATAGTGTTTTCGTATTTCGACTCATTCAGAACAACTCACCTGCCCAGAGGTATTTTAGATAGCATAGTTTGAGCTTTCTGCGGGTCGGCCCACGCGCGACGGCCTAATTCTGTCATAACGACCGTAGGGTTGATAGTATTAACCCTTATTCCATGTGGTCCCAATTCGAGCGCCATCACACGGGTCATTGCATCCAAGGCTCCTTTAGAAGTGCAGTATGCCACGTGATCCTTGAGTGCCGCCTGTTACCAATATTATTATTATTAATAAGAATTCAATCGTATTGTAATAATTTGTAATCGATATTTTTATCATGAAGTAGGTTACCATTGATCCTTGCGATGAAATATTAACGATCGAACCCTTGATACCGTTTTGAATCATTCTCTTTGATACGACCTGTGTTATATTTAGTATTGCTCTCACATTTACTTGCATGGTCCTGTAATTATAATAATAAATAGCAACAACATTGTGTACTTGATAGCAAAAACTAATTTCTATAGCTGCCGCTAATTGACCGAATTTATGACCGAAGTTACTCCGATAATTTATTTAGTTATATTTTAATAATACTTTATTAATATTAAGTACTTACTGGTCAAACACTTCAGGTGTGCATTCTAAAAGTGGCTGATTATGGATAAAACCTGCACAGTTTACCAAGCCATGGAAAACACCTAGTGACTCTACAACTTCCCGTGTTTTATTCCAACCGCAGAGATCCACGCAGGCGATTTCAATGGAAGGGTATTCGTGTTTCAGTTTTTGAAGAGATTCCAACTGATGTGATAAAGCAACTACATCTGCACCCAGTTTCCATAATTCTATCGCAGTTCCTCGACCAATTCCTAAAGATTTTAAAAAGTTACCGTTGTAATAGAATTACCTGCCTACTTTATAATAATTAACTTACCTGAACAACCGCCCGTCACTAATATTCTTTTATTGTCAAAGCACTTCTCCATTGCTTGGAAGGTTCAAGGTACTTACTTGTATAAAGATTAACAACCAAATAGCGTGATGTTATAAGATTAATTTTACAAACACACAGCTTATCTCATACCGCGACAATAACAATAATTTAGATAATATGGTAGTTTGTTGTTAAGAAAACGATAAATATACTATATTATAGAAGTAATGCTATCTACTTATAATAATTTGTGTCAATAATTGTGTATAATAAAACTATTTTAATGTTATATCCATGTATCATAATATTTATCAATGTACATATTTGAGTTGCATTCAAAAACTAGTTTTCATTTTAATCAAACGATGGAGGGATGATAGGTGCGGTGCGCTTCTTCAAATTCGTACGGCGAAAATATATCGAAAAAAAATGTATAATATGATGGCAATACATTTGCAAATGGATGTAGTGAAAATATGGACCTTATCCATGCTGCGTGCCTTAGCAAGTTTACTTTCTAGTTCGACAATCATACAATGTTGGAGACTTCTTATAATTCTGAAATCGTATAAAATAAGAACACATTTATAACAAATCACATTTATTTAACAAAACAAAGGTACATTGATTACACTTTGGTTAATTATGTTAGGAAGGCAAGCTTAAACAAAAGCTTTTTAATAAAAAAATAAACCAATGCATGATTTTATCCATATACAAACATTATAATTAAGCTTTATTTAAGTATATTATTTTATTCTATACTATATAGATATATAAAGTAATATGATAAAAATTACACAATTTAAAATTTAAATTAATCAGAATATTTAAGTTACATAAACACAATTTGTTACATGAAAGAATAATTACACTTATTTTGTACCCTTTAAATTTTTCTTTTATTCTTAGCTTTTAGGCATTTACTCTTTGGTACCTTAAAATATTCAACAGATCTCAAAATATCATATTATAAAATAAAATAAGTTTTATATTTATGTAGCAAGGAAGCCTCCATCAACTGGCAACTCAACACCTGTAATCATACTAGATCTTTCACTCAAAAGAAATACTACAGCATTCACTACTTCTGAGACTTCTCCAAATCTGTAACAACAAATTATTAGCCTTAAACCATATTATAATGTACTTAAATCTAATAAAAACTTTATGTAATAATTTTAGTATGTTTGGAATTAGTAGGTCTGAAAATAGGTTGAAAAATATTTTTTATTTGTACATAAGTTGTCAAGGCTGAACAATTAACATTCTCATAAATATTTAATACATCCATTTAGAATATGGTTACCAATTTATCATATTATGTAATTCCATTCATAAAATGTAATGAACGGGATATGAGGGAAATTTATCAGTAAAGCTATCTTAACAGATAACCTTTTACTGCAGTAATATACTTCATTTTATACTTGTGCAGTTATTCTATATTAGAATTTTCAGTTATTTTATTCAAAGCTTAATTTATAAATACATTGATTTAGTTTTATTCAAAATTTTGGATAGATGGGATTTCTAGATTTGCAACTAGTCAAAAGACTTGTAGTGTCACAGTTCATTCTAATATTTATTATAATATGTGAATAATAAATTACCTTCCTAGAGGAATTTTCGATTTCATTTCTTTACTTTTCTTCTCATCAGACCAGCCGACTTTCGCCATAGCAGTCAATATAACAGTTGGGTTCACAGCATTCACTCTAATGCCATGCGGTCCTAGTTCCAAAGCCATTGAACGAGTTAACGCATCCAAAGCTGCCTTTGAAGCACTATATATGGCATGGTCTTGTAAAGCAGCCTAAAATAAATATTGTGGATTTTAATAATTTCAATATCAATTTCTTAACAATAGAAAATATTATGGTGATGAGAAACAAATAATATGTGCTTCTACATATTATAAGTGTGAGATGTCCAAATGAATTGTTACTATTAAAATTTTATTGCTTAACAAAGTCTACAATTCAGTAGTTACATTATTTAACAGCCATTTAAAAAATATTATAGTGATGGCTGTGTTCATACAATATTTTCCCTACATTGTGATTGTCAAGAATATTTCTGTAGTAACAATAAATTACACCACAAATGACAGAAGCCTGGATATTTAAAGGAATATGTAATGTTCCATAATAGTAGGTAAAGACCGTAAAGATTAGAGTTATCTACTAAACCTATAATTCCTAAGCAGGTCATATACAGATAAAAAACAAAAATATCTTATATCTAGTATAATTCTTAATCCCAGGATTTAAATTTGTCCACTCATAGAGATAAGTAAATAAATAAAAATTCAAATTACCTTTGACGCTTGAGAGGATATATTAACAATGGTGCCTTGTATTTTATTTTCTATCATATTTCTTGCTACAACTTGGCTGATATTTAACACTGCTTTAACATTTACATTAAACATTCTGAAAATAAATAAATGAATCAAAACTTTACCTAAAAACTTATTCAATATAAACAAAAACAATTTGCGACAGCCATTTATCACAAAAATGAGAGATGAGTTCAAAGTTCGGAGCCGAATGGATAGGTTTCATCTACATTTTGGTACATTTATGAAGGAGGTATTTTTGATTACAATAAAACTATAAATATAATAACTTACTTATCAAAATCGGAAGGTGTACAACTAAGGAAGGGTTCACATATGGCAACAGCTGCATTATTCACCAATGCATCAAAGGGTCCTAAAGACTCGACAATGGATCGAGTCTTTTCCCAGTCAGCAATATCTACATCCACTATATCTATCGAGGGGTATTCACTCTGCAATGCTTCCAGGTGCGATCTAGTTCTAGACAAAGCGACAATATTAGCCCCAGCTCGCCATAATTCCACTGCGATACCTCGTCCAATACCTGAATT
The DNA here is from genome assembly GCF_061535455.1 of Colias philodice. Classification (NCBI taxonomy): domain Eukaryota; kingdom Metazoa; phylum Arthropoda; class Insecta; order Lepidoptera; family Pieridae; genus Colias; species Colias philodice. The sequence goes on from NC_143093.1 coordinate 5,509,820, forward strand.
AAAAGTATGTTCGTAAATAATTCACTACGAAGATAAACATTTATTCTTAATTGTCTAATTGTAATAATGTCGTAGTCATGTTTAACTTATCTTTATTTATTTTTTTAATTTACCTTTTAACATACTAATTTAATAAGACGTTACCTTGGCCAGCACCGGTGACAAGAATTCTTTTGCCTTTAAAAGAAATCTCCATCATTAGTTTTTTGGTACAACTATTGAACCAACTATGTCAATTTACAATAAGTACTTAAATTAAAGTAAACTTGTCCTGATTAGAACTATGAAGTATGTATTTAGATTTTTGTTTAAATTCTCGGCATAAAATTATCAAGCAAGATAACAGTGACGCATGACGACTGACGTTGACGGTACAAAAAGTGTTGCCATCTTGATACAAGTGTCATTTGTCATTGACAAATTGTCAAAGAAAAATGAACTTAAATCACAGACTTAAATTCTTATTCTAATCCTGTGTTCTAATCTGATTGTGCTATGACCAATTACCACGCATAGCTGCAATTAATATTTAAAAAATTGTTTCTAGGTAGGATAGTGTGAAAACTAATCGCTATAAACATTTTTCACTTCACTATAAATATTAAGAATTTAATTGATTGATACGGAGAAAAAAAGAATTGATTGAACACGGTTTCTTTGTTAATTGATTTTAAACTCTTATTCAAACATTCAAATAATGTGGAAAGATGTCTGCACGCTGGTTGATTATTTTGTTAATTCTATCGCAAATGTTTCATACCGAGAGCTCTAAACTATCAGCTTTAAAATATAGCGGAGAATATTTTCCAATGAAGTTTTTAAAAATAGACACTTGTCTCCCTACTCGTAAGGATTTGCAACAATTTGTTACAACACTTAAGAAGTCTATTGTTTTCCTGACTAAAAATCCTAACAATACCGATTGTAACGTTGTCGTTGGAACTTTTGTAATGACGTGTAAGTATCATAGGTAAGTAATACGTAATATTTAATTTCCAACCGACTACAAAAAGAAGGAGTTTCTCAATTCGATATCAGAATTAAATATCAGAACTCTCGCGTGGGGGAACCGATTTTGATGATTCTTTTTTTTTTATTTGAAACTGATGCCGTCTGGATAATCCCATTTAAATTTTATCTACTTCTTACAATTTAAAAAAGGTAGGTATAGTTTTTACTATTTTGATAAATATGTTAAATTTTAACATAATTATTAATTATGTTAAAATTAAATTTAATATAACGAACCTATTACAAACTTAATGTTAAATCATTATACATTTTATCTTTTTAATATTCGCATACTGATTTATAGGTAATGTTCCTAATTTTTTTTATTATTATTATATTAAAAAGGTGTACTTCGAAGAGCCTTGTTAGATAGTGGTAGTAAATTGAGCAAATTCGAATATACAACAGTCGAGGATATAATAAGAAAAGGGGATAATTACGTATCACATTACGTGTACAGCAATAGACTTTATGGCTATGGGGACTTGGAATACAGAGGTAACTAAATAAATAAAATGTTACATATTTTTTAGTAATATAAAGTAACCGATTTTTCTACATCTAGCTGTAGTTAAAATTAATTTAGTAAATTTTAAATTAAGGCATGGCATGTTATCGACCGCCTCCTTGCCCCTTGGTACAGTGGTTGACGCGTGAGCGTAGAACCGAGGGGTCCTGGTTTTGATTCCCGGTGGAGACGAAGAAAAAAAAATGTCTCGGTCTGGCAGGACACAGAAGGCTGATCACCTACTTGTCCCTAAAGAAAATCGATCAGTGAAACAGATGTATGAATAATGCATCTGCCCCTTACCCCACTAGGGGATACGGGACTTCACTTTTTTTATGGCATGTTATCATTTTATCTTTAACCCAAGCTAAGTCATAAGCGACTTTACTTTTACTTTTAAATAGGTAAGTATTCAAAAAATGAATAGTAGTTATAGTCAAATAGATTATATTTTAATATTTTTCAGTCTCATTGCTGTACAAAGATGCAAATATATTCACAAACTCTATGAATCATTTTAATGAAAATCGTTTATCCAAGTGGATACTTGGAGATTTCGTAATGCATCCATTTATGAAAAGTATCGATAACGCAACACTGGGGAAGGACACGTACATAAATATAATTGAGTCCATGCATAGATACCACATCAATATTACTGAATCAGGTAGGTACAATGTATCGTTCATGCTCTCAAAATTTCAATATATAACACTCATTGAATAATTTATTAACTATTTTTTATACATGGTCCATGTATAAAAAATAGTTAATGAATTATTTACCTTACGGCATACTACGTTACTGCCTTATTGTATAGGGTGTTATACCTAATATGAAATTTTATTCTGAACTCGGTAAACCAACTAATTTCATTAAACACCTGTTAATATTTAACTTAGTCGACTGCAAATAGTGTGGTATATTCTTTAAAGTTTACTTGTTTTAAGATATTTGTTTATCGCGTATAATGGAAACACCTGAGCCACTAAACATGAACCAGCTTCAACCGTGTCGACCTGATGACTACTGTAAAACTTGCCTTTTATCGAAACCCTCAATTGGGTATTCCCTTAGCCATAGGTAAGTTTATCTAATGTTATGATCGTAGATGAATCTTTCGGAGGTAACTTTTAAAAGAGGCAATTTAGGACAGATTTTAGTGAACTATTAGGTAGGTACCTACTTATAATTTTTTTAAGTATTTCACTTTAAGCAAATTTATAAATTAAACTTAATGTTATATTTTTTATGATAATATCGCCGTCCCCGGAGAATAAAATGATAACTGCCATTACCATCTTTTTATTGTTATGCGATATTTGAAACCTACGTAGCCTAACACATCTAAGTATAAAAAATTTTTATCTTCAAATATCTCAGCTAAAACAAAGGTAACTAACTGGGCACAGCCTAACAATCATAAATGTGTCTACAGTTTTATTATTTAAATAAATTTTAATAAATAAGGTTTTATTCGTATATTTCTTGAATTTGCACAGATTACTTAATATGGTATTTCGAAGATTCGTGCGTCGTTGTTACTTGCAATCGGCTAATGAAGACGAGGAAACTCTTGATACTTTATGTGCCTTTATGTATCGGGAATCGGTTTATTTGGCACGACGCGGGTACTTCGCTAGAGATATGTTTTTAGAACATGGTAAATTATATTTTTCTATATTTGTATTATTATTAGTAAAAATACCTAACTATATACAATAGTAATGATGATAAAAATAACGAGAAACATAATATTGTAAAATGATGTTTAATATAATTGCAGTCTATATTACACAATTTCATAAAAATATCTATTAAAAATAGGAGGATTTTTTGAAATACTGATTATTTATCTATTTTATTGATTACAGTTGCCCTATGTGCACTATTGGGATACAAAGAATTTCACCGTCTCCACTGGTTTAAGAAAGCTGCAAGTTGGGTAGATGAAAAAGGCTGCATGCAAGAGGACCGCAACTTCGATATAAATCGAACTAGAATTTATAAATCAGCTACGAATAATTCCAGAACAAAGAAAAAGTATACAAAGATGTTGAAAAGATTATTATTGAGCGATTGCCATACTCACCCAATGACTTTGTTGACAATAGTACTAGCGCATGCGATTCGTTACGTGGCGTATTTAATTTAATAAAGTCGAAAATAATGCTTAAAAATTTAATAAGAAAATAACATTAAATTTGATATTTATATAGTCAATAGCACTTTATAATTATTGTTTTCTTGATTTTGTTATTCACGTAGCCAAGAATCCACCGTCGATAGGCAGTTCGACTCCGTTGATCATACTCGCCTTATCGCTTAGAAGGTAGAGTACCGCGTCGGATACCTCAGAAACTTCACCAAATCTGCAAATATTTAAACAAATTGTGTTTTTATTTATATAAAATGGGCAATGGTGGAATGTTGAAAGTGTGAAATTTTGTCAAGTGGTCATTTTGAAATACTAATAAGAGAGCTTGCATTGAATACATATTTATTGAAATTATTTTTCTATTATGTACCTTTTAATCAATCAAATTTCATCTATCATCATCAAATATCACGCAATATTATGCACTTACCTTCCCAGAGGTATTTTCGAAAGCATTCCATGAGCCTTCTCGGGGTCTGACCAGCCAACCTTAGCCATAGCTGTCATGATCACGGTTGGGTTAACGGCATTTGTCCTGATTCCATAAGGTCCTAGTTCTAGAGCCATAGAGCGAGTGATTGCATCCAGAGCTGCTTTTGATGCTGAATATATAGTGTGATCTTTTAGTGCCGCCTGAAAAAGTAGAAAAATGGTCCCGTATAATTTACTACAAAAACGTTTTTTTGATTTGCTTCGCACCTTTCTCTGATTTCTGCTTATTGCAAACATAATATTCGTTACCTTAGAAGCTTGCGAAGAAATATTGACGATTGCTCCTTTTGTTTTGCTACTTATCATCTTTTTGGCCACGACTTGGCTTATGTTAATAATGGATTTCACATTAATGCTTGTCATTCTGAAAAAATATTAGATTTTTAAAAGTGAGCTGAGTATAAATAGATGGATCAGGAAATATGGATGTTTTACGCAAAAACTTATTAAATTTCATATTGAAAATAATCAACTTCTTGGATGAAAATTGATTGAGCGGGGAGAAATACGGAATAATAAATGATGCAGTTATGTTATGATATTAAGATACTGTAGAATCTATGTAAACAAGTTTGCTATTAAAGTAGTAAAACATACTTATCAAAGGCATCAGGCGTGCATTCCAAAAATGGTTCACAAATAGCCATAGCAGCATTATTAACTAACGCATCGAAATGGCCAAGGGATTCAACCACTTCTCGAGTTTTGTCCCAGTCAGCTACATCGACGTCCACGATGTCTATAGAAGGGTACTCGTTCTGTAGACTCTCCAAGTGAGATCTTGTTCTTGATAACGCTACAACTTTGGCACCAGCTCGCCATAATTCAATAGCAATGCCACGGCCGATTCCTAAAATATATTAGATTTAATAGATAGGTACCTATTAAAGGCAACGTAGGTATACCTATATCATATCTTTGAAATATATTATGTAAATATATATAAATGTAAGTAACTACCTAACATTGCAATTTGCAACAAAAAAAAAACCAAATAAGTAGGTAGGTAGGTACCAGCTATATTTAGCAGCAAATGCGATAATGTGACATTGGTATAGGTATAACACTTAACACTCAGTGTTTTAATTGGATATAGCAACAGAAAAAATGTAGATACTTCTAAAAACTTTGATATATTTTATGCACGATATTGTATGAATAGTAATTGACTCACCTTGACCGGCACCGGTAACAAGCACTCTTTTTCCTTTAAATGAAATTTCCATGATAGACGTGTAATCTCGCTTCAAACCAAAGTGATACTCGGTTAACAGTACTTTCTTATCGAAAGAATGGGTAAACTATTGCGCTGTATATGGGAAGAACGTCATGTACACTTTACATAAAAATACTTTAATAATATTATTTTTATAGCGATCGTAAAATTAACAGACCTTTGACATATAAACAGGGTTATGGTATCAAATTACAATTGTAATCTGGCGTAAAATTAGATAACAATTGTTACAGAATCTTCCAAAGATAAAAACAACTGAACGCCGCACGAGTGATAAGAATATGTCGTATTTTACTTGTGTTTTGAGATATTTTTTACAAATTGTAGCGGAATTTCTTATGGAACTGGCCTTGATACTCAAGACAGAGCTGTGAACGAAGAATACTAAATATTTCCGGCTGCCTCAGACCTCAGTACATCTTAAAACCTGCTATACCTATAGGTATATATTTTATACAAGTATTTACCTTATTATATTTTTATTTATTTAACTATCATAAAATAGCGTATTCGTATTATTGTATGTGTATGTGTAGGTACCTTCAGTGTTCTATCTACTAAAAAAGAAAAAAGAAATGCTCTGATGAAACATAGGTACCTGCAGGTAATAGGTATGTTTCATCAGAGCTCCATATGGGATGAACATTGTTTAATCGAAATTTTGTACGTCAAATTTTAATTTCATAATGGCTGAATAATTAACCACATAACTCATAAAAGGTCCTTAATACTTCCTCATAGCACAGAATAATAACTAGTAGCTAGCTACTCAGAGTAGAAACGTTGGTAGCCCGTAGGAGTAAATGTAAATGAATGAACAATGTTGATTTGAGTTTGAATTTGAAAAAAAAAATCACATTTTTTTACCTGTGAAGTACCGACATAATGGGGAATTTTTAAATCTTATTTTTTATTCAGAATTGAAAAAAATTCTGCCTGGTGGAAACTGTAACTTGGATTATCTAGATTTACCGAACTTTGACTTTGAGAAGTATAAGATGCTCAACAAAACTAAATATATTCTATACTATCTAATAAAATTTATTTGAAAGCACATTTTAGACTTTCGCCAATGACTACTTATCAATATATTTATGTGGGAGATTTAGCTAAACAAGCAGTAATGTTTACAAAAAAAAAAAGATCTACTTTAACTTTATATCCCAATAAAAAACACAAATAGGTAGTACCTACACAGACACACTGCGTTATTATAAAAATAAGTAGGTGGAGCATAATTTAAAACCAAAACCTGAGGATTCTAACAACTTGCTAACCACAAAGAAAATAAAACAAAACATAAAAAATAAATAATATTTATTCATTCACACATTTAAAATGCATCGTTCAACAGATCATTTTGATTATAATATAACATGTACATTAAATTAAATTAGTTGTTTTATTTATATCAGTACATTGTACATTGCAATTGTAACAAAATTGTAAAAATTTTATGCGGTAACTTAAAGTTAAGGCACTTGGTATTTAGCTGTTCGAGAACTTCATTTCAATATAGTTAGGTACGATATATTTAATTATTACAGTTTTTCTTATAAGGAATAAACATCTTTAAATATTCAACATTTGTGGCATATATTATTAGTTTTATACAAAAATAAACTCTATTTCATTGTAAAACAGTTTTTGGCGCGTGATTAGGATTTTATATTATCCTCTGAAAATTCTGCAGTGTTTCTTCTTTTCTCTCATTCAACTTAATTAGTAAAATTCTAATTATTATCTTTTTATAAATCCATTAAAACAACAAATTTTCACATGACTTATTAGCAGGCAATTGTAATAATATATCTCCTAATTATAAATTAGTCTTTACTTAAATTAAAATTGACTGGATAAAAAATGATGAATAGTATCATAGGTAGTATTTAGTCTATCGTTTGTAGGGAGCCTTGCGGTATCTACCACGCTCTTCTTCGTCGCGGACGTCCAAGTAATGACTGAAGACCACTGCCCATAGGTAGAGGTAAATACCTAGAAATGAATGTATAATATTTTTAAAATTTTAGTCTTACTTATACTGATGATTTGCAAGTAATCTAGAGGTGTAGGTATCGAAATTCGTTATGAATACGGAATAGCAATAATGTTAAGTTTGCAACATATTTTGTACAGGCGCTTATAATTTATATTTTAAATTGATAACCTTGTTCAATAAGAGACAAAGCAGTTTACGAATTTATTTATTTATTGAAAATATTCATAATATTTTCAATACATTTTCTCACAATATTTCCTTGTAAACAGAAGTAATTAAAACTTAAGTACTGTTTACAAGGAAACAATCATATGAAATGGTAGAGCCAAGTAGGTTCGTCTTTTCGTGAATACTTACATAAATAGATAAGTCCACCGATTAATATACACGTAGCAAGAATGGCGTGATCCTGTTCATCCAGATAGTACGTGATGGAGGTGTGAAGAACACTGATCAACAGACCAATTGCCAGAACTATACCCAGCACTACCCATGGCAGCATTAACCAGGACCGTCTCTGTAATTTTAGAATGATTATTTTTGTTAGTCTGTTAAAATACTTTATTGGTGCGCTATCGACATACATAATAGTGCATGCAAAACATTGCAATAAGAACCAATATTGTGCATTTTCATCCAATCAAGTCTATGAAATTTAAAGATTTCACTAACGATGTGATGAGAAATGGTGACGAATAAATGAGTGATTATAATATAGGTATTTTTATTTTAACTTAAACATCCACTATGCACATCGCTCAATCAACAAGAGGGATATTACACTTTATCTAAATTACAATCATCTAAATTACGTGAGATAAAGTGTACTACAATTATATGTGCCAATACTTCAAAATCTTACCGAGTACGATGTCTTCACACCGAGTGAACAAAAATTAATATTTAGTACGATACATGAATATATTTCAATAAATCATTACATAAAAACTAAACATATTGGTAAGCATAATTAGTAATTACCTTTAGAACTGCTACTATGAGAAGTCCACATATAAGGATCGTAAAGCACAGGTTGACAGTGAGTATAATTCTTGGAACTGAAATGAACATAAATATTAGATTAGGCATCTTTATTCCCACACCCGCGCACTAGATTCCCTTATACCGTGGGAATGAAGGAAATACAAAGTTAACTAAAATCAAACAAATTTCTCTCTATGGCTTGGCTGGAGCTTTATAGAAGGATGAAAATTTCATCATAAATTAGATACTGAATAATGTATTTTGAATGAGGGGATAGGTACCGTACATGAAATAATTGATTATAGTACAAACTTTTAAAACTACATATTATTTATATACCTACGTATAATTTATTTTGGAATTTAATTTTAGAAAACGTTCTCACGGAAACGGGAAACTCTTTCATCTATAAATATCTTACTGAGCTACTCCGAAGTGTCGTAGATTTAGGTAGAGATATTTTGATTATTAGATACTTACTATCCATGTCAGCGAGCTTTTTGTCAAAGTCCTCAGCGAATATGAAAGTCCTGTAGGAAACATTGTGTTTGTTGGCCACCCATATTGTGATGATCGTAATGATTGATAGAATTATGCCTAATGTGGCCGTTATTAGGGTGCCGGTGCGGGTGGACGCACAGCAACAACATCTTTGTAAGCGCTTCATTTTGATTCTTTTATTTATATTATTTCTTTTAAAATATCATAAGCTCGTTAGCTTGCTTTACCGTATCATGGTTTCTGAAAAGAAGAAAATAATAGTAAATACACACTGATTGAATGTTTTCACATTGATTGTATATAAATGGTTGAGTTGAAAAAAATGTAGAGTTAGAAATTGTAGAGTTTTACATTTATCAATATTTTACATCATTCATGAAATTTATTTAAACATGAAACATTATTAATATTTGCTAAACAATTGGTAGGTAGAGTTCAATAATAATATCTATGGCTAACATAATTTACGATTGATGAAATACAATAAATCATCTCAATATTTTGATACTTCGGCGAAGTTCGCAAACGAATAAAACTTTTTCAATTAGCCTTTCAAATTGAACTGAATCGGAAGTCCTGACTTTAGAGTTCACTATATTGCGTCGTGAATATTGTGATTCAATGTTTTTTCAGCGCATTTAGTTATTTATGTATTATCTAAATAATATGTTATGCTTATTTCTTCGATTAGAGTCATTCATAACTCAGGTACAGACTATTCACCTAAAAACAATGTTACTTATAAAATTAATATTACGTAAAAGGCAAATATGTATCATAAATATTACTTAACCGCTCATATGCTTTGCGCAACCACAGTTGCAAAAATAAAATACGCTAAATAGCTTGCAAAAAAAATAAAGGTAGCCTACTTTGCTAGTGCTCTGGAACGTGCGCCGCGCGTTCGACGCACCGCTATTAAAACTTAATTTATGACTTCCGCGAGAGGAGTACTTCAAATATATTGACTGTAATCGATTGCTATTGTAATAATACTATACAAAACTGTGTTATTTTTACAATATATGATTACCGTATACCTTAAAAAGTTATGAAATTGTCTAAAGTCTACTAACTTTTAAAGTCGTCTTTATTACATATTTATTACAACGGTCACTAAAATATTACTTTATAACAATAAAACACATGTTAGCGAATAATCTGGTAAGTAAACACGAGTAGAAATCAATAAAATACAACAATTACGGCATATTTTAACACTTCCTTGTAAGACACGTAAGATACAAACTAAGATATTCCCAAAATTCTGTTTGAAAGGTTGGTAGTACTGGGTAGAAATAGACGAATCAATTAGTTGTCTTTGGTTTAAATACGTTAAAATTAGACTCTGAGAGTATGAAATAGAGTTTATAATCAATTGAAATAAGAAAGTCGCTTTGCAACCACAGTTGCGCGAAACAAGATTCTCGATCGTGTTTTTGCAACTGTGGATGCGCGTAGCTAAGTAAGGGGTCATTTTTTTTTTCTCAAGCATATGAGCGGTTAATGGGATTTGTAATGTTAGTGGAGAGTGTGTCATTAGAAATACCAATGAAACATATTATAATAAAAGTAGTGGTTAACACGTGATTAAGAACATGGAATGTTTTTATGGGCGACACGTCTCTAAAACAATTTATATTCAAACACCGGATCTAGAAGTTAGCTATCTAAATCACTAAACATTTAAATTCAAACTTTCTCTTTGAATGGCTAATTAGTGATGACATGATTAGGTATATCTATACTCTCTAACCACTGATTTGAATTATGTTTTGGTCGATGTTAGTTAATTGTTACTAGCATCAATCTTAATTGAAGTCGTCATAGTTCAAATTTAACAAATCAGTTAAATGTATTATCAAACAAGATATTAAAAGAAACATGTACTTTTTTAAAATACAAACTTCCTTTTCAAAATGAAAGTTTTCAAGGAACATACGCATTAGGTAGTATTTGTAAAAACTGTTACAACAAAACTTATAGTTTCATAACACAGACATACATTTTGTAGCTGGTCATCGGTCAACCTATAAGTAGAGTTGTGAGGAATGACGTCGATTATTGACTAAAAGCTCTAATTCGGGACAGGAATGCGCTACGAATGTATTATACGGGATGACTATTGCGAAATTATAATGTGTTTCTGATGCCTACTGATTACCCAATCTGGAACGATTTGAAACTATTTTAAAACTCCCCAACTACATGTGCCGCAAATTATGATTGTACTATTTTCTTACTAACAGTAGGTACGAGAATTATGAAATATCGTCGTAAAGTACATCTTTTTATCGTTGCATAGGTACCTACCTATTTATATTTTAAGCTTTACGTTAACCAGACAAAATAGCTAACATTTAGAATAGACAAATGTTGTGCTTGACTTTTTATGACTATCTGTAAAGGTTTCAGGAACCATGTTTCTTACATTTTCGACCTATATTATTGTATGATAAAACATTTGGTTCCATTGTGTTAACCTTGACCTGGCCTATATTTTACAACAAAACCCTAATGTTACGGCAAACATCTTTATAGCTACCGTGGCACAGATTTTCCGCAGCCCGCACCCAAGCTTTTATAACCCATTACCAGTACATAGTTTATATTAGGAAAAACAGTCTCAATTTACAACTACCTACATATTGTAATATATAAAAACGTATGGGTTTGTATGAAATGTGATTACACAACATGATAATGAAAGTAATATACAATAAATAACTCATACTATAAATAAAGGAGAAAATTAGTACTCATTCAAGGAAAAGCTCTCACCTCTTCTAATTATTTATTTATTTTTAAACTGAATCGACATCAGTAGGTACAAATTTCGATTTAATATTAATATTCAGAATTAGACATTATCATTAACCTTTTCGTATTTTCCTTATACGAGGAAATTAAAGACATACTAGACTGTAGACTGTAGTATCTAACCAAAATGGATTGCCATCAATTAACTTAAACTCTGTATACATATGAACATCTGTACCATAAATTACATCAGAACAGTATGTAGTATGTACAATGGTTAGTGATGCACAGCGGGGCACAAACACAGGCCCTTTGTTTGACATTATTGCGCAACACTTGATGACTACAGTAGTAAAACCGGTACCATTCATTACATAACGTATGAATGTCTGATGAATGCGCGATTAGTGGGTTTTTGTTTTGTTTGAAATTCTCTGTACAATGTGTTTAGAATGTGGAACACCTGGTACAGTAAATGGCGTTTGATAAAAAAAAAAACTATATTGGTAGGATTTAGTTAAGAACCAAGTTTCAAAAGCATTTTTAGCATTTATGTAAGTTTTCAATGTAATGTAGAGTAGGACCAACACATAATGTCATTTAAGTACCTATTGTAAATCAAGCTTATTTCTTAGTCCATAAATTATTCATAATTCAATGAAACGGTACCAAAGGTTAGAGATTAAATTCGAAAAGCTATCTTACGTGTGATTAAAGCCATGTTTTACATATGTTGTGTAAAGTGATTCGATAAAAATATAACCATGCACTTGGCAACGACAGATTTCATTCATAGATCAAAGAGGTGCTTCACTCTGAGTCTTGGCGCTACTTTGAAGGTCAACGTTTTGTTCCGAGAACTAGCCGCTTACTGTGTCATTGCCGTCTAAACAGATTAACTGGTACACGTAGACGCGGAAGTGTATAAACCTTTTGCAGAATGAGTAACACCTTAATTGTGCCTTAATTAAAATTCATCCCAATAACTACCTATAAGCTTGGTTCACTCTATTCACACACGGATCAAATTATACCAAATTACCTACGGATGGTTGAAACCTCGTTAAACATGAGAGTTGTAAAAGTAAAAACAAAAAAAAATATATCTACATAATTGGCCCATTATCCGCGGGTTGGTACGAATTAGAATAGGCAAATGGTTTTTCGCTTTAATTGAAACATAAAGAAACAAATCAAATCATACTTTTTATACTATTCATTTAAGGCTAACTAACAAATAGAGTCTCTTCATTGTGGATAATGCCCTAACCATTTTGAACCCTCTTTTGTTACATAACTCTCAAAGAAACCCAGGAGGACAAAGGAGTATTTTCCAGGGTCTACATCTTCATTAATTAGTCAATATCATCGAAATTGTTTCTATAAATATAACACACACCTTCGCACTTATAATAACAATGATCCAAATAAAAATTAAAAAAGGTATGTGCAAAGTATTTTGTGTGGTTTATATTTAGTACTGTCTCACCGATATTAAGTTACTTAAACCGTAATAGACTACAGGCCCATGTTGAAAAAATTATGGGTCATTTGAACCACCAGCTGACCTATCTAGAATGATATAAGAGCATAAAATAATAAGATTCAGCACTATGACGTCACTTGTAAGCTGTCCACCTGAGTGCAGATGAGAATTCGAAGGTTCAGGTAGAGATTTTCTCCCCTTGTCTCCATGATTTTTGTACGGCGTTGCGGAATAATGGCTTAAAAGCAGTATAGAAATAGTATGACACAGATGCCGTACAAAAATGGTGGTCCACAAAGTCGGAATTTATTTTTATTTTTCGACAGTTGCCGGGGTAAATTTGGTCATTTGATTTTGTACGGCATCTGTGTCATACTATTTCTATACTACTTTTAATCAATTATTCCGCAACGCCGTACAAAAATCATGGAGACAAGGGGAGAAAATCTCTACCTGAACCTTCGAATTCTCATCTGCACTCAGGTGGACAGCTTACAAGTGACGTCATACTGCTGAATCTTATTATTTTATGCTCTTATATCATTCTAGATAGGTCAGGTGGTGGGTCAAATGACCCATAATTTTTTCAACACGGGCCTGTAGTCTATAATACGGTCACATGCAGTACCTACGCTTCTGTTATCAAACAAAAATATACGTGATAGAACGTTTAATTAAAATAAAACATTGACACTAAAGATACTACTACTGATAAACCTTTTTAAAAAGAAAATTAGGTGCCTATATGTTACACGTAAGTTTATTCTATAGGTACCTATGTAATTGAACAATGAAAACTTTATGAAAAATGCTCAGTTTCTCAATCAACAGCGTTAGAATTAAATGACTATTTAAATGAAGGTTATGAAGGTAAATTAAATACTTAAGTTCAATAATAAACAAATAACTTGACATATTTAAACCTATATTATACAGTAGGTAGTTGTTTACTTCTTCATAATACATTAACTCATAAACGCATGTCAGTGTCATCGTTGATAATTGATTAACTGTAACCTTGTTGATTCCCAGTTTCCCTCCCACATAAAAATAGGTACAGCGATACAGTTAAGTTGAGATTCATACAGTTTGTTCTGAGTAATACTAAGATGTAGAAAAATCTACTTTTTTTCTTACATATAAGTACTTATATGCTACAGGCTATATAGGCTACAGTTCCTATTTGCACCGATAGACAATCTATTATTTTTGCATGTGTTAAAGATACATACATTATGTTAATATTACAATACAATTATATCCGCAAGCACAACATTTCCAATAATAAAATTTATAAAGTAATGAATTAAGATTACATCCGTCTTTTTGATTGTGTACTACATACTAAGTGCTTAATAATTGCCTATGTTAACGAAGAAATTTAAAAAAATTAAGAAAATAATCTGAAGAATCCTAGAAGATCATTCGCGTTTATCTTTGATCGGATCGAAGGTTAGCATTTAGCGGACGATGACGTCATGCCAACAACTAGGTACTCACGTCGTCTGTAGGCTACACATACACATGAAATATGTAAATTGTAAACAATGCCACAATGAATTAAATAAACTTTTAATAAAGTATGCAGATGTTTTCATCTTTTTTACGTTTTTGTACAGAATGCATATCTCTTAGCCATATCACAGCCTGCCATACTTAAAAGAATAAACATTCATCGTTATCAGCAAAAAGATAGGCAAGAAAAAGAAAATAGTATGTATTTCTTCTTGATTTCTTGCAAAAACTTAATGAAGAATGACTTAAGAATGACGTCTCTAACAACCAGTACCAATAACTGTTATCAAATTAAATATATTTTGTTATTGAAAGTTAATATTTATACATTGACGATTTAATACAATTAGTCATAAAACAAAATGAGCTCATAAGCATTAATCAGTACCAGGAGACCACAAACACGTAGGTAATGGTAATGACATTGACAGTTGTACGCAAAATCAACTCCAAGCCCGTACATGGTCGTAGACCTCGAGAATTACCGTGTAACATTGACTATGCATCAAGGTTAGCAACTTCAGTTTTGGTTATTATATAATTTTTTCCTGCATCGTTGTTCAATTTTTCGAGCTTTTATACCAATAATTGCAGAGAGATTAAGAAAAGTAAGAGTTGCAATACAATGCCTTATACCAATAGACCAATATTGTAGAAAATACTTATTCAACAATTGTAAACAACCATTATCAACTATTGCCTGTAAATTGTCATACTACTTATATCATTGTTCCGCTCAATATCGGAAAATTCATTAAAAAAACATTCGTTCATTAAAAGGAGCTTTAACAATGATGCCGAATTGCATCCAATAAGTAGACCCTTATCCATGGTGACATCATTCGTTACAGTAATATTGTGATGTGTAATCCAATACGCAATATAAGTGAGTCACGCCTAAGAAAAGGTCCCAAGGTCCGGCATCAGGGTTTTCGGGAGAACTTTAAGTACATAGTACTAAGATAAATAAAAACTAAATGAATTACATCATTTTTAAGTTTTTGAAATGGTTGTGAACATATATGTAATTTATTTATATATATTAATTAACATAATACATAAAATATGTTCATATTACTCCGAGCTCTACATTACAATTATACATTTGGTGGGCTATACAACTGCAGATAAATTTTATGATGTAGGTAAAGCTGATGTTTTTTGGTTAAAACTTTAAATCATTCAGCAATAAGAATTATTTTAATATGCTTAATCATTATTTTATATTAACGTGTATACAGTCAGCAGATGTTGAATTTTAAATAGATGTCAATGACCGATAATCAATTTTCATAGTCTAGCAAACAATGGCTCCTTTTATTTTTTAATTTACACACAAACTGAGTAACGAATTCGTTCATTAGAAAACCAGCAGATAAACGTAAACTAGGTTAAATTAATGTTTGATAGTGGGCCTACTTTCAGAATGAAGAAGTTATCTTCTATATCTAATTATGTTTACTTGTACTGACAAAAAAGGTAAGACCACAACACATTATTTTTGTAACACCTACTTGAACAGAATTTTTACTGATATTATGATTGTATGATTTCGACTATTAACAAAATTTGCATTAAAAATCTTTAATTTACACAATGATGGGCATTTGTATGTCTTTTGTATTAAAGATATCCCGTATGCAGCTGACCTAAGCGTACAATGATTGCAACGGGTTGTTGATGTTAGTAGAGCCATCTATGGTTCCACCCATATATGGTTAGTAGGAAGGCATGAGGCTGCGAACACCAAGAATCCCACACGTCTACATTTGGTACCTACTGTTAGAAACGTCGTTATATTGGTCAGGTGTGATAAAAAATGTACATAAAGACAGTCGTACTTATTTCTTTAAATCATCTTGAATTGGCGTATTATTTCTATTGAATTTTCAACTGTTAAGGCACGATTTCACAGATTATATAAAAAGTTATTGGTATCGACGATTTGTTTATAATAAATTTAAATATACATATATTTCAATCACCTACTTCATATTTATAGATTTACTGAATGTAAACAATGTATTTTAACACAATAAATGTATCGAAACAAAACAACAGAACCTAAGATATGTTATAATGTGTATAAATACTTGATATTGCGTAAATTGGTTAATGCTTTAACAGATTACGATAAAAAGCATCGTGGGCAGGGGATCTCTCCCACACTGATGGTTTCTAACGTTCAACATAGATCGAAAAATATCGATTTAATATTGTGGTTAATGAAACAGTCCCTCAAAATATCTATAGCTTACCTTTATTTTTATTTATGAAGTATTAAGAAGTATATTTTAGATTGTAGAATTATTCATACAGTCAAAAAAGAAATAGAGTTAACTTGTTTCCTCAATAATATAATTAAAAATTACCTTTCAAAATTATAATATAATTAAAAATGTTTAACTTAAAATTGGATTTTAAAAGACATTTTAACGTTGCTTTTCATAAGAAAATTCTTTATCATATTTTAAGTCTTGAAGAGGTTAATTAACATTAATTAATATATTATCATTGTTACTTTTATAATAAAAATACATAGGTAATTGTTGAATGTTCTTATAAGTTTTTTACCTATTGATTTTCTTTAGTTAGAAATGTATTCTGTACTACAAAATAATATTTGAAAACAACAAATTAATTGAAGTACACGGTATATTGTAAAGTTTACTAAAAGAATGCCGGTCCAATCCAATTCCAGTAAAGATTACATTGAAAATGTAAGTAAAAATTAAAAACACAAGTAGGTAAATGTGGCTTATCTCACTCATCTATATTTATAACAAATTGCGCACGCGCTGTTTTTATGCCTTTCATATACCAACGTAGGAAGTAAACAAAGGTCTTAGAATAACTCATATGCACCGACATATTTTTATCTTAGTTTACTATAGTGATTTAACAACATAATATTTTAGGCCATTTCGCTCTACATTTCACCAAGACGCTACCGTATTTACCAATTCTTTAAAAATAACTTATGTCTCACACCGCTCAAGGGAAGGACGTAACCTATATTACGTATTCTGAAACGAATCAAGGTCTTCGTAGTAACTATAATCGAAAACTATTTAAATTACCGCCAAGACAAATGTTAATAGAGTTCGTACAATTAAATCTCTAATATTAAAAAAAATAGAGTTAATTTTTGCTACAAAAAAAAAATATAGAGAATAATTACCTCCAAGTTTAACCAGAGGAGCGGTACCGTAGTTAGCACTAACACACTGGGATTACTAGTAACGAAAACTGTTTAGCAAAGCACGAAACACAGCCCGTATTATTGCGCATCAACCGTACGTTTGTACCGGTCGTCGATGATCGTATGTCTGGACTATGAAAGCGCCTGACAATATTTGCCGTTCTTACAAGAGTGAGAGAGCGAGCGCTCGGATTATTTTGTATTGTCCATTAACACCCAATTAAAGGTTATATTTAACTAATCATTTAGTTATTAATTAAGAAAGAAAACATCATGCCTCTAAAAATATATGAGTCAAGTTTGTGGGAATCGTCGTATTGCAACCTCGATTTAATTTTGGAATAAATTGTAAAATTCATACGAATATTATGTGTATGTATTTTATTAGTTCACTCATTAAAATACATTTGTAATGTGATTTATTCGCAATTATTTAAATTTAGCAATAATATATTAATGTTTGTCAACATAGCTACAAAACTTTTATTTTACGAAACGAAATGTAGAGACTAGTGCTAGAGCACTTAGGCAAAATATTTTAGTTTTTTTAATTATGTCTAATTTTAAAATTTTATTCAAGAATGTACACTCACCGGCACGGAATCTTGGCCACTTCAAATTTCTGCGAAAAATTACACTATTTCTTTTCTACTACAAAATTCAATAAAAATTTCATCAAAACTAGTTAATTTAATGTTTTTACAAACTTTTAGTAATAACTTGAAGTTTATAAGAAGTACTACCGCGTAGATATGAATTAAAGAAGAATTTACGCTTTTCCTGTGAAATATAACTGATTTCTTAAAAAATGCACAAAAATTAGAAAAAAGCGTTTCCATAAAAAAAATTTAACCTTTTAATATTGGGTGTTTCCTTCTCTTGCCTTAAACACTGTTTGCATCCTTTCTGGCATACTCTAGAAGACATTATTGATGTCCACTTAAGCTATAGTGTACCAAACGGCCCCAGCTGTATTTCTAAGCTCATCCAACATTGGTTATGAGTTGGAATCAAACTTTATGTTTCTTTTAAGCATGTCCCAGATGTGTTCTATTGGATTAAGATCCGGGATACGAGCTGGCCACTACAATTTTTCAATAATAACCTCTTGAAGGTACTCTTATACGCATCGCACGACATGCGGACGTGCGTTATAGTGTATTTGTAGCAAATTTTCTGCAATGATAAACCTGTAATAGGGCTGAACATGTTCCTGGAGAATTTCCTCGATGTACCTGATCAAATTAAAGCCATTATCTACGATAACTAACTCCGTGCGAGCATCGGAACTTACACCTCCCCATACCATTATTGAGCCTCCATGAAAAATCGCCGTTTGAGTTGTGTTGATGGGTGAAAACCTCTCTTATCATTTCTTCTATACTGACTCTTGGCTATCAGAAGCTCGAAGAGTGCCTTGGTACTCATCTGTGAACACCACACGAGCGCACTGGCTGTGGGTCCAGTTTTCATGTTCTCGTGCAAAACGAAGACGTGCTTCTCTGTGATGTCTGAGGAGTTCTGGACGGCGTGCTGGTCTGCAAACCTTTAAATTAACTTCCTTCATTAGTCTTCTCACCGATTGCTCACTCACATTTATTGTCCTGGTCTTTTTGAGCCGATGGCGTATCTCAACAACTGTCAGAAAGTGATTTCTGAGTATCTTTTGAACAATAAACCGGTCTTCTCGAGCTGATGTGCACCTCATGCGTCCATTTCCTGGTCTGCACGTATAGCTGCCAGTCTCCTGGTATATTCTCCATACATAGTGCATCGCTGAACGTGGTACGTACTGTACATTAGGTACTTTATGTTGCGGCAGTCATTGGTCTATCATTTTGATGGCCCGCGCAGGTTGTTCAGATTTTATCGGCATTTTTTATTGTTTTTTATGATCATTGACTACAGCACAACACTAACAATATCTTAAAACGGCATAAACGATATCGTAAAAAGTTTAAAACGAACCATTCGTAACTTCGGCTTAACCGCACAAATCACAAATTTCGACTAAATCTTAAAAAGTGGTACAAGATTATTCTCAAACATAATGATTTCTGAACATAAAATTAAAGGAATAATATGTTAACATATCTGCATACAAAAAAATCGTGAAAAACACTTCAAACTTTTTTTATCGGCAAATTTGTAAGTGGCCAAGATTCCGTGCCGGTGAGTGTAGATGTCTATTAAAACAATGAACTGAATAAAACTTAAAATATTGTTAGATATTAAAGGCATCTTAAAAATTAATTATTAAAAACTGAGTGGATAGAAATACCATTATGGTCGTTGACCTTAGCCCGCCCACAAAAAAAGTAAAATGCCAAAATAAAATTTGACGTGATATAACCACGTGTCACTCTACAAAATGTTTTAAAATGTAGTTCTATATAAACAAATCATTTTTAAATAAAAATATTTAATCGTAAAAAATATCTCATGAAATGTAATAATGAATGTATTGTCATACATTGGGATGAGTTTACAATCTGAAGTCTGTTTATGGACTCTATTGGGCCTAATACGAACCATATTTGATGCAACTCTCTTCAAAGTTAATGCTAATTTAAAACAGGTGCCAATTGTATAAATATTATGCGTAAAGTATGTAGTAACTAAACGCTTTATATTCTGGAACATATCTTTATTGCAACAATACTCGTATTTATAAAACTTAAAAGTGTTTCCTACTTCTGATAACTTGAAAACTATTTGAGATTTGCATAGAGATTGCCTGTTTTATATAGAAACATTCTTAAGCTTTTACCAGTCACATGATATCCATATTAAAGCGATTACGTTATAGGTTAAACCAAGAATGAGAGGAATGGTATTGTTAATTTAACTTTATTATATCTGTAAATTAACGTTTAATGTATTTTTATTTTGAAGGTCGGGTTTCCTATTATCCACATTATCCATTATACATGTTTATGTCAATATGTAGGTACCTGAATAACGAGAATTAGACAATAATAATAAAACCCATTGCTAGTGAACATAATGTTTGAAAAAAAAGAATCCTTTTAGGTATGGCAAATGAGCATGCCACCTCAGTTATCTTCTGTGCCCGTACAGCGCTTTCTACGGACCATGGTCTCTGGCGTGATGCTGGTGCAATGCTTCACGGTGTACGTGTACCTCGCGTCCTACATTGTGCTACTCTATCCTGTATTCCTGGTACTTTACACTACTGTTTTTATAGAATAAACTTATCTTATGATGCTAGGTGCCTTGTGGAAAAGTTAAACTTAAATTAAGAAATTTTCCCGTATTTGAATACGGGACGTATATATTTTGATAAGAAATTATATTTTAAATGACTGCGTATTACACATAACAACTATTTAAGAATAGAGGGTGACAGAGAGAGAGAAAGAAATCATCACAATGTATAAGAAGTACTAAATTTTACAGTTTTACTTATGATTCATTGTTAAATACCTACTTGCTCCGTCCTATTTTATGGTTTCGTTATACAGATCAATACGATAATTACTAAATCAACTCAACTTGATAGCATTCCAATGAGTCAGTTATTCTTCATTTAAGAAACTGATCATGTAGGTCAGATGCGTTTGAGTGAGTTACTGATAAGTCAAAACAAACAATAAACAATTAGGTTCATTTAAACTTAAACGTTTGGTGGTTCAGTTTTTAACTTTTTGATTACAACCTCCGATTACAATACTTGTACGAAAATTTAATATCGGTTGTTTCTTAAATGAAGATATTATAATAATATAATACTTAGTAGTTTAGTGTAGTAGGTGGGAGCTTATATTATTGGCTCTTTACTTATCTTTAGGGTAGAGCAGCTACAATTTATTTGTTAATAACTTAGCTCTAGCATTAGAAAATGTAATGTGATGTCCAGTAGGCGGTAATTTTGATATTCATAGTTCGATGTAGTTTATCACCTTACAATAATGTAATTAATATATCACGAATGATCATTAAAATAGTGTGTAATCTTAAAAGTACGAGTATCCAAAAAAATGTTTAAATATATAAAGTTAGATGGTCAACATTGTATCTTGGTAACTGTAAACAGGAAGAACGTCCAACACTGGTCCTCCCATGGTTGTTATTAGCAGCAATACGAAAACTTTTATGTGAACTGACCAGTCTAGCTTTGGGTCTCGGTACATGCGTGTTGTTGGGACCAGCCAGACCGCCCTGCGTCAAATTCCTTATTTCAAAGATTTTCACCATTATGCCTGCTTTCTATATGTGGACGCTGGTTTTCAGGTACTACCTACCTATGTTGTTGTAGAATTTTTAATTAAATCATAAACAACAGGATCATTGCATTGTTAAATTGATAAAATTATTTTAATTATTAGTACCAAAAAATTATCTCATTTTTGCTGTTTCCTTTCAATGATTTGATTATGAATAATTCGAGGACAAGCCAATATCACTACGATTATTATCAACCAATTATATATATGTATTTCAGTTATTATCACAGCTTAAAAATGGCCGCGGCGTTCAAAACATTCCCTGTAAACTTACCGGCGAGCAATGACAACGACTGCGGTATTGAATTAGCTGTTCGAAGGCGCCGAACAAAATCGCTACTGGGGGAAGATCAATTACGAAGAAAACTCATTGCGAGCTTGTTAGTTAAAACACTGAGTAACATGTAATTAGAGTAAACAAGTAAACTTACTCAACAAACACTATCCTACAGTTTCAAAAGGAAAGTGACTGCTAGTTCTTTTTAATAGGTACTAATAATTCAGATGGATATTGTGAAACAAACTATACAGATTTCAGTAGGTTAATATACGTATACATGCTGTAGAATATTGCTGAGAGGTTCTATTTTAAGAAGGTTATTAATTATCATTTATACAACATGCCTTACGAATACTCCTTGTTCTTGTGGATGGCCTAATGTATAATTAATTGTAAAAGTTTATATTATATTTATTTATAGCTATGGCGAAAGACCGTCCACGGACGTAAATGCTAGTTACCAAAAAATTGAGAATTCCATTGCAAAACTGACAAATTTAAGCATAGAAGAGATCACTGGTCCCTTAGAAAGTTTTCAACCTGTATCAGTCACATCCAATAGAACCATGTCAGATATTGGAACGTATGAAGACTGGTTCGGTAGCGAAGTTGTAGTGCCACGTGATACAGATAGAATCTTAGAACAATTTGTTTTAATGCTGTTGCGTATTGGGGTATATTTGAAAAAAGAAAATGCAGATTCGACAAAGCTGTTTAACACCAACTCTACCATTTTGCCCAAGCAAGATACGATGCAGTGCAATCCAATATCAAATGAGGAAGCTGAAACACCACCTTCAGTTGGCAATAGTAGAGGTAGAATACAATCATACCTACGAGACTATCCAAATATTTTCATGAAGAAACCATCCGACCTGTTGCCCGAGACTCGTGCTGACCAAAACATTGAATCAGATGATACGACCTATGAAAATAATGATGAACTAAGACAATCAGAAAGCATGTCCTCAAATAAATCAACTCAGGAAATTTCATTGGATACAAAAGAAAGTTATCAAGGCAAGTCTGACGGCAATGAACAAAATGAAGAATTTCCTACTTTCTTACAAAATAAAGATGATGAAAAAGGTGAAATACAAGGTAATCTGTTAAAGTTGGATTCTAATGAGAGTGTTAAATCTGTTATTGAACGAATAAAGAATCGTGTTAATTTTACTCAAACATCTTCAAATGATTCTCAACGATCTGCAAACAGTACACTATCTCGGCATTCAACAAACAACCAGAACTCAACCAACTAAAAATCTGAAGAATGCACAAAGAAAGCACAAATAAAATTGTATGGATGAAGTTTTGATACAAAAAAATGGAAAGAAATATTAAAAAATCGTAACTTTCTGTCGCATTTTATTTCACCTATTCACATATTCTTTAAAAATAATGAACAATAACTTAATTTATACATTTTATAATAATAGGTTTATCAGAATATTAATACTAGTACCATGGACGAATATAATTTATTTGTCTATGCTAGTACTACTAGTATTGACAAACAGTATTCGCAATTGATGCGATGGGATCTAGAAACATAACTCTAAAATTGTATTCATTCGGGTTAAGCAAATTAAATTGATACATAGGTAATCGATTAGTTACAATCCACCCTACTTGTGGTACTTCATGATCTATTCTCAGATCGTTAGGAAATACCAATGTTTTATTATTTTTGGCTACAATACCTAAATTTTCAACTCTGTACTCCTTGCGTGTGTCCCAACATCCGATACTGTCTTGCGAAACAAGGTTAAAGAACATGATACCATTGCGGTCGACAGCTGCGGCGGATACTTGTCCTATGGGTCCACGGCTTTCGCCGAGGAGCTTAAATTCACCCACAGAGTTGTCAACACGTGCAGGGTCGCGAATTACAGACGTATAAACCACAAATTCGTGCATGCCCGACATAGAGTGGTAATACAAAGGCCGGTCTCCCAAATGATATGGGCCTAGTGACATACCAAATAATCCGTCAGGCCACTGGAAGTTTACGCCATGTAAAGTGTAGTTTGACAGCAACGGTTCTGGGTAAAACGTGTAGTGATTGAATTTCCAAAATTCTCCGTCCGCTCCTCTAAAGACAATAAGGCCGTAGCGTCTTACATCCGATATGTAAACGTGTAAATCCTTGCATTGCGGATCTCTAGAGTCTACTATGATATTCGTTATCAATGAGTCTTGCAAAACAAACTGTTCAGGTATCGGGAATTTTCCCACAATTGTATCTTTTTCCAAATCAATAGCTATTAAAGTCGGTGGACACAGCTGGCGGGGAGTTTCAAAAGCTTCAATTTGACCGGAGTCGAGCACCCACATTATTCCACAATGATCTATAACCATTCTGAACACAGATGTTATTCCTGTGCAATTATCTGGAAAAAAAGAAAAAAAGTATATAATAAGACTCTAAACCATGCGGTAGGTAAGTACTAAGTATCAACAATGTAGGTAAGTATAAAGTTTTACCACATTCAATGAAATTAAATCACTTCAAATTTTAATTTTAAATGCCTGCTTGTATTTTTGCAACAAATATACTGAGCGGAGGAGCTTAATCGGAGCTTTTTAGTTCAACTAAAGTAAAAAAAAATATTTTTCGTTATTTAAAGATTAAAGAGTAAATTACCAGCGGTGTGCCAATCCCAGCTTGGATAAGGAGTTAATGGTGGGGATGTTTCTTGAGCAACCACGGGTAGAACCGAAAGACTCGCAGGTATACCCTTCTTCCATCGAGGTGTACTTACGAAAACACGATTTTTCCATCTTTCAACTCCCAGCGGAATTACATTGGATTGAATGTATTGCCTGAAATGAATATTGTTTTGTGAAGAATACAAAGAATATAATATGAATACATCTCAATGCGGATGAAATCGTTTATAAGAATTATAACTAACTATTATTTGGCACTCCTTTAGGATACATAATCAACATATTTATAGAATTATATCTCGTATTTAACGAATTAGAAATTATTAAATATCAGGTACTCATAATTATAATACATACTATGATGACGAGTTTGTTTTGTAATACATAATATGTACATTGGAAATATTTTATTCTTTTCATATATTTTTTTCTCATATCAAAAAAATTTAGAGTTTTCTATCAACTATATTGTAATCATCATAATAGACATCTAGACACATTATACCTACTTATTAGCTAAGCTTATTAATTAGTATTACAATTTCTGGTTTGACTGCTTTGCATTGTTAACAGGCTTGCTCATTCTTCCATCAAATGGAAAAATTTCATGTATTTAAGTAAACAAAACAAAAATAATACCTACTTATAAGTTATTTCGAAAGTTAGAGTTTGGTAACGAACCTCGATAAACGGGAAAACATAAAAAAAATATATGGAAAGATCCTTGGCTAAATTCAAAGATACCAAAGAAGGTCGTGTAGTATCTACAACATAGCTCACGAATGGCTGAACGGATTTTAATGATTTTTAGTTTGTTGAATTTGTCTTCGCGTGGATTCAGGATTAGTATACTAATAATTATAAAACATTTATATAACAAATTTTATAAAATACCCGGGCGAGCTTGTAGTACAAATACGAAAATATGTTTAAAATCTTATATATAAAAATGAATCGCAAAATGTGTTGGTAAGCGCATAACTCGAGAACAGCTCAACCGATTTCGATAATTCTTTTTTTATTATATTCCTTGAAGTACGAGGATGGTTCTTATGTAGAGAAAACGTAAACATGTACCACGGGCGAAGCCGGGGCGGACCGCTAGTATTTAAATAAGTCTATCGAGTCGCACTTCCTATGGAGCAACAGTTTGAGTTATTTTTTTCAAAGTTGGAGAGGCGTGAAGTAACAGGTTACTTTAAATAGCATTGGTAATTGATATGTTTGAATTTTTGGATTTCCGTTTCACAACTAGAACTATGTAGTTACAATGTAACCTTTAAAATAATTATTTCATTAATTTTTAAAATCAAATATTTATATCTACGTACCCATTTTCGATCGCAGTTTTTCTTTCGTCTTCGGTAGGGAATACAAAGTCCATTTGTTTCCATCTGTACAGAGTGCCAATCGACTTTTGTGGAACACTGAGCACATTGCTCGTTGATATAATTCCTCCCAAAAATAATGCTATTGAAAATAACTGCAAGACAAAATTAAATAATGTGAATATGCTTCGTATAAAACCGTGCACGACTGACTATTTCTTCATCTTTTAGGTTAAGTGCGAAACTATAATATAGAAGTGAGTACGCTGTTAACTTAATATAAGAAAATTGCTAGTTTATCAAAGTGTGGGATATTAATCATAGTATTATATTTCAATGCCCGGCCATGTACCTAAGACTAGTTTGAAGTGACCTCGTTGCATAGTTTGTAAATACGAAAGGATAACACAAAACTCGTAACTGTATTTAAATTATTGAATTCATTAAATTATATAACATAAAATCAGTATATTTTTAAGAAATAAATTAGTAAATTAGAAATACTAATATGTATATACGAATAAAAATAGACTAAACTAGATTATCGCTGTTTTGATTTCATAATTTATTTTAATTTAGAAAGTTTGCTTCATTTCATTATCACATTGATTTCTTTAGATTTTAGTCTCACCTCATGAATTTTAATATGTACTTACATAAGATATTATGTAAAATTAGTATACTTAACTAGATATATCTATATAAATTATTAGAGGGAAATATACCTATAGTAAATGAAAACAATCGTTGAAAGTAAAATGGACAATTCTTGTATATTTTCGTATTTCTAGTACTTATAAGTACTTAGTTATATATTGTCTATAGTTATTTAAATAAAATAAATTATATCAAACTCATAGGTAAATCGTTTATTTTATACCGATTTTAATTTTATTTGTGGGTTTGCATTAATATTAAATGCTAAATTATGTTTGAAATATAAACAATAAAGATGATAATATGGGAAACAAATGAATTAAGATTCTCTTATTATATTATGCCTCGCCCCTTGTTTCATAAACGAAGAAACGTTGAACAATGTATTACATACATATATTATTATGTGCATTGTGCGTAAGTAACGGTGTGCGTATCATTATTGACCTTTACTAGTATATTATTATTAGTCTGTGCCTTTACGCATACCATATTTTTATATTATTTTACAGCAAAAATTAACAAAAGTAGTTAATACAATAATTTTTATTTTTCATAATTAATATTAAATTTAAGTAGATATATTTCATAAATACATAAATTGGAGAACTTCAATAAAATAAATAAATATTATTTATTTATGAAATAAATATCTTACCTTCATTTTCACTGCTCCACGACTGATTCGAAGCTAATGTTCAGAAGTTATGTTGACTACGCCCACTTAAAAATTAATGAACATAGTATTGCGTAAATACATTATGTACGATGACGGTCTGTAGCACGTTTTAACCAGAACAACTTCATGCCAGTTTTCATGAAGGAAATTGAACCATTATTCACTTATAAAGATCATTTATGTGATTATTATAAAAAAAAACTGAAAAAAAGAACTGTGTTGATAGGTACTTTTTATTCATTATGCCGCTGAAAGATAGCTATATTATGTTATCAATTCAAGTCATAGTTCTGAAACTGAAGTTTTAAAACAATAATAAAACAGAACATAATAATATAATATATAATAACTAGCGGTCCGCCCCGGCTTCGCCCGTGGTACATATGAAAAATAGATGTTGGCCGATTCTCAGACTTACCCGATATGCACAGAAAATTTCATGAGAATCGGTCCACCCGTTTCGGAGGAGTATGCAGACTAACATTGTGACACGAGAATTTTATATATAAGATTATTCTGTAGTTATTAAAGCCGAAACCAAGAAGTCCTGATATATTTTAAAAGCAATTTCACATATCGTATCAATTTGCTATTTTTTAAGAATTTTTCTTTTTAATGCGATGTATGGCCGCATGTTGATTGAATACATCGCAAATATTACATTTTTTCTTTGTAATTGCTTTAATAGTCAAAATTTTACCATACCTAATTATTACACTTGTAATAAAATCAAATAAAACGTAAAAGGCTATATATTTTTAATTTTATTTACAAGAGTATATTTTACTTAAAGTATATTTATGGCAACAAATCAGTATGACTAATTGGTCTTTCTACTATGGGATAACCGGGATCACAAACCGTGCCTCGAACCGCTTCTATCGTGTCAACATACATGATACGATAATTATAGTCTTCTGGATCTAATGGACCCTCTTGAAATATTGGTAGTCTGTTTGATATTACCCATAAACTCTGCCGCTCACTTTGATCCACTTTAATATCATTAGGGAAAATTAGCGTCTCAGGGTTCCTAGCCACGGTGCCAGTTGTTATTTTTTGATATGGTTTTTTAGTATCCCAGCATGCTATACTGTCTCTAGTGACTAATCCGTAAAACATTACTCCACGCCTATCTATGGCAGATGCTGATGATTGTCCAAACAGCCCCCTACTTTCTCCTAATAGATTAAACTCAGTTGCACTGTTATTTACACGCGATGGTTCGCGGAGAACAGATGTTTTGACGTAAAACTCTCTGTAACTTGACATTGAATGGAAGTAAAGGATTCTTTCCTGAAAGTAATTGACTGGAGATAAAGCTAAACCAAATATACCATCGGACCATTGAAAATTATGTCCATGAAGTGTATAATTCGATGCCAAAGGATCTGGATAGAATAAATGATGGGAAAAACGCCAAAAGCTTGCGTCACTCTCGCGAAATACTAATAGACCAAATCTCCAAGTATCAGCAATGTAAACGTGTAGATCTGAACAATCTGATGTTCTAGAATCCACTACAATGTTTGAGAACAGAGAATCTTGGAGCACATACTTTTCAGGAATAGTATAACGAGCCACAAGTTCATCGTTTTGTAAATTAAAGACAACGATGCTAGGTGGACATATTTGTTTAGGGTTGTCTTGTGAATCAATTTGTCCAGAATCTAAGACCCATAATCTTCCACATTGATCCACGTTGATGCGAAATACTGATGTCAATCCAGAGCAATTGTTTTCGTTATCTGAAATGAAATAAACTTAACTTGACTTAATAATACTTTTTACATAAATATCACCATCTTATATAAGATATTCTTATATTTCAATTAGATACATAATATTCTATAATAAAGTATATAGTTTTTGGTTCACACTAGTGTGAAGTAATAGTAAATTCGAGTAACTGTACTGTGATCGAATGGACAGAAAATACCGCATGTGGCAGCTAATCTTGGGATAAAATGTCGAAAAATGAAAAAAGCCTATTTCATTTTAGATTAAATGACTTTTTTTGTTATCGTTTCAGATAGACTTTATTCGTTACAAACATACAATAATATAAGTTTATTCTTTATAATATGCAAGAACAGATCTTTAAATTATGTTTCCTAGTTAAAAATGTAGGTACTCACTGAAGGCTCTATGAAAGCTCCAATCCGGATACGGTCTGAGGAGGGGCGACACTACACCCCCAGAACGGGACACAGTAGCCAGTGTTGCGGGAACACCTTGCCTCCAGCTGGGTAACGTCACCCAAACCCGCGATCCCCACACTTCTAAACCCAATGGCAGAACACTATCTGGTACGTATTGCCTGAAAACGCAGATACACTTTCGTTAAGACGATATCATGATATCACGAAAGAAATTAATATTTATGTATAAAAATTTTGTTCAACAAAACAAACAAACGTAGTCGAGGTGCACTTTTTCTTTCATAAAATGATTTTCACAAAAAAATAGCTGTTATTACAATTTTCATATTATGTATCTATGTACCTGGAAGAGAGAGCTCTCTGTCGATGCAGTTCGGAAGGAAACTCGAAGTCAATATATTTCCATTTGTAAAGAGTACTGAAAGGTGGAGTGTCCACATCCGCTGGTAGAGATTGTGAACTCGCTAATCCTAACATAGCAAGCCATAGTGTGACCCCCGCTGTTCGCTCATTTGCTGAAAATGCAATTTTAAATATGTTTAGTATTTCCGAAAACTGTGGATTGTTAAGTCACATACAGTCTGCTGTTCTAGAAGGAAGATAATATCTAGGATCAGAAGTTAGCTAAGTAAGCTTTCAGAATTGTTGTGTTAATTATCATAATATTATGTACTTACGATTTACGTCGATGCTTTACGGGAAATAAAAGAAAAAAAAATTGGGAAAATCAAAAATTACTTTTTCTGATCTAGAAACATTAAATAAATGTTTATTTGCTGTATTGTAATATCTTAATATTATGTCAGGCTTACCTTGAAGAAACATTATTAATTGATACCTATAGATATATTATGTTATTATAATTCAAAAATGAATATAGATTAAGTTTGTTTTTGTGTATTTCCTAGTTCACGACATTTAAAACCGTTTTAAATTATTTTAATTATCACAGAACTTATTGTTGAACAAGTTAGTTAGAACATCATCGAATGTGAAATGAACGCATCGATGTTTAATGAAATTTTATATCAGCAAAAACATTTATACAAGGAACGGTGAAATGTTTAACTTATTTATTTTCGTTATAACTCATTCAAAACTCAAGTTATCATATGATATTTGACAGCAAGGGCAAAACCAAAACCTATTCTTTGAAATGAGAATGAAACCCATACCCATAACCCACGGGAAAAGAGCTCTGGGTTTATCGGATTCCCAATGCCTAATCCTATGTTCCGTTGTATGGAGAGGAGTCGAGAGTAAGTATATCTAATGTAGAATTACACCAAAAATAAAATTGTTAAAAAGATAAAATAGGAAGCAGCAGTGTTATAAATACGGGGCCCGAGAACTGCTCGTTGAAAATTGAAAGCTAAGATAACACTAGAGCAATCACTTTTTTATACCTTGATGCTAATTTATCAAGACAGGCATTACACTTTTTTACTAACTTAGATTCGATGTGGATTTTGAAGAACACTATGAGAACAATAAGAATCTATTTGAAACCGTAAACTCTTCAATTAATATAAACGATCTGGTAACGAAGGCACCTCGAGATATTATATTTAAATTTACCTACCTATACTTTTTTTGAATTATAAATTAATTTAAGAGCTCCCTTTATTGTAGTCATAAGCTTATAAATAAATAAAAATAAAAATAAAAAACACTTTATTGTACAATGAACAGATATACAATACAATAATATACAAAAAGAATCTTCACCGTACAAATTGGCGGCCTTATCGCTTTGAAGCGATTTCTTCCAGGCAACCTTGGGATATAGGAAAATGAAAAGATTGAAAAAGGTAGATAGTGCATATACAAGGAGTGAATACAAATAAATATAATAGATATGAGTAAGTTATAAAATTACATATAACATAAGAAAGAAAGAAAACGTGCAGAAGAGGATATATAAAAATTTCAAGTAGAGAAATAGGTAAAACAGAACAGATACAGAATGACTATGAGGACAGATAATATTTTTTAATTGCAGCTTTAAAACTATTCAAAGTTTGCGCTTGCTTTATTGCGGTTGGTAGGGAGTTCCACAATCTTACGGCTTGCACGGTAAAAGATGAATCATAAAATTTGGAGATGTGAGCAGGCATACAAAGCGTAAGATTGTTAGAGGAGCGCAAATTACATTCATGAGACGAGCCCATAAATATAAATCTCTTTTTTAAGTAGGAAGGAGTTCTGGGATCGAAAAGGATTGAGTACAGGAGGGACAGGAGATGCGTATTCCGGCGAAGGCGGATAGGAAGCCATCTGAGTTGTGAGCGGAAGTCTGAGATATGGTCGAACTTGCGAAGACCAAAGATAAATCTTATCGCAAAATTTTGAAGGCGTTCTAATTTGTTTAACTGCTCCTCAGTAAGGTCTAAGTAGCTTGCATCAGCATAGTCGAGGATAGGAAGAAGCAAAGATTGTGCGAGCAAAATTTTCGTGGATATGGGTAAAAAATTGCGCAAACGTCTTAGCATTGCAGCAACACCAAAAATCTTACGACTAACGAGATTAATTTGCTCTGTCCAGGACAGGGTTTGGTCGAGAGTAATACCGAGGTTCTTTACAGTAGAACTGTATGCTATTTGAACCCCCTCAATCGAGATCTTAGGTAGATCTGCAACAGAAACTCTGGAGATGTAATAAGGGCTACCTATTACGATTGCTTGGGTTTTATTTGGATTTATATTCAGTCCATATTTATGAGTCCAGCTTACAATAGTCCTAAGATCTTCATTTACACATCTTATTTCTTGTTCTAGAGTGTCTATAGTAGAATGCCTATAAATCTGAAGATCGTCTGCATATAGATGGTAGAGAGAAGATATGTATATTAGAAGTTATGGAATTGATAAAAATACTGAAAAGGAGGGGTGACAACACGCCGCCTTGCGGAACGCCAGCAGTAACATCACACCAAGAGGAATACGTATTATCAACACGGATACACTGCTTATGTAAAGTAGTATAAAAGAACAAAATCATTTGTGATGAAAAAATGATAAACTATAGTCTAATTAAATAAAACAAGTTTTTATAGTCTGATTTCAATATTATGAATTTATAAAAACAACATCTGCCACAATCTCTGAATAAAAATCACTGAAGTACATTTACTGCTTAACTGAGATTTTTAAATTTAGTTATATTGTTTCGAACCTTTGGCATTGTAGGTAGGTACATATTTCATAAATATCTTAAAAATTAGCTCCTAATAATCCCGAAAATCCCTAAGAAAATAAGAATCCAATTCCCGAAGAGGTCCCGACCATATAAGATGAGATTAGACTTTACTGCGAGATATACACCAGCGCTCAGTGGGAAGAGCGAGTGGCTCGGGCGCCAGATCGTCAGGGGCGCCAAAATACATATCTAAGGCGCGGGTCAAACACAAGCGCCGCGGGCGCGGGCGTGCCATAAGCGCACCTCTTGAATCTGTTTTGCACCACGTCCTTCTTATACATTTTGTATGAAAGAATTTTGGAAAGGCGACGAGGCGGCACGCCACGGTTGCGCCGCGGGCGTACCGCAGGCGTACCGCAGGCGCGCTTCCCCCATCGCATCCAAATAGAGGTCAATTCACGGTCATACACAATCAAAAACAAATCGGGTGGTAGTAGACCGGGAGATACTGACACAAAATTTCGAGTCATTTGTCTGTTACAATTTTTACAAAAAAAAAATTTGCAGATTTTCGGCGGTATGGCGACCATTTGGAATCGTCCGAAAAGTATGGCATGGCGATTTTCGTAAATGGCTGCACGACGATGGTTACCTGTGCAAAAGTTAGCCTGGTACAAATGGTTGAATTGTTTTTTTTAAATCAACACATTCGCGTCGGTATGGCGGGCTGTAAGTCACACCGGAAAAGTATGGCATGACACTACCGCCTACTTCTTTTTTATGGGCTATCGGTAAATTCTAAATTTTTTGTGTTACAAATCGTTTGACTTCGCTATTTTTCCGACGAGTTCGACTAACGCCCACGCGACTAAGCCGACGGTACCAGCGTTCACACCATCGTTTTTCTTTTTGTCATTGCGTACTAAGACCCCTGTAGAACCGCCATCCTGTTACAAATGACTCGAAATTTTGTGTCAGTATCTCCCGGTCTATAGGAGACGGTAGCCTGTCAGTCAAAAATGTGTTCTCTCTGTGTGGAATTATATAGAGCTGCTATTACATACCCTTCTTCGTTTTGTTTTTAAAGGTGAATTGAATTAATCGATGAAATGATTTACACAGGTGATGGCAGTAGGGAAAGTGAAAATGAAGAAGAGCATAATGAAAGTTCCCATGTATTTACAATGTCAGAAATAAAGATAATCCTGATTTTGATTGTGTTTTTTATTTATTTGTAATTGTAATAATATTGTGGAATGATCAGTACTGTAAATACTTTTGAACTGAGATTTTAATGATAAGATTTATATGGTTTAAATGTAAACCTGTGTTTGAAAACCATATTTTATCTATACTAATATTATAAAGAGGAAAGGTTTGTATGTATGTATGTATGTATGTATGTATGTATGTATGTATGTATGGTTTTCACGCATAAACTAGGTACTGGACCGATTTTGATGAAATTTGGCACAGATAATCTTTAGACCCTGAGAAAGAACATAGGCTACCTTTTATTGCGAAATAGGTACCACGGGCGAAGCCGGGGCGGACCGCTAGTACAATATAAATTTTGTGTTATTTTAACCTTCTTTTCTTCCATCATTACACCAGTACTACTTTAAAATTACTTTAAAAGTACTATAAAATTTTCCAAGTAAATTCCAACATTTCCAACAAAGATATATATATCGGCGGCGGCTGGATTTTAAAACTATGTGGGCTGGTTATATCCTCTACATTGGGCATCTTGGGTAACTTCGAGCATCAAAAGACATAAACGGAATCTAACACTCACAATCACTAATGAACTGAAATGAATACTTTGTATAGCGAACCTAAACTCAAACTAATATAGAGACTGATATAGACTCGAACAGACAAGTCCGCTCGGCACGAGCTCCAACACTTGAATGCCCGTCCGCTACCACGGCCATGTCCAAGTGCACTTCGTGAGTCATGCGCTTGCGTTCGGTAATATCAGGGGGGGGGATCTCCGACACGGCCATCTCTGACGATCACACGTCCTCGTGTGAAGTCTCTGCAAAGATTACATACTCAC
The DNA here is from genome assembly GCF_061535455.1 of Colias philodice. NCBI lineage: Eukaryota > Metazoa > Arthropoda > Insecta > Lepidoptera > Pieridae > Colias > Colias philodice. The sequence goes on from NC_143093.1 coordinate 5,544,899, forward strand.
AGTATCCTGCTCGGCCATACTGATTCTTGTCAACCATTTTAGGTTTTCACATTAATCATTATTGATCAATCAGCGCCGCACCAACAGCTCTCCTCGATTTCGCACCTACGAAACGAACACAACACTGAATAATGTTAATACAATGACTCACCGCAATTTCGCACCAACGAAATAAATAAAGCACGGAACATCGTCGCTACAACGACACACCACAATTTCGCACCAACGAAATGAGGCTTAACATCGAATAACGTCGCTACAACGACTCATCTCGCGTTCGCAACAACGAAAACAAGGATATCTCAAAAAGGTCGTCGCTTCAACGACTCATCTTGTCAACGCACCAACGTATTACGTAAACAAGGACAACTCAAAATGTCGTCGCTACAACGACTCATGTTGCTTATGCACCAGCGAAAGCAAGGATAGCCCGTCGCTACAACGACATTACTCGTTAACGCACCAACGTAACGAAGAATCTACTACCACTCAACAAACGGCACTACAATGCATTACAAAATCCAGATAAAACATTTTACATCTCCCCTTTTTTACACATTACACAAAGTTCTTACGTCATTTTATCTACTACCACTACTAGCTACTACTAATAACCTCATGGTCGGATATTTTCCTGACTCTGTTGTGAGGATTTTGGAATTGAATGATTTGAAATGGTAACTATCATTATACCTCAACAATTTTAAGCGTACCCTTGAACTTCAATTCAAGCTTGCTTTGATTTATTTCCTCAATTTCGAAAAGAAGATCATCACCAATATTAAATTTCCATTTAGAGAAGCTTTACTTTTATCATAACTTGATCGACTTCATTATCAATTACAGACATTAACCCCAAAGTCTCCTTTAACAAATAATAGCTCCTTCAGCTATCTAGCTTTTGTAACACGGTTTATAGTGAAGTTCATTGCCAGTCATACGTCACCTAACGTATCTTGACAATATCGATGTTTGCTAGACTCTACTGCTGTGTCTAGCAGTGAACAACCAAAGGCTCATGATGTTGATGATGATGACGATGACGACTTCCATGTTCAGCAGTGACTACGAAAGGCAGATGATGTTGACGATGACGATGATGATGACTTCCATGTCCAGCAGTGTACTGCAAAAGGCTGATTATGTTGACGATGACGATGACTTCCATGTCCATTAGTGGACTATATAGATGACGATGATGAATGATGACTGCCATGAGCACACCTTTTCAGCGTACTCGTCACTATCTACCTGATCATTAACACCACTACCCTCGGTGGAGACTACATCTTAATGTAACTTTATTATTTTTTACAAAATAACTAAGAAAACATTTACTTTCTAAGCACCTGCCCGATCATCAATAATACTGGCTAGTTATCCAAACAAATTAACACTGGCCTCTAGTGCCGTTATACTACTTCTAGTACTACTAAACCACTCTACACATTTTTAAAGTAATAGAGCAAAACATATCGGGTGAAAGAATCAATTAGAATTAAACATACTCCTTAACATCATTCTTCCCACTAAGTTTCCCCTGTAGCATCAATGTGCACGGAATACTAACTTAAGAGTTTTGCTTGAATTCTGCCCGAGCTAGGCTTAGAGATTTAGCAAGTGATAAAGTTCACAACGAACTTACGCACGAACTTAGACATGTAACCCAGATGCATGACTAAATCGTGGGTATGATGTACCACTGATCTTTTACCATTTTATCTGCACCTTGACATATAATTTGCAACCATACCGCATATGTATTCCAGACAACAGTAATAACTCAACATGTAACAACTCATTCTGCATGTCCAAATGCCTCTCATGGTCCTGGCAACCAGTCAACGGAAAGCTCAGCTATGTTGACTCGTTCTGCCCCACATAATTTGCAATAATCGAAATACATACTGTGACAACGAATGTGCATTGCGCGAAACTCGAAAGGCAACCAACATCCTTTATACTAGCTCCCTTTATCTCTGTCATGAATGATATTAGTCGATAGACTCTAGACAGACCCTCTCTACCTGTGAACACGTGAAGACACTACTCTGCTTTTTACTAAACGGCTCCCACCGAATTGCAATCAGTCACCACTGCAAACTTGCAAACCTGTAAATAATACCTGAAGTGCATAACTGCATTAACCACTGCTATGCTGCTGCAACTTAAACTGCGGTCTCGTGTGCATGGGAGTAAAACCTGGACTCTAAGGCAGTAGTTCTACGTCTGTAGTAAGCAACTGGATGCTACTACCGTCATGTTTCCATATCAGTTCAGTACCAACATACATCCGCGCTCGCATCTATGTGAACTGAGGTCATACACCATAAGAATAGGCTGTGATGTTAAAAGACTAATAAACGTTCGACAGATTAGCTCATGTGATGATGAGTAATCACTAATTAATTTTACTTCCCTTTTAACTTGTAAGCACAAACAATAGTGCTATAATTTAAGAAAACTGTTAATAAACAAACAGAAATAAGAAGCTGTATAAGCTATGTGACTGTACTTTATCATCCTTAATAACAAAGCCTAAGTATTCAACACTACGCTTTCAAAACTTACATTTGGATAGGTTTAAAGAAGATACTACCTTCCATAAAGCACTTACTCCACTCCTTACTACAATCTGGATACGCACTGTACCTAGTACCACGTCAGAAGCTAACCAGATAGCTACTTGGTTTCACTAATCCAGCTGTTAAAAACCCATTGACTTTGTTACGCAATCTGCTGCTCGTTCAACGCACAAAACTCCTTAGAACAGACACATTTCAACAGCTGTAACTCAGATGGTAAATTAGTGCTAATAATACACTAAAACACAACACATTAAAATTCTCTAATTGAAATTCACGCCTCTGCATGTTGGACTTATGTCCCTACATAAGCCTACCAAACCGCTAGGTATCTTTCTTCTATCGGTACCCGTGTATAATAGAGAGAAACGTAATTAACTAAGCAACACGCTCCAATAAGATGAAATTATTGTATTGTCACTATTCCTTAGTAAATGTACACAGTGTGAACTAAATCTGTCTAATTAAAGTAGGTAGTTCAAAATCGAGTTCGTTACATACGAACAATGAAGGAAGCCAATGTTAAGCGTGATGAAAATCAAAACAATTTGTCGTGTCAGACTTGTTAGTTGTTACAAATAAGTTTACATTAAACATTATTACACAATAAAATAACAATATTACACAATAAAAATAAACATTATTACACAATAAAATAACAATACAATATCACACATGTAAACTTTGTGTTTAAATTCTCAACCTAATAAGCTAGCATCGCTATCATAATAATGATTAGGCACAACACAAATTAAAATTACTAAAAAGTAATCGCCTATTGTAACTTGCCATAGAAACCTTGTTATGAACTGTCTACAATATGTTAACAGATTCTTGTAAATTTTACGTTATTATTAAAAACGCTTACTCGTCAATTTGCTACTAGCAATTATATCTCTGATAAGGATACACTCAGTACCTACCAAGAAACAAAACTAAACATGAATGACTCACAGTTGTCCATAAGTTTGCCACACGGCACGTGTTGACTCAATGATTGCGCTCAGGCAACGTGGATGTACCTGACCTGCTGGTTTTCGGTGATTCTATGCCTAGTGCAATCATTAGCACCTTATCCGCCCGTGCACTCCGATGCAAAGTGGCCAGACACGCCACACAAGAAACAAATGACTCGCGATGGTTAAACCCTGCACTAAGAGGACTGCTGATCCGTCGCGCGCCCTCCATCTGCTGTCTGCGAATGGCATTTACACGCAGGTCTCCTACAAACTTATTGATAGCACACAGTCAGCGAAGCAGCCCTGTTACGCCTCGCACTTGTCCTGTAAATGTCACTAATTTGCGAAGCCCTTCACCGCATAAAGACGGCTGCCCTGAGCTCTCGCTGCAGCAATCCCCGGCAACAATCTCAGTAGTAGCAAGGGCCACACGCTGTAAACGCTTGTCAAACCGTGAAACACGCGACATCACGGTTGAAGTGGCAACTTCCTTCACGCTCACATATCGCCAAGAAGCCACTGACGCACACAACCCGACGACACACACCGACAGGCACTCACGTCGCTTGGCTCGCCACCCTGCAAGTTAACACAAGCAGCCGCAGCGGGCTCAACATAGTCACATTACGGTACACAATACTGTAACAATTCTCCTTACTGTGTCCCCTGCTACCAGAAAATAAATCAAGAGACATGATAGACACTGCAAAGCACTTTAACGCATCATAAATAGCAAATAGTAACAAATAATAACTTTAACGGCTTTTTTCAAAACACAGATCAACGGACAATGGCATTACATCACGCACGTTATTTTTCCACTTGTTGTATGTTGTAAGCACTCACCGGTTTTCTTATGGCTACGATTAAACGTCGCATGATACTATTTGCACCTCAAAAATAATTTTATAACACGTCTACATTACCACATGACGATTGCAAAAATCACGTTTATTCTTTGTGCTCAAAGCAATCCCGCTTCTGATATCGGCGGCGGCTGGATTTTAAAACTATGTGGGCTGGTTATATCCTCTACATTGGGCATCTTGGGTAACTTCGAGCATCAAAAGACATAAACGGAATCTAACACTCACAATCACTAATGAACTGAAATGAATACTTTGTATAGCGAACCTAAACTCAAACTAATATAGAGACTGATATAGACTCGAACAGACAAGTCCGCTCGGCACGAGCTCCAACACTTGAATGCCCGTCCGCTACCACGGCCATGTCCAAGTGCACTTCGTGAGTCATGCGCTTGCGTTCGGTAATATCAGGGGGGGGGATCTCCGACATATATTTGCAATCGTGGGGTTATCCTCGCTATTTACTTACAAGGAATTATCAAAACAAAATCGTTACTTTCAAATTAACGTTACTTTCAAATCTCTTTTAGCACAAAAAACATAATTTTACTAAATTATGCATGAAGAAAATGCATTTAACCACTCTATATAAATATCATTTTCGGACGCCAACAGCGCGCCCGATGCGCGCCGGCAGCGCGCCCGAGGCGCGCCGGCAGCGCGCCGCGCCGCTTGTATATGTCCCGCGCCTAAGAGCGGAAGCACACGATGCGTTGCGGCGGCGGTGCGGCGCCGGAGCGGTGTCGCTGCGTCGTCTTACATAGAAATATCTGTGGCATGTCACACGATGCGCTCCGGCGCCGCACCGGACTTGTAACCACCAAGACGAGGCGGGGAGGGGTGAATGCGGTGCGACGTCGGAGCGGCACCGCTCAGTTGTTTTGCGTCACAAGGAAGGACACGCTGTGCAACGCTGCTACGACGCCGCTGCGACATAACAACGTTACGGCGCCGCACCGCTCGTGTGCCCACTGACACGGTGAAATCTTTGCGGTGCGGCGCCGCAACGCATCGTGTGCCTGCGCCGTAACGCGAAAGACGACACTCTGTCGTTTAACGTTTTCTTGAACAAGATGCATTTTGTTCTATGAATGTTCATCTTCTTGGTAAATAGTGGAAAAACAATTACATAATACTAATAATAGAGATAATAATTACATAATAATAAATGATAGGAAAAAAATATTTTACAACAAAAAAGGTTTTAACATTAAATAAAAATGTAATTTAATCGTAACGTTACAAAATCTATTCAAAATTAAAACTAGTACTTCTTCAGAAATTTTTTTTGTTTTATTTTCAATCTTCACTATTGTTAAATTTATGGTTTACCTCTGAAACATTTGTAAAAAGTGTTTATTTTTTGATGCTTAAGAATGGATTACAAATGTTTTAAAACAATCAATAGCACGTTGAGTAATTTTCTATCAAAATGTAGACACGCTTGATTTAGCATAAGTAAAGCGATGATTTCTCTGTAAAGTACCTTTAGATTTAAAGATTATGCTAATCAAACTGCGATATCGAGTACCTACAAATAAATGTTAAATGCTCGTTTAAATTGGGGATAGTAGGGAGCGGTAAAAATATTTACCTACTTAGATAGGTTAGGCTAGATAATTAATCATTTGGAAAAATACTATCAGATGTAACTAGTACTAGTTAAATTTTAGGCATATTATAGCTAGTGAAACTGTGCAGGCGAGGCAATGATAATAATTGCCAACAAAAAGGCATACGCAAAAACTCAGAGCAACAATAATACTTATCTATATTTGCATACAAAAACTTATTTAGATTTGTGGTTGCCTATTTACGATGAAATACAGTTATAGTGGGTTTGGTTATAATGATTTCTAAGAAAAAAATGATTAATGTGGTAACTGAAGTAGTTGCCAATACTAAACTTAATATTAAACTCTACATTATGCCTAAATAAAACTTAAAAATTCTTATAATAAATTCATCAGAAATGCCAATTTAACCAGAGTATAATTAGGTACCTATAGTTGTAATGATTAAATGGTTATTCTTTACTTTATAGTGAAAAGTTATTTAAATTAATTGGCGAACATGGTCACAAAATAAAAATGTAAAACAGAGATTATTCATCCGTATGATTGGAAAATGACAAAGAGTAGACCAGGTACCCACGTAAGTAGGTAGTTGCCAATTAAAAACAATTTACCAAATTCCGTGACAGGGAAGTTAACAATAAAGCAATAGCTACCTACTACTAGATATTTTTAGCTCTGTTATAAATTGTAATTAAGTTTACTTCTGTAACATTTTTTATTGGACATGGTCAGTTGTATAGTTTCCGCATGTGATGACTAAACGCTAGGTTTAACTGAGTAACTGATTTAACTTTCACCATTGCCATATACGATATAGTAGTTCTATTTAATATAGTATATCTAAACTTTCCTCGATACATGCAACGATCTATGTAATGGTGGTATGCCGTTGCAGATAATAATTATATAACACCCACAGCCAAGTCCTATTTCATCCTTTCCCATTTTGCTTTGAACGAGAAAGTTAATAGAAAGGTTGGAAATACTAGTTACTCCGTCCCTTTAATATCGTTTTATTTTTGCTATCTCCTTTCAATATTTTTATTGTCTGTCCCACAAAGAAGATCGTATTTTTAACGTCTATCTGTTCTGAATTTCAATGCACAATAAATATTCATTCATTTTCTATTTCATACGTTATACTGCAACTATTGAAAATATTTTATGGAATTTTAGATAGAGATTTACTTACTATATATTACCTTATTAAATCAAGCCTTAAATTAATAGACATTTTTCTTATATACACTGTGTATCTACTTGACGCCTGTTATTTAATCTTAACCGGTAGTGTATATTATTATCCATACTAATATTATAAATGCGAAAGTAACTCTGTCTGTCTGTCTGTCTGTTACTCAATCACGCCTTAACTACTGAACCAATTTGCATGAAATTTGGAATAGAGATATTTTGATACCCGAGAAAGGACATAGGCTTCTTTTTACCCCGGGACATAGGATAGGTTTTATCACGGAAATTCCACGGGAACGGGAACTATGCGGGTTTTTCTTTGACTGCGCGGGAGAAGCCGCGGGCGGAAAGCTAGTCTTTAATAAGGTTGTTATGATAAATGTTAATGACATTACATTATCCATACTAATATTATAAATGCGAAAGTAACTCTGTCTGTCTGTCTGTTACTCAATCACGCCTAAACTACTGAACCAATTTGCATGAAATTTGGTATGGAGATATTTTGATACCCGAGAAAGGACATAGGCTACCTTTTATTGCGAAATATGTACCACGGGCGAAGCCGGGGCGGACCTCTAGTATAAAATATACACAACTAGGTACATTACTGATGCTGTAAAAAACTATATCTATTAATTGATAAATTACATACTAGGTATGTAGTGTCTAGCTAAAAAAATGCCTGAGTAATAATTAATTTTCTAGTATTTAATTTACACTTGTATGTATATTTTATATTCATGAAAAGTAAGTACCTACTATTGCAATTAAAATAAACAGGTGCTGATTGTTTTATGAGTAGGAAGAAATAATGTATATTTTTTATTTAATTTAATAAGACAAATAAGGTACCTATAAATTTTTATTAAGTACCTATCGCAGTTTACGGATAGTTTTTGGGGATATAAAAAATGAATCAATTGATGTATTGGTTTTCTGTGATTAATTTAAAAGTACATACCTTGATAAGCTTTTTTCGATTCTAAATGACTATAGTACTTCCTCCTTCGATAGTGATACGGAGACAACCGTTCATTGTTTGTATATTTTTGATCATAAAAGCTTAATACATTTAGATCACGGTGTTCCAAATATGGGTTCACATTTTTATATTGAGCACTGATATCGGTAAACGTAACCGACGGTGACGACCACTGTATAAACCATTGTTGTGACACTGCCATTTTACATATTTATATTAAACGCAAGTATTTATTGTATCGCTAAACCCGCGTCTGTAATAGGACCTATGAGCGTAAGAGCTATCACCGTTCTAAAGAGCAATCTCAAAATATTGTCTGCACGAAGGCAGTAGTCTTGGCGTTTCAAAATAAGATATCGCCCTGTTTTTTCTTCCAATGTATTTGCTGCTTGCACTAATGGTAACGTACAAAATATTGTGTAACTGTACCAAATATTCGATTAGGCCTTTATGTGTTAATTCGGTCGGCTGATAGCTCTAATAAATAGCTTGCCAAATTTTAACAATCTATATTCTGAAATAGTCCAAAACAACATAAATATTATAAAAAATAAAAGAAAATAAGGAATAATGATTGAATCTCCATTTGTTACGATGCTCTATCTGCCAAATTTTATTGTAACTAGTAACGCTTTAGTTTTTCTTATAATATATTTTTATGTTTTTTCGAACCTTCCTATGCTTTAACGCCAACCTTATATTTAAATAGCAATTTTGAAATAACTATAATCGTCAACCATAACAAATAAGATTGATCTATTGTGCGAAATCATTGTAGTAGTTATTTGGGCTAATGTCTATGGTGAAGTTTTCTGTAACAAATTACGTTATTACTCTAATTTTTAACTGAGAATAACATGATTTTATAGAGAACAATGATTGCAATACAATTATTATACAGCTGTGTAGAACTTTAAATTTGTAGAAATGCAATGAAATGAATATTTAATCGCGGTCTTAATGCAAAGGAAAGTCAATTTTCTGTTGTTAGCGCTGTTAATCAAGAATTATTTCTAATATCTTGTTCCTGGTTTTATAACGACCAGTCGCTTTAATTGTAATTTGTACTCAACTTGGTACACTCCGATAGGACGTTAATGGTTACTTGCACGACCCAATCAAGAACAACCGAGTGGCTTTTACTGGATTTTTACGACGAAAAACATTTCAATCTCTAAAAGCAATTGTAGTAGAAAATGTTCGGAAAGTACATCGCATTGTTTGTTTTAATAGGTGTTACAGACGCCATCTATCCGTATTTCGATACCCAAGATTTTATCTACAATGTCCCAAAAGTGTATAGAATTTCAATTACGTTGGATAAGTTACTTGAGTTTTACGAAAGGAAGCCATCGAAAGACCCCGAATGGTACATTGCACTTGGAAAAGCCAGAGGTAAACTATAGATAAAAAAATTAATTCTTTCATTCTACCTATGTCTTTCATATAATTATAGGTAATTATAATATTATTTTCGAACAGATAAAGATCACACATACAAACAATAAAAAATATAATTGTACAAAATCTGAATTTATAGTGCAATTGCAGTTTTTAATTATAAGTCTGACCTTATAATTATGTTTTGTATAATTTTAGCAGCTGGGCCATGTTGCGCATAACTATTTCATCAGAAACATGAAAGGATGATTTTTAATTGTAATCACGCAAGCATAATAGATCAATTTCGTTATAGATGATTATCAGATACTTATGAAATTTATATTAAAACACAACCTGGAAGATATAATAGTAACTAATTTGCAGTTTAAACATATTATTTACGTAATAGATTACAATGACGTTAGGTATACATACTAGCTAATATTTTTATTAACACGTTCACTGCGGCATGTCCAGTATCGGGCCATCAGCGACTACACCACAGTGCGGCGCCCAAAATCGCAGTTTTCACCGTGGTGCGGCGAGGTTTTTTATATGTTAATCAATGACTAGAAAAGAGACAAATATATTTTTGTGATCACAGTTTGAAGTAGGACTCAATTTTGTTTAAAAATCGTATGGCAAAATATTGGACCAACGCATAGAAAAGAAACCGTTTCTTTTGTGTGCGGCATGTCAAATATTTTGCCATGGACAAGCACCTCATGCCGCACTGTACTGCGAGCGCGCCGCGTGTCAGTCTCGCATAGTGATGCACCAGGACCGAAGCACTTTTCTTTTGAGTTTTTTTAAATGACAATGATACCTTAAAGGCTTTAGTTTTTTTACTTTCTTTTATTTCGTAGCATAAATGCAAAAATGTGATGACAGTTGTGAAAATAATATAAAACATTAAAACAAAAGTTACTGAACAAATTAAAACAAAAGTTACTGAACAATTTCCTGATAGTACTCTATCAAGTACCTTGTTTTATATGTGTTTTTTTTTTGTATCGACGATCTCGTTATCTGTTAACAAACAGACTGAAATATACAAAATTGATTTATATCGATATCGATGTTTTATTTTACAGTGTTTCCCATCGCTATTACTGTAAACATGCCGTATCAACGCAGTGCGGGATGGCAAATAATTTTTCACAAAATCAGGGGTTTACATTTTCCCTCATATTTTTTAAACTATTCGGTCAAACTAAAAGCTATTCATGCGGTATATACTAGACTATATATACTATTATCTGAAAAAAAATTTTTTGAAATATCTTGAAATTTCATGAAATTATTAACCTTCAAAGTCAGAAGGTGCGATGTGATAAAAATGGCTCATGACGCACAGTGGTGAACTTGCCGATGTGAAGTATGGAAGACATGCCGCAAAAACGGTAAGTTTGGCATTTTAGGTGCCGCAGTGAACGTGTTAAATAAAAATATTAATTTATTTTAACAAATTTTGCATAGAGACAAATTATATTCTGCAATATACAAGATACTTTTAATTGTATATGTTTCAACTTGTTTCTTCAAATATGCATCAAGCACAAACAAACTATTTTATCTTACTAGATCATGAAACGCAACATCTACATATTCATCATATTTTTATAGCTCTATTTACGTTATTGCGTTAATAGATAATTAATACGAAGGTATTATATTACCTACTCGTTTCATATACCAAGAGAATCATGAAATGTCGAATAAGATAATTTTTATTTTGGTGAAATACAATTACTTATAAACATTCTTAACGATAAGACTTAAAGTTCCATTCGTCTGTGACGTTCTCAAAGAGTTTGTAGTTATTCTATTCTTTTATTGAGTTATGCATCGAGAACGCTCATTTGGGGTACGAGCTTAACCATTAGGTGAACCATCGAGTGAAGTTTTCCTGTTTAATTTCCTAAAAAAAATCTACTTATTTATTAATTTAAGGTCAGTTGGAATATACAATAAATGAATTGGATAAATCCGTTCCAATCAAATTGAAAGAAAATTTGAGAAATCTTACTAGACGTATGGATCGAATACAGAACAAGACAGTTATAGGGGCTTTAGTGTATCGAAGCAAGGACTATGAATATGGTTTGTATGAATTTTGAAACAACTTAAAAAAGGAGGAGGTTCTCAATTCGATTGTATTTTTGTGATAGTCAGATTTGTGTTAGCAACAATTAGAATTCAAATTGTTTCAATAATATTTTTAAGACCTAGATATATTAAAGCACTACACAATACTCAAAGCAATACTTCATTAGTGAAAAGTAAATTCCTAAGTATCAAATGTAACCAATAAAAATGTCATGGTCATTATAAATTGCAATACGTATTAAAAATGTGCAATGTATAAAACAACTCGTGCACATTTAAAAGATAAGATGGTTAGTGTAACGCACTGGAAGTATTTAACGAATAAATCTACCAAACTCACTGGATCAAGGACACATTTCTTAATCAGTAATGTGTTTTGTATTCATAAGATGAACATGAAGTTTCAAAAGAAATATCTAACTACATGACTTTGCGCTTTAGCTTGGTAAATATTTTATGTTCGTGTTTCGAGGTGCAATGGTCGTGTATGTGGCTTGACTTGTAAACAGTTATGTGGTTTCACATTAATCATCGACACCATCGAACATAATTTTTTATTAAAAAGAAAATTAAAATAAATAAATAAAAAATTGTATATTTCTGGCTCTACACTGAAAATATAATTATAATTTTCTTACACAGGTTAATAAATATCTAGGTAGCATAAAGCTGCTCCTGAGAAAATACGACATTGCTGATTATTATTCGCTCCTTCTTCATAAGACTTATAAATATTATACTTAGGTTTTATTTTAATATCAGCTTCGAATTACTTACGTCTTTGAACACAAATTTAACCCCTTTTTTGTTTTTAATAGTAGCGAAAGCAATATTTGACAACATGGATGTATTATCATCATTATTTGAGCCATTGACAATTGGAACGATGGGTACGCAGAAGCCATTTAGATTCAACTTTGAACAATACCTTCAAGAAGCTAGAACCAAAATGCCCAGTAGAAAAGCGGCTGGTAATTTCTGTATTTTTATTCCTGAAATGTCTTAAGAATAAGTATACAATTTTCATGATTAATTTAATTCCATGCATTTATAGTACTGGCACAGCCTTTATAAAATCGCGCATTTCTTGTAATGATTTTTCGTATAGTCGACTGCAAAAGCACATCGATTTTGAAGTTTCTAACTTTTTCAGATGCTTGTACTATGCAGTTATTAATATCAGCCATGGAAACTCAAACTACACAATCCGAAGGTACTTGTGAGTTGACCACAGAATGTCAAGCGCAGCTGATGCAAGGGTCAGCCCTTGCGTTCCAGCAAACGAGTAGAGTTAGAGCCATGACGCTGGCCAGAATTTTCGACTGCATGGAAGGAGTAGATATCTCCGCTAATATCTATAAATTATGCATTCAAATCTATAAAGAAACTAAGTCGCTGGAAGCATGGGACCACCCACCTGGAAGCAGAACTTTGTTCATGCAACAGAGTAAGTTTCTGTTTGTTGTTAAGTTAGTGATTTCACCGAGAAATGAGTGACATGGGAATTGAATTCCTTTAATGGGTTACCTATCTTAATCTCGAATTTTAATATTCCGAATATCATAATCCAGAAAACGTTTGGACATTTTTTCATAACCCCGAATTATAAAATTTCGAAGTTTTGTTTGCCATATAATCGCAACTCCGAATTTCATTTGCCCATTTCTTTATTTGTACGACGTTTTACAATCCAGACGAATGAGTTCCAGACATACGAAATCTAAATGCACAAAATCCAGATGACCGTAATCCATATGCACGAAAGCCAGATTTTTAAAACACAAATTTTTGAAATACAGTTAATTGATATCCAGACAAACAATGTCCAGATTTTTGAAATTCAAATAAACGATATCCAGCAAAACGTAATCCTTCCAGGGGGACGCAGCACGAACCTAACCTTACCTTCTGAATAGATTTTAACACTTAAACCTTTCTGTAATGGGCAAGTAAAACAATAGCGAGTCGGTTCTGGCACTCGCCGGCCGCTGCCGCGGCACGCTCGCTTCGCTCGCTCGGCTCGTGCGTAGGGGGTCACGGTTCAAACCTAACCTAACCTACTGAGTCGAATTTGACACTTAAATCTTTCTGTAATGGGCAAGTAAAACAATAGCGAGTCGGTTCTGGCACTCGCCGGCCGCTGCCGCGGCACGCTCGCTTCGCTCGCTCGGCTCGTGCATGGGGGGTCGCAGTTCAAACCTAACCTAACCTACTGAGTCGACTTTGACACTAAAACCGGTCTGTAATGGACAAGTAAAACAATAAATTTACTTACTGACAATGTTTATTTTCAGTCGATAGTAAAGGTATAATCACGATTGTATGGAAATCAAATAAAAAGATTATGAAAATCTGGCAATAGTTTATCTGTTATACGATTATATGGGAACCAAATAAAAAGATTATGAAAATTTGGCAATAGTTTATTTGGAAAATGGTACGATGGGTAACAAAAAAAAGTATTTTGAGAATCTGGTATAATGAGATCTGTATTATGAGAATACGGGAAACAAAAAAATACTTTTTAAAAATCTGGTTTTGGTGCATCTGGAAATTGATTCATCTGGGAAATCAAAAAAGGAATTTTAAAAATTTGTCATTCATTACATCTGTCTTTTAAAAGTTCTAACAACCGTTTTCGGGGTTTTAAGATTCGGGTAATAGAAATTCGAGTTTTTAATAGGTTACCCTTTAATGATGTTAGCTTTTCCAAAAACTTTAGTGATACGATATAATTTAGCCTATCTTTTTTCTAGTTCTATTTTGCGCATCAGAAGGATATGGAGAGTTTATAAAGCCTCGTTGGATGAATAAAATAATGTCCTGGCAGGAGCCGAAAGGTTGCTACTCAGATGATCGTCAACCATTTTTAAGATTGACTGGTTTTATTGGTCCTGCAATCACGTCAACGAAAACGGATAGAGAAGTACATAATATATAACATATTTTTTTCTAAGCATGGTTATTTCAATAGATATTTTTGGGAATGGTCATCGATAGCATAGTATTAAATGTATTTTTTTTTTGTTTTAGGAAGAATATCGTATAAAGAAAGCAGCGACGTCTGAAGGTGGTGTGTGTAACTCTTTAACATCAGCCATGGCTCTTGGGTCTCTTGTTATGTACATCCGAGCTTTATTGGAAACAGATCAAGCATTTCAATATGACGTACTAGTATAAAATATAAATGTAGTTACCGTAGTAAAAGCGTAGTAAATAGTTACAGAGTTACGAAGATAATCTATTTTAATCAGAACTATATTTTTAAACTCAATTTTTGAATCAAATATAACAATTATGATAAAACCAAGAAAACATACACTGTGTTTTTTTTAACAACTTCATCAGATTACATCCTCATTTATTGTGCAATAAAAATGTAAAATATCAAACTTTACAAATGACATTGACTTTTCATTGATCTAAGCCACATCTAAGCAATAGATGTACGAATAATTATAGCTTCGAATAAAATGAATAAATTATTATCGTTTTATCCTATTTTTAATAGAACAATGTGTATGGCTGCAAAATCTACTAAAACACCTTTAGCTGTTTATGGTAAGGATAAATTTTATATGTAGGATGGTATTACATAGATAAAATACTTTTTCTCGTAAAGAAATAGCTATGGAATAGGCTTGAAATAGGTAATTATGAAAGATTATTCAAGTTTTTTTATTGTACAATACATATATATTAAATATCACCTCATTATTTTAGGAATAGAAGGACGCTACGTGAGTGCTCTATATAGTGCAGCTTTACAAATGAAACAAATAGAACAAGTTGAAAAACATCTGTTAGCGTTACAAAAGGAACTTCTTAAGCCAAAGGTGGTGGACTTCGTAGAGACAAGTATGATCTCATCAGCTGATAAGGCTAAATTGATGAAAGAAGTTGGCGAAGAAGTTGGTAGTTACAATTATTTTTCACCAAATCAAAATTATATTCATTTTGATAAATATCCAATAAAATTACTTTGTAAACAGGTATGCCCCCGGCAGCCATCAATTTTCTCACACTCGTAGCTGAGAACGGGAGATTGAAAATGCTCAGAAAAATGATAACTATGTTTTCTGCGGTCATGGTCGCTCATCGCAACGAGGCTCGGTGTGAGGTTATCACAGCAAAACCACTCGATGACTCTACCAGAAAAACGCTCATGGAAGCTCTCAAAAAATTAACAAAAGGAGGAAAAAATGTACAACTTACTGAAAAAATTGATTCCTCAATCATAGGAGGTATGATTGTTGGTATTGAAGATAAACACATCGACATGAGTATTGCAAGAAAAGTACAAATGTATACAGACATTTTAAAGCAAGCTGTTTGAGAGTGTTTTCAATTCTTACATAATATGGGGAATGTGGATTATTGAAATAAAAATGCATCGTATTTTTTAATAATTTATTATACATCTATTAATTATCTTACAAACTATATTAATACGCCTTAAATTACACAATAATTTTTATGGCCAATTATTTAATACAAAACTGGTCCGCATTTTATTAGACATAGATTGTATCTCTAAAGAAATGCTACAACTCCATATCTGAAGATATGTTTTGGGCTGTCTGCTGTAATGAGATTGGCATGCTGGCCAGTCGTACGATCCTTTGGGGGCATTAAACAAGGAGAATTTTGCAATAAAGTTGGGATTTTTTCAGCGTGAATTCTATAATTTATTCTGTCTGACCTTAAAGAACCAGTCATTACTCGTTGAAAACTAGATGTAAGGATCCATAGTTCTTCTTGTCCTTTAAGATTGTTAACAATTTTTAAACCACTAGCGAATTGTAAAGTCTCTCTATTGATTGCAATTTGATGGAAGTTCCTTGTAGAGAATTCAGTTGCAGAATTCCAGCACCATATGCCCGGAGGTTCCATCAAGCCGAAGAATAGAATACCGTCTTTATTCATCGCTTCGGCAGCTGATTGGTTTGGCCTTTTTTCTGGGAACGCCTGGAATGAGTAATTAAATTCAAACATAAAATTTACTAATATATACAATTTACATAAAAAATGTTCTAGCCAGTTTTGAGCTACGAATCTGATACTATAATATAAATTATTTACAAACAATTCTTTGGCACTAATGCACCAAGTTATCGAAGTATTAGGAATTTTAGATGATTCTTCTGTAAGCATATTTTAATTTGTTACGTTTTATAAACTTACACTGATTGAGCCAGGATCTGCATTAGAATTCTGAATAAATGAGTCATTAGTCAGTACACTGGTCCGGACGACGTTTTCTGTGACAGAAGCAAGCGCATGGAAGTACAGGAACCTGTCATCATCGGGGAGAGGAGGTGATAGGGCCATTCCGAGTACACCATCCATCAAATCGAAACTTTCCCCTGGAAAAGATCACATTGTTTTCTAGTAATAATGTAATTGGTAATACAATTTCGTAATAAATTCGAACCTATATCTTAGTTTTTAAGGTTGTGTGATGTGCTATTAAACTTGAGTGCTTCGTATCACTAATTTGGGTATTTGAGTAACGCTACCTTGTCCTAACTAACAACTGCAACAAATACATAATTATTTGAACTCACCATCGATAGTGAAGGTACCATGATTAGGATAAGGGAAGAAGTGTCGGTGTGTAACTCTCCAAGAGCGATCATTGGCAACATCCACGACGAGTAGACCAAAACCAGAGACGTCAGCTACGTACACATATGTGTTCATGCAACCGCTTGGTCCTCGTCCTGTGTCCACAACCTATTAGAAAAAGTTCTTATTATAATAAATTAAATATGTCATTTTTTTTTTTGCATATTTACTCGAATCTGTTAATATATTAATTTGCTCAGATTCTTTGAAATTTATTTAAAGTTATTTGTAACTTTAACTACAACTTAAACCTCACATGAACATATAAAAGCAAATACTCAAGCACGCACAACATTAAACTTACAGGCGTTATAAATAAAAAATCGATGTAGCGATATAAAATACAACTTACAGGCGTAATGAAAAGCGATGTGGCGATATAATTGGAGGCGTTCACTCGGTGACGGTAGATCAGCTGATCGGTGTGAAGGTCGAATGCCAGCAGCTGTGGTGGACACACCTGCATGTCGCCGATCTTCCCTGCGTCCATCACCCATAGGCGGTTACACTTGTCAATCTGGATAAAACATATTTATTGAGAACTAGGGTCGAGTAGGCTCCAGCCCGGCTGTGCCAGAATAAAAAAATCTTAAACTATAGCTTAGGTTTAGTTTTAGAGAAACGTTTAATTTTTTTGTAGTTGCTATGGATGAAACAATTTTCAATATTGGTAGAATAGTTGAAAGATGAGAAAATACCAAGAAACTCGCATACCTACGGACCTGTAACTTTATCACTTTATTTAATTTATTAGAATTATAGGTACCGGTTTGATTTTTATTTTTTCGCATAACTCCATTTCATACCAAATATTATTAGCTTAATATTTTATCTGTATATTTGCGAATACTTTAGCATATTCATATAGAGAAGTAATTAAGAGTTTAGTCTGTAGTTATAAATAAAGTTAACGTTTTATTGTCATGCATTATCACTTTATAGTGCTTAATAGTTCACTGAGATCAATGTTGAATCCATTGTTTCTTTAATAAGTTTCATTGTTCAATAATTATTATTATTTCATTATGTATTTAAGAAAGAAAACTGAGTACGTAAATGACATATATAACAATAATTAAAATGAAAGGGCCAATTTAGGTGCGAGTAAAATCGCTGATTCTAATGCTATAGAAAGATCACTAAAAGCATCAATGTTTAAAAAAATAATTACCTAGTATAATGTTATAATTTCTTACACATATTACACCAAATTTACTAGTGATTTTTTTGAAAACATACTCGCATATTTCGCGCTATTAACTCTACGTAAAGAACAGTCTATAAGCATTTCAATACACGAAAATTCAAAACTGCTCTCGCGAAAAAACTGGTTTCGTTTCCTAGTTCTTATTTTAAATGTTAGGTTAAATAAATTTTTGTTACCCACGACGAAGGTTTTAAAAATAAACCCATAACCATAGTAATATTTACATAAAATATTGATTTTTCGTCAGAACTTATTGCCCACTAGAGGTTATTGACTCTTAGTCATTTAAGGTGAAGAAAATTTTAAAGTGTAGTTTCCAAGTATTTTGTGAAGCATTGAAAACAAACATTGACAATTAGTATAGAAAAACCATATTATGAGTTGCAAATATTAATTCTAACTAGCAAGAAATAAAAAAGATCTTATGAAGATTTTAATCAAAACATAATCTTTGCTAGGAAGTAGCTTAGATTTTTTTATCATTATTCGTATTATTAATGAATAACGCTATAAGTACATACAGCCACTCTGAATACGGATGTGAGGCCATCACAGTTGACTCCTTGATTGTCGTGCCAGGAATAATCTGGGTATCCCCGGATTCTGCCGTCTTCAGCAACCACGCCGAGTGTGACGGGCCGACCGACATCGAACCGAGGTAGCGTTACGAATATTCTTGATTTCTCTGGACCTGAAGTATAAAACAAAATTATTTATGAATTATTACGTGCCTAATTATTGCGGTTTGCGCAGCCGAAGAATTTCGTCAAAAGAAATTCGCTCTACCATAGAGCTATTCAATTCTTTTGTCTGCGAACCAGACCCTGAGCCAAACCGCATGATTATCTAATGTAAATTCCAATGCGAAAGCTCGATACCGTATTAAAAGCATTGCCCTCCTGCAAACTAATGATTTTTATCATCTATCAGTTGAAGTCGTATATTACGTCATTTGCATTATCTTTAAAAAAACCTTGCAAAATTAAACCATACTAACTTTGTCTGTATTGTACATCAACGTCGATAGGAACTGAATTGCCAGGTACATAGAACTGCCGTTCTGCCGCTATTTGCCGCACCGCTTCGCTTGGAAACTCGAAATCTAACTCCGCCCATTGTCGTACTATTCTCAGACCAGTTTTGGCTCTTATTCCTGGCCAACAACATGCCAGGCAGTATGATAATAAAAAGAACCTCTGTATACCGTAACTCATTTCAGCCTTGTATATGTCTAAAAGGTGGGGATCTGGAACAACAAAGATTAAATAAGTGTGGATTTACAATATTAAATTGTAAGTTACTATGGTTCTCTTAAAGGCATCTTGATTATCGAGTCATCATACACAAAATTACGAGACCCTATTATATTTCATTAAAATTAACAATAATGAAAACAAAATATTATGTACTCACAAAATTGTGGGTTTATGGGAATTACGAACTCTATCTTTTTAAAATTTTTATTTTATGCATGACTAGATTAATTGTACAAATATATCTCTCGCTTTAGATACATACTAAATTACGTACAATTAGTATATATTTTTTTGTTTGTTGTTACTAACTATAATGTGCATTAATATATATAAATCTCGTGTCACAATGTTTGTCCTCAATGGACTCCTAAACCACTTAACCGATTATAATAAAATTCGCACACCATGTGCAGTTCGATCCAACTTGAGAGATAGGATAGTTTAAACATGTAGGTACCACGGGCGAAGCCGGGGCGAACCACTAGTTGTTATATAAGATGTTTATTGTTTAATATAATTATATGTCATAGTCATACAGAAATACGTAATTAGAGTGTAGTTATCTTAATAAGGAAAACATCAATCAAACGTCCAAATAGTACACGAGTCAAAGAAGCGTGAACAAAAAGTAGTAAAAACTACGTTTTTATGAAAAGTACCTTACCGTACTGTCTTAACAGTTGACCGCACGTCCTGTCTTGATAATAATAGTCCCTCGAAGTCATTTCGTCTTAGTTTAATTTATTTTTTAATTTGTTTTTGAAAGCAAATTTTTGTTTTAACTTGCAAGTATTGTATGAAACAAATTCATTTGTTTTGCCATAAACACTTTCTTATATTTCACTCACTTAATTTTTCGAATATTATTTATTATGTCGTATTACTTCTAGCAGTCTGAACTATAATCACACTGAGTATGACCTAAGATGAAATTGATATCTTTTTCTTATATATACGCTAATGATACATTCCACAAACACTTTAGATTATAAATTTTATATCTATATGAGCTCAATATTATGATAAAATGGGTCCATATCCATTTATATCCTCAAATATACAGTTAAGGTAAAAGTATTTGTTTTTCTTATGACGAATAGTAATAATTAATGCTAATATAACTGTATTGAACTGATTCTCTAGATTTAAAATACTGACTTCACTTGAATTGACAACATCTGTTAAAAATATTAAATTTTAAAAATGTTTTTCCGTGGAAAACCAATACGCAGAAGAACAGTAGAAAACAATTTAAAACTTATACACGTGTAAGAATATACAGATTCACACAACAACTGACGGCGAATGTCTTTTTAATTTCTAACGGTTATTTATTCTCGATGTTGGTTTGGTTATTCAAATAACAAATAAAAAATAATCGACTATTGACTTCTATAATAAAAAATAAAAGAAACTTACAACTTCTCTGAACCAAGCTAATTTATAACTTTAAAAAAATAGTAATTTCAAATTCTCCTTGTAAGCAACATGTCTTAACTAACTTGTGTTTAAATAACATGAAACAATGTTCTTATAATTGTTATTTATACCTAAATTTGACTTGAAAATGGCATTACGTTTTCAGTTTTCTTGATAAAAGTATTTTATTCGTTCCTAAAGTTACGAAGGTTCTCAATACGCAACGTATTATATTTTTAATGGCTATAGTTATTCGTCTGTAAAGTAAGGATAGAGATATCATATAGACGTAGATAAATGATTAGAGAGTTTAATCTCATAAATACTGGTTCTAAATTCCAAAAGAATATCCGTCATAATTAATGTGAAATACCGATCTCTACTTAACCTTTTTCTCGTAATATACAATCTTAGTATACAATTGATGGTGTCAATTATTACTTTACGAAAGATGGAAGAGACGACACGTGATCTTCTAATCGTAAAAGATTATCCGGATCTTGAAGAAATCTTGCTTTAACGGTTTATTATCATAACATAAAGTAGGTATTATTGAAAATAATTTTAATTTAATTTCGTAGTAGACTCGCAAAAAAAAATTATTTATTTATTAGTGAACCCTAATGTACTGAAATTTCGAAGCAATCAAGTTTCCGTAATTGCTCAATTTGTACAGGTATTGAACTCATAGAGATAACAATTTGATAAGTTTATAATTTTATTTCTATAATTAAAATATAGTGATGAATTAATTTTATATTTCGTACGGGCTGAACGTTTGTCAACCTAAAACTCGAGAATGGCTGGACCGTTTTGGTTAATATTAAATTCAAATTAAACGAAAGTTGCGGTAAGACAGGTGGTCAGTAAAAACGATGATTAAGTTTGCTAACACAAAATTCTACACGAGTCAGCTAAATAATTAAATAAATTAATAACCACTTGATGCTTATTAAAATAACTATACCAAGTGGGCAAAATTCAAAAACAAACACATTATAATCATTGGTCACCGAATGAGATACTTTATTTAATTTAAATTAAATTTTATGTGCAAAAAAGGTTTCAGATTTTCACTTCACTTTTTTTGAGAAAGCGACGAAATGCCCGCACTTTTGCCCCAACTATCTCACACTGATTCAAAGTCACTGTCCCAACCCCGAACACAAACATGCAACTACAGGAAAATATTGATACCTAAGTTGTAGATGATGATTGTTATTTCAAAACAAAAGCCTGTTTTTCTCTATTGCTAAAGATGTCGTGACTATGTATTCTTTTAATGGGTAGAATAAATTAGTCGTTGGAAGAAAATTGAATGCTCATCCGTGTCTTGATCGTATATATACGATGGTTACAAACGACTTCGTGACATTGAACTTGCTATGGTTGTTATTGTAATAAATAATAATACATAATCATTGTCGTAAACGTAGCTCTTTTTATTTAGTTAAGTACCTCACATTGTGTCGTTGTTTTGAAACGACATTTAAAATATCATTGACGCGATAAAATGATCTTTATCTTACTTTTAAAAATAAAATTCATTTTGACAATTTTGTTCTTAAATTGAACAGTAGGAAAATGTCGCTAACTCCCACTAGGAAAACCCGTATGCCAGGAGTCAGCGTCCTCTCCAATATAATGTACGGGAAGTGAACAACAAAAAAAAATCCATGACAAAGATATTAAAAATACATATAATTTATTTAACTGTTGTAGGTGTTCGTTAATATTTGAAAAATACTTTCTCCGATATAATATAATCAAACCTTGGCTCTACATTTTCTTTAAATTGATGTAAATGACGTATTTTTGGTGTTAAATGGATAAAATTTGTCAAAATATTCACTTTACATTAGAAATGATAATTCATTTATTGTGATTTTATCGTGAAAAATGTAAAACATCGAATTCATTATTTTTAAGAAATAAATGCTAAGAGTGTTCGAGATATACCGCTAAATCGATTTACTTATTAATTAATTAATAGCATACAATACTTTTACATCTAACATTGCAAAGTGTAATAAATTGCGAAAAAAATAATTACTTACACCGGCTAACGGTCGCTTTTCCGGCCTATGTTTCTATGACTAATGGAGTTTTTTATCTGATTTCTCTCATTTCACCGATCAATTTGTTTTGCAACTTTCTATGTTATAAAAGTAACGTTAATATTGTAAGCTTTGTAGATTGTTTGAAAAATAACTTCCGTGATTAAAGAGATTGTTGTCCAGAGCTATTCTATAAATTACATTATCTGCTCATTGAACCAATGTTTACAAGCATTATAACGGTAAGTAAAAACGTAACCACGCCTATAAAATGCGAACGTATATATAATTTGAAAAATTTAAAATTATTTTTATTATTATTTTAATACGTAAGTATAGAAGTTAGAATGAGCATTTCGTCAAACATAATTAGAACCTTTTAGAATCTATTTTAAAGAACTCAATCATCTACTTCGACTAAAAGGTTTTATTTTACGTTCAACAAACAAGCTTTATTTTATATATTTTGTAAAAAAATCTTTAATCTTTAAAATAATCTTTACTATGTTTTTAGTGATATGTAACTATGATGAAATAGAAACGTATTTTTATACACATCAATAAATTCTTTATTGAAATTAATGAATAAGGATATTATTCCCTATAAGTTATATACATATAATACCTCTAAAGTAATAGACATATTGATGTAATATTTTTGAGGTAGATACGTAAGATGTGAAGTGGTATGTTAGAGTTCGTGACATTGTAAGGTTAACTTAATAAGACCTTAATTAAAAAATAATTATTAATATTTTAGATAAGAATGATTAGATTATTTATTTTTAGTCACTTTCAAAAATTCTGGAAAGGTTGATTAACACAAGATTAGTTAAGTATTTAGAAAGTAATAAATTTTTATCAGCTTCACAATTTGGCTTCAGATCAAATAAATCTACATCGGATGCGGTACATAAAGTCACAAATTTTATTGTAAACAAATTAGATAACAAAAAGAAAGTAATTGCTATATTTTTAGATTTAGCAAAAGCCTTTGACACAGTTTCTGTCCCAATACTGTTAAAAAAATTGGAGGATCTTGGAATAAGAGGGGTTCAGCTTAATCTATTTAAAGATTTTCTAACTAATCGTACACAATTGGTACGGATAGATAACTATACGAGTGAAGAGGCTGCGATTTGTCACGGTGTGCCACAGGGAAGTATATTAGGCCCAACCCTGTTCTTAGCCTATATAAACGATTTGTGCGAGTTAGCTCTGACACAAGGTGAAATAGTAACCTTTGCTGATGACACAGTCCTACTTTTCTGTGGTAACACTTGGCAGGAGGCAGTATCTCACGCTCAGAATGGTTATAACACTGTTTGTAAATGGCTATATAGCCATATACTCACACTAAACACAGATAAGACCAAGTTGATGGCCTTTCATTTGCGAAACAGAAATTTAGGTGCGCAGTCTTTTCTGATAAAATCGCATTCTTGTCTCGATTTTAATAGTTCCACCTGTTCTTGTCCAACAGTTCAATTTACTAAATCTATAAAGTATCTCGGTGTTGTGTTGGATGACAAGTTAAACTTTCAAGAACACATTGAATTGTTGTCTGGTAGGGTACGCAAACTCATTTATATATTTAAGTGTCTGAGGGGTGTTGCGGATAAAAATGTTATAAAATCGGTGTATTTTGCGCTCTGCCAATCCCTCCTATCATATTGTATAACTTCTTGGGGAGGAGCACCTAAAACATTTATATTAAAATTAGAAAGAGCCCAGAGAGCTATTCTTAAGGTTGGATCTCACCTACCGTTTTATCATCCAACTACCGCCCTCTACGAAAAATGTGATGTTTTAACAGTTCGTCAACTCTTTGTTCTTCACACAATTCTTAAACAGCACAATTTGCTTGTATATGATTCTCATAAATTTAAAAATATGCGTCGACTAGACAGAATATGTGATCAATTTACCCCTAACACTTCATTCACGCGTCGTTTCTTTTGTTTTCAAGGCAGTCACTTATATAATAAGTTAAACGGTAAATTATGTATTTACCCAATGACGGCAAGTGCTTGTAAATTAATTACCTCAAAATGGCTCAGAAGTCTGGATTATGATTGTACTGAGAACTTAATACGTTGCGCAAATCGCTTTAAGTAATTTTGTAGCAAATTTATATACAAACTAACAAACAGATTCTACACATAAACGTACACACAAACACACGCACACACACAAACACACACACACACACACACACACACACAGCCATACACACACACAACCACATCCCTAATCTTATATTCTACACATAGGGTTATATATTGTTAAATTCGTTATTTTAATTTTTTTTTTCCTTTTGTTTATTTTTCTCATACATAATTAAATTCTCTAAATTAAGCGGTTCGACTTGGGGAGTGCCTGGCGATCTGCACTACAGGCTACGGCCTATCGCAGACACCAGTCCTCTTGGTCTATGTTTACGTGCAAATTTTGTTAATATAGTTATAAGGTTTTTGAGGAGAATAAATGATTTATTTATTTATTTATTTTATTTTATTTATTTTTAGTTAACATTCATCCTTTTTATCTGAATTTGTGAAACATTTAAAAATATAAAAATAATAATTTAAATTCTTCTTGTAACTACTTATATATTTTTCTGGTTAAAAATCTAATTCTGTTACCATAATATGCTTTTGTTAATTAAAAAAAACATACGAAAAAGAACGAGAACTGTAATCGTTGCTTAATTGTAGGTTATATTGAGTCCGTATCATTAATTTTTGAACGAAAGTTGGCTCTACCGAGAATTATTATCATTACTTTTGTGGTTAGTACAGTAAAACTTTAGACTGGAAAAGCCCATGTTCACATTACTTTGGTGAACTGGTATTTTAATATTATTGTACTTTCAGTCATACATTATTTAATAAGTATCAAATAAGAACTAGTAATTACTAATGCATGATGATGAATGAAAAATTTGAGCTTTTAAAATTCGGTAAATTGTTTCCAATCTCTCATATTTATCAATGGCAAATTATGCTATATCCCGTGGCGTTTTTCAACGTGTAAAAATAATAATTTATACGTAGATATTACGTAGGTACCTATATTGATGCGCTAATCCGCTGACCGGTTTTCTATGAAATGTGACGACAAGGATCGGTATGTTATAAAATTAATATTTAAATGTTTATTACTTTAATAATTTAAGAATGATTTTTTTAATATGAGATTTGATTATACCTATAGATGTTGGATTTTTGTTGGCTGTGAATTACATCATTTGATTATTTAGGTAACGAGCGGTCCGCCCCGGCTTCGCCCGTGGTACATATTTACATTTTCTCTACATAAGAATCATCCTCGTACTTCAAAGAATATAATAAAAAAAGAATTATCGAAATCGGTCCACCCGTTCACACGTGATGCCGTGACAACGCGAAACGGGTTTCATTTTTATATATATAGATTAATGCAAATTGGAGGTGTGTCCTCTCTTTTAAATTTAAATAAATTACTTGCTTCTGATGGACGGTTCATAGAATTCAATCAAAGTTCAATAATTTATAGTGATGTTATATAAGTTACATAGAGTTACATATTATGTAAAATGAGATTGTAATATTGACATGATTTTAAAAGAGCAACTATGGAGTTTCTTGCTGGTTCTTCTCCATAGATACTGCTTTCCGAATCGGTGGTACCTAAGTAATTGTTAAAAATATGTATTGATGATTCGAAAGTGCTTCTAAAAGAAGTCTTTGAATAAATAAATGTTTGAGTTTTGAGTTTGAGTTTGATGAATAAAGGTTTGTAAAGGTTGAACGGGACAAAAAAAATACTAAAAGGATCAATTTAAATTATAATAATGAATTAAATCTATAATTAAATTAATTTTAGTATACTTTTATTGTTGAGAATCGTCTTGTTTTTAAAATAACCGTTTTAATCACCCAACATTTGTTAATTATATTGATATATCACTACATAGTATAAAACAAAGTCGCTTTCTCTGTCCCTATATGTATGCTTAAATCTTTAAAACTACGCAACGGATTTTGATGCGGTTTTAAAAGATAGACTGATTCAAGAGGAAGGTTTTAGTATATAATTTATTATGTTTTCGACAAAGTGGGCGAAGCCGCGGGCGGAAAGCTAGTCCTAAATAAATTAAGACTGTCTTATCAATAACATAATAGTACAGATCGAAAACTATATACCTATATTTTGTGTTCCAACTACCAAAAGAATTAATAAAAAAATGAACATACCTTAACGTACACAAAACCTCTATCACTTGGTTTAATAGCGCAAAACGCGGAATTGCGCATGCATAAATTACGATTTTTTTATTCCTTAATATTACGATAAAATCACAATAAATAAACGAGTGACTCCACTGCGAGACGAGTTCGGACTGTGATGAAACACGACCCAATACTTATTATAATATCCAACCCATATAGATAGTGCGTTATGAGTGCGATTTTCTGAATTACTTATCCTCTAATTTGTTTTTATTTACAATAAGTTCCTTTGTTTTTATTTACAATAAGTTCCTCAACTTTGAACCTTTGCGTATATATTATACTAGATAGGTATAAGCCGCAGTAACCCGATAAGAATAATGCAGATTTTTTGTGACTCTTAATAGTTAATGATATTCATAAGCTTAAATACTCATTTATACGGAGGAAACTCTTAATGTGAAATATTTTGTTTAATTCATAGCAATAAATTAAATGAATGTATATAAAAAGCATAATTTATGCTAGCTGCAACTAATTTAATTATGTGGTTGTATTCAAATTAAACTTTTATTAGTTTAAATGGGTTTGTTTTATTTTAGTTAAGCAATT
This sequence comes from Colias philodice, assembly GCF_061535455.1. Classification (NCBI taxonomy): domain Eukaryota; kingdom Metazoa; phylum Arthropoda; class Insecta; order Lepidoptera; family Pieridae; genus Colias; species Colias philodice. The sequence continues at coordinate 5,572,953 of NC_143093.1, forward strand.
TTTTCACCATAGGTATACAATAGTTCATAAATTATGCACATTACACCACTTCACCAACACTCGAATATACTCGTACTTTATTTGTGGGGCGGTTATTTTATGCGTAAGCTGCTCAAACTAAATGAAGTACAACCTCCTTTCATTTATTGTTTTATAAATAAAACACGCGGAAGTTCAGGTCACCTAAGAACCTTTCAAATAAAAAATTCTTAATGTCTGTCTATCTTATTACATACTAGCTTTCCGCCTGCGGCTTCGCCCGCGTTTTCAAAGAAAAACCCGCATTGTTCCCGTTCCCGTGGGATTTCCTGGATAAAACCTAGCCTATATTACTCGTGCATAATGTAGCTTTCGAATGGTGAAAGAATTTTTAAAATCGGTCCAGTAGTTTATGAGCCTATTCATTACAATCAAACAAACAAACAAACAAAGTTTTCCTCTTTATAATATTAGTGTAGATATAAAAAACTAGTTTATTTATATTGTCGTACACACTACCTATATATTGACTTTAATTCAGGTAATTAGATATTATTTGTGGCATTGTTGTTTTTATAATAGTTGGTTAATGGTTTATTGTGTTAATTGAAATATTAAATGCAATTCCACTATAACTCACACTGATATTTGAAGCTATAATATAAACCTTGACCACTTCTCGAGGTTTACGATTTTTAATTTTTTTATTTTACACGGTTTAGAAGTCCCGACAACGCGAATGTCGGAGTTCTACTACTGGGCTTCTGTGCGGCTCATAAATACAATTAACAATAGCCGGATACAAAAATAATGAAATTACTCAAGTAGAATCATTGCAACAACTTTTAAGGAAAAGTACGCTATTTGATAAATGGTTTTGGAATGAAAAAATGATTCCTGGATAATACTTATTAGTGATAATGAATCCGTAATGACTAATGACTCATTGTAATTTAAAGTTGATTTTGGATTATTACATAGCAGAGGAAATATTTAACTATCTGTCTCTAAGTCGCAGGAAACTTGCGGATAGTAGAAACCATACATATGGACCTAATACACTATAGAGCGTTTACTTGTAACGAAACTTCGTGCATTTGTATTGTAATATTGACAGGATTTAAAAGAGCTATACAAAGTGAGTTGCCGGCACTTCTCTGTAGAAACCGCTTTCCGAACCGGTGGAAAATGGTAGATCACGATGATTCAAAATAATTATTACCTACGACTATTATGTTAGTATCTGCAATGTAACTTTTGTGTGTACTTGTGTATGGGTCTTCTTCAAGAAAATCTGCATATTTTTATTACCCAATAAAAGTTTAGCACCATAAACATAATGTGCTATGTTTTCCTTTATAAGTATCGTAACAATGGTACTTATTCTCAATGTTAATATTCTTTATAATGAATTGAGTTGTGTAATTTTTTAAACTAGGTACAAATTAGTAGATAAATATTTATATTCATTATAAAATTTGACCCTCTTTCAGCGTCCATAAATATTGTGTCATAACCAACGTAGGTATATAACTATATAGTAAATAATAATAAACATTAAAAGATAGAGCACTACGCAAGTTATGGGTGTATGATAGAGTTATAGGTAAACCAGAATCTGATGGCAATTAGGGAAATCAAAATTTTGAGTGTGCAACCCTAGGGAAAATGGACTGAACGATCTTGATACTGCTTATTTTTTATTTTGTCCTCAATATCATTACTCACATTACATAAGTGGACAATACTGTACTTAATAATGAGATATCCACTTAATATTATGTAAGTACATACTTACATGTATAATACAACTATACAATTATACAAATTTCTTTTATACAGGTAATACATATTATTATTTACACATACCTATATTTGTATATTCATTACCAGTATGCCATGTGAAAATATCGATATAATGATAATGTAGATCAAAACTGCTTATAATTTTTTATAAAATAAAATAAAAATAAAATAAAATTATGTTTATTTTCGTAAGTATTAACAGACACACATTATAAAATTGACTTGGACAGCTTGGACTTGACGAATAGCCGTATTGGAAACTCCTGTAATAAGTTTTCATAAAATTATATTCTAATCAACAAACAATATTATAGTTACCTACATATAATATTTTTTAATTTATAGTATCAAAACGGGTAAGTCCAATTTACCAATAAAATCTTTAAAATTGAAAATTGTGATGTGTTTGACCCTTCTTCATCGAATGTTTTTCTATACACATTATAAACAACACCTCTTGCTTGTGATCGCAGCGGCTTTTTCGACATTTCCGAAGATTTTTTAGTCAACATCCTAAAAATTATTCATCAACTGCAAAAAAGACAAATAATTTGACATCCAATTTGATAGTTGTCAAATAAGTTGCCACATAAAAATCTTTTATTTCTTAAATATAAATATGCCATCAGATTCTGGTAGACCTATAATTCATCAATCGGTAGTAAATTTTATCTAAAAGTATTTTTTTTTGCTTCCGTAAGTTGGTTTTTAGAGTTACATGCCTGATAGACTTCGATATACTACATTAAATTCGTCCAAGATTAAAAAAAAAATATTCATGTAAATCATGTAAATACAACTTGACGTCAAGTTTTGAACTCTTGTCAAATATACAGTTTCCAGTTCCGTACTTTTAAAATATAAATGCAATAACACTATTTAATTAATCTATTTATAGAATTGAAAGTGACTTATATGCAAAGACAATATGTAACTTATAATAAGATTAAATTCAAAGATAATGACAAAAGTCTAAGCGATAATTAAATATTTATTTATTATAAAAACTAAAATGCTTATTCATAATAATAAAGTAATTTAGTAACTAAAGTCGGCGAGATGCTAGCAACGAATTTTCTCACTTATAAAAAAAAACAAATATAATAAACTAGCTGCGCTTCGCGATTTCACCCGCGTGACTCCGCTCCTGTTGGTCTTAGCGTAATGATGTATAGCCTATAGCCTTCCATAAAAAGGCTATCTAACACCGAAAGAATTTTTCAAATCGGACCGGTAGTTCCTGAGTTTAGCGCGTTCAAACAAATACCTAAACTCTTCAGCTTTATAATATGTATTAGTATAGATTGTATGCGATCGAAACACACGGAACATAATATGTTTCTGTGAACAAAAACTACTACCTATATGAAAAAATCTCTTAGATGTTGTAATAAACGACATAGACAATATCTGCTTATTTTCAAAAATCTGTTTTTTAGATATAACTTAATATCTATTTATTTACCTACTTGTTACGTTAAATTATACATTTAGCCTATAGCTACTATTAAGTAGATATTCTCTGCTTTATGTGACCGATTCCGGGCAACTTTTACAGTGAAATAACGCCAAAAAGCTTTTATATTTGCGGTTCTTAAAATAGCGCATACAAGCATTTCCTCTACCTGTACATTAAATAAATTCTCACTACATTTAAAGCGAAAATATTTTTATTAGCCTTTGTAATATCAACCGGCGAGACGCAGCCAATGCAGTTTCAAGTTTTTGCATTATGTTATTCATATCCGCATTATTTTAGTTCAGTAATGCCGAAAGAATTAGAATATAGATTATATTTCTTTATAAAAAATACACTGACTTAGATTGATTAATATTTATATTTTATTGTTCACATTCACTGTTGTAAATGACTTAGGATGGCATCTGAACTTTTTGAGGTGTCGATAGCAAGCATCAACTCTCCTTGGTTCATAGTCGTTGGTAAAATGCCGTTGCCAACCCTATAGTTATTCCGGCAGTTATCGCCAACGGAGCCAGAATATGTGACGCTCTGAAAGATGATTCTTCTTGCCAGGGACCGGACGAGTTTAAAGGAGAGCTCAGTTGTATTGTCTGAGTCTTCCAATAGAACCATGGGTGTCTTCGTTCGGCAATTCCATTAATGGCTTTATTGAATTTGTTCACTTGTTGTATGCCACTATATGTCCAACTGGGCCTCGTTAGCAATTTTCTTTCTATGTGTAGCTCTACTCCACCTCTTACTATTGCCTCTCTGCTACGCAGGTTTCGCAGCCCTTGCCTGTCCATCTCCTGCATTAAGATCTTAGCGCATTGCGCTCTGTATCGCCCTGTGATCTTCTGCTCGTACATTCGGACGTTGAGAAAGGACACTGCTGAGTCCAGGTTGAATGGGGTTAGTTGGGCGGCTAGGTCTTGTGCCGCCCTTGTTGCCCGTATTGCCTCTTCTCTCTGTGCTGCTGGCGCCTGTGGTATAAATACGGGGTGTACCGGTCCTTTCCGTCTGTTACCTACCCCGAACCACCGTAGCCATGCTGGCGGATCCTGCTCCGCGTCCTCCATAGGGGGGTCTGCTTCGTGTTCCCTCTCCATATTAAAATTTGTACCAAGGTTTTGGGAAACCGTTGGTCTTGAATAATGTGTCTATGTGGTCAATTTTCGCTCTTTCACTTTTTCTTTTTTCTGCGCTGGTCCACAGCGTTATCTCTGAAAATGCCCCGAACGCTAGGTCGATGGCAAAACAGACTCCTGTCGTCTTTGTAATGGCTCTAGTAACTCTCGCCTTGGTGTACTCTTCTCCTATGGTACTAGGCAGAGTGGGGTAGACCCGGAGCCACACTCGAATATCGCTCTCACAGATTGCATTTGTCGCTCCAAAGTACGCTATTACGGTTAGGTCCGCCGATAACTAGTTTTATAGTCCTGCCGACACGGGATTAATCACGGGGAAGTGTTATCAATAATAAATATCGCGTGATTACTCGATCTTACTGAAAATACGAAGCGCAACATAATCTCACAGGTTAGAATAACAATATTACTATTAGTTAGTTCTTTAAAGAAACGAATCTTCAATGGCGGCGCTTATCATTCCCTCTCGCTCACACACGGCCGTACGGTATGCAAAAAAGAAATGGAAAAATAAAATCACTAAAATGTATTTGATTTTCCCTATAATAGTTTTTATCATAAATTTACAATGACAATTATGCATTTGCGAAAGTAAATAATGTTTTATTGGAATTTGACAAAATATGTTCTTTGGGAAAAGTTGTTCAGTTTTATGGGCTTATTACAAGTATTATGGGGATTTTATTACATTCTGTATACGTAAATATGATAATTCATATAAATACACAAATACAATAACAAAAAAGTTTGTCAACAAACAATTTGAAATAATTAATAAAATAATTATCAATTTACGTTATTTTTATTTTCTTTTTTGATGATCCTACCATCTGTCAAAGTCAGCTTTGGCCGCCATTGAAGATTCGTTTCTTTATTGAACTGACTAATATCAAAATGCTATCAAACGACATTTACCACTGACAATTGACATTTGACATCAAACGTCATTTGAAGTGACAAGTATCAGTGTTGCCAACCAGGAAATATTTGCTACCTTAGAGTATAGATAGTATCTATAGAGTGCGAACAACCAAGTGGGAACAGTAGGCACAGGTGGGAACAACACGACGCTCCCGCCGCGCGCGCTCGTAGTCGTGGTTGAGCGCTGACGAAGTGCGTTGCTCTTGATTTTTATTCATATCTAGGAATAAACATGGTGGAATGTGCAGTTATATCTTGCAAAAACGATACTAGAAAATACACAAAATTGAAATCCAGTTTCACATTTCATCAGTAAGTCGATTGTTATACTTATTTTTATGAAAATAAATTTAGCATCGCAGGGGTGAAGGGGAGGTGGGAAGCGGACACGCGCAGGCTCGCTCGCGCGCCTCACTCCCGCCACGTGATCGTAGTGATGTGACCTGACCAACGCTGTACTCGATATAAAGTTTACTAGAAGAACTATATTTTAACAAATTATTTATTTAACTTTAAAATTAATACTCTTTTAAAAATGTATTATGAATAAATTTGTGGTGTGTTTTGTATGATACACTTTCTAATATTATGAATGCGAATGTATTACTTATAGTGTAAATGTAAAGTATGTAATGTTACGATATATTTTCTGAACCGCTAAATTGATTTTGAAGATTTTGATTGTAGAAAGGATAAAATTAAATAAAAAAATTGTTATTATATAAAATATTATTTAATATTAATATAATTTTAAATTATTAATTATTTCTTATTTTTAACATTTTTAAAACATTATTATTATTTTTTGATTTATTATTAAAGAAATAGCACTAAACCCGATCTTTTATTTTATTAACTTTATTATTTAAAAAGTACTCACTTTTTCTGATATTCCAATTAAATATATTTTTTTAAAGTACTCATAATTAATACAAGAAATATTCAAATGGAATAAACAAACTTTATTCAGTTGGTAAAGAAATTTAAAAATACCTACATATTTATACTTTATTCATATATTTTCCTTTAATAACTTTTTGAACATAAAATTTACTTAATATGATACATATTTATTTACATAACTTATCGATAGTTCAACACGCAATTGATACCTACCCATCCCTATTTGTCACACACACATCTATATAGTATCTATAGCTCATCTGCCTACGATGTGCACAAAGCAATTTGTGCAATACACTCGCTCTATACTACTGTAATATATACTCTAAGTTTGCTACGTTCCTTTTACGCAAAAATGGAAGGCCAATTTCAAATGTTGTTTGACAAAATGAAAACTGAGATGCAGAACCAAAATGCTGAACTCAAAGAATCTATTACAAAAAGTATTATGGACAGAATGGATGAAAAATTAATTCCTATTGTGGCTGAAAACAAAAATCTGAAAATCAAAGTGGAAAAACTGGAAAAAGAGATTGAACATTTAACCCCTTACCGCATAGCTACCCAAATGTGGATACTTATTTTCAAACGTTCAGAAATAAAAAATGACGTTATTTTACCCTTAAGGTGATGAATTAATTTTTCTAACATTTACGGCCCTTTTTAAACCTTCGTAATTTTTATATTATTAAAGTTGTCGTGATGAAAATTCTTGACAAGAAAGTTCAATAGTAACACAATACGTCTACCGTTTTAGAAACATGATTCCATGATATTTTCTCGATAGAAAAAAAATACAAAGTTCACATTGTTATTTTTTTTTAATCTCTGGCATCTTCAAAATAACAAACGTAAAGTTACGACTTTTTGGATATTAACTATAAAACATACAACCTATACGTCTACCGATTTAGAATTTTGAAATATGCGATGGTTTTGAAATAAACAAGAAATACTTGAAATTAGCGCGCGACCAGCCAATATAGCGAGAGCCGCCCTGTACCTTCCTACCCCGATCGCTGCACGAGTCATTCCCGCTACGGCCGTCACACGGGGAACTTGTGTCGCTCGCGCAATCGTATCAAAGGGTGACAACACGATAAGACAAAATGAGACAAATGGGGACAATAAAGAAAATAAGAAGAAGAAACATAAAGGTTGGAGGAAAAAGAATGCTTACAATTGGAACAAATTAATGAAGTAAGTTGGTTTTATTTTAAATTTGATGATAATAGACGATGTTTGATATGTACCCCTGTTTTAAGTACATAACGAATGTGTAAGATTTTTTTCATTTATAGCATAGATAATCTTTTCAGAAATCCGGAATCCAGAAGGAAAATAAACCCACTGATTGTTCACAATGTGAACCCACTCCTTCGTAAGTACCTTTATTCAGTCAAAAATGTATGTTATCAACGCTCTACTGGTTTTATCGCATGATTCCATTTTTAGCAAAAAGCAACAAAGTGCAAAGAAATAAAAAATCATGGTGAACTTAGTGGAAGTATGGTGGCCGTAATATGGAACAGGAGCTCATTGGAGTAGTATTATATTTTAAAAAATACGAAAAAATTTCAAGAATTACATTTCTTAGTAGGTGGTAGATAAGTATATTGTATAAAGAATTTGATGTTGATATTTATTTCATTTATACTTACTACACCTGTGCGGGAAATTGCTTAGTACTAAAACAGGTTTATATTCATATTTACATAGTAATGTGAGTTTTCATTTCGAAAAATTTTGTGTAAGTATATTAAATTGAGTTCCTGGGTGATCTGGAATCACAATTGGGCCCGGAAGATGGCGCTGCAGTCACTCCTCCTAATCACATGAACCGATTTGGATGAATATTTGTGTGCACATTTCATTGTTGTGGGATGATTGGTTGATTCGTTTTCACATTAGCTAATATTATGTATTTTTGTTGTAAACTTAATTTAATGTTTATAATACATTATTATTGGTATAAATAAGCCAGTGTTCGTCTCACATTGCTGTACCTGCCTACCTACCCTACCAGGGCCTAACTTTGTTCTGGCTATTTTATTTTGATTATTTGTAATGAATAATTACAATTATAATAGAGTGCAAAAAATAAATACATGCGTCAATATATCTTGTGTTTTTTTAAAACAATTTTTTTATTTAAAAAAATATCATTCCGACCGCGGCTTTGCCCGCGTGGAATTAGGTTATATCGTGAATCCTGTTTTTTCCCACAGAAGTGTTCAGTTCGGATAAAAAGTATCCTATGTAGTAAAAAGTATCCAGGCAATTAGCTATATTTTATCAAAATTGGTAATGTAGTCTTGACGTGATTAAGTAACAACTAACAAAAAAATATACAAATTAACATCCAAAGTTTCGCATCAGTTTTACTGTATTAGTGATATCTTCCACTCTTGACTTTGACTGAGAAGAATTAGGGTTTATAACTTCTTTCAGAAATAGTACCTTTCATTTCTGGGCATGATGTAATATCTACGTCAGCATCAAATTCGCATGATTATTCGCATGGTCAAGACGAAATTCACTTGTACTGAATCCCAATAAGTCCAAGTTTATGGTTTTAGGCACTCCTAAAGTAGTCAGCTCCATACAAAATCGTCTCATTCCCATATCCATAAATGACGAAGTTATTAAACGTGTTGCTGAAGCTCGAAATTTGGGAATCATTTTTGATGAAAATCTCCGATTTGAAAAATATATCAATGTAACTGTAGCTAACTGCTTCTATCGGTTAAAAATTTTGTACCGTATCAGAAAATACCTTAATACGGAACTTCGTGTTAGGCTTTGTGACAGCCTTGTCTTATCTAAATTTAATTATATGGATGTGGTGTATGGATGTCGTATATTGTCGCGAACGAAACGAGCAATACAGCGCGTACAAAACGCATGTGCCCGGTTCTGTTGGAACATTCCTCCACGGGAGCACATTTCGCCATTTTTAAATAAAGCCTGTTTATTAAACATGGAAAGTAGACGACGTCTCCATTTCGCTTCTTTCCTCTTTGATATTATAAAATCTGAATCTCCTCAATACCTTTTTAAAAAGTTGGCTTGGATCGGTGATCATCAATCTACGTACAAAACGCGGCAAGCTGCGACCAAATTGATGATTCCTAAACACCATTCTGCCAGTTTTCGAGGTAGTTTCAAATACAGTGCCACTAAGTGTTGGAACAATTTACCACCGCCTCTTCCCAGCCTTCTTACGGTTGAGAATTTTAAGAAAAAATACATTATTATTTTACTAGAGAAACAGATCCAACCTTAGTGGCAACAAATGAATAAATATGAGAAATGTAATACATATATGTACTTATCTATCTATCTATATCTATCTATATCTAATCAATTTATGTACCTACTTATCTTTATAGTTTATCACGTATAATTGTTTATTTAATTTATTTCGTTTATTCCTGCACTTTGTTTTATTATTTATTTGGTTTATTGTTATAATTTTTTTTTATATGTAATTCTTTATTTTTTTATTGTTGGGATGGAGGTCACTCTAATTTCAACAACGATAAAGGGCCACTGAAAACCAGCGCTGTGCGTGCATTACTGCCGTACAGTATTTAGCTGAGTTGGTAACCCTTTTTCAAGGACACTCCGTACCGTACTAATTTAGTGTAATTTTTTGTCTCCTTTTTTTTTCCTTTTCTAAGTTGTACCTTGTTAAATAATTGCAATGTATAATTGCTTTTTATGTTTTAAGTTTTTTGTTGTTGTTTATTATGTAAATGTTTTGGTTTTTAATGTCCTTGAAATAAATGTTTTTTCTTTCTTTCTTTCTTTCTTTCTTTCAAATTCTATCTAAATCAATTCAGTAGTCCGCGTTATTGAGTACCATTTCATTTTTTCAGAGTAACAATATTTTTTGTTATTTTAAAGATTATTTATAACCTGTATTATTTCGTAATAAAGTAAACATTACGAAATGATAATAATCTAATAAATATTATAAAGGCGAAAGTTTGTAAGGATGTATGGATGTATGGATGTATGGATGTATGGATGTATGGATGTATGGATGTTTGTTACTCTTTCACGTAAAAACTACTGAACCGATTACAATGAAATTTAGCACACATATAGAGGGTAACTTGGATTAACACATAGGATAGTTTTTATACCGGAAATCCCATGGGAACGGGAACTATGCGGGTTTTCCTTTGCAAACGCGGGCGAAGCCGCGGGCGGAAATCTACAGGATATAATCCAAGAACATTTACATCAACTTACTAAATTAATAATGTCTAAGTAGTTGTTAAAAAGAAGATTATTTGTTTATAAGCAAGAAAATAAAACCAATAAATCAACAATTAAATAAATGTATGACAATATTATAACTGTATGACGACTCCATACATGTTTGTCCCGAGTCGGCCAGCGGCAGCGCGGCGAGTTTGCAAGAATGACTTCGCGCACACCCGCGTTCGCGATAGCGAGCTATTAGACTCCGCCCGCCAAGCAGTGGATTTTTTTTCGTGTATCGTCTTAACGGCATAAGACAGATCGGGCAACTAATAAGCTTCAATAAACATACATGTGCTGCCATCTAGTGTACCGCATAACGAAACTATAACCTGTCAAAGTCTGTCGGTGGCAGTTGAAAGGAGAATGGGCATTTTACTATGGAAGTTGGGCCTGAACACTTGAGTTGGACCAATACACATGAGATATTGATTTTATAATAGATCATAACACATACATTACGGGAAAAATATATATATAAAAATAATCAACCGGGTTTATGTACAGTCACATCAAGTTTTATTACTTTGTGTATAATATTTTTTGCAATTAATAACTGTTGTAAGACAATGACGATATCTTTATGTTACTCCTATTCACTTTCACTTACAAAGACGTACTAATCTAAAGCCTTCTAATAAGCGAAATACACTAATATTATGTTTTGTAACAGGTACCTATACCGTGTTTATTATAATTTAACGTAGTTAGACGTTTTTTGTGGTTAAACTCAGTCACTCCAGTGACACTTAGATTTATACTTACTTCACTCGAATTAAAAACACCGTTATTGTGCGCAAAATAATAGCCAAATAAATAAAACTTTTTGCCTTGACTGTACAAGAACCCGGTCGATTTATTTTTTTATTTTATTTTTTTCGTTAGGTATGTGTAATGATCTATCACAAAAACAATATTTCGTGTGTATTGGTCTTAGCCCAAGTTTCAGGCCCAATTTGCCCATTCTCCTTTGTCGTTGGTATTTGCAAGTTTTTAAAATTTATTTTGTGATCGTGTGTCGCGTTTTCGTTCGAGATTCATATCGTGGTGCTAAGAAGGCCTATCAAAGGTCTGAAAACACGGAAAACATGTAAGTAAAAAGTTATAGTTTAGCTAAAATCATGCCAAACATTAGCATGACAAATGTGGAATACTATGCAGTAACATGAAAGTTAGTTTTCCATATTTGGCATTGTATGCATTAGTAGCTATTTTTGCATTCGGCCAGATTTGGGTATTTATGCAGTAAAGCGTATTTGATATTTTTTCAGAAAAATGGATCCAATACGATTCTACGGTCTTGATATACCAAATGAAAGCGAAGATGATGATGATGAACTAGCGGGGGATGATCCGGATGATCAAGACTATGAACCCAGTGGGAATTCTACGAGACGAAGAAACGTAATTATTTACCCCTCTGATTCTGATGAGGATTCTTCAGATGAAAGTGAGCAGGCCTCTGTTGATCCATTAGCTGCAGGTCCATCGCGTTCGCAAACCAAACGAAAAAATATACCTGTCCGTTTAAACTGGCAAGACAAATCTGTAAATTATAATGAAACTGATTGCGCCTTTTTGGGAGATCAAAATATACCCCAAGAAATTAAAGATTTGGATACGCCTCTTCAGTTCTTCTTATATTTATTCACTCCAGACACGATTGAATATATAACTCAAGAAATGTGTCGTTACTCGGAACAAACGCGAGGGTCAGCATTAGGAATGACAGGCAAAGAACTTGAAAAGTTTATAGGTGTACTAATATATATGTCTATCATGCATTTCCCTACTACTCGTCATTACTGGAATAGCTGTTCTAGCTTCACACCTATAAGTAATGCAATGACTTGCAATCGGTTTGAAGAACTAAAGAGGTTTCTTCATTTTACTAACAATGAGGACACTGTTCCTATTAATGATCCCAATTATGACAAGCTGCAAAGAATAAGGCCGCTTATAAACAAAATTCGCGAGAGATTGTTGCTTTTACCTAGAGAAGAATACTTGGCAATTGACGAGCAAGTAATACCAACAAAAGCAAGGACTTCTTTAAAAAACTACAACCCTAAAAAACCACACAAATGGGGATATAAGGCTTTTGTTTTGAGTGGTGCGTCAGGGCTGACATATGATTTTGAGCTCTATGCAGGTCCACAGTCGAATGTTGTTTTAGAAGGCCAAACTGACTTGGGAGTAAGCAGTAATGTAGCCATGCGCTTATCAAGCAGTATTCCACAAAACATGAATTATAAATTGTTCTTTGACAATTGGTACACAAGTTTGCAGCTTATGGCTGAATTACATAAAAAAGGTATACTTCCGTTAGGTACTGTAAATCGGAAACGCCTCCCTAACCATGATCTTCCAAATGCTGGACAAATGACAAAAAAAGGTAGAGGCTTCAGCGTTGAAAAGGTCGTAGAGGTAGATGACGTGGATATATCCGTGGTAACCTGGTTGGATAACAAAGTTGTCAACTTGGCATCAACCTATGTTGGAAAATATCCCGAGGGAGAGGTTCAAAGGTTCAACCGAAAGAAAAAAGTTTTTGCGAATGTGCCTTGCCCAAAAGCTGTGCTTGTATATAATCGTTATATGGGAGGTGTTGACCTTCTGGATTCCATGCTTGGTTATTATCGTATAAAAGTGAGGAGCAAGAAGTGGTACCATAAAATATTTTTCCATATGATCGATCTAACATGTGTAAATAGTTGGATTTTGTGGCGTAAAACGCATGAACAATACATGCCATTGCTGGATTATAAATTACTAGAAGCGCTAACAAGAGCTAACCAAGCATTTTATACGCCGACTCGAAATCGCGGAAGACCGGCTGCAGAAGAACCTAAAAGAAAAAGAAAACGACGAATAGACTTACCTCTACCCGAAATTGCCAATGACGGTTTAGATCATTTGCCTGCATACACACAGGAACGCCAACTCTGTAAGATGTATGGATGCTCAGGTAAATCCTACATAAAATGTGAGAAATGTAACATACACCTTTGTCTAAATAAAGATAGGAATTGCTTTAAATCGTTTCATCTTACGGAATGAAGAGACGAGACGAAGCGAATCTACCCTGCGGCACGGATAGTTAGCCTGTAAGTTGCTATAATAATTTGCTAAGTATTGTGTAAAATGTGAAGTTCTAAGTGCAACAGATCTCATTAAATTTATCTTATATTTTCATTAAATAGTGACTTTTATTTTTTAAACCTTCTATTTTACGAACTGAGGATTGACTAAAAATTACCTTTATAGCATGCGATGCCAAATATGGCAATTAGTTTCAGATGCCTTTACTGCAATGCATATTATGCCATTTATGTCCAATTGGTTTTAGTTGCCTTTACTGCATAATATGCCATATATGGAAAAAATAAGTTTTTTATCATATTTCGAAAAGTAATCGGATTTCGGAAAACTGCTTGAACTAACTTAATAGTACATGTCGAGAACTATCAAATATATTTTTTCCAGAAAAAAATAAAAACTCATGCGGTAAGGGGTTAAAAAGAGGAGAGAGATATAATAATATTGTAGTTTTTGGATTAGAAGAAAAGGAAACATCATCGGTACAACTATTAAAAAATTTACAAGAAATTTTTAAAAGTGAACTGCAAATTAACATAGAAGAAAATGAAATTAAAAAAATTCACCGAATAGGAAGTAAAAAGGCAGACAGCGATAAACCAAGGCCAACACTTTGTTCGTTCACTAGCAGTTGGAAAAAGGTAGAAATTATGAAAAATAAAAGAAACTTAAAGAAAATCTATGTCACTGAGGATTATTCGAAAAAAGTGTTAGAAAAGAGAAAGGCTTTGCAAGCAGATTTAATTGAAGAAAGGAAGAAGGGCAATATAACTTATCTACAACGAAAAAGCAATAGCAATTAAGAACTGGCAAACGGAAAAACAAACTAACTGAAGCAACTACTTACGAAAAAACGACAAACAACTTTTCTCCCCCAAGCCGACTGGTCCTCGTGGGGGAAAGAGACCAACACCCTCCAACAATAAATCTCACAAACTTAGAACCACATTTCGATACAAAATATATATTGCAGCCCTCAATGTACTAACTTTGAAAAATGATGAAAATCTCACCGAATTAATGTACGCGCTAGAACGAATCAAATGGGACATTGTTGGCCTGAGCAAAGTGAGAAGATTGGGGTTGGAGAATGGAGGAGGCCTTTGCCGATTGGCAAACAGATCTTCAGAAAATAAAGAAACACCAAATATTAAAATAATTAAAATAGTGAATAGTTTGTTAGTTTTTGCAATTGTTTCATTTTCGTTGTATGTATGTATTGGACTTAAGTTTGATCTGAAATAAAAGGCTATCTTATCTTATCTTATCTTATGTTCACATTCACTATTGTAGCTTAGTGCCAACTCTTATTATTAATTTATCATTGCACATTTTTTTGTATGAACTGTATATTGTAAATTCGTGCAAATCTATTTTTAAAATTATAATCATTTAAACTTTGGTTATTAAAATTTTTAATTTCATACATTTTATAACACACTTCTAAAAAAGACTGCGTATATGATAATTGATTGATGGAGTACCAATATAGTTTTCTGTATTCCCGGTCTACAAACAAACCGTCAATCTTGTGGTTACAGTAATTAAATATGGCAAAAAAGAAATACGAAAATAAATATATTTTTTATTTGACGGCGCACTTGAGTCGTTTGAGGCGAAGAAGCATAGGAATTATCTTGAACAATTATCTTTTTTTCACCAACTCCGATGTTTAAAAAAACATTATGGTGGAGCAACCAAATGAGCATACGTACCTACTGTTTTAGCCACCTTATATTAAAGTTTTTCAAGTTTTCCATCGCTCATAAACACACGCGTAACTGTTAATGTGAAGGTTTAGCCCACATTCTAAGGTTATAAGTGGTATTTTCTAGAAATTTCCTATGCAGTTAATGTTCAGGGATACTAAGAGCCATAGTATAAAGAAAGCCTTTATATTAAAACTAAATTCCATTGAAACGTTACAAACGTTACGTTACATACAGATGGTGAAGGTGGTATTCAAAATGAAATCCTTTGTATGAAAAGGATGATGAATTGATGACATGATCGAGGAAACTGCTTTTCCTCATCTGAGTTGACTGGCTTATGACATTCACATAATAAGTAGATATACAAATAATTAAAGAACAAATTAAAAAATGCTCTTCATCAAATTTTAAAAATAATTGCAATTAACGTTGTATTAATATACCTATAGGTAAATTACACATACCTACTAATAATAATTTACTCAAAATTGTCCGCCTTTACAGCGTAGATGTAAGTTATTTTTGTATACCAATCATTTTCAAATAATCATTACGG
The DNA here is from genome assembly GCF_061535455.1 of Colias philodice. Lineage (NCBI taxonomy): Eukaryota > Metazoa > Arthropoda > Insecta > Lepidoptera > Pieridae > Colias > Colias philodice. Next base: position 5,588,811 of record NC_143093.1, read on the forward strand.
TCGTTCTAAAAGGTAATGCGTATTTTCCCGTCCATAAACCCAGTTTGTTATTTTCACATACGGGTAGCATCTTGCAGTCACGACCTCGTAGGTAATTCCCTAACGTAATCTTTAGCAGCAAAAACCATCGAGCAAAAACTAATTAGTTAATAATATAGCTGTAACCAATCTAATTTAAAATGTGATTTATTATTAAATTAGATTTGCAAAAGTTCCATTCATCTCAATAGTCGATAAAAAAATATAGGTAAGTACATAATACGATAAAAATTTTGTTAAATCCAATCCAATCTTTTTGTCCTAAGCAAGCAAGGTACCTTTGGATTTTTTTAAGGATCAGTGGAAGATAAAACGTTCAAATTAATATAAAAATATAAAGCATCTTCTTTCTATTTAAGAAGTAATTAATGAAAAGCAATAATAGTCTTAAATGAGTCGTTTTCAAAATAATTGTACATTACTACAAAATGTTTGTCCCCCTAAAAAATCTTCGAAAAAAATATGGTTACGACTGAAATAAATCATTGTTAACGTTTTACAGACTAAACTTAAGCATACTGCATATCATTTCTGATAAAAAGCAATGAATTGCGATTCAAATTCTTACATAAATTTAATGTGAAAATAAAGTAACAAAAAAAGCTCCATACATTTTTTTATTGTCCCCTATGTGGACGACAATGAAAACCAATATTTTTATCAGAATTTTTGTATGAAACTTCCTATTTTTTTGTATCATAATTAAAAAGCAATGTTTGAAGTGTTATATCTGATAGATTAAACTATTTAAATAACCTTAAATAAACGAAGAATTACATATTATAAAAATGTCCCTATCAATCGTTACAATTTCGTGACACTGATTTATTGACATAATTAACCAACTTCTTGTATCACAAAGAAGAGGAATCTAACTCTAATCATTGGCAACACTGGTCATGTCACGAAAAGTAAGGTCACATTAACGCGCCGCCATTTTGTTCGTCGTCCAGACATGGAAGAAGTCCAGTAGTGTGCTGTGCAAAAAATTTAGTTACAATTTCCTAACGACGTATTCTCAACAAAAGTAAGTACATTTTGAAGAATTCACCTACCGCAATTGTAATATACTTAAATTATGACTAGAGTAATAGATTACACTTTCAATCTAATGGTAAATGTGATTATGTTTTGTGTAAAAGTATTTCTTAGGTTATTTTTTACATGTTACTGACGAACAATTTCTTGACATTTACTGACGTCAGTAAATTGTAGACGGTAAAGCTGTGGTCTCATGTGTAAAGTATGAAAATAAGATATTAAAATGTGTGTTAAATTAATGTAACGAATAAAAATAAAGGAGAAAAATAATAAATCTCTCCAGATTATTTTTTTGTAACTACAGGCCATACTTTTTTAAACCATGATGTAGGGTTAGTAAAGTCGGGCTTAGGGACTTGACTTTTCCTGGGATCTGATAACTTTTTTATAGTGAAAGCGGATCAGTGAGTCTTGGCCTCCAATTTTACAAGTGGTTTCTGATGGGATAACGCTTGCCTTATTGCATTTAGTGTTGATCGCTTTTCCACCCACACGAGTGATGCTTACTTTTCTTTTTATTTTTATTCAAAATACATATATCCAACAGCTTTTTTTAGTTTCAGAATGCCGCTAACCGGTGCCGAACGAAAAACTAAAAAAGCAAAACCCTGAAATATATGAAAAGAAAAGGAAAACACACCTCGAGAAAGTGAAACAAAGACAAAGAAAAATATCAGATCTTAATGACAGTGAAAAATAAGCTCGAAGACAAAAATGGAAAGAAGCTAATGATAGAAGAAAAGAAAAGGAAAAGCAAACAGAGAATTATAAAAATTAATGTTTTGTTGATTATTTTGTAACTAAAAATATATATTTTTTTAATTAGTGACTTCTTACTTTTTTATATGTAATATTACCTTATTCTGAATACAGCCTTACTTTTACAACTTCCTGACATTTCCTAACGAAACAGTTTACTGACAATTTCGTGACGTACAAATATTTTGAAAATGACCCAAATGTATTATTTATTGCATTAATTAAATCGATGACCGCTATAATGTCCTTCTTAAAGAGGAAAAGAAAAAGAAAATTTATATCAAAACATACAACGTTGACCGTCAGACAAAAGGCTACGCCTGTAGGTAATGATAGTAAGATAACTACAGCATTTTATCTCTTATCAATCTGGCAGGATTTCCAAAGTATATACATGCTATATCTATTTATTTTATTAGTTAAAACCATGGAAGATACAGGTGAAGTATTTGTTTATATCAAAGTTTCTATCAAAGTGCGTAATATAGTGCTGATGCCACTTTTAATATGTTTTTAAGTAAGCGCCAAATATTATTAGAGTAAGTTCAATGAATGACCGCCTCCTTGGTACAGTGGTTGACGCGTGAGCGTAGAACCGAGGGGTCCTGGGTTCGATTCCCGGTGGAGACGAAGAAAAAAAAAATGTCTCGGTCTGGCAGGACACAGAAGGCTGATCACCTACTTGTCCCTAAAGAAAATCGATCAGTGAAACAGATGTATGAATAATGCATCTGCCCCTTACCCCACTAGGGGACACGGGACTTCACTTAAGTTCAAGGAATACCTCTAGCTAACTGACCCATGCAACTTGGTTTATTTTGAAAGGAATTTTTCGCTACTCCGCCCCCACTAATCTTATTATTAGGGTGATTAAATACAGTTATACATAATATATTACATTCCTGGATAACATAACATTTCACAAAACCAAACAACTCCTATCTATTACTTCCTCATATCTATTCCTCTCTTAACACATAATAAATAATAGCACTAAATAGGGAGTACTCAGACATATTGTTGAATTATAGGTAACTCCATTTTTATTCGTAGAGGAAAGCCCATGCCACGAATTTGATGAATAACATAAGACTCTAAAATACTATTGAAAATAAGTTTTGTAAGATAAGAATTTATTATTTACTTAAATAATGAGGTTTGTGAGGTAGGTACTAGGTAGATATAGCTGCATTTCTTATTTGTGACAAGCTATATACGACTCCGCCTCGGCTTCGCCCGCGTAGTCAAAGAAAAACGTTCCCGTGGGATTTTCGGGATAAAACTATCTAGGAAGGAATTTAGGACATTAATGGCTCAGCATCTATTTATAAGAAGCTTTTTTAAAATTTGTAATACCTAGTGTAATCATTAGGTACTTTTTTATTGCGCAACTTTCTTTAAAGCATTCTGATTCAACTAATCTGAATTAAAATTTAAGTATAAAATATAACGTCATTATAAAAATAACAATAAAAGATACTTTAACATCAACAAGAGTGAGCTAATCCATCATTCATTCATAAGTATTTTCGTAAATTTTTATTAGGTAGGTAGTTTTGATATGATTGAGTAACAAACATCGATATGTCTAATTAAATTATCATCAACAAAGTTCAACCCAAATTTGAAATCCAAATTTTTGCATTTTATAATATTATTGTTGATGTATTTGTCTTTTCAGGAAAATTAAAAACAATTTATATTATTCCTCAATTTTTATTGTATAAAAATACAAAATCGGTAAAGTGAAATACTGAGCTAAATATAAATCCTAAGCTCCTGTGTTAACACATACGTATATGGAACATTTTTTTGTGTTATATATTTACATTTACATACAATATATTCATGCATCTTTCAAAGTCTACTCATTATTCTAAATTAAATGTTTTGGTTATACTGTTGATACGAAATTTGGTTATTGTTGTTGTGTATCTATTTTAATAAAAATAACACCATTTCTACTTTGTATTATTAAAACACATATTACTGCTTATTTTGGGAATGTAATGGTCATCGTTTAAATTTATCTTTATTTATTTGATTTTACATAAAATTACATTATAAAACTTTTTTTCGACTAAGTAGGCTGTACCAAAACATATTCGCAAAATTAATTCCATAAAGACTAGAGCCTAAGCACACTGGAGTAGACCTTTATGACTGAAGGTGATTAATCAATATAAATTATTATTACACACGTAATTATATAATACAATTATTTCTAGAAAATGATTTCAAAACTGGCTTCGTTTCAATTTTGTTAAAATGTTTATAGTTTATTACATCTTTTAGAAAGCAGACACGCAAACATACATACAAAATGTATAATTTACTTAAAATAAAATGAGCTTATTATAAAATATGTAAGTACACACAAAATCGCACATTAGGAAATAAAATAAAATACATTAAATAATGATGTTTTAGTTGGGAAGTTATGTTATAATAGCCTTTCTATATGAGTTTAATTATTTGTAAAGAAAAAAGTAGATCGCATCGTATAAACGACGAAGAGCGAAAAAAATACTTTTAACAGAATTTAAAAAATTGATAAATGTTAGCAAGATTTGATAAACTAATTTTCTAGAGCACTAATATTTCAAAATTCCAAAATATATAAATAAATTTAATATTACATTTTTTATTAATATGGCTCTGAGGCGTTTATGTTATATGTTCAAAAGTTCGCTGTGATGTTAGCAGTTGATCTTCTCTGTAAATGTGGTTGCAGAGAGACATAGCCGCCGTACCCTCCTTCTACCACTCGCATTATTCGGAGGTTAATCTGAAATTTATTACAAATTATTAAATAAGTTTAATAATATAAATTTATCAAAAAAGGGAAAGAAATCAGTTGTTAATCACTAACATAATTAAATAAATTTAATTTAAAGAACGCTGAAGAACCAGGTCAAGTTTCCTGACGAAAAGGAAGATTTTGAAAAAGCTTAATATTTGGTCATATATTATTATTTACAGATATACTAACTACTAAACTATCCTTCCGACCATGAGTAGTTCTCGCGTGAAATTCACGCGGCTCTACATGTTCATACTTTCATCATTCAAATTTTAATAGGATAAAAATATGAGGTAAGATATACTAATAGGTAAGTAAGATATACTTATAAGCAGATAATATAATATGTATAACTAAAAAAATCATTTATTACGCCTTATTAAAATTAATATGTATAACTACTTTGGCTTTTACTTTATTGAAAATTGTTACCTGCCGTTGAATAATTTATGGAATTTCATTATTGCACTTATATATGGATTTTTCAGTCACATTAATTATAGCATCATGTGTTGCATATTAAAGGAAATAATATTATAATTTCAAGTCGTGCAACATCATCTCATAAATTACAACTACAACAAAGAAATCCCCACACGGAGGATAATAATGCATTGAATGATAAGAACTTATTTGTATATGAATGGAGTTTCCAATATATTCTGCATGTTGATAGTAAGCTATCTAGGGTACATTTTACTGAATTATGTCAGAGATAAGTACGCAAATTTTTCATAAATTTACCTCAAACTATGTAACCAATTTTTCCCCTTGGTAAATATTTTTTTTTGGATTAACCTTACACATATATTTCAAGAAAAAAATGTTATTACGTAAACATTACAAACTATTTATTTTTATACTAGCATAATATCTATTTTGTAGTCCACATATCTGATAGTTTACCTTTCTCCGTTTTTCTAAAACTAACTCTAATGTAAGTATTTTTACCGACACATTCTCAAACATAGTTCCTTAAACAATGGATAACTATTTTACCTCATGTTTGGAGACACTTCTCTTGAAGAATTTGTGGAATCTCGTGGACAAGACCCAGATGGCGCCATTGTCTCTTTCGGCCCATCGCACTTCGGCGCAGAACTGCAGCTTTTCTGCGTCTTGAGCTAGCAATCTAGAAAATATTTAATTACATATTAATTACATTCTTACATAGTGAACGTGAACATTCACTTCATCCAAATTTTGCATAAGAATTGTTGAAGTAAAGACTCAATTTAAAAAAGAAATAAACTCGAGATTAAAAATGGCAAAAGTTAATATTTTCAATCAATATTTTTTGCACATTACAGTGGATAGTGTAAATAAACGGAAAATTTAACATCAATATAAATATTGAAAATTGTTATTTTAGTAGGTATCTTAATTGATTAACAATAACTATATAACCAGTGCCGGATTAGCCACGTAGCAAGAGTAGCAAATGCTACGGGCCCCGCGACTCGGGGGGCCCCGCGGTCTAATACCTGTCTGACCGTAAAAAAATATCAATTTATAATACACGTACAAGAATCAAAATCTACAAGAATAATTTAAAATTTTACCACGTTTCTACAATTGAGCGCTGGCCACACCAAAAGTTGTGTTGTAGCTTGCACTGCGCTACACGCAATTTGGTAGTACGGCAAAACTAACAGGGGAATCCCCTGATATTGTCATCGAACGAGCTAGTCGTAACAACCCGATCAAATCAAATAGGATTCTATCGACTATCAAACCTTAGATTACAAAATAAAAGGCAGATGGAGCATGACAATCATCCATCGCCCTTGTCAAAGAAAATACGAAATCAAAAACGAATACGAACCTCCGCCAGTGCTATAGCGATTATAGTGTCATGCAATACGTCAAAAGGGGTTTGCTATTTTAGTAAAAAAATGCTGTCTTGTGATATTAAAACGCTGTAAAATTTGTTCCCGAAAACAAACAAAAAGATAAAACATCGTTTTACAGGTTCTCTTTAGATTATTTGGCTTATTTAATTTTGTATACAAATAATAATTTTACATATACGAAGGAATACAAAACTTCAACGTATGACGTATGCTGCCAGTATTTTGAAAATGAATTTGCCATTTTTATGGGTAAAACGGTAAAGATGATGATCTTCGAGGTAGTGCTTATGGATTTATATAGGTAATCATTGTAATTTTGAAACATTTTTTTTATGTAATTTATTTAATTAAAAATTTATCGTTTACAAAAGAATTTTTACAATATTATAAAAAATTATCATATACAAATATTTATATTAAAATTAAAATTAAACCCTGACAGCTAATTTATGTAGAACGTCACTAACATCACTACCATAATAATTCCGATGATTGCAATGTCACCTCATAAATCAAAATCGGTTCAGCGGTTTATACTGCAGGGCGTGCCAAAGAAGCGGTGCAGCAGTGCAGCGGCGAAATGACAGCACACATGACTTTATGGAAATGACCACAGAATACATAATAGTAGCTAAACGCTACAGAACGGACACTCTCCGCCTCCCGCCAAAATTAAACATTTATAGGTCTACCAGAATCTGATGGCATATTTATATTTAAGAAATAAAAGATTTTCATGTGGCAACTTATTTGACAACTATCAAATTGGTTGTCAAATTATTTGTCTTTTTTGTTGATGAATAATTTTTAGGATTTTGTCTAAAAAATCTTCGAAAATGTCGAAAAAGCCGCTGTGATCACAAGCAAGAGGTGCTGTTTATAATGTGTATAGAAAAATATTTGATGAAGAAGGGTCAAACACATCACAATTTTCAATTTAGAAGATTTTATTGGTAAATTGGACTTACCCGCTTTGATACTTTCAATTAAAAAATATTATATGTAGGTAACTATAATATTGTTTGTTGATTGGAATATCATTTTATGAAAACTTATTACAGGAGTTTCCAATACGGCTATTTGTCAAGTCCAAGCTGTCCAAGTAAATTTTATAATGTGTGTATCTGTTAATACTTACGAAAATAAACATAGTTTTATTTTATTTTTATTTTATTTTATAAAAAATTAGAAGCAGTCTAGTTTTCTATCGATATAAGATCGATATAACATCGATATTTTCACATGGCATAATGATAATGAACATACAAATATAGGTATGTGTAAATAATAATATGTATTACCTGTATAAAAGTAATATGTATATTATACATGTAAGTATGTACCTATATAATATTAAGTGGATATCTCATTATTAAGTACAGTATTGTCCACTTATGTAATGTGACTAATGATATTGAGAACAAACTAAAAAATAAGCAGTATCAAGATCGTTCAGTCCATTTTCCCTAGGGTTGCACACTCAAAATTTTGATTTCCCTAATTGCCATCAGATTCTGGTTTACCCACGGTTTACCTATACCTCACCCCGCACGATCAGTCTAAAAATGGTCCACATTTTTCTACAAGGACGATACGCAACGAAGATTGACAACATTAATCAAATTGACTTAAAGTAATTTTATTATTTTGGATTTGTGATTATCGTTTTTCGTAGAAAATGGTTAGATATTGTGCTGTTTACGGATGTATTTCATCAGAAAAACGCGAATTTTTTTTACGCTAGTCACAAATGTGCCAACCATAAAGCGTTAACACACATATTTGCAGTCTCTACAGTGTGACTGTCAAAACGATAATTTTGTATGGAGTGTCCGGGGTGTGGAAATGACAATAAATTATTCGGTTTAGTTCGGCAACGCTCCATCTGCCTTTTATTTTGTAATCTAAGTATCAAACAATAAGAAAATGCTGTACATTTATGTTTGGCACAACATAAAAAAAACTTTTAAAAGGACTTTAGATGTGAGCCAGCAGCTAAATTTGCCCATATTAAATGCAAAAAAGTTTATTTGTAATAGTTTTTAAAGTGAAACTTTTATTACATCGTCTCAAACTTTTTGGTCTGTGTAGCGCATGTCGCGTGTATCGCGACTGCCGAGTAGGTATACCTACTCGGCAGCCGACCGTCACGCGACATGCGCTACACAAAGCAGTGTTCGGAACCGTTCGAACAGTTTCACTTTTACCGTGGTTTCATAAAACCACACAACGTTTTTTTTGTTTTATTTAATACCCTTTAACTTGAGAAACTATAGCAAACGAAGGGCCTCTTGACAGAATTTGCTACAGGCCCCGCGCTGGCTTAATCCGGCACTGTATATAACACTTATTTGACAGCGTTTTAATAAGCGCATAAATAATAGACAGGAATAGACATATTTTACCTGTGAGAATTAGTAATAGGGTTCCACGCCGCAACAGCGGTTTCAGTCATAGTACTGAAGATGATGGTGTCATCGCGTGGGTCGACAGCGATACCGAGACCCTGGGAGGACTTGCGGCCCACAAGGTTCACGGGCAAGTCGGCTCCCTCTGCTGGGGGGCCTGATGCTAATACGGCTGTTGATACGCTGAATAATCTGAAATTAATATCATTTTGAAATAAGGAAATCTTCATATAAGTTTATTGGTAATGTAGATTGCTTTATTGTTCTCATCGATCATTGAAAAACAAAACAAAATTCATAACTGGAAGTAAGTAAAATCCTTAAGGAAGTGAGGACCCAATTTTGGTTATAAGAATTTTTGTATAAATGTCAGCAAAATTTGATATTACTTTTATTTATAGTAGTTAAGTGTACAAAATATTACACGATTTAGTATCATGATAGGTTATGTTGTTTAAATAAAATTCATCAGTGTCCATAACTGGATTCAATTCTATGGATATATCCATTTATGGACAAGTGTCGAAAATAAACTTTTTTTAAAGGTATTAATTACATGCGCTTTTCTGTATTGTCTTTTCTTTCTGATTAATAATATACCTATCACGACCATTTCAAACAAAGGGTTCCAATATTGTACAACAATTGTCCATGACTGGATTTGCTTTGGTTCCTATAATGGACATTGATATTTTTTGTTAAAATTACACTAATGGGTCCAACAACATAATATCTATCTAAACATGAAGAATATATTTTAGAACAATGGGTCATTATGTGCTGTGCGACTCGTTCTCGGCTTCATTCTCTATCACTGCGTAGAAAAGTCGCATACTTATGCGTATTGTAACGCATCTATCATAGAGAGTTCTCTGATGAACTGTTTGGATCGTTGTCTGCTGCTAAATTTCATCACCATATAGCACACACGCTTAAATTTCATCCACACCATCTTGACAACAGTTTAAAAAAAGCTTTTTGCCTCGTGCTACAATTTGGAATCCATATCGATGGACCGATCAGAAAGGCTGCTGGCGGATTCAGATTGGCGATTCACTTCACGAGTGTAGCGGTATGCCAGGAAACAGAGAGATATGGCGGAACATCGTGAAGCGGGTAACATCTACCCCCCTAGAGTGATATGACGAAGAAGAAGAAGTCCCAAAATGGATGGAATGGCAGTACTTTTTTTAGTTATATTTTTCATCCCTGACTTATTGAGAAAAAAACCATATTGGTGTTTCTTAACGGACATAACTCGTATTTAACGATGCATTTGTCCAATTTTTGCATAGAAAATGGAAATTAAGACTGTTTTAAATATTATAAGTATGCAAAATAATTAATAAGTACTATTTTTTATAAATACATCCCCGATTTATTGTATTCCAATCATCATTTTCAAGATTCTATTGATAACTATAAGTCTTCTCCAAGTGTAAATAACTGGAGAAACGACATTAGGTACAGTCCATAAATGGGTGTTCATAACTGGATGTTGTCCAAAACTGGGTGTCCATCATTAGATTTTTCACTGTCCAACACTGGTGCAAAAAAGTGGTTTTTTAATTTATAAATAACTTCATTATTTATGCATTGTAATCTTTTTTCTAACATTGGTTACGTTAAACTAACATTGAACTAAAGGTTTAACTAAACAATATCCAATAAAGTTAAAAAACTTACGAGAAATTTGCAAAAAACTTCAATTTTTTCCTTAATCTGTACAAGACTGGTGCCGTTACGTTACCTACATAAATAATTTTGTGAAACTTTAATATTTTACCGGAATTATAAATGTCGACCAATAAGGCTAGGAATTCGGAAGTGATTAAACTTTTTTAGATAATGATTTATGTAACTATTTATGTTTTTATAATGGGTGTAATTTCATTTTACAATTTAAATTTGGAAAACGGAAACATAATATCACATAATATTCTAATAAAATATAGAGAAACTACATCTAACGTAACAAAAAAAATGCCACGAGTATCAATAAATCTGGATAAATATCGATCAATAAATCTGGATAAATAACGTCTTCAACAATGATACAATTACATTGCTATTCACTAGCTTCAATACTTTTAAATTCCCCTTAGGTACCTGTCAGTCGCCAATGGCTGGTAGTACAAAAGACCTTGAGCTGGTGAATGTGTCAGGCCGACGACACCGTCCATGAGAGTGAACTTATCACCACCGATGTCATATTCGCCAAGGTCAGGGTCCGGGTACATGGACGCGTGGGTCACTCGCCACGCGTTGTCACGCCGACCGTCGTACACAATGATACCTTGAAATGGGAACATTAATTTGAGACGGGTGAAAGCGATTTGTAGTTATATTGAAGGTCCAATTTTCAATCAAATCCGCTTCCGCAAAACAAGCTGTTTGTGCGGAATAATTTTGTGCGATTTCTGTGAAACAACGTTTCTAACGTCCATCTCTATATTACAGCTAATTTTACTTTTTCGCCACAACTCCGCTTAAGATGACAGGTGAAGAGTATCTAAGAAAAATATCTATCACTGAAGACCTCCTCAAGACCAATATTTTTTTTTTTAGTGAAAGAATTTTCAAAATTTGTCCTCCTAAAATATAAATGGGTATTGATTTACTGTATTTACCAATTAAAGAGTTAGGTAATATCTTTAATCTTCAATAACCACATTAAAAACTTTTATCGCAATAATTACAGGGAAAAAATGGCGTGCAGATAAAACGGGGAAAACTATTTTTAGACTCAAAACAAAGTGCTTACAAAACCAAAGACTTGTCTCTTGTTATCGCAGTTCAGTAGGTATTCAATCAAATTATAAGGAATGCATATTATAGCAGTATAGCGTTAATCACGCTTCTGTTTAACTTAATTACGTCGGTTCAGCACCAATTGTTTGACGATTCCATTATATAATTTTGGAGAAACCAACGCATCGACACACGTTCCTACTAGGTACATATAGCTATTACACGCGTAAATTTTTATCGAGTGTCAAAATAACTATGTCACGGTCTATGGACGTGCCAATAAAGCCTTTTGTGGAACACGATAAATACTTTGCACAATTCGTCAATAGTTGAATGACATAATTTGCAAGGTTTATTAACGTTTTTGTAGATATAACAATTATTATTAATCCAATTTTACTTTAAAAAGTTTATAGGCATTAGTTTTTATTCATCCGAACCATAATTTTATAGGAGTTAAAATTAACATTTTTGTATATACCTACTCATACTACGGACATGTCGAGGTTTAATGTTATAGATACTCATTATTATACCCCAGCCACACGACTCGACGAGTGGTATGGGAAGTGACGAGGGAAGTAGGCAGGGACGTAGTGTGGCCACGTTACTCGTCATGCCACTCGTCGTGCTCATCGTCCTGCTCACTGCTCCCTATTTTGTCGGCTTTTGCATGGGCGTCATGGAATCAACGGACTAGTTAAATTAACCGTCTATATGTACACTCAACGATCTACTCGACTCGACTAGTCCATCGCTCACCAATGCAATAGTTGAATTCAACGGCCAAACAGTCTTATTGATAAGAATAAATTCTTTTCTTTGAAGTTTTAAAAAAAAAATATTCTTGGTTTACAAGACCAATGTTTTGAATTTAAACTATAAAAACAAACGATAATAAGTTTTTTAGTAATACTTTTTTTAGGGAGTATTTTTTTTTTAAGAAAGCATAAACATTTATTAATTGTTTTATTGAGATTAGAATTTATTGTTTTAAGAATTTATTTAATAATAGTTATAGTTATTTATTTTACACATGGACTAGTCGAAGATTTTAACTAGTTGAACGACTAGTTTATGAACGACATTTAACGATCTAGTCTCGATGATGAAAAATACGTCGACGACCCATCCCTAATTCCCTAGTGAAGAGCGTCGCGATTAATCGCGCGAGTAGAGCAGTGTGTGGCCAGACGGCAATATCGAGGCGAGCGGCAGCGCGATGAGCAGGACGAGGAGCAGGACGAGTAGCAGGACGAGTAGCATAGTGTGGCTGGGGTATTAGAGTAGCGTGCACTTCAATCACAAGCACGCGTAATGATGATGTATCTAACTGGTTTTAGATCGCGTTACACCTAATTAGATATCCGAACCTTCCAATCATAGTCATTAAAGTGGAATAAATTTTGTTAATAACTGCACTACTTATCCAACACTTGTAATGTGTATAAATATTTTGATTTTAATTATTGAATCCTTGAATTGCTTCGTGATTACATAAATGCATCGCTACTGTAATTTTGGAAACGAAACTCCAGTTATTTACATGAGACAAGGGTAATGGAACTATTCTGCAGATATTTAGGTATATATATCGATATTAGTCAATAATCTGTTCAAGTTATTCATTATTGTATTGCGATATCTTTCGCGAGGATATCTTATGAAAGTGCAATACGTTATACGATGATTTAGAATTATAGAAAATCAACCATTACCTATTGCTTTATATATTACTTCTTACATCGTTTAGAAATACTTTAATATAGCATAATAGTTAATTACATACATTTAAGCAGAACATCTAAATAATCTTTAAGATTGTCGAATAAAGTAAAATCAAGTAGCTAATTTATCATTGTTGCGTGTCAACATTACCTTATTACATTATAGATTGTATTTAATGCTTAGTTCATACACATTCATAAAATATAAATAGCATACATATAACTTCCGGATATAAGCGATTAATCACTCAAAAATTAATCGTTCGCTCAAGGTAGGTAGGAATTAATTAAGAGTAAAATATAGTGTTTTGTTAGCAACGTGTATATATATATAAAATAGTCAACATCCTTATAAAAAAATCGATTCAACCTGAAAATTAAGTAACAAAGAGAAGCAGCTCTACATATCAGTACACCAGTTAATTTGATGGATATCAAACATATAGTATGGTGGTTCTAGATTCCCGAGCAACGTTCACATTATTGCATTATACCCGTACCCCATAAATTTGCTTCGAGTTTTTTGTTGGCCTGTGTCTTGATTGGCCTCAGCAGCCCAAATATGAAAGAAACAACAGAATTACTCGCACATACAAAAAACGTCTATTAGGTACATAAAATATACCTGGAGCGACGGTGTCACTAATGTAAGCGAAGACGTTATCACAGTTGGCAGCGTGGTGGGCGCTGGATGAGCGCGTGTCGTCGAGGACAATGTTGGTGAGCAAGGACGCGGGTCGGAGTAGCTCACGGGGGAAGTAAATGCTTCTTACCTGAAATAGTATTATAAAGATACTTTTATTATACGCACACGACAAAATACGAAAGAAAAGTTTATGACGATTGACGAGTAATATTTTCATAAAACAAATTTAGTTGGGTACGGCTCTGTGTGATTTTATGAGTCGTTATATTGTATGATTAGTTTTTACTAATAATAATTTGATCAATTACGTTTCCAATAGAAGAGCAAAACCTAAAGCTATTAGTTTTAACAGTAGAACGTCGACATTCCAGAGCGAGCCTAACCCTAAACCTAAGCCAAACCAAAATCGGCGAGGTTACCACACCCTACAAGACCGGAACTGGCTAAGCTTTATCTCCTTTCCAGTACGCAAAAGGCGTTTTCAAGAGTATTTGAATTTTGAAATATAATAGGTATAAATAGTTCAAACATAAATAACAGAATCAGCTACCCTTAGAACTCTACTATACTTATCTACCTACTATACATAAATAGAATATAACTTTAGATTTCAAAATAATATCTTAGACCTAATGTTTGGTAAAACGTACCCGTATCAAGGTTTATTTTTCGTTACTGTCAATTCGCAAAAAAATAAAACGAATAAAAACCCACATCAGGCAAACCCTTTAGAAGCATGTGAAAGAAACGACCTCGTCGACCGCGGGCATATACATAAAAGGTATATGCAATAAAAAGTCATACTATACCTACAGTAGCACTAAATAAATATAAAAAACACAATGTACTGGCTATTATCGCATAAAAAGTTGTGAGCATAAAATTATTTTGATATAACCGAAGATAAGAGTTAAATAATTTATCACCCATAACTAGATAGAGGCTTTAGCATATAATAATACCTAATAAGTTCCTATTGAGTAGTACCTATCGACTACAAAATAAATATAATATTGTAAAACTTAAAAAAAGGCAATAACCAAACAAAACAAATCAAACAATGAACAACAGGAGATATTCAGTATGTAATTTATTGTCGAAAATCAAAGCAATACAAGGCTTGCACGTTTTATAAAGATAAAAGAGTTAATAGTTTGAATAATTTATTGATATAAATAGATAACCACAATTATTAATTCATTGTTACAAATTCAATAACAGGTTGTCAATAATTAAAACATGTATACCTACCTACTGAGTTACTGAGTACTGACAGACATTTAAGTTTACATTTCTAGGCGAAAAATTAATTTATGTAATGTCATGGTTTATACACGGTTGTTAAACATACATTATGTATGTATTATTACGATTATTTGACTCAACCTTTAGATTCTACATTAAGTCACGATTTAACTTAATTATAATCAACACAGCCTGTTGGTATGCTATAATCAAATTAATCTAATTGCTATGTTTGTGTAGCAATCAATTCAATAATATTAAATTGACTACATGAATTAGACTAAAATATGATTCGTTTGGAAATAAAAAAAAGATATCGTCATTGTAGAGTTAGATCCTATCCCACAGAGTTATCGTATATTTTATTATTATATATAATAGCCATCACGTCCCAATGCTTACAAATTATCATTTTGAAATAAAAAGTCAAAATAAATATATAATATTGGAAAATGCCTGGCGCGGGCGTGCCGCGTGAAAGATCAAGTAACATCAGACATAGTCCTGACCAACAGATTTGTAAACGGCAAAGCAAATATAACGTTGATTTGCTAATAATATAACGAGTTTAAAAAGTCAATTCTACCATTTACGGTTCCGTGTTAAAGCATAACAAAATAATCTGAGGTAAATAACCACGGTTACATAGCTTGCTATTAGCATATTTAATGCTACACGGCATCATTTTCTATTAAATCGGAAATGGTAGTCGACAATATTTTTTTTAATATCAATGCTTTACAGTTTTCCTCAATAACATTCTGCTTTAACCTGCTGTTAAATGTTTTTATTGTTAACTTTTATATTTTCATATATATACAAGACCAATACCATAACTACAAGAATAGATTCCGAAGAGGACAAAGTCAAGTCGATACTCGATACATTAAAAGTCCTACAGTATAATCGATAAAATGGATAGCAATAATATTAACACTTACACTAAAGTATTATGTAACATTTAATTTTTTAATTACGGTTTGGTATTTCAAATAAATTGGAAATAGTTCCATAATTTGGAATAGCTACACCAAATCATTCAATTACTGCAAGAAAATATATAAATAAAAATGCTAAACGGTGCAAATAGCATAGGTACTGTAAAAAATGGCCGCATTCCTATCTAACACATTCCACAGATAATTCAATTACCTACCCTAATCATGAAGATTAATAGCCTATTTCAATATAGTTTAAATTATATGAATGACCTTTATGCATAATACGCTTTATAACGATATAAAAGGTCTTATTCTAGTCACTCAAGTCTTAACCTATGTCGTCTATTAATTAATTGGTAAATTGAATTGTTTTCCAAAACTCATATAGATATGACTCTTGATGTTAACTCGAGTAACTCGTTGTAGTTTATTTAAAATAATAATTGTGTTGCTCATAAGTCATATGCATATTTGAAGGCTTCTCTACTCGCAAAAAAAATGTGAATTATGATATCTAATGTTCTATCAATGATCTGCAGCACTAATTTCCATCTCTTCTTTTAATATTTACCATTACCTAATCAGAGAGAAACTAGAAAATTAACTGAATTACATACCAAACGATCAGTAGCCATGTCGAATACAAGGATCTTCGGTGGGCATACTCTTCTGAAATCATCAATGCTGGTCAACACACCGGCGTCCAAGACCCATAGTCTGTTGCAACGGTCAGCTCTCACTCGGTACACGGAAATCAGTCCTGTGCAGTTGATGTCGCCTCTGCCGGCTGTGTGCCATGACCAATCTGGGTAGGCCTGTCAATCAAATATAATTAAATACAAATGACTAACAGCTACATTGGTTACAATAGTTACCTACATGCTCATTATAGGAATTGCAGTGTTAAAGGTCACATAGGGCCTATTGCAAGAGTTTATAGTCTGTAGTTGAAGCTTTGAATTCGATTAAAAATGTCGAGGAATTGTTACTTATTAGCAGAATATTAAATACCACTGCTTCATTCGTATTATTATTACTTTATATTCTATAACTTAAATATGAAATCATATTATTAATGCCTACTCTATTTAAATAAAAGGTACTATGATAATGACGTAAAAATGAATCGCATTATAAAAAAAGTATTTTTTTAATGGAGTTATTCTTTGTTGACATTGAAAGATTTATTTATAGAATGTATTGTTCTACTGAATGACATCGATGAATATTTGAACAAGAGATAAGAAAATACAAGAATAAGTTCATGCCATTCACTTGCATCGCGGTCGATAACGCATACCAATTAATCTTATGAATAAAAGATGTGCTGTGTCGAATTTAAAGTATATTTATAGTGTATAAATTTATTTAAATCTAGACAACAATAGATTTTAGAAAACGAGTTACTTAAATACTTATCTACATTACTATAACAGCCTTTTACTTTTATTATACAGTACAACATAAATAACCACTTAGAATTGATATAAAAAGTTGTATGAGTTATTATTTTTTAATAGCTCCTATTGTCGCCAAGGTCAAATTAAAGTTTTGCTCGCCCTTCACGCTTTCGTATGGCAGTAGTGCTTATCGCATAGTCGTGAGCAACAACGCGAGGCCGTAGTAATGGCTCTTTGTTACTAAATATTATCTAAATGATTAATTATTTTTGTCTGTACCACAATCATATTTTGATTTACAGTCGCAGATAATTAATTTTAGTTTATTTTTTTTAGATCACATCTCTTCTACTGCTTTCTACAAATTAACAGGAATAATAGCACGAAGAGATCAATCCTTATTTACGAATTTACAAACATTTCATACAAAAAGAAATAGAAAATGCTTATATAACCTGTCTCAAAATATAGTCTTGATATAAATTCATGACTAAAACAAAGTACAATATTGTAATTTTGTTATCCGTCATCTAAAGGCTCTGCTTATTGCTAACCGACTACGTGTAACGAAAGTGTAATTACTGTGTCGTGATTGTGCAACTTTGGACTTGTTTGACCATAAGTGTCATTGAAGTAAACGTTTTTGTGTTCCAGTTGTATCATAAAACATAAATCCGACCTACAGAGTTTATCTTTATGATCGTAATTTGTAATGCCGCGTTCGAACTAGATTGTTAAGTTTGCGATAGAATTAGATTCCTACCTCCTAGTTACAAACACGTCAATTCACAACTGAACCTCTCATTATTTATTGATCTATTATCGGTAGTTAGATCTCTATCAACTAAGAATGGAGACGAACATATTTATTGCACATTGTGGAACATTAGCAAAATCTGGAACCAGCGTTACTATGCTACCTAATTGTATAGACGCAACATATCATTTTCCGTGCAAGTAATTTTTATAATTGAAAACTTGTTTTATGGACGGAATTGGACGGTAATTAGCACATACTACGTAAATAAGTTACATAAAGTAGAAAGTACCTGAAGAACTGGGCTGACGCCGGGCGGGAGGGACCGCGGAACCCACGCGAGCGTTGCGGGAACTCCAGCGCGGAGACGAGGGATACCCAAATATAATCTGTCCCATCCAATTTCTAAGCCCGTAGGCACGGTGTTCTCGGGCTGAAACTTCTCCAACAGCACTGGGTCTGGTGGGAAGTCGAATTGTAGGAAATTCCATTGATTGACAGTTTCCAGAGACGCACTCGCCACTGCTAGGCAGGCGAACGAAAGTATCGCCTTTGGCCACATCTGCAACATAGATAATATAAAAATGTAGCTCGACGATTCTCATAAACGACCATTAATATATAAAAATACTTACCGTAAAATTGAAATCATGATCGCAAAAAAGATATTTTTGCAAAAATTACTGCATTTTTTTAGGTAATTATAATGTGACAAACTTTATAAAGGTTATTCAAATAGGACAATAATTGTAAACCAAAAGCTTTTATTTGCCTTTATCGTAGCTGTACGATAAAGGCAAATAAAAGCTTCAGTGCTGACTGAGGTTTTACATATCTAGTAGATAGAGCGTCAAACATGTTTCCTACTTTTTTGCAAGATCGTGTTCGATAATTTAAATATTAAATATGATTTATACTTTACAATTTCATGATAATTTTTATATTCAAACTTACGGAACAGTTTAAGCATTAAGTAATGTAATAGATATTTATGTAAAACTAGCGGTCCGCCCCGGCTTCGCCCGTGGTACATGTTTACGTTTTCTCTACATAAGAACCATCCTCGTACTTCAAGGAATATAATAAAAAAAGAATTATCGAAATCGGTTCAGCCGTTCTCGAGTTATGCGCTTACCAACAAATTTTGCGATTCATTTTTATATATAAGACTAGCGGACCGCCCCGGCTTCGCCCGTGGTACATATTTACGTTTTCTCTACATAAAAACCATCCTCGTACTTCAAGGAATATAATAAAAAAAGAATTATCGAAATCGGTTCAGCCGTTCTCGAGTTATGCGCTTACCAACACATTTTGCGATTCATTTTTATATATAAGAAGATAAGTACCAGTTCAATACTATCTTTACCTATTATAATTTAAAATTCATAATTTAAGGGGTAATAAGCTAGCTGACTACAGCATATTTTATGTTCTCTGTAACGAGGTAATAAAATTTTAAAATATCTTGATACATTTAATTTTAACGCAATCTAAACGAGCAATACGTGAAATAGTGTAAATTCTGTAAGCGCCATTATAAAAATCCATTGACATGTTTAGAGATTTGCGCATAACTGTGATAATATCTCTATTATGCAACGCTCACATAACAGCTAGATAAGTTTATAATGGCAATGAACCTCATCATTTATCACGACTTTTACTTATAGATCAAGGACAGTGTACAATTTATATTGTCTTATTGAATTATCATTGTACGTTCTTATAACATTCATAAACATAACTACAGCTGTTATAGTGATTTTCAGTACACATTCGATTTAATTTTACTTAAATATAGTATTTATCCTGTAATAATACGGTGTGTCATCATGTGGATGCGTAGGTTAGTAAAATTTGGATGATAACGTAATAGGATATTTAATGAAATACTTTTATTTCCTATTTTAAATTGTTTATTTCAATTCGATTTTTTCCCTCATCTCTCAAATAAACTTATGTAGTTGCTAATAACGTCTTTAAAGTTCTACGGTTACCTGAATACGGTCTTATATTTACATAACTAATATCGAGAATATCATTAAATACATTAAATAAAACTTTCTCTGAAAGTCACAGCAAGGAAGCGTAATAACAAAATATAATCAATACAGGACAGCTCAATAATTTACTAATTAAACCATTACATAACTATAATTGGTAATCGATCACTGAATGACCTGCTTCTGTCAAATAAATTGAAATACGACTCTTATATTGGCCGATATTATGTTCCATACATCGTATCGCATTAATCGCAACGAAATAATCTAATTACGCTAACTTTTGAAACACATGCCGTTAGCAATTTCGGTCCAAAGAACAATGCAAGTGATTTAAATGTCACCGGGTTGTTTCGCTGTCAACATGTCAACAGTTGAGTAAGTTCAGAGCATAATGACGAATAAAATATTGTGAGTAATTTATAAACAAGGTAGAGCAATTCTATACACGTTTGTGTCGGATGTGTACCTTATCATCATTTGAAGTGGTCATGATCTTAATCATATATCCTGTCCCTTGAATTTTATGTCTGCTTATTTTATTAGAAGTTAAATATAGTTAAGCTTATGATAACTGTTTTCATGAAATTCAGCACGTAGAAATCGATTTAATATCGGGTAGAGTCAGAAAAGTTTATTGGAAAACATGATCCAAAATTTTATTCGTAGGTACATAAAGACAAAAAGATATAAATTAGTAGTCGCATGTTTAAAATGAATATCGGTCTCAGTTAATTGACTAAATGTGTTTAGGCATTACGCGAAACAATGCAGGAAATTATAGCCGTCCGCGTTTTTAAAAGTTTGCTCCAGTAACAGTATGTCTTTAATAAATTCTTGTATTTGTTCCAAGGCTAATGCTGTTATCACGGAATGTTTAATGATATCTAATAAACACTCACCTACAATTAAGGCTATTTATTTTTTATGTTGTATATTATAATTTATTTATGATATTAGATAAATATCTTTATGAATTATTTTATATTATATAAAAAATCATAGCTGCAATGCATGTATATATAACGTCTAGTAAGTTCAATTCGAGTTATCTTAATATGGCAATGTAAAAAATGTATGTATGTTAAACTCTACCATTTAGAGCATACATAATTACATTTATCTATTATACATATATTTCACCCGCTGGCGTTAGGTAACCTAGTAATGTATAAAATTTATTAGATACGGAAATGTAGCCCAATTGCATGAAAAACTAACATATTTATATAAATATAAATGAAATAATCATCATTTGTTCCACTTGCTTGAATATATTAAATAACAAAATAAACGTTATTCAGGCCGGTTTGTATAAAGGAAATGAAACAACACGATCTCTTAATAGTTAGGAAATCACGTGGACCCAATTGTGTCTGCAAAGACGAAAATAATAATTCCAAGTAAAGCCCCTCTCAAATAAAGCTGCTAGTAACCAATTACTAATTGAAATGTCCCATTATTTTGTTTTTAATAATTTGAAATGTTTCTAATAACATTTAATCTTCTACTATATAAAAATAAGTCGGGTTTTTCTTCCTGACGATATAACTCCAGAACGCACCAACCGATTTCCACGGTTTTGCATTCGTTGGAAAGGTATCGGGCTCCGTGAGGTTTATAGCAAAGAAAAGGTGTCTATGGTGGCGAAACGTAGTTCGCCCGGTTTGCTAGTTGTTTTCAGTAATCTTATTTCCAAAGAAATGTAATAAGCACAGGTAATTAAATTTTCATTCTAAAACTGCTTTGAACAATAAGCTCAAAAAGTGTGACTAGTATGTGTACCTACCCTTATCCTGTAAGTAATCGTGGATATACGCAAGAAATATGCTCGTACACTTAAATAAAATCTTTACGTAAAAAATATTTCAGTAATCTCGAGAACTAGGTACTAAAGCGATTTTGAAAAGCTAATACGATGTTTGTTCTAGGTACATATTGCTTACACAATTATACTGAATATGTTTATTATTGTTTCGTTTATCTAACATCTTATATTAAAATTAACAAACTTTAAATTTTTTTTTTGTATTTAAGTGTTTTATGTGTAGTTCATAAATCAAATAAGTACTTAACAATAATCGCTACCTTGATAAAATTACCTTCACCTTTCTACATAGAATATTTCAAGAACTGGATATAAAATATATTTGTTAATAATTTCCTTTATTTCGTGTAAACATGTTATAGGTAATATAGCACTACGAATTGTCCTTGCAATTACCAAATAAAATGTACCAATGTTACACAAAGCCTTCACACCCGTTACTAATATTTCACATATTAACATTTGTTTAGCATAAAATTAATGTGTAATTAGACTACTAGATGACCTTCACTATATGTATTAAGTGTTTTGTTTAATTGATCATGGCGTGTAATTAATCAATACGCGTTCGACGGGAAGCTTAAACAAACTATTAGCTATTTTACAAGTGCTTAATAATAGCATAATTAGTGTTGAAAATATTCGAACATAATCCAACAACCTTAACATCGATTTGTTATACTAGATATTAATACAGTATAGTACATATTATATTATCTGGGGTATTAAATACATAAATAGTGCTTGAGTCGTTTTGTTTATATTCAGTTTTCCTTTAATATAAATAATATTTGTATATTGTTGACAAAAACAATGTTTATCTCTTGCTTGATTAACTTAGAATAAGTTGAATGAAGTGTAACAACACTTATGTAATAAGAGGATTTTTACTATGCTGTCAGGTTTTCATATGTAGAGTTTTAGAAACTTTAGTGAATAAACAGTTTTGAAGCTTGCATAAGCTAAAACATTACACAACATAAATATGCAAATATGATATGATTTAAAGGACACTTGTCGATTTCGGTGATAAAATATGAAAGTGAAATTTTATAATCAAAAAGTATTTCCTGTACTTCATAATAAGACAATGTGTCGGAAGAAATAAGTACTAACATAAATTCATTTTTTATTGCCATTAAATTCCCACTATTGTATTTAACTTAGGTAGGTACAATAGGGCTTAAAACATACTGCCCCAATTACATGTGAAAACCGTCAAATCGAAACTTTGTGAATGGAGTAGGTACAGAAATATATAATTGAAATGAATTTTTATTTTAATGGTTACAAATGCTAATCTCTACGTAGGCATGTCGTAGCACTAAGCTTCGGTACTTCTATTCATTTAGCCTACCTTCTTTACATGTTAAATTTTTAATATATTATTTAGATTAAATCCAAGTTTCATGTACTAGTTATACCTGAATACACTCTAATTTACATGTTTATTGATCCCCATAAAGAGTTAGGACATACTCGCATCGACCTAGGCATTGTTATATTCCGTGAGACAATTCACGCTATTGGGCTCTAAAAACGCCTGAGAACTATAACAATGTTCATGAAAATATCTTTTTTTTAAAGATTCTCACAACGTTTAACGTTCTTAATTGCAAAATTAGTTAATTGAAGCTATGAAATATAAGTTAAAATTACAAAACGCAGTTTATGATTTTAATTAAACTTTATGAAATTGTTATAAAATTCTTACACATATGTATTACTTACAAATAAGTATTTTATTCTGTCCCGTACAATTTTTTGGAAAAATAAAAATCTTAACGTGGTAGTATCATAAGAATTGAATGACCCATTTTTCAACCGATTTCGAGTAAGAGAAGGAAGTTTATAATTAGATTGTATTTTTTGGATTTGTTTTTAACTTTCTACAGGATGAATCGAATTTGATGATTCATTCTTTTAATAATTAAAATTTGTCTTTTTCTATAATATGTATTTAGTAAATACATATTATATAGATCAGTTTAAACAAGAACAATTCTAGAACAATGAATGGGTCATTGAACTTGAGCCGCGTTTATCTGTATGCGAATTTTATATTATGCGTAAAACCGAAAGTGATTCCGATTCTCAAGTAAAAGTTTACGTGAATGACATACTTATTGTTACGTACTAAACATACCTACATGTGCAATTAAATAGATCTGTTTCAACAAACTATACATGGTTCTTATTACATTTAATACCATCTATTTCACGGTCATTTGATTATAAATAATAATCATTCAAGAAAATTAGATTATGACCTTATAATGTGAGCGTCTGTTTGTATGTGTAACGAAGTATAAGACCGAATTGAGATTTGAGACAAAATTTTTAGATACAGCTTTAAATTTGTCATCACGTTTTAAACCCAATGCAGATGCTTGTAGCCTGTAGGGCTCATGTATTATAATGCTTTAATACTTATGTATATAACTCTCTACGCCACCCACATGTTACCATTTATGATAAGGTTACAGATCCCCTTTCGCTAAATATAGTTTTTTTATGAAACCTATATAATATATGTTTCTTATAACGTCGACTGCATAACATAAGCATAAAACGCAATTCTAAATATCTTATTTTTTAGTGTTTTTCATGTACATTAAACATAACTTAATAATATACTGAATGTCTTTTATTCACGATTTTTTTTTGCTCTCTGCAATATTTATAAAAACACTTAATAGGTTGTCTGAATAATAATTAATTGTATTATCTTGTAATCTATTTTTTCTAACACTTCATTATAAGAAACTATTATAATTAAGTATGTACTTATACAAGTTGTATTCTTGG
This sequence comes from Colias philodice, assembly GCF_061535455.1. NCBI lineage: Eukaryota > Metazoa > Arthropoda > Insecta > Lepidoptera > Pieridae > Colias > Colias philodice. The sequence continues at coordinate 5,613,823 of NC_143093.1, forward strand.
GTGCCAGCAACTTCTAGATTGAGAAATTTGCTCTATTTTCGTATCTTTATGTTATATTGCGCTGTATCAGTACACCGTGGTTTTCACAGAATGAAGGCATACTTTCCGAAGGTTAACAGCTTGTATATTGGACTTTCAAACCCTTTTTGGATTATTCGTTACAAGAAATAATGAATTTTAAATGTAAAGTATACCAATTTGAATTAAAACAGAGCGTATGCGTTGAGCACGCGTGTCAGAAGTGAAACTTGTCGCCTTACTCCATAACGTGACTGTATTGCCATGACGCGACATAGAAATTTTGCTTCAAAATTTGAGTAGCACATTGTCCAAATTTCCTATACGTTCCATACATCACAATAAATACAATAACGTTAACTACAACATCCTTCACTTACATTCCGTATACGCATTGTTCCATAAATGTTAGTAAACACATAACTGTCTAATTATTTACACAATACTCTATTGTCTATCGTTCTGTAGAGGTATAAGATTATAATTATCTATGATATCGCATGCCTCTATTATTTGTAATAAACTAATAGCTTATTTTAATGAGAACAAACGATTTCAACGCGCGACTTATATTAATACCACTTTAATTTTAACATTATTTTTATTTTTAGAAAATCTTAATAAATGGTTGCATTAGGCTTTTAATATTTGCATCTTTATTTTATAATTATACTAAATTAAACTTAATTCAATAATTAATATATTTAATGAATTTTAAATTCATATTTTTATTTGTTAGATGAAATAAAGATAGAGCAATGATTAAATTTGGTTAAAAAAACTGAAATCCAAATTAGGTAAAAAAATATTTTACTTAACACTAATTAAATATTTAAACTTGAAATAAGCACTGTAAACAAATTGAACTAAGTATCACGGTTCAAACAATGAATGGGTCCATTATCATAATTGGCTTTAAAAAATAGTATCACTATACCTTTTCACCAATTAGTTGCGATCGTATAGCAGATTGGTTCACACGTGTAAATCCGCGAGCAAGGCAGGGAGGCGCGAGTTTGCCAAGCCCTCACACTCAACACTGAAAATGTACCAGAACGCACGACAACATTATGCGCCCCCCTACGTCAGTTACGGGTTAAAAGTAAAAGTGGTCAATCCTGAAGGCGTGGTCAACTTAACAATTCGATTCAATAAAGCCTATATTACACGACGTGTGTATCTATCGTGCACTTTTGTTTCATTTTTGACAAGGTTAATTTTATCGCCATTTTGCTTTGTATACCCTTGCATAATAGACTTTGAGTCTGAAATAAAACGCCTAATAACAATATAGAGAAATAGTAAATAATTAATTTTTTTTCGTTACCCAACCTGATATAAATTGTACTCATATAACGCCTACATAGTTTTATGTAACTTCAGCTATTACATACGAAAATTAAGATCTCTAGATGAACGAGTTCGCAATATATTTAATTCCACAACAATTAATTTTGCCGAACATACAAATAATACTTTGTAACTAGGTCACTGTACGACTGTAATACAATAATGAAGAATAAGGAAGCGAAATTTTTAACACAGGAAATTAACCAGAGCAATAAATATTATTTTAAAACAATCTTGTAACAGATGTGCATCTGAAGTAGAACGATAGAAAATTTATAAAGAATCATAAGCCAGAGAGCGGAAAACGGGAAAAGACAGTTTATTGTTACATCGACTGCGTTGGATTCAATTCCGCAACTTCAAATAATATTTCCCATGCTCGATCGTGTTTTTGTGTTCGATCAATAGAATTAACAACTTATGTGATGACAATACCACAGGAAACGAGAGCCCTACCCGCAAATATTTATATAACGTCCCACGTATGCTATTTAGAGCATAACAAATTTGGATCCTTGGCTTTATTATATCTTTCAATTTTCAAATCATTATATTAATAGTTTTTACAGAGCACATGACCGTCCTATTTTAAATTCATTTAAGACATATTATTATGTTTGAATGATTTATATGCTACGAACACTTCACTTTGCTCAATAACAATCCAAATGAATATATAAAAAGATATAGGTTCTATAGGTGATCTAATTTAAATTGAATGTTAGTAAATCAAGACTCCGAAACAGCCGAAGGCAGTATTTTGTAAATGCACTGCACGATATTACAATTCATGATTTTATCTTAAACTTATAGACATATTGAAATAAAACATTTCAATTATTACTCGCAATTTTTATAACAAATTATATTTTATATAATTACTTATATATTATTATATTATTACTTTATATTATACTTACTTTTATATTATTACTATTTTATTATTTACTTTACAATATAATATAATTATAGTTAACTTGACATGAAATTTATTAAAATATATAGGTATTAGGTATCTATAGTCCTAAACTGATAAAGGACACTAACAGATCATGAAGTGAATACTTATTCAGCTGCCTTTATATCCCTATTATTTTATCTTCCTCTCAAGTATCTGCTTTGAATGCATGCAAATTTTTAACTTCCTGTATGCCTGGCTCCTAAAAATCGCTGAAAGCTTAACCTAGGCGAAAGGTTACTGCTGCGATTTGCGATAAGTTCTGACTTCTAATACTATTATTTTAATTTCAAGGTGGTCATACTGTATAATTTTGGTGATTGGTATAGCAACAGTAACATTGACCTGTCAGTTTAATCAAATGGCCAAACATTGCAAAAAATACGAATATAGTGATAAAAAATATTATTCTTAATTGTTGTTTTCCTAACGTCCTACAAGTTAGGAAAAAATCCTGCCCATCATCCCGTCCTGCTTTAAAATAATCGAAGAATTAGAGTAACTTTAGTTTCAAACCTAACAAAAATAAAATATAATATGAAGAAAAAAACAGCATTTTAAATGCTCCAAAAACAGATGAATGTGATTCGCGTAACAACAGTTCATCGAATTCTCTTAAAATTAATATGAACCACGGTTGGCAGTATTTCGAAAGAAATAACTTGCTGATTGATTAATTGCCCGATTTAATTTTTGGACAAGTTAAACAGTTATACGTGATTCTTCTTTTCATGAAGATGTTTTATACGATTATTTTGATAAATTTTGCAGTATGGGTCAATTTTGTTTGGAGTAAAAATCACCCAAATAACATTGTATGGAGCGGTGGTCCATTACATATGAATTGTGAACATGGTGCAGATTTATGGATGAAAAGCAAATCGTATGAAAAAGATAACATAATTGCAATCAAAGCTATAAAGTACATGGATGAAATCTTCGTAAGCACACCCAGGTAATTCGTTTTTTATTTTTCTATGAGTAAGCACGTAAAGGTACGTTATAATAATCCTTGATTAATTCATTCACATCCGGCAATGTCAATATATGTATTTACTTTTCAAAATGTAAATCCGGGTTCCACAATTTTTTAAAGTATTAGTTTGGTATAGGTACTCAGATCCAAAAAAGTTTGGTGAAACATTCATATCTTTATCGATTTTTTCTTATAAGTAGTACCTAATTAATGTTATTAAAACTGTTGTAATTGACATTATCTCGACCCGACTTCGACATAGCTCCATTGCATAAATGCCGTTCAAAGTAAAAAAATAATTGCATTTTTGCGTTCACTGTCACTATGCGACCCTACTTATAAGCAACGCACAATGCAACTCATGCATAAAAAGTACTTCCTTATTTCGTGTCTGAGTTATCAAAGCACTACTAGTAGTTAAAGCATTAGGTATATCCGCCATAAAGTCGGTCGCCAGTATATTCTAAAATCCACTATTGAAGAGTTACTAGACTATGAAGAGTTGTTACAAATTCATCGTAAGCTATTAAACTTAGTTAAAATGTAAAGGATGGTATGTTCTAACTTCTGATATGTTGATCTTACTCTCTTATTGATTGTGAAATCATCATGATACTTTCCATTGACTTAACAGATGCGGGTAGAAATAACATCAACATACATAATGTGGATCATTGAATATAAAGTTACTAAAAATAAAACAATTGTTTGTTCTTTTCAGTATCGACAACCTATCATTGTTATTATTGGCATATTATGTATCTTTATAAATAGGTCATGAAAGTTTATTATTATTAAAAGAATATTCTTTAACACAGGTTAAAGCCAGGTGTTTTGGCGGGTGTATGGCTCTTGATTCAAGCAAATAAGGGGGTCGAATTGCAACCATTCCCAGAATTACGTTCGCACCATATTGCTGACTGTAGAGCTATACAAAACGTCATCGACATGCATTTAGATAATTTAGTAAGTATTTTTATCATGGAAGAAATTACAAACTAGAAGCTTGCGTAGTTCCCAAACGCAGAGTAAATTATATAAGTAAATAATAATTTTGGGTGTTTAAACAAACGTTGTGTATATTGGAGTATATTAAGTTTGTAGAAATAGAATGCATACTATAGTCCTTTCCACCTAAGATGATTTCTGTGACACATCGATTTTTGACACGTGTAGAGATGTCGGTTACTGAAATTGTATCAATTGTTTCCGATAATCGATAATATTCTATATGGAAATGAAATCGATTTGAATAAAGTACCAAAATTAGTTTTTTCGGCATTTCGCCAACAATTAACTAAGGAAACTTAGCAAAAAACAGCAACAAAAAGTCAACAATAACAATTAGTAACAATAACAGAATACCACGTAAAGTATCAATATAAAAATGCAACTTGTATACAAGGTTGACGCACTCGTACAGACGATTGACTCGATTGACAAACGATCACAAGATGGGCGCCGATTATATGATTTTCCAACTCTATGATTTTTCAACGATCCATTTCATGTACACGAATTGCGTAGATATTATATTTTTGTGTTATTATATTTTATTTTTCATTATATTAAACTAAACAATACTGTTTTTGATTTATAAGCTTACGATGTTTCATTTTTATATTTTTGGTAATAATGCCGCCATAAAATAAAAATATTATGCACTAAAATTATTTTGACTTTTTAAACATAAAATACGTAATTCGGAACACGATGAAGTGTCACAGGAATCATCCTAGGTGAAAAGGACTATAATGTAGAGATCTTCTTCAACAATAGTAAACGTATACCTGCATTCATTTATAAAATATATAAATTGTTGTGTTTCGTTTTCGTAGTAGGCTGTGTGTGACTATATTACATATATGTAGATAAAAAAATTTAACATTTTTGCATATTACAAATTATTGAATTTATAGAAATCAAACGTATTCAGGTATTCTTATACAACAACGTACCTATAGTTTTATATTATTTGTGCAAACATACTCGTCTAGAAAAAATCTCAAATTTTGTTCGATAATATTCAAAATAATAAAAGAACTAGAGTGGAAAGGCGTTTGCCATCTAAGTGAAACACGGAAAAGATTCAAAGTGATGTTCAATTTAATATATTGTATTTATATATAAATTCGTTGAATTAAATTTATTGAAATTCTCGTTACACTTACCAACACATGTTACGCTTACAGCGTTATGCACATATGTATTATTTCCAAAACAACTATCTACCACATCTTTTCATATTATCGAAATGGTCTGTAAACATAAGTTTGTGTGAGTATGTCCTGCTTTAGTAATTGTGTCAGACATTACGCAACTTATTCTGAAGGTTGTTACTTTTAAAATGAAAGTCAAAAATGAGTACTCAATACTTATTCAAAGCCGTTTAAAAAAACTGAAAATTATTCAAGTTTTACAATTCAAAACTTAGTTTTTATTTGTAAAATGTATGCCGATTAGTATCAGCATACATTTTACATTTTCTTTATAATTAACGAGAAGTAAAAGATTAATGTAGAGCCAATCTCAAAGATCAAAAACCAAGGGTTAAAAGCTCAGGTAAGAATTAATTATTAGCTAGTGAGCTTGATTAATTTCTATCATTCTTAATTTATAAATAAATAAACGAACTTTACCACATTCTTGTTGTTTCATTTACGATTGTTGATAAAATGAGAAAAAATTGTATGAGATTTGCAGCTTACCTAAACTGTTTCTTGTTATATTTTATAAAATAAAAAAAAATGTTTTGTTAGTAATTAAACTGAAACATTAATAAACAAGCAGATACCATAGGATGATAGAGTAAAAAGTAAAACAATATGAAAACACAATATGAAGTTTAATACATTTCAATTTTAGGGAACACACTTACTTGGGTCGTATGTTCTAGAAATTTTAAGGGAAGAAGCTTTTGTGATGCAAACCAATTCATGCGTTGTCATTTTGTCTATTTCTAAGATAAAATAACAACAAGTTTATGATGCTCAGAGAATTCAGTGAAATTTTCATTTTGAATCGTGTTCTATCAATCTAATGTACGTTCCTCTATATTGCAGGGAAATCTATGGGTTCTCGATAGTGGAATCATAGAGACTTTCGTTTCGCCCCGCTGCACGTGCCCACCAAAGATAGTGGGCATTAGCCTGCTGTTGAAGAAACTGACTAAACAAATCGATCTTTCGCATTTAACCGAGCCAACCTCCCTGCTACAAAATATCGTCGTCGAATACACCATTGCAGGAAAACCTTTCATGTATGACGATTTAATACTAACTTAGAATTTCACTACTATTTTTGGCTTCTAGAAAAACGTGTTTGACCGTTGTATTGGATTCTCCATTACACATTTGATGAAAGAACTGCTGTTATTCGACTTTTTTAACTCTTTTAATTATCGACTTCCCTATAGGTAATGTTTACATAATGTGAAAACTCTAATTACGTACAGTAGAAGGTTGCTTTTACCTTGAATGTGTTTTGAGTAACTGCTCTAACTAACGATATACATAGTTAACGCGATGACAAGTTCCTGCCTCCGGTAACGCTATTAGCTATGCTTAACGCGTAAGTGGTCTGGAATTTCATACTGACTCTATTATTAACGGTCCATAATATCTCAGCCTCAATAATACAGTTAGGAACAAAATATTAAATAAAAAAAAAGTGGAATACTACTACCACAGACTAATAATAATATACTGCTACTACTAATGTAATTGAGCATAATATCAGGAACAAGAATTTTGTTTGTAACAAATTCTTCTCGAATCGGTTCATCCGTTTGGGCTCTACGATACGATATACGGAGTACGGACTAACAGTTTCTACACAGTTTATTTTTACATGTCATGACAAAACGCAATACTGGTGTAAATCCATTGCAGGGTTTAAAATCAATGCAAAATTTCTTTATATTTAGGTAGGTATATTGTGGACCACTTATATAGGTCTGGGATATTACCTGCTAACCTAAACATGCTCACACGGGAAATACTTGGAAAATACCGCCGTCCTCATGAGCATTGGTGCGAATCACTAGAATAATTTTAAGTGAGTGAAAGTACTTTGCCTGTGCTGCTATTGTCTTCACCGCTTTGTAATTGATTCTCCTGGGCAACAACTCTTATGGTAGAGTCATTCATAAAGGAGTATCCCAAGACATTGATAGCGTTCCACGTATTTCATTCTTATTTATTTTCTCTTGTATGTAGGTGAACTATATTTGCTATCGAGTTACAAAATTCTAAAAGTTTGATCGAAAACACTATAAAATAACATAGACGTAGATCAATCGTAAAACTTTATGACTTGAAAGGATCCATAACCTTTTACTTTACTATTAGTCGAAAATTTATCCGTATTTCAATTACACAAAAGGAAACAATGATGACCATCAAACTATAATACTGATTATTTAGGTATGTCTCCGATGCATCTCGAGGTGCAATAATAGTGTACGACGTCGCAAAAGAGTCGGGTTGGCATGTGACTGCATGCTCTGCATCACCTGGAATCCAGCTAGCTCTGGTGAAGCGAGGGTTGGCACAATCCATTCTAGTGATGATTAGTCTTAATAAGCCTGGGATTTTTGAGCTGGATACCGGAATATTGAAAAGGAAGAACGCTCATTCAACATTACGAGGTAAGCGTAAACCTAACTAACATTTTAAAAGTCAAGTTTTTTAAGAATGAAAAAGCATGTGTGTTCCCTTTTCATGCAAAACAGCTGATCGGTTCTATATGAAATTTGGGACAGAAATAGATAATAATAGAAGGACTGAAGCTGCGGGTTCTAGCTTGTTTTCTAAAATATATTAATACTTTGCCTACCTCTTGTTACTCAGGAAAAAAGTATTGCAAGGTTGTTATGTTATACCATTGAACTATTGAATAAGCTTTGTATTTAAAAAGCTTATGTAGTGAATAAATTAATCCTGCTAAGTACAACAGACTGGGATATCTAGTCAACTCAACAAAGCTCAACAAATTAAATATTAATTAATCATATCGCATATATTATATCGTAATTGTTAGAGTATAGAACTTTTGAAATTAATACATTGTGATACCTACTTACAAAGACAAACCGGTAGACAAGGTTTTTGTTTAGACACTGTATATTGTATAGTGACTTGGTATTTAAGTGACTTTGTAAGATACCTATAGCTGACACTAAAAATTTGCGACTTTTATTATAGAGGAAGATAAATAATAGGTCATTTGATTATTTTAGTTACGTAGGTATATAATAGTAAGTAGTAGGTAATAACCCTGAAAAATAATATTGATGAAGTCAAGTTGTTCTAAATGTGTAAATTCACTTAAGATAAATCGATGTGAATACCGATGAAAAACTTTTATAACTCTATCTATATACCACAATATATTTAATTAACCGACTTGTAAATGGCACATGTCAATCAGTTACCTATAATTTGTATATGAGAATGTATCGATATTTCCTTTCACATTTCGTTAAAAAGGATGCAAACGATTAATTGCCATTTAAACATTGATTATATTAATATGACATTCACAAAGCTATCGATTGTAATCTTTTCCACCTATTTAACATCCTTTATTACTTCCTCTTGTACAATAACCGCAATATATTAATTATCATTTCAGTGTTCGGGGAGCAAACGAAACCGGTGGTATTGTTAGGCTTTCACGCACACCACGTATATTTGCGACACACGGATTGCACAGATGTACTCTCCTGGGATACACGCCTCATGTATAATTCATCACACTTGACGGATATCCATTCAGCAGGGCCACGACTTGTGCCTACGTCAGTCACTGCCGATCATAAACGCAATTTATTGATATTGGATTCAAACTATGGCGACGCAGTTCAAAGCAATGTTCCTGCGTATCATAGAATTACCTTTATAAGTCAGCCTTAAAACTGCAATAAATTGGAATATTAACTTTTGCGTGTTTATTCTAATAACCGCCCATAGATATTATTTTTGGCTAGTTAATTACAAATTACAATATTATTTATTAGATGGTAATTAATTGGTTGTATATACTTGTAATAATTATTTGCAACCTTCACGAAGAGAAAGAACTTGCAGGACACGTTTTAGACGCAACAAAACGTGTCTACCGCTTTATATTCAGGCTTTAAATCTAAAAGTTGTGATGTTGAGTTTCTAAAATCTCTAAATCTATCTACGAATTAGTAATGTCGCAATTAGATTTTTTTAAATTTTTCTTTTGTCGGATTTCTTTAAGTTCTAACTTCTAAGACGTAATATGAATATTTTATCGTCGTAGAATTTTAGGGTTCTAATTATGAGGGGTTAGGCGGTCAGCGAAAATTCAGATATTCGCGCCTGAGGTGAGGGGTGAGGGGTTCCGCGTTTAGTATGGAATCAACGTGCTCGAAATAAAAATCGTAAGCGCCATTCACATTTTTATAAAAAAGTGAATGAAAATATGTATTAAGTATTTCTAAATTTCGCTCTGTGTACTTAGTCACGAAATCGAGAAGTATGTATGTATCTATGTATTTGTGATTTTATACGAATTATTATCGTATAATACGGTTGTAATGAGCATTTATATGATATTTTAGAGGTAGCTTAAGGATTTTTTTATCGAGCAAAATATTTCCAATCGTGTTTTGGAAACAGTCATGAGTCATCCCATCACACATACGTTCTGTAAAACATATTAGAAATTTCAGTGCGAATAAACTTCAATATTTTCAATTATACCTAGCTCATAGATAACAGTCCATTTTACCATTTTCACCTACTAAGGGTTACGTGCTTTTAACCTATATGGTTAAAAGCACGTAATAGAATATAAGGGATATCTACTGTTCTTTATCTGTTATTCTTTGGTCTTGCATTTTGTAATTTAATACAGATTCCATTACAGGAGCATAATCTATAGATCCACAATCACAATCATCAAAGATGTGTTGGCAAGCGTAAAATAACTATCTACATATCAAACTTCTATCGACGCTCTGTGTACTTCTTAGTTAATTAATTATGAGTCTAATGATGCATTAATAATTTACTGAAAACCAGATAACAGTTTAATCAATTTTGTGTGTGACAGATAGGGAATTAGCACAAAAATCCTATCCTACCTAGGTACTAAGAGCCGATTTTTCAATCACCAGATAAACAGCTAGATAGACTTTATTCTTCAGTTAACAAAATATTCAATTTTTCAATAGACGAATAGGACTTATCTATCGAATAACTACGTTATTTGAGGAATAAATCTATTTGCCGCTCGCTCCAACGACCAGATAGCGCGCTATTCGACGATTATTTAACTGACGCGACAAATTTGGGATATGTATTTTCGTATGTAATATGTATGTATGTAAATGTATTTAAAATGGTACACCCTTATAGACCATGCGACCTTACACGTCACTTTTAGATACGCGACTACTGTGGCGACTACTGTCCAATGTAGCGCGTGGATAATCGATACTTATAATATTATAGGTAAATGCGAAAGTAACTCTGTCTGTCTGTCTGTTACTCAATCACGCCTAAACTACTGAACCAATTTTCATGAAATTTGGTATGGAGATATTTTGATACCCGAGAAAGGACATAGGCTACTTTTTATCCCAGGAAAATGACGCAATCCCGGAAATCCAACGTGAACGGGAACTATGCGGGTTTTTCTTTGACTGCGCGGGCGAAGCCGCGGGCGGAAACCTAGTCCGATAATATTTATTAATTATCTTTTTTATTATTTCTTTGCATGTCGCAACAGCGAGATTTATCGTATGATTTTCATATCTGGAGGACCGAGAAAGATTATAAGCAACGTTGGTTTAATGCTCTAAGTAAGCAACCGCTCCTATGGGAATTTTCTTAAAACGCACAGGCGACGCGCGCGGGCAACATCTATAAATTCATACAATCAAGTTGATCAAAATGTCTATATAAAAATCAATTATTGCAAAAGTGATTCAAAGGAAGCGCTGTAAATAATAATTACAAGCAAGGAATTTCTGCGAAGGCCTTTATTACTTTGTTACCGCTTATTGTTAAGAAATATGTTTGTTTACATCGCTGTTAATAAATGGTGGATGTAATTTTTTTCAGGGCTATATTCATTGCGGTCTACATACCTGTTATTTTTTTAATAATAAGTTAATAGTGGACTGAAAATTATTTTAACGATTTACTAATAGGTAAGTACTGGTATTTACACATTTCGAAATGTTAGGTAAATTTACAATATTCATCTTGGTTCAAAACTTTTAAACCGCCGAAATATTTGAAATCCAACCGTTTTCCCCAGTCTATTCTTTTTCAAATTTATAGGGGGCCAATGTGCATATTCAATAAATTAATAATTATTAACATTGGGCTATTCTGTAAGACCTTATACGCATTTAGTGGGAGAGACCACGCGGTCTCTCCTACTAAAAAAAAATATATAGTTACGTCGGCCTCCGTGCGTTGGTTGAAAATATAGCAATTATGTAATTTTATATGTGATTTATGTTATTAACCTTAAACAAAATCTTTAATTGTATCCTTTACAATAACTAATTTAGGCTGTCTAGACAATGCGCCTACCGAGTCGGAAATTACCTTCACTTAACGGCTGGAATTTCACCTTCACAAGTTTCAACTGTGTTCGTAATCATTGTAAGAATTAGGTCCTACAATTCACGAGGCACGAGCAATATAGAATTTCACAAAAGTACGTGACATTTGCATACATTATTGCAATGTGGTCTGTTGAATCCATGTTGAATCGGATTTACCAGTAGAAACTATTAGTGTTTATAAATTATCAAGTGCTAACTAATAACCTATATATAAAAATGAATCGCAAAATGTGTTGGTAAGCGCATAACTCGAGAACGGCTGAACTGATTTCGATAATTCTTTTTTTATTATATTCCTTGAAGTACGAGGATGGTTTTTATGTAGAGAAAACGTAAATATGTACCACGGGCGAAGCCGGGGCGGACCGCTAGTAACCTAAAAAATTAAACCTTACTATATTATGTATACCTAGTCGATACGTTAAACTTGTCGAAGGTAAGGTCCATTAATATAATATACAGTATTGATATCTGTATAAAAGGTCGAAAATATAAGATTGAGTGGACACAGACATCAAGTGGGGAAGTTTCGGGTGGTAAAAAACTGTAACAAAATAAATAGGGGAATGATGAAAAAATAAAAACATTATTAAGGTGCACATAACACTTATATTTTAACATAACGTGATATAGATAAAAATAAACATTTTAAATTAAAACAACGAACGTAATACACAATAATAAAACGGAGATGGAACGACCATAATATATTAAGTTAAATATCTCTGCAATAACTACACTATCTTGTATAAATCGTTTATTATCGAAATCATTTTCCATACCATACGAGTAACATGATCATTATAAACTTTTTGTTATAAATAATTTGAATACATTTGCAATTGGTCGTTTTAACCCCTTTAACACAAACAATGAGAGCCATTTCTACAAAAAAAAAAAACAATCTTTAAATATGTTTCTAATAAATAGGAATTTTGCTGAACACTACTAATTAAAAACGCGAAAATTCAATCATAAAGAAATATAATCGAAACTTGTTAATTTGTTTATATTTTAGAACCGTTTAACTGCACTAATTAGAGTAATATGGTTAAAGAAATAATGTTAATTACCATTCATGTGCAGGTCATGTGGAACAGTGCCGTAACGCTCAATGCACACTCGCATTACAACATACATTATTTATATTACCCTTATCTCGATTGTCTTTTAAAAATGAAGTCAATTTTAAATATTTTTTGTTATACTTATAAACATCACATCTTACCCCCTTACCTAGTGCGAATTTGGATATTTACACAGTCGACGATTCAACCCAGAATATCATTAGGTACAAGACCAATTACTTGTAAAACTGTATAAAGGCCACAGTATATACATTTTAAATCAAATCTGCAACGTCAGCATATATATACACAATCGAAGTATTTGCAAGTACATTGAGATATCTCTATAAATAAACCTCGATCTAATTAAAAAAGTTACTTGTATATCATATATACATATTATGACTGTAAGATCTTAAAATTGTGTCGAGGTGTTATATATTTAAAATCACAACTTCCCTAGAGCGAAGGCACAATTATTATATTGTAATGACAACATTTATTCTTACGCTGTTTATCTATACTTGATTTCACAAAATACATTTAGCCTTATCGACTACATATGAAAAACTAACATATGCAAGCAACAAACAATAACGAATATTACGTTCTCATTAGGCTTTCATTTAAATTGAAGTAAAATCTCTTAAAAATATTACTAGCACACTCATAAGTTTCGTTATGTAACTAATCAGAAAACTACTACATGAAGAATATATTTAGGAAGCTCGTTTCGTGTAAACGTAAAGTTATAACATACGTTTCGAAATATATGTATTTAAGTAGCAACCCTATTCCACCGTGGGAACACAACATTGAGTTTATATATCTATTTCATACAATAACGTAGCTCTGTCAACTATGCGGAATCCTCAGATCTAAGGTCAGTTGTACAATAAATAAAGCATAAGTATTCGTGTGGCACTCGCTGATCCCATTCAGCTGTTCTCACGTTGATATTCGAGTTTTCCAAACAGACGGTTTTTCTGAAAATATATAAAAATTATAGTAATGTTAAAAACAAATTTATGTTTTATTTTAGACTTTTGAGATTTGAGATTTTAGTTCGAAAGGACATTAAAGATAATCTACTAAAACCCGTTTTATAAAAATTATGGCAGACAGTTTATGATCTTCAATTGAATTTATGTACATGTATTTATGCTGTATCAAAATTGCACAAAAAAAAACTAATTTTTTTTCACCAAATGATGCCGTCAATATTGTTTCTATTTCTTTAAAACAAGTTCTTACAAGCAAGTTGAAAATTTGCCGTTTTTCATGTTATTGTTATTTTTTTTTTTTTTTATTATTATCATTAACTATTAAATAGGTACTTACTATAATTTCATGATGATAACTAAAGAACTCACCTGTCCTGTGAGATTCTCCGTTTATATGATGTCGAGGTACAATATATTTAGACTCTTGGAACATAGACAGCATGACGTCTTCCGTGGTGGGATGGTATTCCACTTCATTGATACTTGCAACGAGGGGCGAACTCTCGAAGCTTCTATTCGAATCTCGGGTGGAAGGTGAAGTGCTGGATCGTATCGGATAGTCCACAGATCTCGGACGTCTTGTATCAACGGGCGTCATTTTAGGGTTAACGTGCACGTCCTTGTGTATATACGGCTCTATGGGCCCGCTTTCGTTTTCGTAGTCGCTCAGTTCGTCGTTCGTTGCGTGTCCGTTCACTTCGACAATCAGCGGCCGCTGTAGTGTTGGTGACTGGATTATGGTGGTGCTCTTCACGATTTGCTTCACGGGCGAGTTGGAGGTAGATATTGTGTCTATGGTGGTTATGCTCTTCGATGGCGAGGGATTAGGCACGCTGATATCCGACTCGGATCCCTTATCGAGACTTGGAGCCTCTAATTTTGTATCGTCTACTTCTTCTTTGATCTCGCTAATTTCGTTCAGTTCTCCCGCCGGCTTCACATACTTCGGCATGCGTAAAGCCCAGTGTTCATTGTCGTCCGTGGAGCAAGAGTGCACGACGTTCGGTTTCTTGCGCTTGTAGAAGAGCATGTACGCGGAGTTGTTGACGAGTTCGCCGTGTGCGTTCTCATCGCTGACTGGCGTGACTCTAGAATCGTCGAACTTGTACCAATGGTTGTCGTATGGGTTTTTGCAAGCTGCCGTGTAGTGACCGGTTTCTAGATCGTCGCCGTGGTGGTAGCATATCGCGTAAAGGTCGTAGATATTCTCTTGTGGACTTGTTATCGTCTTAGAATGCCTTCGTCTCGGCGATCTCGAGTTTCCCGGTGATTCTACGCTAGTTGTGTTCCTGCGCACCAAGTGAGGAGTCATGTCGAAATCGTTTAGAGGAAATTCAACCATTGTTGTTAGTTTTGTACTCGTACGGCCTTTAGCTTGTCTGTAAATAATACATTTATATTGTAATTAATGTAAGTTAAAATACAACAGCACCAAGATTTCAATAGAATCCTTAGAAAGTAAATGGTAACGTCGAAAATATTGTACTTACTGCCGAAATCTTTTTAGATGTATTACTAGGATATCTGGAAGTGACCACAAGCCTAGCGTTTTCACAACCGGCATGTATCTTTGGCATTGTGGGCATCTGAAACAGAAACAACGTTTACTTTTATTTTAAGGCATTGCTTTAAAAGCACAAAAAGCGCCGTAAATTTTTATTTTCATACCTAAGTTGGAAATTGAGAGATCATAATGACAAATAATTGCTTAGACTGTGATATTACGGAGTAAAAAAGGGTTATTATACGCTGTTGAGCTTGTAAGCTGTGTGGTCTGGTTTTAAAATGCATTATTAATTAACTGGTCTAGCTTTAGTTGGAATAAACGTTGAGAAAATATGAAACATAAATTTCCAATAAAGTGGCGATAAATGTCATGTGCATTTTGTTCACTTTAGTAACAGTATTATAAGCGAAGGCTGGTCCTACGTAACTCGTATTATTACCATGATTAGTTCTGATTCATATCTACAAAAAGTGTAGTTGTGGTGGAGTAATTTCGAGTAAACGGATTTTGTTTTGAAATTCAACATACCACAACTTTACGTGACGTTACTAGTAAAGACTTATGTACATGAGAGACTGATAATGGTAATGCATTTTATAAACTTTCACATTTATTTAAGCTCACATCGCAGTGTACTATACTACTCAGAAACAACTTGAAGGATTTTTAGGAAATTTTATATGAATATTCGATACGTTCTGAGAATCAGCTGTAATTTATTTTTCATATTATACAAAAGTAAATTTTGGCACACGGCTACGCACACCCCGGACACTCCATACAAAATTATTATCGTTTTGATAGTTACACTGTAGAGACTGCAAATGTGTGTGTTAACGCTTTATGGTTGACACATTTGTGACTAGCGTAAAAAAAATTCGCGTTTTTCTGATGAAATACGGATGTATTTCATCAGATTATTCATTACGGATGTAAACAGCACAATATCTAACCAATTTTCTACAAAAAACGATATTCACAAATCCAAAATAATAAAATTACTTTAAGTCAATTTGATTAATGTTGTCAATCTTCGTTGCGTATCGTCCTTGTAGAAAAATGCGGACCATCTAAATAGTGTGATCGTGCGGGGTGAGGTAAGTGTTTAATTTTGGCGGGAGGCGGAGTGTCTGTTCTGTAGCGTTTAGTTGTATGTATTCTGTGCCTAAAGTTGACTTTTGTTAGAGAGTAAACCTTCTGTACGTAGCACTATTATATATTCTGTGTCCCCCCTCCGCGCCCACTCACCGCCAGGCGTCCTCCTGCGCGAGGTGCTCGGCGCGCGTGTAGTGCGCGAGGCAGGCGTGCAGCGTGAGCGGCGCCGCCGCGCCCGCCGCCGACACGTGCACCTCGCACGCCTCGCCCCACTCGCGTATTATACTGCAGCAATACATTCATTTTGACGTGACAACGTCTTATAATTCGAGAGCGCCGGCTGCACGCACGAAAAAACATGACTCATGCGGCGTTACCTCGCTCTGAGGCGTTCCATGTAAGGCATGAAGTGCAAGCGAGAGCGCGGAACGAGCGACAAAGAAGCACAATCGGACGTTGTCACGTTCAACTATCGTCAGTAAACCGACTTTACAGACAACCAATTTTTGAAGTGAAAACTTCTTTAGCAGCGTTGAGCACTTTTTGTGTAATGGGTATAAAATCTTAAACTCGCGTCAGGACACGTGACCTGATCGAAAGAGCGTAAGACGAATGGATATCAAATATGCTCAACGTTAATAATCAAGTTTTCACTTCTGCCGGCACTCCCGGAGTGCAACCCGTCTTTTTTTTATATTTATACTAGCTGTGCCGCGGAATTTCGCTCGCGGGAAAAAGTATCTCTATAGCTCATGTGCTATTAATATTCAGTAAATTCCTGTAAAACTTCATCCAAATCCGTCCTGCCAGCATAGCATGCGAACCACAACAAAATTTCTAGTCTCTGATACTTTATAATTTTACAGAACACTAGTAAATATTTTTTTCTGTATCAGAAAAAAAAATAAGTTTGGTTTAAAATCTTTAATGACGAATAAATATTTAATGTATTTATTGGAAATTTTAAATTAGTTTACTTACGTTATATTTTGTCATATTTTGTCATATTTTCATTATAATTTTGACAGTGTCAATCTTCTTCAGTAAAGAATTGAATAAACTAAAGCGGTTTGGCAACGTCGCTTCGTCACGTAGACAGCGGACGGACTCTACGACGAGAAATGTATCGACCGTGACGCATACGTTAACAATGTCGAAATAAATATCAATTTCAGAAACGCTTTGTCTCTCTCGCGAGATAATATGTCTTGGCGCGCATGCTAGGCCAGCAGAAATTATTTCGTGATAATAACAAACACACATACATTCGTCCTCACAATCTTTGACATTTATAATATAAAATACCTCTATGCAGTAGGATTAGCTACCAAGTAAAAGGTGAATCTGTACTTGCTGAACCGCGGTTCTTCTCGTGATTTTTTTATAATATATACACTATTCAATTGAACACTTGATTTGCTAGCAATTTTAATAAAAAACATTTTTTTATATAATTTTCATATAACATATTGGTGCAGAACTTTATACAACTCACCTATCTCGATGAACGGGATCCCAGAGCAGTTCAAGTCTGAGATGTGGGTACTTGTCGTGCGCGCACAACGCCTGCTCTACGTCCAGCGCGAACAATGGATGTGGCAACTGAGACAACATTTAATAAATTTAACAAAGTGGATCATATCTATCACAATTATTATTCAGGCGAATTTTTTGCAGGTATAAACTCAGGCATGATGTTTAGGAACAACATACACCAACTAATTATCAAAAAAAAAAATTTGCCATTTAATACACATTGTCCATTGCGTTTACACAGTACAGTGCAGTCAAAAACAAAAAAGGATATGAAAAAATTCAATGAATACAAAATTTATGTGCAGAATCTTGCCCTAATATTTTTTACTAGCTTTCCACCTGCGGCTTCGCCCGCGTTTTCAAAGAAAAACCCGCATAGTTTCCGTTCCCGTGGGATTTCCGGGATAAAACCTAGCCTATGTTACTCGTGGATAATGTAGCTTTCGAATGGTGAAAGAATTTTTAAAATCGGTCCAGTAGTTTATGAGCCTATTCATTACAATCAAACAAACAAACAAACAAAGTTTTCCTCTTTATAATATTAGTGTAGATTATAATTATTTTATTTTCCAATATTCTTAATGAAAAAAAAATTGGTTGTTTGTAAAGTAGGTTTACGATCGAGATGTTAACGTGATAACATAATGCAGTGGCAGCACTCGAGATGAGACGGGAGATCGGTCCGTCTCTCTCTCGTTATACCTGCGATCGCGCTCGTGAGGTTTTGGTGTGACACAAGTTTCTGAACATGTCACCCGACTGAAACGATTTTAAAAACGTTATCACGTTAATAATAAGTAAACGCCTACCTCAGGCAACAAATAAGCTGGATCTCTAGGCCGATGTGCCTCAGCGATCCTCGCCTTGAATATATCCGAACCCTGCGCTGTCTCTAACACTCTCTCGGCCACCACTTGGCACATCTCCTTCAGCATCAGTTTCTGTAGGTCCTGATACGAGATCTCGCGGGGCACTTGCATCGCGTACGGCGAACCTTTTCAAATATTATTAAAAATCAGAGGATGGTAGAGCAATATGATAATAGGATAATTATTAGGAATATTACGAGGATAGTTCATATGGAGAGAAAACGTCAACATGTACCATGGGCGAAGACAGGGCGAACCGCTAGATATGAATAATATTTTACTTAAATAGAAATAAGTTTGTTATCTATAGATTAATTATTATAGTCCTTTTCACCTAGGATGATTCCTGTGACACTTCATCGTGTTCCGAATTACGTATTTTATGTTTAAAAAGTCAAAATAATTTTAGTGCATAATATTTTTATTTTATGGCGGCATTATTACCAAAAATATAAAAATGAAACATCGTAAGCTTATAAATAAAAAACAGTATTGTTTAGTTTAATATAATGAAAAATAAAATATAATAACACAAAAATATAATATCTACGCAATTCGTGTACATGAAATGGATCGTTGAAAAATCATAGAGTTGGAAAATCATATAATCGGCGCCCATCTTGTGATCGTTTGTCAATCGAGTCAATCGTCTGTACGAGTACGTCAACCTTGTATACAAGTTGCATTTTTATATTGATACTTTACGTGGTATTCTGTTATTGTTACTAATTGTTATTGTTGACTTTTTGTTGCTGTTGTTTGCTAAGTTTCCTTAGTTAATTGTTGGCGAAATGCCGAAAAAACTAATTTTGGTACTTTATTCAAATCGATTTCATTTCCATATAGAATATTATCGATTATCGGAAACAATTGATACGATTTCAGTAACTGACATCTCTACACGTGTCAAAAATCGATGTGTCACAGAAATCATCTTAGGTGGAAAGGACTATAGTAAAAAATTGGGACTTACAAAATTAAGCAAGATAAAAAAAATTATGAATATTTTGACTCGAAAACAGTTTAATGAAGTGTATTTTTCAAATAAAGAATTAAAGTTATTTTTTTAAATATTATCTTACCAAATCGCTCGCCTTCCAACAAATTGACCCACAGAATTAGAAGGTACGGTGTAGTCGGAGTCTGCAGTAACGGTGGGGCCTCCATACAGTATAATGCGCCAAAATCAATTCCCGCTACTTCCCATCCACTGCGAGCGTTGCACCAACCTGTGAATGTGAATCAAGTGTATACATATCTGATATTAATTCATATATTTCTTATTGTCATAATCTGCCAAAAACAAATAAAAAAAATGTAATATTGCCAGTTTAATTTTTTGGGGAAGAGCATTTCAATGATACACAATATTCCAATGAAGTTGAAAAGTAACAAAGACTTACAAATAGCTATTTTTAAAACCATAAATTTTTATGAAACTTAAGAGTGAATACACTGAAAATTAAGAGCGAGAAAGTTGTGTTGCGAGAAAGCTTTGTTTTAAACACCTTGTGATAAATTCATGCATACTTTTGTTTTAAATTTATTATGTTACTATTTACAAATTTATTATAAAATACACAATGTAATTGATCTTGAATGAAAATACCAGTTTCATTAATTTCAGCGAGTATTATGTGATCCTTATCAATGCCAGTATCAGAATGCAGCGAGTTCCTCAAATCGTCCATTGTTGCACTCGTCGGCAGCTCCACACCAATACGCACTTGCCGTGGTTGTTGGTTCACATACACAACCTGTGAAGATAATTTCAATGAAAATTTCAACTTAGGATATATAAAAATTGGTGTATTTTTTTAGTTTTTACACGAAAATAAAGACTTAGCAATGGAATGGCCAATGATTCATTGTATTATTTATTTTATCCCTACATTTCGGTCACTGCAAACATGTTAGATAAGTATCTTGATGAGTAACACATTGTTTAATGGCAATGGACCCCATTTATTATATATTATATTATTTCTAATAAATAGTATTATTTTCTGAAAATACAACTTAAATTCGCAAAGTAAATACTCAATTAAATTTAAATTTTCTAAGCAGGTAATAAAAATGAATATTGTACCCATCCAACAAACCATATCATGAAATGTCATGATATATATTTATAATTTCAATAAAAACTTACATTAACAGGCAGAGGTGAGGGTTGCACTGTGACTGGTCGTGTAGGTAGTTGTACGCTGACACAATGAAACGGATCAAATGTGCATGAGGTCCGTTCACATTTTGCACATGTCAATGCTGACCTAAAAACGAAATTGTATGTTGGTAACCAATTATGAAAGGTGCTTACTTTTATAAGAGAACAATTCCATTTATGAGAGAAATTAGTTTTCGAAATTCATATTTCTTGAGAAACCAAAAACCATCAAAGCTGAAAACAGTTTAATAAGAATTCTATTCAGTTCAATTTGCATGTATTGTATGTATAAAATCGACACAATACCTGTATTGAGCTTGAAAAACTGCCTGTACAAAGGAACTATTTCGTCGCGCATGATTGGCTAACGTTTCAGCTGCAACAACCTCATCAGACTTTCCAACAGTATTCTAAAATAATAAATTTTTATGTAAAAATTGTAACATATTCTTCACAACATCTTTTAATTGTTCTTACTTTTATAGTTTTATATTTTTTCTTGGTAGCTGTATTTAAATCTTCGTGAACTTTATCTAGTAACCAAAATAGAAATTCTTGGGCATCATGTTGACTATTTCCTCTATACTGAGTGCCATGTCTCTCAACAGCTGCCTGTAAGAATAAACATAATGAATATTTAACAAGATATATTAAAAAGGTAACAGTCTAATCTAATTTTTTAAAACATGCATTTTATATTTAGTCGTCTTTATACTTTGGGTCTTGGGAACCATCCATTTTTTTTAAGCATATTGTCCTTAAAATGTTGTTACTATACATACTAGCACAGTTAAACTATCCTTTAATTATTAATTAGGTAAGCAATTACAAATATTTGACAATTACTTTTAACTTATTATTATTTTGGGTATTAACTATTTTATGTAATTAGTGGTATTTAATAATGAGTTTGTTATCACTTATCAGTAATTATAAGTCAATCTTCTTACATAAACAATAACAATTCATATCTCAATGTAATGTAGGTAATATTCAAAAAAGACTATGCATTTGTATGAAGGAAAAAAAAAGGTCTATACTAAAATATATTCTCAAAGTTTCACCGTTACTATGTCTTATTTCAATTTAACATTGACCATATTATTCCACAGTATAATTATTATAATATAATGAATATTAATGCAAATCAGCGAAGCGGACACCAAATATTATAATAAGGCTAGGAAACGAAAATTATAATTTATATAAATATTTATCAATTTCATCTTATATAGTGAAATTAACTTCAAGCCTTCAGCTACGCTCGTTTTATCTTAAAACCTATTAAATTTTACACTAAAACCTTCCTGGAGAAACACGCTATGTATTAATAAAATGCATAGTTTTAAAGTTTCAATAATACATAAGGACAGACAGACAGCAACTTTGTTCTATGCTACGTAGTGATGAAGTTTTGTGTTATATTATACCTTGAAAGCGATACTCATATCTGGTACATAGCGACATGACCACAATGCTTTAAGCAATGTTGCTAATTGCTCAGTCACTTCTCCTCTGGTCCCATATTTTCTTGAATTGATTTTATTTCTTTTTTGCAAATCCACCTGTACATTCGACAATATCATGAAAAATATCACATAATTTATTAATTAATGATAGTATAAAAATGTTAGGAATTAAAAAAAGATTTACAAGGAAGGAAGATGAAAAACATACATTCTATAAAAGACAGAATGTAAATAATTAGCAAAACAATAGCTAAGAATGAGGAAATTTTTGTTGGTCATTAATGATGCAATATACTACTGCAAATACTAATAAAGAAATAAGCTGAAGTTAACCTATCATAATCAATTTTATTTACTGCTTCTGGTACAAAAATAAAGTCTTAGACAAACTCACTTTGTAAAGATCAAGAACAAAATACTCCGCTATGACATCAGTGTGGGAAAGGCATTGCAAAACTGCGTTCATATAGCATGTATTGCCATGATTTTTGATACCAGTAGCTGCTGGGGTGGTACCTGGCGGCCATGGCGGTTCACCACTGCATGGAACTCTATCGGTATTCACGACAGCTTGCCCAGATTTAACCTGCATCAATAATAACAATCAGTCTTATGAAATACCTCACAAAATAAACAAAAAAATATCACATGACTTACTACAGTCGTGTTTACAGTACTCATATGCTGGGCGATTTTATTTAAAAATATCTTCCATGATGGCCTTCTAAACAACTTCCTTTCTAGTCCACCCTCATCTTTTGGCGTCGTTGCAACCACAGGAATTGCACTTGATGGCTTATTATCACTATCATTGCTTTTATTTTTACTGGAACTAGGTTTTGTTGTACCAAATGGATTGCGAGGTAGAGTAAAAGTACGTTTTAATCGGGATCCTTCCACCTGTTTTGATGTCATATTCGTTTCCGTGACTTCATTTATCAATTCACTCTCGGAACATGATTTTAAAACTGATGACAAATTACTTATAGACATAGTAAATATGAGTTTAAAAACTATAACATTGATTTAGAAAAGTGATTTGAAAAAGAAATAAGAAATTAATTAGAAAACATTGATATGTTTCTATGTTCGACTCTTCTGACATAAGGACCATTGCCAAATGCCAATTGTCTAATTACTACTATTGTCTATGGTTAATCTGATACTTGGCTTTTAGAAATGACATACGTAGCACTGAAACGTGACTGAAACGGGAAACCGCAGAACTGAAACCAACTGAAACTGAATGGAATTCAATTTTCATAGAACAGCAGAATTTAAACGTTATTATAGCAAATGATTTGAACCGTTTTCAACGAAACTGACAACTAACTACGCAGAAACGCCATGATGACATTCCCTTATGAGTTATGTGGCCGCTACAAAAAACACTGGATTCAACTTTGGCTGGCTTCACATTACCACAACGCGTCGTGAATATTTTCATTGGAGCTAAATCATGAATTTCGCGATGTGGAGCTTAAATTACTGTAACAATAAGTATCGCATGATCTATTTTATCCTTTGATCTAAGATTTTATCACTAAATGAGGGTTTTCAACCTCGGACGTAATAGATATGTTATACAGGGTGTACCAAAAAGTAGTGATGAACGGAAGCTGAGAGGTAGAAGACCTAGAGGGCTATCCGAATCACCCCCATGTATGTTATGCGATTTTTCGTATTTTCGGAGTTATGACGATTTTTTCAATTTTTCACCTATCGCCGAGTACGATGATATTTTCACTCATGCTGACGTCAATGATTGCGGAAGATGCTTGATTTTTTTTGTGTGCTAAGCTGAAAGATAGGCCAATTCAGTATGGTAACATTTACTATCGTTAGATCTTTGAATGGAATAAAAAAAAGAATTAAATGGCAAGAAAGATAAAATTACCCAGTATGTTCACCACTTCAAGGGCCCGTAAAAAAATAAAATCACATAAAAAAAGTTTTCCGTTTGACTTTTAAAAACTTGCTCTATCTATCAGATAGCTACTCTGAAAATTTCATTTTATTATTCAGAAGGCTTCAATCGAAAAATTTAAATCTAAATGAGGTAAGTGCAAAAATTGAATTAACATGATGATCATTAAAACCAATAAATAGGTGTTTAATTACCAGAAATTTTTAAAATAACCCCGCTGTTGCTCAATGCAAGTGCGACATCACCGTAAAAAGTTGTCTTTTAAATGTCTGAATGCCCTTTTATCATTTTTAATGGTTTCTTCTGCTACTATGAATTTCCGGGTTATTTCGTCCAAATTGTGGCAGTCTCTCGTCTTTGTAGTATCCCCACGGAAAAAAATGAATAGGGTTTATGTCCGGGGACCGTGCAGGCCAGGCTAAAGGGCAAAGATACCCTGAAAGATGGATTGGTCGTTGCAGCCTGCGCATGCGCCGGTGAAGCCTGCCTTAAAGCCTGGCCTCCACGGTCCCTCGACCTAAACCCCATTGATTTGTTTCAATGGGAATATTAAAAAGACCTCGGCTACTTGAGAGAATGCCACAATTTGGACGAAATAACCCGGAAATTCATAGTAGTAGAAGAAACCATTAAAATGATAAAAGGGCATTCAGACATTTAAAAGACAACTTTTTACGGTGATGTCGCACTTGCATTGAGCAACAGCGGGGTTATTTTAAAAATTTCTGGTAATTAAACACCTATTTATTGGTTTTAATGATCATCATGTTAATTCAATTTTTGCACTTACTACATTTAGATTTAAATTTTTCCATTGAAGCCTTCTGAATAATAAAATGAAATTTTCAGGGTAGCTATCTGATAGATAGAGCAAGTTTTTAAAAGTCAAACGGAAAACTTTTTTTATGTGATTTTATTTTTTTACGGGCCCTTGAAGTGGTGAACATACTGGGTAATTTTATCTTTCTTGCCATTTAATTCTTTTTTTATTCCATTCAAAGATCTAACGATAGTAAATGTTACCATACTGAATTGGCCTATCTTTCAGCTTAGCACACAAAAAAAATCAAGCATCTTCCGCAATCATTGACGTCAGCATGAGTGAAAATATCATCGTACTCGGCGATAGGTGAAAAATTGAAAAAATCGTCATAACTCCGAAAATACGAAAAATCGCATAACATACATGGGGGTGATTCGGATAGCCCTCTAGGTCTTCTACCTCTCAGCTTCCGTTCATCACTACTTTTTGGTACACCCTGTATATTTATTTACATATGAACAAAAAGCCATGTATTCGCATGTTCGAGGTAGATTAAAAACAAATTTAATTAAGTCCCAAAATTTTTGACAGTTCATGCATGACAGGCTAAGGAGGGGGTCGTTTTATAATTTTCGGACCCAATTGGCAATTTGTGACAGATCTTCGAATTTCCCAAGAAATTCGCGGAGACGCAGTTTAAAATAAATTATTGATAATATTTTACTAGTGCGGTTTGTGACTTGTGTATTGTCGTGATGGTGTGTGTGTTTTTGTGCTAAACTGGGAAACAGTGGAATGTTCTTAGTGTATTACTGTGCAATGTTTAATAGGTAAATATTATATTTATTTTTAGTTTACGACGAATAGTCGAATATACTATTATGTATAATACACTTTTCTTTATTTGCAGTATGATTTTTATATTGCAACTATTTACCGCTGATTCAAACCGCAAGATTTAAATAATATAATTGATATAAATACTTTAGATTTACATGGAGGCGTTTATATTATTAATAATTTTTGTTATTGTTATTTATAGTTGCGCTTTTTTCAGCTACAAACAAAATGTCTTCATTTGAGAAATTAAAACTGCTTATTTGGAAAAATTTTCTTCTTCAAAGAAGGCATAAATGGCAAACAGCTTTCGAAATATCGTCACCTGTGATATTTTCTCTATTTTTAATACTAATACGATGTCTTGTCGACCCGCAATCCAAACCAGATGTAACATACCCACCATTTCTTCCAACATACTTTAACATGAGTGAAAAACAATTGTGAGTATTATAAGATTGTTTTGTCTATATAAAGCCTTACTTAATAAATTAAGTAAAGCTATTCACCTAACCTTCTTTGAATGTATCCGTAGAGGAAATTTAACAACAGCAAGGAGGGAAGGGACATTAGCATTTTCACCAGACAATGCTCTCACAAGGAAAGTTACAGAGAATGCCATGGCTACAGTTGCTTTAGACAATTTAAATGGACTTCTTGTATTATTATTTGATACAGCTATGCTCCCAGAACCTAAGGGATTTAAAGATTCTGTTGATTTGGAGAAAGCACTAACTCAGCCCAATGCTATGAATAAAATTCTAGTTGGAATCCAATTTGATGATCAAATGGCTAGTAAGTTATAGTTTTTTTCATGATATATAAATTATTATTTTATGGCAACAATTATTATGAAACTTTTAATGAAATACTAAAATGAGTCAAACAAATATGTATTATGTATAATTATGAATCTATAGTGTATTTATCATTATACATATAACAATTGTTCTTACAAATACTGTACAGTATAATATTTGTAAGAACCATTGTGAAGATTTCATGTAAATAAAACAGGTTTTGAATGAATATTACAATGTTAATGTAATTAGCTACATTGTAACATATCAAGTTTCCACTCTTATCATAAAATTATGTAGATTTCTTGAATCTACTATACACCTGTCCTTCTTTCTTCTAAGGGCCGATTTTTCAATGCCCAGATAAACAGCTAGATAGACTTTATTCTTCAGTTAACAAAATATTCAATTTTTCAATAGACGAATAGGACTTATCTATCCAATAACTACGTTATTTGAGGAATAAATCTATTTGCCGCTCCAACGGCCAGATAGCGCGCTATTCGACTGTTAGGCGTTTGAGTTGACAACTGACGCGTCAAATTTGAGATATTTTCGTATGTCATAACATAGAGCGTAGAATTATTAACAATTAAACCTCTTTCTATATAATTATTATCAATTAAAATCATATTGAAATTGGTGTTTTTGATAGTACTGATGACCATGCCATTGAAAATTTGCCGAACGCTGCCTTTAAGTATGTCGTTTCCATCGTAAAATATATAAATTGAAACACAAATTTAACCAAACTCTTTACTCGAATCAAAACAACAATCAACAATCATAGAAGACAAGTGCACTCCTGACGTGAGTCATAATGACGGTTGTTGACAAATTGCAAGATTTGACTCTATCCCGCTCTAACTTGACTAATTTAATATGTTTGTTTCGCCACTCCGAGAGCAGTGCTGCCAATATGGAAATATTTGGTCAGATAGTTATTCATCAAATAAATCACGATTGAAAAATAGGCGAGCCGTAATGAGTTAGATAAATAATTGAATAAATCTATTCGATGGGTATTTATTAGACTGTTTATCTCGCGATTGAAAAATCGGCCCTAAAAGAAAAAGAACAAGAAAAAAGTTTTAACCCTACATCTTTGTTAAGTAATTTTATGAAGAAAAAAATCTTGTTATACAAAAAACTGAATTAAATTAAAAATAAATTATCATCTAACACCAATGGAAGGCATTATTTTATTTGTGAAGCTTATCCTAATAAAATCACAAAAAAATATAGAAAGAATCTCAGTTCCTCTATTCAAGAGGACAAATTTTGGAAAAATACCTCTTTTACTCTGTCATTGTATAACAAAATCTTATAGGAATCAAGAATTTTATCTAATTTCATATTTTTATCAATTATGTAATTATAATCTCCACACGTAATATGTAGATAAGGTTATACCTTAGGATAAATAACAGTTTTGTGTGTTTGTTCATTGATATTTTGTATACATTAACTTTTTCTAAACACTAAAAAACAACTTGAAAAATTCTTAATTAGATATTTATTTTAGATGCAACGGAATGGCCAGATGATATCAATATTACATTGAGGTTTCCGGCAGTGATGAGAACTCCTATGGTTGACCATCCTTTAAGAGCAAGTTGGAGGACCAATTTATTATTTCCTTTATTCCCTCTACCTGGCCCCAGAGACCCAAATGATGCTTATGGTGGCAAAACACCAGGTTAATATTTTTTCTTGTACTTTATTTGTCTAAACTCTTCTTTAACAGGTAGCATTGATTATCTTTGGTGTCATAAAAAAAATGCTTTTGCATTCAGGAAAATGTCCACGAGTTATCAATTTAATATTATTTTCACTTACATATTTTAATGATATAAACAATTTAAGCTATTTTAAAATTCCGATTATCACTCAACGATATTGCAACATTGTATGTTAAAAGATTATATCAAGTGTCACTTTGATATCAATTATCAAAATATTATAAATCTTAATCATTATCAAAATATTTTTACAGTACTTTTGATTTGATGATTGTCCTCAATGAATTTGAAAGAAATTGCTCATAAATTACCATTTTTTATATTTTATATATTTTCGTATTTCGTATATATTTTCGTAGGATATTCGCCGGAAATGTTTCTCGCAGTCCAACACGCTGTTTCTCAGGAGATAATAAAACAAAAATCGGGAAAATCAGTCAACACCAAGGTTTATTTACAAAGATTTCCACAAATGGCTTATAGAGAGGATAATCTACTAATTGCTATGGAAAGGTTCATCTCAATGATCATAATGCTTTGTTTCGCGTATACATTTGTAAATACAGTGAGGGTTGTAACTGCGGAAAAGGAATTGCAGCTGAAGGTAGGATACTTCTTATAAGTTTCTTCGCGATTTTTTTCAATTATAATAAAATAACGACATTGGGACCTTCATGAAAAGAGCGTATATTTCTAGTCCCGTGAACTTTGCCCCTGGGCATCTATTTGCAAAATATGGCTCACCCCTCGGGTCCGTAACATTGTCTCCATTAAAAATTTCACAGTCCGCGTCTGTTACTGCCTAATTTTATTTTTAGGAGTCGAACCCAAGTCTTATTTTTTTTTCTTATTAAACGTGATAACCAGACAACGCATAATAGGTAGTATGTCGCTTTCGAAAAATAAGACAATCATCTTCACGACAGAACACCATTATGCGAAGGTCTATCAGACATAAATGTCTTATTACTATGTATTACTTACCTACATCGATTCATGTTCTAGGTACCTACATTGTATTATTATCAAAGGTCACAGTCGAATTATTACTAAGCTCTTCGAATAGGGAAGACCTATCAATATACCTTACCTACCTACCTTATATTTTCGTATCAATAATATTTTTATACATTTGCCAAGATTTTAACAATGTACTTGCCTGAACAAACATAATATCTTTCATGGTTACAATTTAAATATTGTGTAATTACAAGCTAGAGATTGAATATCTAACAGGTTTTTTGTTTTAGGAAACAATGACGATAATGGGTTTACCATCGTGGCTGCATTGGCTCGCCTGGTTTATAAAACAGTTTTCATTTCTATTGATATCTGTTGTATTAATGGTTATTTTGTTCAAGGTAAGTTAAAGAATGTTTAAGTACTTCAATTCAAAGTTACGTTTCATGATTCATGAATGACGCTACAGTTCATTGTGACCAATTTCCTTATTGAATGACATGCGAAATACGTTATTAAAGGTAAAAAAAACTATTCATGTTATTCTCGCACCTTGTAAACAATAAACATGTAGGTAATATGTGTATTGTGAACACTGTACGTCATTAAAATATTTGGGATGGGCGTTCGATTATGATTTATAATACTATTTTTTGTTAGTAAAATGCGAGTCACCATCCAAAGTTCACAGACTCGCACAATTTTTATCCCGCCTGCGCGACCTTGCAGCTGTAGGTACAATAGCATCAACTGTGCGTTGACGAGAATAACCTTACGTGAAATATTTAGTACGTAAACATATTTGGGAACTGACAGATGTAGATAATAGATGTACAGGGATAAGTGATATGGATATCATAACCACATTCGTTAAAGATACCTATCTATGTAGAGAAACTACAGTAAAAAAGTCGGCTGTTAAGTGTTAATACCTATTACTCAAATATACAAACAACTGTTTATATAACATTCACATTTTTTTAAACTTATTTATCTAAATATAAACAATAAATATAACAAAATAACGGGAAACTAGGCTACTGATAAACTTGTTTATACCTAGTTGAAACATTTTTTTAATAGATACCTAGTATAACATCTACATGTACATAGATACCTATAATATGAGATAGCTACAATATACAGAGAATCTAGGTAGGTATCAACTTTTATAAAATAACGAATGTCTGGCCGTCGTGGGCTCTTGCGCTATGGGAAATGATCCATTTTAAAACTTTAAATCAATTATTTTTTCATACATTTTCCTCTCATTCATTATTTTTGAAAGTTAACCGATAATAGGCACCTAAACTTTCCTTGATTGTTATTTTGCAAAATTCTTACCAACCTACACTTTCAGTTTAACATAATGTTAACATAAATCGTAATAACATTGTTTAGTTAAATCGATGAAATTATATCTCAATAATGACACCAGCATACGCCTCCCAGTTACAATAACTTTGAACATCAAAATGCTACATAAATGTATAGTCGGTACCTACATAAGCTTATATCATGTCTCCATATTGGTTGGTTAATTTAAACATTTGTGCTTCGTCAACGAATGTATGATACACATTAATTGGCTTCAATAAGTAATAGTACCAACTATTTATAAATTATATTGTTTAGTGTGCGACTTGCGGCTTTACAGTTCAATTTATTTAACGAACAAGGACGATACATGGCTTCGTCAAACTTTGTCGGCTTATAGGTAGAATGAGCCTTGAACTTAAGAATAATGATCATTGAATAAACTCCTATCAAACAGTTACAGTTAAGTATTGAGAAAATGTTCATATTTTCAATGCCTCAATTACCTACCTGTTTCTATGCAAATGGATTTTTAAGCAAATGCAAATGCTTAGTCTATTATCTTTCCTGTTTTATAAATTATAGAAAACAAGATTAATCCAGGAGTTAAGTACCAATTTTTTTAAATAGCATGTTTTTTTCTCATGAATAATGAATTTTAGTTAAATTTTTTATGAGTTGCCAGCCTAAAAGTTTTATGAATTTTCAAAATGTCGCATCGAAAAAAAGACACTTTCGTGCTTATAATATTAGAATGAATGTATGCATTTGCTCATTTATAAAACCGGTACGATTAATATAATTATACAAATACTGAATTTAATTAAAATCCAACATGAATTTTGTATTATAACGTTTTTATGTTGTTGTTAGGTAACGTAACATACTAGAGTTACAACACTATTAATCATAAGTGACTAAAAGTTTTTGCCTTTAGAATACTTACATACAGATTTTTTTTCTTCCTATAAGAATAGGTTGAAAGCTGTAAGAAATTGTATAAATTATATTTGTTTGTAGATAGGTAATTATAAAAATAATATTATAGTTCAGTAAACGCAGCGAATCCGAATAGACCGAGACAGCGGCCGATTCGGATAGCACAAAGTACAATGGTAAATTTTCAGAAAAATATTTGAAAACTACTAGTTCTTATTTTAAAACGTTTTTTTTTTCGATATCACACTGTTATGCTAAAGTTGCTATATGGCAGCAGGAAAACTATTTTTTTTTTTTATTTCATGAAAGAGTATGAATTTATTACTTCGGATAAGTAGGTAAGCGTAGTTTACTCTACCTACTTGAAAGGAAATATGATAGAGCTACGAATGTTATTATATTACAGTCATTATTCACTGATCCATAATTAGTTTTCTACAAAAGAATTCATAATAGAATATTATAAGTCATGCGTAATGATGTTTGTTTTTACCGTTTGCTAGTTTTCTCACATAAAAATCGATAAATCTATATAGGTTCACGTTTTCAACAGCATTAAATGAATAAACGTCGAGTATTGACTTCTTTAACTAATGGTCTGTAGAGTTATAGCGTATATGTACATGATATTCACATTTTCTACGTAACTTGAAGTATATTATTCGCAAATGACTATTGCGTAACAGGAAAACTGGAAATAAAAAATATGTTGACTGCGAACTTTCTAAATAATCATACAAATTACATCTGAAGCACGTCGGAATGCTGTAATTTTACTATTGCTATTTTTACGTCGACGTCAAAAACATCCGTGTTTGAAATAAACAAGGTTGGGGCCACTAGGTCACGACGGGATGTCCCGCGTCACATGGCGACCCCAATTTTATGCCCTTCAGGTGATGAATTAATTTTTCTAACATATACGGCCCTTTTTAAACCTTCGTAATTTTTATATTATTAAAGTTGTCGTGATGAAAATTCTTGACAAGAAAGTTAAATAGTAACACAATACGTCTACCGTTTTAGAAACATGATTCCATGATATTTTCTCGATAGAAAAAAAATACAAAGTTGTCATTGTTATTTTTTTTTAATCTCTGGCATCTTCAAAATAACAAACGTAAAGTTACGACTTTTTGGATATTAACTATAAAATACACAACCTATACGTCTACCGTGTTAGAATTTTGAAATATGCGATGGTTTTGAAATAAACAAGAAATACTTGAAATTAGCGCGCGACCAGCCAATATAGCGAGAGCCGCCCTGTATTTTCCTACCCCGATCGCTGCACGAGTCATTCCCGCTACGGCCGTCACACGGGGAACTTGTGTCGCTCGCGCAATCGTAAAAAAGGGTGACAACACGATAAGACAAAATGAGACAAATGGGGACAATAAAGAAAATAAGAAGAAGAAACATAAAGGTTGGAGGAAAAAGAATGCTTACAATTGGAACAAATTAATGAAGTAAGTTGGTTTTATTTTAAATTTGATGATAATAAAATTGTATTATAGACGATGTTTGATATGTACCCCTGTTTTAAGTACATAACGAATGTGTAAGGTTTTTTCATTTATAGCATAGATAATCTTTTCAGAAATCCGGAATCCAGAAGGAAAATAAACCCACTGATTGTTCACAATGTGAACCCACTCCTTCGTTAGTACCTTTATTCAGTCAAAAATGTATGTTATCAACGCTCTACTTTTTTTATCGCATGATTCCATTTTTAGCAAAAAGCAACAAAGTGCAAAGAAAAAAAAATCATGGTGAACTTAGTGGAAGTATGGTGGATGTAATATGGAACAGGAGCTCATTGGAGTAGTATTATATTTAAAAAAAATACGAAAAAATTTCAAGAATTACATTTCTTAGTAGGTGGTAGATAAGTATGTTGTATAAAGAATTTGATGTTGATATTTATTTCATTTATACTTGTAGTACCTGTGCGGGAAATTGCTTAGTACTAAAACAGGTTTATATTCATATTTACATAGTAATGTGAGTTTTCATTTCGAAAAATTTTGTGTAAGTATATTAAATTGAGTTCCTGGGTGATCTGGAAACACAATTGGGCCCGGAAGATGGCGCTGCAGTCACTCCTCCTAGTCACATGAACCGATTTGGATGAATATTTGTGTGCATATTTCATTGTTGTGGGATGATTGGTTGATTCGTTTTCACATTAGCTAATATTATGTATTTTTGTTGTAAACTTAATTTAATGTTTATAATACATTATTATTGGTATAAATAAGCCAGTGTTCGTCTCACATTGCTGTACCTGCCTACCTACCCTACCAGGGCCTAACTTTGTTCTGGCTATTTTATTTTGATTATTTGTAATGAATAATTACAATTATAATAGAGTGCAAAAAATAAATACATGCGTCAATATATTTTGTGTTTTTTTTAAAACAATTTTTTTATTTAAAAAAATATCATTCCGACCGCACCTATTATAACCTGTATTATTTTGTAATAAAGTAAACATTACGAAATAATAATAATTATTAATAATGTCTAAGAAGTTGTTAAAAAGAAGATTATTTGTTTATAAGCAAGAAAATAAAACCAATAAATCAACAATTAAATAAATGTATAACAATATTATAACTGTATGACGACTCCATACATGTTTGTCCCGAGTCGGCCAGCGGCAGCGCGACGAGTTTGCAAGAATGACTTCGCGCACACCCGCGTTCGCGATAGCGAGCTATTAGACTCCGCCCGCCAAGCAGTAGATTTTTTTTTGTGTATCGTCTTAACGCTATTATCTCTTTGGATGCAATTTTTTGTCCTTAGTGTGTTTTTAGCGATAAGATAAACAATATAAGTACGCATATTAGGTATATTTTCATATTAAGCACCTAATACGGAATACCAGATCGGTATATGTATATTTAATTTATCGGAACTGTGTGTATCGTTTGATTTACCAAAAAAAAAAGTAAAAACCTCATAATATAAAGATCTACCTGCATGACACATAATAATATAACATTATTAATTAATGATCACGACTATAAAAAGTCGAATTCATAATATTATAATAATATTTTGGACCCGGTTGATTCCACGAATTGAGGTCTTATATTCTCATTATAATCGATATGGTTAATTCCAAAGTATGTACAATGAAGAGCAAACAAAAGTTTCCATACAAACGTAGTCCCCTGTTTCCTCCCTGGACTGTGCCACTAGATCAATATATTTTTTACTATTAATCTGGTAACTTTAGCCATGTTCCTTTTTGTCATATCTTAATTATTAAAAAATATATTTTCCGTTATGTTCCGTCTTCCATAAAACTAATTTTTGAACATGATATAAAAAAAAACGTAGGAACATAGCCTATACTTTACTCTACTAAATGTTGAAAAAAGTAATTAAATCAGTCCAGTATTGGAGGAGGAAACAGGGGACTACGGAACGTCGAATTTGCGTAATTTTCCTAGGTATTTTCGGCCCGAGCTGTAGTTGTCCCTGTCGCGCTCTACGGGGGAGGCTTGAGGCATAGGGTGACAGCAATTATAGATAATAGGAAAACCTATTTGAATTCTCTCGCTCGTTTTGTTGGCTCTTAAATACAGATTTATAACTAGAATTTATAGTTTTAATAAACAAAACAAATTATTACATCTCAGGGCATCCGTACACGGACTGCTCGAGCAGTCGCAACCGCTTCAAGCCGTCAACTGCGCGGTTTGTACTTTGTAGCGATAGCTCGAGCAGTCAACGACCGACCGCTCGAGCAGTCCGTGTACGTTGCTTATCCGTTAACTGCTCGAGCAGTCCGTGTACGTTGCTTATCCGTTAACTGCTCGAGCAGTCCGTGTACGTTGCTTATCCGTTAACTGCTCGAGCAGTCCGTGTACGTTGCTTATCCGTTAACTGCTCGAGCAGTCCGTGTACGTTGCTTATCCGTTAACTGCTCGAGCAGTCCGTGTACAGCCGGGCTTTGTTCCAATGTTTAGACTATTTCACCAGTTATTTGTTTTAGATACCATTCAATGCAACGGCGGATGGAGAGAAATATTCAGTCTTTACATACACACCATGGACAGTTTTATTGTTCTTTATGCTACTATTTATTATGGCGTCGTTGGCATTTTCTTTCATGGTGAGCGTCTTCTTTACA
Organism: Colias philodice; assembly: GCF_061535455.1. Classification (NCBI taxonomy): domain Eukaryota; kingdom Metazoa; phylum Arthropoda; class Insecta; order Lepidoptera; family Pieridae; genus Colias; species Colias philodice. Next base: position 5,649,882 of record NC_143093.1, read on the forward strand.
AGAGGTAAGTACCTACAAGTTTTATTTAGTGCTATATTATTTGGTATCATAAATAGTTGTAGTTATTTATTATACCAAATAATAATTTAGACTCGATACATAATCTAAATGACCACCTGTTCTATTTTATCTGTTACTAGCGGCTTCGCCCGTTGTACATATTTCGCAATAAAAGGTAGCCTATGTTCTTTCTCAGGGTCTAAAGATTATCTGTGCCAAATTTCATCAAAATCGGTCCAGTAGTGTATGCGAGAAAACCATACATACATACAAACCTTTCCTCTTTATAATATTTGTACCTAAAGATTAGTATAGAATATAGATTATTTAATAGAAAAAAAATATAACGTAAAATTTAAAATTATAGACAGTAATTTCAGATTGAACTCATAAAAAGATTATAATATATAGATTCATACAAAGATTTTACCTGTAATGTTTATAATAGGTATTTTCCGAATGATAAAAACAGTAATTTCGATAAACATTGATAAATCTTAACCTTGTCACTACTGTTACACTTTGATAGTAATCTTACTCGATCTTGAAATATGGAGATGCACAAGGATTAAGCTTTTATTTTCAAACAGCATTACACTACATTCTTTATGTTTTGATATATAGAGACGTCGTTGCAAAAAACACCATAAAATATAAGATTTAACAATAACTTGACTTCTCAATTAACATATTCTTAAATAATAGCTGTTAATAAACAAAAAAAAATTAACATGATGTAGGTAATATTCTGTTTAATGTTTTTACAAAAACTGAAATTTAAATAAATTAACACTATAATAAAAGGCTTATTTTTTTTTGTTACAGCGAATACCGCGGCGTCGTTTATGGGCCTGATGTGGTTTTCAACATATTCCGCCTATTTTTTAACTCAAATGCTTTACGAGGATGTCGCCTTGCACACAAAATTCCTTCTAAGTCTTATATCTAATGCTGCCATGGGATTCGTATTACAAATGCTCATTATATGCGAAGGAACGAATCAAGGTAAGTACATTATATTAGTCATATTTTGAATATAAAAATGTGCATATATTTCAGGTATTTATTTTAAGACAATAACGTGTTTGTCTGGTTTTTTCGTCTGTATTTATTAATGAGTAAGTCATTATAATGTTGCATTAGGAAAGATTATTATACAGCCGCCGTTTTTTTTACAGAAACAGAAACTCATATGCTTCAAACTAAATAAAATTATAGTTTTTCTTAGATATGCGTATGTTTATTATGCTCTCGTAAAATCTACAATTAGATAAAGTTTACGGTTATATATTTTTCGCTTGGCGTCTAAATGATCTGAGTTGAATGGCTCATAATACATAAAATCCCGCACTCTGTAATCTGAGCGTGTTTATGAATTCATGATTCATTTACGCAACATCTGCGTAATCACGTTATTCGGAATTCCTGTTACAATTGCATTCAGAATATCTTATCATCCCGTTTGTTTTTAAGGAATTCATCTCGCGAAGATTATAAAAATTGCAAGTAAATTGGCTAAATTTAAACGGTTATTTTCAAGACTGTCTAGCCAACTACATAATATTTATTATAATGTATTTATTAAATGATCTTCTTGTAGAAATTAGTAGCGAAGTATAGAAAAAGTTTGCAAACGCAAATCAAATAATATACTTACCTAATTATTATACATATTATGTTCCAATACGAAGTCGTTAATTGTAAATCTACATGCTTTTATTGCTATATCAACATTCCACACCGTTGGTATTCCTCCTCTTGAACCTCTATCTATGTGTACTCGTATAAAAGAGTAAAGACAATGTTGCAAACGTGTTGCCGCACGTTCCAAGTTATTTATGATTGTCCCGAGTTAAGATTTATTAGTGAGTTACCATGAAGTTGTTTATACGTCACACGTGTCCTTGATAATGATAAATGTAATATAGGTATAGATAAAACATCAAATTTCGTGATTTCTATAATATACGACGTCCAAAAGTAATTGATATTTAGAATAAATAGCATTTATAATTTGCGGAAGCGATTACAATTAACGGTTTTGGAAATATATTAATACAAAGCTAGTATTTAGGTAGAAAATTTTTCTATTAAATTCTTCTTAATGTATCGAACGTACTTAGAAAAAACATGTATTTTACTGATAATATATAATTATATTATGTAGTTACGAGTATGCGGAAGATATAGCATTTGCAACTTTTCATCTTTTTGTTTGAAAAGCAATTGTACAGTCGTCAACGAAAGTCTAATATAATAAAACTATAGAAACATATTATTGAAGAATATTATACAGAGGTGTAGTTATATCAATTGTGTAAAGATAAAAAATATCTATTTATGACAACCTAGATAGGTTTAATTTTCTCGTAGGTTGTAAAATCACATCAAAACATTAAAATGGCGATTCGCTGTTTGTTTTTTTAATCGATACCATAAATTATTAATAAAAATACGAGAAATATAACTGTTGTTCATGTTGGAAGGTATGTAAACAAGCTCAAAGACCTCGCATGCTATTGGGTCCCATAATCATATAGTGAATACCATACACTTGGCCTTGTTACGTTGACCTTTAAATCTAATAATCCATAGAACTTACCTATCGAAGTACGTTAAGAACTGTTTACGTTTATTGAAAAATTGATTGATAAGAGATCTTTTCGCTTACTCTTTTGCTTGCACCCCCGCTTTGGGTGGTGAAATCATATTTTTTAATATTATATATTATATTTTCAAAGGCGAGAAATATTGAAAAGAAGTACTAGTTTAAAGTAGAAAATACATATAACTCATTACTGAATACAAGATTACTTCAAATGAAAGACTAAATAGAGAAAAAATATTTATTCTTTATCTAAATATTATATACCGGTCAAATGTGGCTACTTGACCACATTTTTTTACTTTTTCATAGCTAACTTATTTATGTTAAACTTTTATTAACATTTTATGATTTGTTCATGTCATGAATGATTTCATCATTCACTTTTACTAGGTATATCTTTAAAATATATTGAATCTGACATTATTTACAAATAAACGTAATACAGGTCAAGTTGACACTGATGTGGTATCTTGACCTTGCACATCAGTTTTCATAGGTAGATGCTTAACATTCTTGTTTTAGGCTAAGTTGCTATTACTTTTTAAGTCTTCGACTTTTTACATATTGCAGCCCGAAGCTTTACAATAAACTGTTAGGCTCTGGCTACCTGGTCAAGTTGCCACGGGATTTGTAATACCCCAGCCACACTATGCTACTCGTACTGCTACTCGTCCTGCTCCTCGTCCTGCTCATCGCGCTGCCGCTCGCCTCGATATTGCCGTCTGGCCACATACTGCTCTACTCGCGCGATTAATCGCGACGCTCTTCACTAGGGATGGGTCGTCGACGTATTTTTCATCAACGAGACTAGATCGTTAAATGTCGTTCATCAACTAGTCGTTCAACTAGTTAAAATCTTCGACTAGTCCATGTGTAAAATAAATAACTATTATTAAATAAATTCTTAAAACAATAAATTCTAATCTCAATAAAACAATTAATAAATGTTTATGCTTTCTTACAAAAATTATACTGCCTAAAAAAAGTATTACTAAAAAACTTATTATCGTTTGTTTTTATAGTTTAAATTCAAAACATTGGTTTTGTAAACCAAAAATATTTTTTTTTTTAAAACTTCAAAGAAAATATTAATTTATTCTTATCAATAACACTGTTTAGCCGTTGAATTCAACTAGTGCATTGGTGAGCGATGGACTAGTCGAATCGTTGAGTGTACATAATTATTATAGACGGTTAATTTAACTAGTCCGTTGATTCCATGACGCCCATCCCTAATTCGCACTCGTATTGCCGGTCCTTTGACTCGCGCGCAAAAGCCGACAAAATAGGCAGCAGTGAGCAAGACGATGAGCACGACGAGTGGCATGACGAGTAACGTGGCCACACTACGTCCCTGCCTACTTCCCTCGTCACTTCCCATACCACTCGTCGAGTCGTGTGGCTGGGGTATAATGATTTCATACAAAGCATTACATGTCGGATAGGGTTGTCACAAATAAGACACAAATTTTAATGAACTATTTATTTATTAAACTAAATTTAATACATATGTATATGTATATTACTTAATACTTATAGGTATTTATTAATAGGTAAGGAAACATTTATTTTTCATTAGAAATATGCTAAATCGTTGTCATCAAAGAGAGTATAAGTATCTGGATTGTCCGAAATTTGCAGCAAATTTATTGATTTTACTATGCAAAACTCGAAACAGATAAAAAAGGGAAAAATGCAGTCACGTTATTTTTTGTGTCAACCCTAGGCGTCGGTCAAGTTGCCACGCAGCGGTCAATGGCAACTTGACCTAACCTGAGGCATCAATGCCCAAGCAAATATTTCGACAGATGAGCCTAAAATTGGATAGTTCCCACTGTAAAATAAATCTCTAGAGTTTATTACACAACATATCAAAACTGTACTCACCTGAGATGTGCAGTTTAAGCTCTACAAACATAATAATACTGACACCGGCAAAAGATCCTTAGTCACAGTCACACTTCGATACGTATATTGCGAGAACCAACAGCGTTACCGCTTTAAAATTAAAATATGTTGCCAATTAATATTTTAAAAACCTACCAACATCGATACGTTAGGTCAATTTGCTTTCAATTCTACAAAATTTGATATTTTGTTGTTAAACGGAAGGTGTGGTCAAGTTGCCAAGTAAAGGTCAAGTAGCCACATTTGACGGTAACCTTCGAAAAATCCTTTTCTATTTTTTATGTTCTTTTTTAATGATTATTTATTATAATCTCTATAGCAATTATTGTGTAATTGAATAGTCAGAACGAATCATACCATGCTGAGTAATTCCACGAATCTAATAACACAGCAGACCTTTGGTGCGTGCGTACTCAACGCACTCGCGTGTTTGTAGAGCATTGTTTATAAATAGATTATTAATTATTATGAAAGTAGATTTTCATTTCTAAATTACATTTTGAAAAGTTTTATAAACCTTCATTGTTTCAACTGTCCACAGAGACTCATGTCGAAAAGAGCAAACTCAGCAATTTAATGTTTACGTTATAATGTTATTGAACCGGTAAAATGAGGTCATTCCCTACATCGTCACTTTTGTGATTGTTTATTTTTTAACTAAATTCATGTTGATGAAACTTTCAACATAATGAAAATATGTACCTACCTAGCACATAATATTATGCAGTAGAGTAGGTACTTACCTAGGTTCTGACTTGATTTTTTTTTGGTACCCTTATAAAACAGATGATAGTCCTCGATTATTATTCTTTGAATTGGAAATGAAATGGAAATTTAGGTTCTCGTTGCACGGGCATTCTGAGCAAGATATCTTACCATAAATGAATAAAAACATCATTTGTCTGGTCTGTGTATATTTGAGATAGTCGTTAATAATTGCATCTCTATTTGTATCCGTGTTGTATGTTCGTGTATTAACCAGGAAAACCCCATGCATTCACTCCGATTTGCGCTAGTTATTAATCACACGAACCCCAACACAGGATACCTACCCCTACTTAAAGCTCCCCACAAGGAACACTTAACATTATTATTCCATTTATCAGATCGAAGTTTACTGTTTCTTTACGTACACATTTGAATTTCTTATTTACACCGAGTGTTGATTAAAGCTACTTGATACTGGATACAACCCAACGAACCTATTGAAAGCTTTTATTGGAACTCATCGTCAATAAACTGCTATAAACCGCATAGCAATGTAGATTAATCGACACAAAACATGAAAAGGGCTCGTTATGGTCATATTCACAGGTCATATTGTTAATACAAAAAGTAATGTAAAATCGTAAGAAGTATGTATAGGTATCCTACCAACGAATAGCATACATAAGAAGACCTTTAGCAAAATATATTTCCCTGATTGAAAATTAAAGACAAACTAAAATATTACGGAGCTATTGCTTTGAAATTGTTTCAAAATCACGAATAAGGTGACATGTCTTATAATGTACAGCAGAGTACTTACACAAAATTAATGTGTATTGCGTACATACCAATTTGCATAACTAAAGGAATAATTGCGTAATTGCATAAAATGCTCCAAAATTTAATCTTCATTTCAGGTCTACAATGGGACGAATTATTTTCGCCAGTGTCGTATCACGATGATTTCCACCCAGGTCACGTAGTGATTATGCTTATTTTGGACACTATAATTTACATGTCAATCGCTATGTACGTTGAAAAAATACGGCCCGGCACATACGGCGTTCCGTTGCCGTGGTACTTCCCATTCACGAAGAGTTTCTGGTTACCAAATAAAACGAGAGTCGCTGGTGAGTGCTGCGCATTATATTTCTATATCAAATCATTTGATTGACGTAGTTGTAATCGAAACTATATGACCTGATTCTCAATAAGTTATTGAAATTTAGCCTGCTGATAACATGGTACATTATCTGTATTTATTACTTAGAAGAATGCTTTGTAGAGTAGGTCCCTTATGCCTATGAAACAACATTTGTTTTACAACTAATACATTGACGCCCTTGATTTAATTTATGTCAAAACATTATGATTAATGTGGGTTAATTTTTTTTGAGATTATTGTTATACTTAAATTTAAGCATCAATTTTCTATGTTACTAGAGATGACTTCATACTAATTACTATGTATCTACCTATTCATATTACGTTATATTTCCTTAGTTATATCTATTACATTAGAAAAATTATTTTATTTACAGCGGTAACGTTAAATGACGGTGTTGATCAAGAGTACAAAAATGCATTATTAAAAGTCGTTCACGACGAGGAGCCCAAAGGAGTTCCAATGGGTATCAATATTGAGGTAATTTTATTGAATATTTGTCCCTTAATAAAACATAATTACTTGGATGATAAAATAGTATAAATTTTTACATAGGTGATGAATGATGATATTCATCAATATATGATTAAAAAAGGTGACTCTGAAAATTTGTTTGTTTATCTTTTTGTGTGACAGTGAAATGAAGATCTATTAAAAGATTTGATCAAAACACGCGCGAATTCTTTCAAGACAAAAACGAACTTAAATTCTTTTCATATTTTCATATAGGTCAGTGCTCTCTTAAACTGGTTTAGTCGCATAAAGAATCAGCCTTATCGCAATATTGTAATGATTCACACCCAATGTGCATATTTCATAGTTTATTTTGTGCATAAAAAGGATCATTTCAGCTTGATATGATTGCAGAAGTTCATATTTGGCAGTCAGGTCTATTTTCTATGAGTATTTTCAATAAATAAAGACTAGTATTATTAGATGTGTATTAGAATACAGAAATGATCCACTAGAGATACTATGAAAATCGAATGTGTAGGTGTAGATAAAGGTTTCCTTACTAATCACCGTGTTACCGAACACGATGATAAAATAACAAAGTAATCCCCAGACACTGCCTATGACGTATTTTGGAAACTTTACTAAAGAAATTACTACGGCATTGGGAATATTCTTTATTTATTTTATTAATCCAACTTTTTACTTTTATAGCTTACAAATAATATTTACATTCTGGCCTTATCTTTTATTTTGTAGAAATTATTTCATTTTAATTTCATTCAATTTAGTAAAAATATGATTGCACAATGCACTACGTACGAAGTATACTGCTCTTATTTTATTTCATAATATAATATACGATTTCATTACACTTTCATTTTCTGTACAGTGAGTGTCATTGACGCTGCTTTCCATTTTTGAAATTGATGAATATCTTTTATTTTGCAATATTTCATAATTTTATTTAGAACTACGAATATTCAATATTATATGAATACAATATATAGAAATAAAACAAAATATGCGTCTCAAATATTTAACTCACTACTCCATAGTCCATACTGAGACAAGCTTGATCAGACATTCATGTGCAGAAAAAAACAAATAAAGTGCGCCACCCGGTCATTAATCTTTCTGCCAACTGCCAATGCACAAATATATTATTATTACTCCGTCTTAGCTCTATTTTAAAACACAATTTTGTCGGATGTATCCGACAAAATTGTGTTTTAAAATAACCTGCACGTGATTTACGCGATAAATTAATGTCCTTTTAAAGAAAGTTATTCTGTTAATATTTCATCTAAAATGGTTAAAAAATGCACCTTAATTAAAACTTCACATTGTCTTAGGTAAATTTACATTTATTAAAGTTAATGCGAAGATAAAAAAGTGTCCAGTTCAAGTGAATATATTTCGCAAATATGAATCGGAATTCAATCACTCAAGTAGCACAGATTGTGCCCATTAAAATAAATCCTTGCACGTGTCTACGAGTTTGATTATTATCTACGATCTGTCTATTACACAATGGCTTATACATATACATAATACATATACAGGGTGTCCCAAAAAGTAGTGATGAACGGAAGCTGGGAGGTAGAGGACCAAGAGGGCTATCCGAATCACCCCCATGTGTGTTATGCGATTTTTCGTATTTTCGGAGTTATTACATTTTTTTCAATTTTTCATCTATCGCCGAGTACGATGAGATTTTTATTTATGGTGACGTGAATTATTGCGCTAGATGCTTGATTTTTTTTGTGTGCTAAGCTCAAAGATAGGCCAATTCAGTATGGTAACATTTATTATCGTTAGATCTTCGAATGGAATAAAAAAAAGAATTAAATGCCAAGAAAGATAAAATTACCCAGTATGTTCATAACTTCAAGGGCCCATAAAAAAATAAAATCATATAAAAAAAGGTTTTCCATTTGGCTTTTAAAAACTTGCTCTATCGATCAGGTAGCTACCCTAAAAATTTCATTTTATTATTCTGAAGGCTTCAATCGAAAAATTGAAATCTAAATGTGGTAAGTGCAAAATTTTTATTAACATGATGATCATTAAAACCAATAAATAGGTGTTTAATTACCAGAATTTTTTTAAATAGCCCCGCTGTTGCTCAGTGCAAGTGCGACATCACCGTAAAAAGTTGTCTTTTAAATGTCTGAATGCTTTTTTATCATTTTTAATGGTTTCTTCTGCTACTATGAATTTCCGGGTTATTTCGTCCAAATTGGGGCATTCTCTCAAGTAGCCGAGGTCTTTTTAGTATCCCCATTGAAACAAATCAATGGGGTTTAGGTCGAGGGACCGTGGAGGCCAGGCTTTAAAGCAGGCGTCACCGGCGCATGCGCAGGCTGCAACGACCAATCCATCTTTCAGGGTATTTTTGCCCTTTAGCCTGGCCTCCACGGTCTCCGGACATAAACCCTATTGAATTTTTTCCGTGGGGATACTACAAAGACGAGAGACTGCCACAATTTGGACGAAATAACCCGGAAATTCATAGTAGCAGAAGAAACCATTAAAAATGATAAAAGCGCATTCAGACATTAAAAAGACAACTTTTTACGGTGATGTCGCACTTGCATTGAGCAACAGCGGGGCTATTTTAAAAAAATTCATTTTTAAACACCTATTTATTGGTTTTAATAATCATTATGTTAATAAAAATTTTGCACTTACCACATTTAGATTTCAATTTTTCGATTGAAGCCTTCAGAATAATAAAATGAAATTTTTAGGGTAGCTACCTGATCGATAGAGCAAGTTTTTAAAAGCCAAATGGAAAACCTTTTTTATGTGATTTTATTTTTTTATGGGCCCTTGAAGTTATGAACATACTGGGTAATTTTATCTTTCTTGGCATTTAATTCTTTTTTTTTATTCCATTCGAAGATCTACCGATAGTAAATGTTACCATACTGAATTGGCCTATCTTTCAGCTTAGCACACAAAAAAAATCAAGCATCTAGCGCAATAATTCACGTCACCATAAATAAAAATCTCATCGTACTCGGCGATAGATGAAAAATTGAAAAAAATGTAATAACTCCGAAAATACGAAAAATCGCATAACACACATGGGGGTGATTCGGATAGCCCTCTAAGTCCTCTACCTCCCAGCTTCAGTATATCACTACTTTTTGGGACACCCTGTATATGAATGCCATTAAAGAATTCAGTAGTAATAAAGGGAATGAAACAAGAGCATTTAAAGTATCTTGAAGTGACTGCGATCATATGTTTTTTTTTACAGAATCTCACTAAAGTATACAAAGGTCGTAAGAAAGCAGTAGACAATTTAAACCTTAGGATGTATGAAAATGAAATAACAGTATTACTAGGTCATAATGGAGCTGGGAAAACCACAACTATATCAATGTTAACAGGTAATAGTTATTGAATTTTAATTAACTCAAGTGTAACTCCATATCCAAAGGTTATAACACCACTTATATTGTATGTATAGAAATATTTTCACTATAAATTTCATTTTCCATTTCTATACATGTATCAAAAAAATTAAGATATTAAAATGATATTCACGAATATCATTTTAAATTTATAAATTAATATGGCCAGTTAATGATGAACACTTTGACGTCCGTTGAGTCATGTTTTTTTACGAATACGTATATTTGTGATTCATGAGACACTTTATGGCTAGTTTCACAACTACTGGATATGTTCTGTTTAGTTTATCAGTCGGTGAAAATAACAAATAATATTTGAAATTGTACAGCAAAAAGTGTTTAAATAGGCGGCCTATCTGGATAATATAAGCAAGCGTTGATATCGACCATTAATGTTTCATGATTTTGTTTAATATACGTAACTACGTAATATATGGTAATACGTAATACTACGTAAACAAAGTACTTAAGTTCCAAAAGTAGTTGTGTTGATTTCACAGCCAAGTAAATAAAGTGTAAAATATTCTAGGTATGGTTCCACCTACATCAGGATCTGCTACAATAAACGGGTATAACATAGTCACTGAAACAGAATCAGCCCGAAAGTCCCTGGGCCTTTGCCCCCAACACAACGTCTTGTTCCCAGACCTAACCGTCGCTGAACATATTATATTCTACTCGAGGTTAAAAGGCGTCCATAAGTCGAAGATTAATGATGAGGTCGAACATTTTGTCAAATTACTGGAGCTGCAAGAAAAGGTTTGGCCCGATGTTGTTATATTGACGGTCTTATTCCCTTTTTGTTTTTTTATGAATAAATTGATTATCGTCATTTTTTGTGCAATACAATAAACTTATCACGTGCTTCCATTTTTTTTTTTTGTTTAAAGACATCAAAATTTATTTTAAAATTAACCTTAGAAATTTCCTTAATACATGCAACTATTGGTATCTCAAGTAATTTTTAAATTTTTTATAGCGAGACGTACAATCAATGCACTTATCGGGTGGTCAAAAACGACGGTTGTCCGTTGGAGCGGCAATGTGCGGTTCATCCAGAGTAGTTCTATTGGACGAACCTACTTCAGGTCTTGATCCAGCTGCAAGACGATCTCTATGGGATCTATTGCAAAAGGAGAAGAAAGGTAATAAACAAAATAAACTGCCTGATAATATTCCTATCAATATCAAATTTTTGCTGGAGTTAAAGGATGTGTTGTACTTATTGGTAATCGTTACAGATTAAAAGGACGCACAATAAAATACTTTCAATTCAAGTCGATATATCACCCAAAAACGTCTAACATGTTTTCTAAATTGCGTTGAATAATTTTAAGGCAATAGTGAATAGATCAACATTTGGATTGCATTAAATGTCGATAAATCTCTTAAAGTTAGCGCTGTAATCATTTTTTTCTAAATATTCAAAACAAACAAGAACATTAATTTTTTCTCGATTTAAATTTACAATCTCCTTGCTAGGTCGCACTATGATCCTTACAACACATTTTATGGACGAAGCAGATATTCTCGGAGACCGTATAGCGATCATGTCTGGGGGTAAACTTCAATGTGTAGGCACGCCGTATTTCCTGAAGAAACATTATGGCATCGGATATAAACTAACTATAGTCAAGGAGGATACTTGTAATGTTGAAGAGGTCACGAAATTCTTTAAGACCTATGTACCTGATGTTAGAGAAAATACTAATATAGGTTTGTACATACATTGATCATAATATTGAATTTTTCCAGGATCGTAATTGTTAGACCTCTTTTTGCATTTGTTTGATTTTATCAGTATACTTACCCAATTAATCGTTTCCTATAAAATAATAAATTGTGCAGGATCTGAATTAACATACATATTACCAAATGAACACGTCAGTAAATTTCCTAATATGTTGAAGAAATTCGAAGAGGAAAGAGCTGCGTTGAAAGTGTCAAGCTATGGACTTTCGGTTACTAGTCTCGAGGAAGTGTTTATGAAGTGAGTGCACTTTTAAATAATGTATATTTTAAAGTTTATATGTCAAAGAAAATATTTAAAAAGACGTTGTTTTAAAGAGCTGGAGCTGAGGACCATGACGAATTACCGGTTCAGAAAAATAATTACACAAACAACCATAATAATGTCGCTGTTATACCCGTTGAGAATCATCGCAATCACTTCGGTAATATCATTTATGTACGTTTATCGATTATAAACGTAATCTTTTCAATGTTTTGTTTTAATGGCGTTTTTCTCTTTTTAGCTGATACCGAGCCAATACCGAAAGTTAGAGGAGCGAAATTACTCCGCAACCACATAAAAGCGATGTTCTTGAAGCTAGCTTACAGTTCTATGAGGAATAAACTATCAGCATTCATACAAATCGTAACACCTATAATAAACATAACTATATCAGTTATAATAGCAAGATCATGGAAATTCATGTCACAACTGCCACCTTTAGAACTAAGCTTGAACAGTGGTTTTAGAAATACGGAAACTTTGATGTCTCAAGTGGTCAATTTGACTGAAACAAGTCTAGAACGAAAAGCAATGATGGCGTATAAGGACTATTTTAAATCGTCTTTGGATCCGAATATGGTTTTGAATGATATCGGTACGATGGATATAGGGAAGTTCTACTTAAAATTGGTATGAAATAAACTTGTTTTTTGACTTGACTAACTCAGTTCATCAAATTCAATGATTGTTGTTAAATAAGTATTGCTGAAAACTACAAAATTCTATTTTCTTATACGACTCTTATTTACGTATTAATACCAAGAATTGTGGTTTCAGAGTGCACTAAACTCCCCACGAGTGCGATACGAGAACCTAATAGGTGCAACTTTCGCGCCTCATCGTATTACGGCTTGGTTCAGTAACTACGGCTACCACGACTCGGCGATATCACTGGCGCTTGCTAATAACGCGATTATGAACGCACTATCACCGGGCACTTCGCTGCGGGTCACTAACCACCCGCTGCCTTATTCTATCGAGAATCTGGTGAGTAAATAGAATAATTAGGAACTTAACAGGCGCTACTTTTGAGCCACATCATTATAAATTATCAAGATATGGAAAAAAATACTGTATTTGTGTCTTTTCTGAATATCTTACTCTTACAATTTTTCTATCTTGACTGTTATTCTTCACTCTGTCTATTAACTGTAAAATATTGAATTTTGTTTTAGGTGAGAATCATGGCCACTGGGAGCAGCTTTGGATTTCAATTTGCGTTTAATATAGGATTCTGTATGGCTTTCGTAACAGCATTTCTGGTGCTATTTGTTATTAAGGTAAGCAGATGATGTGTTAACATATACGACATTTTTTTTTTAACTTTAGAATATATTTGTTTACTTTACACTATTTCCAATTTTAAAGGCTGAAGTACCTGAACATTACATTGATTTTCGTCATAATTTGGACTTTTATATCTTTTTAGGAACGTGTGAGCGGCGCGAAATTATTACAGCGTATATCTGGAGTTCGACCAGCCGTACTTTGGACTTGCTCTTTCATATGGGATTGGTTGTGGATGCTGTGTGTGTATCTCACCATAGTGTTTACACTCGCTTGCTTTCAAGAGACTACGCTTTCTACCCCTCAAGAGTTGGGTAAGTAACTGGTCAGGATAAAATTTAATTTAATTGTTATTCGCATGTGTTTAGTAATAATATGTTCCGAATTACTTCCTGACCAAACCTATAAGTATAGCCCATAGAGGCTATAAGTATAGCCAGAATGATAGTTTTAGTATAGCCTTTTCTGGTCCAAGCACTAAATAGGAATTAATCTTCTCTGATTTACATGTAACTATATTTTTGTTTTCCAGGCAGAGTTCTCCTTGTACTGGTCATTTTCTCTATACCCACAATACCATTGCATTATTTGGCTTCGTTCTACTTTGACGCATCTGCGACGGGCTTCTCAAAAATGTGTTTCTTAAACATTTTCAGTGGTAAGTTACAGATTTGGGACATATTTTAACACTATGAATTAGAGAGAGATTTATGTATGTACTTCTTCTCTTATGTATCTTCTTAAAATACCATAAGTAATCAATACTTCTTTATATTAGGTTGTATGCCATTTTTGATAACGGAGGTGCTACGATTACCTGAAGTTGGAAGCCCGTATTATGCCAGTATATTTGATTGGGTGTTTTCACCATTGCCAATCTATTGTATGAGCAGAAGTTTCAGGTTAGTGTCTATTTATTTTATAGTATATTTTCCTTTCTAGCAATAATGGTGTCTTGGGTGCTGTTTGTGCACTCATAAGTCTCATGTTTGCCTTTAAGTTTATTATTTTAGTGCTTTTTAAACAAATTAATCAAAAAATATCTAAGTACTAAAGGAAAATGTATAAATGCTGGTCCTTGTACCCTTATATCCCAAACTTTTTTATCATCCCTTTAAATAAAATATATTAATTAACTAAATTCCCAGGGATATGAGCGTGTCAACGTTTTCGATGCTCGCTTGCGATGGGCTCTGCGAATACATAAATGTGGAGAACTGCACGCGTCACACCGTCTGCAAGAGGCTCAACATGTCCGTTTGTTGTAGTAAGTGAGTTTTGTATCATGCTTGTCTTATTTTATTTTGATTCGTTTTATTGTAATTTATAAATTAACACTCCGTAAAAACCATATTTTTTTCGAATTTTCGAGTACTAAAAGGCATTTACATTTAAATTTGTCACATTTAAACTTATTATTGTATTGGTAGTCTTCTTATTATATGACACATAATAATTGCATAGAGATTGTCTAATCTAAAAATGAACGCCCCTCCACTAAACTTAATTGTTTCAATGTGTGAGGACAAATAATTATTGAACCACTTTATATGTGTGCGCGCGGCGATTCTACTGCAAACTTTGACTCTCGCGCACTGATTTGTCAACTAATCGGACGATCAGTTCAGGTGCCTAGCATTGTATGGCGGGGAGAGCGCGCTATGTACGGAATGACATGTCCGTTCTGTCGTGCATCGCGTCATTTATGCACTAGTTGGCCAACTGGTCCTGTCGTTCGGGCATGGACGGGACTGGAGGACTGAACGACCAATGAGGCAGACCAATTTGTGTGTATTGCGTCTATACACGTACTTTGAATGTGAGCGTAAACACAGTGGAGGGGCGTTCATTTTTAGATTAGACAATCTCTACTTTCAGAATATCTTATAAAATCACGTGCTCTCTGAGATGTAATATTTAGCTTGTTTATTGTTGCCTATGTCCAAATAGTAACTTTGAAGGTGAATTAATTGAATTTTGTTCCCTAGTTGATGATGATCCTTTCCTGAAATGGAGTGAGCCAGGCATCGGTAGATATTTGTTCATGATGACTCTTGTTGGAATCATAGCTTTCACTGTTCTTCTTATAAAGGAGTATGAAGTTATTAATAAGGTAAGTTATATTTTGACTGTAAAAAATCGAGTATTACAACTTTTATGTGTGTTAAAATTTTCATAAACTATTCAAAGAAAGTTTTTCAAATCATCTTTATTATCATATGCGTACAACTCACAATTAAACTAGATATCAAAAACACTATAAGCACCTATAATTACTTGACCACTAATGACAAAAACTCCCACTCACTATTTGATAACTCAATAATATATTGCCAATATCACTAATCTAGCCTCTATCTATTCATTCAGGCTATCCTTCGATAAACAATGTTTATTTCGTTTAAGCATCATTAACATAATTGATAATTTCATTACGTGAATGTATATAAAAATAAAGGGATTCTAATTATATAGCAATATTTCTCTAAAGATTTGTAAAACTTCGAACAAAATATCAACGCCTGATCACTCGGCTACTCGTTCAAAAAAGAAAAGAATAAGTTATTTTACTGTATGTACTATTTTTCGCAGGTATTCTACTCAGAAACTCAACACAGACCACTCCCAGTGAATGCGGATGAAGACAGTGACGTCGCAGCCGAAAGACAAACCGTACAAGCGCTAACGCGACCAGAACTATTGCAACACAGTCTCGTGTGCAAGAACCTTACTAAGTACTATAAGGACTTCCTCGCTGTTAATAGATTAACGTTTGGTAAGTAGGTGGTATTAAATATTGTGTATATTTTATAAGGAAATTTCTTGTTGACATGATATTTGACAAATCTGCCCGCGACGTGTTTTGCGTTTTTTTTTTTAGTTAAAATCTACTAAGCCAAATTATTAATACCATGTATGTGTATTATCCTCAAAGTTCAAGGGCAAACAGTAATTTTATACCATTGACCCACTTCGATGTGTAAGTACGAGAACCACTCGGATTAGTATAAAATTCCACAATTACGGTTTCCTTAGTACTTGTAAGAGATAAGTAACTAATGCGTACTACTTTAAGATATTATTTCTTTTTTTATGCTTAGTAACAAACTGTGTTCTTAATAAGTTTTAAGTTTTTTTGGCCTATAGCTGTGCGCAAAGGTGAATGCTTCGGGCTATTAGGCATCAACGGCGCGGGCAAAACAAGCACATTCCGCATGGCGACCGGCGACTCGCGTCTCAGCGCCGGCGACGTGTTCGTGCACGGGCTCTCCGTCAAGACGCACATCCGGGACGTGCACGCGCATATGGGTACGTGCGCGACTTGTGTGAGCTGGTGTACCAGTTTGAAATGTTTATACTGAGTGACTTGCGTTGGCATTGTAATTCATATTTCACGACTTTGATGATTTTAAATTTTATTTTCAATGTAAACCAAAAGAAATATTTGGACAAAAGATCGCTATATTTTCATTTTTTTCTTTATAAGGTTACTGCCCCCAATTTGACGCTCTACTGGACAATTTAACTGCACGCGAGACTTTGAAGATATTCTGTCTCTTGCGCGGTATCCCGGTCAGAATTGGTTCGCAATGGGGAGTTCAGCTCGCTGAACAACTTGGATTTTTGAAGCACTATGATAAAAAGGTAAAGTATTCTCCTTTTTCAACCAACTTCAAAAAAGAAGAATGTTCTCGAAACGAATTCGAAACTCCTCTTTTTTTGAAGTTGGTTGATAATAATTGTTTAAGTTGGTCAAAAAGATATATATATTAATGCTAACACACTTTTTAGGTATATGAATGCAGCGGTGGGACTAAAAGAAAAATAAGTACAGCTCTAGCTCTATTAGGAGACGCTCCTCTAGTTTTCCTTGATGAGCCCACAACAGGTAATCTAATTGTCTCTATTCTTTATGATTCCTCATTGTTATACATCTAATTCGTTTGCCTTGTGAGTTTCATATTATGAACAATTAGATTATGTGATTTTTTTTAGTTTTTGGTCCTTCAAGTCAGTATTAATTTGCAATTAAATTTTTATAATGAAATATCGCTATCTAAACTTCTAGCTATAAGATTTCTTCGTCATTATTTTCTGTTATCTTAATAAATTTTGATAAATATGTCATACCATAGGCATAATTTTAATCTTATTGTAATATTAATGTATCAACTTATGTGTCCTTCATTATGTATAATACTTTTCTATGTTTATTCTTTCTTCTTTCCTTGTCTTACTCTACTCTTTAATTCTTGCTCACTATATCTTTATCTACATCGAGTTGCTTGGAAGAAAGCGATGTGAAAGAAATCGCTCACGAGCGGTTCTTTGCACAAGCCGCTCTTTGTACATCTCTATTACGTATATAAGCTATCTTAACTATGTAACAAATTTATTACTGTGTATGTACAATAAAGAGTATTTCATTCATTCATTCATTCATAGGCATGGACCCAGCATCAAAGCGTCGTGTATGGCGTTGTATAAGCGACGCGGTAATAGCGGGTCGCAGTATAGTGCTGACGTCACACAGCATGGAGGAGTGCGAGGCGTTGTGTTCGCGGCTCACTGTGATGGTCAATGGCCGGTTGTACTGCTTGGGACCGTTGCAGCATTTGAAGAATAAGTTCTCGCAAGGTTTGTAGTATTATTCTTGTGCCATTTGTGTATAGCGTTGTATAAGCGACGCGGTAATAGCGGGTCGCAGTATAGTGCTGACGTCACACAGCATGGAGGAGTGCGAGGCGTTGTGTTCGCGGCTCACTGTGATGGTCAATGGCCGGTTGTACTGCTTGGGACCGTTGCAGCATTTGAAGAATAAGTTCTCACAAGGTGATTGCTTTTTGAATGATGTTTTAGTTCTTATGGAATAATAGCTGAACTCTACGGCTTCAATGGCGTGGTAGCCTATATGCTAAACCTATAATAATATATCCCTATTATACAGATCCGATCCGCTGTTTTTCGTAAAAGAACAACACAATCGTATGGTTGTTCTTGGAAGGATATTCTTACGAATTTTTACTTTTATCATACAGCAATCTATACATATAATAAAATCGTAGGAAAGTCAAAACTGTACATTGAATATTTTTTTAAAAGATTACATAATCCATGATCTATAATCGATATAGAAGCCAAAAATATAGTTTTTAGAATTTTTGTCTGTTTGTCTGTTTGTCTGTTTGTCTGTTTGTCTGTTTGTCTGTTTGTCTGTATGTTTGTCCGAGCTAATCTCGAAAAGTACTGCATAGATTGACTTCAAATTTTGCATGAATATTACTAACAGGTCGTGTGAGGTTTTTTTAAACATATTATCATGCTATCACCTCCGGGGGAGGAGCTGTGAACCTTTACTTTTCTTACGTATTCCGTGAACTACGACAGCGTACAATCTAAAGACTCATGTTTAAATGTTGTTTTTGAGTAAGCCATGCTATTATCTAGCTTTACACTATAAAAACTACGTCATTTACGTAATTTGGGCAGAGAAACTGTTTAATGAATCTTAGTACTATAAAGACAAATTTGATTCAGCGCCATCTATGAGATTTCGTAAAAATCAAATCAATTTACATGTTAACACTACTGAACACAATGTTAAAAATTAATAATTTAAATATAATTATGTTATTTATTTATTTAACTCTTTAACCCATAATAAATCTTCCCTTCCCTATAAGGTGCGCTTATATAATTCGTGTGAATATACTACATTTTTAAAAGTGAGGGTAGATGTATATTATTTTAAGTCAAACTAGACACCATTACAGTTAATCTAATATTGATTGTGTTCATTGGTTACATTTTTAAAAATCTTCGTGTTTTAATAATTCGATCACGAGGCGGGACTCTAATACAAAAAGGTTAGTTCGTTGATAATTATTATTCCTTCATCATTTACATGTTGTTAGTAAAAATATACTTTGACTGTTAATACTTTTGTTCAGTATTTATCTGTATGATTATTGCTTGGTAATTAATATATTTTCATGTCGTATACCTAATTATAAACATAAGTGTGATGTGAAACTAGCTGGATTTATTTTTACACACTCATAGTCTTATATTTTGTGTTAATGTTAAAATAGTATTAATAGTGTAAATCATAATATTTTTTCAAAGTTAAAAATATTTCCTTTTTTCTGATGGTGTTGCCATCGAATTAAACCGCGCTGTCGTTTCGTTCACAAAAAATCATGTTATTAGGACCGAATATGTAGCCGCCTCAACTTACGGAAACGAGAGTAACCTGCGTTGTCTGTTAGTTATTATATAGTCGAATTTAACGTTACGTGGAAATTGGAATCTAAATATATGTATACCTACTTATATTAAATCTGTAGAGGTCAATTCTGCACATGAAATATATTTCCTAAATAACTATCACGAGGTGATTAGAGATCGACATCGACGTCAAAAATGTTTGTCCGTCTGTCTGTCTGTATAACCGTTATAGAAACAAAAACTACTCGACGGATTTAAACGAAACTTGGTACAATTATTTTTCATATTCGTGAGCAGAGCAGCAACTCCATTTTTAAGCTTTCGTCGCGTGTGCGTTCTTAATGCGTGTATCTTAATGGTTAAAGCTACACAGAAATCAAGTATGAAAGAAATGTTCTCCATATTATATAAAAAATATCTCCCGACATCATAAATGTCTATCTTTTATGGTTGAGCTTAGCTTTCTGATTATATTTGTCTACTAGCTGTCCCCGCGACTTCGTTCGCGTGGAATAGTGACTATGGGACCTATGACCATGGGCTCAGGGTGGGGCAACAATAAAAAATCATTTTTATTTTCATGCTCCCACTCCCGCGCCCACTCGCACTCCCACGCCATATGCCACGTTCAGTCCCAATCCCACGCCCACGCCCACTCCCCTTCACAATTAGTACCTACCAGATCAAAGCCAGGGTAAGCGCCCCACCCAGCCCCACCGTGGCTACGCCCATGCTGAATTACTATTTAACATACAATTATTGAGTAAATACGTACAACCATACTGTACTGTTGTACTACCATAAATAATTAAAAGAATTGTTATTAAAATTTCTTACTAAACTGAGCTAAAAAACTTACGTACCAAATTATTAAAAAAAATCAAGAAATGAAATGCCTAACCTATACCAAATAGTTACTACATATTGTAATTAAAAATTATGATTAGTATATAATATCGAAAATCAAAAAAGAAATGCCTAACTAATTCTACGTAAAATTTCTTTTAAATTATGTCATATTATTTTTTAGGAACCAGGGGGGGGGGAGAGGAGCAAATTCTATTTCCTTCCTTTCTTAAACGGATGTTTTTAATAATCTATGGTGTAGCCAGTAGCCACTGATCAGCTTAATCGATACTCAGTTTTTATCAAATCCAGAAACAAATCCAAATTAGATCTTTCCTGTCTCACGCACGTAACTAAAGGCTGAAGAGAGAGAGAGCACGTAACTAAACCGTTTAGACGAAGAAAAGTGTATAGAAAAAGGAATAAATAATTTCATAAACTTCCCGACGATCTTTAAAAATAAATTATAACTTTCATTTTTTTCATTCCCACTTTTACCCCTATGTAGGTATAATAAGTGGATGAACCAATTTTGATACACTTTATCTAAGAACCAGCGTCGGAAAATATTCTGCCTAACAAAAAAAACCGCATCTAATTCGGTTTACCTGTTAGCCAGCTACGGTGCCATAGACAGACACACACACACACACAGAAATACATAGCGGTCAAACACATAACACCAGTCTTTTTGCGTCGGGGGTTAAAAATATAATACGACATAATTTAAAGGACATTTTATGTGGAAAATTTACCTATACACCAGGGTAGATAATTTTTGAAACAAAAAAAAATCGCAGTAGGATGAAACCCATTAGAAAAGGATATGATAAAAATGTAAGGAAAAATAAATTACGGTCAATCGGAGTTCGGGAAGTGGGAGGGGGGGAGCTTTTAAGAGAAAAAAATGGTTTCTCTCGATTTCTCGATAATAATAACACCTGTTAATTTTTTTCTACATATTTTAATTGTACAGACATCACTTTTCCACAATTTTATTATATGTATTGATGATGATGATTGAGATTATAACACTCTTAGTCCGTTTTAATTTTTATTCACCCGCATCAGTGCCACCTAAAAAATCTTTATATATCGAAATTCGAGCAAAGTTAAGAAAATGAGAAATAAGAGTTCTCAAGGATCGTTAGAGATAAGAGGCTTACTATTGACCGAAAACAACATGTGTTATGCCGAACCTGAAACCGCTTCACAACGAGAATTGCGGCTCACAGCTGACCGCGAACGGCATGTACTATCCTGTGAGACCGAAACCTTCACTGAGGGTATATATAACGTCTCACAGCTGATCGCAAATGGCATATTGTACTATCCCGTGAGACCGAAACCCTCACTGAGAGGGAATTACGTCTCACAGCTGATCACGATCGTCATATTTTATCTCGAGAATTCTGAAACTTTTACTCAATATGAAGACCGTTTGACAAATAATAGGGTGCACCATAATATTATTCGATCTCTCGAAGATGAACATGAGCATAAGCAATGACTAGAGTAGGGACGCGAATATTACCATTATTTGAGACAAGAACGATTAATAAGTTTGTTTAATGAAAGCTTAATGAAAGATTAAGAATTGAAACTATTGGTCTCTTTAAACGGACGAATAGCGAGAGGCCCGTCTTATTGCAGACAGATTTCGACATAGTCTTAATGACTTAGAGGTAAACATAGAAGATCAATCTACAAATTCGGTGGTGTGGTCCGACAAAATAATATAAAAGTGGGTTTGCTTATAACCTCACAATTGATTACAGATCATCTTCTGTATAGGCGATATTAACGTAGTATGTTCTTTTTGTAATGCTTTAAAGTGGAGTAAGGAGTCGGCTTTCGTTTGAAGATACGCCGGAACCTTTGAAATCACTACTTTTAAGTTTTAGAGGAACATGTGCAATCTAAACAGTTCTTAGACAATATTAGCTCTTATAGTATTGCGTTTTAAATGATCCTTTGGTGCTCAACAATTATTAGATGCTCCTTTCATTCTTACTTTTAAGATACAAGGTCAAGTTTATCATTTGATAGGATCCCTTTTGCCTGAAGGCCAACCTAAGTTTCTTTAAATATATTTTGTATTCGACTACGACGAATAATCGAATACAAGAAATCAATATTTCTCGAATTTAAAACTGAACTCATTTCACAATTTTAGAACATGTTAATTCATCAGGTTAATCCGTATATATGCGTTTTAAATCGACATTAGAAGCTTTTCCTCAAGATGGTGATATTAATATAAAATTGGTATAAATGCCGATAGACGGAAGTCTATCAGCACTCAGGAATTCCCTGAGCGTGTTATAACGCCCAGGCCGCAGTATTACAATTTTTGCTACAGTAGGGCGACGAATGTATTTTCGCATAGCAACGGAGGGGAACTCGTGGGGGGTAAAGTGACGCGGGCCACGTACCACAAACATGTTTAGTTTGTGGTACCGAGCGCGAAAGAAAGTCATCGTGTTTTTAGTAAAGTTACTATGTAAACTAACGTAATTTATTACTTAGGTACATATTCTATAATGGTGCGCTCAAACTGTTAATCTACATTTAATTTAGATTATTATTTTAATTACTAAGAAATGTAGAATTTAAATCACATTCATTCATGTTTTCCTCAGATATTCGATGTCTATGATTTTCGATGATTTTAAGATTTTCTTATCAGAGAATTCAATTTTAATGTAGTTAAATTTTATAAGAGACAATTAAGAACATTCAAAAATAAAGTGTCACGTATTTTTTTTAAACGACGAATGACGAAAAACGACCGAATCGCGGACGAAGTCGCGGGCAACAGCTAGTATATTAATAGAACTAGCTGACACGTGTAAATAGTAATATAAATTTATTTTTTGTAATGTTTACAAATATGTATTTCGTTGTTTCAGGATACACACTTATAGTTAAATGCAAAGAAGGCCCAGAAAGGGATGCACAAGCGGCCACAATAAAAGAATACATCTTACAAACTTTTAAAGAGGCTAAACACATGTAAGTATTATTTTAATTCATCCGTATTCTAGCAATACAATATTTCTTGTAATAAATTCAATTAACTTATATACCGCACCACTTTAATACAATTTCTTTAGATACACGCATTTTTTAAAACGTAATTTTGAATTGAATCATGTTCAAAATCGGAGTAAATGTAACAAAATGCCAACTTTACCAAATTTTATTTGCATTCTATTAAAAATTCACTAACAGCAACCTACTCAGCCATCAGACCCATAATTCTCATAGTCGGATACCATTTTTTATAATCAAATTACTTCCAGCGAAACGTACCTAGGCATCAGTACGTTCTACATAAACGACTCGGAACTCGTGTGGTGGCAGATATTCGATGCAATGGAGTCAGCCCGTACTCGATATCCAATGGAGGACTATTCTGTATCACAGACAACCTTGGAACAAGTGTTTTTGCGATTTACACGCTTGCACGGGAATAAGGACGCGTAATTGTCGTCGTTTTAGTACAATTTAGTTAATTTTACACTGTGTATACTTTTCGAAGTAATATACAACAATAGGTACAATTTCTTAAAAAAACAGGATAGGACTTATTTATAATCTCGATGTTCAAACAGTTGGGAAGTCTTTGAAATGAATTAATCTTTTTGATTTATTATTATAATCAGCGCGCGGATTAATTCTAAATTGCAAATCGTTTATTGGCTAAATCAATATTGGACTTAATTTCTAGTAAACAATATAGGATATTACAATACGGATAAGACCCAGTGATTTTTATGTAGCTATCTTAAAAAGTTATGAATTTCTGTCCCACCGTGGCGTGTGAAAATGACAGGGACAGCATGATACTTAAAAGTATTTGATTGTTCAGAAGTTAGAGTCTGACACTTTATTGAAGTGTAAACATAACTAGAAACACTAGTACATTTACACTTTTGTCACAACGTTTTAGAAATTACGTTAATTGTTTATTAACTTGCAAAAGGGACATTTATATTTTTTGTACATCGAATCTGATCAGTTTTTAAAACTGAAATATATAATATTTACATATTACTGTGATTACTTTATTTGATTTACAGTATTTTTTGCGCTCGTAGCAAGAATGATCATCATTATTGTGCGCTCTTTATTACCTCACATAACGATTTGATTAATTACGCAAACATGCGCATAAGCTATTATCTATACTCAATATATACCTACTTAATATAATTTACGTATTTATGAATGTACTTACAATATATTTTTTAATTTCATCCCAATATGTCAATAATAATATTTACAGTATTTTTGAATTATTAGCTTTTTTGAACCCTGTGACCCAAGCTATTCAATAGATTAGGTAAATGTATGTTTCCGTACTTAGATAAATATTATAGTATGAGCAGGTCGTAAAAACAAGTAATTTTATTATCCTAAGTAAAGAAATACCTTACATTTTTTATTTACCCCTACAAATATTTTTTTATCTCCACTAAAGCTTATTTGTTTTTATAGAAATTGAACAAAAGAGAAACAATTTCTTAAATAATAATAAAAAATGTGTGAACAATACGACCTGCTCTACTCAACTTGGCAGTAAGCATTAGTAAATTATGCAGTATTTTATATACATGTTGTATCTTAAGATATGTATTGGAATAAATGTTTAAGAAAGTTTTCACTGTGTGTCGTATATGTACCTACTTGTAAAAACAATTTATACAAATAATTATTACATAACAATGTACTTATACTCATGCAAATATGATAGAGCTGTATTATAATTTTTTACACTTAAAAGGGTACTTACTTTATTACTGTCATCCAAAGTAGATTGTTTGTAGTTCCAATAGCACTAATCTGATTTTATTCAGCTTTTATATGATCTGAATAAAAAAAAAGACGTGTGGCACTCGGGGACTGCCGCGGTAAAGCTATTGCATGCTATGCCTTCAAGCCACACCTCCGCGCCCGTCCCCGTGGGGAGCGTGAGGTTTTTTCGTTACGGAATTTCTGGATTCGGTCCCCGCGCTCAAGGCCCGCGATAGAAGCTATGCAATAGCTTAATATTTCAATGTTGTCAACTTCTATCTGTAGCTAATGTGTCATGAGAAAACTTTAATGCAGTGATTACTTGCAGTTCTCAAACCACACATTTTTAGATAAATATTCTAGTGAAATGTACCGGATGTATATTTTTTTATTTCAGCTTTTAAATCTTTCAAGTGAATATATATTTTTAATTGATTTTACAAATACTCGACTAAAGAATTTTTCGACATGTATACCTAGTTCAGAGATGGTTTACCAACTGTCAAAGGCTGAAAGTGTTGTGAATCAACATTTATTAAAATAAGTCGCACGAAAGCATGTTCCCTTGAAACACACTCTCCCGAGACTATTATATCGAACTCGCATTTTTCGTTTTTATCATGTAAATAATTTAAAATATACATGTAAAGTTTCACTAAGTAGGCTTAATACGTAAATACGTTTAATCACGTTTAAATATAATGAATTACGTTTCGTGTTCTGTAACACTTTTCGAATTAAACAATCTCGATGTATGCTCTAGCTTTGCTAGTTTTAATAAGTAGTTTCGTAATTAATTGCAGTATTTAATACTTATTTTATGTGGTGCTTGAAAACTTTATTATTTAAATGTAAACGATCAATTATTAATATTAGCAATTCTTTTAGTTAAGAATATCGAGATGGGCGGAGGTTTTTATTTAGGTTAAATTGAAAAATTGTGAATGGCCATAGAACTTGTTCGTCATTCAGTAT
Source organism: Colias philodice (assembly GCF_061535455.1). Lineage (NCBI taxonomy): Eukaryota > Metazoa > Arthropoda > Insecta > Lepidoptera > Pieridae > Colias > Colias philodice. The sequence continues at coordinate 5,676,299 of NC_143093.1, forward strand.
CATGATTCTGTTTATAATTCAATTAAAATAAGGATAATAGCAAAATGTTACCTGATAAAAAATCAATTTGTTTAATGTAAAAGCATCTTGTTTATGTGTAATTGCATGATGTTTGCAAAAGTATTATATTGTACAATTTTATCTTACTTTAGTTCATAATAAAATAATTGCCATTTAAAAAATGATATGTATATGAATTTTAGGATAAAAAGTACAATTTATTTATTTACTGAGGATGAGATTCAACAAAAATAATGTTTTGTGATATATTATTGTGATTCAATGTTTAACACCAAAACTTGTACATTTTATTATTTATTTACTATTAAGGACTGTTCCTATCCTTTGAAAATGTCTCGAAGCTATAGCATCATTCATATGTTGTTATAATATGGGCTGTGTTCAGTTTTCTTTCATACAATAACTTTTTTCTTGCCGATTAATTATATATTGGATTATATATTGTACTCGAAGTATAATCTTTATCCCACAGTTTATACCAGTTGCAATGCAGTGTATAAAATGGAAAAGTGTATTTTTAATTGTCCTTGTTTTAAGTTAAAATACACTTTTTGTATTACAAATAATTTTCAACTATCTTGTAAGAAAAGTGTTCGTTTGCATTGGAGGTTTATGGATTTTTGAAATAAAAGCTTTCTGAATATTTTGTGTGTTTTTATTTATAAGTCTTAACATTACGTACAAAATTGATACTAATTGCTTCTATGTTGTTTTATTTATAATGGGATAGAAAAGTATAAAAATCTCATTAGTTTTATATATAATTAAAAAATAATTTGGAAAATCCAAAAGTGCACGCCTCATAATTTTTTTTTAATAAATATTTATTAATTATTATTTTTGTTTATTTAATAACAATTAAACCACATCGAATCAGACCCTGAAAAATGAAAGGGTTCTATTCCTGAGCATACTCAAGCGTAAGAGAAAAAAAAAGACTCGATTAGTAAAGTATTTCGGTCGCTATCGTGTTAACAAGAAAAAGGATCCGCACATACAGACACACGGACGTTCAAGACAGAACTTTTTTAAACTGTTTTTTAACTAGTTTAAATAACAAAAATGACATCAAAAATATCATGAACGTTAAAAATAGTGTTTTTTCTTAATATGTGTGTGTATGTATTATCTTACAAGTGCAATGTATGATACATAAAGACATTTTAAGTTTGAAAAATCAGATGTTTTGCGCGAAGTGACAGTAGTACCCACCTCAACGCTTCGCTTATGAGGCGTGCAATAACAATACAATAAGTCGTGTATAAAAAGTATATTAACGTTTTCCGTAAAATATGAATAGAATTTTTTTTTACAGACAACTGTGTACGAAATTGTGTGTGAGATGGCCTCGTTTCATTAATATTATACATATATTACACTTATGCATTAAAATTATTAGAAACGCAACTATTTGTCATGTAGATAGAATATAGGTCATGGCTTAAAATCATATGCGCATGCGTACAACAGTACATATAGATTACTTGAATATTAATAAATCTTAAGTCAACATAGATTATAGGGCTTAATTGAAAGTAATTACATACAAAATAATATGTATTTATTTGGTACAATTTTTTGGCACATAAACTTAATTAACGAACACCCATTTATGTTTAAGTAGGTAAGCTGTTTCAATTACAGATATGAACGCCCGTCTTCCAATATTACATTAAATTCTACTTAAACACAACTTTTTAAGTGAAAATAAATCACTAGACATACACTATAAACTCATAAGGCGGGATAAAATGTCATAGATCACAAATTAGTTTGTTCTGGAGCGCCCTCTTGCGTGTATTTTGTGAACTGCAGGAAAATTTGTTCTAATGAAGTTTGTAGAATGCTATAATCTTCGATTGGCAACTCGCGTTTGGCTCGCTCCATGGTGCCGAACATTCTAGACCAAGAGACAGTTCGATCAGGCAGGTAATATGTTATGAGGCCCTGGTACTCCTCCCTGTAAAAAGTGGCGTATGAGACAATAAATAGTAATACCTAATCATGGTTAAGTTCTTTTTTGGTGATTAAAAAAATGTAATGAGTAAAAAGTTTCATCAGTGACATGAGATGACAATCTGGTTGCAATTTTTATTCGTGATTCACTAAAAAACATGTATATGTGTTTGTGGTAACTTAGAGAAAATTGTAGGTAATAATAAATGAAGTCGGTTAAAAATACACACTATACTTATAATTTCTTGTATTGTTTCAATTAGTACTCACATTAATCTCGGACTGTTGAAGTTGTTACTAACGTAGCCTTTTATGAGTTCAATGCTATTTACTACAGGTGCGTTGACTTGATCATTTTCAAGTGCTTTAACTTTTATCGTCAAAGTGAATCCTGAAAATATATATATAAAATATATTTAGGTACTATAGAAACAAAGTAACTTATCTACACTAAATAACAGCGGCTTTTTAAGTTTTGAAGTTAAACTTCTTTCGGCGCATTGGTTGAGAAAATAATTTGAAGGTCGCGTCAATACCAACACGTCATGGAGTAAGGCGACGATTTTGGTATCTTTGAAACTTACCAAAGAAGTTTCACTTCTGACACGTGTGCTCGCCACACACGCTCTTTTTTCGATTATCAATTTAGATCCTACTACTATTATAAAGGCGAAAGTTTGTAAGTATGGATGTATGGATGTTTGTTACTCTTTCACTTAAAAACTACTGAACCGATTAGAATGAAATTTAGCACACATATAGAGGGTTTCTTGTATTAACACATAGGATAGGTTTTATCCCGGAAATCAGACGGGAACGGGAACTATGCGGGGACTATCCTTTGAAAACGCGGGCGAAGCCGCGGGCGGAAATCTAGTTTTCATATTATATACCTTGAGAGAATTTATTCTTCAAGTACTGTGGAGATCCGAGACACTGGAAGCGCCCGCGGACCATCACAGTGAGCCGCGAGCACAGCGCCTCGCACTCCTCCATGCTGTGTGACGTCAACACGAACGATGTGTTAGCTCGCCTGAAAATAACCAAAATTTTTTTTTTAAACTATGTTACAAAAATATATTGCATAGTTTAGGACCTATAATATTTTTTACTATTATCCCTTTCACACCTAACTTGGCAAGTTGGTGTGAAAGGGATAAAAAAACATACAGGCGTCATTCAACGTCATATTTTCTTGTTACAAGTTAATGGTCATAGTGCAATCTCCAGTGTATTAGATATAAGCTTCTTGGTTAGAATGAATCCTGACAGACAGTCACCTGGCGGTCCTCAGCGCGCGCCACACCTGCCGCTTGGCGGCGGGGTCCACGCCCGTGGTGGGCTCGTCCACGAACACGAGCCGCGCGCCGCCCAGCAGCGATAGCGCTGTACTCAGCTTGCGTTTGTTGCCACCCGAATATTGGTCCACCTACAACATTAAGATTTTACGTAAACATATACATGGATATTTAAAAACTAAATTAATGCTACGGTAAGTGGTAACAACACTATTTGACAAGAATAGGTTAACCTGATCTAGCCTGAAGGAATATACATAATTTATATATTTATTTATTTAATAACAAATAAATTGAATTTTACAAGTTAATGCGATCTAGTTACATGGACTTAAGAAAAGCTTTCGATACGGTTGATCACGAACTACTCTCGTACAAAATCGCACTAATGATATTCAAGGTTTTTTTTAATTGGTACTCATCGTATAATTCGAATAGGACCCAAAAAGTTTGTACATATTACAAACTCGCCAATCTGAATCTTTAAGTTGCTGGTGTGCCGCAAGGATCTATATTTGACCCTTACCTATTCAACCTTGCATGCTTATAGTACCTAAAACTTCTTATTATAGACGGCATCGTAACTCTCATATTCATAATAATCATATTTGTCTCATCTTAAAACTGTCAATGTGGCGGATGTATTATTTGCAACAGAACCATAACGATCTGATCACGAAATTTCATACGAATCTGCGTATTATCTAGATATAAAAATAAAATAAAAAAATAAAAATAAAAATCATTTATTGAACAAGGTTCCTTACATCAAAATATAGACCCCAGACTCCCAATATAGCTTTCGCTGTGTTTCAGGAGTCTGTGCCTTCCCGATACAGTACATTAGAATAGTTCAATAAAATACATTAAAATAGTAATTAGTTAAAAAGAAAATTTTACTTAAAGTTGACACAAGAAGAAAATTTATAAATCATAATATTTAAAAAAAAATTAATAAATTAAAATATTTAAAACAATTTACATTTCATAACATAATATTTAGTTCCACAATATTTACTGTTTAGCAATTAAATAATTAATAAAATTAAAATAATTAATACAATTAAAATAATTATTTGATTAGTATCATTTATAGACGTAGTGCAAGTAGTGTGTGTGTGTGTGTGTGTGTGTGTGTGTGTGTTTGTATGTGCGTATGTATGTGTGTGAATGTGTTCCAATGTCGTTTTTAAAACATAAAAGAAAGCTGATATAGTTAAAAAAACATATTTTAAACTTATCATTATAGGTAGATAAATAAAATTAAAGAAAAAAAAAAAAAAAATAATAATTTATAGGTATATTTGGTAATTATTTTGTATATGTGGGCATTAAAAGGTGCTCTATTTCAGAATAATCGAGTTGTAAAAGCCATTCTTTTAGTTTTTGTAATATTTTATGATTAGTGAGAGCAAAAGCATTTTTAATATATAAACTGAAACGATTATAAAGAATGGGTGCTAGATAATAAAACTGCCTTTGTGCAAAACGAGTCTTAGTGTAAGGTACTGGTACACGATAGGTTCTTTTAGTATTCAAGGGATTATTATTTTTCGGTACCTCAGTGCGGTGAAACCGTTTAATTATTTGAAGCACAAAAATCTTACGAACACTCAATACATTAGCCCTCTTGAATAGCAGCGATGTTGGAAATTGGAACGGTAGTTTGAGCGATACTTTGAGCAGAGCTCTAAGCGCACGTTCTACTTGTATCATGTATGTTTTCGCAGCTCCACCCCAGTTAACAATACAATATGAGATCACACATTCACCCAGTGCTTTGTATGTTCTAATAATTAACTCTTGGGTTGCAATGTCTCTTAGGGTTTTAAAAATAACTATAAGTTGTCTGAGCCTGCTCGACGTGCTAATAATTTGTTCTTTCCAGTTTAGTTTCTCATCAATCCAGATACCCAGGTATTTCATATTGACGGTCCTATTCAGTATTGGGCAAGAGCATACGCTAGATTTGTTATGGCGGTTACATGGAAAGATATGTAATTTAACATTGACGTTCCCCCTTGGCTTCATAGATGAGGTTTTGCTAAAGCAAATATAATTAGTTTTCCCCGTATTTAAAGTCAATAGACTGTTTTCTAACCATTTGCTTATGCATCGAAGTCCATTTTCAGTTCTATCAATGGCTTCAGACCAAGTCTTTGCATTAAAGAGAACAACAGTGTCATCAGCAAACATAGTAACTTGTCCACATCCAATATTGAGTTTACATAATTCGTTGACATAAATCAAGAACAGAGTAGGTCCTAACGTACTGCCCTGCGGTACTCCGTACGTACACTTATACTCTGCACTAAGATTGTTGTCAACTCTTACTCTTTGGGTTCTATCGCTAAGATAGCTTTGGAACCAGTCTTTGGCAATACCTCTAACACCTACATTTTCCAGCCTACTTAGCAGAATAGGTATAGAAACTGTGTCAAAGGCTTTCTGTAAATCAAGAAAGACCCCAATACATTTCTTATTCGAGTCAAGATACGAGGTGACCAATAAGTAATACTGTTTTCAAAATTAAATTGTAACGCGAAGCATTTTCAAAAATTCTTATTATTTTCTTGTTTATGTCTAAATATTTGATTATAATGCCTTCTAAAGTAAGAAAAATACAGTAACTTTATCAAAAACATTATTTATTTATTTCTTGTCATAAAAATGGCAATTCACAGGAACCTATAAAAAAATACCTACTTACCCGTTTATCAAGATGCTTAGTGAACCCTAAAGCATGTGCTAGCATCAACGATCTCGCAGTGCAATGCGGTTCGCGGATACCGCGCAATGTTGAGAATAGACGAAGCGTCTCACGGCCCGTCAGCTCATTGTACACTGCGTCGAATTGCGGGCAATAGCCTGCGTGCGAACAATGCATATGTAAATTATTATTATTATTAAATAAAACATTTATAAAAAGTCGAGTACCTTATTATTTCTAATTCTTTTGATTCCTAACGTAAAAAAATGACACGCTCATTGACTGAAAATGTTATACTGAAATGGTGAACATAAAGTGTGGATCATCAAATACGCGACAGATTTTAACATCCCGAAAACTAATCGCCTTCGTATTTTAAAATGCTTAGAGCATCTCCTTTATAAACACAGGAATATTATTTACTTTTATTTCATTTCAAAAAAATAATGCACTTACCAATATGCTCATAAACCTTTCCGAGATCTGATTTAACGGAATAGCCGCATACGTAAGCGTCACCGCTAGAAACCGACTCATCTCCCATTAACATTTTGAAGGTGCTAGTCTTGCCAGCTCCGTTCACTCCAAGTAGACCGAAACATTCCCCTTCACCAACAGCTAAAAATAAAAAAATATTTTTATAACTGTTAGGTATTTGTATTTGTTTTTTAATAGATTTTTACAACAGAGAACAACATAAAATTATTACTTAATTATTATTTAATAACAACGTTATCTCACTTTCATTTAAGTTGTCAATTCAAGAAAATTATCTATAAGCTATCGATTTCAAATCATTCATATCCTGTTATTGAATTGCATAACATTACAAAAACAAAAAAGACGGGTTGCACTCCGGGAGTGCTGGCAGAAGTGAAAACTTGATTATTAACGTTCAGCATGTTGTGGTCTTACGCATGGAATATAAGGGCTAAAAACAAATCCGTCTTACGCTTTTTCGATCAGGCCACGTGTCCTGACGCGAGTTTAAGATTTTATACCCAACGCCGCTAAAGAAGTTTTCACTTCAAAAATATCTTAAAATTAACTACCTACATCATTACTATAATTAAACAGTGATCTATAGTTGTAGCTTATAAAAAAACAACATTCGACTTACTGAAAGAGAGCTGATCTACCGCGAGGTTATTCTTATAATACTTCGAGAGACCTCTCGCTAGAAGCCTATGTTTATCCGGCGACGTGCGTTGTGCGTGTTCCACCTCGTTAGCCACATCTGGGTCCAGTTCCTGCGGGTCGAATGCTGGAGGGTGCTTGCTCCATTTGAAAATCTAGAAAAAAAATGTAGATTTTGATTTTTTTTTTCACATTTTTTGTTATTTTTTCTTTAGTTAAAACTTATGACACACAGAAATAGAAAACAAAAATATTAATGTTAGAGTAATTGCTTGATTTCATTTATCCTTAAACGTGATTATGTACGTGTTTAAGTACTACTAATAATAAAGCACCATTAAAATATGTGTACTTTATTTAATTTGGGATTGGATGGGGTCGTGTAATACGGTCATACTTACTCTTTGAAGCAAATTATACTCCAATAACATCATGAGGGTCCAGAGTACGACACAACTAATCACCATACTCAAGAGGTAGCGCATTACTCCCGGCTCTTCCCAATCGAAGTATGGATTCTCACGGACTATAAACAACAAAATTTATTATTTATTACACAGACATATTAAAAAAGATTTAAGTCAAAAGCTCAAAAAAATATGTTACCCCCAAAATTATCCAAACCATATAATACTTGCGAATTTTGAATTACAATAGGTTTTAATGAATACTGGAGAAATGTATTTTTAGTGATATAATATTATTTTACAATTGCTTACCACAACAGTTTTGCGATAAATTGTCGCAAAGGGTTTGCATCGTGCACTCTTGTAAATTAGGGAATGTCGATAGCAAATAGTCACAGAACTCCAAGCAGGAATACTCTGTCATGCCGATGCGGTTAAGGGATCTGGCAAAGAAACAATTATTCAATTATAACTGGATAAAATCTGAGACAATAAAATTATACAATCCTACTAAATACTAATATTATGAACGCTAAATTGGTAAGGATATATGGATATGTCGTGGCCATATCGTAAATTTGCTCATTTCATGATATGATTGGCCATTTCACGAAATGGTCGCATTTCGTGAAATGGCCAATTTAGTTTGGCCACATCATGATGTGGCTTGAGCAGATCAATGATAAGAAATCGTTTCACGATATGGCCAACTAAACGCGCGGTTTTTTCATGAAATGATCAAAATTATTTGATCATATCGTAAAAAAGTAGAGGCGCTGCATGCTCTTGTGTGATTGTGATAAGATGGCGCCCGCTGGCAAAAATCTAATTATTCGCAGTTAAAAACTTCATAATTCGTTTAATAACAATATGAAGAAAGTCATAGCAAAGAATTTACGACAGTTCGAGTACCTACTATGGAAAATGTGGATATCTTATATGTATTGAAGAAAAAATGCGTCTTAAATAAAATAATTTAAGACGCATTTTTTCTTTTAGGATATATATTTATATATCCTACTATAGTATTATAATTGTTTGTTTTTTAAAAAGCGATCCGCTTCTGGCACTCGCCGGCCGCTGCCGCGGCACGCTCGCTTTGCTCGCTCGGCTCGTGCGTTGTTTATCAAAGTCTAACCTAACTGTTTTTTATTGCAAAAACGATTCGCTTCTAGCATTCGCCGGCCGCTGCCGCGGCACTAACTTAAATGACATTAAACAAGTTTTTAGAATATTCTGATTTTTTTAATATTTTATGGATTCTTTATATTTTATACGATCTGGCCAAATGTGGATGGCCAAATCGTGAAACGTTGACGATTTAACGATCTGATCAAACTATGTTGGCCATTTCATGAAATGCGACCAATTCGTGAAATGATCGATCATATCATGAAATGAGCAAATCTACGATATGGCCACGACAGATATAAGTTGAAAACTCTTTGACGCGAAAACAACTGATTGGATTTTGATGACATTTGGCAGTGAAGTAGCTAAAGTGCCAGAAAAACACATACCAAAGCTATAGAAATACTATTGCCCGTGTCCGCTGGTGAAAAGGCGTGGCACATCCAGTGCCTTATATGAATTAACGTGACCAATTTCTTTGGTATTATAGTGGCTAAAGTGAGAGCATTACCAGAAGTTTCTGGATTCGTTAAAAAATCATTTATTAAACATAGAAAAATACACATTTTGCTTTTGTACCTGACAGCCGTAACGAGACTGTATAACGGGAAGAACTGCAGTATGTAATCCATGATGGTGGCCACTTGCCCAGTGTTGAGGACCGGTGATTGGAGAGTTTCTACTATCTGAGCACCCATCAGACCTGGGAGTTTCGTAATATTTCGTACTTATTGTCAAATCCTAACATTTCAATAATATAAGGTATTTGTGCTAATTGTATATACCTCCATTAAAATCTAATTTTATTAGACATTGGAGTATGATTAAGTCACGAAATCGGGAAGTCAATTTTTAATTAAAAGTGCCGTTCATACATTAATAAGACCAATTTTAATATTTGATTGTTTCCTCATTACAGCAATTACGAAATAGGAAAAGATATTTACGTTTTATATTATTCTTAAATGTGGAATAATCTTACATTCGGAATAAAATATTAATTACCGAAAAGTATATTCACAAAGAACATAAGAACGAATCCAACAGCTGGCCCATTGAAGGCTAGTGAGAATAAGTAGTGAAGTGGCAACATAGCAGCTCCGTATACCATCAGACATAAGTACATGCGACCTGCAGAATAATAATAAAATATAAAATTAAAAGGAAAAACCAAGTAGTTACACAGATAAGATATCTATAATAATCAAATTACCGTGACTATTAGTATTTCTTAATTTGACTTTAGATAGAGAAGTAGGAAATGAGTAATCTATAAGATAATATTTTTGGACAGGACCAGACATGTTTATTTGCAATATATGTGGTAAGAATTCCACAGGTACAGGCTAGTGAATTGCTCATTTCTATAAAATGATATTAATTTAGGTACTTCTAGAATAGAACGAGTATGAATATTTAAAAAGGAAAACAGTAAAACACTTCGCAATCACGATTATTCTCGTATTGTGGTCATCTGTCAGAATAAGGTTGAATTTTAGAAATATGTATGCAAGTCACAAATGAAGTGACAAGTTTCAATTAACCGTAGCATAAAACCGATATACCTAAATACAACTAGATCATACCCAGTTCAGTAGCCGTACTGAACCCAATAACTTGGAAAGCGGCACACGAGATGATAACAGTGACGCTCAGTACGAGGAACCAAGCCCAGTCGAACACCGCCGCGGCGCCCCACATCACAACTGGTTGGACGCCCGCAGCGCGCTGCAGTAACTTCGCGCGAATCACACGCTCCTAGGAGAAAAATATATTGTCATGGTGAACTAAAAATTAATTTTCATTTTTGAAAACTTTTAGATCAAATAAATAAGGTGGCAACAAACACCTAAGATTCAAAAGATAAAATTATTCTTCAGTAATAAGGCATATGCAAAAAAATACACTTTTTTGGTGCATTATGATCCTTAAAATATTAAGATTTTTTTATTAGTGTAAGAAAAGATTATCAATTTAAATATTTAGTGTATTTGAATATACCGTAATATGCGTAATCGAATATTTTATTTAGTTTTCCTTGTTTGTATTGCCTTGTTTTTGCTCACCCACTTTTTGTTGTGTTTATTTCCTATACTTTAAGGGATGCCTGGTAGAGATCGCTACCTAGCGATAAGGCCGCCTTTTGCTTGTTTTATGTGTTGTGTGCTTTTGTATTTGTATTTATTTATTTTTGAGCAATAAAGAATTTTCATTCATTTATATTTACTTAGACGTCTATAAACTTAAACCTATCACATTTGATAATTTAGGTAACAAGTTTAACAAGATCGAAGTCATACCTTTATGTAAAACATTATAAAAACGGCGCTAGCAATCGCCATACTGTTGCCTATGGCTGTGGCCACTTGCATGGATAAAAGTGACAGCATAAGCTGCAAGTTAGTCTGAAACCAAAAAGAAAGTTGAACAAAATCAAAGAGCTAGAAGTTATTTGGGCATGAAAAAGCAATAATTAAATTAGACAACATGACAATACAAAAGTGGAAACAAGTATACAAAACTGATCCTTTTTTATAAATAAGAAGCTTCACAGAATAACGCTTACGTCATCTCTATAATTAGCTTCCAAGGGGTGATTGTACACAGTGAGGTTAGCAGCAGCATCGATTCCTTTGAGCAAAGCCGTATGTAATGTGGCTAATGACGTAGCAACGTCATGGTAGCCAAAGTTGCTGAACCAAGCTGTCGCTGAATTGTCGTTAAAAGTTGCACCGATTAAGATCTTGTTGCGAAGGGCACCCATTGCAACGGGGTCTTCAGTCTAAAAAGCGAGAAGTTACATTTTTAATATACGCTGATCTGGTATATTGTGAAGGGAATTTAAATCATACAATTAAAATAAATAATATTGTACCCTTAGGTACTCTAACGACAATCTTAATTTGTTAGTAAGTGCAATCGAAAATAATAATAAAGACGAGTTTACAGGTAAAAAAGTACACGATATTGATTATAAATATTTAACAATATCAAGTGTCATTCATATTTACCATTTCCAAATAAAATTCATCAGTAGCTTTGTCATTTGCGTCGATAAGTTCCATAGAGTCAAGAGCTGCAGTACGGTATATCAACTCGTAACCCGCTTTTGCCAAGCCTCCCAGAGAATAAGGATCAGTACCGTTAAAGGATAGTAAAGTTTCCGTTGATGGGTATCTATAAAATATTTTTTTTATTATTATAAAAAGGCCAGTAACCACTTACAATGATAGAACAATATCGGCAGAACATTTGATAATAATGCTTAGCTTAGACACCTCAAAGTAGAAATACAAAGCCATTGGAAACATTTGGGATTAAATTTTCTATCTAGGACAACTTATTTCTTACTTTATAGGAATTATTATTATATTATACATTCTCTCACCCTTGCACTAATGACAAAAGTCTGGGTATAACGATAGCCCTATTGGCCAGAATATACATCGTGATGCCCAAACTGATATTGATCTGTAGAACAGGTACGAGGATTTGCAAGAGCAGCAGCCCCCAGGATCGAGACCAAACCAGAAAGAGCTTATACCAAGTCGCTTTCACTTGTAGCCGTAGCAAGCGAGATCCAGTTTCCTTTTCATTGCTCTTGTCCACTGTTGGACAAAACATTAAGTCTTAAGAAATTTATAATCCTTTAATATTGCGATTATGAAGAGTCACAACAAGGTTACATGAGATATCGCTTCTGAGCGATAGGGCCGAAAATCTGTAGGTACATTTGTTGTGTATGTTTTGTAAGTTCGTATCAATTTAAAGTAAAATTATGTGTTGATAAATAACATCCATAAAGTAATTCAATAAGTATGATTTATTATTTTATGGAAGAGGAGGGAAGTACAACAGTAAGGGGGAAATCATATGAGATTACTTACAATGTTCAACAGAAGACGCATCAAATCCACTGTCTTTCAAATCATCACAACTGTCTCCAATTGTAGCTGTATCATCCGATACCGAATTGATTTCGACATCAGAACCAACTCTGTAAAAGGAAATTGATTTATGTAGCTTTAAAAAAACGTATTGATTTAGAATTTTTTTTTTTTATATAAGAGGAGGCAACAGAGCAGACGCGTCACCTGATGTTAAGTGTACTGCGTCGCCCATAGGCACAAGCAATGCCGGGGACATTGTTAGTGCGTTGCCGGCCTTTAAGGTAGGAGTACGCTCTTTTCTTTTTCAATTTGTATCTAATTCCGATGTTATTAACATGAATATCTGTGATTGAGCTGATAAACATTTAATCATTATAATATTGCGTGTCATCGTTCGATTATAAATATGGGTAAGCGATAGAATATGTTACGTTAGTCTACTCAATAGTATTAATTTTAATTTAATAATATACAAATAATATCAACGATTAGTACGTACGACATAAAGACATCTTCCAATGTGGTTGCAATCAAACCATAATTTTTATAATGAATAGTATCAGCATTCTGTTCCAATTCATTGAGTAAATCTTCAAAGACGTGTCTAAATGCAGTTGGCAATTTATACGTTACTTCAACGGCTAAAATCAATATAAAATAAAAAATATATCAGAAAAATATAGAGCTGTTAAATACTCCTACAATTCTCAAAAAAACTTACCATCATCGTCTTTAGGAACGGTACCAGCTATGTATTTATCAATTATTTGTGTACAAGCATTCAACTGGAATCCTTCGCTCTTGACTACGACTAAAGTGTATCCTACTCCATAATAGTTCTTCAAGAAATACGGAGATCCGACGCATTGTAAACTTCCACTCGACATTATCGCCACTCGATCGCCAAGGTAATCGGCCTCATCCATAAAATGTGTTGTTAGAATCATGGATCGACCTTAAACAGTACAAATCGAAATAATTTACAAGTTCATGTCAAAAAAAATCAAGCATACATTCACAAATCACATGGTACTTAGATAGGTATTTAGTAAATACATTCCAATAAGTATTTCCACATAAATAACGAAAGAGTAAGCCTGCCTTTTTTCTCCCTTTCCAAAAGATCCCATAGCGCTCTTCGAGATGCTGGATCCATGCCAGAGGTCGGTTCATCCAATAGCACTACTCGAGCTCCACCACTTAATGCTATGCCAACACATAACCTCCTCTTTTGACCACCCGAGAGCCCTTCAGCTATATAGTTACGCTATGGAATTATAATAAGTTAGAAACAATAACTATATGAACAAAGATTTAATATCGATTCAGTCCTTACTATTTTAAAAGAGCTTAGTCATTCTACTCGCTTTCAAATTTTTTTTTGAAGTGAAAACTTCTTTAGCGGCGTTGAGCACTTTTTCTGTAATGGGTATAAAATCTTAAACTCGCGTCAGGACACGTGACTTATCGAAAAAGCGTAAGAAGGATACCATTCCAAAATATCAAACATGCTCAACGTTAATAATCAAGTTTTCACTTCTGCCGGCACTCCCGGAGTGCAACCCGTCTTTTTTTAGTATCAATTAATATCTAGATATCGTGTATGAAGCATTGATTGTAGATACCTTTTCCTGCATTTCCAATTTTTCTATTATCGTGTTAATTTCCGTATCCAACTCTTTACCGCTGAAACCTTTTAATCTGGCAAAGAATTCGAGATGTTCTTGCACCGTAAGTTCATTGAATAGAACATTATGTTGGGGACAGAGGCCTAGATGAGCACGAGCTGCATGTAGCTGATAAGATATATTATATCCCGCCAAACATACGCTGCCTTTCGTTATAGGGACATTACCTGCGCAAAAAAAATCTTTATTCCGCAAACAATAACATGATAATTGAAGCGAGTATGTGATGCATATCCATTATCAGCGCCTATTTTTAATGATTATCAGATAACGAATTTAGTATTATTAATTCTTAACATGATGAATTCTTCATTCAATTATTATCAATTAAATTAACGATAAAAATTAAAAAACAACAAAATGTTAATATTTTTGGTACTCTCTTTAGTTTAAAGTACATACCCGTCAACATAGAAATAGTTGTAGACTTTCCAGCTCCATTGTGACCCAATAAAACTGTGATTTGGTCGTCATAAATGTTAAGACTCAAGTTATTTACGGCAATGTTTTTTCCATACACTTTTGTTAAATTCTAAAAAAACAAAATCACAGTTAATAAAGCAGTTATTATTTACTTACTGTAAATATAATATGATGTTGGCTTAATTTACTTTACACTCACGTTAATTTTTACGCCCACTTCATGACCCATAGGTTCATCTTCTTTCACAGCAATTGTCTCGATATTTTCAATTAATATGTCTACAAAAATATCAGATTGTAATGATTTTTAACTCATTAATATCAATTCTCTTTAAAGTTTTTAATTTCAACAAATATGTTGCATACATAGTTAAATGATACTTTTTAAAAATTACCTTTCTTGTTATATTTTACATTGATTTCCTACCTGAATTATTAACAGAAGATGGAAACCAGAACGATTTTTGGAAAGGAAAATACCATGGTTGTGGTGTTCCCCAGGGTCCAGGTAGCACTTGTTCCAAATAAAGAGCGATCAGCATATAGAGAACACAGTTTATCGCCATCATAATAACTACGTGTCCGAACAAAAATCTATTCGAATCAAGCGTATGTGTACTGAAGAAGTTTCCCCATGTCATACCTTAAAAACAGTATATCATTATGAAAATGTTATGCTCAATCTCATAGAAATGTAGACGTCCGAAAAATACATACCACCTAAGGTTTCCTTTGAAATAAGCAATTGGAAACCGTATGACATTGCAGAATTAATAGTCAAACAGGTAAGTGCTTGAACGTATGGGGAAATTTCCGTCTCCATACTAAGCAGAAACGATGGTACGTATGTTAAGAACCATATAACTCCTGTGAAAAGAGCTGCCGTGCTAGCTGAAAAAAGCAATGGTACATAAAATTTAAGGATTTCATTTGATTATAAAATTCTAATAATTATTTCAAAATTTAACATTATTTTCAGAGAAAGATGAACTGTAAACGAAGTCCATACAGGTAAGTGTCGACATGATCTTATGCAAGATCCTTAGTTGAATGCATTAGTTTTTAATTTTGAAGTACGTTTAATAGAAATATCATATCTTAAATATAAAATAAATATATAACACACCTTTGCTAAAGAATCCACTGAGCATAAAACAAAAGAACACCATACACGTTAAATAGAGAGTAATAAAAAATAATAACACCGTCCATGGTGTATTCGTAAATACCGCATAATCGCTAAAGCCCTCTTCATTAGTAAACCAATTAATCTGGAATTATACTTATCTTCAATATAATTATTACTGTAAACCTATATAGAAGGCGCAGAAATACAAAACATTCAAAGATAATAATTTTATCAAAGGAAAACAAGATAGGTCTAGTCTAATTATAATAACACTCGATATTCCAATAACTAATTAATTTAACAGGTTTAAAATGCTCAAAATATGAAAAGTATAAGGAATTCTAGATAAAAGTATCAAACTTTAATTACCTTAAGAAGTATTACGAGTAGTCCTGCTATGATTAACATGTATAAAAACTGTTTAAAAAACCACGCAGTCCAATGTAACCATGTGGGTAGACCCATGATTTTCATAATTTCCTTTAAAAAATCAAATTGCAAATGAATAACAAGCTAAATTCAAAATAAGCACATAACAGTAATAATTAAATATTATTTTTTGACATGAGCATATAATGAAAAGAACTAAAAACATATCTAAACTAATATTATAAAGCTGAAGAGTTTGTTTGTTTGAACGCGCTAATCTCGGGAAATACTGATCCGATTTGAAAAATTCTTTCGGTGTTAGATTTCCCATTTTTCATCTCGCTAAGACCAACAGGAGCGGAGCACTGCGGGTAAAACCGCGGAGCACATCTAATGTTGAATAAAATTAGAAGATCGTATCGCAATGAAACATACTGCCAAATCAATGTACCTACTCCAATAATTACCTTTAATTGATTTTCTTTTTCAAGAGTAACAGCACGAACTATATTAACAGCTGTGTAACTAAAGCTGATCATTACGAACATAGGAAATATAATATTAAGTGCTTCAACAGCCAAATCTTCTACGAAGCTTGGATGAGGGTATCTCTGTATGTTGACGGTAAAGTTTTTCAAATTTGTATTGGTCAGTCGAGAAACTAATTCCATGGAGATTGAATGTTGTAGGGCAATAAACAATTCGTTGACATATCCTGTAAAAAAACCAGAGTTATAAGCGGTAAAAAATCCGGCGAAACAGTTGGAAAATTACGATTAGGTATTGTTATTATAAGGGCATTTTTACATAAAATCAGTATTACCTGGATCGTTACCCCCTTCCCAAGAATATGGAAACCTCGGTCCAGGAACTTGAAAGAATGGAAAGATATAATCTGTTCGCCAAGTCAATCCGCCCATGGCAAGGAATGAATTCAACCGAGGCCTTTCCGGAAAACGCAAAGCATATTTGACGTCCCTTGGCAATGCAGTTGTTCCTAAAAGATGTAGTTGTTATCCATCGTACTATGTCACTGACAAAATATAGAAAAAACAAATCTAAGAAAACTAGTCACATACCCAACAACTCATCGTCAAACTCTACGGCAGCCAAAACTTTCCGAGTATATATTTCATCTACATATATGCCCCTAAGGTCGTGACTACTATCATATGCCCGTACTTTTATAAGTGATTTCGCTAATTCGTAAATCAAAGTTGAATTCAAATCTAAATCAGGTGGAATTTCTATAGGAATATCTGGAAATTCTGAAATTTGGTCTAGTATAAGAGTTATGATATCTTTTATATTTAAAATAAATAAATCAACTACTGCTGTGCGCACAACATCCTCAAGCACTGGGCTCGTTGGCGAGTATGCTATGGACAATTCAGTTATATTCATGCCCGTTCTGGAAAACAAGAAAGCCGTTATAGGAAACATTTATGCAAATAAAAATCGATATAATGAAAGGAACTACTAAAATACTATGTACTGAACTTACAGGACAGGCAAGGAGTAGTTAAATGTGTGTGCAGGTATGGGTGGATAACTCATGACATCTCGATTTACTGGCTCTATTTCCATACGAAGAATCAGTACTAATGCCATAGTGCCCACTGGGAGTATTAACTCGATCAGAGTCTGCCATCGATGTCGCCATTGTTGCAAGAAGTTTTTCCACATAAGCAATCGGAACTTGGTAAAGGCATTCGCCGTAGATGCATCTCGTTTTATAAGCATTTTCAGTTACTAATATAATTTATCGAACCTGTTAAAAGAAAAACATAGTGCAATACAAATTAATGTGTTTAATTTATTATGCAATTTATAAATTTTGAGTCATATTATACAACGTACTCAAGCAGCGTCATTAAAATAACAATAGAGATAGGTACCATAACTTCCAGTAGGTATAAAATGCACTTCGTAATTTTCTTCAAACTTTACATTTTGAACAAGTTTAACGTAAAGTACTAAAAATTATTAAAATTTAAGTGGCCGAAGCTGTTGCTACATAGAAACAGACAAACGTAGGCGTTATCATTGTCTAGGTCTTCAATCAACAGTTGGTACATCTAGCCATCTACGTACTATGCATTACAAGCTCATAAGCGATGTCATTACTATTGAGCTCACCTAAAAACGCAGTGCGTAAATAAATATATCGTGTATATTTATCTAAATTTATTTCATATGAGAGAGATTAGACAGATATGACTTATAGCTGATAGTCATCAGTATTTATTAGCTAATTTTTTTTAATTTAATGATATCTTAGTGCCTACCTACGCTACCTTATGAATAAATTAATTTTGACTGTGATGTTTTTATTTAAAAAAGTACCTGCCTATTAGGTAAATATAATATTCTCTGAGATATTGGAATTTGACTGAAATGTCTGGAACAATTAAGGAACAAGACATAAATTTAATCTATATATTTTATACACATTGATAAACATTTCCGAAAAGGAAGTAGGAACAGACACTATAATTAATTCCTATTAACTAGATCAGATGGATTAACAATGACCAGTCAAAAAAATAAAATTTATACATTTTTATATAAAACTATGTTTATAAGATTACGCAATAATATACGCTCAACCTACGCTCTACCTCCATAGTAGCTATATAAGCACACTATCAACTTACGTAAAAAGCTATCATAATAATTATAATACGTCATACAGAAATTACAACGAAGTAAATCTATAAGTAATAAAGAATAAAATAGCAAGGATTTATTGTTATTCGTTTCTATCAGTAGATAAATCTGTATTAAACATTAATTAGATGATAATAATAAACGCACGCAGATACCAGGTCTGTTTCGAGATAGATGAAAATTCATTAAAAAGTGATTATAAGAATTTAATTAAATCAATTTTAAATAAATCATCCTTTTAACAAGTTAGAAATTAATTGCATGAATACAAATTGCGTACACCTGAACTATGAAGAGCCAAATTACGAGATTGTACCTACCTAATCAATGTAAACAGAAATACCTACTATACATCAATGCATAATATATTATAAATACATATTATGCAACTTAAAATAATAGTTAGGTAATAGATATTTCAATATTTGGGCTAGAGACATAGTTTTAAATCGCACATTGCACGATACCACAACATAGTCTTCCAACGGGTGTTATGTAGGTAAATTTTGGTGGTGGGTCTCGAGGTAAACAGTATTTTTAAATTTTCGACCTTGATCAACGAAAGTGGCAGATTTTGTGGTGCCAACGTAACATGCAGTCATTTTAATGACGGCTCGAAAGCACGATAACGGCTTTGCGATACATTTTGGTAAAGCTTTATGAAGATGTGACCACCACTCTTTCTAATAATTGTTTACTTTATCGGCACACACTCGTTACATATAGTGAACAGTGCACACGCACCCTAAAATTAATAGACTTATCAAAAAAATACGTTGTGGACAAAGAAAAAGATGACGAGCCAAAATGTGGCGGGGAGCGTCGTCGTCGATGACACTATTGTATCACAGTATTGCATTCGTAGATGGCAATAGATGAGGCTGGTATAACCATCTTGCCTGGCCTGCCAACGTTCCAAGCCCCAGTTCAATTAAAAATATGTGGGATGTTAAAACGAAGTACCTACCTATTACGAATAAAACCTTCATCATCATAATAAGAGCCCGAGCGTTATGAAAGCCCTTAAATCCAGCTGGCTACAAATTTCTAATGACACTGCAAAACTTGGCAATTTTTTCATAATTACGATAAACACTTGAGGGAATTCCAGGCTCCTATAATATTTCCGAAGACATTTCTACATTTAAGACAAAAAAAGTTATCATTTTGATTTCAAATTTTTCAACAGTTGCAGTTTTGAGGAAAATTGTCTTTTTCACAAAAGTTAAATAGGCACTTAATCATTTTTTTAAAATAAATAAATTATGTTTAATTCTGAAACATAATTTATAATTTGCTTTATCTTAATAGGTACCTACTATTATAAAGGCGAAAGTTTGTATGGATGTCTATGGATGTATGGATGTATGGATGTATGGATGTATGGATGTTTGTTACTCTTTCACGTAAAAACTACTGAACCGATTAGAATGAAATTTAGCACACATATAGAGGGTAACTTGGATTAACACATAGGATAGTTTTTATCCCGGAAATCCCACGGGAACGGGAACTATGCGGGTTTTTCTTTGCCGACGCGGGCGAAGCCGCGGGCGGAAATCTAGTGTTTATTATAATAGTTGGTTTAATGCTCTAAGCGTGAAAAGCTACAAAACATGGCGGCCCTTATTTTCTTTTGAGTACCTAGTAGGTAGGTACATTGCCGGGAAAATAAATTAGGTAATAAATTCTACTATTTAAAAGACAAAAATTTTTGAGTAAAATAAATGTATTTTAAAACAAATTGTACAAACTTTTTTTCGAAATATTGTTTATTTAAAAGATACCTAACTAAGTAGTAACTAACTATATTATACTTACAGGAAAAAATTACAGTCACGAAGTAATGTAGATTTATCTTCCATCCCCTGTCATCAACACCATTCAAAAAATCACTACACTTGTAACTAACACAAACACACGTCGAAAACTAAAAACATAAAACAATGGCATCAAAAAAATGTCGGTATCCTTCGTGTTTCAGCGTGATAACTAACTATGCTCACACCTGTTATCAATTCTACAGATATTAATAATTTTATAGATTGTAGATATTCTACACAGCACACACACAGTTTAATATCGGGAAAAACAATATAATAGAACGACTAGTATGTAATGAGCCACATAAGCACTTGCTTACTGGGGATTCAATGCCGACAGAAATAATTAAGGACGGAGAACAACGTTAGGACTGGAACAGATAGACTATTACATTGTGTAAATAATATTTTCATAAGACTACAATGTTTGAATATCACTGCGATACGAGATTTATTAACAGGTAAAACAAATATTTCAGGTATTTAAGTCATAAAGTATAAAACACTTGAAGAGCTATGCATGAATTATAAAAACGCATATATGTATATTTTTAAATCAGAACTATTATGGAAGACCTCTATTGATACTCTTCATACGTTTATTCGAATTATTTTCAATAAAAAGATTATGGAAAGTTATTTTCCGATTGACTACCACCTAATTTATTCAAATAAATAAAATTGCAATGTGTCTGACTATAATTCCTATAATAGTGGTACTTTCATGTTTTCTGTTTGTTGCGGCCAATCTCCAAAACGATATTTTTTTATGATGGGAATAACGTGCGTCAATTTTGATTTAGAAATAAAAAGGAATATCTTATTTAATTTAAAACTGATCAGCAAGTTCCATTTGTAAATTAAGTAGAGTCGATCATGAAATAAGATTTATTTTATGTTTGAAATACTCCAAAGTGGAAGTTTAAATTTACGTTTTTTGTTACCACACCTTAAAGTACATTACAGTGAGTTAAGGAAGACGACCAAGGAGTCAAACTAATTATCACTAATTCTTCTAACGCGAACGTGCTGCTGAAACTTAATCCCATTTAGATTGGCACCACGTCTGTGACCTGTAGAGACGGATGCACAAGCTTATATTAACGTCTAACGATTTAAATAAGTAGTAATATACGAAATAAATGACTTTCCTTCGCGTGAGCCGCCGGGGCGAGAGTTTTTTAAATCTTTATATGATTATCCGCGACTTCGTCCGCGAGGAATTATAAAAGTATAAAATGAGGTAGCTTATTAATTAAACGGCTGATTAAGATTTAGCTGTGACACGTCCCTTTATATTAAGGTTATGCCCAATCAACTTCGATTTAAAAAAAAAATAGGTATTTAGGTATAAAAACATGTAGCACAATCACACTACACATAACACAATCCTATACGAAAATGAACTCAAAACTGTCTGCAAATGTTTTTTTTGTCAAAATTTCAATTTAAAATAATAAGGAAGTGTTAAATAATAAACTGATACGCCAAATTATGAAAATTAAACGAAATTTAAATGGGACCACATGGATAAATGTTTTTAACAGAACCACAGCCAGAACTCCATCTAGAATAGAGTTTTAGTGCTTTGTAAATCCAACTTTAGCTCATACAAATAAGGTTGAAATTACTTTGCTGAATATTGACCTAGGGCTGTTAGCATTTATTGCTTTTGGTAGTGTTTGTGATTACACCCTAAAGTAATATCAATAAGCTTGATTAGCTTTAAAGGTTATTTTCACCAACTTCAAAAAAAGAGGTTGTTCTCAATTCAACTGTAGTTTTTGGTTACCTTAGATCTACCGACTGAGTGAACTGATTTTGATGATTCTTTTTTTATTTGAAAGGTTAAGGTAAGTCCCATTTAATTTTTGTCTAGTTCTAACAAATTATAGGCTTACTTTTTTGTTAAAAAATAATCATCATATCATTAAACTAAAAATAGAATGTGTTGATAGATTACAAAATATTAAATAGGGTATGCACATTAATTGCACAAAATATGGGGAATCATACTATAACAAGTTGTAAATATAAAAATATACATACTATTATCATAATTTATTTTAATATACAAGTCTTACTACAACTTTATAAACCTATAATATTATATACTATTAATAAACTATTGCCATCTATAATGAGCGTAAGCTCTGTTTGCCTCACACAGCCTGTGTAGATCTTGTTTTCTTTTAACCACTTTGCCGGAATTATTCGCGGCATCTAATAACTCCCATGCAAACTGTTCCGGAAAGTGAATTGTCCTTTCTTTGTCATTTGTAGCTTCTAACAACCATTTGATGGCCAGGAACAAAGACCTCTTCTCTGTTATTGGGCCAGGCACCTAGAAAGAATTATAAATAATAAAAATAAGATGTTAAAAAATTGTTCATTTCAGCATTTAACGAATATAAAATGTGTTTGAGAAATAATAGTTATAATGGAATCATAAAGAAAAATACATGTTTATTACCTGGTAAGTAATACCACCCCTTTTAATAGGGAGCAATTGAAGTAATGGTTTGGAATTTTCAATTGCACTATGAAGTATTTCTTTAGGATCCAATACTATTTTAGCCTTTTCTTCAGGCGTTTTTGCTAGATGGTACCTTTCAATCTGTATCCTTTTTATATTTTCAAATGACTTCTCAACAAGGGTTCTAGCTAATTGCTTATTGCCCATTTTCATGACATGATTAATTACTTTACTGAAATAAAAATTGAAGGAAATTAATTATAATGATTGTAGTGATGATTTAATTTAAGATATCGTTTTAAAAAATAAGTTGTCTAAAAACTTGGAATTTATTAT
Organism: Colias philodice; assembly: GCF_061535455.1. NCBI lineage: Eukaryota > Metazoa > Arthropoda > Insecta > Lepidoptera > Pieridae > Colias > Colias philodice. The sequence continues at coordinate 5,699,763 of NC_143093.1, forward strand.
AAATTCTCTACTCTATATGGGTGGCCGTACACAGACCGCTTCAAGCAGTTGAGACCGATTGCTTGAAGCCACACCAGACAGCACGGTGAACTATGAACATTCATTCACTACCGTACACAGACTGCTCGAGCCATCGCGACCGCTTCAAGCCGTCAACTGCGCGGTTTGTAGCGACAGATTGAGCAGCCAGTCAAGTTAATTGCTCGAGCCGCTCTAAACAGTGAACTTAGAATGGATAGATGTTCAGAACATTACCAAAATAATGAAATATATATCTAGTATAAAGATAAACTGCTAGATCACTCACTTAACCAATGGATCAAAATACACAGAGGAAGTCTCAGCCACACTTGGTGGCTTCACAGGTATGGCTGCTATTTTGCTAAGTTCATTATTTTCAATAAGGCGTGCTTGGTCTTCCTTTCTAAAAATTGGATTTTGAAAATAGTCTGGGAAACTTGTAGGTCTTGAGTAGAAACGATTTTGCATTAATATTGGTGACCTGAAAAATATGTACAATCATTTTAATAATCATTAATCAATTATTTTTCTATGTTAAACTTATAAACCTTTCTCATTTAAGACGATTGAAAGAAGGTCGGTATAATATGAATGAATGAATGAATGAATGAATGAATGAATGAAAGCTTTATTGTACACACCAAAATAATGAAATAACATTAAGTAAAATATACATCAAATTGCACAATAGGCGACCTTATGGCTACAGAGCCATCTCTTCCAGGTAACCCAACCAAGGAAAACAGTAACAAAGAAAGAATACAAGTAGGTGGTGCATACCAAAGCAATATATATAATAATAATATAGTAATACTAAGAAAGTAGGAATATAAATAATACATAATTTACAACAATAAAGAAAATAATATATAATATATAATAAAATAAATAAATACAGATAAGAGAAAGAATATATAAAGTCATCACTTAATTAAGGACATGTGGTAATCAAAGAGCATGTTTTTGAAAACATCAATGGATCTAGCTTTGCGTATGGCTATTGGTAATTGATTCCATAGTCTAATAGCTTTGACAGTGAATGAGGTGTTAACAAATTTTGTTTTATGTATAGGTACATTAAGGAGGCAAGTATCGTTCGATCTCAAATTCAACCCATGATTACGAGCGTATTCAAAATTATTTTTTAAATAGGGCGGGGTTCTGGGATCGAATAAAATTCCAAACAATAGATGCAGCACATGAGCATCCCGGCGATATCTGATAGGCAGCCATTTCAGCCTGTGACGATAAGCGGAGACGTGGTCAAACTTGCGCAATCCAAAGATAAAACGGATGCACAAGTTCTGAAATCGCTCAAGCTTGTCAAGCTGGATTCCAGTTAGGTCACAGAAACTGACATCAGCGTAGTCGAGGATGGGAAGAAGGAGTGATTGCGCTAACAAAATTTTGGTCGGAATCGGAAGAAAGTTTCGTAATCGCTTAAGGGAGTGGTATGCCGCAAATAACTTTTTACTAACATGTTTCATGTGCTCATGCCAGGAAAGTGTAGAATCTATATGGACACCTAGGTTTTTAACAGACTGACTGAAAGGGATTTTAGTGTCGTCAACGTAAACAGATGGTAAATTATCCCATACAATTTTAGACATAAACTGCGGACTTCCAATAATAATAGTTTGCGTTTTGAGGGGATTAATTTTAAGGCCATACAGCTTGCTCCACCTAACGATAAAATCGAGATCAGTATTAGTTGAGTGAATGGCTGCAGGCAAATCCGACAAAGGAGAATGTGTGTAAATCTGGAGATCATCAGCATACATGTGGTACCGGGATGAAATGTTGCTCGTAATGGAGTTAATGAAAAGTGAGAAAAGAAGAGGAGAGAGGACACCGCCTTGTGGTACACCTGCAGTCAGATAACTCCAAGATGAGATAGACTCGTCTAGCTTTATCCTCTGCCGGCGACCATGCAAAAAGCTACGAAACCACTCTAACACCGACGCAGATATGTTAATAGAACGCAGCACACTCAAAAGTACGTCATAGTCGATACAATTAAATGCATTACTAAAATCTAGTAATGTTAGTATCGTGAGCTGCTTATTATCCATACCTAACCGAATGTCATCAGTTATTTTTACTAAAGCAGTAGCCGTACTATGCCCGGGGCGGAAACCGGATTGTAGAGGATTGAGTATGGAGTTGGAGTTTAGGAAAATACTTAATTGGTGATGGATAAGTTTTTCAAGAACTTTGGAGAGGAAAGGGAGAATGGATATAGGACGGTAATCAGACAGTGAGCTAGCATTCGATTTCTTTGGAAGTGGGATAACATTGGCGTCTTTCCAAACTTCAGGGAATGTGCTGGATGAAATAGAGTGGTTAAGGATGTTGGTGATTGTAGGAAGGATGATGTCAAGGATAGGAACGATCATAGCACGGCTAATATTGTCACAACCGACAGCTTTAGAAGATATGGATAATATGTTCTTCTTAACATCGCATTCGGTGAAAGGTGAGATGTTAAAAGGGTTTACAGAAGAATACGGTAAGGATGAAAGGAAATTAAGGGTAGCCTGTTTATCGACACTGTCAAATAGGACAGGAGGAGTGGAAAAGTGTGCATTTAACTGGTCGATATTCAGGTTCGTAGATGACACTTTAGGTTGTTTGCCTACTCCAATCGTTTTAAGAAATTTCCACACAAAACATGGATCACCATTTTCAATGGATGAATGAATATGGCGGCGCTGTGCATCCCGGCACACAGTATTGCAACGATTCCTCAGTCTTACATACCTCTCCCTCGCCTCATCAGAAGGACACGATTTTAATTGAGATTTGGCTTGGTTTTTTAAATTCAGTTGCGATTTAATTTCCTCAGTGAGCCAAGGTGCAGGCAAGTGTTTTAGCTTCACCGGGCGTGCTGGAGCGTGAATGTCGTAGAGCTGCGTAAGAAAGGAGTTAAATAGCATTACTTTTTCGTTAAGGTTTTCACAGCATTGTACTGCATTCCAATCCATCTTAATCGCATCAGCACAGAGACCTTCATGATTCATACGACCAAAATTTCGCTGCATAGCAATTTGGGGCTTGGATTTAGGGGGACGGAGTTTGTAGGAAAGGAAAATAAGATTGTGATAGGAGAAGGCATCTGCTGCACACTGTCCATGCTTAGAGATAAAGTCTAAGTTGGATACGATCATAAGGTCAAGCAAGGAAGGTGCACAGTTAGGGAAATAATGCGTGGGATTAAGAGGGAGGATGTGAAGATTATAGGAGTCCACAATAGATAATAGTTTATTAGAGCGAGAGTCATTTTTTAGCAAGCAGGTATTGAAGTCACCCATAATTATGGTGTGACTGTAAGAAGGAGAAAGATTAAGAAGGAGATCATCAAAGGTAGGAAAATAGTCTATTGAAGAGGAAGGACTATAGATAACGCCTAATAGAATTTTTGTGTGGGAAATGCAGACCTCTAGGAAAAGGTATTATAATAATATAACCTAACAAAATAATAAGTATTCATACTCACACTCGAGGCAACTGCTGTGTAAATTGTTTATGCATCAATCCAATTCTTTTAACCGTATTCATGTTTATTTGAAAGATATTATTATAAATCTGATTAATAATATTTTAATGTATTAAATCCACTGACCTCTATAACTATACGCTGGACTGCAACTGGACTGGCCAGTGGGGGGACACTTAAAACAAGCTGTCAAATCATCCACTGAATTGAAAATAGCACTCTCTAACGACACCATCCGAAATTACTAAGCAATTTATATTTACTCAAGTATCCTGCAGATGGCAGTATGACAAATTTGATTAAAATGCCGAAAAGAATTCAGGAATATGATTGTTTTTTTAAAGTGACAGCAAATATGACACTTGCTGCCAAAATTTTTACTAAATTGCAATGTAGGGAAAGCTACAAAAAATCGAAAGGGAGAAGATTTACATTGAAGGAGAAAGTATTATCACTTTCAATGTATAAAAGAAGCCCTAAGTGCTATACATTGCTAGCTTCATATTTTTGTTTACCCTCGGCAAAAGCCTTGAAAAGATTACTGGCAAAAGTGGAGATAGAAAGTGGAATGAACAAAGCACTAAGCAGTATTTTTAAAAATGAAGGAAACAGTGAAAGCCTTGTCTCCCCAAGATCGACTATGCTGTCTAATATTCGACGAGATGTCGATAACACCCCAAATCCAATACGACGCGGCCAAAGACAAACTAAAAGGTTTTGCTTGAGGCAGCAAAACCTTTGCTGATCATGTCCTAGTATACATGGTCAAGGGTATTAGAAAAAATTTTAAACAGCCAGTGGCATATTACTTTACCAGTTGTTTAAAGAAAAGTAATTTAAAGGAAATAACCCTGAATATTATCAGGTATGTTCAGAGGACAGGTTTAAATGTTTTGTGTGCAGTTTGTGACCAAAGCGCCACAAATGTAGCTGCAATCAATGAATGATTGAAGAAACAAAAAGAAAATACTTCCAACAAAACAAAGAGTGGCGACACAGTATAATAGAAGTAAGTGGCAAACAAATAGTTCCGTTGTTTGATGTTCCCCATCTGATTAAAGGCGTAAGAAGAATTATCATGAAGATCAATTAAAAAAATATTTTAATAACACGGTAGCTAATGTTTTAATATATAGTTGGTGCCGTACAATCAATCATCTATTCTACAATCAATCAATCTATATTATCAGGCAAAATCAAATATGATGGTGAGGATGAAATCAAACTGGCAGCACAAGCATATTATGTGAAGCATAATAAATTTAATAAATGTAATAAATAAAATATCGAACTTGTTTTTTTTCATCACCTAAAATTATTTCTTGCTAAGAACGGCTACTGTTTTAATATCTAGCTGAACCTTTACACCAGTAGCAATGGTTATGCTAGATATTTAACAGTAAATACTACAAATAGAGAGGTTTCGTATGTTGTTTAATATACGAAACCTCTTTACTTTGTAGTATCTACTGTTAAATATCTAGCTTAATCTTTGCTACTGGTGTAAAGGTTCAGCTAGATATTTAAACAGTACCTAGCAGCTGTTATCTATATAGATACATTATTTTTGGATGGCATTAACAGATGGCACTAGTGATTGACTTGACATTAGAGGTCGGCATAAAAAAGAACCAAGACGGCTCTCTATTTCCAATATATATTACTATACTCTATGCTCACTGGCCTCACTGCTGCCGTCAGCGCTAAAATGGCGATTTTCAAATAGGCACAAAAAAATGACAGCAATAGCCTGTCCAGCGTTATAGTTATAGAGGTCAGTGCTATGGGTCAGTGATTAAATCCCATTCAGTTCATCGGACCCAGGCGTAGGACCCAGGAATTTTGTTTGTTTTTATGATAATTGACAATGACAATAGATTAATGACATAAAGCCATGAATACATATATGTATATAGATTTTGAACATAATTTTATGAGACTATTAAATACGCCCGACAATATTCGATATATTCGTCTATTCAATAAAACAATGATATATAAAGTGATAAATAATGTATGATTATGGTGTACCTAGTCAAATGTAATATTATCTAATATGTCTTAAAAACTGGCAAGTTATAAAACATAAACAAAAAAAAAACATTAAGCATTCATGTCGATTGTCATTTGTCGTTGTCAAAATTGAAGCATGTTTTGGAATGCGTTATTTTGTTGTAATTTTATTTGCAAAATGATTGAAATATAAATTTTTTATACCAATGTGAAGATGTCCACAATAATCAAATTTGATCTCAAAGAGCTTAGAAAATTAGCAAATGATAAGGATTCGTGCATCATTGAAAAAAAAGTTACCCAAAATATAGCACTACAACCATGGTGTTTGGGTAATTTAAAGGAGTCCGTGAAGAATTCACTTGATTATAAGATAGGAAAATTCGATAAGGAGTGAGTGCTGTTTGCAATTATATTTCAACATTTTATCCATAACATTTAACCTAATCAAAAATGGAGCTATTATGCCATGTCTAAATTTATATCTTGTTTATTATTTCAGATTTAATGGAATACTGTTAAGTTATAAGAATTTACGAATTTTACAAAACGTTGGAGCAATAAAAAACGACAATTCAGACATACACTATCAAATTCAAGCTGATTACTTCATATTTTGTCCTTATGTTGGAGCTACACTGAAGGGGGTAGTAAACAAGAAGAGCTTTACACATTTAGCTATCCTCGTACACAGGTACAAATGTCTAATTTTATATTGTAATATGTCAAATTTTTCCCTGCATATTGCAATAACTTTTTTCTTTAGTTTTATTGTTCAGATTCTTTAGCATTTATTAATATCAATGACAATATAATATGGATTGTAGGTATATTATATAACTTTATTGAACTTACTTGCTATATAATAAAAAAAAACAATAAATACACATAATTTTGTCACTACATAATTTTGTTAAATGTTTCTTGATTCATTTTACATATATTGCAGAGTATTCAATGTTGTTATACCAAGACCTACTGATGAACCAGGCAGTGACTGGATAGGCTCAAACATAGAGGAAGGACAACAAGTGGTTTTCCAAATAGCAGCACTAGACCTGTATGGTGCATTACCATACATCAGAGGACAATTGGATGAAAGGTACAATAACCAAGCATTTGCTGGATGACCACTTAAGTTAGCTAATGTATTAGCCCCTTAACACTTACATGTAAAGTCTCAGTACTACCCAATTTCAATTATTTAATTCATGTTTATATGACTCATTTATTAAAGTGAAACTTTTATTACATCGCCTCAAACTTTTTGGTCTGTGTGGCGCATGTCGCGTGTATCGCGGCTGCTGAGTAGGTATACCTACTCGGCTGCCGACCGTCACGCGACCTGCGCTACACAAAGCAGTGTTCGGAACCGTTCGAACAGTTTCACTTTTACCGTGGTTTCATAAAACCACACAACATTTTTTTATTCCTATCACTTTTGGCTTATAATTTTAATTTAATCAATTTTATTTTATTTCTAGATGGTTAAAATTAGAGGCCTCTGGTGATGAGGAGACACTTGATCCTAAGAATATGAAAGCACTGGATGTCACTTATGTGAACTTTGATAAAACAAAGCCGGCCCAAAAGCATATGGGTGATGGTTTACCAAGCAGTTCAACAAAGAAGATCAATTCTAATAGTCCTGTAAAGAGCAATTCACCTAATGGACAACATAATTATAATGATACTGAAATAAATACCCCCAGTAAAAATAAAGTTAAACGGCAAAGCAAAATAGTGGATTCAGATACTAAACACACAGAACAAAATACAAGATTATCAAAGAAACATAAAAAGGATGGATAGTGTTAAAGTACAAAATTGCTTGACATGTGTTATTTACTTACATATTATTCCTCTGTACATCATATTTTAGTAAATTATATTATGTTTATACTTTATATTAAACCTATTAATATACCTATGAAGTTTTTTCATTCAAATTTCGAATAGTAAGTTTATAACATCGAGATATATGTACTACGTACTGGAGAGGCGATCGCTACTACACTCTCTTTACAACGCGCTAGAGGCAAAAGTCACGAGTCTCATTAGTCTGTGCCGGACTGTGCTCCCCGCTTGCCGCGTCAACACGTGTTATTGCTCTGTTCAAAATGCCTTCGTGTGTGCTAAGATATTGTTTTAACAGTTCCTATAATACAAACAAAGCCCGAGGAGTGACTTTTCACCAGTAAGTTTCCTTATTATGAGTAAGTCATGCATTTTACTAATATTGTTATCATTTTGCGAAAAATCACCACGCGTTCTGCGTTTCGCGCCATTTTTCATAGACTAACAGCACAGACGTGACACTATCGATGAGTCTGTTAAAAAAATGCAACTGGATTTTTTAACTATGAATAATGAATATACAATATATACTAGGAAAGATTACCGTGGTGTAGTACCTAAATATTTATACTTTTACCCGACTACGCAAAGTAAAACGGTAGGTTATTTTATTTATTTGCCTATTTTTATTTATTAAAAAAAGGTTCATCAACAGTTGTTCCAATAGGATTTATAAATTATTATGCACAACAATTACAAATAAACACAACATTCACAGAAACTAATACAGTAAAAGTTCCTTAATCGCGCTTCCTTTATTTGCGTTTTCACTATTCGCGGATTAAAAAAATGCGACCCAATTTCTATATTCGCGACTAAATTTTTTTTTATTCGCGGATTTAATAAGTACATACTACATACATAATAATAAAATTATTCCAATAGGTATCTTACCCAATATCCTTGTCAAATGGACTAATAAGAAAGTAAAATAGATCTTATTACAAGTTTGCCTAAAGTATATTATGTTCTTAAATGATATCGCCGAGGCCTTTGACACAAGCCGCCTTTGTCGCAAGCCGCCTTTGTCGCAAGCCGCCTCTGCGGCGATTGATGTTTTTGAGAATGTAAATAAACAGAATGGAAGCAACCTTATAACTCAATAAATAAAATATATTTTTAAATGTAGTTCCGTTTATAGTAAAAGCCACTTTGCGTATTTATTGTTTCGTCTTTCACATTCGTTACAAAAATTGTGATCGAGTAAGGGGGCGTCCATAAATTACGTGAGGTTTTTTTTTTAAAATTTTCTGCCCCTCCCTCCCCCCCTGGTGAGATGTCGTGAGATTTTATTCAAGCCCCTCCCCCATCCTCGAATCTCACGTGAGATTTTTCAAAATGTGAGTTTCTTATACGTAAACGCCATCAACATTGAATCATCGTATCCATTTAGTTAGGGCTATTATAAACCAATACTCCAAAATTCGATAACATCATGAAGCAAAAACTGATAAAACTATTGATTACTACACAAAACGACAAAAGCTTACTAAATTGATATTATTTAAAGGAAATTAAAATACATAGTTTAATATAAAATCCTCTTTATTAATTCCCTAGTATCAGTACCACCAGATAGTACCGAGTAAACAGATTGCACAATGTGTCGCATCTGCACGCATTGCTTAATCATTGAACTTGAAGCCACGCCTCGCTCGTTCCACACGTACCCCACCACATCGGCCGCGCGCAATGTTTTTGTATGGAATAACCTCTCTAGTAATATATCTCGATGGTTTATAAGCTAAATAGCAACTGCAAAAAAAATTGGTCATCCATCTAATTTACAAGTGAGCAAACGATTCCTTATTTATTATATTTTGTTTGTATAGAGACAGTGGCGACAACAGAATATAATATCCTGTTCATTTTTTTTTTTTTTTTTTTTGATTAAACAGAATCCTTGAACATATCCCCCGTTTTCCAATTACAGAGCATAATGCGACTTAGTGCCGCACAATGCCGAATTATGCTGATGCTTAATTGGAACGTGAAACGCACCAGCAGGTTGCGCTAAGTTCAGTGTAGAAAAAAAAATATTCCTAAAGTTAGCAATAACCTCATTAATGTGTAAATAAAGTGTTATACATAATAATTGGTTGAAAAATATTTACGGTTATTTTAAGTAATTTGGATTTTGATTTTTTCAGTAACATTTTTTTCAATGTTTGTACCTTCATTCATACTTATATTTATTTTTATAACACAATTTGAATTAACTTTGATTATTTCGAAAAAACTACAATTAAACGAAAGCTTTAAATTTTTTTTCAACAATTAATAATTACTAACGATAAATCGATTGCACGCATCAATTCACGCACATTACTTTTTCTAGTGCTCGATTGTGCGAAGCGTTGCTGTAGTTGGAACATTCAACGTTAAGCATTATGCCGCATAATGCGCTCTAGTGCTGTAATTGGAAAACGGGTCCTATCTAGTTTGATATATATTTTATTTTTTAGATTTGGTCTTGCATATTACACGTATCATCTAATAGAAGATTGGTTATTTTGCTTTATGCGCCCCCTTAAGGCAAAATAATATTTTAATGTTGGTTAAATAATTTGTGTAATGTTTTAAACGCTGGTTATGAAAAACCAAAAAGTCTTTTCTTCATGAGTGTGCGTGCGCAGACGGCCGCCCGATGGTCATCTTTCGTGAATCTTAGAGCCAGCGAGCACGAGACAAAATAGTTGCGGAGACAAAGTTGCTCGTGCGCGCTAGCTCTACTATACTTGTTCGCTATTCGCCTCCTCACTGGACGACCACGACGGTATATGTTGCTCTGTGCTCCTGTGCTGTGCTCGACGACATTATATTCAACAAAACTTCGGTATAGGTACGAGTCGACTCTGTAATAAGTATATAGTCTATGGAGTCGACAGTCGACACTCGTAGCTACATCGACATGTGTGAATGTTCACACCTGTGGTTCACACATTCGTCTTCCCGTTCCTCGGAGCAATTAACAAGCCAAGTTGTCTCTTTCTATCGCATTAATTAGGGTATTGAATAAAAGAGAGCCACTATATAAGAAACGTTCAATTAATTGTTACTTCTCCAGGCTTGTTAATTGCTCCGAGTCCCGTTCATTCTTAGTAACGTCCTTGTAACGTGTAACGTCTGAAAAAGTCACAAAAAGTCATAACATGAACATTTGCATGCACAGTTTGCATGAATATCTACACGACGATACCTACTCAAAGGAATAGCGAATATACTGCTCACATAATATTCGCGTGACCGCATATCTTGAAAAAACAAAATCTCGTAGGTTGGTCAGAATTTGTTATACATCTACTATTATCAATCATGAGACGTAGAAATTAACTTTCAAATAATATAACATTACCTCCGCACGATATAATAATTAAGGGTTAATTTAATAATATTAAAAAAAAAAATAAAAAAAAAATATATATATATTATGGGGGGTCACCATAGTACGAAACCCTTCGTGCGCGAGTCCGTCTCGCAATTCACCGGATTTTATTATTTTGCCCATTCACGATGAGACAAAATTAAAGTGACCATAGACTCAAAAGATTTTTGGATTTTTGACTTTTTCTTTGTGATAGTCTATAGAATATAGATGTAGGTACATAAATATATATAGTTTTGTATACGGTGTTGACGAGAATCTAACAATTTGCAATGCATGATGTAAAGACATTTTTAATTGTTTATTTATGAAAGAAGTATCAGTCTGATTTAAGTAACATTCAAATGGAGAGTCTAAAAGTGAACACTGTGACTAAGAATATATAAGTATTTTATTGGAACTGTAAAGTATATTGAATAAAAATGTCGAAGAATGGCGATGTGCCGTCAAGTCAAGGTAATATTTAAGTATACTTTACAAATCGTACCCATATTATATGTTTATTATCAAAGTGCTTTAATAATATTCATGTATTATTATTTTTAGGACCCAGCAGACCGTCTATGCCAAAGCCTGATTTGAATTTATTTCCATCTGATAAACGAAAAATATTAAATCTCCAGCTTGGAGGGCCATCAGCAGAAACTGCTGCATTTATGCCATTCACTTCTACTGCAGTACAAAGAACTCGTGTACCATCTAGAACTATCAGGGATGTCCTCCCAGAAAATACGAGGTAATAAGACAATACGTCTCATTACGATAATAATAAATAGATGATTGTAATTGTTTTTTTTTTAATTTAACGATAAAGCAAGCATTTTTATGTATTCATTATTGTTGTATAGTTTATGTAATGTGTTACTTATTGTATCAGAATGTTTAGTCAGACTCGAGTCCTATTATTTGTTGTTATAGTTCCTGTTAATACTACAATACATCATATAATTTTTCAGAGACCGTTGCAGAATATACCCATCAATGCAGTCCTCTGGAAAACTTCAGCTATCTGCCACTGAAGTGTATGATTTTACTTCTGATGATCTACAAGATCTGGGTGAGATTGGCAGAGGTGCATTTGGGGCAGTTAACAAAATGGTCCACAGAAAGTAAGTTAATTATTTTCATTGATCACTATTTATATTGTAAAATATAATGCTTTCCAAATATTTACTTCTGTTAAAACAACTCTCATAATGTCTTGCTTGCATTACATCTAGTTGAATATAATTTACAGGATTCCTTTTCTAATGTTTTTAGTATAAAATAACCAGAATCTTTCAGGACACACTCAAAGTTTTATCTTACTTATTGAAAATGATCTATAATTGGATATAACATTTATTTCACAATGTTTAAAAACATTCATGTTTTATGCAAAATAATTTTTCTTTTTTATTAGATCAAGTAAAGTCATGGCTGTGAAAAGGATTCGCTCAACTGTGGACGAGAAAGAGCAAAAGCAATTGTTAATGGATCTCGAAGTTGTGATGAAGAGTAATGAATGTCCTTATATTGTACAGTTTTATGGAGCTCTTTTTAAAGAAGTAAGTAGGGGTTTTTTACTTTTCATACTTATCATTATAGAATACTTGATCCCTCTATTTATTAAATATACATACAGTTATTGTGTAAATATATGTATTTTTTATGTGTTTTAGGGTGATTGTTGGATCTGCATGGAACTTATGGATACATCACTAGATAAATTTTATAAATTCATCTGTGAGCGGATGCAAACACGCATTCCAGAAACAATATTAGCTAAAATTACACTAGCTACTGTTAAAGCGTTAAATTATTTAAAAGAGAAATTAAAAATTATTCACAGGTAATTAATTGATTATATTACAATACCATTATTGAATTATATAATTTTATGATGTTATTTCATTGATTATTAATTTATATATTTTTTGTATTAAAGGGATGTAAAACCGTCAAACATTCTATTGGATAGGAGGGGCAATATAAAGTTGTGTGACTTTGGTATCTCAGGTAAACTGGTTGATTCCATTGCGCGAACACGTGACGCAGGATGCAGGCCTTACATGGCGGTAAGTAATATAACTTTTATCTAATTGATAACAAGTATTAAATTAACCTAACATTTGTAAAATGGTCATACATACTCATTAGTCCATCTTTACATAACATTCAAATCATCACTTCTGAGTGACGATTTTACATAACATTCAAATCGTCAGTTATCTATAGTAATATTGAATATTATATTATATTGTATAGCTAATATTGAATTTATTATTTGTGATTATCATTATACATTATTTTAAGCCCGAAAGAATAGATCCCGGCCGCGCGCGCGGTTATGACGTGAGATCTGACGTTTGGTCGCTCGGAATCACTCTGATGGAGGTGGCCACTGGAGCATTCCCATACCCTCGGTGGGGATCTGTCTTTGAACAGCTCCAACAAGTTGTACAGGGTGACCCACCTCGTCTTACAAACAAAAACAACTCGTTTTCAAACAATTTCATCAATTTTGTTAATACTTGGTGAGTTTTTGGCTTTGTGCATGCTCTGTATATAAACTCAAACTCAAACATTCATTTATTCAATTAGACTACTATTTAGTCACACTTTCGAATCGTCATTACATAAGTATTTTTAACATTTACCACCGATTCGGAAAGCAGTATCTATGGAGAAGAATCGGCAAGAAACTCCATAGTTGCTCTTTTAAATCATGTCAATATTACAGAAATTAAAGAAATGTAATATTAAGTGAGCAGCATATTTTAATGCAAATTATGCAATTAATGTCTTTTTTTCTTATAGCCTGATCAAAGAAGAAACACAGCGACCAAAGTACAATCGTTTGTTAGAACATCCATTTATTAAAGGCATTGATCAAAGTCGTGCAGATGTATCGGCGTATGTGTGCGAAATTCTCGACTCCATGGAGCGGAATGGAGTAAGTCCCTTTACCACGGATCAGCCAGCGCAGGCTTGGGTTGACTAAATTATTCTTATTATAAAAAAACTTACTTGGTCCTTTGACATTACACTCTTCACAAACTTTTTAAAATTAAATTCATTGTAAGAATTTACACATTACTATGTATTCAAATAAGATTAGCTTGCCTAATGAATAAAAGCAGAGTTCAAATTTCACATCTATTTTATACTGTTTTAAATGTAGTATAATTATTATTATTGATAGAGAAAGTAGACAATTTATTCCTTACTTTTATTGCAACACACAGAGCACTTGCATTATTATGTATTTCAATAGGAATTATGTATATTTAAAAAATCCCTCATAAGTAATCACTGTAAATATAAGTTGATTCATGTAGTATTTCTTATGAACAAAATAAAATTACACCAAAAATAATAAATAGAACAATTTAGCTGTTGTTTTATGCCATTATCTTTTTTTTCTTTGTTAATTGTAATGATTACTGTTTATACAATATTTACTTGCAAGTGTATGAAATATGACAATAGATTAAATAAAAATGCCATACTTACCTTTTAGATGTTACAATAAATGGGATTTGTTTTACATTTTATATTTATTTTTTTCTCATTAAGCATATATTTTTTATGAGGTTTTTAAAGTATAGTTTCTCCTATCCTTGACTTATATTTCATATATTTAATTAAAGCATAGAATTTGTTATTTTTACGAATAAAGTAAGTCATTTCAATTACATAAAGCAATGTTCTTTATTTAATGTTGGATCAAATAACTTTCTTATGAAAACAGTGCAAAACATTTTAAGTATAATTGTTTCTTTTTATTGTTCAACATTATCTAGTATTGTATCTTTATGTCCCCACTGCTGAAATCCACTATAATCTATATAAAATGTTTTTATTAATGTTACACAGTCCATACGCAACACATATGTATGTAATTTGAGTAAATAGATTTTTGAAATAGTACAATATAAATGATTGATTCAGTGATGTAAGCTTGCAAATTGGTATGGAACATATCTAACCAAACCCACAAATAATAGAATATCTTCACTCTTAAGTGTAAATTGTTGATAAGAAAATATGTACTGAATTGTATGTTACCAGACACAAATGCTTAAGAGCCTTTGTTATCCACCAGCCATAATTTAATGTTATATTTATGAAAAATAATTGTAAATGTACTATTGTAATTTTGTACATACAAATATTGAATGTGAGAATAATTAATGATTGAATAAATAAATAATTGGCAGCAAAGATTAGCTATATACTATGTTAAAATGAAAAAGGTCATTACATTTTCTCCATGCATGTTGGATTACTTGTGAAACAATAGATAATAGAATGAGTACATAGAAAAAATTGGTTTTATTATACCGAATTTCCCTTTATACAAAAAATAATAATCATGTTATTTATGAGTTATATATGTCTCAGGCAATGCTTACAGTGCTTTTTCTGGTTTTATATCTAGGCTTTATATCAATAATGTTATTATTTAAAGTTATTGGATAACTCATAAATTCTAATAAATATTTTGTAAATAATGGGTATTAAAATAACAAACAAGACATACTCATATTAATTTATTTACAACTATCTTTATTCAGGTATATTGGTTCTATATTAATTTCCTACATTATAATATACTCAAACTTTATCAGCATTTCTTACATTTGAAAGGTTAACTTTGCAAATTCTATTCTAAAACCTCACCCATTTTACTAGAATTTTTAACAGTACCAAACTTAATAAGCAACTTGTACTTTGTACCATCAGTTAGCTCTGGTTTTAAATAGACTGCATCTAATGTTCTTGGTTTCATATCCAGTAAAGGGATCCATTCCTCAGATTTGATAATTCTGTCTACTCTTCGTCCAAAATAATCAATTGAAGATATTTTAACAAAGTTGTTGTCATCACTTATGTATATGTGTCCAATTATATTCTTAAATGGTAAGGAAGCCAAAGATAAAACAGCACCTCCTGTTACTCCTGAAAGATTATAAATTATTAAGTATAATATATTGTATGTAAATAGCAAAGTTATTGCACAAAAATACTAAGTACCTATATATAATGCGGCTAAGGAAGTCGTTTCTGGTATAACACTCATCGATTCTAATAAACCGGCACTAGGTATAATTGCACATGATCCAAAGAAATGGTATATTTTAAGTCGATTTAATAATGCAAAGTAACCAACGAAAGGAAAAGAAAACACATGTTCGAAATTACTTGGTTGCACTTGGTCTTTAGCAAGTGTACTTTTATATCTAGTAACAACATTATACAGTCTTGATAATGACATTGTTATAAGTTATTTCATTTAAAATATAAATATATTTTGATAAAAAATTAAATGATGTAGCGGGATGTTAAATGTTTTCTATGACATCTACATTGACAATCAGCTGCTTTTTGACATTTGAAATCTCTGCATTGATAATTGAAGCTGTGATTGAAGCGATAAAATTACATTTTTACTTTGACTCTACTTTTGAATACTGTTATCGTGAAATATCTTTACGTTAGCCTAATTTTTTGTAGCATATAAATTAAATTAAGTACTTATTTCGCACTGTGATATATACTTATATGTCATTTTCCTGTGTCAAAATAAGTCTGTCAATGTCACTAAAATGTCATAACAATAAATTACCGAACTTCAATCAAAACTTCAATACTAACCCACGTGCTTATGCACAGTGCTTATGTGTTGTAGTATGTTAACTATCCAAATACTGCAAAAAGTAACGTAATATTTAATTTATAAACGTGTTTTTATGTGAATGAATTACACTACTCTGCATAATGGCAGTGGCACTCAAAGAAATGTAAGTAATTTTTCTATTTCAATGTATGTTAATATCAGCACTTTATAATTGTACCATATTACTACAACTATATTTTTAGTCTAACTTTTCTCACTCACCGTATCATTCCTCCTTCCAGATACGAAAAGACAGCAGAATTTGAAGCTTTCTACACGGGCGGTGAAATACATTGGACTCGGGATGGTGTTAACTTTTTATGTCAATGTGATGATGTTATTAAGGTTATTGACGTAAACACACTTTGTAACACCCTCACTATTGGAGGATCCGGAGATGATAAAGATGAAAGCGATATCATTTATACATTTAAATTATCACATAATAATGAAACTGTAGTAACAGCACATAAGAGTGGATTAATTAAATTGTGGGATAGAAGTACGGGTGAGTTACAAAAGACTTGGAGGTCTGGCCATAAAGGTGCAGTTGCAAAGCTTGCCTTCGACTCTGAAGACACAAATATAGCATCTGGAAGTTCAGATGGCAATGTAAGACTTTGGGATTTGGTGCATTATACTTGTACAAGTAGTCTAAAAGGTGCACTTGGAGTATTTAGTGTGCTAAAGTATCACCCTGATCCAACAAAACAAATGATATTTGGTGCAGCGGATGATACAAAAATTCGATCTTGGAATATAAAATCCGGGAAAGAATGCAACATATACTCAGGACACTTTAGTAAAGTTACTTCTATACAATTTACATCTGATGGTGAATATATGGTTAGTTCAGGAAGAGACAGAGTGCTTATACTATGGAAAGTAAATGAAAGTAAATCTCTACGGGTTCTACCAGTTTATGAATGTATTGAAACAATGATTATTCTGCCAGTTTCTTTTAAAATTCCTAATTTTACTAAGAAAGTTGAGACAGAAGGTATATATGTAGCCTGTGCAGGTGAGAAGGGTGTTGTAAAAGTATGGAATGTGCAAATGAGTAGGTTAATGTTTGAACAGAGTAACAGTCTTGTGTCCCCTGCATCAGAGGATGGTGGACTAGCAATTACACATTTATTGTTTAATGAAGCAAGGAATATGATTTCAGTAGTAACAGCTGACCATAATATTATCATTCATGATTTAGAAAACTTTAATTGCATGAAACAGATGATTGGATTTACAGATGAAGTTTTGGACATTATTTTTATTGGAAAAGAAGATACACACATTGTGGTAGCTACAAACAGCAGAGATTTAAAACATTACAGTTTAGCTAATATGGATTGTAAGTTACTAAAGGGTCATACAGATATTGTTCTTGCATTAGCTAAGTTTCCCACAGATAAAGATATGTTTGTTTCATCTGGAAAAGACAATGCTGTTAGGATTTGGAAGAGATGTGAAAATAGTGAAATTATCTGCATAGGAATGGGAACAAGACATACAGCATCTGTTGGTTCAGTTAGTACTTCACAAACTTCCAGCAAATTTTTCTGTTCCGTTAGTCAAGACAATTGCTTAAAGGTGTGGAATGTTCCAAGTGAACTTGACACAGTTGACCAAAAAATCAAATCAAGTCATACTGAATTAGCCCACAATATGGATATAAACTGTGTTGCAGTATCACCTAATGATAAAATTATTGCTACTGGCTCACAAGATAAGACAGCAAAACTGTGGACTGATGAATTAACACTATTGGGTATGCTCAAAGGTCATAGAAGAGGAGTTTGGTGTGTAAAATTCTCACCAGTAGACCAAGTTGTGTTGACATCATCCGCTGATAGCTCCATAAAGTTGTGGTCCATTGCTGATCTTAGCTGTCTCAAAACATTTGAGGGTCATGAGAGTTCAGTCCTCAAAATAGAATTTTTGAGTAAGGGTCAACAGATATTATCTAGTGGAGCTGATGGTCTATTAAAAATGTGGAATATTAAATCATCAGAGTGCAAAATGTCTTTGGATAATCATGAGGGAAAAGTTTGGTCCTTAGCTGTTAACTGGGATGAATCCTTAGTGATCACAGGTGGTTCTGATTCAAAATTAGTCACCTTAAAAGATGTTTCCATTGAAACGCGTGAGAAAATAGCTAAGGAAAGAGAAGAATTAATTTTACAGGAACAAGAGCTAATGAATTTGTTACAAGATAAAAAATTGGTTAAAGCACTTAAATTAGCTCTTAGGATGGAAAGACCCTTACATGTATTAAGGATAGTTAATGAAGTACTAAAACATGGTTCTGAGAAATTATCCCAAACACTTATGGAAATCAACAACACTCAGAAAGAAACATTATTAAGATTTGCTTCTGAATGGAATACAAATACAAAGAATTACCATGCAGCACAATTAGTTTTCAATATATTAGCGCCGGAAATAATTGCGGGAAAACTACAAGTACCATCTTTAGCTAATTTTATTGAAGGTGCATTACCCTATACTGAGAGGCATTTCGAAAGATTAACGAACTTGTTACAAGATTTAAATTTTATTTCATACACTGTAAACTGTATGCAACCCCATAGTATTAACAGTTAATGTAAAATAATAAATAATTTAATCAGAAATATTTCCTACTTATTTTGACTGATACTTTTTGGTAGGTTGTCTAATGTGTACTTTATAAATTTTAAGGATACATATTAGTATTTTTATTTGTCTGCAAAATATCAATGAGCTCTCATTGTATGCAAAAGCTCATACGTATTTAACATCTTTGGCGTACGCGCAGCCTTCTGATTATCAGTAAAAACAGCCTCCATCCTTTTACAGTAGTGGTTAATCGATCAAGCGAAGCGCACGGTCCGCGAACCGCGCGCATTGATTTTCTTTAATAGTGTTTAAATGAATTAAAATAATCATGATAATTTATAAAGTTTTATTGTGTATATTAATTTCCAGTAGTGCATTAGGACAAAAGTCAACGTAAGTTTTCATTTTGAATTTCGAATAATGTCCTCTCATTATACTATATCTTCTTACTGCAATTTTTATATCTTCTCTATATATGTATATAAAATTCTCGTGTCTCAATGTTAGGTACCATACTCCTCAAAACGGCTGGACCGATTCTCATGAAATTTTATGTGCCTATTAGGTAGATCTGAAAATCGGGCAACATCTATTTTCCATACCTTATAGCGATAAGAGTAAGGCAGAGCAACGGTAGCCGGGACAGTATAAAATAATATTTTATTTGTTAAAAAAGCAGTCGGTGGATACTAATAATAGAGCCTCTCAATAAAATTTTATTTTATTTGATTAATTTCGAAAATTTGCGCAGACGCATATTTCATATCTAACTCTTGCTTTGTATACTTATAACTTAACTACATTTCATTTAAAAGAGAACAATGGGCAATCTCTTACATATATGCAATAACGGCCTAATATTATAGTGCCCAAATAGCTGTACCCACTGACAACACGTGTGATCGGATAATGGTACTGGGTTTGTAGATTTTAAAGCTTCCACTTAAAAATAACGGGAAACCGCTATTCGACTCGACTCTATCAGAAAATCGCATAAAGAATGTACTTCAATTGGACTTCAACCCTTGGAAATCCTTGCGGGAAGTACAGAATTCGAAATATATCACTATATAGGTACCCATACAAATTTTCAAACTAACTATTAAACAATATAAATTATAACGTAAATAGGTGCGTAGGTATGTATTGGTTTACATCTTCGGATACATTACAATTGGAAAATAGATATGTATTTGAATTGCATCATCTGAATTTTTTGGACTTTTTATCCTCCTGTTAATTATATTATTTTTTTTGAGATATTTTACCAATCAAAGATTGTTAACGGTTTATATTCTTATACTCGTCCAATAATTTAAATTGCAGTAAACGAGTGTATTGTATTAACTACTTTCGATCGACGCAGATTTCTATTTAGCAGGCGTATATTTTTTGTCCATACTTTGAAAACATTTAAATGCAGATTCTATCAAAATTATGCTAGCTGCCCCGGCAAACATTGTTCTACCAGGATACCCTTATAACATAAAGGTATATAATAAGAAAAAAAAATAGATTACCACCGATTCAGTCCTACATACCGAATATACATTATACATTCTTAGAAGTTTCATAAAAATCGGTCAAGCCGTTTCTGATGAATAGACCAATGCAAAACATTTTTCCTTATAGGTAGGGTTCAGTTTTTTATAAAATAGAATCTTAAATGAGATTAAAGGTGATCGTGAAACGTAATTGTCGGACGGTTAATACTCTTTAAGTTTTTTTAATATTTGAACAATTAACTCAATGGCGTAACTAAATTCGCAATTATCATAATCAGAGCATTTTTATAACTTCGGACTGTTTAAAGGAATACGAATTTGAAAAGAGGGTATTACGTTAGTTTTATTCATATAGGTATTATTATCATATAAATTATAAATACGTATAATGATTAATGATACGATGCAGGAGTGTGTGGGATATTATACCAAGTACCTAAGTAACTTGTTACCTATCCGCCGGAACGGCTCAAATCATTTTGATAAATTTTAGTATCTATAGCTAGGGGAGATGGGCCCAAAGGGGGCACCTTACGGGAAAATTAAAAAAAATGAAGTTTGAAAAGAAGTTAATCCATTTATTTTTTTGCCAAAAGTTCCATTAATAAATACTTTTGAATGCTAAGTGGTTAAATTTGTCAAAAGTTAAAGTATATAATAATTATTAACAGATTACTAAAAGCCTACGATTGCCCGCTTTGCCCGAAGGTGAGGCCTAAAGCGGGCTTTCGTTTAGGGCAAAACGGGCAGTAGTTGGGTAAAGCGGGCAGGCCTGGATTTAAACAGTAGATTTCAAAATATACAGCCACAAATAATATATACAATAAAAAATAGAGTAAAAGACACAAAAATATTTTATAAGTTATGTATTTCAAACAGTCATACAATTATTTTTAAATGAATATATGAAACAAAGGAACTTCTTAGGAGCTTTAAACTTTTAGGTACAATATTTCCAGATATATCTGAAATAATATTTAAAAAAATAACGCTCTGTTTACAGTCTATCATTATTTAGTCTCTAATAAGCGATACAATTATTTCATATATATTTTTTTTATAAATCCTAAAATAATGTAATAGGTATACAAGTTCCAAAAATTCTTCTTTAGACAGCCCGTAAAATAAAGAGTCCATGTGGAATACGTATTCCAAAAGCTCCATTTCTTGTTCCGTAGAAAAGACAGTAAGTAGTAAACCTACCAAGCTTTACATTACACGAACCCAATTTAAGATGTCTGCAATGTCGTTCTTGGAATCCCATATTTAGTTGTTACTTTTTTGACAGGTTTTCCTAACCACTTCTCGTTTTTCTTGCTGCATAGTTGAGCGTTGCCATGAGGCTTGTGAAGTTTTACGCTTATATTTACGCCGGTTATAAGCGGTCATCTGAAAGGAAAAAGCAAATTAACAAAAGAATGTAACATTTAAGCGGACGGGGCAAAGCGGGCGCGTGCCCGCTTTACCCTGCCCGCTTTGCCTTTTTCGACATTTGAAAGGTTCAGACGAAATTCTACCTCAAAATTTTTAGACACGTGGATTTTTATGGAACCAAAATATGGCCAGATAGCCACTTAATAACTAACAAATTTTGGTTAAAGGATTGTAAACACCAAAATAAAAAGAACACATATTACATACCTTGCAATATTTTTCAAAAATCGTTGAAAAACATTTATTTGTTGCAGCTTGTAAATGCGTGCTCGCAAGCGAATCCAACTAGTGCCGCGAGGTGGGAGGGTTGCGGGGATCGTGCTCACGAGTCGCGCGCGCGCCATTATTTAAAATTCCGATACTATACTGAGTGCCCTCTTTAGGCTCTGTGCCCACTTTAGGCCCCTTTCCCCTACACGTAGAATGACGAAATGGAGGCTATCTTGTAACGTGATAGCAAATAATAATGACTATAAGATACTATGCTATAAGTTTGTTCGGGCAACGGTGTGATAACGTAAACCACGCGGAAGAAAGCACAGTCGGGAATGCATATTGAAATTAATTAATTTCTAACTAGCTTACCCCACTACGCCCGGTTTGATAATATTTTTCGGTAGCTTTGTAATGATAAAATAATTTTTAAAATCCATAGATACAGTCGTTTTTGAGTTAATTAGGTACTAATTAGTTATAGGTAGGTATACAATCTTATCTTATCTATACTTATAATAAATCTGTAGAGAGGCCAATTCTGTACATGAAATATATTTAAAAAAAAACTATGAAGGGGTGATAAGGGATCGCTACTGATGCCAAAAATGCAATCAGTAAAATTTTTGTCTGTCTGTCTGTCTGTCTGTCTGTCTGTCTGTATATTCGTTATAGAAACAAAAACTACACGACGGATTTTAACCAAATTTGGCACAATTATTCTTCATACTCCTGGGCAGGTTATAGTAAAAGAATCATGTAAATCGGTGTAGAAACACCAAAGTTATACATAAAATACGCTATAAGTCATCGCGCGTGAATTACAGAATCATGCCATAAGGATTATTTTTGTGTATCAGTTGCCGCGTTCGACGCGCTTCGCGGCGGGAGCTATAAAAAGGCGGCGGGTCCGCACCCGTTTCGCGTTGTCACGGCATCACGTGTGAACGGCTGAACCGATTTCGATAATTCTTTTCTATTATATTCCTTGAAGTACGAGGATGGTTCTTATGTAGAGAAA
Source organism: Colias philodice (assembly GCF_061535455.1). Lineage (NCBI taxonomy): Eukaryota > Metazoa > Arthropoda > Insecta > Lepidoptera > Pieridae > Colias > Colias philodice. The sequence goes on from NC_143093.1 coordinate 5,722,965, forward strand.
ACGTAAATATGTACCACGGGCGAAGCCGGGGCGGACCGCTAGTATATATATAAAAATGAATCGCAAAATGTGTTGGTAAGCGCATAACTCGAGAACGGCTGAACCGATTTCGATAATTCTTTTTTTATTATATTCCTTGAAGTACGAGGATGGTTCTTATGTAGAGAAAACGTAAACATGTACCACGGGCGAAGCCGGGGCGGACCGCTAGTACCTAATACAACTAAAAAAATCTTTCTTGTTTATGATTTGTGCTACTTCTTGTGCTACTATCAGAATACTTGGTATGGTATTTGGAATATAGGCACTATGTAGTAGGTAGTAGGTACTAGGTAGTATGTATCTCCAAAGTGGTACCCACATAGCACTGAATTGGGGCGGACTGAGCGCAGCGAAAACAATTTATATCCAGGCAGAATAAAGGACTATTAAATCTTATATAGGTACCTATGTATATGTATTATTATTATCTTATATACCTATAGGTAGTTATGCAGGCGGCACGCATACCAAAATAAACATTTATACATATTTGGTATCCACGGTATCTGATAATCATTTCCTTTTTAGCTATTTTATTTTTAGTTTTCGGCATTTGTTTTGTTGTATATAATAACCAAATTTGGATATAAATGACGTCGTAGGTATGTATTATATGTGTTAGATACAATTTATAAGTATATGTTAATACATTAACCAAGCAATAGCTACTAAATATACATAGTACAGGACTTTATGTTCATCCGTATAGTACCTACAGACAATATAATACTAGCCCATATAAATAATTCTGTATATAAGAAGAACTTTATTTCTATTAGTCCATGGTATTACTACCTACATATTTCAATAATGAAGGAAAGTAGTTAACTACCTATCTAATTAATATCGTAATTTTATTATGTATCTATGTTATAGTGAACACTCTAAGCAAGGTTAATTAAAATAATAAGTAGGTTCCATTTGATGCCACTTATGAATATCAATAGTATCTACATAATATATAAATTAAATTCTAATTAATAAAGTTTTATTTAATGAAGCATTATAACTAATTATTTTCTTCATACAGCAGTATGGAGGTAGGTACATACAATATATGTGGAAGTTAATATTCAAAAACGAAGTCTAATATATTCTTACATGTATTTCAGATATGTATAAGGCAATGTAATTGGTAGGTAAAGCTTATTTATTGATTAATACTACTAATATTATAAATTCGAAAGTTTATGAGGATGGATGGATGTTTGTTTCTCTTTCACGCAAATACCTACTAGGTACTGAACCGATTCCAATAAAATTTGGTGGTATGAAGGTAGCTGAAGACCCAGAATAAGACATAGAAATGCTACATTTTTTATCCCGGTAATCCCACAAGAATAGGAACTATGCGGATTTTCCTTGAAAACGCGAGCGAAGCCGTGGGCGGAAATCTAATTATCTACATTTAATAATGTAAATACCCGTGTCACTAATTGCAAAAGGATGTAAATTAAAAGAGGTTTTATTCGCCTATCTTTTTCAAATATTAACTACCTACGTAGTAAATAGAAGAAAGGATCACTAGATACAAAACCTTAATATTTTCCCGGATAAGGTATGCTACATATCCATAGATACTAATGTATAATGTCAATAAGAGTCCCACGATTTCTATCCATCAGAATACTTAGGTAATTAACAAATGGCTAATTAGTACGAACAATATATGATGACGATAAAGTTAAATAGATGCAATAAGTAGGTACTTACACAAGATAATACCACGAAACAAGTAACAGGTGCAATGTTTCAGTAAAATGTTTCTGCTACATATGTGACAAATTACATTCCCATGTAGCACTTTGTGTGCTGAAATAAATATAATTTATCGACATTCTTCATCCGAACCGCGAGGGACTGGAACATGCTTCCTGAGTATGTGTTCCCCGACGAGTACAATATGGGGGTCTTCTAGCGAAGAGTGAACGGGTACCTTCTAGGGAAGCGCGCTCCATCATAAGCCACATCTCAGCTTACCATCAGGCGAGATCGTGGTCAAGCGCTTCCCTATCACACAATAAAAAAAAAAAAATTATCTCTTGTTTTAAGAAAAATAATTTACAGAAATAACTACATAGTTACTTAAAATACATATATCTTTTTATTAACTTGACTATCATCGGACATCGTGGCTTTGATTACCTCATGAGTGCTAGCGTGGTACATTTATATCAATCACACACAGCTGTCAAAGAATTTCGAAAATAGTCCAATAGTCCAAAGTAAAGAATAAAAAAAAATCTATGAAGAGCCGGGATTTGAACCCGCGTCTTCCGCCGTACCGTGGCAATGCCTAAGCTCTCGGCCACCCGTGATCCTTTCTCAAGAATCAGAAAATCAGACAGAAATAAGAATTTGCAATTATGGTTGTAATCACAGTTATTAGCCTAATATATTATAGCGTGGGGTGATCCCTTAGACACACAAAAAATTAAAGAAATTCGATTGCCGAGGTTTATGTGTTCATGAGCGCGTTCAAACAAACAAACCAAATCCTTCAGCTTTTAAAATGCGACAAAATTTCTACTTATTGTGCGTGCTATCATCTATCGCGTATTCTATTCCTCAGTAGTAAGCAATGTAAAAAAATGATTACTGCTCGGATTAGCGAGAGGCGATCGTCGCTCTGCCTTGACCCTGAACGGGCCGTCATGTGACCGTCTTTGACAGTTGGCACTGCACCGCATACTCTCCCAATCGATAGAGGTCGGGCTATCCAACATTTATGTGCGGTATTTTCCGCATGTCTGGTACCACCAAATATTTTTTTATGATAGGTGATGTTAAACTGTTGATAACAATATTAGCGTGGTACCTACATGTGGAGCACGGTCCGAATCCTATACCTAATGATACTGTAGCATATCTTTCAAAGTTCTATTTCCTTCCTTATCACAAACAACGTAAACATAAAATAATATATTCAAAGTTTTTCATTATTCTCCTGCAGAATTAGTAACAAAATTGCAATTTCGAACTGACAATTGATACAATTTATGTCAAAGCTAAGGACTTAAAACATTTATAATATACTACACTATCATTTATAATGCACGTAATGAGGGTCAATACCTTGGTCCTTATTACATCACACGGGTTGAGGTTAGATACTTAATAGCGTGTAATCGTCTGTTTACTGCACATTCGTAAGCAACTTCAACTGAAATTATTCTGATAACATTCAATTGTTAACCTAATTTAGTAGATTTCCTTTTACACCTTGATACTGGATAAGCCATGTTCGTGACCTTTGAATGGAAATCGAGTCAGCGATACAATGATTGACGTGCTTACAGAAACGAAAGTAAATTAGTGGTTATATTTTAGTATTCTTCAGAAAAAGGTGATTGTAACTGGTGCACAAAAAATGTTTGGTAAAAAGTACAGTTTCCAGTTAAAGCATGACCTTTGGCAGTTTCAGATCTGCATCTCTGATGTATCAAATTAGTTATAAGATACCTAACTTCTGTGCATATTCAACTTCATAGTTCATTTTCGGTGATATATGATGATATACGTGGTTCCACGCCAGCAAAGTCACGAACGGAAGCATATCTATCTTGTCATAAGGAAAACTCAAGAAATCTATGCCTAGCCTTACTAAAATATCTAGAAGCAAATAGAACTTTTCTATCAGTATATAGTTACCTAAATATGGTGTTTATGAAAAATTTTCCTAACTACTTGCAAAAAGTTTTATTTTTATTTTTTAGGACTATGCAACTATATCGTAAATCTTGTCGGAAAATATCAAGTAAAAATGATTTAACATGTATTATGTATGTTCCTGAGACGATTTTATTATCTTTTAACTACTTTTGCCTTTACTTACGCATATCATCAATCTTTGGTTAGATGTCACAAGGTAAATTTTAGTAAGACCCAATTTAGCTATAGATTATCAGCGCACCTTGACGAACAAAAACTGATCTAAGGTCAGTGTAATGTTTCCTATCTCACTAATTATCTACAACGGTGCTAGTAAAAAAGTAAACGGCAATGCTCACCAGAGTTTCTCTTTTAAATTTTAATAATATTTGTATGTTGTTATGGTAATTAGCTATTGGTATCCGTAGGTAGGATACCTACAAACGTAGGTCGTAGATGCGTAGCTGTAGCAATAACGAACAATAACCTAACCTCACCTGATTTATAGGTGTTATAATAGGATCTTAATTTTGTTATGAATGTCGGTACATGGTCAGTACGAGATTCCGAGATAATTTGTATCTATTAACGGAATTCAAAGAATGCGGGATTACTGAACCGTATCTACAGACGCTCTTGTTGGTTTTTGTTCATTAAATAAACATAATGGAATCTGGCATCTGCAGCGTGGAAATACAAAACAAGATAGGTACCTATTTAATTTACTCTAATCTTAAATTGGCTTAAATGGAACGAGTTTCCATCCAGATTATGTTCACGTAACATCACCAATCATCACAATTATAACAAAGCCAGAGAATAGCGGGTGTATCGTGGTATATACTTACTCTACTGTTTATGTAGCATTGCATTATGTAGCTATCTATCTTCTTATGTAAATATATAATATCATACGTCTTATAATATCATATCTAATTATCTCTTATCACTACTTTCGACTATAATTAATTTAATGTCGTGTAATTTCGTCAATAGAGCCCTTGTGGAGGTAGATATTATCGATCCACTTATATTCCTAATATAATAAATAATTATGGACTAATCAACAAATGCTACTACTTCCAGTTAAAATGACTAATAGTTTGCGGAATATGTCATGGAAGAACTAGTATTATTAATTATTATTTTGTATTTATACGTAGCATTTTTAACCATAAGCAATTATAAAATTTTGAATGCTCATAGTTAATTCATTGTAATATAATAGATGAAATTGTACCTTAGAAAATCTTATATAATATATTATTTATTTAATTTACACTTTAATAAAGTTGTCAAAACAGGAAATTAGGACTACCTACTAACTACTTACAGAAGAAGATAAGAGTATAACTTATTTGGCGGCTTTATCACTTATTAGTGAACTCTTCCACGCAGCCACGGCAAAAGGTAACAAGCAAAGAAAATTTTTTAGTGAAATTTCCAAACAATTCCATTTACCTACAACGTTGGTCAATTGATTAAGTAATGGTTTTGGTTTAACGATTGTTGTATGTTCCATCACTTCCATCTATTTCTACTTATCCTTTTCAATTACATCTTCGTAGTTTTCGCTCTACTCATATCAATTATTTTCATTCGAATCCATCCGGTAGAGCCGGCGCACAATAAAGTAATAGACAGAAAATAACTATTTAAAAAATACTGAATAAAAAGCGGATTCGATCGAAATTACATAAATTCGTTGCATTTTAAAGTGCCTATATAATTTTAATCAATAATGCAAGATTTCAAATGAAATATTTCATTGGGAATTTAATATTTCTGGTAGATTAAAATTCAGTACAAATCAAAATTTACTACAGTACTAGATTTCCGCCCGCGGCTTCGCCCGCATTTTCAAAGGAAAACCCGCATAGTTCCTGTTCCCGTGGGATTTCCGGGATAAAACCTATCCTATGTGTTAATCCAAGTTACCCTCTATATGTGTACTAAATTTCATTGTAATCGGTTCAGTAGTTTTTACGTGAAAGAGTAACAAACATCCATACAAACTTTCGCCTTTATAATAGTATTAAGATTAAGATTCATTTGAAAATGTCGTCTTAGGTAATCATTGATCCGAATGCTATTACAATCAACGATAAAACTTATTACTGCGGTACTTGATGCGAGTATAAAACAAATTTCATCCATTATTAACAATACACATATTTACACACTGAATAGAGAAAATATTTCCTCATCATAAAACCGCAGTAACATCGGTACGGTACCTACGTTGTCAAATTTAATGGGTTATCAAGCCTTATAGTCAACGTAATTAACAGATTAATTCTGCACACGAAACATTCTTATCAGTTTAAGAGCGAGATGGAATTAATCCGAGGATATCGTCTGAAACTATCTAATAGTAATTTTCAGAGCATCAGACGCCCGCGGGCCGCGGTTTGCAACCGATTCTTATTAGGTATCTTCAAAATACATTTGTGTGTTCCTTTTACTACCTCTTTATTACATTAGAATTTAGATAATCATCTAAACTAATATATTATTAAATAAGTTCATATTCATAAATAGTTCCTTTGGTATCTAATAGAGATATCCGCATTATGGACGCGAATAGGCACTAGGACGCGAACAGGCGAAATGACCCTATGACAGTTTAATAATGTTTAGCAACGTGTTGTGTATTTATAATTATACACAACACGTGTTAAATTTAAAAACGTAGGTAGATAAGTAGTAAAAATGGATATCACTACATAGTATAAAACAAAGTCGCTTTCTCTGTCCCTATGTCCCTTTGTATGCTTAAATATTTAAAACTACGCAACGGATTTTGATCCGGTTTTTTTAATAGATAAAGTGATTCAAGAGGAAGGTTTTAGTATATAATTTATTAGGTTTTAGACAAAGCGGGCGAAACCGCGGGCGGTAAGCTAGTAAATAATTCATAGTAATAGGTAAATGAGTAGCCAGTACTTAGGTAGTTTTGTTTAAATATAATTGCAATGTGATTTTATTATACACAATTCTACATGCGTAGACATATAATATTTATATTTAGTATTTGCGTAGTAAATTATTATTTCGTTAGCAAAACTGACTGTTTACTTTTTAGTTTAACATTTATTTCCTGTAGTAATAAGTAATGCAATATTTTGGCAACGATCATGAGTATTCACGTCTACTAAATTGTTAAAATAAATATTGATATTTTACTTGTAAAATAGATTAAATATATACCACATTAAATACGGTCTACCTTTGAATGGAGAATTGGATCACAGTCGACGTCAGAACTCTATGTCAAACTAAAATATAAATTTACCTATACTAAGAAAAAGAGAGAGGCAGAAAAAACAATTTCAAAATATTAGATTAAAATTGGCTTGAGCTTTTATTAACAGTTAAAATTGAAAGGATAACAAGCGAAAAATAAATTATTTTGAGTATTATGATGATTATCACCTACAAAAACATTCATACATATTGAAATCACGTTTTCTAGCATGTTGCCAATCATAAAACGTTCCAATTTGATTAATGAAAGATTGCTTTAACAATCTGCAACTATTGCAATTGGTATTAATTGATATTCCATGTGACATTTCCGCGTATATAACATATGCAAAACCAACCGGTACAAACCATAATGAATGCATCATCATAAACCAACCAACGTTATTGTAAAGAAAACTCTTTACAATATTATTATACAAATAGCCAGGTCATTGTGATGCAGATTTTACGCGTATGTTCGCAGCTCAAGCGATTGCGACCTTTCTACGGAAGGATCACGATTCACGAGTAGTTGCCTGAATGAAATGTAAAATAACTATTTCCAAATCGAATTTCCTGCACTAATAGCCTTGTTATTAAGGTAAAACGCCCGCCGTTTTGTGAACAGAATAACAAATAGATAGCAAAAATCGATTGTCATGTGGGTGTATTATTGTGCATTGTTCTCGTCCATATGCTATAAGCTATTAATTATCTAATATATATTGTATCATTTTATCCACTACGATTTGTCAACAATCATAATAGAGAAAATTTAAAGATTTTTGATAAAGTACACGAAATATTTTAATTTTTAGTTATATACTAACTAAATCAGAGTTCTTACCTACTCTACGTTACGTAGCTGTAGGATATAATTACCTACTTATAAATAAATTCTAAAGTTCAGTTTGTCGATATAATAATCAGTAAGTATACCAATTCTGAAATTTTCAGAAAAATTTAATGTGTGCGTCAAATATTATACCACACAGATATTAATTTACCTATATATGTTTAGGATATCGAGCTCAATCACCATTACTCACCATTTAAAGATTATTTTTAATGAAATTATGAATACATAGGTACTCGTATCTACTAAATTTGCGGGGAAAGTGACATTGATTTATTTTTGTTGTTACAAATTATGTCTTTTCTGAACTAGCTGTGCCCCGCGGTTTCACCCCTTGGCCCTTTTGAAGGAAGATAAATTAGTCTTACTAGTTCTGTTATATACAAATTAAATTATGATTTTTTGTAGAATTTCAAATTGTTAATCTGTTTTAGGTACCTACTGTTATAATAATTGTTATTATTAAAGAGAAGACAAGGTAAAATTATTATGGTATAGTAAAGAGCTGTAGCTTAATTTTATTTGTCGAAATAAGTAGGTATCTAATTGCCAGTCTTGCCTATACTAGGCGCGTGAAACGCGATTTTGTAGTAATATTATGCTAGTGAGATAAAATCTTTTCCTAACAAACAAATGATGACAGATTACTTAATACCTAACCATAAATATTATAGATTATCTTCTAATAAAACGTTGCCGTTTGATTTAGTAAGTACACGAGATAAAAATTATATATTGTGTTTGTAAGGTACATAGGTAGGTATTTTGTACCTACACACATTTTTATTTCATCAAGGACAACTAATATAAACAATATGTTTAAATTTATTGATGTATTAAGTTTAAGGACGATTAAAAGGTGAAATTACGTTAAGAGATTTAGAATCGCCACATGCCACAACTGTAAAAGCATAGAAGCTATTTTTCTTTTCTAATTTGATTATGTTGTGATTATCTGGCTTTAATAGGCATCTATCTGCATATTTTTTTTATATTTTACGTATAGGTATCATAAAATCCCAATAGGATAAACACAATGTGTGTTGTTCTAAAATAGAATGTTAACTAAATATAGTTTAACCTAGTAAGGGTAATTAAGATAATTAAAATAAATAAAGATTAGGTAAATGAGGCAGGAGTTACGACTCATATTTAAATAGTGATTCAGAAGTTACTTTAAACTATATAAAATATTCTCAGAATATGATAACTGATAAGTATTAGGTACTATTTACTACCTTGCTATATCGTCGGTGCTATTAAAAAATAAAAAGTTAGGTTAGCCTTTAAGCCTATAGGTAGGTACATATTTTAATTAGGCTAGGTACCTAACTTAAAATTTATAATATCATAACTAGGTATTACATTAATATCATAATCCTATTTAGAGCGGGCTCCAAGGAGATGTTCGTTTGCATAAATAGCGGACCTAAATCTGACTTCTGATATATGTATATTGTATACCTAGATCCCAGACATCCTATAGACAGATGTTGCCAACCAGTTTTGTGGTCCCCTTCCCCGCACCCCGATAATTAAATATGGCATACAAAGAAAAAAATAAACATTTCCAAAACATGCCGCGTGGGGTATCAAATGAAAGAGCTTATTGAGTAGATCACGAATATATAGCATACTATAACATTTCTTACACTTTCTCTAAGATTTTTTAGAAAATTTACGAAAATGGTCCATTTTTGAGTTAACTTTAAGCCACTATAGATTGAAAACTCATGAATATATTTTTTAAATTATTATTTTAAATAATTAACAATAGTCCATTGTTTATGATTCAATAGTTCGTACAGTGAAATAGTTGCATGGGGGAATGGAGGGAGCATTCAAAGATGGCGAGTATATTTTCAAGTTTATGCCAGAAATAAAGGCCTAATACAAAAATATCGGTGTCAGGGCTTAGAATAATTATCTCGGCACTGTCATTGTGTTTGACAGAATGAAAAATATGGCAGAAAATTCTTGAATCAGCCTCTGTGTGATTAGATTTGGCATAAACTTGAAAATATACTCGCCATCTTTGGATACTCCCCCCACTCCCCCATGCAACTATTTCACTGTACGAACTATTGAATCGTAAACAATGGACTATTGTTAATTATTTAAAATAATAACTTAAAAAATATATTCATGAGTTTTCAATCTATAGTGGTTTAAAGTTAACTCAAAAATGGACCATTTTCGTAAATTTTCTAAAAAATCTTAGAGAAAGTGTAAGAAATGTTATAGTATGCTATATATTCGTGATCTACTCAATAAGTTCTTTCATTTGATACCCCACGCGGCATGTTTTGGAAATGTTTTTTCTTTGTATGCCATATTTAATTACCGGGGTGCGGGGAAGGGGACCACAAAACTGGTTGGCAACATCTGTCTATAGGATGTCTGGGATCTATACAATATATATCAGAAGTCAGATTTAGGTCCGCTATTTATGCAAACGAACATCTCCTTGGAGCCTGCTCTAATTTATGACATGAAAATATACATAAAGGTAACTAGGTAGTGGTATTCGTTAGGTATATTAGTATCGATAACTGAAAATACTTTGTAACAAACAAAATTCTAAATTAGATTCCTTTGTGCTTATGATGACTCATTTTTATGTAACAGGTACCACAGATAATATAATATTATACTAGAGTTATACTACCTAATAATAATCGACAGCATCACGGTTATAATAATACCATGGACGAATATAATTTTTGTCTATATGATAATATGTCATGGACGTATAAAAAAAGACGGACGCCATATTACGAACAAACAACGTGAAGCCACCATAGTAAGCTAGCGATCGTGTAAAGACAATAAACACGCACACACTCTCACCATAGTAAGCTAGTCGGCCGCCATTACGTCGTGAACTACCGACTGATTAACTGCGTCACTGTTTCACAAAAAATATTTAAAATGCCGTCTTGCGTGGTTAAATGGTGTCGCAACAGTACAATTTTAAATAACAAAACACAAGGGATTACATTCCACAGGGAAGCAAGTTATTTCTTTTATGTTTTAATGACAAAATTATTACGGCAAAATTTATAGAAAAAAATACAGCCGCCATTGTCAACAGGACAGCTGTTGCCATGGCAACATGGCACACACACATGGATGTTTCGCCGCCATTACTAGGCTTCACTCAATGTTTAGGCGATATACCGTCCGTCTTTTTTTATACGTCCATGTAATATGTTATATTATTATGATACATGGGTCGATTTGATATAGACCATACTCCCGAGAATATTAATTAACGACTCCATTATTATATTTTTATACATATTTAGAAGGTGTGCGTGTAAAATTTATTACTCGCAAATAAAGATTTACCTACTCTACTAATTAAATAATTGTATTATATTATTATGGGTCTTTAATATGATAAATTACTGCAACAAAGATACTGGTTAATATTTGCATAGATGATAATTACAATTAAGAACGGTAGTGCAAGCGCCTTGTTCATAAGAAAATATTAAAGGCAACTTTTATAGCACACTTTTAATATAGGTAATCTTTTTGTCATTGAATCTTAGTGATTGTCTAATAAAAATGGTCTAGAATTTAGTTTAATTCTATTTTTTAAAGAATTAACACGAACGATAAAAAAGAAAAAATTGATGTAGGACCATTTTTTTAATTTCAATTTAATTATTACGTAGGAACATAGTAAACCTTAATTGTAGGATTCGTAGGTAGCATATTAGATATATTTGACTGAAAATCTAGAGATAAAAAATAGGGCTTAATATTGTCACTAGCTGCAGGTATATAATCTTACAAGTTCATACAATCTTACAACATTCAAAGAGCAAACTTTACTTAACAAAGGATGTAGAAGAAAGACTTCAAATATTCCTAAATGATAATATGATAAGCTATATATATGTATATGATATACACATGGTGAAAAGATTAGCTATTAATCTCAGAGCAAATCTAGTTAATACTTAGCGAATTGTTTGGTCGAATGTTATCAGGGGCAAATATTAGTCGTAGTGTTCATAGCTTTAAACGACCTTGCGGCATGGCTTCGTAAATGTACCATTATATTATTCACAGAAAGAGCAGTATAAATATTGCTTATAGAGAAAGAGTTTAACACCTAATTAGGATCACAAAGCAATTATGAGAACAAACGTGATCTAACATAATTCGTGCCGGCCGCGGCGCGGCGTTACGAGAAGCGATAAAATATAATATTATCTAGCTAATAGATATATTTTCGTAGTTTTAACCATGATATATAAAGATGGGTTTAAAGTGTTTAGATTACATAATTAAACATCATGAATTCATTCGGATTTTAGAACATCCGCTTTTATGAATACTACTTATTAGTTAACTCTATAAACAGAAAAAAAAATAAAGTTAATTGTGTTTGTGTTTCTGGTGAATTAGAAGGGAATGCCATGCCACACATTGGATTGATGATACAGAACAATAAAAAAATACTTGTTATTTGTGATGACTAATCTCACACATTATGCGACAAATCTTTCCGAAAGGATGTTTATGAATTTGTGTAAAAATTATATAGACTTAAGATTACTGTAGTGCTTTACAAATACATAATGAAACGTAGCGTATGCTTTTCATATAGTTGCTTAGATTAAAGTGTTTTATTTACCGATGGTATGACGTTTTTCTTACGTGTTATTATGTACGCACCCACTACGCACCTATATGTAGAGTTTTCTTTAGCATTAATTGATAAAAGTGGGACCGATATACAGGGTGTAATCGTATAGTGTGCACAGGCGATTATTCCGTAACTATTGCAGATATCAAAAAACTTTAAACTGATACCTATCAAAAGCCCTTTTTCTAGTGAGTAAAATGACAATAATAACTTTTTAAAAATAAAACGGGAAATATCCAAAAATTTTACATCAAACACTTTAGTATGAGATATGACTATCCCAAACATGTAATATGAAAAATGTTGTTTCTTTTTTGGGTTTTGTGCTTAAATTACTTCGCAAATTTTAATGAAAATTCATTTAGTAACTATAAATAGAGCTCGATGTGGAATACAATGGTATTCCAAAACGAGGACGTCACTTCGAACATTTGCTTTGAACACAAAATGTATGGGAGTGTTTAATGTAATTTTTATGGATATTTCCCGTTTTATTTTAAAAAAGTTATTATTGTCATTTTACTCATTAGGTAATTTACTTTCGATATCAGTTTAAAGTTTTTTGATATCTGTAATAGTTACGAAATAATCGCCTGTGCACACTTAACGATTATAGGTACCCGGTATACCTATAGTTGTAATTATAATTAAGTTATAACAGCATTGTCTTATGTTTTCATTGATAATTTTTATATTTATTTTCAGGCCAGTTCCTGAATGTCCTGCTCTTGAGAAAGGCGACACATACACGCAGTCTGAATTCCTCTCGCGACTGGCTCATGAGTGTCGTTACGATAGACTGCTACTGCCAACGTATCAAACAGGCGATGTCGTATACGTGCATGCAAGCGCTTATGTTTATTTTATACAACCAGCTGAAGCCCATGATTTGGTAAGCTTTGACAATTGGAGTCTAAAAGGAGGTGAATATTAAATAAAACATACCTCTTAATTTTGATATCATAATAATTTACAGAATTTCAAATTACATTTTCTTCTACAACTACGATGGACTGATCCAAGGCTGGCTTATGCGCTGTATTCTCCTGAACGCACGAAAATTATAGGAGAGAATGACTTACGATCACGGATATGGGTACCCCATTTGTACATGTCCAACGAACAGTCGTCGAGCTTGATGGGAACAGATAGCAAGGACGTCCTTATATCGATCGCACCCGATGGTGAGGTGCTATTCAGTCGACGAATGCAGGCAGTTTTATACTGTTGGATGAATCTTCAAAAATTCCCATTTGATGACCAAAAGTGTTCCATGAATTTAGAAAGCTGTACGTATTTACATAGGCAATTTATGGTTAGAATCTTTATTAAATTTAAATAAATTTTCAGGAAACTTAAATATTTAAATTTTACAGGGAAATATAACGCATCGATATTACGACTGATGTGGGAAAAGGACAACCCAGTTCGCCTGTCCTCCGAATTGCACTTAACAGAATATTCATTACTTGACTATTGGACCAACGAATCCGTAGTCCGAGGCGACATCGTTAACATGAGACAGGGTGGAGGTAGATGTAATGTCAATTTTGTATGTTGTGCCGTTGCTTATTTTTAATATATTGTAATTAAAAAAAAATCACTAATATATTATTTATTTTCAGCGGGCAATTACAGTGCATTGAAGTTTACCTTTAAATTGGGACGAGAAGTCGGTTACTACCTCATGGATTATTTCATCCCCTCAATGATGATAGTCGCAATGTCATGGGTTACATTCTGGTTGCAGGCAGATGCTTCAGCGCCTAGAATTACATTAGGTACTCTATAAAACCATTTTTATGGATTGTGAATACAAAACTTTATGTATTACATTTGTTTAAGGAAAATAGGCATAAGATACCATTTACCAAGAAATTGTGTTTAGGAGACTTTTTATGTGAATCAGCGCTTTAGTTACCTACCAACCTGACTCACATGTTAAACTTTATGATCTAATTTGTGAACATGAACGTATTACGTAAATTACCTGGGTACTCCTGGTTTTTTCCTTATTTAGATGACTAATGTATATTGCTATTTATTCTAATGTTATTTAATCTTTTAGGTACCAGCACGATGTTATCGTTCATAACACTTGCATCATCTCAAGCAAAGACCCTTCCGAAAGTATCCTACATTAAAGCTAGTGAAATTTGGTTCCTGGGTTGCATTGGTTTCATCTTCTCAGCTCTAGTTGAATTTGCCTTCGTCAACACAATATGGCGCAGGAAGTACGTTGTTAATATTTTTTTAAATATCTTAGCAAATACGCAGTTTTTGTTCTTGTACAATTTTTAAAGTCAATTTTAATGGGTGTTTACCTACTAACTAAAATAATCATGACAATATTGTTAATTTTTGCAATTATATATATTGGTGGTTCTATTTTATTTCAAATTCAAATTTAACGTGATTTTCTAAACATATAATAAAAATTTTAGGAAAGTAGTGAGCCTGAAGAAAGTAAATAGCAAATACATACTGAAGAGCACATTAACCCCGCGGCTGGCTCGCAAGGAGTTACAGAAGGAGCTACAGGAATCTTCCCCTCAACTCAGCAAGTCACGGTCCTGCTCTTCTTTACAACAAGAGACTAGCAGCGATCCGGCTGGACCCGGATATAATAATTACCTTACTGTACACGTAAGTTTTATTGTTTTAGAGAATAAATATTTGTGTTGATGACACGTTCACATTGATCAAATGACACTTATAAAAATATTGATGCTATTAGTTATAAGCTTCTCTTCGTAAGCTGGTTTTCCATAGTTACTCGTTTCATTTAAAAATTCGCTCATTATCGATACCCTATCTCGACATTTTTGTTATCTGTTGTATCAGTGTAATTTATTGATTTCCACCATTTCAAAGAGATCAAAATGAAATAAATACAGAATACTGATTTTATTATTATACTTTTCAGAGTTTCCCATCTGCCATGAACTTGCCTACCATAACCACGCAGAGTTACGACGACCTCGTCACCAGGGCGGTTGGTGGCCGACGTCACAACAACTCCGGCAGCGAGGGGTCCGACGAGCCCCCGAAACACCACACCTGGACACAAATGACCCCACAAGAAATCGCCACGTGGATCGACAAACGCTCCCGAGTCTTGTTCCCCCTACTTTTCGTATTCTTCAACGTACTTTACTGGACATTCGTATATTGTCTGTGATTTGCATTCGTTCGCTATTTGCGGAATTGTTCCTAAGCATCTCAAGTTGTTCTGAGATTCATTGGTGCTCATTATACAATAATAGCACTATGTCATTATTAGCATTTATTATTCATGAATGTAATATTGTACTTCGACACTTCGTCGTCATATATAATAATATTATTATAGTTAAGTAATTTATACATAAAGGGAAAATTAATATATTGTGCAATTTAAAAATATGATTTACTCGTCTCGAATAGACACACCAGATAAATGAAAATAAATAGAATAAATTCCCAAAAATCCTTTATCAGCGAAAAGATCACGCCGAAAGAACAATAGCAAATATTTATTGATATGAATTGAATATAAAATCTAAATATTACTTTGAATAATTACTTACCGTAATGACTTTTCATTAGTTCATAAAAATAGTATCTATATCATCTAAATTCTACATAAATTGTTTTCCGCGAGATTGAATTCTAACGGAACTTACAATTTTACTGTGACATGCGTAAGTCTGTCGCACACCTATTTAGAATTCTCATAGTTTTATAAAAGGGTTTTATTAAAAATAATGTAATCTAGTTGGCCCCTGAAAACGACCTTATTTTTTATCTATGGGTGCTTATTTATGCAGTAAATATATTGTACTTAATCTATTCACCTGCTGTTAACAACACTGCTCGGTGCTCCGTACAGGCTTGACCGCTTTGCCGATTTTATAAACTTTTTCTACAAATAAAATATTTTATTTGTAGACTTTAATGTAAGAAGTATGTTATGTAGTAGGTCTGAGAATAGATCGTGAACAATTTGGATAAAATGTATCCTGGCTGAACCATGTTTGCCAGGACAACTAGTGATATAAGAAGAATGGTATTTTCATATAATGCTAAAAGCCCTCTCAGCTACACCGTCTATTGCTATTTGCTAGGATAAACATCTTTCATCTTATAAGAATGAAGATGAGGTATTTTACTTTTTGAATATTAGTAATATATGGATACCGCTGTGAGATTAGATTTTGGCAACGTCAAACGATTTTCATTCATACAAAGTTGGATAAGGCATAGATTGGTCCGGGAGCCAGCAGCAGATTTTATGACCAAGTTCCTCTCAAGCGGTAATTAGTAAAATGCATCAAAGTATAGTATTATGAAGCCTCGTGAACGTCAGCTGGAGCTCGGTTGGGGGGAAGAGCGGTTGTAGCCTCCCGTATCAGCTGACGGTTTTTCCACCAAGATACAGCCAGCTGACATATATATTTATCCACAGTTACATATAAGCTATCATCAAGTAAATTTTTGTTTGAGAGGAAATAACGGAAAATAAATTTTTCTTTAAATTTAACTTTCATGTTCGAGACACCAGCTGACGTATAATACACCATGTTGTAACCAGCTGACTATTTTTTTTCGTTGAGATATTGGGTTAGCTACAATTTGACAAATTTTTAGCTGAGAGGAAATGAATGAATGAATGTATTTTTTTTCCTATGGCTACAACCGCTCACCCCCCCAACCGAGCGCCAGCTGACGTTCACGAGGCTTTATAATACTATACTCTCATGCGTCTGACGAATTATCTCTTGAGAGGAAATAGTTAACCAAATTTGCACCTGGCTCCCTAACCATATATTTATAGTTAGTTTTTAACGTAATCTATATCGTAATAATATATAATTATATATTATGTGATATTTGCAATGTTTATACCCATTTGACGCCAAAGCCCTTATACATTTTGTACAGATTTCGAAAATCTCTTAAGTACGTATTAAGACAGATAAGTATAATTTTAAATTTGTGAACAATTTATACATTTTAAATATATTATCGTGCGTAGTTGTGTAATAAATAAATATTTATTGTAGTGTTTATTTATTTATTTTTTACTAAGGATTGATAATTGTATTGTATTATTGTAGCCATTTTTTAGATAATAATAAGTAGCGTAGAGCTTAGATTTTTACCTACCGGGTGAAGAAAATATGATCTTAATTTTTTAACCGTAATTAACGAGAATGTCTTGTCATTTAGATATATCTAATAAAAATAAGAAAAATGTATGTGTTTTCATTACAGTTTTTATTAACACAATCACCCTAATTTACTGATGATAAAACAAGCAAACACCATTTGCATTTTTATAATGACAAACATCTTAAACACCATAAAGATAAAAATGCGTACAAAACATGCATTTAGCAGAATTTGTATTCGTAGACGTAATATATTATATAAAGGACATATACAACTAATCGATAAACTCCTATATATTTTATAAATAAGGTATTTGAGCTATGTATATAAATTCCAACATTTTTACTAAGATAACATACAGATATTTTCTACTAAGGGAATAAAATATAAGAGTTTTGTTAGATAAATTATAAAGTACTATGGGCTCAACCAAGGGCTCAACTAAACATTTTTGGTCTGAGTTTGCAACTTATTATGTTTCAATCAATAAGCGTTTCCGTAGATTATTCCGAGTCGCCACTCGATATGCAGTTTTTGTTCTATGATATTGAAAATTCTTTAAAGAGTGCACTGCAGGTTAGATCGTTAAAAAACATTTTTATTTAACACGTTCGCTGCGAAACAGGGCTTGAAACACCCTGTCCGTGTCTCGTCGTTATAGCGGTAGGAAAAAACTTAAACTTCTCTGTCGTGCGGGAGGCATAACTTCCATCTGGTTCAGTGTAGGAAAGTGATATCTATATATCTGAGATGTGCTATTGATTCCTAGTTCAATGGTATACCGACCTTAATACCGGGTTTCTTAGACCTCGTGCCGCACTGAACAAATAAAAATTCTAACACAGTGCGGAACGAGGTTGCGAACACCTCGTACCATCGCGCACCTCGTACCGCACCTGTTCCCTGTAAAACCTGATTAGTAAATGAAATGTAAAATTTTCATAAACATAGCGTTCCTCTAATTCTCATAAAACTGATTATGCTTTCAAAATCGATGTTACTTCTGATTTTTTTTTGATCGAGTCAAATGTTTAATATTGTGTTTTTATCCAAAAAAGTCACTAGATCAAACGTTTATCTGTGCTATATATTTTTTTAGGATTTTAAATATGATGATTTCTATCCAAAAACCATGATTTAGAAACATACATTTTGAACAAGGGCGCCTTAAGCTAGCTTCACGCGGTTAGTGTTGTGCAACGCATTCGAGACTATTTGTGGAACAACTTATTGAAGCTTTTACAAAGAAGGACCTGAATGTGGATACAGGTAATTTTCAAACATCCTAACTACTCGTTATAATAAATATCGTTAATAGAAAGGTGAATGTGACATGTTGAGTAACTTTCTTCAAATAGGTTGATAATCATTATTACTATTAGTGTGTTTGTTCATTGAATCAGCTAGCGGCAAATCCAAAACACCCGGCAATTGATGTATGGCTCTGGGCTCATCAAAATTTAACTCTTGCCTAAGTCAACAAGCCAACAAACAAGACACATCATCTCTTAAAGGGAGATCAAAGAAGAGGAGATGTGTAGGATGTTACGAAAAACTCCGCACCTTCTTAACAAGTCGTGAGGCCGACAAAAAAGTAAAGGAAATTCTCACAGAATGCACTGGTTGCAAACAATATTCTGGTTTGGCCTGTTTTAATAAAAAAACATCCATAAGTTTGATAAATAAATACAATTAAATAAAATCGATATTTCTTTTCCCATCACTAAATTATATGAAAAACTGCTTTTGTTCAGTGCGGTATGGGGTACATCAGACCCCACATTTTATTTTACCCATAGAATCTAAACTAACTAATCTAACCACGGGCGGCGGTAGATTTAGGTTAATGAACTCATTGTTAATAATAATCACGACAAAAGCCGCACACTTTGTCTTATTTGGCGCCAAAAAAAGGATTTTGGTCTCCTACGGGCGGTGGGGTTTAATATGCCTCGTGCCGCCACAATCTCTGGTATAGGACAAGGTTTAAAACGACCCGTAACGCAGTAATGGAAAGTACAGATATATCTGTGCCGCAGCGAACGTGTTAAACTGCTTTGATTCAAAGAAATGTACTTTTTTCTTGTTATTTTACCAAATCCTATTTTAATAAAAAACACAATCCCCAAAAACACCCTTATCTCAAATTTTACAGTAAGAAATAATCACCTACTCCAGTGCACTATGTGCATAATATTATTTATTACATAATAATAGTTTATTTCGATTTTCGAATAACAATTCAATTTCGATATCGTATTCGAAAAACCGTTACATATATAAATTTACTCCAATTTCATTCGCACAAGATATTTTTTTACTATTTCCACAATAAATAATGTTATATTCAGGAAGCTCCCTCCGCACTTCCCCGAGGAGCCGCTATGACGATGCTGTCATCGCTTGAATATCGCTTCAAGGTTGTAGCACTTGCTTGGCTGAAATAAAAAAAAATTAAATTATACCTATTACAAATTAAACAACATTTTTAACTTAGTTCTATAAGAATGTTGTTAAGAGTCACAATAGAATAGAAACACTACCTTTCTAAGTAGATACCAAGCTTCAGTAAAGCAAATCTTGGAGTAAAATTATGCAGAAATTAATTTGTTGTTCCCAACAAAGTTCTTTGTTTTATTCCTTAACCTATTCCCCCAGGTATATATGTCCTTTGCCCGTGACCCATGTCTTATTTACCACCTCTTTATGCATTTATGTCTTTGTTCCATTGATGGCCCGTGACCCGTGTATTCCCCCAGGTATATATAATTATGTCCTTGCCCGTGGCCCATGTCTTATTTTTTTTTTACGACAGAGCAAGCAAAGGGGCAGGTGGGCCACCTGATGTTAAGTGGTCACCACCGCCCATAGACACTTGTAACACTAGAAGTGTTGCAGGTGCTTTGCCGGCCTTTTATGGACAAATAAGCTCTTTTCTTGAAGGCCCCAATGTCGTAGTTGTTCGGGAACACCGCAGGTGGCAAATCGTTCCACAGTTTCACCGTACGCGGAAGGAAGTTGCGGGTGAAGCGGACAGTATTTAGTATTTACCATCTCTTTATGCATTTATGTGTTTGTTCGATGCCCATGTCCATACAGTACCTGTATCTAGTGCGCGGTCGTGGTGTGGGCGCGAGGCGCGGCAGGCGGTCGCCTGAGCCAGAGTGCCCGGAGCTCGAGCCACGCCCCGACCCGCTTGAGCTCTCCGACCACGCTAGCTCTGTTAGACTGTAGAAGAACATCATCATAGACTAAACATATGTACATAGATACTAGAGAATATAATCTAACTAGCTTTCCGCCCGCAGCTTCGCCCACTTTGTCTAAAACCTAATAAATTATTTATTATAACCTTTCTCTTGAATCACTCTTTCTATTAAAAAAAACCGCATTACAATCTAATGCGTAGTTTTAAAGATTTAAGCATACATAGGGACATAGGGACAGAGAAAGCGACTTTGCTTTATACTATGTCGTGATATAATATAAAACTCTCTCGTGGCGGTGTTTGAAGTTAAACAAAATTTGTGTGCATATCGGGTAGGTTTGAAATTTTTTTTCATACCCCTATGCCCTCACATCCACTCATGCATACTATTCGGCATTGGCTATACCAACTTTATATCGCATCTAAGATTAAATAAATCACGCTATTCTCTGTTACTCCATGGGAATTTTAAGTCACTATGTAAATTATAGGATTTAAAATCACGAATTATAAAATAGAACTAATTAAAAGCTCTATTCAAAATTGTTTTAAGTTGAATAGTATTTAAATATAAATGGATATCATTACCTAGAAGATATAGGTGGTAGACGATATGGTGTGTAGAGATCACTGGTTTCTGTGTATGTTGAAGCATGAATTTCTTGTTGATATAACTCGTATAGCTGAGCCAAATCCGGTTGTATGCCGACACCAACCTCTGAAATATAGTGACGAATATATACTATGAAACAGAAGTATTGTGTCCTAAAAGGGGTTTAATAAAATAATGGTATAGATCTATAATAATAATTTAAAGGCATATGAGAAAGACTAAATATTATTGATTAAGTATATCTTAATTTGTTTACGTTTTGTTATCTGATAAATAAAAACTGGTTGGTAGGAAACAGTAAAAATGAATGTACCTATCAGTATTATATTTATCTGTTATTCAAATCACGATGAAAAGTTTGAAGAAAAAGATTTAATATCTCCATGTTTTGTATAAATTCTCTTATCTTTATCTACAATTGTAACCAGTGATAAATATATATTAAAGCATTTTATTATTACATAACTATATGATATCTTAAAGGATATCTAAACAAATGCTGTACCAATGGGGTTCATAATGCCTTAAAACAGTATTAATAATTCCAGTGTGGGAAAGTGTTGGAGCTAGACGAACTATAAAGCTCTATCATTTTTCCACTCTGGAATTAATACTGCTTTCAAACGTCATGATTTTGCCCCCCAGTCCACTGTTGATTTATTTTCACCGCAAAGGTAACAGCAATCTTTTCACCAACTTTTAACTGATTTAATAAGTGATTGTGTTTCATAAACACTTAATTATACCTTCAAGCGCTCTCCGCTGCCTGGTTATAATTTCGTCTGTTAGCCGCCTCTGCGCGTCACGTCGCTGCAGCGCTAGATCGCGGCGGCGCAGCTCGTGCGCGCGGGCCGCCCGCTCGCCCTGCAGCGCTAGCTTGTCTGCTTCTAGCTCGTGCACGCGACATACAAGTGATAGCACCTCGCGTTCTGGACCGCTGGTTATGTGTGCTGGGAGCTCCTGGAATTGTTTCATTTTACTTGTATGGAATAATGCGACACAGGGAACGAAAAGATTGTTGGATAGAGCAAAAGATTAGTTGTCACAGTCGTTCACACATAATACCAACAACACAGAACACTAGTTCATAATTAAATTCAATAAGGCTGCAGCCGGTAGTTCCATACGACCATACAGTCCATCTATCAAAATGTGTACTTTTGAGTCAAATCACAAATGTAATAATTTTATTTTTGACCATCACAAGATCGTATCTCTAAACTAAAACAAAAAACTTAACACAAGCATACCCAAAACGTCGTACCTTTTCAAGCTGCGCGCCTCGTAAGCGCACCTGCTCGAGGTGTCGCTCGACGCGGTCCCGCTCCGCGCGCGCCGCTTCCTGCTCGCGCTCCACGGCCGCGAGCTCCGCCCACGCCTGCTCCACCGCTACTTCTGCCTCTGCACGCTCGCTGCCCACGCTGCCCACGCTGCCCACGCTGCCCGACATGCCGTTCACACCCCTCCGAAATTATTAGCCACTAAGCCACTATTTTTTTACTTATTTTTAAGATAGAAAGAAAGATGATCTTCAAAAATAATAATGAAAATAGAGGATAATATGAAGAAGTAGACGTTATCAGTTTCCTTTAAACATTTGCAGAATGTTGTTTGGAATTAAATCTTCTCATATAAAGTTTCTTGATAGTTGAACAATTTACCTCATAGGATGATAGGATTGACTTTAAAATATATCTGTTATTAAGTTTACCTCGATAACCATTCCACTATATATTCAAAAATGTGTGCTTAATCTATACTAATATTATAAAGAGGAAAAGTTTGTAAGTATGTATGTATGTGTGTATGTATGTATGTATGGTTTTCACGCAAAAACTACTGGACCGATTTCAAAAATTCTTTCACCATTAGAAAGCTGCATCTTTACTGAGCAACATAGGCTATATTGCATTTTCAAAAAAATTAGAGATCCTTACCAAAAATGCAATAATGTAACCCAAGGTGTAAAAAAATCCTCAATAAAACTTCTGTCATCGCGTACGCTGCGGAATCTATTGAAGATAGAACAAAAAAATGTTCTACGGTATTATAGAATGGATCAATATCTACAAGAAAGTCCGCGATACCATATGTCCATCTTCAGTAGTTATGTTACTACAACAACTTTTTTTACGTTTTCAAAGTAAATAGGAGTGCCGACAGTAATCAAACCATGTTATCCATACACATATATTAATCCTTATCCCATTAAATGATGTTTTATTATAGACTGTTTCAATACCAGCAAAATACTTTTTAAACGAAAAGAATTGGATATTCCATTCAAAAGATATAACGAATTTTTAAAAGTGTCAATCTACAGAAAATAGTAGGTATACTGTTCGAGCAGGCCGTAGTGCGAGGGTCACGGAGGAATTTTACCAATATGCGTCTTGACGGAACACAGTGGGGTTTTGGTCGGTAGGAATCCGACATAACCCACGGGCCCCTCCCTCGGAGGCCGTGGGTATCTATGAAAGATTTCCCCACTAAAACAAAAAAAAAAGGCCGTAGTGCGGGACGGGGTAAAGGAGATCTTCATGTGATTAAAAATTAAACCTATAGTCCGACCTATAGTAGACTTTTCACTGTAACGATATCTATGCGGGTGAAACCGCAGGGCATTGCTAGTATAGATATAATTTAATTTAATAAGTAACTAACCTATAGCTCTGTTGCGTGCTTAATCTCGACCCGTTTAAACTAATCGGTTTATAAAGCCTGTTAAATCTAGCTTCCCAGTGTGAGATAGCTGCATGTTGTCTCTCTGCATCCAGAGCCAATCCCAAGAGATGACTGTCCAATTCCATAAGACGTCTCCGTAATCGCATTTGTTGCTTAAACGTTGAAACAATCGCTTCTCTCAGGGATTTAAGATGAGCAGCGTTTTCTTCTGTATTTACTTTACTAATAGTGTCTTCTATTGCTTGTTCATCTTCTTTTGTTTTGCTGTTTTAATAATTTAATTAGTTAAAAGGATAAGTGAAAGATTGCAACAAGCATAATTATTATTAATTTTAAACGAATTTATTAAATTTAATGTTGTAAATACTAATACTAGGTACCTATTTTTAAATCAAATTAAACTAAAAGGACACAAGATCTATATTATTGTTACTAATAACGATTTTAAGGAGCTGACATGCTGTTCCGTAAAATGACTGTCTATTAAAGCTGAAGTTAAAATTAATTTATTTGCGAATAAAGGAATATGCGGTCATACCTTGACCGGTCATCCTTCATTTTGACTTTGAGCCTCGCGATTTCTTCGCGAAGTTCATTAATCACGGTGCGATACTGTGACAAATGCATCGGTGTTTCCACTAGTTCCCGTTCAACCTAAAATTTAACAAAGCAATATGAACAATTGTTTCTTCAAAATCTTTTGTGTTCTTTCAACAAAGACATTAGTATTAAAATTCCGATATTTGTGTAGGCTAAATTACTAGAATGCTTTGTAGGTTACATTCAACCGATCGTTTCATTGATTCTACATTATCAATGTTTTTTTTGAAATCCATCAACCCGTTATTAATAAGTGTTGGTATATAATTACAGTTCGAAAGCCTGTCAAAGTGTCTCAATTATTTTCACAATTTTTCTAACATATTTTCAACCAATCTATAAAAAATTGTTTTCTATAGATGTATTTTAAATTACCAAAATACATATATAGACTGTACGAAGCTTACCACCCGCCCCGGCTACGCTTGGGGAATAGATTTTTAAGTCATTTTTAGTTTGCTTTATATAGTTATTCCGCAATTATTAAATAAAACCCCGAAAAAATTAAATTTTTTCTCCATTTACATAGATGTTACCTTATTAGTGATAGTCGATGCTCGTTGGGCATAATGCAATGTGGATCTAGTAGTGTCCCGGTGTATGGCCGCGGGTGAAACGTGCGCTATCATGGCGGTGCGGCACCTACCACCGAGGACTTCGCGCAGCAAGCGGGTTAGTTTCGAATCGCGGTAGTTGACGTATCTGTTGTAAGTTATTGAGATACATAAGATATTCTTACTGAGTTACTGATCTATGAACCTATGAATATTAGATACGTCAAGGTTTTTTTTACGTATTTTTTTTGATGAAACCAACGGAGTAATTTCAAAGCTTCAGAAATAGATTTTAAGTTTTAAATGTAGGTATTAATCATTTAGATTTTAGACTTCAATGAAATATATACCACACCTAAGTCTTCTATAGTTGTCCCTGTAAATTTTGTCGAGCTACGACGTACAATATGTATATAGGTTTCGAATCAAAACAAACATACTAATTAAAAAAAATATATCTTAATAATACCACAGATTAAGTTACTACATAATATGTATTACGTAGCCTGTTATTATATACACTAGCGATATTACTATAGACACTAGCGATATTTTATTTTTGGCATTGTGAAATATGACTATGTAACTACGTGTATATTATAATATGACTTCAAACGAAATATCCTTGGATTTATCGATCTTCAAATACTTCAGTACGTAATACACATTACCTTGCACCTCCAGAGAGCGCCATAATACAATTTCCCAAGGCAAGGAGGGACCGATTGATATGAGCACCTTCCAATCGCCTGGCTCGCGTTCCAGCTCGCTCAGATCCCGCCAGATCAATGAGGAACAAGCGACCTCTTTGAATTCCAGCTGACACCGTTTTGTTCACCGATACACTACAATAATGCATTAATTATTTCGTGGGTAATAAGCTTAATACGTTATAAGTTGCATTATTTGCTGTAAAATAAATGTAAAGTCTAATGGTAAGTAGAAAAAAATTACTTGCGTGCTTTTTTAATTATATACATAATTATTTTTATATATTAAAACTGTTAAAAAATTTACCGGTCTGACCCACATTATAAAATCTTATTTTTAAGGTATCAGTATACTTTTATTACCAACTAGAGGTCCGCTCCGGCTTCGCCCGTGGTAGGACATATTTCGCAATAAAAGGTAGCCTATGTCCTTTCTCGGGTATCAAAATATCTCCATACAAAATTTCAAGCAAATTGGTTCAGTAGTTTAGGCGTGATTGAGTAACAGACAGACAGACGGAGTTACTTTCGCATTTATAATATTAGTATGGATTATGAAATAACCGATACCTACAATCACGATAACTTCTATCTATGCAGTTGATACCGATCGCGATGCCTTATTATATGTAATTATGACGATAGCAAGGTCCTCATAAAGTTCAATGTGAGTAGAGGTAGTTAAACTTTTACCATGAAAAAGTTTGTTATTGAATTGATTATTCTTCATAAGTTTAATTTTGAAGTTACAGGTTAGGCTAGTAGCTATGTAAACTACATGTATCATTTATATTATACATACTTTATTAGTTACATACCTTAAAAGAGCGTGGCCTCTAGAGGAATGTTGGTTCGCTTGTGTCGGCTCTGCAGTTCTGGAGCGATCTCCCCTAGCCAGTAATTCTGCTACGTGGGCGGCGTCCGTAGCTCGTAGCTAGGGAATTAGTCTACAGTTTATTAGGAGATCGGGCAGGTATTTTAAAATATTTAATAGACGTAACCGTCTAAATTGTTTGTTAAATGTGTATTTTTCATAGAATTGGGTGAACTAAATAAAATATTATAATACAATTCTATGTTGCGTAAACGAAATCATAGACAACCGTAGAGCGCTTAAATGTATGATTTCCATAAAAACATACAAATCATTTCAATAGTATATAATCTTTCGTCCTATGAAGCCAATTAAAGCTAAAGGTTTGAAAATTTTCTAACCTCACTGAGTCCAGCGACTACAGGCGCGCCACTGCCGCCTTCGTCCCGAAGCTCCAAGGGACCTGCACTTGGATTTAGCAGATCTCGGATATTTTCATTGTATATTTCGATGTAAGACATTTTAACCTGACAAAAAAAATATTGTGCTAGAATCATAATTATATTTCGTAAAAATTGTTTCTTAAATGTTCTTTTCGTTATTTTGTTGAATTTTAAAGAATTTATTTTTAGAGTATGTGCATACATTTAAAATAAAATGAAAAATATAAAAAAAAATGTTCATAATGCGTATGTCCCCGTGGATGTCCCCACAACTACTATATTAAAGGCAAAATTGCAGGAAAAAAATTGTTATTATAAATGACATATATGTACAGAATTACTATTCACAAAATATCGTTATGTAATATCTCGACTTTCCACTATTCAAAACAATTGGAAATATTCACAAATAACCTTTTCTAAAAAACACCTATAGACCAGTAATAAAAAACGAATTAGCCGACCTGGCAAATATGTACATATATATTTTTTATTGAAACTTAAATGGTATACCAATGCATATTTGTTATTCAAGGGAGGCATATATAATCGATATTTAAAGGTTAAACAATTTGTAAGCATGTAAACGTGTACAATAATGACTGAAATACTAATGATGTGTTTCTTGTAGCCATTGAAGGTTGGTTAGCTTTTCATTAATTTATGAATATTGAGGAACTAATAAAATACATTACCTAATCGTAACAAAGATAAATGATGTAGCTTAATATCATAAGTTTATTTAAACAAAATATTGTACCAACATTTTCCTATCTTGAAAGGTGGCTTGAATATTTTATTTAGGATACTATGTAGGTAGTAGGTAGGTACCCTACCTATATTATTTAAAAATAATAAAAATACTCCTTAACTATAGACGTGGCATCAATTCATCACAGATAATTGCAGGTTTTAGGAAAATATACAAGTAAAATATGGGCATATTGAATTTATAATATAAGAAACTATTTAGGCATGTAATACATATTCTATACATTGCAAATTGCTTATAGCTCAAACGAATCGCCTCTACTTATCGATTAAATCCGTCATATCACTATTACTTATCTCTTTCATTGCGTGTCAATAAGCTTACACAACGTGTACCTAAATCAAAAAGTATAAATATTACCGCCTAGAACCTACATAGGAAATACTAAAGCATTTAAAAAAATGAAAATAATTAATGTCCGCCGCATGTTCCTGTGGAATATTGGACAGATGAATTACCTACACTGATTAATTTCAGTGCCGTTCCAAATAAAGATGACTAAGTATTCAATTTAATTTAATTTAACTATTTAATCCGATGACTCTACAACACAAGTCCTACTCCGCGGAGAACACAAAAATTTTAAAATTTATAAGATACCTATAGTGATTTTAATTAATTATATGTATATAACACGTGTTTTACACAGAAGTTTATATGCATGATACGGCATTGTTTATTCTTTTGCCTTAGAAAGATAAAGCTTCGAAAGCTTTAGAAATGTGAAAAAGGCAAGCCGAGACAAACATATAAAAAAATATTGAAAAATTACTTAATATAAATAAAACCCTTAGCTAATTGGTATGTATTTCGCATACTTAAATTTTACTTTCGTTCATTACATAAATGTGTTCATAAGCTAAAACTTATTTTTTATTATTAAGTATCACGTCAGCGCTCACTCACGATATTGTTGCTTGATTCGGCATTGTTAAGACCTACAAGTTTCTTTATTCCATGGTATTTTTAGAAATATAGAAATTAAAAGTTAAAGATACTTTCCGTTCGCGACTTGGTTTGCGTGCACATCACTTTATCGCGCGGCAACCGTTCCTGTATAAATTAAGTGCCTACTATCACCTAAGTTTAATTTTTTCATAGAAATAGCTTAGAAATGCTATGTCTGATTTTAAAAATTTATATCGGTTCTAACATAATTTTGGGGTGAAAAAAAAGTGAACTTGATCAATGAACATGCTCAAAGGATATTCTTCAAATAATTTATGTGAAATTAACCTTGTATAAACATCACGTATAATTTCTTACAAATCCTTCCTGATGACTATATGTTCTTAGCATTTCAATATATCTAAAGAGAGCGGAGGTATTCGTGTGCCAAGCAAATGCTAATAGGGTACCTACCACGTCTCAGGAAAATGGCCCTGAATATTTAACGATGCTTCTGCGATTCAGCCTTCGTGACGTCAGCAGATTTGATAGAGTACAAGGCTTTCCTCGCGATTGTTGTACATAATATTATGTTTACTCCTGACACGTACCTATCCAACAATAGCCCGGTACCACACGATAAGAATACATACTACCGCTTTGGTAGTATTTAATCACAGTAATACCCCATTTACTAGTAAATGGAATACTGCACATATTCAGTAGGTACCTCATAAGTAGGTATTCCCAATTGTGATTTACTAAACATTTGTCTTAAAGGATTGAGAGTAAACTTCAGGTTTTAAAGATTTGAAAATAGTTTTAAAAACAACGAATTTATGAAATAAAGAACGAAAGTACATTGTATTAAAAATACAGAAAGTACGGTCTACTTCTTATAAGATTAATTGTATTATGTAAGTAAAAGTTTTTCATGGTCTAAGATCGTTCCTTATCTTTAGTGCGTTTCATCGTTTTATTTACGTTACGTACATCGTTAGTCGAATCAATAGAACAATTCAAACAAATACTAAACTCACGCGCGCCTGTATCAGTATATTTAACACAATTTTCAAGGGTTCATAAATCTAAGTCTCAGAAAATATAAGGTCCTTATGTAGCTTTATATTACAGACTTGAAGTATATCGTGCTTAACAGGTGAATAAATTTTATAATCGCTTGCTGATCTTTTGGCAACGTGCCGACAGTTTATTTAAATTGTTAACTGGAGCACGATTTGAAGCATGTGAGACGTTTTAACGTTAAATGCAATGAAAGTTTTTTATCAGCGTACATACTGAAACGTTCATATCCGTAAGTGACGTCACTTAACGTATGCAGAAAATTATCGCATGATTTCAAATAAATTTAAATTGTGTAGGTATTTGTTTTTGAACAATAGTTATTTTACTATTTCAGTTCATACAAATTGAACATATTATACGGTGCAAATTTATCATATAACCTATCTTTCTGAATAAAAGATTTTGAAGAGTAGGTATTCAGTTAAACCAACGAGAACTGAATAAGAATCATCAATAGAATGTAATTTTTCATTAGCTACACTGGCATTGTTTATCACGCAGAGCGCAATAGGCATTGACCTTGTACACAGGGTGTCTCCCTACCACCCCTACGCCATCATAACCACAAAACTTAATGACTTTTATGTCGACGTTTTCCGAAGAATTATAAGTAATTTCATTATTTTACATCGGACTCATAGTTATATTCCTTTAGAGCTGTTAAAGTAATATTCTCTTCAAAACTTTGTATTGGTTTTAGTAACTCGTAAGTACCTATAGTTTAATCTGTGGTAATGTTTATTTATTATTTTCCGAGAAATGAAACTGTAAACTTGCAACGTACCTATAACATCATAGTGTAAATTATACAGTGAATTTACATAAATTATAATTCATGTGTGACATAATTATTCAGCCTGAGGTTTCGGGTTCAAAACCTACCTTGTAGGTATACCTGTATTATACCTGTATATAGGCATATATATAGGTATAATATAGATGGTACTCCATAATCTTCCTGTTTACAAATTTTCGCCTAAATTGTGCTTAAAAATTTACCAAACAATAAACCCGTCTTCCTTAGTCACGGCATCACGGGTGGACCGATTTTAATAATTCTTTCGTTTTGTATCATTTTAAATCTTCCTCTAGGCTCTATAGTAGTAGGGGAGGCCAAGAGGGGATTTTGGGATTTACTCGAGCGCGTCAGATTACTATAAGGGACGGTACCTTAGCTATTCATTAGTACCTCTAGTCAATATGAGCAGTTATGGTTGGTGGGTGCGCTCAGGGGCCCCGCTGGAAAATTTGAATAATCCATAATTCCCTAAGGTTGAGCTCGAATCGTCAGATTAGCGAAATGGGGACTTCTTATATTGTAATTAACCCCCCCATATATTAATCTGACGCGCTCGAATAATATTACTTTAATTTTTTACCTTTTCTTTATAGCGATTAAATCGCCACTTAAATCGTCAGATTAACGTATACTTTTTTTCAGTGACGTCCTGGAGCATGCAAAATATCAATATCTAACGCGCTTGAGTATTTCCAAGCCAATTTTTTTCTTTTTTAAATTAAAAAAAATCAAAAAACCCTTCCCCACCGCTAAAAGTGAAAACATTATAGGACCTTTTTTTCTCGCTATGGTCTAATCTACCAATTCTAATAGGTTCCCGTGACGCTCGAGTAAATCCACATTTAGCATCCAGGTACCTACGTGGCTAACGCTATCAATACCCTCATAATAAATAATGTGAAAAGTATCTCTATTACACAAATCATCACAGAAAAGTATATAAAGTGGAATAAAGCTTTAGTTAGCTATTTCGTTACATAAGGGTCAAGAACAAAGCTCTCATTAATTGAGGTTACTAGGATCAACATTCATTTATAGTTTTCTGAAAGAATGTGTATAATTAAGTGGGTCATTCACGCTTTATTTCGGTTAAGGTCCACTACTCAATAAAATAAGATTTATTCAATTAACAGAAGCATGAAATTTCACGGGCCGCGAATAAAGCAAATAGTGCTAACTAATCACTCTAATATACGTTCATTGGAACGACTCTACTTTTCCTTGTAAAAGAAAAGAAAAGACTTATAGAAATGTAAAGTGGATCGGATGCCTTCGTAAATATATTATGTATAAATAAGTGTATAATAGATATATACCTATCGTTCTATTTTTTTTCATCATGAGCCATGTAGCTCTACTTTCAATCCTCAAAAACTGCATAAACAGGTCAAAAATAATAACATTACTTATCATTTATTAATCAAAAGTAGTTAGGGTATTTTATAATAATATTTATTAAAATATCCATGCCAAATATATGCACACACAATTTGATATCATATAATATAATATTATTAAATATAATAGGAAATAAAAAACAGAATATTATTATTTTCCAAAACTACGGCGACATTTTGAATTTCAAACATTGTATTACGGATTACCATTTGTATAGTAGCTAACATGTACTTATGTAAATATATCAGTTTGCAAATCGTGTCATTCCATTTAACCCAACTTTATAAATATGCAATGTATTTGTTAGCTAAATAAAACAGAGAGGTACCATAGCAGCGAATATTTAGATGTGTCTACTGAAATTTTAGAAACTGAAATACACTAGGAAGTCAATACTTAACAACCTTCCCTCATTCTTTGCATTTAATTCTTCTTAGGTTTCTATGTAGGTATTTTATTTAACTGAGAATACGTTAAATTATTTAAAAATTTCAACACTTTTAAATAATATTTAATAATAATATAAATATATCAGCAAGTTATATAAAAATCTAGAGGTCCGCCCGGCATGCCCCCTGATTCATACGTACAAATCCTACGGTGAAAGAATTTTTGACAACGGTCGATAGTTCCTGAGGATATCGCGTACAAACAAACTATTCATTGTTAAATTATAGGTATTATAGATTTTAGTTGATTTACTTCTGCATCTAGCATTAGGCCGAAAGTTCTTCGCGTGGAACACAAAATCTTGTGGGAACTTGATTTTCGAAGAAGCGGCACTATGACACATTTAGTGACATATCACACTAGCGGATTGCGAGCGGTTTCAAAGCGGAGCGGGTGCGCAACGAATACGTTGCGGTTGCGCAGCGAATTCGTTGCGGACGCGTGGCAGATGCGCAACGTTTACGTCGCAGTCATGTACACTCATTAACAAAATGGAATCCGTGCTGGTTGTTACTTATAACTTGTGATAGTATAATAATTATGAGATCATTATTTTTTACGAGTTTCATAACATGTTAATGTTTAGGGTATTGTTTTATCTATTAAATCTTGGTCGAAATGCAATCAGATAACTTAATTGCTCATTAAGAAAGTTCATTAGTGAAATAAATGTTAAAGCTCCTTAACTAAAACAGGGCTATCTTATTATTAGATAAATAGCAGTGAATAGAAAATTTTATCAAGCAACCAGCAACTCACTATCACTTTGCTCATAATTAGGTTCACAAAATCTCTTTATAACATACGTTGCTATGGGAGAGATTATACTGGTCAGTCGTTACATACTTTTGGAATGTATGGTACATTCTAAAAGTCCTAGTAATTCAATTTTATAGCACCTTTTTTTAACAACTCCAGTTGTTATTACATCTTTAGTTAACTGTTAAGTAAGTGCATTTCCACAGTACGGTTAAAAAATTGAGTGCTACAGAAACGATGGAAATATTGAATGGAAGTTAGGCAAGGCGGAAGGGCTGGCTTTTGTGCGAGAGTATACAAAATGACGCGTCCGCAACGAATTCGCTGCGCAACCGCGGCGTGTTCGTTGCGCGCCCGCAACGTATTCGTTGCGCACCCGCTCCGCTTTGAAACCGCTCGCAATCCGCTAGTGTGATATGTCACTTACTTGAGGAAAAAAAACTATTAAGAAACCCCTGATTATTTTGAATGATTGAATGAATGAGTCTATCTAGTATAATAATATATCTGACCATAATCATTTCATTTTATATTCGCGAATTTATTTATTTCAGAACCAAAATGCCTCCTTTTTAAGGTAGAGTCTGCGTAGAGTTCTACAAAGAGGTGTTTTTTATGGTATGAAACGAAGATACTTTTTTTTTTAATACAAAGATGAAAGATCAGAAAAAGAACCGCAATATGTACTTAGGTAATTTAACTTTTTATCCACATAAAAGAGATTCAATCATTAAAAGCAAATTGCATCAATCGGTAAATTTCTTAGTTATGATACTGAATCCAAATGGGTAGTGGGTACATACATAATGGCATTATTGATTCTTAATATTACATATTCACGTTATATGTTTTACGATAGTAAATACTACAGAATGTGTTGTTTTATCGCATTAACGTTTCACGCAATTCACAAATAGTCATTATACCGATTATTATAAACAAGGATTGTCACCATGTTTAGTTCATTCACATATTAATAAATAACATTGTGTTTTTTGTCACTATAGAATTAACAGTTGTTTGTTAAATAAATACTGCAATGATAAATGATAAGTGAAAACACAGCACACATTGATGAATGATGATAAAATTAATGGATGGGTAGTCCTACGTGGGTAGTAGGTACCTACATGCGTTTCACATAAATTGCCTAATAGAATTTACAAAATGCCAGATTAAAGCAAAAAATGATTTCTCTTCCCAAAAAATATTATGGTGTAAGTATGTTGTTTTCAGCTATTAATCGAATTTCCGACTAAGTAGGTACTTACTATGTTTAATAGTAAGTGATAACTACATAATAATATGTAGAGGAACGAGAATATTACCTCAAAAGCATCAGGGTTGTCGCTCTTCGTGATAGAACTGAATAGATGACTGAGTGCACGCGACATCAGGCCGGTCATCGTATGCGTCTTGCCTGCACCCGTCGCCCCATACGCGAACACCGCTCCCGCAATGCCGTGTAAGGTGTCACCTACTAACGGTGCACATACCGCATCGTACACCTCGTCCTAGTAATTAAATATAATTTAGTATCTCTTTAGTTCAATTACTGGGCACGGTAAGTGAATTTTCAAAAATCTTTGTCTGCAATTATATAATATTATAAATTTGCTATCTCCAGTAAGTATTTCAAGTTCTTTTCCTCCAAGGCCCATTCAAACTTTCCAGTCCTATATAGGAATACACCTAAGTACATGACCTAAACAAATTTTATTATCTTTAATCTTTAGACAAATATTCAAATGCGTTCCTTATCATGATAAATATATCTCTCAAATATATCTTATTACTTGCAGATTTTCAAATTTACCCAAATATGTTTCATTAGCATGTACAGTGTAACACGAATGTAAGAATGAGTCGGTTTTCGACGACCGGGTATCCCAGTATAGAGTCAACTTTTTCACTTTGCTCTCGGATAATCTCTACCGCTCTTTACATAAAATAAATTAATAAATATAACATTGAATGTGGTATAAGTTTGTCTAGTATCATTTTATTGCGAAATTTACTTTTTATAGTAGTTGATATATAATTATTTCAATATAGCTCTACCTACCATAAAAACCTGATACTTACTTAAATTAAAAAGATTCCGTTGTTTATCGTTTACCCACGCTCAGAAAACTACTTAAAAGTTAAATCCTTTGAAAATTATTTCAAATCTTGAACCCGGAACTTACATTATTAATTTTAAATAAAATTGATACTTAATGCTAGGCTTTTAAAAAGTGACAACATACTTGTGTGCTGCTCTCGCCAAAAACTTTGTCGTAAAAGTAGTGTTTATCGTTTACGCGACGCTGCCTGAGAACATCCCGACGACTGTCAGTCTCCTCTTCCAAAACCAACATCTAATAAAATAAAAATGTGTGCGTGTATTAGTGTACACACGTAAGAAGTGAAACTTCTTTATGACCTTATTTTCCAAAAAATAATTTACTATATGCAACTTTACAGAAATACATACGTCGAATTACGCGTGGTAGGGATAAGAAAAAGATGGCGCGTAACGGAAAAATGTCACGCGTAACGAAAAAATGTTACACTAAATTTTTTTCCAACCCCGATAAAGAAGTTTCACTTCAAAACATATTATCAATCAATTCAATTACAAATCAATTATCAATTATTTTTTTCTAAGCTATACTTGGAAGTTTCACGTGATCTTTTTTTCATATTTCATAGTGATACCCAAGTGATACCGATACATCTTGGATACATCACGTCCGCCATAAATAAAGATGAACTTGTGACATCTTATCATCAATGGCAAAAAGTGTTTGAAGAATGACAAAAGAGACTGAAATGACTAAACTGAAGCGTATTAATTTAGTTCAGTCATACTAAGAATGCTTATGAATCATACCAATGAATTG
Organism: Colias philodice; assembly: GCF_061535455.1. Classification (NCBI taxonomy): domain Eukaryota; kingdom Metazoa; phylum Arthropoda; class Insecta; order Lepidoptera; family Pieridae; genus Colias; species Colias philodice. Next base: position 5,759,241 of record NC_143093.1, read on the forward strand.
CAAAATTATAAAATAATTCTTGAAAGTAACTAACGGGGATTCACTTTTGCGAGTTGAATGTAACAAAAACGATTGCTCCTACTCTGATAGTACTATAGAGATATATTGTACATACCTACATACGGAAGATAATTATTTGCCTTACCTTATCACTGACTGCGTGAACGATACGCGACCCCTCGTCAGCTCGTAAGGGTCGCACTCGAACAGCAACCTGTCAAGGTTTAGTACCTATTATAATTTATATGTAATTACTTATTTCTAATCTTAGGTCAATAGATATCTATTAAATACATTTTTTCAATCAATCAAAATTCCCTTTTAAAAGAGTTTGAGATTATGATGATGACTTACAAAATTGCTAAAATTAGGTAGGTACATAACTAGGTAGATACTTAAATCATTTTCTATTAGGAACTTTAACTATAATAATAAATATATAATAATTCTTGACTTATATTCATCCTAATCTTGTAAATCTCGTTATCATATCGATTGTTATTTTTCTGAAAGGTGAAAAGATTAAATTTGTAAATATATACAATAATCACACGCTCACCATTAACTTTTCTTCGCTTACAGACCCTCTGCTACTTAGCTTTTCGGTACTAAAGGTACTTTGGGTCATGATGGTCACACTAGCACTGGCAAACTTAAAAAAATAACTTAAACTTTACCGGTATGACTACTTTCAGTTTCTGTTAATATTTAACAGTCTCTAAATACCAAATAATCGAAATAAAATTGAACGGTCCGTCTAATATATTATGAATAGGATACGCCAGGATATTATGGGACAATTTGATCGCATTGTTTGTATAAACATAACAATTACGATCACGCGGACTCAGCCCCATGAATACCCGTAGACTGAACACCAGTGAAAATGAAAGCCTTTTCCGTGGGCGGTCGCTGGGGTAACAGCTAATCATCACAAATGAAACTTTCATGCGGCTATTACGCGCCACTCGCAGGCATATTACATTTGTGTGAAGTACCCTTAAATAAATTGACAGGTAATAAATAAATAACAAAATATATCTACTGTAAATTTGTTCAATCACTACATAGTATAAAACAAAGTCGCTTTCCCTGTCCCTATTTCCCTATTTCCCTATGTCCCTTTGTACGCTTAAATCTTTGAAACTACGCAACGGATTTTGTTGCGGTTTTTTTTAATAGATAGAGTGATTCAAGAAGAAGGTTTATATGTATAATAACATCCATTAAATAGCGGAGAAGTACTGTTATTTTTGAGGTTTCTAATGTGATGTCGTAAAAAATTACATTTTTTCCGCTTACATTGCAAACGCAGGCTGAACCCTACGAGTTTTATCAAAATAATGTACTAAGTATTATACACATTGAAAAGGTCTACAGAAAAGTCCGCGATGGTATATGTCTATCTCTTATGGATAACCCACAATAACTTTTTTTTGTCATTTACTTTTTACGACAAATAATGGCTAATTTTCGAAGCGATTTTAACCAATACAGCATTAATCCTTAACCAATTAAATACCTTGAATACATTGTTCATTTAATATAGATCTATATGGCCCTTTACACCGTATGATTTAAGTGAATATTTTCGAAGATATTACAGATTTAAATAATTTGGAAAATCCAAAAGTGCACGCCTCATAATTTTTTTTAATAAATATTTATTAATTATTATTTTTGTTTATTTAATAACAATTAAACCACATCGAATCAGACCCTGAAAAATGAAAGGGTTCTATTCCTGAGCATACTCAAGCGTAAGAGAAAAAAAAAGACTCGATTAGTAAAGTATTTCGGTCGCTATCGTGTTAACAAGAAAAAGGATCCGCACATACAGACACACGGACGTCCAAGACAGAACTTTTTTAAACTGTTTTTTAACTAGTTTAAATAACAAAAATGACATCAAAAATATCATGAACGTTAAAAATAGTGTTTTTTCTTAATATGTGTGTGTATGTATTATCTTACAAGTGCAATGTATGATACATAAAGACATTTTAAGTTTGAAAAATCAGATGTTTTGCGCGAAGTGACAGTAGTACCCACCTCAACGCTTCGCTTATGAGGCGTGCAAAATTGCGTTACGTAGCGTACCGGTACCGGCCGCCCGGCTATCTATTTTATACACGTGCGAAGCCGGAGCGGGCCGCTATGTTTTTATATACAACGTTCACAGTTTTTCTGTAGTGTATATTTAGTATCAGAATTGCACCCGTGCGAAGCCGGGGCGGGTCGCTAGTAAATTATATTACATTTCCTGGTTTTATTTATTCGTAAACAATAAGTTGTCTACGACCTACCTCTCGTTTTATATCTCATAAGGGTTCCCATATTCTCTAAGCATTATTTTAAATTCGAGCAATATTACGTACCTACTTAAATATTGATTAAATCAGGGTTTTAACAAGGTCGGAATCGATTTAGTAGATATTCCCTAACTATGATGATAATTTACTGATTTATGTATAGTCCATTGAAAAGTTACATTTGGGATTGCATGTTTAGAGGACGCAATTTTATTTTTTTGATGTGTAGGGGGTCAGTGTGAAGCTATCACCAAGTTTGTGGGGTCGCCACCCTTGTCCCACGGCCGCCATCTTGAAAATAGCGGTTTATATGGTTTTTACGATATATCTCTTAAAGTATTTATTTGATAAAAAAATATCGTTTACATTATTTGTTGCAAATTAAATTCTCTACAACTTTGGTCCTGTAACTTTTTGTCGTAGAACTATAAATAAAAAAGTAATAAGCGAAAATGTTCAGAAATTAGAGATACATATTTATACTTGTTTCAATAAAACTTTTTTTTTATAATTTTACGAAGAAATGGTATCAGACCATTTTTATAGATTGTTTTTCGAGGAACAACTTTTATATACAACATTTTTTCATTAAGTAAATAGCTAAGGTTTTACAGCGCTCCGAAGTGAGTACTAATTTTCAGTACTCTGAACTATACAGTATACAGTTTATATTATTTTATTTTATTTTCTTTATTGGAAAACATACAGAGACAAAGACAGAGATATATAAAACAAAACAGATCTTACTAACTAAAGATACATGAAAATGTCTCCTTATGGTGTTTTCACTGTGAACATATATTATTTTTGCCAACACCCAGCAGTAGGAGAGACAGGGAAAACATACCTAGTTGATAATAATTAATATTTAACATGAGTAGTTACATAAAGACGGAGGTAAATACCGTTAACATTCTTATGTGTTCAGTAGCAGTTTTTTTACATTCGTTTTGTAAGACGAAGAGGAACAAGAAAACATATCAAGATCATTCATATAAGTATTATAAAAACTAGACATTCTGTGAAGAGGCACACGAAGACCAATATTGGTTCTGGCGGTCGGTATATAGAATAAATCTTTTGAGCGCGTTGATCTGGATGGGATGCGATAATTTATTAAACTAAGAAGTTCTGAGCAGGCTATTTCTCCTACGCATATTTTTCTTAACGTGAGAGAATCGATTAAGTTTCGGCGCCGACTTAACGAAAGAAGATTGTAACGACGCAAAAGATCCTCGTAATGTTGCCGACCGCCACTTAGGCGGAAATTTAAAATGCGTAGAAATTTCTTTTGAACCATCTCAATTTTATTTATATAAATATCGTAAAACGGATTCCAGATGGGACATGCATACTCTAATTGAGATTGCACAAGAGTTTTGTAGAGACATATAAAAGCTTCTCTATCCTTGAAAGTTTTAGTAACGCGTGTAATAAAGCCCAACATGCGGTAAGACTTAGTGAGTATGTGGTCTATATGTTGATCAAGTATTAAACATTCGTCGAAGTAGACACCGAGATCACGAATACAGGAAACCGAGTCCAGTAGGTGACCTCCCAGATTAAATACTGTTGGAATTTTGTTAATTTTTTTAGAGAAAGTAATATGTTTACATTTATTGTAAGCCAAAAATAATTTATTACGTTTACAATAATCATCCAATCTATTTAGGTCGTCCTGAATATGGTGTAAATCCTTAGTATCAACAACATTAGAGTATAACTTTAGGTCGTCTGCATACAGCAAAAATTTACATTTTTCAAAACATTGTGAAATATCATTAATAAATAAGTCAAAAAGCAGGGGCCCGAGGATCGAGCCCTGCGGGACGCCCGAGGAGACAACGACTTGAGTAGAAGTGTAACCGTTAATGACAACTGATTGTACTCGATTGCTTAAATACGCGGCAAACCAGCGTAGTAGATTTCCCTTAATTCCATTAAATGACAATTTTTGTAGTAAAAGTAAGTGATCTACTTTATCGAATGCCTTTTTAAAGTCCGTATATATCGTTTCTATTTGTTGTTTGTGATCCAGTGCATTGAACAAGTAATTGGAAAATACGAGAAGATTCGATACGGTTGACCTACCAGCGACAAATCCATGTTGTTGGTCTAAGATGAGGTGTTTTAAACTCGAATAGATGTGACGGTGTATTAAAGTTTCGAGTACTTTGGGAATGGCCGAAAGTATCGAAATGGGGCGGTAATTCTCTACGTCATTTCTCTCACCGGATTTAAAGATAGGTGTTATGTATGCTTGCTTCCATATATTTGGAAAGGAGCCAGAACTCAAGCATTTATTAAAGATAATCTCCAAAGGGGTACAGAGTGTTTTACTGGTTTGTTTGAGAAAAACTGGGCCTATTTTGTCCGGTCCTGGACCCTTGTTAGGATCGATGTTTTGCAAGACAGTGCGTATATCGGATTTGGTAAGACGAATGCAATTTATATTTATGTGCGTGTTATCATTATGATCGTCTGTGAGAATATTATCCACATTGTATGCCGCAGCAGATGTTGGCTCGAAAACTGACTGAAAATATTTTGAAAACATCTCAGCTATAACATTTGGATCGTCAGATTTGGAATTCGCGAACTTCATGACACGCGGGTACCCTGAATTAGAATTTTTTAGAGAAGACGTGTATTTCCAGAAGTACTTAATATTTTCTTTAAGTACTTAATATTTTCTTTAAGTACTTAATATTTTCTTTAAATTTATGTGTATACTAATAATAATTTGTCATCAGTAATTGTTCGTTGTTCGATGTTCGATGTTCGATGTTCGATGTTCGATGTTCGATGTTCGATGTTCGATGTTCGTTGTTCGATGTTCGATGTTCGATGTTCGATGTTCGGTGTTCGATGTTCGATGTTCGATGTTCGATGTTCGATGTTCGATGTTCGATGTTCGATGTTCGTTGTTCGTTGTTCGTTGTTCGTTGTTCGTTGTTCGTTGTTCGTTGTTCGTTGTTCGTTGTTCGTTGTTCGTTGTTCGTTGTTCGTTGTTCGATGTTCGTTGTTCGTTGTTCGTTGTTCGTTGATCGTTGTTCGTTGTTCGTTGTTCGTTGTTCGTTGTTCGTTGTTCGTTGTTCGTTGTTCGTTGTTCGTTGTTCGTTGTTCGTTGTTCGTTGTTCGTTGTTCGTTGTTCGTTGTTCGTTGTTCGTTGTTCGTTGTTCGATGTTCTACGTTCGACGTTCGACGTTCGACGTTCGACGTTCGACGTTCGACGTTCGACGTTCGACGTTCGACGTTCGTTGTTCGACGTTCGACGTTCGACGTTCGACGTTCGACGTTCGACGTTCGTTGTTCGTTGTTCGTTGTTCGTTGTTCGTTGTTCGTTGTTCGTTGTTCGTTGTTCGATGTTCGATGTTCGATGTTCGATGTTCGATGTTCGATGTTCGTTGTTCGATGTTCGATGTTCGATGTTCGATGTTCGATGTTCGTTGTTCGATGTTCGATGTTCGATGTTCGATGTTCGATGTTCGATGTTCGTTGTTCGTTGTTCGTTGATCGTTGTTCGTTGTTCGTTGTTCGTTGTTCGTTGTTCGTTGTTCGTTGTTCGTTGTTCGTTGTTCGTTGTTCGTTGTTCGTTGTTCGTCGTTCGTCGTTCGATGTTCTACGTTCTACGTTCGACGTTCGACGTTCGACGTTCGACGTTCGACGTTCGACGTTCGACGTTCGACGTTCGACGTTCGACGTTCGACGTTCGACGTTCGACGTTCGACGTTCGACGTTCGACGTTCGACGTTCGACGTTCGACGTTCGACGTTCGACGTTCGACGTTCGACGTTCGACGTTCGACGTTCGACGTTCGACGTTCGACGTTCGACGTTCGACGTTCGACGTTCGACGTTCGACGTTCGACGTTCGACGTTCGACGTTCGACGTTCGACGTTCGACGTTCGACGTTCGACGTTCGACGTTCGACGTTCGACGTTCGACGTTCGACGTTCGACGTTCGACGTTCGACGTTCGACGTTCGACGTTCGACGTTCGACGTTCGACGTTCGACGTTCGACGTTCGACGTTCGACGTTCGACGTTCGACGTTCGACGTTCGACGTTCGACGTTCGACGTTCGACGTTCGACGTTCGACGTTCGACGTTCGACGTTCGACGTTCGACGTTCGACGTTCGACGTTCGACGTTCGACGTTCGTTGTTCGTTGTTCGTTGTTCGTTGTTCGTTGTTCGTTGTTCGTTGTTCGTTGTTCGTTGTTCGATGTTCGTTGTTCGTTGTTCGTTGTTCGTTGATCGTTGTTCGTTGTTCGTTGTTCGTTGTTCGTTGTTCGTTGTTCGTTGTTCGTTGTTCGATGTTCGTTGTTCGTTGTTCGTTGTTCGTTGTTCGTTGTTCGTTGTTCGTTGTTCGTTGTTCGTTGTTCGTTGTTCGTTGTTCGTTGTTCGTTGTTCGTTGTTCGTTGTTCGATGTTCGATGTTCGTTGTTCGTTGTTCGTTGTTCGTTGTTCGTTGTTCGTTGTTCGTTGTTCGTTGTTCGTTGTTCGTTGTTCGATGTTCGTTGTTCGTTGTTCGTTGTTCGTTGTTCGTTGTTCGTTGTTCGTTGTTCGTTGTTCGTTGTTCGATGTTCGTTGTTCGTTGTTCGTTGTTCGTTGTTCGTTGTTCTACGTTCGACGTTCGACGTTCGACGTTCGACGTTCGACGTTCGATATTCGATGTTCGTTGTTCGTTGTTCGTTGTTCGTTGTTCGTTGTTCGATGTTCGTTGTTCGTTGTTCGTTGTTCGTTGATCGTTGTTCGTTGTTCGTTGTTCGTTGATCGTTGTTCGTTGTTCGTTGTTCGTTGTTCGTTGATCGTTGTTCGTTGTTCGTTGTTCGTTGTTCGATGTTCGTTGTTCGTTGTTCGTTGTTCGTTGATCGTTGTTCGTTGTTCGTTGTTCGTTGTTCTACGTTCGACGTTCGACGTTCGACGTTCGACGTTCGACGTTCGATGTTCGATATTCGATGTTCGTTGTTCGTTGTTCGTTGTTCGTTGTTCGTTGTTCGATGTTCGTTGTTCGTTGTTCGTTGTTCGTTGATCGTTGTTCGTTGTTCGTTGTTCGTTGTTCGTTGTTCGTTGTTCGTTGTTCGTTGTTCGTTGTTCGTTGTTCCGTGTTCGTTGTTCGTTGTTCGTTGTTCGTTGTTCGTTGTTCGTTGTTCGTTGTTCGTTGTTCGTTGTTCTACGTTCGACGTTCGACGTTCGACGTTCGATGTTCGATGTTCGATGTTCGATATTCGATGTTCGTTGTTCGTTGTTCGTTGTTCGTTGTTCGTTGTTCGATGTTCGTTGTTCGTTGTTCGTTGATCGTTGTTCGTTGTTCGTTGTTCGTTGTTCGTTGATCGTTGTTCGTTGTTCGTTGTTCGTTGTTCGATGTTCGTTGTTCGTTGTTCGTTGTTCGTTGATCGTTGTTCGTTGTTCGTTGTTCGTTGTTCGTTGTTCGTTGTTCGTTGTTCGTTGTTCGTTGTTCGTTGTTCGTTGTTCGTTGTTCGTTGTTCTACGTTCGACGTTCGACGTTCGACGTTCGACGTTCGACGTTCGACGTTCGACGTTCGACGTTCGACGTTCGACGTTCGACGTTCGACGTTCGACGTTCGACGTTCGACGTTCGACGTTCGACGTTCGACGTTCGACGTTCGACGTTCGACGTTCGACGTTCGACGTTCGACGTTCGACGTTCGACGTTCGACGTTCGACGTTCGACGTTCGACGTTCGACGTTCGACGTTCGACGTTCGACGTTCGACGTTCGACGTTCGACGTTCGACGTTCGACGTTCGACGTTCGACGTTCGACGTTCGACGTTCGACGTTCGACGTTCGACGTTCGACGTTCGACGTTCGACGTTCGTTGTTCGTTGTTCGTTGTTCGTTGTTCGTTGTTCGTTGTTCGTTGTTCGTTGTTCGTTGTTCGTTGTTCGATGTTCGTTGTTCGTTGTTCGTTGTTCGTTGTTCGTTGTTCGTTGTTCGTTGTTCGTTGTTCGTTGTTCGTTGTTCGTTGTTCGTTGTTCGTTGTTCGTTGTTCGTTGTTCGTTGTTCGTTGTTCGTTGTTCGTTGTTCGTTGTTCGTTGTTCGTTGTTCGTTGTTCGTTGTTCGTTGTTCGATGTTCGTTGTTCGTTGTTCGTTGTTCGTTGTTCTACGTTCGACGTTCGACGTTCGTTGTTCGACGTTCGACGTTCGACGTTCGACGTTCGACGTTCGACGTTCGACGTTCGACGTTCGTTGTTCGTTGTTCGTTGTTCGTTGTTCGTTGTTCGTTGTTCGTTGTTCGTTGTTCGTTGTTCGTTGTTCGTTGTTCGTTGTTCGTTGTTCGTTGTTCGTTGTTCGATGTTCGTTGTTCGTTGTTCGTTGTTCGTTGTTCGTTGTTCGTTGTTCGTTGTTCGTTGTTCGTTGTTCGTTGTTCGTTGTTCGTTGTTCGTTGTTCGTTGTTCGTTGTTCGTTGTTCGTTGTTCGTTGTTCGTTGTTCGTTGTTCGTTGTTCGTTGTTCGTTGTTCGTTGTTCGTTGTTCGTTGTTCGATGTTCGTTGTTCGTTGTTCGATGATCGTTGTTCGTTGTTCGTTTTTCGTTGTTCGTTGTTCGTTGATCGTTGTTCGTTGTTCGTTGTTCGTTGTTCGTTGTTCGTTGTTCGTTGTTCGTTGTTCGTTATTCGTTGTTCGTTGTTCGTTGTTCGTTGTTCTTTGTTCGTTGTTCGTTGTTCGTTGTTCGTTGTTCGTTTTTCGTTGTTCGTTGTTCGTTGTTCGTTGTTCGTTGTTCGTTGTTCGTTGTTCGTTGTTCGTTGTTCGTTGTTCGTTGTTCGTTGTTCGATGTTCTACGTTCGACGTTCGACGTTCGACGTTCGACGTTCGACGTTCGACGTTCGACGTTCGACGTTCGACGTTCGACGTTCGTTGTTCGACGTTCGACGTTCGACGTTCGACGTTCGACGTTCGTTGTTCGACGTTCGACGTTCGACGTTCGACGTTCGATGTTCGATGTTCGATGTTCGTTGTTCGTTGTTCGTTGTTCGTTGTTCGTTGTTCGTTGTTCGTTGTTCGTTGTTCGTTGTTCGTTGTTCGTTGTTCGATGTTCGTTGTTCGTTGTTCGATGATCGTTGTTCGTTGTTCGTTTTTCGTTGTTCGTTGTTCGTTGATCGTTGTTCGTTGTTCGTTGTTCGTTGTTCGTTGTTCGTTGTTCGTTGTTCGTTGTTCGTTGTTCGTTGTTCGTTGTTCGTTGTTAGTTGTTCGTTGTTCGTTGTTCGTTGATCGTTGTTCGTTGTTCGTTGTTCGTTGTTCGTTGTTCGTTGTTCGTTGTTCGTTGTTCGTTGTTCGTTGTTCGTTGTTCGTGTTCGTGTTCGTGTTCGTGTCCGTGTCCGTGTTCGTGTTCGTGTTCGTGTTCGTGTTCGTGTTCGTGTTCGTGTTCGTGTTCGTGTTCGTGTTCGTGTTATTGGAAATAAAAATTAACATCGAGTCCTACCTTATCGACTGTAGAAAAAAATTATTGAAAATATTAATTATTTTCTTACCTTATCGACTATAGATGAAAATTATATAAATTAACAAAAATCATATCATATTCGATGTTCGATGTTCGATGTTCGATATTCGATGTTCGTTGTTCGTTGTTCGTTGTTCGTTGTTCGTTGTTCGTTGTTCGTTGTTCGTTGTTCGTTGTTCGTTGTTCGTTGTTCGTTGTTCGTTGTTCGTTGTTCGTTGTTCGTTGTTCGTTGTTCGTTGTTCGTTGTTCGTTGTTCGTGTTCGTGTTCGTGTTCGTGTTCGTGTTCGTGTTCGTGTTCGTGTTCGTGTTCGTGTTCGTGTTCGTGTTCGTGTTCGTGTTCGTGTTCGTGTTCGTGTTCGTGTTCGTGTTCGTTGTTCGTTGTTCGTTGTTCGTTGTTCGTGTTCGTTGTTCGTTGTTCGTTGTTCGTTGTTCGTTGTTCGTTGTTCGTTGTTCGTTGTTCTATGTTCGATGTTCGATGTTCGATGTTCGTTGTTCGTTGTTCGTTGTTCGTTGTTCGTTGTTCGTTGTTCGTTGTTCGTTGTTCGTTGTTCGTTGTTCGTTGTTCGTGTTCGTGTTCGTGTTCGTGTCCGTGTCCGTGTTCGTGTTCGTGTTCGTGTTCGTGTTCGTGTTCGTGTTCGTGTTCGTGTTCGTGTTCGTGTTCGTGTTCGTGTTCGTGTTCGTGTTCGTGTTCGTGTTCGTGTTATTGGAAATAAAAATTAACATCGAGTCCTACCTTATCGACTGTAGAAAAAAATTATTGAAAATATTAGTTTTTTTCTTACCTTATCGACTATAGATGAAAATTATATAAATTAACAAAAATCATATTTTGCAAATTGAAAAATGGAATAATTTTATCAAATTAGTGTATTGTCATCGGTCCTCAAAAAATCTACAAAGTTTGAACGAAATCTGGCCGTTTAAAGTGGGTCAAAATCGCGCCCAAAGAAGTCGGTTACAAACAAACATACAAACATACAGGTGAAGCTAATAAAAAGCGTGTAATAAAAATGCAACATTTCAATGGACTAGTAGTGGTTTCTTCTAATATGATTTTTCCACAGAAGGAAATGGTGAGAAATAAAGTTATGGATACTTTTTTCCGCATTAAGTTCCGATGCCGTGGAAAATTTTAAATGGTAGGTAATGGTAAAAGGTATTTGTTGCCTTTTAATCTGCCCTATATTTCAGTGAACAATTTTTTCACAAATTATGAAATATTAAAAAGATTGTCTCTATTTTTTAAATTTGATATTAATCTATGATATAAGTAATTACATATAAAAGATTTCGCCTATCACAGGGACCTGCAGATCTGTCCATTCACTTCCGAATTTTTAAAACTCTAGTTAGAAGTCACTAACAAAAATTAATAGATAGGTACTCATACGCATACAACAATAATTAACTCTATGTACTTTCCTTCTGTGGGTAAATATGATTTTTCCACAGAAAGAAATGGGGAAAAATAAAGTTATGGATACTTTTTTCCGCATTAAGTTCCGATGCCGTGGAAAATTTTAAATGGTAATGGTAAAAGGTATTTGTTGCCTTTTAATCTGCCCTATATTTCAGTGAACAATTTTTTCACAAATTATGAAATATTAAAAAGATTGTCTCTATTTTTTAAATTTGATATTAATCTATGATATAAGTAATTACATATAAAAGATTTCGCCTATCACAGGGACCTGCAGATCTGTCCATTCACTTCCGAATTTTTAAAACTCTAGTTAGAAGTCACTAGCAAAAATTAATAGATAGGTACTCATACGCATACAACAATAATTAACTCTATGTACTTTCCTTCTGTGGGTAATTTACCTATTTAAAAAAAAACGGTAAGAGCAGTTTCGCTGTGGTTCGTGTTTATTAAAAAAAAAAGATTTTTTTGTTTATTCGAGTAGTAGATACAACATAATATAGCATATGGTTGTCGGTTGTCCCACTTTTATCAAAAACAGACTTAACATTAATTCATAAATCCTTTAGAAAATAATGTTGGTTTTTAATATTTTTGTTAATTCCGGGACTCATACCCAGAACCCTGGGCCAACCAATCGCCCTCGCGTAAACCATTGTACAAAAGAGGCGGATAGGTAGTCGATCGAACATGATTGAATGAAATTGAACTATTTTGGTTTCTAGAGATATTATATGTGATACCGTAAATATTCGAAAACAATTACAATCTTTCCTTTGTAGGAAAACACTACGTAAACTTGTGATCCTCATTCAGCATAGGTACTCTGAATTTTTTTTTTATTTTGTCCTTTGCCTGAAGGTTGCCTGGTAGTGGTAGATATGGTATTGAGCCATAAGGCCATTTTTAAATTTAGAACGGTTTTGTTTTACTTTTATTTTATAGAACTGTTGTACAGTTAATGAGTAAGTAAATAAATAAGTGGATTTCATGCAAGTAAAAAATTCTTATAAAATGTCGTTATTATAAATTATAACGTCCTTTAAGCGCGTCACACACGGTGAAGATACTATAATATTTTATCTTAAGATACTGTAATATTTTATATTACAGTATCTTAAGGTATCCGGTATCAGCGTTCTGACCATCATTTTTCTTTTTGTCATTGCGTACTAAGACCCCTGTAGAACCGCCATCCTGTTACAAATGACCCGAAACACTGACACAAAATTTCGAACGAATAAACACACATTTTATTCTGACGAATAAAAATACAAAATTTTGTAGAGTCCAAACAGAATTATAAGTAAATGTATGGATTAGTTATGACCGCCTCCTTGGTACAGTGGTTGACGCGTGAGCGTAGAACCGAGGAATCTTGGATTCGATTCCCGGTGGAGACGAAGAAAAAAAATGCCTCGGTCTGGCAGGACACAGAAGGCTGAGTACCTACTTGTCCCTAAAGAAAATCGATCAGTGAAACAGATGTAGTATGCATAATGCACCTTACCCCACTTGGGGACACGGGACTTTACTTTATGAATAAGTTATAATGATTCTAAGACGAAAACCAATCATAGCAATTAGCATACGCTTACGTACGCCGTGCGGGTGTTGTTGAATGAAACATCGTCATAAGGCCGAAGAACTAATTATCATTGCATCTTGAAATTCCAAAACAGCAAAATATGATTGTCACGATTACCTACACATTGGTTAGTTGCCAAAATATTAGTTCAGCCGCCTCACTTCTTCATGGAATGAGCATTATGTAAGTAAATATTTGCGCAAAATACAAATCATCATTTTATTTTTGCTTATTTACCCATACATTTTGAATAGCTTTTATTACCATTTTATTACCTATCAAATTTAAACAGCAATGTTAATTATGCTCCTATAACTAAAAAAACAGGAATAAGGAGGTATAATAAAAAGCACTGTGTAGTTAATACATATATTTCTAAGTAGAAAATGACAATGTATCATAGTTTAACTTTTATGATATAAGCCAGGAGGAATATGATGTTAAAAGTTGCAGTACCTAATTCATTTTAATACAGCTTATTGATAGTAGGTACCTAGTTCAGTTCAATTTTAGATCTAGAAGTAGTAAGTTGTGCTTGTAATTTAATCAATATTTTGATATTTTAATATATGTTGCATGTTTATATACACATCATGAAGAATTTTTCAGCTATTTTCTTCTGATAATAAGTTTTTGTATATACATATAAATAAAAACTCATGTAGATAAAGATAAAAGAACAATAATTATAGCATTACAAAAAAGAAACTGAATACATACAATATTTGTTATGCCGGGTCCAGACTGGTGAAACGTAACATGAAATGTAACATGCAATGAAAGAATTCACCGTCCACATTGCAGCAATGTATCATGAAAGGTAACACACTTTGTAACAATTTCTCATAGTTTGGACGTCTTGCGCGCGCGAATTGTGCATTACACGCGCATGCTCTGCCCACCATACACTAAAGTGCAGTAACAGCAAAATCACGATTTCGAGTAAAACGCATTTAAAGTTAAGAATTGATTTTAAAAAATCAACAGAATGATAAGCAAAAAAATTTGAATGCAGAAAGGTTGTAAAGGCATAGGTTCACACGTTAAAGCAATAAAAAAAAATATATCTTAATAACTGAATTTATTATGGCCATTTATTGTTTTTGGTGCCTATTACTGCATAGCCTTTTTTGTAAAAAATACCATTTTAAACTTAGTAAAATGCAGCAAAAAGCCCTATTACTGCGTTTGGATCAGTTATTTTGTCAAGAAACCCAACTAACATGCAGTAAGGTCAAAAAAATACTGCATTTTAGTTAGTTTTTTAAGAAAAAAGTGTTCAATTTACTAGTGCAGTAAGAAAAATAGCTAGTTCACAGTTGCAGTATTTAAAACATTAACTGCACTTTAGCTAGGAATAATCATATCTGTGTCATTATGCTATCCAAACTAATCTGCAGTAATGCTGTATTTTACTGCGTGTTAGTCAGTTTATAATGATAAAAGAATGTTAAGTATTCACAACTAAAATGCGACAAGCTTTGATTTTACTGCATTTTAGTTGGGAGTTCGTGACAATAAATTGTATTTTCTTAATTTGCAGTAAAAATAGCTTGTATGGCGGTAAATTTTACTGCGTATTAATTTTTTTTATAATTTTTTTCCAGAAATATAAAACTATCTAAAGAACTGTAAAATTATATTGCTTACTGCATTTTAGTTATGAAACCTTAAAATTTAATCTGCAGTATAATTTATACTGTATTTTAGTTGGGAAATCACGCCAAATTGTTAATTTTTTTCGTTTGCAGTAAGTGAAAACTGTTAAATAAAAACCATTCTTATAGTCTTAGAAATAAGTAAGTTAATTCAATAGAAAGCTTAAGAAACCCGCTTTCAGAATCACTAATAAAACGAAAAATCACAAAAGGGCTGTTACTGCTCTTTAGTCTCTGGTGGGCAGTGCTACGAGCATTACAAGCCGCGCGCGGAGCGATCCGTGATTTGTCGGTTTTTCGACGAACACAAAGGGGCAAGGAACACGATATATACGGGAGGTTCGTAGTGAATGCGCGTTAAGAGCGCGCTATGCGTCCACGCTTGCAGCGAACATGCAATGAAAGGCAGAATGTTACATTGCATGTTACATTTCATCAGTCTGGACCCGGCATTACATGCATGGCTGTATAAATTATACACATGTCACATATAAAATTATTTCTGCTAAATAAATATTCAACAAAAAGGAAACAACAACATATAACATAAAAATTAAAACTAATATCAAACAGCTCCTGGAGCTAATAACTTTACTCCTCTATCAAAAAGCTTGAACAAATGATGTGATGGTTTCTGTTCCAATTTGTTTGTGTGTTCACTTTCAAACTTGCGACTTGGGTACTTGAATGTAATATGTCCGGACACATCAGCACTCCATCCTGATGCCAAGTGATCCACTTCCACGAGCACATGAGATTTGTAAGCAAGTAAATTAGCTAGCACATGAGTTTCATCACTCTCACAAGCTGCATTGCAATGAAACAACACAAATGAGTTATCATATACCCGGACATGGTCAATCATTTCTTTACACATAAAATTTACATCCTTCAAACTGTATCCCAAATCAAATAAATGGGATACACCCTCAAATATAATGTTTACAGAACTATTCGCTTCATGCATACAATCTATTTGTTTCTGCATTTTAGTAATAAAATCGCTAGCAGACATTTGATCATTTGCCAAAACTGCATTTGTAAGTTCTTCACCTGCATTATAAAATTGGATAAGGCCACTTTCAATGTTTCTCACTAGGTTATAATTCATCTTTAGTCCTACATTCTGGTAATGTTCTTTGGAATTGTGCATACTTATAATAAACACTGGTCTTCTAATTTTAATGCAATGTCCGAGGACACAGCTGGTTATAAATGAACTACTACAGCCATTGAGCTCTTTAGCAACTATAATTTTATGTGTCTGAGTTTCTCTATCTAAATGAAGGCTCGTTATAATATCAGACATTCTGAAACAAAAAAAAACATCAAACTTATTATATCATATCTATTATGTATTTACAATAGTCTTGTTTTATCAACAACATGATAAGAGTTCAATGTTGACAATATCTTATTATGTAATATTATTTTAGTTATGACGAGAATCATGTAGTAACAACTCTCCAGCCTTTCTTCGTAGCCAAAATAATTCTATAGGTTACAATAAATGTAACTTCAAATAATAACTAACAAAAAAAAGGTAACTGGTGTATAATATATTGTTTAGTGAACAAATAATACCTATATTTTACCATTTTTCAACTGATAAAATAAATGTGAGTATTAAAACAATTTATTTTTCATTAATTACTAGTAATATAAAACACAAATGTATAAAAAATCTTAATTTAATTCAAAATAAGTAGATACCTATAGTATAATATACCATCGTCTATTATTCATTTATTTTATTTTTGTATTTTAGTGCATGTGGCAATTTGAAGGTTTTCTCGGTTAATACTAGAATTTTTATCTAATACAATAATTAATGCCCATGGGTTATCACCTACGGTTTATGGTAGATATAGGTATATAGTTTACATTTTTGTTTTTCTAAATTATAGGTAACTAAAGATTAGAAACGTTAAATTCTGAGCTGAATTCACTAAATGTTATCTACTTTATATCTATAAATCATTCAAGAATACTTACATTTAAATAAAGTTTTATTTGTAATTTAATACAAGTACTTAGTAGTACTTTTTTATTTCTCAATTAGCCGATTAGAATTGAATTGAAAATTAAGGTTAATAATTTAAATATGGACAAGTAAATAATAAAACATGTTCAAAATATGCCCAATGTAAATAGACATTTGAGTTTTGACATTTCAGATTTCAGTGTCAAGGTGTCACCAAGGTGTCAAGTTTTTAATGGAATAATCAATTCCATAACACGGAGTATATTCCATGTAATAAATACAGATCTATCATTATTTTTGAAATTCTGTCATTATTTTACGTCTATGAATTCAGCGACCTTTGCAGGACCCAGGACCCAGGACACATTTTACAAAACCAGTATAATTAATATTGAATTACATTCATCTAATGGTAAACCAAATAAATTCCACAAACAGCTATGTATATGTGATAAAGCGTGAAAAGAAAATTCATCTGTTCAAATTTCAAGATTTTTATAGTAAATTAAATAGTCAAACAATTTGTTCGTTAAACCAAAAAACTTAAAAACTAAGGAATTTATGAATTTATTTACTCCGTATTAAAAACATCGCAATTATATTTTAAATTTTCATCGAGTGTCATTTATACATCAATCAACCGTCACGTTAACATGTGACATGTCAAAGTCTACGGGAAAGTGTCAAAAGTAATTGATTTCAAGGTTGAGGTTAACGTTTTAATCTAATATTTATAGAAACCAATGTGGTTTTATGTTTATCTAAAATAATGATGAATAAAAAGTAACTCTATAACACATATGTGATTAATAAGTTCAATGTTCTTCAAGAATAATGTTTACAGGAATGTTGAATGTATTTTGACAATACGATAAATGTATCAAGTATCAACTTATTCCTCCGAATGATAAGTTAAAACTAAGTTAATAAGTGACTTTGAAATGATTTAGTTACATAATAACAGCTGTTTAATTACTTGATCCGTCAGTTTCACCTTGGCGCTCCCCATGTCAGGACTATTTTAGTGTTGTTCGGAACACAGAGGAAGAGGGCTTTTAAGCTTATTAATTTCAGAATGGGCATGGATAAAGAAGTGCGAATATCAAAATGGTACTTTGGAGGCCTGGCATCTGCGGGAGCGGCTTGTGTGACCCATCCTTTGGATTTACTCAAAGTTCAAATGCAGACACAAAAAGGAAAAAATATATCTATGTTTAAACTCACTGGAATAGTCTTAAGAAATCAAGGTATGATTATTTAATTACATATCATCCACAAAACATAATTCCCAACAAGTTTAATTATAACCCAGACACATTTTGAATATAATATATGTAGCTGTTGTAAATTAACCAGCCAATCAACTATATTAAATAACTTAATTTACATGAATTTGTTTTTGAAGCTATAAGTGAATTTTCTGGGGCTTCATATTACATATTTTAATTTTAAGCATTTCAATTATTTATTACTAGATTTCCGCCCGCGGCTTCGCCCGCATTTTCAAAGGAAAACCCGCATAGTTCCCGTTCCCGTGGGATTTCCGGGATAAAACCTATCCTATGTGTTAATCCAAGTTACCCTCTATATGTGTGCTAAATTTCATTGTAATCGGTTCAGTAGTTTTTACGTGAAACTTTCGCCTTTATAATAGTAATTAAGATTAATATTAAAATCTATAAAGTGATAACTGATTGTTGTGCTCTTGAAGGTTAAACTTAAATAAAAATTAAACACATACATTGACTAAACTTTGCATTTTACTCACCTTTTGTCATGGAAAGCTAAGAATTAAATAAGATAATATTAATTATATGAATTAATTGTGTTAAAAGTTTGTTAGTCTTTATTATCTTAAATTTGTTTATTACTACACACATTACTTTTGTAATATTTATGTGAAAAGTGCTTGTCTTATCAAAATGAATTGCAATAAAAACTGTTCTACAACTGATATTATTTGTGTGTTCTTTAATGTTAATTTCAGTTGTATTCAAATTATAATTTAGGACTTTATTAATGGCATACAAATAGCCTAATAAATACTTTTAGCATTATATGTGATAACCACCCATTTTCTTCAGGTATTATGGGATTGTATAATGGAATATCGGCATCACTTCTGCGCCAATTGACATATTCAACAGCAAGATTTGGTATATATGAAGTGGCTAAACAAAGCTTTGCCCCAAGAGATGTAAGTGAATAAATAATTAAATGATTAACAACCTTATTATTATCTTGAAATCAGCAATGAAGCAAAAATTATTGTGAAAATAGTCAGTATTCTGTTAAATTGCATAAAATAATGCTTGCAGTCTCATTTACATTGTATCTTTATTTTATACTAGCTTTCCGCCCGCGGCTTCGCCCGCATTTTCAAAGATAAACCCGCATAGTTCCCGTTCCCGTGGGATTTCCGGGATAAAACCTATCCTATGTGTTAATCCAAGTTACCCTCTATATGTGTGCTAAAATTCATTGTAATCGGTTCAGTAGTTTTTGCGTGAAAGAGTAACAAACATCCATACATCCATACAAACTTTCACATTTATAATATGTATTAATAGGATCCTCTACCCGACGGTTGCCTGGAAGAAATGGCTTATAGCCATAAGGCCGCCCACTGTATGCTGATTGTATCTTTTATTTTGTGTCGTCTTAATTTTGTATTTCCTATACAGTGAAGAATAAATAAATAAATAAAAAATTCTACCAATAACAGGGCAAAGCCATACCATTCTACATGTCAGCTCTCCTAGCTGGTCTGGGAGGGTTTGCTGGTGGATTTGTGGGGAATCCTGCAGATTTAGTCAATGTGAGGATGCAAAATGATGTCAAACTACCACCAGAACAGAGGCGCAAGTAAGTGCTTGTTTCAAAAGTAAAATTTAAACGATGATGTGGGGAAATTTTTATGATGGGTTATATTTTGAGTTTAAGATTTCAAAAGTGTATTAAATGGGATTTTATTAAGTGTTATTATACAGTGTACACCAATAATTTAATTTATCACTTTACACCCAATTGATTTTTCTCTAGCTTTGGAGCATTTTATTTTACATATTTAAAAGTAAAATTATTGAAATATTTGACACCCATTTTTTTTGTTTCATTATTTATCAGAAAATTATAGATTATTTAACTCACTAAATGAAATGCATTTTTTTCCAGTTATAAAAATGCAATTCACGGGTTATACCGCGTGGCGGCTCAAGAGGGCGTGGTTCGTCTGTGGGCGGGCGCTTCTATGACGTGCAGTAGAGCGGCGCTTATGACGATCGGACAGCTCTCGTTCTATGATCTGATTAAAGGAATGCTAGTCACAACCCCATATTTCGGCGATAATGTTGCTACGCATGTTACTTCGAGCTTATTGGCTGTGAGTACTTTATGAGATTATTTTGTTTAAAATTACAATAATTTAATTTTTAAAGGAGAATGGGCATTTTACTATGGAAGTTGGGCCTGAACCCTTGAGTAGGACCAATACACATGAGATATTGTTTTTATAATAGATCATAACACATACATAACGGGAAAAATATATATAAAAAAATAATCAACCGGGTTTTTGTACAGTCACATATAAGTTTTATTTCTTTGTGTATAATATTTTTTGCAATAAATAACTGTTATAAGACAATGACAATATCTTTATGTTACTCCAATTCACTTTCACTTACAAATACGTACTAATCTTAAGCCTTCTAATTAACCGACTTCAAAAAAAAGGAGGAGGTTATCAATTCGGCCGGTATGTTTTTTTTTATGTATGTACACCGATTACTCCGTGGTTTCTGAACCGATTTACGTGATTCTTTTTTGTTCGATGCGGGATGGTGTCGAATTGGTCCCATAAAAATTTTATTCGGATAGGCCCAGTAGTTTTTATTTTATGAGCATTTTTGTCTGTATTTGTAAATGTTGCAAGTGCAAGTTTGAAGTCGGTTGTTTTTAACGCAGTTATTGACTTGTAACTGAAATACACTAATATTATGTTTTGTAACAGGTACCTATACCGTGTTTATTATAATTCAACGTAGTTAGACTTTTTTGTTACTTCACTCGAATTAAAAACACCATTATTGTGCGTAAAATAATAGCCAAATAAATAAAACTTTTTGCCTTGAATGTATAAGAACCCGGTTGATTTCTTTTTTTATTTTATTTTTTTCGTAAGGTATGTGTAATGATCTATCACAAAAACAATATATCGTGTGTATTGGTCTTAGCCCAAGTTTCAGGCCCAATTTGCCCATTATCCTTTCACAGATTTGGTTTTAAACAGATTTTTTATACCTAAATTACCTCATTGACATTTTTTTCCATGTCATTTTTTACATTAATTAGTTTTTTTTAATATTTATGTACATATGTTTCAGGGAGCAATAGCAACAACAATGACTCAACCAGTTGATGTTCTGAAGACTAGGGCGATGAACGCCAAACCCGGTGAAATTAGCGGCATTTTAAGTCTTGTCACAAATACAGCCAAAGAGGGACCTCTTGCATTCTTCAAAGGATACATTCCGGCTTTTGTTAGACTTGCGCCACACACTATCCTAACCTTTGTGTTCTTAGAACAACTTAGAATGAACTTTGGTGTTGTTAAATTCAAGGTATTGGAGTAAAAACTGGCCAAAAACAAGTCAGTATGGAACCATATGATTTTAGAATGATTATTTAATAATAATTATTTTACATATGAGAAATATGGCCTTATTTGTGTTCAGTGTTTGATGAATATATTAACAAATTATGTATATGTCTATGTTCCTAGTGAGAACTAAAATGTTTGTAGTGTTACTGACTATAGTTTATAATGAGATTTTATGTAGTGATATGCATTTGACCATACTTAGCCAATGAATTCCAAATATTGTAAGATATTCAAATTATTATGTATTGGCATTTATTTTTATTTTTTTAACAATACTAATACTAGTACAATGATATTAATAAATTAGCCTTGAAAAAAGTATATATATTTGTAAGGTATATGATATTATAATATTTTATTAAATAAAAAACACTCCATTATTACCTAAGGTAATGAGTTACCAGGCACAAATGCTTTATTTTTTTATTGCAATTTTATTTTACATGCTTTTTATATAGGTGTTATGATTTAGCTGTAATTGGTAATTTCATTTGTATGTGATAACTTATGGGTCTCAAAGACAATATTTTATGGAATTATTTTCGTTATGGGCTTTTAAAAATAATATAATTACTAGTTCTATCATTCCTATTTCCTACGATGACAGTGAATTTAACAAAAAATAATTATAGGTCTAATCATAATCATTTCCGAGCCTTTTTTATATACTTATGAAATATTGATATAAACCTATATTGATATAATAGAACATCTAGGACGCTCAGATTTCAATTAAATTACTTTTGTGCCAAATAGAAATCATGTTTACCAATTTATAAATGAAATTTTTACAGTGTATGTGCTACAAAAAAAATTAGATATATTTAACCATGGATATTGAACATTCCTCAAACTACGTAGATATTGATATGATGTTATGTCTCTATTTGTTCACATGTAGTTTTTTTTTTTTAAATCAGTGTCATAAATTTCATGCGATGTACTTTCAGGCCTAAGAAAGAAAAAAATGATAATATACAACTGATGGAATACTGCTTATTCTATAACTATTATAAACTTTAAACTTAATTGTAAACAATCTTATGTCTTTGTTTTATTTAAAAGGGTAGGTTTGGTTTTCATAGTAATTAATTAGTCAATTTATGTGTAATATTCAATTGTAATAGATAGGTACTTTAAGTATCAACTTTTATTATAATGGGCCTATTCATTTAATATTATAAATGTACAATAGGTATGTATTTACACTATAAATAACTTTACGCCTAACGTAAAATGAATCGAAACATTTATCTTCCAATTGATCTTTACCTGTTTATAAAAGTTATACTTTGTAGAGTGTGGATTTATAGTTTTATAGGGATAGAAATGTTTACTCTAATATTTAAACACTATAATGAATGTTGTAATGAGTGTATATGTAATGTAGTAGAACAATATTTTATTTGTGGTTACCTATTAAACACGTTACAAAAAAAACTTGTTTTTCTTTCATCCTTTTTCCAAGGTGCCTTTGAATCTGTTGTTAAATTGACACTTTAATCATTATATTCCATCCATAATATTGAATTTATACTTATCTACTGATATTATTATTCATCCAATTATTCTATATTTATTATTTAATAATATTTAAATATGTTTGGAATAATAACCAAAAGAAATGAATGAATGAATGAGAACTTTATTGTACACACCAAATTACAGACATTACATAAAATAGAATACACATAAATTGCACAATGGGCGACCTTATGGCTACAGAGCCATCTCTTCCAGGTAACCCAACCAAGGAAAGCAATGACAAAAACAACGAATACAGGTAGGTGGTGTATACTGAAGCACTGAAGCAATAAAAAAGATAAAAAATAAATAAATATGTATAATACGTACTAATAGATAAGAGAAAATACATAAATATATAAGGTCATCACTTAATTAAAGATATGTAGTAATTAAAAAGCAAGTTTTTGAAAGCATCGATGGAACTCGCTTTGCGTATAGCTATTGGTAAGTCATTCCATAGTCTAATAGCCTTCACTGTAAATGAGGAATTGAAAAAAGAAATCTTGACACAAGGTTAAGAATATAATATTATATTGATGCAACCAAGATGCAACTATCATTTTTTCTGATATTCTATTCTCAGCTTGCAAAGAGAACTTTGAAAAATTTGTACACACGAATAGGGTATGATCATAGAAATCTAAATAACAAGACACTAGAACTGCTATAATGTCATAATTAGTATGAAAACCAGTCGCCAAAACCCACACATTTAAATAGACAGCAACAGTACACACAAGTAAACTATGCCTTTTATTGGACAGCTTCATTTTAGTGACAACTAACTTAAAAAATAAATTTAGCATTTTAATATGTACCCTAACGCACGATTTTAAGGTTTATTTTAGAATACCATCCTAGGTACAACAGAGGGCGTTAATTTTCAATAGATATAACTTTGAACCTAAACCTGTGCCTAAACACATAAGAGATAAGGTTGAAATTTGTGTCGACTGTATCATTCAAGACATTCGTATTACTTGTCAATATTCTTTAATATTAAAGGAAAAACGGCATTATTTATAAAAAAAAAATACTAAGCGATGAAATGTTATTCCTTTATTAGTATAATTACAAATTGTGGAAGAATTTCTGCAATGGGAAATGCTGAAACACACCATGTTTACACACGTACGTCTCGACAGCAACTGAACATCAACGAACGCACTGGTGGCTTGAGAGTCACCTGAGTGACGACAAGGTCACGCGCGCTTACGTGTTTTACTGTCTTGTTATTTAGATTTCTATGGGTATTATAGTAGAGAAAATAATAATTAAAACAAAAAAATATTTTTTCACATAATATATTTAACAACACACATCAATTACAAATCTTTGGCATAAATTATAACATTCAATATAATATACAACTTAATTATTTGGTTAAATTTATGCTTTACTATGGCGGAGATTCATTAGGAACAAATTTTCTTTTATAAACAGCGTATTATGTTTAAGTACTAGAATTGTGTTGGACCAAACGCCTTTTTACAATTTAGTCAGACATAATAGTTATATATTTTTGGATACCTATACCACAGATAATAATATAATACTATACCATACACAATATTTAGACTACATAGCATACAAGTATTATCAAAATTACATACTAGAAACATCTATAAAAAGGAAAATGTAGTGTTATTATTTATTATGTTTATACGTATCAGTAACTTACATCTTTACTTTTTCATTTGCTGCTGAGAACTCAATACAGACAATATTTAAAAATACTGATCCAAAATGTTCACCGTTCCCTTGATACAAACATTTTAACAAACAATGTATAGCTATTTTAAATACTGTTTCTTTATTTAATGGTATATATCAATTGTTCAATACTTGCTCATCTTGAGTTAACTTTATTAAATACATAATTAATTACCATAACTTTCATTGGACCATAACAATAAAATATATGAACATACTTGCATTACAAAATAAACAAATGTTATGTACTATGTGTGTTATGTATATATGTGTTATGTACTAGAAGAACCGTCATACCACCACAAAATTAGAGATATCACAATTTTACGAGAAAAAGTCGACTTAATTTAAAAGATTCAAAATACGACCATAAATTAAGGACCCACAGCTTTTAGGACCATCGATTCCTCTGATTATTCCTATTGCTCTCAGATGAGATTTTCTAATTTTATCAGTTTAATTCAAATTTTCTTGTGGATTTCTACATATACATATTCTTTGAGGAAGTAAGTCTCGTGATGCATGGTAAAACATCTACTGACTTGTATGAGATTTGTTGAAATGTAATACCCATGCGGCCACGTATACATGGTAACAGGTATTACCATGTGGTAATAGGTAACACCTCATGTAAAAGGGCCAAACATGGAAAATGAAAAACCGTAAAATATTTTGAGTGAGGTAGTCTATGGATATGGACATTGGACACTGTCTCATTTTCATCTATTTCATTACCTTCTTCAACCCGACTGCGTCAGGAGGGGAAATGTTTTCATGTGTTTTTAACTGTCAAAATTTCTTTGGCATGTATCAGTTTATGCTACTGTGAATTTATCTTGAGATGGCTCTCAATCACAGGGCTTATCAAAATTATAGTTTAAATAGTGGCCAACGTTTGGCACCAAAATCTTTAATTTTTTAATCTATCGACAATTAAAATTGCACTCTTTTCCATACAGTCAAGATTTATGTAATTATTATTAGTGTAGTACAAATTGGAATGAATTATTCATTTAACACGGTGGTAGGAGAAAGCATATGGCTACGGCCAGCAGGTTCTATGAATATCGTGGCCGGGCCTTGCATCCATGGCTCCCCATCTACTTGCATGGCGCACGAACCCTCCATCTCAATCTATTAAAAAAAAGGTATATTACAATATACACTTTTTGATCAATTGATAATATGAAAAAAATATCATATTTGTAATAGATAAAACTGTCATAAATTCAATTATAGGAAACTATTATTTTTATCCAGAGGCGGCTCGCCCTAAGGAGCGCTGGTGCAGTGAACTCCCATAAATAATTATAATAAAATCATACTCCTTAATTTAATTATTAACATTATTATTACTATTTAAAATCAATCGTAATCTTTAAAACTACTGTTAATACCCATGAATATATCCATCATTCCATCATCCCATACACCTGTATAATACCTGTCTGTATTATGTAACGCGCGAAGCGGTGCGCTCACGATTGCGCTCCAATGAAAAAAGATTTAGTACATTTCCTAATACGAAATCCAATAGGAGTGAAAGAGAGGGTTTTGCCAGAGCCCTGCGCGTGAAACAAAAGATTTTCTATGGAAAAGTAGCAAAATTCGGTGCGCCGCACCCGCAAACGTTGCCGGTTCGTTTTCACCGCCCGGCAGGACAGCGATTGCGACGTTGCCAGTTGCCACGTCTATAATATAAACAAACACTCGACTCTCGAGTCAACTTCAATCATCAATGCACGCGCGCGATTCATGCAATTTTCTAATTAAAATTATAAAATACGTGTTGAAATAGCCTGTAGTTATCAGTATTACTTGTGAGTGTTAAAATGAACAATAATTATAATGTGGCGTTCATTAAAAAGTGTGATAAAACGTTACAAATTCGGCTTGAATGTAAAGCTGAGGGACCGCCACGGCCTGAACTTGATTTTACGCAAAAATGTACGACAAAAACGAAAACATATACGCGTGTGTTTAAATCTGAACAACATGTGAAAACACCGTGGTTGTGTGGTTGTGATGAAGCAACAACAGATATTTACGAATGTCTTGTCGCTTTAAGTTATAGATATTTTTGCACACCAAAAAGAAAGACGTATGTATTTCCTTTATAAGTAATTTTTTTGATAAATGTACTGCTTTACACCATGTATTTTCAGTGTTTTATTTCAAGTGAACACCCATAAAATTTTGTCACGAGCCGCCTCTGTTTTTATCTACTGTCAGAAAATAAGATATTATTACCTTAACAGTGGATGCCTGCGTAAATCGGAACGGTTCTGCTAAGCCAACCTGGAGTCTGGCTATGTGGATTGATGACGATATTCCTACCACCTAGAAATACAAAAAATGCATTAACATTGTCTGCTGTATTTGAAATACATAATACCTATGTGTCAAAAGAAATACATATAATATTTACCTCCAGTTTGCCATCGCTCATACTCTGCTCAGGTACTTCTTCGCTGCCCAGACCTAATTAACATTTTTCATCAGTAATTAATATCTTTCATCCTTAAGATATAACGGACACATTGCGATATGCATGAAAGATGAAATCAACACATAAATTTTAATTTTCGCCTTATCTGCGACGATGTCGGTTTTAAGTAAACTTTAGCCAGCAAGGAAACCAAGTGGAACTACTCGAGGAGTTGTTTCAAACCTTAGACGAATATATATAAATAATATGATTTGCGGATGATTTGCAGGTATACGCGCCAATAAGTCGTGTAAATGCCTCAGAGTGTTTAAATGGGTTGTCGCAGGACTTGGATCGCGTATCTACATGGGCTTCTGAGAACTCACTGGTATTAAACCCCAACAAGTCCAAATTTATGGTAATTGGCTCGAAGCGGCAGGTGAGATCAATCAAAGATTTGGGTTTATCTGTATGTATAGACAATATTCCAATCGTTGAAGTGGATGAGGCAAAAAATCTAGGGCTTCTTTTTAACAATAATCTTAATTTTGAAAGCCATGTGCTGGACATTGTTCGTAATTGTTTTTATCGTCTGAAAGTGATTTATAAGCTGCGTCCTTTCTTAACAACTGACCTTCGCCTACTTTTATGTGAGTCAATTGTACTTTCCAAACTCAATTATTGTATTAATACTTACGGGCCATGTCTTCTACAGCGATCACAACATTTGATTCAAAGAATTCAGAATGCTTGCATTAGATATTGTTTCAATGTTCCACCTAGATCTCACATCACACCTTTCCTAAACTCAGCAAATATTCTAAATATGAAAAGTAGACAAAAACTATTTATGGCTAGCTTTCTATTCGACCTCTTGAAGACCAAACGCCCAGCTTACTTATTTGAGAAGCTTATGTGGCGAAAAGATGGTGGTTCTAACCCAGTAAGACTCGGATCCAATATTTTCTCTATACCAAAACATAGAACTATGGCTTTCCGCGGCAGTTTCAAATACTTTGCAACAAAATGTTGGAACGACATTCCTCCACCCATGCGCAACATTAGTAGCAAATTAAGATTTAAAACTGTTTATCGGGAGTACCTTTTAGGTATCCAAAAATCTATTTAATAATAATTTTCAATAGTTTTTATTTTATTTATTTATTTTCCTCTTTTGCATAGTTCTGTTACTGCCGTGATCCATTAGTATCGTGTACCATCTGACTGATTATATTTTTAATATTGTCTATTGCTATTTATTGATATTTTATATATACTAAAATTGTTTTCGTTATTTTTCCTTTATCTCTCCATATATCTAACATTATTTATACTTGTTTATTTATTTAAGTTTTTTTTATTTTTCTGCCCTCTAGAGGCATTGGCAGAATATCAGCGTTGGGGTTTTTCAACCCTGACATATATGCTGAGCCAAGGCCTGTTCGTAGAACACTGTGCACATTAAATGTATCCGTTTCTTTTTTATACTGTGTTTTTTGTGTCTTTTAATTGATTTTATGTTTTGTGTTTGTATTATGTATATTTTCTTGTGTTCTATGAATAAACGTGTTATCTATCTATCTATCTATCTATCTATCTATATGATTCGATTTGCTCTAGAAGCATTTTAGGTTATCGATAAATTATGACAAGGGATTGCATAATTTTATACAAGTCAATAACTGCGTTAAAAACAACCGACTTCAAACTTGCACTTGCAGCATTTACAAATACAGACAAAAATGCTCATAAAATAAAAACTACTGGGCCTATCCGAATAAAATTTTTATGGGACCAATTCGACACCATCCCGCATCGAACAAAAAAAGAATCACGTAAATCGGTTCAGAAACCACGGAGTAATCGGTGTACATACATAAAAAAAAAAAAAAAACATACCGGCCGAATTGATAACCTCCTCCTTTTTTTGAAGTCGGTTAAAAATTGGTTGTCTGTAAAGTCGGTTTACTGACGATAGTTGAACGTGACAACGTCCGATTGTGCTTCTTTGTCGCACGTTCCACGCTCTCGCTTGCACTTCAAGCCTTACATGGAACGCCTCAGAGCGAGGTATCGCCGCATAAGTCTTTTTTTTTCGTGCGTGCAGCCGGTGCTATCGAATTATAAGACGTTGTCACGTCAAAAAAAAGACGGGTTGCACTCCGGGAGTGCCGGCAGAAGTGAAAACTTGATTAAGTATTAACGTTCAGCATGTTTGATATTTTGGAATTGTATCCGTCCTGCGCTTTTTCGATCAGGTCACGTGTCCTGACGCGAGTTTAAGATTTTATACCCATTACAGAAAAAGTGCTCAACGCCGCTAAAGAAGTTTTCACTTCAAAAACATAAAAAGATCACTCTTTAGTGATAAGGCCGCCCACTGTGCTAGTTTAGCTATAATTTTTAGTTTTAAGTAATTTGTATAACTAGCATAGTAAAGTGTTATAAATAAAAAAAAAATAAATAAATAAAAAGCACATACTCCACAGATCGACGCCGGCGCCCCAGCTGGGTATGTTGAGCGCGACGAGCGCCTGCACGGGCGGCAGGGCGAGCGGCGGGCCGGGCGGCAGGGCGAGCGGCGGGCCGGGCGGCAGGGCGAGCGGCGGGCCGGGCGGCAGGGCGAGCGGCGGGCCGGGCGGCAGGGCGAGCGGCGGGCCGGGCGCCGCCCACACGCGCACGCGCCGCTCCAGCCCGCCGCACCCGCCCGTGTCCAGCGCCCGACCCACGCCCAGTAACGCGTATGCCATCTACACACCCAGAGAACTATGAGATGTGTAGTACAAAACCACAGAATACATAATAGTAGCTAAACGCTACAGAACGGACACTCTCCGCCTCCCGCCAAAATAAATAAAGTAATTTTATTATTTTGGATTTGTGATTATCGTTTTTCGTAGAAAATGGTTAGATATTGTGCTGTTTACGGATGTATTGCATCAGAAAAACGCGATTTTTTTTTACGCTAGTCATAAATGTGCCAACCATAAAGCGTTAACGTTTGCAGTCTCTACAGTGTGACTGTCAAAACGATAATTTTGTATGGAGTGTCCGGGGTGTGACAAAACTATGAGTTGCGTAGTTAATAACTACGCGCAGTGAACTGAATCGCGAGCACGAAATGTATCGTCAAAGTATTCAGATTTTGTTCTCGCGCTTCCACCCATAAGCATGACCAAATATTATGAAATGCATGTAGGCGTAGCCACCTCAATGAACACTAATAATGCGCACACTCAGTGAAATAAATGTATCGTGTATACACTATACATATAACCAACACGCTTGTACAGTGACCTGAGTGAACCGCTCCGTGAGTAGAATATTTGTTACTTGAAATACAGATAAGACTGGCAGTTGCCCTATTCTTATCTCTTATCCATAAATAAAGTAAAAATATTAAATAATAGCCATGACAGAAAACTTCTACTTTTCTTTAGCGACAAAATGCCATTCTGTGTACTATCTATCTATATATTTTTATCATTATTAATACAACTTTACAATGCACTTACATAATTGAGCGTGCGGCTCGCATACCGATACAAGAACTGCGACCTCGCGCGGTGGAAGTCGAGCGCCACCTGCGCGTCCACCCCTATACTCGCGTAGTTGTATGCGTATAACACACGCTCGCCACGCAACCGGCCCAAGCGACGCTTTTTGGGCGTTATCGTCACTTTCCACCTAGGAAATATGCATTTTTTAAAGATAACTTTTTCTTTATTAAGTATTATTTATTTAATAAAGAAAAAGTTAAGTTGGACGTGTTTACTACTACTATTTAATTTATTTTCCGCTTATATTTTCCGTTTATAAATTTAATTTATTTGTAAAAAATATATTTGGATAACTAGTATAGATATTAATAGTAAAACTGCTATTTTTTGTTCCACCTTATGATAAGGAATACAGAAAAATCTTAATGTTGTATCTACCTTATTTATTAATAGTATTTTCACGACTGAAGAAGACTGAAGAAGCTTCGTATTTTAATTACTTTTGCTTACCTATCCAGTGGTTGTTCAACAGCTCGCACTATGTTATCTATAATGGAATGTGCGTCGAGTACTGAGGCACAAGTGGGTCCCCAGCCCAGCGCCCGTGATAGATCATTGCCTGTACCCATAGGCAAGATACCAACCAGTGCCTGAAAGGATAATTGATACAATTATTGTAAAACTAAAAGAAAGATTTTAAGATTTTATTTTTTGTTTTAATAAATATATCAAATCAGTAGGTAGCTAATAAAAGTAGCATTTGGTTAACCCTTAACCTGCTAAAACTAAAGAGTTTATAAGTCTTATTTCTTAAGTGTCATGCTCTGTCTATTTTGAGACTAGTGGAATATATACCGTAACATGTTCTGAATAGAATTTGATTTCAAATAAACCTAAATTTTAAAAGCAATAAATAGCATACTTTAATATGCGGCGCGGCGTGTAGAGCATTCAGCACCCAGGCAACGGTGCCATCCCCACCCGCTACCAACACGCGGCAACGGGGCGGCAGCCATCGCACTACGCTCTCTGGCGCACATCGACTTATGTCCACAACCTGTAGCGAATAATACGTAATATTTCATTTGTAAACACATTTTTTGAAGTGAAAACTTCTTTAGGGATGTTGAGCACTTTTTCTGTAATGGGTATAAAATCTTAAACTCGGGTCAGGACACGTGACCTAATCGAAAAAACGTAAGACGGATACCATTCCAAAATATCAAACATGCTCAACATTAATAAATATGTAATAATCAAGTTTTCACTTCTGCCGGCACTCCCGGAGTGCCGGGAGTCTTTTTTTGTATTGTGAACAAGTCGATGATAAATTTAATACATAAGTACAAGAGTAATATTCTGTGGTAAAACTAGTCGTTAAATAACTTCCGTATTTTATATTAAAATATTGAAATGTGTCAAGCGGGTAGCTGATGTGTAGCTGGCCACCGGTCGCTGTGTTCGGTTGCTCGTTTAGGCCGACCCTAAGTAATTATGCGATTAATTTCCAAACAATGCATTTAAATTATATAGAAATGTTTAAAATGAAGGTTAATGGTTGGAACAAAACAAAGTACCTACTGAATATTTATTATACTACTACTTTGCAGGCGGTATCAATTCGTAGCAAATTTTTGTTTCTGTTATACAAATAAATTACAAGATTAATTGCATCTACGTAAATGTATCGATACAATTTCAATGACGATTTGTCGTATATTTTACGCAATAGAAGCAAAAGTATCTATTTCTTATAGAGACTGACGCCTATGGGCTATGAACTGCTACCTAATGTGGTTAAGAAAAATATAACGAAACGTAACTAGATCTATGAAATGACTGTATTTAGTTGTGATTTAGTCGAATTATCGCAGCAGCGAAGGTCGCTAATTCTGACATACATATAAAGGGAATTAACTTTCTGAATTTATTGGGATTGTGCATTTGAGGGACTTCCATAACATGTAATATGAGATTATTCTGTTGATAACAGCATTACTTGATATAATCTATTTTCTGTCACCTGATACTAGATTGTTTACCAATGTATAAAATGTATATGAGCAAGAGTATCATGTAATTTAGCAGTTTCGGAAAAAAGTTGTGTCATATTAGAAAAAATATGTTTTTTTTCACACAGAAATATGATCATGATAAGTACCTGTAAAGGATTTAGAAGACCACGAAAAATAGAGAGAACTTCATCACTTCTATTGCTTCCAGATTTTCGATTTGCTGTAACAATAAGGATAAACAATTTAAAGTATATATGTAATAAAAATAAAAGTATATAATACTAGCAATCCAATCCATATAAATGTTTTCTTATACAACATCCATTCTCAACATTACCTCATTCAAAGTTTTTTACCCAATAACAGAACAATCAATTACAGAATTTATCAAATTAAAAAATGTCACATAAGACATGTGCGATGTATATTTTATAATACTAATAAATAATAATCTTACCAAAGATTATCAAAGGCTCCCAATCAGCATCATCAACTGGATTTATGCCCAAGATCTTATTCCTTTCTACCTTTACACATGGAGGAGGTATTATTATATTTTTATACTTTTGAAAATCACATGGCTGAAAAAGAAATAATTTATGAAATATAATAAAAAAAGAAGAAATGGGTACAAACAATGGTACAAATGAACATGTATAGAACTTGTACACTTAATACTGAATAATATTTTTTTAGAAATGTATGAATTTTTCTGCTCTGTTGGTATTTCAGCATTTCCACATTTGGCAACTGTCAAATAACAAATCATAGAAATGGTAATTGTACATTTTTACTATAAAATAAAAAAGGTTATACTCATATAATTAAATCTATGTACTGAACATGAGGATAAAGAGTATGAAAGGCTTTTAGTATAAGAAAAGTATATACATTATTTAAAAAAATACCTCATTTTTGTGCAAACTTAATTCACCACTTAACACTGTTCTATGACACCAGCAACAAAAGAAATTTTTAACATTTTCCGAATCTTCATTTTGATCTGAATCTGCATGTGATCCCACTAGAAATAATTATTTTAGATTAAATATAAAGGAGAGTAGACATTTTATTATCATGTTAAAAAAACAGTGTAATATGCTTACCATTTACCCAAAGATGGGGAAATGGTTTATCCTCACGCCATGTGATTTCTTTACATCTGATTTTCCTATCAACTGTTCTGTAGCAGTATTTGCATGCACTCACTCCACAACATTCACAAAATAGCCCATCTAGGGGCAACATAAGCTTACCACATATTATGCACTAAAAAGAAATAAAACTAAATTAGAATCAATTTCAACACAACCCAATAAAAAAACATTTGGAAAAAGAATAATTACATACATGAATATTATATGGAATGGATTTATTGCATTGGATACTTCTCCAAGTATGTCCACGAACTCTATATTTTGTTTGCATAAAATTATCCGTTCCAACTAGTGAATGAAACGTTCGATATATCAAGTAAGTTATAAAAAATCCGCCAATTATAAAATAATAATTAAATATAACATCAGGTAAATTTACTAATGTTTTCATCGTTATAAAGTTATTTTCCAATACTTTAATTTGTTTAAGGAATATACAAATATTTAATTGAATTATTCATATTGCATTAATTTACGTAGAATTTATAACTAACATTAACAATCACATTGTAATTATAATTCGATTTGTTCTTATAAAAACTAAAGTTTTATATTTGAATTTGCTCCACATAAATTCACATAATTTTGAAAACAATCACAAAACAATAATTTTTGATGTTTTTGATGAAATTGAAAATAAATTTGACAGTTGACACTTGACAGTATTGTAGATCTATGGATTATGCGGTGTTTACACGGGTGACTAAAGCCGCACGATTTCCGCCGCACGGCGAAAATCGACCGTCTAAATGGCGATTCGGCTAGGCCGCAAGTGACTAAAATCGCAAGCCCCAAAGTAGACTAGCATCCGACTTTTGCCGCGCGGCGACCGGTCGCATGCGGCTTGTGACTAATATCGACCGTGTAAAACGATCAGTAGCAGGAGATGGCTCGCTGCATGTAACCAATGGTTGCCATCCATGAATAAAAAAATGATCGAGCTGCGTGCAATTTTAGTCACCTGTGTAAATAGGCTAGCGATGCGGCATGATGAGGCGATTTTTCAAGCAACTAGCCGCACGACGAAAATCGACCCGTGTAAATCCCGCATTATCCATCATAGATGGAAAATAATAGTCTTTATTTAAGTTTGTACATACCGATGCAGATGGACGAAAAATTTAAAAATATAGAGCATTTAGCTGTAATCCGCGGTTTTGTCCGCATTGATCCGCTTCTATTTTTATTTGCTCTTTCACACAAATACTACTGAACCGATTACAATGAAATTTAGCACACATACAGGGTTACAGGTTAAGTCGACCTATTCCTGTTAAGAGCGTGTAGTAGGGGTCAAAACAAACTGATTTGATCATATAATACCATATCCAAAAGTTAGCCGTTGAAGAGTTATTGCAATTTTAATTTTTTTCTTGAAAATGCCACTTTATCTTCGCATTTAGCGTTTAATTTTTTATTTTACTTATTTGGTCTGGGTTTTTTTTGAGTTTTTAAGTAAAGGTTGAGTTAAACAATAATTCTCAGCAATAAAAATCCATATCGCTGCAAACAATTCACAGAAATGGCTTTTAAACTAAAAATAATAACATTAAAATAATTAAGTTAACTCGTTTTAAACAAAGATATTGAAAAAAATCTCTATGAAAATGTGTCTGCAGATGTCTTGGAATCTACGAATGCTACCTGAGGTTATCATACCTTTTTACATAGCTTAGAACATGCACATGTTTTTAAAAACATCTGCAGACACATTTTCATAGAGATTTTTTTCAATGTTTTTGTTTAAAACGAGTTAACTTAATTACTTTAATGTTATTATTTTTAGTTTAAAAGCCATTTCTTTGAATTGTTTGCAGCGATATGGATTTTTATTGCTGAGAATTATTGTTTAACTCAACCTTTACATAAAAACTCAAAAAAACCCAGACCAAATAAGTAAAATAAAAAATTAAACGCTAAATGCGAAGATAAAGTGGCATTTTCAAGAAAAAAATTAAAATTGCAATAACTCTTCAACGGCTAACTTTTGGATATCGTATTATATGATCAAATCAGTTTGTTTTGACCCCTACTACACGCTCTTAACAGGAATAGGTCGACTTAACCTGTAACCCTGTATAGAGGGTAACTTGGATTAACACATAGGATAGGTTTAATTCCGGAAATCCCACTGGAACGGGAACTATCCGGGTTTTTCTTTGAAAACGCGGGCGAAGCCGCGGGTGGAAAACTAGTATACTATATTTTGTTATCTGTATTTGTCATTGTTGAACGAAATATTACTAATCTGTCCACCTGACAGTGACAAGATAAAGGTGTCAAAAATACATTACGACGTAGAGCGCATTACGAGGTGAATTTGAAATAGTAGGTAGAGATAATATCAATTAATAATTAATGTTTTTTTTGATAATTAATGTTTTTTTGGTAATTGTCGATTATTTTAGTAAACAGAAAAGTGCAGAAAAGGAAACTTAAATTAAAATATCTCATAAATATAAAGTAGACGAACTATATAAGAATGTCGATTGGAACAGTTTATGAAAAAGCTTACAAAGGGGACTTCAATCAAGTAAAAGTACAACTAGATGCAGATGCACCATTAATAAGGACACCGGATTCTGTAAGTTTTCTTGACCAGCACGGTGTGTTTCAATTGTATGTATGCAAAGAGTCTATAGATGTAGTTTCTTCATGTTTGATTACAGAATAGTCGCCTTCTTATTCATTGGGCTGCTCTTGGAGGGAATGAAAATCTTGTAGATTATTTGCTACAATGCGGTTCTCCCGTTGAACCACAAGATGACACCAACACAACCCCCTTAATATTGGCTGCTTCAGCTGGTAGATTTGAAGTAGTCAGGTTACTAGTAGGAAAAGGAGCAAATGTAAACCACAAAACAAATCGTAATCAAACAGCTTTACATTATGCTTCTTCAAAAGGCCATAAAGAGGTAACAGTAGAATTAATATATATGGAAATTATAAATGATTGTTAAGATTTGGTTAGATTGTTTATTTTTAAGTTCATCAATAATATCTTTAAAGTTTATTTAACATATTGATACATTTAATATGCACATATTATATTTTAATTCTTATTCACAGGTTATCAAATTTCTTATCGAAGCAGATGCTAATGTCAATAGCATTGATGTGTTAGGTGCAACTCCACTACATAGAGCTGCAGCTCAAGGAAAAACAGATATAGTTGAAATTTTATTGAATTCTCCCCATATTAAGGTGAATTTATGTGACTCTATTGGCAATACACCACTGTAAGTATAGACTATGGAGGTATATTTTTTTTGCATTTACTCCCTCACTTATCTTACATAAAACCTTGATATTTTTTACAGGCACTTGGCATGTGAAGAAGAAAGAGAAGGTGTGGCAACTATGCTGGTGAAAGCTGGTGCTCAAATAGATTTAAAAAATAAGGAAGAAAAGACTCCCCTAGATTTGACCTCCTCTAAGTTAAAACAAGCATTACTAAGATTAATTGAATGATATTTTTTTATTTAAATATATGATTAAGAGAAGTTGTATTTATTCTTATATTATTTATGTAATTTATATAGAAATATAGTTGCCTGTACAAAATTTTGCATGATTGACATTGGAAGATTTTAATAATATACTGGGAAATATATTTTCATTTACATTCTTACTTTAATCATTAAATCAACTTTCAACATTGGTAACAGACCCTTACATTTTAAATCTTGCTATACATCGCGTGTAAAATAATGATCGTTGGCTTTGAGTGTAGAAGATCGTTGGATCGATTACCACTCACTACCGGCAGGGGCCGCATAACGCATTATGTATAATTACTGTATAGTGTACCTATAACCATGGCTTGTTATGTTCCAATTCATGCCGTAAACTGTCTGGAAATAACAGGTCATAATGCGGCCCCAGCAAGTTCATGAGCCATCATACACACGGTGGCCTAGTGTAATTTTAAGAACTTATTTTTTAAGTTACCCACACGTATTTAAATTAAATATTTATACCTAAAAATAGCTTAGGCACCTTATAATAATTAAGAGGTGAAATAAATAAAACATATTATGTTACCTACATATTCCTAGCCTTAGATTCCCACAGTGTGCCCACAGAGCATTAGATTGATAGATCCCTAGCGTAGTAGCGTAGCGGGCGTATTATTCAGAAAGAAAGCTTGAAACTTATAAGCGCTTATAAGTTACAAGCTTTCTTTCTGAATACGCCCGTACGTCACAGGTACAGGTACATCACAGATCTAGTACATCTGTGAAATACATTCTAAAAAACAGAAAATGTCAAAGTCACTTATTATGACAGTGGCATATAGTGATATGTCACTGTCATCATATACAGTGTCCATGTCGAAGTTGTTATTTATTTTTGACTCTCGGAGTTTTGACTTAAACAATTGACACAGTTTGCGACAATAAACCTCATCAATGATCAAATAACAATCATTTGATTGAGTGCTGTTCAGTGTGCGTAGCCGTAACATACGTAACTTCGACGAATATAAGAAGCGGTTTAATGCCGATACGAATAGAGCTATAGTTTTAGAGTATAAAACTTGTTATACTGGTTAAGCATATATTACTGTGTATCAATAAAGCGCGGTGAAAGTGCAACTAGTGCCTGGTGTCTATATATTATCTTCATTTTTGAAAGATCATAAATTGGAGGCGCATTATAACGTACTTTCAATATATGTTTAAGTGCTGCTGTTAAAAATTATAACGATGTCTTCCTCTTACTATGACTCTTACGACGGCAGTAAAATATTTTCATTCTTATCCAATAGAATAGGTCTTCCAATTGATCTAGTAAGTATCAGTTCATTTATAACAGTTATATAAATCAAACGACATCATTTAGATCCAATTCATACTGCTAGTGTGTGATTTTTATTTTGTTATATACCTATGACTGATGTAAATAAAAACATTAGGCATGGCAATTAAGTAATAAGATATTATGTGCATGTTAAATTGAATTAATTTCTTCTATTCCATTAATTTAATAGCTTTAGAGGAAAGATTTAACTGAATATATAATTACACACAATACAGCATTGTAACAATAATGTTATAATACTTCATTTTAAATATTTTGTAACTTTTGCCACATTTTTAAGTAGGTAGGTACTAGTTTAGAGAATTCTGTGAAAACAAACACATTATTTTCTTTTAGTTCTATACTTTTCACCTTAGCACTGTGTTTTTGTTTATTCATCTATTTTCCTTTTGCTAGGTTAATTTTTTGATATCACAAATAGCTGCACTATGCCTGGCAAGACTATTTCGGAAACCATTGAGACTTGCTTCACCAGAATTCCGTCATATGGTGTGCCTTTTTATAGGTTTGCTTATGGGATATTTCTGCTTTGGAAAGTAAGTTATGCTTCATTATTTTATGCTTCTATTATTTCATTTGTTGCAGGCGAATTATGTAGATTCATGTTTGTATAATTTTAAAACACATTTTAGATGCTGGCTAATAACTAAATTATTCACCTTTCATACATTTGGTGTATAATTTATATGTAATGTATCCCATATTTCACACTATAGTATTAAGTATTAATGATGAATTCTTATATTATTAATTGAATCATGTTTCAAACCCACAACAATTTTAAATATGTAAATTATAGTACATAGAGTAATATTGTGTACCTAACTTTGTCTTTGTAACTCAAATGATAGAATGGACATACTAAACACATTTTTTATTTCCAGGCAAGCCATACATTTGTCTGTTCTTCCAATGTTAACATATGTATTGCTCAAAACTGTTCCACAACATTTAATGGGAAAGTAAGTGTTTTCAATAATGTAATGAAAATTTTGAGATATTATGAATACTACTAAAAAAAAATCTTTAACTTTACTTGGATAATAATTGTTTGATATACTTAAGTACTAATATTTCAAATATAATATAATAAAAATTCATTTTAAATATAATAAAAATTGTAAGCTTTGTCTAATGAATTCATATCATTTTTGGTTTTTAATTTAATGATAATAATTTTTGTTTTGCTACTCAATTTAAATTGCAAAACACATTTTTTACATTAAATCAGTAAATCTAGTTAATTATTATTCATAAACAAAATAGTGTGAAGATTCTATTATGCCCTTTTCAATTTCCATCATAACTATAATGACAAACAAGAATTGTGATTGGTATAATATAATAATAAATATTCCATGACAATTTTCACACATGGCATGATTTGATCCTATACTAAATTTTCGCTTGTGTTATGGAAATCAGACGGCTGATAAACATACATTTATAATTTGAAATAAATACTTATATAGATAACTAGCTTCCGCCCACGACTTTGTACGTGCATCCCCGTTTTTCCCCGTTCCCGCAAGAATTTCGGGAAATCCTTTCTTAGCGGATGCCTACGTCCTAACATCTACCTGCATGCCAAATTTCAGCCCGATATGTCCAGTGGTTTGGGCTGTGCGTTGATAGATCACTATATAAGTCACCTTTGAGTTTGATATATATATATATATATATATATATATATAGATTAACACCCATACACAGAGAAAATAAATATGTTCATCACACAAATATTTGCCGTGCCTGGGAATCGAACCCACGACCTCTGGCTTGGAGGGCAGAGTCACCAACCAAGCCATTAGCCAACAGGTCAGTCTTATACTACCTACTATATAAAAGATCTTAGACGTAAAACCTCTATTTTCGCGCCCATGATTACCTAATATAATAAGTACCTAATAGCTGTGCTAATAGTGCATTTATACATTCGTGTTCTCAAAACGCCTCGTCATTTAACGAAACATTCGTATAAAGGTGTCGTCGCGAACCACTGTTCACACATTCCTATTCTCTTTGATTAGGTACGTCTGAATATCGGCAGTTAACTACCTAACACGAATATAGCGCAGTGAATACTCACGCGGGTTCGTTATTCGCTTCTCTATTTGAGCGATTGTGTAAATGCACCATCAAGAAATAGGAATTTAATACTTTAATTTTTGAGTTAGATCTCTTCTCGGTAACGTCCGTCTTTCATCCCATCAGGATATGAAAGTTATGGAATAGAAAAAAAACACTATTACATAGCTAATGCGCAACTGCGCAGTTGTCTAGTCTGAATTGAAATTGACCCCGGGGGCTTAAAATCTGATCGAAAACTAATTGAACTGTAAATCAATCAACAGTCTTTTTAATACCAAAGAATATCTTTGTGAGGTAAATTTAAGCAATTTATTTTATTAAAGTATTATGAGCTCTTGCTCATCTTACATCATTTATAATTAAATTTCAATATTATAATATAGGTAATATATTCCTCATAATTAATTATATTTTTTACAGCGTTGTATTAGCTGCTTCCATGTTGTACCTATCGTGTATACACCTACATCGTCAAATTTATCACACCGCCGACTACTCACTTGACATAACAGGTATGTAACTTTTATACCTACTTACTTATCATCTGTAATTATTTTGATTTTACTTTAGAGAATCATTTTTATAATAAGACTTCAATTACATTAAACCTTAGTACAAAATGAATTAACAACGATAAATTCAAGCTGTTTAATGTATTATAGTTTGTAATTATTGTACGAGTACAAAAATATTTATTTCACAATAGGTACATATTTATTTATGCGGGTGCGTGTCTATAAAACACAGCAATAAATTGTACCAATCCTAATCTGCAAGGTTTTGTTTCATATTCTATTCCAGTCTTTATTCATCAACATAGAGCAATTTGTCAAGCTTTCTTCACTTGATAAATTTATGGAAGCTGTAAAAATTTCTCGTTTTAGGGCCTTTGATGGTGATAACGCAAAGGGTGACATCATTGGCTTACTCATTGCAAGATAGCATTATGTCTATGAAAGAAATAAACTCCAACACTACGGAACGTTCGAATAAAGATGAAAATAGAATTGACAAGATACCCTCGCCTCTCGAATATTTCGCATATACGTTAGCTTTTCAAACGCTCATGTGCGGACCCGTCGTGTTCTATCCTGATTATATCAGCTTTATTGAAGGCGCTCGTGTCGATGGGGTAATTATTACTTTTTATGAATATGTTTGCGTTAATGTGTTACGTGACTATATAAGTCACGTAACACATTAACGAAATAAAAAACGTTTTAAGTACTGTCCCTGATATAAATACTAATTGATAAAATTTAATATCTAGGTACCAAGATAATCATTAATTTTTTTAGGCGCAAAAAGATAAAACAAGTGGATCTGAACCCTCACCCCGTCGCGCTGTTATGTACAAAGTGGCTGGTTCCGTAGCGGCTGCTCTTCTATACTTGTCTCTGGCACAGAAATACTCTATTAAGGTTTTGGAAGGTCTGTACAATGAAAGGATTATTTTTTTTGGTTTGCCAAATTCAAGAGAATTCCATCTTGCTAAAAGTAACATAAGTTTGCAAATCGTAGGTATTAATTAAAAATTCATATTAGAGTGATAATCAATACTGTTCGGCTACGGTTCATCAAACTAGAGGATTTAAAAATATGTACCGTACTTATTTACGTTATTAACGGTACTTATTTTTGGTTTTTTGCCTATTAACATTTTTTTTGAAATTTTTCACTTCTCAAATTAATTCACAACAATTTGGTTGGAATGATTATCTGAATTGTTCTCTCCGAGAATTTTAAATGGTAACTTATATGTCAATTTAAAAAAAAAACAAAAATAAATCGTATTTTTTTAGGTTTAGTCGATCCAACTTCGGAAGAAAGGACGTGGTCCGCGGTATATTTGCTATGGTACGCGTATCTCTCGACCCTGGTGGTCAGGTGCAAGTACTACCACGCTTGGCTTCTCTCCGAAGCTATTTGCAACAACTCTGGCATGGGTTTCAACGGTTACGATAACGACGGCACACCCAAATGGGACAAAATGTCGAATATTGACGTTTTTGGATTCGAGGTTTGTTATTTCCCAGAAAGTATGCGATGAATGTGCGTTAACACGAATAATGATTAATCACAACACAAACAATAATGTAATACTTCTTTATAAATTACTAGCTTTCCATCCGCGGCTTCGCCCGCGTTTTCAAAGAAAAACCCGTTCCCGTAGGATTTCCGGGATAAAACCTATCCTATGTCCTTTCTCAGGTATCAAAATATCTCTATACCAAATTTCATGCAAATTGGTTCAGTAGTTAAGGCGTGATTGAGTAACAGACAGACAGACAGAGTTACTTTCGCATTTATAATAGAGCAGGCTCCAAGGAGATGTTCGTTTGCAAAAATCGCGGACCTAAATCTGACTTCTGATATATATTGTATAGATCCCAGACATCCTATAGACAGATGTTGCCAACCAGTTTTGTGGTCCCCCTGCCCGCACTCCGGTAATTAAATATGGCATACAAAGAAAAAAATAAAAATTTCCAAAACATGCTGTGTGGGGTATCAAATGAAAGAGCTTATTGAGTAGATCACGAATATATAGCATACTATATACATTTCTTACACTTTCTCTAAGATTTTTTAGAAAATTTACGAAAATGGTCCATTTTTGAGTTAACTTTAAACCACTATAGATTGAAAACTCATGAATATATTTTTTAAATTATTATTTTAAATAATTAACAATAGTCCATTGTTTATGATTCAATAGTTCGTAATATAAATATAAGTGAGCTATGTGGTGGATTTGATGAAAATAACTATATACTATATGAACTTGAAAATATACTCGCCATCTTTGAATGCTCCCCCCACTCCCCCATGCAACTATTTCA
Organism: Colias philodice; assembly: GCF_061535455.1. Classification (NCBI taxonomy): domain Eukaryota; kingdom Metazoa; phylum Arthropoda; class Insecta; order Lepidoptera; family Pieridae; genus Colias; species Colias philodice. Next base: position 5,802,432 of record NC_143093.1, read on the forward strand.
CTGTACGAAATATTGAATCGTAAACAATGGACTATTGTTAATTATTTAAAATAATAATTTAAAAAATATATTCATGAGTTTTCAATCTATAGTGGTTTAAAGTTAACTCAAAAATGGACCATTTTCGTAAATTTTCTAAAAAATCTTAGAGAAAGTGTAAGAAATGTATATAGTATGCTATATATTCGTGATCTACTCAATAAGTTCTTTCATTTGATACCCCACACAGCATTTTTTGGAAATTTTTATTTTTTTCTTTGTATGCCATATTTAATTACCGGGGTGCGGGCAGGGGGACCACAAAACTGGTTGGCAACATCTGTCTATAGGATGTCTGGGATCTATACAATATATATCAGAAGTCAGATTTAGGTCCGCGATTTTTGCAAACGAAACTCCACTGAGAGTCCGGTCTATAATATTAGTATGGATGAGACTTGATATTTTATTATTATAGTCATATTTTTTGTTACTTCGTTCAAAATAAAATGTGATTATGGAACTAAGAACATTTTCATGATAATTTTTATAATACATATCAACATAAAAATTTAAAAATAATTCAAAACTGGTTTTTGTCATTGGACCATTTTATACCTGTTTGAAGTAATAATAAATTCTTATTAATGGTCAATTTATTTAACAGAGCATGAGTTTTTTAAAGGTTATTATAATTTGGGAACTATATTTTCTATCACCAAAATTTATATTTGTCATCAAGTTGTATCACCTAATAAATAGATCTATCACCACGAAATATTTTCGTTCTCAGATAAACAAAAATTGTTCCCAGGTATGAATTATCAAATTAAAGTTAATATGTATGTGTAAAATAAGAGATCGATAACCAATAAAATTATATTGCATTACATGAATATAAACTTCGTTCTTATAATAACAGTTTTGTTACTTAAATAATAGCTCTGTGCTCAGAATGGTAGATCTGTCACCAAATAAATCGATTATCGATCCCTGACTGCGACTCCTTTTATTTGATATTTTGTCACCAATACAGTAGTAACATTTTATTTCGTTCAGATATTAAATTAATAGTATTCGTTACCAATTTAATACATCAATTTATAATTTTAATGAAAAAATGATCAAAGGGGCGGAGAAAAAATTGGCGCGCTTTAAAAATTGACCAATCCGGCCTCAACCAGCGCTGATTATTCAGTGATTATGGTTTTTTAACAATAAATATTGATTATTTTAACTTTAATTAAGTGTTTTATCTACTATTCTGCTAGCCATAAGCCAGCTATTTTAAACCAGCGCTGATTGTTCAGTGGTAATTATTTTAAACAATAAATATTAATTATTTTGACTTTAATTGTTTTATTTACTACTCTGCTAAAAATTTTATTTAAATATAATTTATACTACCAGTGGAAATTTAGAACCTTGGGAGTAGCAGAATCTTTTGGTTGAAACGATGATGACAACCCTAATTTTTTATTTGAACTTAATGCAATTTTCTAGTAACATAATATGATTTATTGGTGATCTCTTTAAATTAGTTTGCTTAAATACTTACTAGGACACATCTATTATAATACATACAAAAACATTTATTTGGTACTAGACCTTATATCTGAGGATTTTAGGTGATTTATTGTGGAACTGATTTTTCATTGTTTGGTGACTACATTTTGGTGACAGATCTACTATTTTGAGGACAAGCCCTATTATTTATGAAACACAAAACTAATTAAATTGGTGATAGCTTAAATGATACCCTTATAATTTATGGATGTTTTATCATAAAAAAATTGTATAACTTATGTACAAAACCTTTTTACAGCAATCTATTTTTTTTTTATTCAATATACTTAATGTCTAAATTTACATATTTAAAGTAAAAGCTATTTTTAGAATTTACGAAAATAAAATTGAATTTGATATTTAAATATTTTGGTTTTATGGCATTCAAATGCTTTATAAATATTCGATCACGAGGTGAGATTCGAACTAGCGTCTTTACACCAACCAATCACTAACTCGCCAGAGCAATCGAATCTATTGTACTCTTTCATTTTTGACTATTATGGTAAAATGACTGGTAAAGACAAAAAAATGTTGTGTGGTTTCATGAAACCACGGTAAAAGTGAAACTTAGGCACAAAATTATCGTATTTGTACGATAATTATCGTACGGTTCGACCGTCACGCGACATGCGCTACACAGACCAAAACGTTTGAGACGATGTAATAAAAGTTTCACTTAAAAAAAAAACCGACAGTTCGCACAAAACTTCCGCACGGCGATCGCGAGCTGGAACAAGAACACGAACGCGTGGCTGCGCAGCGTCGCGTACGAGCGCGGCGGCGCGGCGTGGCGCACGGCCCGCGTGTACGCGCTCTCCGCCGTGTGGCACGGCTTCCACCCGGGCTACTACCTCACCTTCTTTGCGGGGGGACTCTTCACTGTCGCGGCTAAGAAGGTAAAGCTCAAGAAGCTTAACTTGTAACAAGAAAATATGACGTTGAATGACGCCTGTATGTTTTTTTATCCCTTTCACACCTAGGTAGTTATTTAGGTAGTTAGTTATTTTCTTGTTACAATTTAATGTTCATACTGAAATCTCCAGTGTATTAGATATAAGCTTCTTGGTAAAGCTTGTTAATTGTGTGTGTGTGTGTGTGTGAGCTGCAACACCTAACCTTCTTTGCGGAGGGACTCTTCACTGTCGCGGCTAAGAAGGTAAAGCTTGTTAATTGTGTGTGTGAGCTGCAACACCTCACCTTCTTTGCGGGTGGACTCTTCACTGTCGCGGCTAAGAAGGTAAAGCCTGTAAATTATTTGTGTGTATTATTCGACCAAGCCAACTAGACGCTCGGGTGGAATGCGGCCTCCCCGCCCGCTTACCGCCTCAGGTACCGCGCTCGCCTTAGTACGGTTCGCAGCATCGACGCATTCGTATGTTTCGCATCGCTAGTTATTTCTGTACTTTTTATTGAAATCGTTAAATCTTGTTATTGACTGTTAAGTTTTTTGTTGTTATTTGTTTAAGTTTTACTGTGTTGTTATTCCTATGAATAGTCCTCGAAATGGGGAAAAATAAGACTATTCATAGCGGAGAGCGAACAGTGATATTACGAGTGTTACATTTTTTGCTATCTGTACCCGAGACATGGGCGGGTGACGTCACAGTTGAAAAGGGTCTAGTTGGCTTGGTCACGTAGTATGTGAGCTGCAACAAAAACAGGAAAGCGTGGCTTGCGGCTGCGCAGCGTCGCGTACGACCTCACCTTTAAGGCTTTGTCAGATAGGACGCGTATTTTAGCGCTGCGTAGTAGCGCTGCAGCGTCCTGTTTTAACGTCGCGCGAGGCTTCGTCAAACAGAACGCTTTAGCGCGCGTTAGGACACAGTAATTGATATTATTAAAGCTGCATGTTGTTTACATAATTATTACTTACGAACAAAACAAGGTACAGCGATATTAACTCCGGAGTCGGAAGAATTTTTTACTTACCAGTTTCATTAATTTCTTCTCCGATTTGTGCCCACAATTTTGCCTTAATTGATATATCTTTATAGTTTATATGAACTATCCTTCGTATTATATAAGCATGGATATTTTTAACCAATTCTATCAAATTTTCGGTCATTATGCAGTATTTTATTATTATTTTACGCCTATTAACGCCGACGCTAAAATAAAATTTGTAAAAAAATACAACACCCGACGTTAAAGCGTCCTAACGCCGCGACAGAGCGTTGCGTACTGCTAGCGCCGGCGCTCTGTTTGACGGTATTCTACGATGGTAGTAGAACACATCTTAGCGTCATATCGCGGCGTCAACTTAACGCTCTGACGCGCGCTAAGTACGCGTCCTGTCTGACAAAGCCTTTATAGGAAGTTCTTCACTGTCCTGTCTTCTTAGCCAACAATAATTATTTGTTGAACCCTGAGTGTAATAATTCCTTCCATATTAATCGTAGGACTTGTATACTATACATAGGAGTAATTACTGAATGTAAACTCCCTTTTTTTTAAATTGTGTTGCTGGTTAGCACACTCTGCCGGTTGACGGCTCACACCCGGGGTACTATCACACCTTCTTGGTTTTTTTATAGGAGACTCAATACTTGTATGTATATTTTCTTTGGAAACTGTGTGCGATAAGCTTTGATGTTTATCCCTGCGTCAACCGTACCAATAGATTATAGCGTCTTGATAGGTAGGTATAGGTATATAAAAAAAAATATTTTCTTAAGTTCATGTATCACACAATTTCAACAATATATAATAAGTTTTCTACACGGTTAACATATTATAATCTTTATAAATATTTGTACAGGTTCGTACATTCGCTCGCCCGTTGTTCTTGGACAGCCGCCCGAAAAAGATATTCTATGACTCGCTCTCGTTTTTAACGACACGAATTGCGATGACATATGCCACCGTGCCTTTTGTATTACTGCATCTATCGCCAAGCCTTGCGTTTTATGGGTAAGCACTAAATTATTATGTAAATTTAAAAAATCGACTCATCACAATTTATATTATTTTAAGGGTTCGTTTTCCTCTTGAATTGAATTGAATTTGACGAAAATTTTCGACAAATCTTGTAAATATTTGTAGTTCTCAAACATCTTTGTTTTTTCTCTTTCAGGCGTTTGTATTATTCGCTACACTTTATAGCTTTAGGCGCTCTATTATTGCCATCGAAATCCAGACATATCAACGCTGCACAAAACACGGACATATCAGCAGGTTCCTCCAAAATTATCAGAGAAACTAAAACAACTGAGAGCAACGGAGAAGCCAATGGTAAATTGAAAATGTCCTAAATGTGTGACCATAATATTGAAGATAATAAATATCTAGATTTTTATAAATGTATGGTTATAATTTTTATGAGCCGAAACAATTACGGTTGGATGTTTTCTATCTATGAAAAAGCATTTACTATATGTATAACAACAGTATTCCACGCTCTAAATATATTTAAGTACATATTCCTATCATAAACCACGATGATTTTGTGTATTACCTAAATTCCTTTTTGCAATTCTAAAGACTCGAATAAAAAAAGTATGCTCTCTTGATATATCGAAAAAAAAGTGTATTAAAATAATGTAGCATTGCTGATCAAGCTCAAAGAAAGCCTTACTATATTTTTAGTTATATTTTATTATAGTATGTAATTTTATAATTACTTTTTAATTGATTTCTGCTAAAAATATTTCTCAGTATTATCAAATACGTAAAAATATAATATTTATAATATTCTTAAGTAAAAAAATTACAAAGGTGATATAACAAACTGTAACTTAGTACCTACCTAAATTTTTGTTTATTTATAGAACATAATAATTAATAATATGTATATTAGAGCAACTAACAAATATTCATTAATTGGTACAAGGCAATTTGACCAAAATTAAATTGCTTGTTTTCAATTTATATTTATTTTATATTTAGCTGACAAGTTCATGTACCTACTTTTAAGTTACTGTTTTTAAGTTATTAATGTTTTGTTTAATAATTTATAAAATTAACTTTATTTCAAAAATAATGTTATATCTATGCTTGATTTATTAGCCATAGATAACTTTAGCATTTAATGACTATTACAAGAGTTAATACTGATTATATAAAATGCAAGACACAAAATAAATTGATAGTTCTTTTTGGAAACAATGCAGTTCACAGACACAAGTCATTCCAAACAGATAATAATAAATAAATTCAAGGATACATAATAAGGGACAAGATATAGCTATAATAATGAGGTTTACATTAAATATTTAAAACGATTCTTTATAAAAAAAGCGTGAACATCATTAATTATCGCTAACAACCAATACTTACGATATACGACCCTCGGCCTCGTAATAAGTAAGCGTCTTTATCGTAAGCGTTAATTTATTAAGTCACATAAATATTTTCGTTTAATAGTTAAGAAATATTCATTAAAATGAATAATATTTTAAATTTATTATTGAAGTGAAAACTTCTTTAGTGGCGTTGGGTATAAAATCTTAAACTCGCGTCAGGACTCAGGACACGTGACCATCGAAAAAGCGTAAGACGGATGGATATCAAACATGCTGAACGTTAATAATCAAGTTTTCATTTCTGTCGGCACTCCTGGAGTGGCAACCCGTCTTTTTTATATAAATAATAAAAAATGTAATTTGAAAAATATACATGGGCACAATATTTTTGCTGTCTTTCAACCTTTTATTCAAATTTGACCTTGAAATAAATTGAATTAATAAGAGCTATATTGTATAATTAATATAATATATACATATATACACATGTAATATTTAAAACTTTATCATGAATTTATACTGAAAAATCAAGCAATATCTTCATTATATAGTTAAATAAATTATTTATTCATACATAATATGGGAACAAAATTTTCCTATTTTTCTGAACCAGGATTTAACAGAAACAAGAATCTTCAAGAGTCTCATAAGTTTGTATTTTTTTTATTTATTTAGTTAAAGGATAGAAGAAGGTATTTACAAATACACCAATTTTGTTAGTTTTAATTAATTGTAAAAGTTTATTTAATTAAGTTATATGTTAAAGTAATGTAGGCAATGATTAATCAACACAATGTTACTTTGAATATAAAAGATAATTATATGACTATTTAAAATTTACAAAGGAGTATATTAAGATGTTATGTTTACCAAGTCACCAGAAATATGATTTTAATCAGTATTTGTTTTCGCCATTAAAAATAGAATGTTATACGTATATATAATTTTATACACAAAATATATCAAATTACCTCAAAACTGAATTACCTGAATGTAATGGTTGTTATAGTTTACAATAAATTTTTATTTTATTACATTGTTTTTTATTTTGTAATAATCTTAATCTACCTTATTTTTATTATATATTTACATTGGAAATTTTATAAATCAAACATTTGATTTTTGCAAATTTGCTTTACTTATTAACATTTCTTATTACATATTTATAATTATTGGTAAATTATTGTCATTAAGAAGGTTTTAAACATTGAAGAAACAAATTTAAATAGTTACTTGAACTTGGAAACAATTATTGTCTCTCATTCATTCTTATTAGTTTTTTGCTTTCTCTTATAGATTTGAATTCATCTCTTATGCAACACAAAATCCCAGGCACATCATTTTTCTCGTCTAGTATCAATTGTATATCCTTGAATATCTTTAGTTTTGGTGTCATTCCTTGTACTGTAAAAAGAAAGGCAAAAGATTAAAATTCTGCATACATTACATCCATAAAAAGATCAAAATGTGAAATTGTTTCTGCATCTAGTTATATTATAAAGATGTACCAGGCAAGACTGTGACTCAGAGGTATATCGCCTCTTGGGCAACCTGAATCACCCATGTATGTAACATGATTTTTGTATTTAAATAAATTCTAATCATATTTATGAGAAGTAATAATACAATTTTATTGTAGAAAGGAAAAGACATTAAACTATTTACTTGAAAACATTCTAAAAATTTAAAAATAACACTGAACTTATATTCCAAATTGTAACAATATCAAATTTACTAAATAGTAAATAGGTTTTCATCAATTAAATAAATAAATTCACTTACATTGGTATTTTCCTATTTTTGGTTCTCTTAGTAGTCTAATCGAGTAATTTTCAACATCTTTTTTTGATTCAGTAAAAAATTGGATGAAAATAACTTGCTTTTCCATATCTTTGGATTCAATTGTGTAATACAGATTTAAAAACTTCTTATAATACTTTCTTGCCATCAAAAAGGCTTCATGGGTTTCTTTAATTTCTTTGGTTAACAGTTTTTGCTCTGAAATATACATTTTGAGATTATATTTTCAATAAATGGTACAAAATAATTTATATCTTGTGAGACAATACATAGGTTTAAGAAAAAAACCGAGAATAGATTTTGGTTAAATCCAATCATAGTCTACAACAGAGGCTATAACCGCTCATTCAATACAAGCCGTCAATATTATTAATGCTATAAAATCTACTACTTTACCTTCTTTGAAATTCATATAGTGACTTTGTTTTTGAGTCAAATCCAATAACTTCAAGTCAATTTCTTGTTTTAAATTAATGTTACTTTCAACGAGATGCTGTAAGTATTCATCTGAACTACATGTTTTATTTTCGAGTATATTTGGTTTTTGCTTGTACAAATATTCGTCTAAAACGTTTGTTACTTGTTCTGATAATGTTGTTAAATTTTTTTCAAAGTTTACAGCTTTGTTTTCTAAATCTTTCACATTAATTAATCCGTCCCAAGTATCTTCGATACCACTCATGATTGAAATAATTTTATATAACACAACTTTTTATTAATTCAAGTATGCATTAATTTCACAAAATACAAATTATTTCTCAAATTTGATCACCAAGTTCAAACAACGCTCATAAAATTTGAAAAATTGAAAAGCAAACGTTCCGTTCACAGATACTATATATCCGTTGCGTCTTGTCATTGTTATTTATTGGATACAGGGCTTTTGAGTTATATAAGGTATTCATTCACCATACGCCATATTATAAGCATATCACTACGACACTACATAGTTTAAAACAAAGTCGTTTGACACAGTTCGTCAATCCCTTCTTTATTCCCTTAGAGTATATATACTATCTATAGAGTGATAACAACCAAGTGGGAACAGTAGGCACAGGTGGGAACAACACGACGTTCCCGCCGCGAGCGCTCGTAGTCGTGGTTGAGTGCTGTCGAAGTGCGTTGCTCTGGAATTTTATTCATATTTACGAATAAACATGGTGAAATGTGCAGTTCTATCTTGCAAAAACGATACTAGAAAATGCACAAAATTGAAATCCAGTATCACATTTCATCAGTAAGTCGATTGTTATACTTATTTTTATGAAAATAAATCTAGCATCGCGGGGGTGAAGGGGAGGTGGAAGGCGGACACGCGCAGGCTCTCTCGCGCGCCTCACTGCCGCCACGTTATCGTAGTGATGTGACCTGACCAACGCTGTACTCGATATAAAGTTTACTATAGTAAAGCCATTTTAATTTTTAATAGGCAACATTTGACAGTTCAACAAAATTCAACAACGTAACCTAGTAACGACAACATAGAATAACATGATATTTCGTTTTGTTAGAACTGCACATTTGCTTAACTTTTTTCAATTACGATCACATATTTATAATAATAATGACCGATACAAGTAATTTTAAGATTTCATTTTACTGATAAACCATTCTAAACATAATAAACAATTTCTGAATTGAAGAACTGACGTCGCTACAATTTTGTGTCAATAAACCTTTTTTCTTTTTAAATACCAGAGACGTTACTCTAAAAATCGAAATCTGACATCTAGAATAGAATGCATTGATTACTTGTGAATAAAAATCATCATAAATTAATAAATTCGATTGACAAATGTTTAAAATCCGTATCGATTATTTCACTTTAATCGATGTTTTTGATCAGGTTACCTCTCTTCGAAGATAAAATTGATAGACGTCAAATGTTGCCTATTAAATTGGCTCGACTATAGAAGAACTATATTTTAATAAATTATTTATTTAACTTTAAAATTAAAACTCTTTTAAAAATGTATTATAAATAAATTTGTGGTGTGATTTGTATGATACACTTTCTCAATGAATGCGAATGTTATGTTAATGTAAGTAAGTATGTAATGTTAAGATATATTTTCTAAACCGCTAAATTGACTTTGAAGATTTTGATAGTAGAATGCTTAGGTAGAATGGATAAAATTAAATAAAAAAATTATTAATATTTATTATATGTATTATCATTTTAAATTATTAATTATTTCTTATTGTTATTTAACATATTTAAAACATTATTTTTATTGTTTGATTTATTATTAAAGAAATAGCACTAAACCCGATCTTTTATTTTATTAACTTTATTATTTAAAAAGTACTCACGTTTTTCTGATATTCCAAGTAAACATATTTTTTTAAAGTACTTATAATTAATACAAGAAATATTCAAATGGAATAAACAAACTTTATTCAGTTGGTAAACCAATTTAAAATTAGGTACATATTTATACTTTATTCATACATTTCTCCTTTAATATCATATTTAACATAAAATTTACTTAAGATACATATTTATTTACATAACTTATCGATAGCTCAACACGCAATTGATACCTATTGGTCACACACACATCTATAAAGTATCTATAGCTCATCTGCCTACGATGTGCACAAAGCAATTTGTGCAATACACGCGCTCTATACTACTGTAATATATACTCTAAGGTTGAGCTGGATTCGTCGAACCGTTGAGTGGCTAAGCATTATGCCGCATAATGCGCTCTAGTGCTGTAATTGGAAAACACGGAGTGACTAGCTGGTTAACGATGAGATTCGATGAATGATCTATTTATAGAGTTCTGTGATAAAATCTCATAACGTAGGCACCTACATTATTCTATTTTTGAAGTGAAACTTCTTTATCGGGGGTGGACAAAAATTTTGTGAGACATTTTTGCCGTTACGTTACGCCGCGCGCGTGACATTTTTGCGTTACGCCGTTCTCGTGACTATATATGTCACGGCTAAAGGTAGGTGAGAACATAAACTTAAGATTAGCCGGCTAAACTTAGGTTTATTTTCGACGAGGTGTTAATGTTAGTTTGTTCTATCTTTAGCCGGCTAAACTTAAGTGTAACCGCAGGCCCGTGGCTAAAAATGTCGGGGTGGGTAGATTTGGTTAGCGCCGGGCCGGTGGAGGGCTTGAGGGGCCCGCACAGTGCCAGAAAACACTCGCCCTGTTCCTTACATGTATTATAGTAACCAAATCTACCCACCCCGACTCAGGGCAGAAAGCTGGTGGCTAGGTTAGGTTAGGTTAGAACTCTTAAGACCCGCACGAGCCGAGCGAGCGCAGCGAGCGTGCTGCGGCAGCAGCCGGCGAAGTGCCAGAAAACACTCGCCCTGTTCCTTACATGTATTATAGTAACCAAATCTACCCACCCCGACATTTTTAGCCACGGGCCTGCGGTTACACTTAAGTTTAGCCGGCTAAAGATAGAACAAACTAACATTAACACCTCGTCGAAAATAAACCTAAGTTTAGCCGGCTAATCTTAAGTTTATGTTCTCACCTACCTTTAGCCGTAACATATACATGTTATATTAAAGTGATCAGCAAAATCAAAGGGTTTGTTTTAATTCTAATTCCAGTGAATTTCTAAAAAAAGTAAATAAGTATATATATATATCTATTTTTCTAATACTTAGGTGTAATAATGGTATTTATTTTTCTAAGTTATTTATGATTAACCTCACTTTTTGATTGTATTTTTCAATACACTAACACGTGGGTGGAATTATGGTATCAATTTTTTCTAATACTTGAATGTTGATTGTGGTATTTATTTTTCTAAAATTGTATTTAAAGTTAACCTCAGTTTTTGATTGAATTTTTTAAAACACCAACACGTGGGCGTGATCATGTTATTTATTTTTCAAGTTATTTAAGCTTAACCTCTGTCTTAATATGTATATATTATGTACTATGTGCGTCATTAATTTCTGACTGTTTCGAGATTTGGTGCAAAATAAAATAATTTGGAAAATCCAAAAGTGCACGCCTCATAATTTTTTTTTAATAAATATTTATTAATTATTATTTTTGTTTATTTAATAACAATTAAACCACATCGAATCAGACCCTGAAAAATGAAAGGGTTCTATTCCTGAGCATACTCAAGCGTAAGAGAAAAAAAAAGACTCGATTAGTAAAGTATTTCGGTCGCTATCGTGTTAACAAGAAAAAGGATCCGCACATACAGACACACGGACGTCCAAGACAGAACTTTTTTAAACTGTTTTTTAACTAGTTTAAATAACAAAAATGACATCAAAAATATCATGAATGTTAAAAATAGTGTTTTTTCTTAATATGTGTGTGTATGTATTATCTTACAAGTGCAATGTATGATACATAAAGACATTTTAAGTTTGAAAAATCAGATGTTTCGCGCGAAGTGACAGTAGTACCCACCTCAACGCTTCGCTTATGAGGCGTGCAACAGTGTGTAAATAAAATTAAACAATTGAGTAAAAGTATAATTTCATAGATAACACGTTGAGAAGTTCCCTGTATAAATATATAATATACATATCTTGTATAAATACATACATAATATGCCTATAGATCTTTACTCAATTGTTTTATTTTATTGATTTTTTACAAATTTTATTTACACACTATTTTATTTTGCACCAAATTTCGAAACAGTCAGAAATTAATGACGCACATATTATATATACGTTTTAATATAGAATATTTTTTTATTTTACAACCTTTACAACTTGATCATTAGGAATTTATTACCTCTATTGTTCGAACAAAAATAAGTTACCGACTTTAAGAACGTGCCGACAATGTAAGTACACTATTGTTTCTTAGAAAACATTTTAGGAGTATACGATAATAAATCTATGACTCACGTAAACACGTGTTTGCTTGATTGGTGTCAGGTGTTCAATTATAATTTTATGAATTCAAAATTTATAAGAATAAACCTCAAACTCTCTGTCCAATCAAAATCCGCCTACTTAAGTCGAAATCCGCCTAGTCGAAATTTAATGTTATCGTAAAAAAATATAAAGATCAAGTTTTTTAATAAAGGAGGTGAAAGTACTCATCAATGCAAGTTTATTTTACTGAGGGAAGAATTCGGGAATTGAAAAATGAATGACTTCAATATAAAAATGGCATTTTTCTAAAACAAAATGAAAACAATAGGTAAATACTAATGTATTGAGTTAAGATTTCTAATTATCTGATCAGGAAATAACGAATAACAATAAATAAGTTGCTTATACCAACTAAAAAAGATTTTTTAGACACACAGATTTTATATATAGAATTTCCGAATGTCGTGTGCTGTGACGAACACTGGGATGATCATGGACGTATAAAAAAAGACGGACGCCGTATTACGAACAAACAACGTGAAGCCACCATAGTAAGCTAGCGATCGCGTAAAGACAATAAACACGCACACACTCTCACCATAGTAAGCTAGTCGGCCGCCATTACGTCGTGAACTACCGACTGATTAACTGCGTCACTGTTTCACAAAAAATATTTAAAATGCCGTCTTGCGTGGTTAAATGGTGTCGCAACAGTACAATTTTAAATAACAAAACACAAGGGATTACATTCCACAGGGAAGCAAGTTATTTCTTTTATGTTTTAATGACAAAATTATTACGGCAAAATTTATAGAAAAAAATACAGCCGCCATTGTCATCAACACAGCTGTTGCCATGGCAACATGGCACACACGCATGGATGTTTCGCCGCCATTACTAGGCTTCACTCAATATTTAGGCGATATACCGTCCGTCTTTTTTTATACGTCCATGGGGATGATATCTTCCCACTTAAAGACTTAATTTCAATCGACTCTACCAAGGTATAAACGAAAGATTCTGGGCATATTTTTACGTTTCACGCAACCGTAATATAGTCTAGTTTACATAGCTAGAACTCAAATCTACTTATCTAATTTTTTTTGAGCACTACACCAAAAACTAAAAAATAACGGTCGTTTTCGGCTGCAAAATCACGTGAGAGCGTTTTCACATTATCCGATCCGATATCGGATATCGGAAGCCGATAGCCGATATCCGATATCGGAGGGAAGTAAAATGTATGAAATATGTGCCTGTCTTTCACATTGTCCGGTCCGATATCGGATATCGGAGCCGACACCGATATTCCCAGTGGCTATCGGACGATAATGTTCAGTGTTGTCAACTCAATTTTCGAAAAGGCAGTATACCAACAGCAAAAAAGCACTTGTTTGTGTATTTTCAGTCTTATAGGGTAGGTCTCAATCTTTAAAAAAATTCTTTGCTTTTAACCTAAAACCCTTTCTATTAAAAGAAACCTTTTAAAGTGAAACTTTTATTACATCGTCTCAAACTTTTTGGTCTGTGTAGCGCATGTCGCGTGTATCGCGGCTGCCGAGTAGGTATACCTACTCGGCAGCCGACCGTCACGCGACATGCGCTACACAAAGCAGTGTTCGGAACCGTTCGAACAGTTTCACTTTTACCGTGGTTTCATAAAACCACACAACATTTTTTTTATTAAGAAAACACACATTTAAGTATTTATAGGCATTTAAAATACGATTTATACGGCAGGTATTTTTATTTGCCGTATTAAAATATACGACAATTGGCTGAACTGAAGTAAACAAAAATATATTGCATTCTTAAATTCAAATATCTATCTTCGAAAACATTAGTGTCTATCATCTTTATTTTATTTCATTCTGCCTCGCTCCTCCTCCTACTCGGATGTTGGTTGTGCTGTTTATTGTATTGTTGTCATTGAGTGCTTTGTTTTTAACCGACTTTCAAAAAAAGGAGGAGATTTCACACCGATTTTATTTTTATTTTGAATTTACAACAAAGAATACAAAGTTTGAAAACTCTTAATTCTAAAATAATTGTTTATGACAATAAAATAATTTATGTATCTTTACTTACAGGAAATTACAACAATCATATTACAAATATATTTGAACGAGTGACAATATTATTTTAGGATATTACAGTGTAATAAGAAAAAGAAAAGAAAATGTGAACAAAGATTGTATCACTTAATAAATTTTTATATTCGTCCATGGTATTACTAAAACTATTAACTAATACTAGGTTGTAGTAGGTATTGATATAAATTTATTTAATTTATATTGTGTTAACATAAGTATATTATGTTATACAAATGACCGATATCAAAACTATTTAGTAAATAGCACATCTAAATAATATGCAGTAAGGAGACAATTTTTTTTTGTTTGGAGAATAGGCCCACCTCAATTTCTTAGCGTATATTAATGAAATGTGTGTTAATTTGTTCCTTGAAGTCCCCAGATTAATGTGGTGACATTACTTTTACATGATTTAACCGGAATCTTTAGAAATACGTGTGCAAACATTCACCTCATTACTACATAAAAACTAACTGATAATGAGCGATTTGTCTTGTGTGACCCATCCGAATCATTGGGTACAATATATTTAAATAAATGAATAAATAAATATTAGAAAACATCATAAACATTGTCACGATTCCAAGCTCGGAAATCGGACACAACGAAGGTACCGCAAACACAGAGACCCGATTTGGTTATAAATAGTATAGAAAATAGATATAAGTGGGTGTACCTCAAGTTACTGGACCTTGATGCGATTTTAGTGATTGGGAAAACTGATTCAATAAGAAATTATTAGTTAAGTAGGTAGGTATTTAGGTACGTGATATTTTATGACTAGGAGTAGGTACATAATATTAGGATAGGTATCCATTTGCACAGCTATTCTATTATTCATGTTCAATTGTAATATTAAACGCTCTTAAGTTGTAGCAATTTCATTTTAAAATAGGTAAAAAAAACATTGTTTACATTCATTGCAAACATTGACGCAGGGGGCTACGACAGGAGGAATCTGACATATTCCATCAAAGCAGCCAATAGATATAACGTTTCGTTACACGGATTTTTTTAGCTGAGTAGAAAAAAAATGTTTTATTTGATAAATGACAGGATTTAAAATCGCTATCAATCATATTCTTCCATATAAATAAGAATAAAAACAGTTTCTTAAGTGGTTTATTGAAGGCAATTTTTTTCGCTTTTTGGTTTTATTTTCATTCTATCGATAAAAACGTTTCGTTCCAGTTTTTTTTTAATGTTGGCCATTGTTCTTGGTTTGTTGACAGTACTACAGCAGGGATGATATCAAAATAAGGCTTTTTAATTCGATTTCATGATTCCGGTTTCGTTTGTAAAATTGTTTGATTGAATCACTCAGCAACGAAAGGATTGGTTGTCATATTGATGGAGTTTGCATCAACAATGTAAGTTACGCAGATGATATGGCGTTGCTGAGTGCTTCAATCTGCGGTCTTAGAAGATTAGTGGCCATCTGTGAAGAGTACGCTGCTCTTCATGGATTGGTCTACAATACTAAGAAAAGTGAAGTCATGGTCTTTGAGTCTGGGCGCCGAGTTACGCATTCTTTACCCCCAATACGTTTGAACGGAGTCCCATTGGGGAGGGTCTTTAAATTCAAATATCTCGGACACATATTGACCCCTAGACTCAGAGACGATGATGATATTGAAAGGGAACGACGGGCACTGGCAGTGAGGGCAAATATGATAGCTCGTAGGTTTGCACGTTGTTCTAATGAAGTTAAAAAAACCCTATTTCGTGCGTATTGTACATCTTTTTACACGTGCAGCCTATGGGCTAGTCATACTCAACATTCTTACAGCTCGCTCCGTGTTCAATATAATAATGCGTTCCGGGTGTTAATGGGGCTGCCCCGTTATTGCAGCGCATCAGGGATGTTTGCAGAAGCTCATATAGACTGTTTTTACGCTACAATGCGAAAGAGATGCACATCCCTGGTGCGCCGTGTGCGGAACAGCCCCAATGAAATCATGCGCTGTATAGCGAGTCGGCTCGACTGCTGGTATGTGAACCACTGCTGCAAACTGTCTGCTTCCTTGATAGCTTTGTAGCGGTGGAGTACATTTCTAGCAGTCATAATAAATTTTATTTTTACTAACATAATTTTTAAGATAATAATTGTTACTAACAAAATGAGTCCTGGTTACTTGAATAAATAAATGAATTATTATTATTATTATTATGTGTATCTCATCCATAATACACGGGTACCATCATAAGGAAGGTACCCGGTCCTTTGGAAGGCTTACGTGGGGACACGGATCCAACACGCAGAGGCCCTTTCGAGAACTTTACTGTGTTGTGGGACACCAGCCGCAGCCTGCCCATGACTGCACTATAGAGATACAGTCCTAGGCAGTCCGCGGCCGATGTAGGACTATTTCGAGATATGGAAAACAAAATAAACTGGGCTATGGAGTGGGATGTTAAATGGGCCGGTATTTGGGGACTATTGGAAACTATGGCACCTGCCTTTCTACTAAAAGAAAGTAAAAATATGTTGGCAGGTGGTGACTCGCCCTCTCACTGTATGGGCCCCCGAAATAAGTCACTGCAATAGTGCAACAAGGGGGCAACATATTGTGAGCAGCTAAGGGTGGAGAGGCGTCCCTGGACTTTAAACTACGATCACGCGCTCCCTGAGGGTCCAGCATCACGTGCCCACTCGCCACTTACGATTCGCATCCACCCTTCGAGCTAAAAGCTCTCGCGACTCCACTCTGACCGGCCGGTTAAGGCAAGCCAGAGGTGGGGGTCCTGTCCTCGTCAGGCTTCACCCCGACCGGCCGGTGAAGGCAAGCCGGAGATGAAGACAGGGGCCTCCCCCGGGAGTGCTCGGTTCCCGCGGGGTCGCTACTCCCCGACACCACGCCACAAGGTGTCCTGCGGGTTGACTGATTGCACGGTGGGAATATCTGTTGTCACGTAGACAACAGATATTCCAACCGTGGGCGATGGGGTCGTCACATCCCTACGCCCTTATTATTATTATTATTAAAACAACGAAGCTTCAAAATTCATAATATAATTTTATATTTTTAAACGTTTTTTTTTTATTACTATACGCTACCGAGTCTTGGTGGGCCCACAAAAAATAGTCTCCTTTGTGATATCAAATCTTTTTTTACATTTTACTTTTCTTTTTTGAAGTTGTTTTTCTTTATCGTAGTTATTTTTAATGTACAACTATGATTTATAACATTTGTTTTTTTTAATTATACCTTTTTTTTATCAACTGGCAATTTAGTTTAGTTTTCTCTAAAAATTTCTGGCAACACTCATGATGATATCGGAACTAAGTATCGGAACGATTTTATCGGCGATATCGGATATCGGCTATCGGCGTCCGATATCCGATATCGGATCGGATAATGTGAAAACGCTCTCACCTGACTTTGACGTGTGTTTACCATGACATGTAATAATTCTTTGAAGTGTTTCCATGAAAAAAAGTTCTCTGAAATGTTAAGATTGCGTAGATAAATATTACACTGCATTAGGTTAAAGCATATAAAAATAAAACACGATTTACTTCAATCTGAGACGTGGGAAGTATAGCTCCCAGCGTTTTAATAAGGGTTAATATTTAGATAAAAGTGTCTACTTTATAATTCTAATTCTAAATCTAAATTGGTGTCTACTTTATAATTTCTTAAACTGGAATTGTGGCGTGTGCGTGTAGTGTAAACTCAGTGTAAAGCATTGTACTCTTTGGTATGAAGCCTCTATGCGAGCCTCTATGAATTACGTAGAGATTGTCAATAATTGATTGTCAATATGATGTGACATTTAAATTTTAACAAAGATAATCCTCTATCCTGTTTTGATTTCTGCTGGATAGTGGATATTCCATTTGAGGGAATATCTGGAATTTTATTTCCTCAAGCTTTTTCAAAAAGTTATGAAGTTTTACTGTATGTGACATTGCTTTACTTAATCAATATAAACAATATAATAGAAAAGCAACTATGCAAGGACTAGTTATGTCCGATAGAAATAAATTGTTTAGTATCTGACCTCTGCTGCAATCTATTTCGTAGTTTCTGAAAATGGTATGTTAATATCATTGGAATATATATTTAATTGTTTTAAATTAAAAGTAAAGTTATTTACGTATACTTACTATTGTTTCAGACTTTTATAAAGAATTATTTAGAAACACCAGTTATCAAAAGGATTTTTTTTCATTATGTTGCATAGTGGTGTTATAAAAAAAGAAAAAAATACATCTGGTGCAGTTTACACGAGTATTTATGAGATTTTCAACGATTTTCAACATTATATCAAATGGGCCATTGTCTTAGCTGTTTCGATAACCAAACAAATGCTGATGTCGTGACATCACCTAATAGGAAAAACGATGGTAAGTTGCAGACACAATTTTATAATAGTAGTTGTTGCTCTCTGGAAAAGTAATCTTTATATATTATCTAAATAGACATCCATGTAAATGTCCTTACCTCCATTAAAAGTGAGCTTGACTTCCTCTTCAATGATCATCATTATTCTCTCCATAGATATTAATAATTTAATAGTAAGATCTATTTGAGAAATCAGTATTCATCATTTTAATCTCTAACATGTATTTAAAATAAAAATGCTATACTTAATTATGAAATCTTTGTAAGCCAGTAAATTAAAATAAACAATAACACACTCAATCTATTAGATATTTATACAATATTAAGATTACATTTTAATACAACGTTTTACTTTTCGTTTTTTCAGAGATAACAGAAATTATCACAACAAATCAAGTCCCAAATGTTATAATATCTGACTATCCACAAGAAGAGCCTTTGCTACACAATAATGATAATAACATAAATTCATACAGACATAGTAGCCAAAACGCTAACATTATGTGTACAGTCATTGAAAATTCTGATCCATCTAGTGTTCATAAATTTCATGGAAGTTCAGAAAAGCCCAAAGCAAAAAAATTGCCTTCCATTCCCCGAACAATGTCATCATTGGGATCAAATGATCATGTTTCAGAAAATAAAATTAATCATTTATTTGACCAATACAAAGATTCATTAGAGGATGCTATCTTAGCGGAAGGTATAGAAAACCTTTGTAATGATTTACAGTTAAATCCAGATGATTTTAAAGTTTTAGTTCTGGCCTGGAAGCTCAATGCTAGTCAAATGTGTAGATTTACTCGGGGGGAATTTATACAAGGTCTCAAAAGTATGAAAACCGACTCAGTGAAAGGAATACAGCAGAAATTATGTGATATAACAAATGATTTGAAAAACGACACAGAACAGTTTAAGGATTTGTATAGATTTACATTTAAATTTGGTCTCGACGTCAGCACTGGTCAAAGGATTCTTCCATCCGACATAGCTATTCTTCTGTGGCGACTAGTCTTTACAAACAATCAGCCCCCAATCTTAGATAAATGGTTAAGCTATTTAGAAAAAAATCCACATATAAGAGGAATACCAAAAGACACTTGGTATATGTTTTTGAACTTTTGTGAATTTGTGGGAGATGATCTCAGTAGCTATGATGACACAGAGGCTTGGCCCAGCCTATTTGATGATTTTGTGGAATATGAAAATGATCAGATGAATCAAAATATTTCTAAAAGTAATATGATTATCCAGGACTGAAATTCCTATATTTGCCAAATTTTAGGTATAGTAGGTACTTAAATATTGAGACTGATGATAACATTTGCATCAAGAATGCGCAAGGAACTAAATCTTTTGTATTCATCAATTAGACAATGTAAAGATGCTGATTTAAGACATTTAAATATGATGTAAATAATATTACTTATAAAACATATTATTAAAACTTAGCTTTATTCTAAAATTAAATATAACATTCCATATCTGGAATTAGCCCAAATTTGTAAATAGTCTGCCAATATAACTGATTGCTTTTATGCGCAAACAAATATTTAAAAATGTATATATTATTATGTATGGTATTTCCTTTTTTATTTCATCACCAAACAAACTACAAAACAATGCCTGATTTGCATAATAGATCTTATTTTAAAAGCTACGGTTTTATTTTCCTTGCAATGTTCCTTTTACAGATTTCCTTGGTTTGTCTTCATTATCAATAGATTAATGAAGGATGATTATTGCAATGTTGCTTTAAAAATCTAATTGAGATGTGGCCAGGAATTGTTATGCTTTATTCCCAGAATAAACCTTGGCTTTATCTTGAGAGTAATTATCTAATGTTCATAATGGCAAAAATGTATAGGGATAGGTACCATCTCCTATCTGCAGCGTCTTGTCGAGTCTATTGTAACACTCATTTGCCTTCATGGATACCTATTTATAGCTGATTATTCTGTGCTAAAGCACTTCTTGGGCAGCGGGCTAAGCAACTGTCTTTGCTGAAATTCTGGACACTGTACAGTGGTGCAAATTCATATACCTATTTCACTTACCATAATACATAATTTATTCAATAAGTTGCTGGCAAATTTACAATTATATTTGTGCCTATAGGTCAGATGATATATTTGGGGCATTTTTTGTGAATGAAAAAGGTACATAAATGTAGTATAAACTTAGGTATCCTTTGAATAGGTGCCTTTTGACAAGGATCCACGGAAGAGAAAAACAATTATTGTATCTAATTTCTTCACTTTATTAATAAAAAGGGTAGTTACTCGCGTTTGATTATAAACCGACGTAGAAATAGTTCTATTCTATTCAAACCTGATGGCTGATATAAGTTGATCATCTATACATAGTTTCTTTTTATCTGTACATTACCACCTTACATAATAATCTTTAGTCACCTTGTTGTTACATTCTTCCTTAGATTAAAATTTTAGATAAAGAGGCAACACAAGCTTAACTACAGCTTCTGAATCAAGCCATTATTGTTTAAAAAACTAATATGAAGCTGTTGGATAAGATTGCATGAAAAACACTTGGTTTGCAAAGCTTGAAGTAATTGACGAAAACAAAGCAAGCGGTCTTATATCCATATTTCAGTCTGTAACAATTTAACTTATAACATGAAAAGGAAACATTATGATATCAAGTAATAAACTGGTGGCCGTTTTATAATGAATTTTAATATCAACATTGCTTACAATTCTGTCGACAAGCTAAATATGCCGAGAACCCTCGTTGAAACAAATCATATGACGAATTTACATGTCGGGAAGACAATAACATACGTCTAATAAGTAATGTTCTTTCATTAATTTATAATACATTTTTATCGACTTTATACATACTTTACAAATTAGACAAAAAAAAGCAACTGATACACCAAAGCATATACGCTACTTATAAGGCGGTAAATAAAAACAACTAAATATACAGCAGTTTAAATAAATTTTATTAAATTAAAACAAAATAGAAATGAAAGTATGCAGACGCTCGCGAAGAGCCATGCAGTGGACGCAGCACCTCAGCGAAAATATAAAGGATCAATTCGCATTTTATCAGTTCCACGCAAACAGTTATCGAGTCAAAAGAGGTGCAAACGTACGCCTACGATGCTTACAAGGATATACATAAAATACCGATAATAAACATTATCCATCGACCTAAATATAAACTGATTATGTTAAAAAAGATGAACATTAAAAAAAGAATAATATATAAATTTATAACAATTGGAAGGTCAAACCGACGTTATAAACGACTTTCAACCACAGCTCCCGAATCATCTGTAAGTACTCTGTGTTCCTACATTAACACTTTCAATGAGTAAAAAATTAATGTGGGTATACCGAGCGCAAAAAATATAAACCAAATTAACGTCAATATTTATATATTGGACAGCACTCTTGGACGAAAGTATAGATCAACCTAAACTTTTGTGTATTACTTCATTTCATGAAAATAAAATCATAAAGCATGAAATAAATAAAAAATTAAAATAATAAATGAACCCACTATTGGCCACAAAAGCAATAAATTATTATTAGCTATTATCATAATTTTATAAAAATATTGCAAGAAATATAATAATCTATATCGTAATCATACAAATCGATACATGTGTCGATCTATGCAAATATTACGCTATGTGTATGTCAGACAAATTTAAGATAATATTAATGAAACGTTTATTCATATGTAAACAGTATAGCAAATAAAATGGGCGAATATTACATAGTTTTAGAACTATAATGGTTATAATGATAAGTGAAAATATAGGTCTACTAGATAGGATACTCAACGCTTTGACTGAATGGGGAGCGAGAGATACACAATATATAACCTACCTTATATAGACTAAACAACAAGGGTAGATCAAATTAAAATAAAACATTTTTTGCAAAATATATTCTGCCAAACGAGATGGATGTTTTTATTTTCAATATGCAGAAGATTCGTGTAAAGCAAACAATATCTAATAATATTTAAAAACTGTTTTATTACACTAGTAAGCCGTTGATCATCCTAACATAGACGAGAGCATCATTCACCCTGCGACCACATCAAGACGTCGAGATAAATTCTCCGTGCTCTTATCGTTTCATGTCGTGGAGAACAATGAATTAGAACTATCATAGTTTAAAAGAGAACGTCGTCGGTATAATATATACACAACCCTTCTTTACAAACCCACATCGGCTTTCATATCGCTCGTAGTCTATTGACGTATAAAAATATTAACATTCAATTGTTGTATACTATGCGGTTACACATGAAATAAGAGCACTTAGAACGCGACACGTTTCGGATCGTCGCAGACGCGCGTCCGTCTCAGTGCATCACGCGCTGTCTGCGACGCGCCCGTTGTGAACTTAACGGAACACCACACTTATATGCAATAGACAATAGATTTCAACAATTCGTATTATATCTTTTATTGGTGTAATCGGTAAGCGAGTTAGCGTGTTCAATGTTTAAATGCTAGTAAAACATTCAAAAATTTATACAGAGCCGTTTGACTAATTTACGAGTAACAAACTCTGTTCCTTAATAGTAATCTTTACATCGAGTTATCCCATAACATTTATCCATCAAACACATCCTATATTTTACTCATGAAAAAGGTTTATTTTTTTCACGTAGCAACCTTTAATTCCTGTTCTCAATATCATAAATATATAAATATATTTAAACGATTATATCTCGATGTCGTTATCATTACTTATCACATTCGCTCAATATCAGCTTTTAACAATCTAGGAAACAAGAATTAAAATGGTAATTAATCAAGTGTACCAAATATTATTTATCTATGACACACACATTGATCCAATATCTAATTACAATTATTCTAACATCAACGTCCTGCACAGGAACAGTATTTAATGTTGCTAACGTAAAAAGCAGAGTTACGCTGAAATTTTTATTAAACATTTTATAAGGAGTACATCATATTGCAATTGTGTAAATATAAAGATGCTCTCTGGCAGTGGCCGTACGCAATGCATTGTTTCCGTCTGAAGCTAGGTTTCCTTTGATTCCGATAATTCCGATGTTACACACAACACTCAAGCTCTCATATGGATCCCAAAGATCAGGATTACATAATATTATAGAGGCATTCTCTGATATATGATAATGATGAAAGCCTAAACCTAGCTAAATTACAAACGTAGTGCCAAATTTATTCAACCACCTTGAGTACTTTCCCAATTGCAATAGTTTTATCTGAAAGTAAAAAACATTAATTTAGTTAATGAGACAATCACTATACAAGAAATCTATTTCAAATTTATTGTCCAATTGTGTTAATTGAGAATTTATTTTTGTAGATTAATGACATATTGAACATACAATAAATAGAAAACAAAGAGATCACCTCCTATTAAGACATGTGTTGTTTCACTAAGAAATCTAAAATAAAAGCTACTCACTTTCATCTCTTAAAGTAAATCTTCCCATCTGAGCGAATTTCTTGAATGGTTCTAGGCAAATGATTCCCGCGCACTCTATCCTCATAATGGCAACTTGGTCCTGTTTTACGAAACGCGGTCGCGTTTTCGACTTTTCTCCCGTCTTCTTGTCCACTAGACAAATTAGCGCCTACAAAAAACATGTTATATAAGCAAAGCAATAAAAAAAGAGCATGTGTGCCGAGCACACGTGTCAGAAGTGAAACTTCTTTTGCAAGATTCAAAGATACCAAAATTTTCGCCTTACTCCATGTCGTGACGGTATTGCCATGACGCCACTTTCAAGTTTTACTATTCGCCTACAGAAGTCTCACTTCAAAAATCACAAAAGATAAAAATCTCGGCATAAACTTAATAGAATACTGGGATAATACCTTAACAGTAACTTCTTCCGCAGCACAATGTATGTGCATAACTGCTGAGTATCCTGCACAGATGATGGACTTATGTTCCAATATTACCACTTGAGCATCAAATACCTGAAAACAAATTTTATGTGTTGATAAAAAACATATTAATATTTAATAGTCACTTTAGTATTGTTAAAACGTCAAAAGTTATTTTAATGCATGTGTTTAAACAGATTAATAAAACATTTTTCTATTGTAGTGTCATGAATTTTTCATTATTATAACATCTTCAGCGATAACAAAAAATATCATATGAAATAGAAAACATTTCCACCTCATATGATGATCATATAAAGACATAATTGAAGTGAAACTTCTTTATCGGGGTTGGACAAAAATTTAGTGTAACATTTTTGCGTTACGCCGTACGCGTGACATTTTTGCGTTACGCCATACTCGTGACATTTTAAGGTCATAAAGAAGTTTCACTTCTTACGTGTGTACTCTAGTACACGCATACATTTTTTTTTAAATAATGTACTCACTCTTCCCGTGGTGATAGGTTCAGCGGTGTCACACAAAACAAAGCCGGGCGACACGTCCTCCTCCTCAATGCCTTTCAGTTTTACCTTAACGTTTTCACCAGGACCGATGGACGTCACTTCAATATCGTCCGACCATAACTGATCTACAGTCACTTGGACCTGTAATATTTTCGGTATATTCTCATTATTTCGTTAATATTATGGCATTTTCAATATTAACAAAGTACAATTTTATTGAAATACTGGCCTCTGGCCGTTTAAAGTGGGTCAAAATCGCGCCCATAGAAGTCGGTTACAAACAAACAAACATACAGGTGAAGCTAATATAAAGCGTGTAAAAATCTCCAACCGGTGCTGGCGCGAACATCTAGTATTAAAGTAAATAATCTGTACATACCCTGTTAGGCATCAAGAAAAGCGTGGCACCCTTACGAGTGACCCCCGCTTCAACTTTCCCCATGAGCACTGTACCCATATCTTTATATTTATCTACTACGGGCATTATGAATGGGCCGTCCATCTTACGATTTAGAGATGGAAGCTCATCAATAAGCTGGATGAATGAAGGTCCACGGTACCACGGACAAACTTCTTCAGTCAACTAGAATTAATTAAAAAATAAAAATATATTATTCATAACAACCCAAAATAAAATAAAAAATAAGTTTTAAGTACTGACAATTTCCATTACACTTTAAATTTATACATACTAAAGACAAACAATAAAAACTCAAACTATCTAAAAAATTTATCTTTATTTCTGATATCTATACATATAACCAAAAAATCTCACCCTTTCCAATAATCCCTGCCCAGTCTGACCTGACACAGGCAAGAACGATAAGTCTTTTGCTGGATTAAATCCAAGCTTCTTCAAGTATGGCAGGATTTTGTCTCGACATTCATTGTATCTGAAAGTGAGGTTGGAAATTTTGTAAATATTGTGGTCAATTGTGAACCAGTGTCCAAAAGACCGGATAGAAAAAATAATCATAAATCTATTGAGTTAGAAAGTAGTGGGTAATGAACCTGTGTCTGGTCTAAAATCATGTGCATAAATTGCAAACACTGTGGGGTATCACTATATAGTATAAAACAAAGTCGCTTTCTCTGTCCCTATGTCCCTTTGTATGCTTAAATCTTTAAAACTACGCAACAGATTTTGATGCGGTTTTTTTTAATAGATAGAGTGATTCAAGAGGAAGGTTTTAGTATATAATTTATTAGGTTTTAGACAAAGCGGGCGAAGCCGCGGGCGGTAAGCTAGTAAACTGTATAGTTTAGTAGTAGTAGAGGTCGTCAGCAAACAAGATGGGAGGATGACCTAAAACTGACAGCGGGTCCACACTGGAGAAGAGTAGCGAGGGACAGAATCCAGTGGAAGATGTTGGAGGAGGCCTATGCCAAACGGCACACTGAACTACGAGATATTTTATAATTGTATAGTGTATAAGAAAGTATATGTAGTGTATAAGTTGTTAGTTCAGAATAAATGGGCTTTTTATTTTTATTTTATTTTTTATTTATTTTATTTAGTAGTAGTAGTAGTATTTATATACAATATCAATTCAAGCTAACTTAAGTCTTAAGTTTATTTACCTCTTCTCTTCCCAGTTCACAGTGGGATCATCCATCTTGTTCACGAGCGCCACCAAGTGTTTGACACCCGCGGTCTTTGCTAACATAGCATGCTCCCTCGTCTGTCCCCCTCTGTCGAAACCTGTTTCAAATTCACCTTTCCTCGCTGAAATTACCTATAACGAGTTTGAAATTGTGTTATTTGAAGTATCTTGTTTTTTTTTCCAGCCATTTACATTTTTCAATCATCAATATTTCATTACAGACAAGTCCGTGAACAGTATTCTGGGTCTTGGTCAAATTAAAACTTAAATTTTCCAGAATTAAACCTACCATATTCTTTTGAATATGGTGGGTTTAATTTATTAATTAATAATTACAAAAATAATGATTATTATTTATATTATTACTTAATAGTTAAGCAGTATTCAAATTTTGGCACATGATTAAAATTCAAGTAAATTTCCAGTGCCGTATGATTGATGACTCAAAACAGGAACATTTTATGGCTACACAACTTGTATGCTAATTAGATATATCTACAGTATCATACTTTTGTTAAAAGTTCATTATCAAGGCCTTTACTAAGCTAGATAAGAAGCTATGATTTGGTAACATTTTTTTTTCAATTTAATTATTACTTAACCACCATTTAAAAGACAATTATCACAGAGAAATACGTTAAATTAATTATCTGGAAACATAATTACGAGAATATATATAAGTACATACCAAAACAGCAAGATCGGCTTGTGCCGCGCCACCAATCATGTTGGGCACAAAACTTTTGTGTCCCGGTGCATCAAGAATTGTGAAATGCTTTCTGTCAGTCTCAAAGTATGCTCTGCCTACTTCCACCGTCTTTCCCTTGTCACGTTCTGTTCAATAGACAAAAATATAAAATAAAAGGTTTGCAAAAATATCAATTTTTTTAAAGGAATATTTCTTTTGAGGTAGTTCATTTAGTGTTGTTATGTTGTACAAAATGTATGTTTCATATTCGTTCATTTAATTAGAAATTACACTTAACACAATATTTATTTCTACTTTGAATACAAAAGATAACAAACTACATTACCTTCTTGGTTAGTGTCCAACGCCCAAGACAAGTACCATGATTCTCTTGATTTTTCTCTCGCCTCACGTTCATATTTCTCCAACGTCCTCTTGTCCACCATGCCAGTTAGTGACATAATTTGTCCACCAATTGTAGATTTACCAGCATCTGAGATAAAGGTATTCATTCATTCAGATGAGAATATTAAATGAAGTAACATTGTTTCATTCTTCATGTAAATTTTCATAACATGTATTATGGTACATTTATGGGAAAATGTACTGTAAAATTATTACTATTTTATGCCCCATCCACACGCTGGCTGTTTGTCACAAACACCGCAAACAGCAAACGAAGTCCCAAACACCAACCACAATCACCCAACACAAACAGCCATCCAAATGATTGGCGAACGTTCATAACATTCCGAATCGGCAAACATGCAGCCTTTGATCTGGCAAATAAACCGACACCGATGCCGAACACAAACACGTTTACAGGCAAACAACGACTAACAACCATCCACACGTCTGTGTTTGCTGTTTGCCATTGTTTGTCAAGCGTGTGGATGGGGCTTTAAGTAACATAATTAAAAAAATAATAAAAAATTAATGGTGTCGATCAATAGCTACTCACCTACATGTCCAATGAATACGACATTCACGTGTTCTTTTTTGCTTCGCGTGTCTTCCACCCGCGGTGGCTTCTTCTTAGGAACTTTCTTTGCCAATTCTCCATCTTCCTAAAATTTTAAACAGATCGCACGCTAGTAATTGGCCCTTGTACACAATGATTACGTAAAACATAATGACCTAAGCACGCAGAAATAATTTACCTTTACTGTCATTAAATAAAAATATCTACTATCACGATTAAATTATGACTGACGAGCAAAGGGTTCCGCCGCCAAATTTAAACTAAACAGATATTTTTATAAGTGACAAATTCTTTCACGATATTAAAATGATAAAAACAAGGTTATTACGTATTCGTAACGCGTAAGTAAACTTCAACGACAAGGACTTCGTCATAAAAGGAAATGATAAGATTTTGCACTAGGAGTTCTTTTTTGGCTCTACTTAGTACATGACTGTTAAATAATATTTAACCCATTATTTTATGTTATCAGTTTTACCACACCTACAATAGAAATAAGATAAAGATCTTGCAAATATAATAAAAAATTGTTAAAGCTTGTGTGTTCTTCTTTGAATAAAAAGTGGAAATATATATTTAATTATTTTTGTGAATAAGTTAAATAATGTCTTATTTTTATTATGTTATTCCCTTATTTTAGGAAGTAAGTTTAAAATGTTAGATGAGGGAATGGTGGAATGTTGTTTAGTTTAAATTAATCTTATTTATTCAATCAAACTGTAATTTCTTAATTGTTCTCAAAATTGTAGTCTATCAATAATCATCATCAAGGTGTCATCAACATATTATCCGATTAAAAAAACATTCTAAACATTCTAAACATGCACAGTTAAAAAAATGTTAATATTAATTTGCTATAACAAAACTATCAGCATACAATAAAAATTAAATTCATGCTTTCTATTCCTGTACACCACATTCTAATCATTAACTATGAAAGAACAAGTAAATATTAAGTACATATAACTCTACATGGCAGAAATAATAAAAAAATAGTTTGACATTAAACTCAATTGAATATATCAATGTGAAAAGTTTGTCTCAGAAACATGCAATGTAATGCAAAAACAACTGGACAATATTTACCAGTACCTGAGCTTACGCCTGTACTACAGAGGTTCACGAGACCAAACTTAAGATACTACACAAAGTGAAACAGGCTCGGGTTTCTAGTATTTTTAAACTTGAAATTAATGTTTACATACATGTTCAAAACACTCAGAAATATTAAAATAAGCTATTATTGAATACTACTAATTATAAGCTCTACATGTATGGTTTCATACATTGTAATCAATGTTTGCTAAAATGAAACATTCAGCATTCACTCAAAAAAGATAACTACAGCACAATAAACATTTAACATGTTTGTTTCTCAATATACAAGTAAAAATAACTTGAGATAATTAAGTTAAAATTTACTTTAAAGATAATTGCATAAGGCCATTATGTGTCTCAAAGTTCATTTATAATATTATGATGTATATGCCATGGTGATCAATCTCTTATACCTTTAGTAAATTAAAATTCTGTTTGATGTTTTTGTAATTATATTCAACTCAGTATAGAGCATAGCCACAGAACAGATAATGGTAAAGAAACTTGAATTTTTAAATATAAAGTAATTTTAAAAGTGCCTTTGTATAGTTAAATTTCTGTTCTAAGATACCTCAATTTAGGGATAATTAAAAATACAAATTATAGTACAGAATATGATTTTACTGAATAAATGTTATTTTTCATTTATTCCTGTACAACATCCAATTTCTAGAACAGGATATACCTATTTGCAAATTATGGCATTCATTTAAAATTTTATATTACCAATAAATTGTTTTTTCAGTTGCCTAGCAACTTTAGATGTGTTTACTATGAGTTCAGCATACCTACCATTCTATCTACATTAATTATCTGTTCCAGGATGTATGGAATGGAAATGTAAATGTATTTTGTTGCAAAAAAAAAATGAAAAGAAATAAAAAACATGCTAATTACAGGGGCTTCCACCTGTGCTTCAATTTCCTCTTCTTCTGCTTCAATGATTTCTTCTGTTAGTAGCGCGTTATCTTCATTCTCCCAGCTGTCAGCAGTTGGAGAGTTGTCATCTGGTGGCACTTCTGGTACTGGAGCCGCTGCAGCAGCTGGAGGTACAGGAGGAGGCTCCTCCACTCGGGGAGATGCTGACGCAGCACATTCCCCATTGTCTCCCTCTCCGCATCCTTAAAATAAAACATACTAGTTAATAAAGAAGCTATTTTTGTAACCTGATAGTAGGACAGTTTTTATATCTAACACATGGTTTCTTTCCCTTATTCTCTTACACTGTATCAAATACAATAAATAAACGATAACTTAATTTTGTATAAATTTTATTTGCTTACAATTAAACAGGAAAATAATATACAAATGGTATGGTATGATTATATTTTAAATATGACTGCTTGCTACTAATATAATGAGTTATTCCTTTCTTTGTATGATGAGTTTTTGGAATATAAGAAAAACTTTACTATTTAAACCTTGATATTTTATAGAAAATACCATTAATAGAAAATTACTCTTTACTTACAATTAGGATACTTTAATCTGAATATTCATTATGCATTATTTTAAGAATTTCTTATGTTAAGACATACCAAGATATTTTTGACCTGTCATCAAATTTTTTTTTACAAAATTAAGGCAATTACTTTTAGTTTATTTGGCAATCTAACACTTTTAACTATTATAATGCTTCAAGATAACTATTCAATAACAATCTAGATTAAAATGTAAAAAAATAAAGAAGTATTTTCTCATATATTCTTGCAAATAATTTTGTAGTATGTGAGTGAAAGTTTTCAGTTTATAAAAATAATACCACATCACCCTTTGATATTTTTCCCGTGTTCATCATTTCGTGGATACTTCTTCGATAACTTTGCAACAGAGAATGAGAGAAAGTTTATTATGACTATAATTATATAGTCACGCCGCGTGTCTCGACATAACCCGTTAGAACTGGATTCGGCAAAAAATAGTCATGGTATGGACGTTGTATTGAACATTAAAAACTATTGGAAATTGAATATTAATCCAACTTACGCGTAATAATTAGCCATAGAATTCGATTCTATCAAAAATTTACCATAGCAGCTATGATAAATAATGACATGACATACCATTTAAGACCGGACTGCCATCAGAGCTCGTGGAACTACTTTCAGATTTTTGAGGCGTTGTCGGTGAATCATTATTATCGCTAGCCTGGGAAGGCTTTGGACAAAAAGAAGGCACGAATTCCACGGCATTAACATTCAACGTGGAAATTTTAGTAGACAAGTCATTAGAATCTTTTGCACCTTTTTCACCCACAACTTCAGCTTGACTCTCCCATGAGTCCGGAGCACCGTTATTGGACATTTTGAAAAACAATACAATATAAAGTTTTAATTATTTGTTCTTTGCTACTTATTTTTCTAATTATTCGCGTTCTTTTCTCGATAGATCCGCGTGTGTCTTTATCTTACACACCGGAAGTTCATGGCAATTTGCCAAATAAGTCATTACATGTTAAACCACTTTTGCTTACAAAGTATAGTTAAAAGAAAGATATAGGAAATGCAAATAAATTTGTATTATATTATTTAAGTTATTAATGTATTTATGGGTTTTTTATATACGTTAACAATATCTGTAATAATTAAGAGTTTCTTTAATGACTATATCCGGCGAGTTGCCATATAATTCTGTATTTTGCAGTTATTTATTCCGATGAGAGAGTTGTGCGTATAATGTGCTTTTTCTATAGATATAACAATTACAAATAATAATTATAAATAAAAGAATATATGTTGAAAGTGGTGTGATTTAAACATTGAATGCCGTGGATGTGTCAGCGGATTAATTCAAGGTTTGTTTTTAAATTATTTCATCTGCAATTAATAATTATAATTTTACAAACTTCTTTTCTAGAAGTCTTATATTAGTTTAACTTAGTTTTAGGCATTTAAGCATTATCTTATGGCACTTAGTCAAGATAATGCATCCAATAGGAACTTATAGGAATAATTTCAAAAAGGCGATTAGACGTGAAATCGAAATCTGTGTCGAAATACATCTTACTGAATTTTACTTCCTGGCTACCCTACTCATATTTGTCAATTGTCACAAAGTTGTCGTGACAGTCGTTGTCATGTTGGCATCAGGCACCCCGCATCGCCGCATCGTTCATTCCATTTCCGCGAGTCGATTCTCATTTTTCGTATCAATAATCGCCTAATTCGTAAATCGTAATGGCGGTCTTCGCTTGCGGCGAAATCTAAGACAGTACAATATGATCATCATTATAATAATATAGTTCCAATTATATTTAAATATTTGAAATTGTGTTATTTACATCCTATAAGTAGGTGCACACTAAATTTCTTATCAAGTGTACTGTGATAGAACTGTAAGCAACAATCTGTGCATTGTAAATGACTTAATTTTTCTTTACACGTGAAGATTGTTCTGTCATGTTACATAAAATAATAACATTGAATTGTGATATACTGAAATGTCTGTGCATTACAAATTTAAAAGTGCTTTGGATTACGACACTGTTACTTTCGACGGTTTACACATTTCTGTTGGAGATTTAAAAGCAGCTATCTCACAACAAAAGCGTATCGGAAAAACATCCGACTTTGATCTGCAAATAACTAATGCCCAGACGAAAGAAGGTAAGCTTAAATTTTCAAAAATTATTCAGTTTTGTTCTGAAAAATCGAATTATTTTTGATACATATGATATGATTTTAGTGTATTCGGATGACAATACATTGATACCGAAAAACACATCATTACTGGTGGCTAGAGTACCCCTATCACAGCAGCCTAAGAAACAGTGGGATAGTAGTAATAATCAAGGAGCAACCATCAAAGATGTATCAATTAACAAAGGCTTGGCTGATTTGTCTCGCATGGAAGGCAGTGAGCAAGATAAAATTAATGCTATGATATCTCAGTCCACCTTTGATTATGATCCCAGCAAGTAAGTTTTACAAAGATTATCAGAGTATGTTAAGTAAAAAAAAGTTTATATTTTAAAGATTACTAATTAAGTAATTGCTAATATGGAATTGTCATGAAACAAATTATTTAATCAAATTTTATTAATTTTTAGTTATCAAAAGATTCGCGGTCAAAATCAAAGAGGTGTAGTGCCAAGCAATTATACTTGTTTTAAGTGTCAGAAGAGAGGGCATTGGATTAAAGATTGTCCTATAGCAAATTCTGTAAGTATTATTGTTTATTCACATGTTTTCATTATTACGTGCTGGCCACGGACAATTCGCTATAGCGAAAATTCGCGCGGCGCGACTGGCGGCGCGTCTTGCGAATGAATCAAATGTATGGAAATGTACTGGGCATGCCACGCGCAGCGGCGACCAGCGAGACGACCGGCGAATTTCCCCGAGCGAATCGCGCGGCACGACTAGCGATCGAAACAAATGTATGAGTTATTACGGCGCAGGCCACGGAGTCGAGCGGAGACGCGGCGACTACTCCCGGAGCGAACTTAATTTAAAATAGTTTGTTTTTTTTTCGCGAAAATGGAGACGGAAGCTTTTATTGCAGAAATTCTAGCTAGACCAGCTATTTGGAAGTCTAGCCACCCGCAACATAATTTTTCATCATGCCTATATTTTTCATATTTTTGGTGGAATTCTCCGTCTGTTGTTACAGACGGAGAATTCCATTTCTATTTAATTCGTGTACTCCACTATATCTTCCAAACATTAAATCTTGAGCAAAAAAGCTGCTACTCCAAACAACGTCGAGCTAACTTTGATAAAGCCATCTCGTCTCCTCGACTACACTGGTCGCGGCGGCGAACGCAACTGCCCGTGGCATGCTTACCGCGCCGCGCGAATTGTCGCGCCGCCCGTCGCGCCGTCGGTCGCGCCGCCGGTGTCCGTGGCCAAGGTATTATATTATCCTTTTTAAGTTACTTCAAACCAAACTGTGGTCAATCTCAACAGCCACTAAGTATCAATATTCAAATTGCAATAATTGCTTAAATTATGAATACTATAATAGTATGTATTATATCTTTTGAGAATTGAGTAATTTGGAACTTGAACATGCTATTCAATAAATCTATTTTCTTAGTTGTCTATTCAGATTAAAACTTTCTTATAGATTGTATTAGATAGCTTCTCTTACGCTGTGTAATTATACTACTCTATATTCAATTTTCTCTTCAATCTCATGCTGTGTGTGTATGTGTACCACTTCAATAAATTCAATTTGTAATATTTTCAGGGCGACCCAATAGAAATTAGACGAAGCTCAGGTATACCTCGTAGTTTTATGGTACCAGTGGATGGTCCAAAAGCACCTGGAGCCATGATGACCCCGAGTGGAACTTTTGCTGTCCCAGCAGTGGACCAGTAAGTTTATTTTGCTTTACTATGACTCAGAATACTTATTGCAGTTATTGATTTAAATGTAAGTCTTTGTTTTTTTATTAACATAATATAATTATGATAAATTACTTTTAAAGATGGGATCTACACCACATAGTTGTTGTTCAATAACTCATCAGCTGAATATTATTTATCATTGTTCTATATTAATCTTTTGAATATTTTCACACAAATGTAATTATAATTAATTAGTTATAATGTGCCTTACACTTGTCAATGTTACCATTTTGTTTGCAGTGAGGCATATTTAGCATCGGAGAGTGCTGTTGGTCCTGAAACTCTGCCGAATACACCCGCTGCTCCAGAACCGACTATACCTGATGAACTAATATGTAGCCTCTGCAGAGACTTGCTCACCGATGCTGTTATGATACCATGCTGCGGGAATTCTTTTTGCGATGAATGTATGTTTTCCAACGTTTTTTTTTGCTAAGTTTTTTTTTGTGTAATATAATAATTAGTATAGATTTTGATGCTCCTGAAGATATGAAATTTTCAGTCCAATATATTTATTTAAATATCAGAAACTTAGAATTCTTCTATTAATATACATAATAAATTATGTATTTCTAGGTATTAGAGGTGCTTTATTGGAGTCAGAAGACCATGAATGTCCTGACTGTCGTGAAAAGGAGATAGCACCTACAACTTTGATACCCAATAGGTAAATAGATAAGAATTTTGTATCATATTCATAATTATATTTTATTTTATTTTGTGCTATACATAATTATTGTTATTTTCAGATTCTTAAGAAATTCAGTATCATCATTTCGAAACCAGACTGGTTATAGCCGCAGAGCTCCACATAGACCTTCTGCTGCACCAGCGCGGCCAGCTGTTGGTAAGTAACTGTGAACTTAAATATGAGTAATATATAAATATGTAATTTATGAGATATCATCATAATTTATATATTTTTGTGATTGTGATTATATTTTTTTATAATTACAGCGGAACCACCACCAGTTGGCCCGGGTCCACCATCAAATGGAGCTGTTCAACCAGCACCTCAAAAGTCAAATGGTGATTATCATTATTTATTTCTGTTACTTATATTTATAATTTTATAAATGCATATTCTATAAAAGGTAATGCAAGTACTAACTGATTTGCAGTGTGTACATGTGATATGTGTCTAATACAGAATTACTATTCCAAAGGGCTGTTATGTTATTCTTTCATAATTAACACTTTATTTCCGAATGAAGTGTGTATCGATAACGAAACTAATAAGCGTTGAGAGGGTGTGACGTACAATGTGTGTGATAGAAGCGGTAGAGGAGAAGCCTCCAGAGAGGCGTGAGGGGAAGCGCGAGGGGGCGCGGGGCGGGGACGAGTCGGACGCGTCGGCGGACGACAACATCACCGTCACTGTGCCCCCGGCGCACACGCACCCGCCCCTGGGTCCCCACGGGCCCCCGGGACCCCACGGCCCCGCCCCGCACGGGCCCCCGGGGTACCACGGACCCCCTCCGCACGGGCACCGCGCGCCCTACAACCGAGACGACCGCCAGCACCGATCGCGCTACGGTATTGCATTACGATCAACGTTTTGCATGCTATGTACGCTGTCACCGACCGGCTTGTCTCTCCGCTTTTTACACCACCTACTTGCCTATAAGGCAGTGCATGTTGAAATGTGTGCAGTCGTTTTTTAGTGTGCTAGTTGTATTTTTTTTATTTTTGGTTGCAGTAATATTTTTTTATAATCGTTAATTTAATATAAAAAAAATGGTCTTGCTAGAATTGCATAAATAATATAAATGTATACAGATATACACATAATACATGTTGTATCCAGATATACACATAATCATGTAAAATGTATCCATAATTAATAATAAAAAGAAAATAGAAGTAAGTATGTAGTACATTCAATTTTAACATATTAAATAGAACATAAAATAAATAGTAAAAATGGAAAATTTAAATATATTTTTATGAGAATAGTAATAGTTGAATAGAATGGTGATGGTTTAATTTTGTTTATTAATCAAGCACATAAATAGAGCAAAATGCTTGCTAATAACTTCTTGAACACATTAATAAATAATTTGAGCCTTTATGTCTCTTTATTTTGTTATAATCTTATATATCAATATTTCTTTTGTTATAGGACCATCTAAAAGTCAACCAATGGAAGGCCCTGGAAATGTAAGTAACATTTGTTTCAAGTGTACAGTTTTGTAATTTATTATTTGTATTAATAATTTACAGGCAACAAGCCTATATTTTGTATCCAACTTTTTAAATTGTCTATTTCGTTTCTATCCTAGGCTATCGATTGAACAGCATTGTTAACTGATATTCAATCATTTAAGAATACAGCTTAATAAAAAAAAATTGTAAGCTTAAGTAAGGATTCATATATTTTTAAGATAAACAATTATTTTAGATGTCAAGGAGAGATGAACAAAGAGCAAGCACTCCAACAATCGACGAACGTAGGGATCCGATGTCGTCACAGGTAATGTTTGTCACATTATAATTTTTTTATCTAGATACATTAATTTTAATTTTAATTTATTTAATAATATTAATTTAATATGCTGATCTTATAAATTTTACATTTTAGGTTGTTTACAATCGGGCACCACCGCAATTTATGCCAGGGCTTCCTCCACCGCATTATAATAAGTGAGTTTTTCTTTCGTTCTAATGAATGTCCTCTATGAATATATAATATTATTTTATTTATTATTTTACATGTACGTAATGTAAAGATTAATGAATATTTTAATCGTTTTTTTTAGTCCGCCATATGGGCGACCAATCGGACGTTCTTATGACCGATACCCGGGTCACGATCCGTATCAGCCACCACCGCCCGGTATCAAAGACTCGCCTAATGGGTAAGTTATCATAAATAATATTTTTTCTTCATAAAGGAAATTTCGTTCGAATATAATACTTTGGTCAATAATTCGTTAAAAATCTTTTAAAAGTTGTCTCTTGGAATAGCATTGTTTACATTGGTATCTCGTATCGTGTGTAATGGTTGTCGTGTATTGGTGCAGGCGCAGCGAGGATCCGCTCGAGGCGTTCAATCGCATGATCCGCGAGAAGGAGATGCGCGCAAAGCGGCGCGAGCAGGAGCGGCGGCGGGCGCAGTCCGGCTCGCGCAGCGCGTCCCGCTCGCGCTCCCCCCGCCCCCCGCGGGGCTCGCGCTCCCCCCGGCCCCCGCGCCCCTCGCGCTCCCCGCGCTCGCCCCGCCCCCCGCGCCCGTCCCGCTCGCCGCGCGCCCCGCGTGACTCCCGCTCGCCCCGCTCCCCGCGCTCCCCCCGCGCACGCCCTCGCAGCCGTGGCTCCAGTAGACTACGGTATTCTAGGTTCGTTATAAGTTATTGTTTTTCGCAAGAAATCGTTCTGTTTCATTCCGGCAATGTCGGCTTTCTTGTGCATGTTCCGTCTTTTTATTGCTCAATCTATGTTGATGTTGTATTTTATTATTTTATCGTATTCTCACATTATATTTTCGAATAGTAGTGTTGTTTCTAATCCGCTTGTTATTATCTTTCATTTGTACGTGGAGAAGAGCTACATATTATGGTGTATGGAAATATATAGAATTGAATTGATTTTAAATCATTGCTAATAATTTGCATGCGCTTTAAATACCGTATCAGAGCTTATAAAAATGTTTCCAATTCTATTTGTATTGAGGAATTTTTGAATGGCTATATTATAATCTTATGTTTATTGCAGATCGCGGTCGATATCCCGGGGTCGCTTGCGTCGATCCCCCTGGTCACCTCGACGAAGACGTTCTCGTGACAGATCATTGTCTTTATCTCGGTGAGTTTTGCCTTCATAACTTCGTGAGCGTGATGACGGGGTCCGTGACCACGCTCGCTACATAGTGTGACAAACAAAAAAACTTAAAAAAAATTATTAATAAAGCAAAATCAAGCTTATTTTTTTTTGTATTCATTAAAAGAGACCATAATATAATATATATTTATTTTAATTTTATAAGTTACAATTTTTTACGAAAAGGACGTGGTCTCCAGAATTAAATGCGGATTTCGCGGTGACCAACTGGTATATTTTTATTAACCGACTTCAAAAAAAGGAGGAGGTTATCAATTCGGCCGGTATATACAGGGTGTAATCGTTAAGTGTGCACAGGCGATTATTCCGTTAGTATTGCAGATATCAAAAAACTTTAAACTGATATCGAAAGTACTTAACCTACTGAGTAAAATGGCCATAATACATTTTTTAAAAAATAACGAGAAATATCTAAAAAATTAACTTTAAACCCTCCCATACATTTAGTATGAGATATGAATATCCCATGTACATTTAATATGAAAGATTTTAGCTTTTTCTTTCTTTTTTGGTTTTCTGCTATAATTACTTGGAAAATTTGAAGGGAATTTCATTTAGAAACTGTAAATAGAGCTCCTCATTGTATAACACAATGAGGACGTCACTTCGAAAATCTGCTATGAATACAAAATGTATGGGAAATAAATTGTATGGGAGCGTTTAATGTAACATTTTTGGATATTTCTCTTTTTATTTTTAAAAATTTTATACGGCCATTTTACTCAGTAGGTTAAGTACTTTCGATATCAGTTTAAAGTTTTTTGATATCTGTAATAGTTACGGAATAATCGCCTGTGCACACTTAAGAGGCCCCTTCCCAGTGGCACTATCGTCAACGCGAGCGTGATCGAAAAGCTTGTTGTTTCATCCAGCGCAATGTCAGATAAAGAGGTAATGCGAAAAGACAGAGAAAGAGCGCTTAGAAACTTAGAAACTTACGCCGCGGCCGGTCACTCGCACTCGATTCATTCATGAAAATGATCCGTCGATCGTGAGTAAACAGTAAAACGAGACTCAATAGATGTCTATTGTTCTATGAGTCGCTGTTTCATGTTTGGGCTCTTTGGACCGGTTGTTTGGGCGCTTAGTGGATATCGTACCGCGCGCTATATGATATAGTTATTTAGCTATCTATATTTTCGTAGGTACATTACTCTGAAATGCTGGAGCTTATCAACATAATTTGTTGTTATTTATTTTTAGCACTGGAGGTACTTACCGTACGTGAGCTATTTTTACAACACGGAAAATATTCATACCATACATTACCTTTTTCGTATGCAAGTAGCAGTTATTATGCAAGTAGGTACCTATCTCATGAACGAACAAAGAAATTCAGACAGATTTTCGAAAAATATTTGTAATAAAAAACTGCGTAGGTAGGTACCCCACAAAGAGTCTGCCACTTCGCTGTAAATTCACTCAAGTTTCACTTGGCTTAGCTTTTTATATATAATAATAATAATAATAAAGCTCATTTATTCCGTGAAAAAATCAAAATTTACATTTCAAATGTTTTGTTAGTTGTTAGTTTAACTTAATCTATTTTAGTATCTAATGTTAGTTTTATTTTTCTTATTTCCACGGACCCATCATACATCTAC
The DNA here is from genome assembly GCF_061535455.1 of Colias philodice. Classification (NCBI taxonomy): domain Eukaryota; kingdom Metazoa; phylum Arthropoda; class Insecta; order Lepidoptera; family Pieridae; genus Colias; species Colias philodice. Next base: position 5,842,850 of record NC_143093.1, read on the forward strand.
TCTCATAGTGTAAGCAGAATACGGTTAGAAAACAAAGGAGAAGAGATACAAATCGGACGAGGAGTTAGACAAGGCGACCCCTTATCACCAAAGCTGTTCATCGCAGTATTGGAGGATGTCTTCCAGAGTATTGACTGGAAAAACAAAGGGCTGTGGATTTCAGGCCGATATCTTAGTCATCTAAGATTTGCAGATGACATAGTTCTATTTGCCAACTCAGCCAACGAACTAGAACAAATGTTACAACTGTTATCGAACTCCAGCCAGGAAGTAGGCCTACATATGAACCTTCAAAAAACTAAAATAATGACCAATTCTCGAACTAAACTAATACAAATATCCGGTAATCAAATAGAATATGTTAACAACTACATATATCTAGGAAAGCTAGTATCATTTAACGAAAACTGTAATGAAGAAGAAGTTGATAGAAGAATTAATGGGACGTGGAAGAAATTTTGGGCTCAAAAAGAAATTTTAAAAGGAGACTACCACATAGGATTGAAGAGAATAGTGATGGATACCTGTATTTTACCTAGTTTGACATACGGGAGCCAGACATGGACATATACAAAGAAAATTAAAAACAAAATTACCACATGCCAACGTTCAATGGAACGAAGTATATTAAAAATAAAAAAAATACAGAAGATTAGAAGCAAAGACATAAGAAATAAAACTAAACTAACAGATGCTCTCCGCCAAGCTCTACATCTCAAATGGCAATGGGCGGGTCACATATCGAGATATACAGATAACAGATGGACATTACTGACAACTAAATGGGCAGGACCAACAGGAAAAAGGAAAAAAGGTAAACCAAGAAAGCGATGGGCTGATGATTTAATAGAAACGGTGGGCAAAAACTGGATGAAAATTTCACAGGATAGGATTACATGGAAGAGGAGAGAGGAGGCTTTTACCCAATAAGCTTTTTATATATACGGCATGAAAAGAAAATAATAGAAACCTAATTAGTCCGTCAGTTAGATAATTTTATTTTTCTTTTGTATATAAACCAATATACATGTGACGTCACAATTTTGTACGATTTGTACAAAATAGCAATTTTATATATACCTACACGAACAATTTTAAAAACGAAAAGGACTAAAATTTACGAAAAAACCTAATATGAACCTTTATAAGATCAACCTTGCAACGGTGTAATAATAATCTGCTCTAACGTGTAGGTAGGTTTGTGATATTCACAAAACTCATGAAATGTACTCAATAATACTTATACCTATATAGGTAGTTTGATCTAACGTAATAAAGTAATAGTGCAATCTTCGGTCGTTTTCTGTATATATATATACCTACCTTCCTAATACTGTAACAATATGATGTTATACGGCATGAAAAGAAAATAATAGAAACCTAAGTAGTCCGTCAGTTAGATATTTTTTTTTCTTTTGTATATAAACCAATATAGTTACATGTTTATATTGTAAAAAAACTAAGATAGATTTTATGTAAATTAATTTCGTGCATCCTGTTTGCAACAATCTAAAATAGAAAATTACCTGCGTGAGTACTTAGAGTAGGTTCCTTCGAGCCGAGAGACGTAAACGCTTTTTATTACCTTTACGGTAATTTGGCTGAGTGTTATCTGTAAAAATCAGTAGATAAGTAGGTATTTTAGGTAACATCGATCTATTGTTGTTTGAAAAATGTGTCTGTGATCTGTCCCACACACATACAATACGATACAGATAGAAGGCAAGCTAATAGGTACATAACTATCTAATGTATGTTACTGTGTAAGTAGTTGGTATATTTATATTTAGCTATGTCCCTACTTGGGTCTTGTATAATTATGTGAAAAAATCGACTTACCCATTTTTCAAAACGATGTTTCGTTTTTCACAATACAAGTCTATAATCTATATACGTATATATTATACTAACAGTCTGTCCCGGTCCCGGCTTCGCCCGTGGTACATATTTACGTTTTCACCACATAAGAACCATCCTCGTACTTCAAGGAATATAATAAAAAAAGAATTATCGAGATCGGTTCAGCTGTTCACACGTGATGCCGTGACAACGCGACACGGGTTTCATTTTTATATATGTAATACAAGCTGCTCCGCGCCGTTTCACCCCCGTGGCTTCACTCCTGTGGGTCGTAGCGTGATGATGCCTATAACCTTCCTCGATAAATGGGCTATCTAACACCGAAATAATTTTTCAAATCGGACCAGTAGTTCCCGAGATTAGCGCGTTCAAACAAACAAACAAACTCTTCAGCTTTATAATATTAGTATAGATAAAAATGAAACCCGTTTTGCGTTGTCACGGCATCACGCGTGAACGGGTGGACCAATTTCGATAATTCTTTTTTTATTATATTCTTTGAAGTACGAGGATGGTTCTTATGTAGAGAAAACGTAAATATGTTGTATGCCACGGGCGAAGCCGGGGCGGACCGCTAGTAGGTAATAAGTTAACTCGCCGTCTATTTCCTTATCACAAGAAAATCGGTGTCCGTATTCACTAGTGCCAGGTTCGTTTCAGAATATAAATCAATTGAGTATTTGAATAAAAAAAAATTATTGATTTTTTTTATGTATTTTGAAACTTTATTATTAATAATATTGATATTTAATGCAAATAACTTCAAAAAATTTTTTTTCCGTTAATTATAAGCAATTAAAAATTGATGAAATTTAAATTAGAATCACGTGACTACAAACGCGCCATGACTGGTCACCATAGATTGTGACGTCATAATGTTATAGCTATTAACTGCAGTACATATCGTTTACGGCTATTACACGTGACTAGACAATAATATTGAAAATTTATTGCTAAGATACGATTTGTTTGTTGGTTCCGAATTAGTTAGTTAGTTACGAAAATAATATTCTTGATGTTGATATTATTCCATTGAAAAGTTACATTTGGGGTTGCATTTTTTAGAGGACGCAATTTTATTTTTTTAATGTGTAGGGGGGTTCAGTGTGAAGCTATCACCAAGTTTGTGGGGTCGCCACCCTTGTCCTACGGCCGCCATCTTGAAAATAGCGGTTGATATGGTTTTTACGTGGTTTTTACGATATATCTCTTTAACTATTTATTTGATAAAAAAAATTGTTAACATTGTTTGTTGCAAATTAAATTCTCTACAACTTTGGTCCAGTAACTTTTTGTCGTAGAACTATAAATAAAAAAGTTATAAGCGAAAATGTTCAGAAATTAGAGATATTTATATTTTTCAATAAAACTTTTTTTTATCATTTTACGAAGAAATGATATCAGACCATTATTGTAGATTGTTTTTTGAGGAACAACTTTTATATACAACATTTTTTCATTAAGTAAATAGCTAAGATTTTACAGCGCTCCGAAGTGACTACTATTTTTCAGTACTCTTAACTATACAGTATACATATATTATGTGTGTACTAATAATAATTTGTCATCAGTAATTGTTTTTAATATTTTTAATAATTAATAATTAATTTTGCAATATTATTAATAATTAATTATTGACTGAACTGACTTGAAGTCTGGAAGCGCGGTTTTATACGTCGAAAAGCAGGGCTGAAATGTTCTGCAGTGTGCTTCCATTGTTCTGGAGTCTGGGAAAAGAGCCAATAGCCATTATATGTATAGTTAGGAGTAGATAAAAATAGTACTCACTTCAGAGCGCTGTAAAACCTTAGCTGTTGACGTAATGAAAAAATGTTGTATATAAAAGTTGTTCCTCGAAAAACAATCTACAAGAATGGTCTGATATCATTTCTTCGTAAAATGATAAAAAAAAAAGTTTTATTGAAAAATATAAAAAGCTCTAATTTCTGAACGTTTTGGCTTATAACTTTTTTATTTATAGTTCTACGACAAAAAGTTACTGGACAAAAGTTGTAGAAAATTTAAATTGCAACAAATAATGCTAACAATTTTTTTTTTCAGATAAATAGTTTAAGAGATATATCGTAAAAACCATTTCAACCGCTATTTTCAAGATGGCGGCCGTGGGACAAGGGTGGCAACCCCACAAACTTGGTTTTAGCTACTCACTGACCCCCCCTACACATCAAAAACATAAAATTGCGTCCTCTAAAAAATGCAAGGTTATAGGCCTAAAAATGTAACATTTCAATGGAGTAATACAATTTATGATCACCGATTTTTGTCAGGAGTTGCCTTTGTAGTATTCGTACATAATGGTACAAAACGATAACTTTTGAGGTTCGCCATTTTTAATATAAATTTAAATAATATAATTAACAATTAATATCTTAATATATATAAATCTCGTGTCACAATGTTTGTCCTCAATGGACTCCTAAACCACTTAACCGATTATAATAAAATTCGCACACCATGTGCAGTTCGATCCAACTTGAGAGATAGGATAGTTTAAACATGTAGGTACCACGGGCGAAGCCGGGGCGGACCGCTAGTAATTAATATGTAATTTAATAATGACAACAAAATTAAATAGATCAAAACACTGTATTTATTATTATTATTAACACGCTTTTATTAGCTTCACCTGTATCTGTATGTTTGTATGTAACCGACTCCTTTCGAAGTTTCGACTCGATTTTGACCCACTTAAAACCGACGGATTTTGTTCAAATTTTGAACACTTATCAAGGTCCGATGACAATACAATAATATCATAAATTTATCCTTTTATCCTGATAAGGATCGCCAGGATCAGCTTAAAACATATGTTTGTAAGTAACCAATTCTCCTTTCGATTCGATTTAAACCCACTATAAACCGACGGATTTAATTTAAATTTGTATACTTATAAAAACCCGGTAACAATACAATAATTTCATGAATTTATCTTATTATCCTGTTTAGTTTTTCAAACTATATTTATTTTTCTATCAACTGCAATGAGTGAAAACTAACATTATGACGTCACACGCGCTCGGGTGACGCTTCGGGAGTTGTCGGCGTGTCTTCGGTACTGGATTCAAAGACTAATTTTTATTTTGAAATAACTTTTGAATTATTGCAAAAAAAATAAAAATAAAAACAGTTTTGTTATAAAACTAATATATAATCTTTCCATTTATCACAAAAAAAAATTTCATTCAAATACTCAATTATCCTTTCGAAAGCAAAATCATTGTCCGGTGTGCAAAATAAAATCGTTCGTACCTAGTAAGTAAAACAGAATTCACTAAAAATAACACGCAACCACATGAGTAGAAAGACGGAACAGAGACTAAGCTTCTTAAGAACGTGCAAAATTGTTACCTATTTTGGTAGGGTTGTCACAATAGGTTAAGACAAATTAAACAAAACTACCTACTACAACCCAACCTGGGTGGGTTGGGTTGTAGTAGGTAGGTATGTACACACTTACAATACATACATACATACTTACAAATGCTAAACTTGTAATAATAATGAAAGGTAAAAACACACCGTGTACAATTCTCTTCTTATTAAAAAAGGACCTAATAAAATAAACGCAAGTAGGTACTTACTTGAAAAAGTAATAATCAAAATATTTACTCACCTATTGTACTCCTTGGGATTGTTGAAGTATGATATATTTTAGTTTTTCTACTATTATTCATACACACAGTACAATCAACAACCATTTTTGACAATGAAATATTACGTTTTATATTAAAATATTCAAACTTGCAAGTTGCAACTAATAAAACAAACAACGTGCGTCGTATCAACCCTGAGTCTGTCCTCTGCCTGTGCAAGCGCAAACCGGTTTTTTCCAGAATCGCTGCGTACGCGACAAGCGGCCAGAGTCACACACACATGCCCCGCGTGCTTGTAGTAGTGCAATCGATTCTCGCGTTTGTTTGAAGCTTAGTCTCTGTTCCGTCTTTCTACTCATGTGACGCAACTGCACAATTTACGTACCTATGCACATTCAACAAACTCAATACCTACTAACAATTCCCGAAGAACGAGCCGAACGCCTTTCAACTCCTGCGTCTCACCCTGCACGGCTCGTCCCCCGCATACTTCTTACCGCTACGCAACAAGCAGTTGAGAGCGCGATAACATTGAATGATAAATAGTGTGCGGAAATTTTATAAAACTTGTTTCAAGAAAAACGTGATTATTAGTAAGCCTTACAAGTTTGTTAAAAAAATGTTTGACATTTAGAATCTCCATTACATTTGCAAGGTTTAAAACCAAATAATTTTTTTACTGGTACAATTAATAAGTACAATAAAAACGCCTGAAATTCAGATAAAATTCGTGCAAAAAGCAGATTTTTGGCGGCTTATACTGCATCTGTTTTTCCAAATTTTGAGTTCGCGTTTTATTATAAACCTAGGTATAGTTTAGAGGATACCATTTAGTGAAAAAAATTCAAAGAAAGATCCTAAACAACGCCATAATCACGTAAGAGCGTTTGTATGGAGAGATGGACGGGTTGGCCGCTCTTAACGATTACACCCTGTATATTTAGGCTCGTTTGATTCGTGTCGAAAAATACACCAAAATATGTATAAATTGTACAATATAGATGGAACGCCCAATTAAGAATGGAGCTATATTTTTTAGGTACAATCAATGACCAACCATGATATAAAGTGTAATATAAACATAAATAGCGCTAATAGTTTCGAAACAAAGATTTATTAAGGAAAAGCCATAGATGACGTAATATGTATATGATTCATTGCAGTACACCATCCCCGCGGCGCCGCATCCGCTCGCCGATCCGCTACCGCTCCGCGCTGCGGTCGCCGGGCGGGCGCTCCCCGCTGCGCTCGGTGGTGCGCACGCCGCTCCGCTCGCCGCTGCGCTCCCCACTGCGCTCCCCGCTCCGCTCGCCGCTGCGTTCCCCCCCGCGAGCGTTGCCGCCTCACTCGCCGCTGCGCTCCCCGCTACGTGGCCCGCTGCGCTCGCCGCCGAGGACTATGTCGCCGCACAGGTGAGACGCAATGTCCAGAAGCTTAGCTACAATGTGGATACTAATGTCATCTTGCGCATATACAATCAGCGCATCAACTCGTACCTGCCTATAGCCTGATCAAAAAGATTGAATAGTATTTGTGTAAACTACTTTGGTGTCTTTATTCTGATACTGAAAGTGAGTAACACTTTGATTTTGTGATCCATTTTTAGCACTGAAAGGTATATAATTCGAATCTGTTCTGTTGACTCCTGAAGTCCCTGAAAAATGTCTGATTGCAAATATTAATTTCAATAAAATGTTTGCAGATTTGCCGGAGTGTACGACGAACTATTGTCGCCGCCGCGTCGTAGTGTAGAGCCGTCGTTCGGAGCCAGGTACGATAGTAACAGTTTACATTGTGTCCGCACGCGTAAGCCTGCCGCTATGAAAACGATTCTTGAGTTTCACGTTATCGGATTGAACCTGCGTTTACAATACCAGTGCTCCCATACGTATACATGCGAACGGTACGATTCAATGGTTTTAACATTTCCTTCGAGTATTCTAAGCGAATTGATTCTGTTGTATGTACTTGTAAATATTTTATTGTACTTTTATCTCGTATATAAATATCGAGGAAGGGTGAGTATGGTAGATTGTGCGCCGGTTAACGTTCCTGTTCGTCAAAACGACGTGGTTACTGCGAAGCTGTCTAGTATACTACATGAGAAGTTGTACATCTATAGTAATCAAGATTTTTAAAATAAGTTGTTGTTTTTGTATATTTTATTGTGTTATGTACAATATTCATAATAATACATTTCAAACTTATTTAACTGTGATATTTTTGTTTGATATTGTAGTAAATTTATTCTAGTCATGTAAAAAAAGGCCAAATTATAAGGAAAAATTAGAATAATACTCTTTTAAAAAATATAAAAATAGCGAAAGTTAAGTGTCTCTTGTCTAAGCAGCGGATATGATAATTAAGATCCTTACATGATTATGTTGGTCGTTGTTGCAAAAAATGCCGAGAGAAATGCACTGTAATGGACTGCCATGCATCTAGATGGTTATGATGATAATATTCACTCGGCAGCTTCGATCAGGTCGAAAACTTCCACAGAATACTCCTCATCCCAAAATGAAATTTTTAATACGTTATATTTATGTATAAAAGTCACTCAAAAATAAAATAAACGTCATTGTATCGCTATGTAGTCTGTACACATAAGGATGTCATTTTTGGGATTTTTTTTAAATTTCAATCCTTTTACAAACATTTTAGGATTAACAGGAGACTATTTACATAATATTTGTTTTGGAGAATAGGTGGAACACTTTTTTTTGTTTTTATAATCTGTAAAAAAGCTATATAATGTAGATTGTAGAGTATGAATTCGAGACTCTATTGCTTTATAATTTGGCTACTTGTTATTCTATGTTATATCAAATAAGATGTCTATATTTAAACTTGAATGTTATGATAGTTTAAAAATGTGTAATAATTTGATATTTATTTTTATTATTATTTTTAATTCATCAGTATTTATGGCCCTTGATTCGTTTTATATACTTACGAAGCTAAGGACGAGTTCTCAAATCTGATATGCGGTTTCAGGAAGTTTTATGTTTTATGTACATAATTTTGTTTCTTAAAAAATAAGCAAGTAAAAAACACGGAAAAAATATTCACCAAAAAGTTGCAAATAAACTCGGCGTTGAGCACTTTTTCTGTAATGGGTATAAAATCTTAAACTCGCGTCAGGACACGTGACCTGATCGAAAAAGCGTAAGACGGATACAATTCCAAAATATCAAACATGCAAAATATCAAACATATTTAAACGTTGAGTTTAAATATCAAGTTTTCACTTCTGCCGGCACTCCCGGAGTGCAACCCGTCTTTTTTTTTTTTGCTTGTGCACGTGTTTTGAGAACGCGTCCTCAAATAACATTCATGATGAGACTAATGTATCCAATAAGGCTGTGGACTTTGTATCTTCAATAATTATTTGTATCACGGTGCATTTACACCAAACGAACAGAGAACTAGACCAAGAGCATTATTTCGTTATCTTTCAGTGTGAATGAAATCTCGTATTCCGTATTATTCATTATTAGACCATTGCATAGAATCTTGTCAACGCACTAAGAACAACGCAAGATTGCTCTACGTCCGTTTACAATAAAAGAATTTGACATAGTGGGGTGAGAATGAGCATTCGCTCGTTTGATGTAAATGCACCCTCAAGGTACAATGTTAATGTCGCGGGCTTCAAACCATAGGGGCGTATCAACAAAATCCCTACTTTTCAGGAGACGAAAAAAACTTAAAAACTCAACATGTAGCTATGAAAATACTTCTGTATATGTATATGTGAAATGCTTAATTTATTTGTAACTTTTTCTAAGTTCTCAATAATGCACATACGTCTATTTGGTTTGATATAGTAAGACAAATCTTTTCTTATTTTTTCTCAAAAAACGCTTTGAAAGAATGGACGTGTAATACAAAATCTTATTATTCAATGTGGTAGGAAAAAAACATAAGCATTTTCTACCAGTATCGTGAAATGGTACATTGGTATAACTTTTCATGCGACTAAATCCACTATTTCCTATTTTTTCTGAGGTTATACGTCCATTTGGCTTGGCAAAAAAGAAAAAATACTATATTCCAGGACAGATGTATGAATTTATTTAAGGTTAGTTTCAAAGTATGAGAAGTAAAAGAAGTATACTCAAAAAAGTTCAAAAAGCTTTATTTAAAAAAAAACTTCAAAATATAACAATTTATACAATTTTAAAGTGTATCAAGAAAACTTTTACTGAACAAAACAGAGCTTACTGAACAGTCTTATTTTCTATTTAAATTTTTTCTTCTTATAAAATTCTTATGTCTATGACCTAGGTTTTCAAAACAGCACAATTTTTGATATCTAATTTTATAGTTTAGTTTACCTATCTACATATTATAATTTTCTTAGAAAACATTTAGTTAATTATAAGTATATCAGCGACATGCTTTAGTAATACCAACTACACAAATAGCTATGAAATATAATATAAAAATAATTAACTATGTATTTAAGAGATCAACAACTTGGTTGCCAATTTTTTTCTAGTCTTCTTTCCCTGTCTCTTTTTGGTAACGTAAAATGTATTAAAACTTATTATAACAGAGAAAAACAATTAATGTACCTATTTCACTCTAATCCTGAGCTTTATAATGGTAAAAACTTAAAAAACTATACTTTGTTACTATCAAATACACATCAGTTCTTTTTTCCTGACCGGCGTCTCAAGTATGAGGCTAATGAGGCTCAGACAGTTACAATTCGTCATCATCATTTTGAGGCAGGAGGCTTCATCTTTTCCAACGGTCTTGAATTCACCGGCAGATTCTGGTAAGTAATAAAAGTGATGATTTTTTGGTATCGTTCCATCCTTACACATCCATCAGATCTGAATGTTTTACTCTTTTTCGCAAAATTTTTTCAGGATAAAGCTTTGCCAGACAAGTATTATGTCCCGATCTTTTTGATCTCTCCTTTAATTTTACCTCTTTGAATAATTCTTCCCAGTATTCTCATTTGAAAATCAATGAATTTGAAAAATCTTTGATCAATTGTAACCATCTCACATGAGCCCAGTGCAAAGGAGTTCCATCCGTGGCTTTGATTTTGTTTGGAAAAATATTATTGCCAATTGCTTTGAAATCCAAAAAATCTGTATGTTCCATAACCTGAACATTGTATGGTTTATCTTTACGGGCTAGCCGTATTACATTTTGCCAGTCATCAGGGGTATAGATTTTAGCATATTTAGACGCTCGTTCTATTGTTGAATGCATGTTGTCACACTCTATATTTCATGGATATGGATTTTTTTAGGAATACATAGAAATCGTAATCTTGCACCCACCCTCACCAATTTGCTGTGCCAATGGATCCAGTAGATCTATTGCGTATGAAGTGATCATTAAATATTTTTCTAGGGAAGATGATCATCGGGGGTATGTGAGCGCCAAGGGCATTTCCTGCTAGGGCTAATAGTTACCAATGTTCTCCTCTCTGCGGTAGTCATAGCACTCACTTGTTTCTGTCCTCGTCGTACAATGACGCGGTCTGGATTTTGAACAGCTGTGATTCCAGATTCGTCCATGTTCCATATGTCTTTCCATTGCAACTGGTATTTGTCAACAACCGTGGATTTTGAAAAAAAAAAAAGATGCACATTGTTCTATTAAAACTTGTAGCTAGAGCGATACTTGTTAATTTAGACAATCTTAGATAAAGAACAGGATGACGTTTCATAAATTATCGAAACCAAACCTCTCCAGCCATTTGATTCTTTGTCCAAACGGAAATGACGGAATGTTTTAATTACATTCCACAGCCAACTTAACTTAAACTTGCTTAACTTTGTATTGGAGATTTAACCCCATCAAGTATGATGTATTAAGTTTTTCGGTAACAGTTTTAGATCTATTGAAATCAATTGTAGCTGCAAGAAACGACGAAGATTTAGGACGGTTACTAGAACCGTTGGACTTCATCACACGCGACACTGTCATGCGTGCAAAGCAAAAAGGATGTCTTCTTCTTTAACATCATTTTTATAACTTTCCCTATTTGTTTATCATTTTTCATGAAGATTTTCATTTTTCTTTTGGGGAACACACTGAATCTCAATATTGTTGGCCCGAGCCTATGTATAATGAAGGGATTGCAAGCTTTTCGTCTGGCGGTCTCCACGGATTGTGGTTTTTTTAAGGAAAGATTGTTTCTGCATTACATTGCATTGCATCCACATTCTTTCTAATCTTCTCCAATACTTTTTCTCCCGTTTCCTGTTCGTCCTTGGAGGACACCATAACCGAATGCAAAGCCCTTGTTCCGGGGAGCGTATTGCCAAACTGTATACTGACCCAGACGCCCATAGTCTGTACTGAACTACGTCGCGCTCATTGAAAATTGGAGCAAAGTATATACGAGCTCAGACCAATCTGAGTAGGTATGCACTTTGCTCGCTTGTATGTAAAGCAAACTGTGACATGCGAATATCTGTAACTACCTATACAATGTGTTTAATAATTTCCCGTATATTTTTGTTATGTTGTTGTGTGTGGTTGTTATACCTATCCGTGAAACTGAACAACTTTCCCTAAAACATACCTATTGTGAATTATTTTGGGTTATAACGAAAGAAAACCCGTTGTACGAGTAAGTATTTTGAAAAATTTGAACTGTAAAAATTTGAACTGTAACAATTATAGGTACAGGCTGTTAAAAAAATGTAAGTGTTTCCAATGACAGTTTTTATTAATTTTTCATAAGAAAGATGTACTGACTGACACAATAAATTGTACCTATTTGTAATCGATGTTCACTGAAAATAATAAAGGGTTCCTTCAATCAACAACAAACAAATAAATTAATGAATCAAGAACAGAAAAATGTCATAATTACTATTTTTGTTTTTTGCCTGTATTGTAACATCGAATTTTGGCTTTTACTACATTTCTTACTAAAGGGGTCACAGATATTGAAAAATAAAGTGTCTTTAATACATAAATTTGTGTAATCATGTATAATCATAATTAAAGTAAATGTAATCATTAATCAACTACAACTACCACATTAACCATCAATCTTTTCAATGTTTCTTTGCATTCGGCTGATTTTTATTAATATTTTCTGATAAATTATGTTTTCGTTTTTTAGTTACGTCTCTGCCACTCTGTATACGTCCTTTTCCTTTAGTTATTCCTCCTTGCAATAGAAGTTGGCTGAACACCAATTTTTTTTGATCTACAATATTTAACTCTTTGTGCAAAGAAGTTTTTGGCTTGTTCCGAGGTTTCAATATCACTTAAAACTTTGTTTAATTTTCTAAGTGACATTAAGTTGCTGGGAGATGAGTCAGTTTGTAGTATATCAGCCAAGCGATCACATTGTTGTTTCACTGTATTTATTTCCTTTCTTATCTTTCTCTCATTTTCTTGAGAATTTTCTACTGGTATAATAACGATATCAGACGAATTCATTAGTGTGGGTTGGACTGAAGAGCTGGCTAAAACCTCCTCGAAAGAATTGTTACCACTGCTTAAGTCGACGCTAGAATAGAAGTCCCCTGATGGTGTTTCATTTCTTAACGCCAGTTCTGCAAAGCTTTTCCTATCTTGCGATGTTATACGTGGTGATGTTTTGAAAATACGTTTACAGTATCTTCCACTGGAGCTTTCAGGGCATTCACAACATGCAATGTCTACAGATACCGTGTACGATTGTTTAGGGTCCTTTTCCGATTGCACTTTGTATTCGTAGTGTGCAAAATCTAAAAGACGTAACTTGTGGTAGTTCTCAAAACTTTCCGTCATAAACTTTACCAGTGCGCAACTGTTGAAAACCTTCGACCTTTGCAACACTACATCCTTGAATATTCGAATAGAGGCTTCCACATAATTGTTTGTTTTGTTACCTCTAGTCATCAAGTCATTTCTGTAACACAGGCACCATTCTTTTCGTCTGGCCCATATATTGGTAAAATATTCAGTCAGCATAGTATTTGCTTTAACAATATGGTTCGATAACAATTTAGCAAAGTTTTCGGACGCCGATTCTTCACTTTCAGCATAAAGTACATCTTGAAAAGCTTTCATCACAACTTTTCTATTTTCTTTTGCAACTTTATGTTCAGAAAGCCATAGCCATCGCCAAACTGCTTGACAGATATGGAAGTGACAGAGTAATAAATTCGCTTGAGGGAAAACACATTTTAGAGCATTACGTTCCGCTTCGCTGTCGTCGGTCATTATAAAAGGTGGTTGAAATTTTCTTGCTGAATCGTTTTCTAAAGCTTCTTTAACAGACATAAAGGCAAGAGTATAATTGGCTTCTGTATCAGCGGTGTGTAAAACACAACCAATGGGAACTGCACCAATTTTTAGAGATGCAAATATGAATGTCACTCGCGTTGATACCTGGTCACAGGAACTGCTGGAATCTATGTACACCATTTCATCGGAAAATCCTTTTAAAAATAATCTCTTCATAATTGGAGTTATTATGACGATCACCATAGGATCTTCTTTAATCAGTACATGAATTCCTTTATCAGTAAAGGAAGCCAATTGGTTTTTCAAGACGGTAATAACATCGCGATCTGAACGTCCACCTAAATTTGTTTTACGCCATTTATCGTATAAATATCTAATATGACGATATGTAGGATTTTTTTGAGCATAAGCGACAGTTTGACTACCTTCAGAATTTAACACGATCATCTCATGATAGTGCTTCGCAATGGTGGGGGTCATACCTTGCTCGAAGTATTCATGGAACTGTCTTTCCACGGCTGGATCGCATCGTAAATACTTGTAAGCAGACGCAACGTGGATTTTATGCGAATGGTTAAAACAAATGTCAATAATAGTGTTTAATCCTTGTTTCAAAAAGGCGTCGTTTTTAATTGTATTTCTGTTAGTTTTCTTAAATAGGAAGTTTACTGAAGCTTTGCATTGAAAATTTCTTGATTTACCATGTTTTTTATTGAATGATGAATGCTGACAACCATACTGTTTACGGAATTCATATCGCTTCACAGTAGGAGTTCGCTTGACAATCCAATTTGTGTTCGAAAACTTGGAGAATTGTTGAACAAAACGCTTGCACTGTTCGCGCGGCGAATCGTTCTGCAGTGATGGCAGTTTGCACTGAATTTTTGCGTTAAATGTCTCATTATTCACATAATTGCTTTGTAAAATCGTAAATTCTATACACTGCTTCGCTAAGAATGTTTTTAATTTCACATGTTTGAACACTCGATTGGCAAGTAATTGTTTTATTTGTGAAAGAATAACCTTGACACGTGCGTAATTGCTAATTTGGTCACGAACACTGACAAAAAGGCGTCAAGGTCGCAAGCGGCGCAAGTTTTAGAAGACAAGGCAGGCATGATAGCGCGCCGCGCGGGAATAAAAGAGATAAGATATGTCTGCACTCGCATGCATTTTGCTCTAAATTATCGATGCCATATTACATACTACACCAGACGCCGAAAAGTATGGACGTCTGGACTCGTATGTATTTTGCTCAAGTATTTTAAAGCAAAATGTATTTCGATTCAGACACGCTCTGAATAGGTATACAGTTTGCTCTTCAACTATAAAGGCAAACTGCGATCGAACTCAGAGCAACCCCGGTCTGGGTCAGTATACAGTTTGGCAATACGCTTCCGGGGAGCCCCTCAGCAACTCCTCTCGAAGCAACGGCCGCGTAACTTGTCGTTTTGGCGACAGTCATGTTGCTCTCTAACAACGAGCTCAGCCTTACCAATCTCACCTCACTCTCTTTCATAATTCCGCTCATCTCTTCCATCTTTTTCGTCATTTCTTTCATACTGTCTTTCATGCTTTCATGTAATTGTTATTTTCTTCCACCAGTGCTTGGTCAAGTATCGTCGAATTTGCGTGGGACGGCTGGGGTGATGTAAAGGGTCCCTCCCCTGCCCTCCGCCGCTCCCAGTCCTAGCACTGGTGAACTTTATATCTTGTTCTTTAATTATCTGGTAGAGCCTGTCTAACGCTGCGATGACTCCCTCTTTTCTTTCTACTTTGAAATTTCGGGAGTCTCTTATGTGACTTTTCGCTTTTAATAGACAGGCTCTAATCAAAAATATGGATGTTGGAGGTGGGCTTCCCTCCTTGTCTTCGGCTTGTCTCTTACTTATGACTACTTTCTTTTTAAAAACTTGAGGCTCTCGGGTGCGGGGTGAATCAATAGTGTTCAGAGCCTCTAGTTTATCAATGCTTTTTGGCATTGCGGATGCCTCAGCTTTTGTTCGGGCCCTGCTCAGGTCACTTGGCAACGTGGGACTTGTACGTTTTTGGGGTGTGTGGAACATCGTCGTCAATTATGTTAAAGAATTAAAAAACACCTAATGTAAACAGTTTCTCCACTATTGGATATTTTTATATGTCATACTCATACACTTGTACCAGACTTTCGTAAATACAAATTGGTTAAATGTGGCCTTTGTTAATCTTTCATTGGGGTTTTCGTACAAAAAGTTTAAGACAGCTTCATCCCAGTGGTGTTCGAAAGACTTGTTTACAGACTTATCCAACGGTTGTAGTTCGTGTGTGGTGTTAGAGGGGATGCAATATAAAACTATATCATTTTTCTCAGCTTCATCAAGTGCTTCTATTGATAGGTGACATTTAACACCATCGAAGATCAGCAAACATTTTCCAACAATCTTGAATTTTGCTAGGTGCTTAATGAATTTGACAAACAAGTCTGACGTCATGCTCCCCTTTGGAGCCATTTTTACTAATGTTCCATTTGGGACATTTTTCTTTAAATCAGGTCTTTTCCTTTGTCCTTTGAACAATATCATCGGTGGGATTGCCCTACCGACGGCATTTACACACATCGCTATCGTGACGTTTTCAGCGTGTTCGGGAGCAATGAGGTGAATTCTCTTACTACCCTTTTCAGCTAAATCGGTGTGCTGGTTATGTACTGTTATACGACAACCTTTCTCATCCATATTGTAAAGCCTCTCAGGATGTTCTCGGATTTCTAAATCATCCTATAACTTTTCTACTACTTCAAAATGTTGTTGCACAATAGCTTTGTTTAACTTTTGTGCTCTGGCTGGATTCATTATCTGTGGTTTCCTTTTGATAATTGACGGATTCCGTTTTAAAAAAGATCTGAGCTAATCTATCCCAGCAGTTCTTTTTTATATCAATAATCCAAGAAATAACTCGAAAACAACTGAAAATTTACAGTTTCGTTAGAAGAAATTTTTATAACAGCCGGTGCACGTCTAACGCTCTTGAAACGAAAGCTGCTACTGGCAAAGATGGTGACTCCAGACTTACGCAACCGCGCTAGGCGCGTTCGTATTGGTGCAATTCATGTGTGCGTGATGTACGATGCGGGTCTATTGAATATAAGTGGGTTTTTTGAAGTTCGGGCGTTATTTAACAGAGGACGTTAATTGACACACCTACCTTAGAGCTAGCGCACACGAGCAACTTTGTCTCCGCAACTATTTTGTCTCTCCCGTCAATTTGTATGGGGAGTTGCGTCGCTACGTGCACGCACTTTCATACTAGCCCATGGGTGGAGAGACAAAATAGTTGCGGAGACAAAATAGTTGCGGAGACAAAGTTGCTCGTGCGCGCTTGCTCTTATATCAATGTTTAAAAAATGAGTGATAGCTAAAAAATATTTTTATAATATGCATTCTCGATTTCAGAATCAAATAAAGAATATTATAATCACAAATGCGTTGTTAACCTTTAAAAAGACAAGCTATTGTAGAGTAAGAAATAGAAAATAAAATTTTAATTTAATTTAGGTTAAATGTTTGCAACTAGAACATATTAATTTAACTCATTATCTGAATTTTATAATTTGCTGTCGTAAGGGCTTTTATAACGAATAAATAATAATTTTTACATTGAATGATTAGTGTTACCTTGTCAGCTTGTAAAACAGCTTAATGTTTCCTTTCCATATGCTGTTTCAAGTTTGTAGTGTTACTACACGTTTTTAATGCTTTTGGACAATATTTACATTGTGCAGTGGCTTCATCTTTATTTATTACAAAATACTTTCGCCAGCAACTAGGAGTTTTACTAGTGGAAAACATTTTTATGGTTAACGACGATTATTTTGACACTTCAAAAGTCAAAACTTCAAAGATTGTTTTTTTTTGAATATTCAATGGCCTGGTTACGAGACCTTTAAGCCAATTCTTATTTTTTATCACAAATGTTCAAGATATTTTTCCTTCCTTTGTCCGTAATTAGATCGTTCCGACAGTATTTTTTATGTATTTGTATAACGCACTATAACACTTTTTGTGTTTTAACAAATCACACAACTGGCGGCGGGAGGAATCACTTACGTACTCTACTATTTCACTTGCCAATACAAGTCTATGAAATATGAACATATGGTTTTGACAGTTGAAGAAAAATGGTTCATATCGGCGATCCTCTCATTACAGAAAGTGCATATATTGCTATTGTTCAGTCTTGCAAGGTGTGCGGGTGCTTTATTGTGGCCAAATCTTAATCTATTGATTGTGGTGATAAACTTACGACTTGCTATATCCAGCTCATCATACCAAGGTCTTCTCTGTAAATCCTCTTGAATATTTCCATACCATTTTCCTTTAAATTTCTGATCCTCCTTCCAGAATTCTAATACCACGTCTACCACATACTTTTTAACGAAACATTTACATCGTAATAATAATCAGTCATAGGAACATGTATCACATTTCTGTCGTCAATAGCATTGACCCCAACATAAGCAGTTTTGTCCGCTATTTCGTTGCCCAAAATACCTTTATGTGAGGGAACCCACATAACAATATTTATAACAACGTTATAACAACCCACATAACAATATTCAACGTTTATGAAGCCAAGGGCCAACTATACTTTGATATTTGTTCGGTGGGCCGCAATAAAACAAAAACTTTTTATTACTAGCTGCGCTCTACTACTACTCTACTACTTTATTTTCAGTAAGAATGTTGAAATAAAAACTAACAATAATATTTAAAGTTATTTATTATTTAATTTTACAGTACTAAAAGTAATTGAAATTTAAATAAATGAGACGTTTGACATTGTTTTTTCTTAACTAGCTTATCAATATCAGTCCCTGTGGTGGTCGTTGAAATCCTCAAAATGTTTTCAAGGCGAATGTCGGTGATTCTACTTCTTGTCTTCGACTTAACGTTTTTCATCCGAGAAAATAACTGCTCGCACTGGTATGT
Source organism: Colias philodice (assembly GCF_061535455.1). Lineage (NCBI taxonomy): Eukaryota > Metazoa > Arthropoda > Insecta > Lepidoptera > Pieridae > Colias > Colias philodice. The sequence continues at coordinate 5,861,511 of NC_143093.1, forward strand.
GGTACCAAACAGAGATGTCATTTTCAGTGCATGGTTTCTTATCTTAGGAAAATGTGTAGAAGTGATGTATTTTGAATAGAACTCGAACAATCCTAAGTTGAATTTGTCTTTCAAAGAAGAGTTGCATTGTAATTCTAACAACTCCATCTGAACATCATCAGGGACATCTTCGACAGAAACATTGAATGGGCGAGCAAACAAATTCAAGCTTTTTTCATGTTTTCGGAAATCGGTAAAACGCGACTCGAATTGTGATTTCAGATCCAGCAGAACGGTAATATATTTGTTCATGTTGAGAATTCGACATGTCGAGAAATGTGGAAAATGCGTGGTCATATTATTTTTTAACTGATTGATCCACAACTCCAACTTCACTTCAAACGCTTTTAAAGCGTTCATGAATCATATTATTATCTTTTCCTTGCAATTTCTTATTTAAATCATTGACATGTGCTGTTATATCAACAAGAAATCCAAAATCACTTAGCCATGCTTCATCACCAAACTGTGGAATAGCTTTATCCTTATTAAGCATAAATGCTGCAATTTATTTTCGCAAATTGAACACTCTTTTTAACATTTTTCCTTTGCTAAGCCAACGAACATCACAGAAATAGGTAATATATGGCGTCTTGTTCTTTTAAAAATTCCTGAAATTGCCTGTGGTTAAGACCTCGAGATTTGATGAAGTTAAGGCCGGGACTCCACCAAAGCAGAGATGTGTGCGGTGTGCTGTGTGCTGTGCGAGAAGAGATGTTTTTCAGCTCGCGGGACTCCACCAAAGAGGAGATGTGTGCGGTGTGCTGTGTGCTGTGCGAGAAGAGATGTTTCGGGGTTCGCGCGGGGTTCTGCGGGTTGCTAGCGGGCGAGAGGGGGGAGGGTGACATCGCTCACTGCACGCCGCTCACATCTCTCGTCTCCACTGCGCGTCGTCCGCGCACAGCTCACATCTCCGCTTCCATCGCGACATACAAATATTACACATCTCCGCACAGCGATCTCCACTGAAGCTGAGCGGAGAGGAGACGTGTCAATAACTCAATTCTATTGGTTGTTTAAAAAACATCTCCTCTCCGCTCGTCTCGTCTCCGCTTTGGTGGAGTCCCGGCCTAACGATTATTACCACAACACTCATAACGTCTTGAATATTAGCTGACTTAGCACTTACATTCTCTTGATGTATGATACCACATATTTGGCTTGTACCTTATATGATACAGTGGTACTGAATTAAAGAAACATCGGGATTATTTTTCTTTATTAAAGTAACAAGTCCTTCGTTTTTTCCAACCATAGATGGTGCGCCGTCTGTGCAAATTCAGCCAGTCAGCCAAATTTTAGTCCACATATAACGGAATTGAACGATTCCAACACATCACATCCTCTTGTACTCCCTTTTATAAGAAAAAGAGCAGCCATTTCTTCGGTAACGACAAAATCGTCAATGCCGCGAATGAACACTGCCAGTTGAGCGGTGTCCGTTATGTCGGTACTTTAGTCGAGTTCCTATGATCGTTCGATATCATTAGCCAATTCTTCTACCCTCCTTGCGACTGTAAGTTGTAACGCTGGAGAGACTTATTTTGACCCTTCAAATACGCATGTGACTTCTTGCGTGCCTTTTCTGTTAGAATACTCGATGAAACTGTCTTCATAACTTTGGACAATACGTTGAAAAGTATGTGTCAGTAGCCCTTGTAACGAAACCGATGCTTCTACTTCAGAAACTTGTACGTCGTCTGTTGGATAGCATGCTTTTCTTGAATTTAGAATTTCACGATAAAGGAATAAGCAGGGTATCCTCGACTATTCAAATCCTGGCGCATTAGTTTATAAGTCTCCACACTTAGCTTTCGACGATGACACCCAAAGCTTCCTCTGGTGAGTAAGGTCTTGTGAGCGCAGAATTTTTTTTTAAAACCAGTGAAGCTCGTCTGGGAGACTTAAAACAAGTTGTTATAATTTTTTTCTAAATCTTGATGATTTTAGCGTTATCTTTCTATTATCTGAAGACACCGTAGAAGCAAAAGCTTTTTGCTCTGCGGTTCACTCTCTAGTGACTCCCGGATTCGTTTTCTGCATTGAAGACCTTGTTTATAACTCATACTATGATCACTCGTTACTTCTGGAAGTGGGGAAATACTGCATGCCACTCTCTTAAACTCATCGGGTATGTCATCGATGAACTGTTTATTCAAGAAAACGCCATGCTTGTCTTTGAATCTTTTGTTTTTCCTTGCACATTGCCTATAATATTTCGTGGCTGTATTGAGAAATGGTTTCACAACCTCACCTATGAGTCTATCTTTTTCGGTAGACGAGAGGTCTTTGAGATTTTGACAAATTTCTCTAAAAACGCCATTGGTCAATTCCGAGGATGATAAGTCGTCAGGTTATCCGTTCTTCTTATATTTTTTACTTTCTGTGTAAAAGCACTCAAAAATCTTAAATCGCGATCAACCTCCTTCCATATTTGCGGATACATCCGGAGTTTGAGAAGTACCGGCTGTGGCGCAATCCACAGCATCGTTTGCCTCTCGTGTACCAACATGAGGGTTGGCGGCGCCAACTTGGCGCCCTCATGCCCCCTTGCATTAAGTCCTCATGGACTAAGCCTAAGCCCGGATGGACATCCCTCAGAAGGTTCGGTAAGCCCCTGCTGAGGCGAAGTGGCGCCACGGGTCTGTAACCGGCTACATGATGCCTCAATTCTCTCGCTCATCGTTTCTCCAAGTCACATGTATAAGCGCGGGGTTTTAGCATAAGCCTAACGAAGGTGGACTCCTTTTTTTTACCTATAAATCGATTCCGGTACTTTTTTCTTTGTACAACTTGCCATTCGTCGTCATTATTCTGCGTAAATAAGGCGTTCTGCGTCTGGGGCGCTCGAATCAGCTGATTGTTTGTTGCACCTATACATACAGAGGTATTAGTCACCGCGCTAGTCGAAGTGCCCTGCGTTTGTTCCTCGGTGAGTACCGCCGCACGCGCAATATTTGGGCTGTGTGCGACAGAGAGATCGTCACCAGACAGCGGTGCGCGTGAGCGAGACAGGGACAGTGAGCGCCGCGCTTGATTGTGTTGATTTACCTCCTTATCAATAACTCTGGAATGATTATTAACGATCACCGGCTCCTGTGTTATATGAATAATTCCTGAGGGACCGCTTTCGCAATTGAGTTCTGAGCTGTCTAACATACGATTCGTGGTACCTCGTTTTCTGTTGACAAAGTTGTCCCGTTCAAAATAATTAACCATGGATGCTTGCTGAAGATTAATGACTTCATTTTGTAATCTCGAAAACTGGTCAACATGTGTATATGTTTCCTTAATAGTCTCAATCTCGTGTTTGAGTAAAATAAGGTCCTTCAATATCCGTGTCGCGACTCGCGTCCAGGTGATCAAAAGTGACCGGGGGTAATTTTTGTAGGCCACGGGCGACAAAAATCGGCAATTCTTCAGGATCTTTCTGTTTTATTAGTGAGATTATGTCTTCTATTTCTCTTTGAGTTTTTCCCTCCCTTTTACGGTTGATGTTTCTTCCCGTTGTCTTGACAGAGGTAAACAAAAGATTTTTTGCTGCACTAATTTCTTCCGGTTTAAACGCCGTGATACACAGTCTGATCATTGAATCTTCGTCCATCACATCACACTTGTTCTGAATAAAGGCCAGAACCTCGTTTATAACTACATTACAGTTCGCGCACTTTAACATTTTAGAGGTCGTTGACCCGTTCATATCAGCCATTGCTAACGTTCGCACACTATGACGTGCCGCGCGAGACTGAACTAACATGAACAAAACTGAACGTGCGCGTGACTTATGTCCCTTCATCGAAAAAAAAAATTCTCAAACACGTGCTTATCAAAAGCACAGAATACATAATAGTAGCTAAACGCTACAGAACGGACACTCTCCGCCTCCCGCCAAAAGTAAACACTTACCTCACCCCGCACGATCAGTCTAAAAATGGTTCACATTTTTCTACAGGGACGATACGTAACGAAGATTGACAACATTAATCAAATTGACTTAAAGTAATTTTATTATTTTGGATTTGTGATTATCGTTTTTCGTAGAAAATGTTTAGATATTGTGCTGTTTACGGATGTATTTCATCAGAAAAACGCGAATTTTTTTTTACGCTACTCAAAAATGTGCCAACCATAAAGCGTTAATACACACATTTGCAGTCTCTACAATGTGACTGTCAAAACGATAATTTTGTATGGAGTGTCCGGGGTGTGTCAATAGTATTAATAAAAAAAATATATTTCTCGGTATTCAGAGGTAGTTTTCTAAAAATAAAAACTGGATAATATGCGCCCAAAGATGTTTAAGACTATATTTATTTATCTAAAATAAATATCTTAGACAGTTACGATTTCAGAATATATTTCAATATTTTTCATAAAAATTCACCTGAAGTTTGTCTTTTTTTTAAGTATAACAAATTGACACGTGGGTGTTCTACACATTTTAAATACATCCCTTGATCGATAAATACAATAAACAGCACAGGGATTTTTTTTGATCTAATGAAATAGTCGGTTTGAAAACTTTGAAACAATGCAAAAGAAAGATAGATTTCAACCACGAGACGAGAGCCAAGTAATATTGACAATAAAATCAATGGAATGAAGTTTAAAATTGCTTGATAACATAAGCCTAACCAAAACGATGTTCTAAGTGTCGACCCACTGTAAGAAGACACTTCTAGTTTAGAATCCATATGGTATTGTGACTATTGTCGATACAAGGGATTAAAGCCTCCACCAGAGCGCTTTCAGTAACCCGCACCACGTGTTACTATTTTTAAGAAATATCCCATAGTTGTTTTATTTTTCCTTTTCAATTATAAATTATCATTATGTTATTTGAATAACATTTGCGTATTTGCACTTGCTTATTTTATAGATGTATTTGTAATATGTATGTCTCAATGTTCTCCGTGTTACAATGTTGATAATGAATATTGTGAACATTGTTAATTAACTGTTGCTTAAAAAATGTTTACCACAAATATGAGGCTTTCATCCGCTGATAAAGACACGAGTTGAGACATTCTGAGATTTGCTTGCAATAATTGATTTTTTCATGAAAATGACGACGCAATTAAAAAAATAATTGTCTACTTTTTTAATTATATTCCGTCCTGAAAGGTTGACGCCTTGATATGTTATTGTTTTACCTGGTGTTATTAAAAATAACCTATATTATAATATTTTTTGAAAGTACTGATATAATAAGACTGATATACATATTATGAAATGTCTGTGATAATATACGTAGATGTAATAGTAAGTAACATAAAATTATAATGATCAAATAATGAATCTATTGTTATCTATTGCGTTAGCATTTCTCTTGCATATTATTATGATTTTCTTTTATTTTGATCAATAAATAGTTGATATCATTCTGGTCTTTTATTTTCAGACATATTTAGAATATCCATACGTAGGGAATCTTCATAGGGATTTAATCGTAGATAATTTTTACATAAGGTCAGTTAATAAAAAAATATCTACGATTGACTCCCAAAACCTGTTTCAGATTTAATTTTCTGTGTAAAAATACATTTCATTTGTTGTTTATCTTAAGTGTTCCGCTCCAACTATCAAACAGAATTTGCATTTTCTTATAATCTTATCTCATTCTGGTAAAAGATAAAATAGCTACAGTGGTGGTCATATAATTAAGAACGCTGATATAAAGGGAAGATTTTTTCAGACTAAGATTCATAACTACTTTCATGTAATTATTTTTATTTTTCTCAATATAGAAATACTTTTCCAACAAATCAGTCATTAATACTAAAATTAATAGACAAACTTTTTACACTACTTCTTAACATAGTATTCCTATTTACTGGTTGGCCACGTAATTAAGAACGCTAAAAAGTTAATACTTTTATTCAAAAATGAATAGAGAACACTCAACTCGATTTGTGGTTGTAGGTTACTGTTTGTATAATTTTGGCGGCATTAAGTGTTGCAAAAGATTAAAAGTGATTACTTATGATTAAAAAATTGGAAAAAATAAAAGTTGTGATAAATTCTACTAGGGAAGCTATTATAAAACTTCGCGAGAAGAATTGTTCTTGTAAAAGTCCATCTGCAAGGTTCAAAAACTATTGTTTTGCACGCCATAAGGCATTTTTATACGTATCAAACAACTTCGGATGTCCCACGTATGCCAAGACAGAGAAAAACAACTCCTCGAGATGACCGAAACGTCGTCCGTATGGCGAAACAAAATCCTTTTAAAGCTGAGAAAAGAATATTTCGGTTATAAAAATAACGCTTCAGCAATCTCAGCACGCACTATTCGAAGACGTTTGGTAGAAGAAAAATTGCACGGTCGGCTAGGAAGAAAAGTATCCATGTTGAAACTTTGCCACAGGCAAGCCCGGCTTAGATTTGCAAGAAAATATGAAACCTGGACTGTGCGACAGTGGAAAAATGTACTTTTCTCTGACGAAACGAAAATAAACAGAGTATGTTCCGATGGAAACCTTATGTAAGACCTCCTCCGAATACAGAATTCGACCCTAAGTACACGAAAGTTACATTAAAACACGGTGGTGGAAATGTAAAATTTAGGAGCGCTTTTCTGGACATGGTGTTGGACCTGTAAAGTTGATAGAAGGTAACATGGATCAATTCCAATACAAACATATACTGGAAGAAACAATGTTACCTTTTGCTGAAGAATTTCTACCGGTTATTTGGACATTCCAGCATGACAATGATCCAAAGCACACTGCACACACTGTAAAGGAATTTCTAACAGCGCAGTCAGTTTCTGTCTTGGACTGGCCAGCTAAGAGCCTTGACCCAAACCCAATAGAGAATCTGTGGTTCGAAGTAAAGAAAAAGGTTTCAAATAAACAGTGTCGAAATTTACGGCTGTATGACGTTTTCTTAGAAGAATGGAACTCTATTGCTCTAGCAAAATGTCAAAAATTAATAGAGTCATTGCCTCGCCGGTGTAAAGAAATAATTAAAAGTCCTAAAAAAACATGCTATTAAATATTCATTTTAGTTAGAACTTGCTTTATTAATTTTTCGCGCTACGTATTATTGTAATTTTTAAATGAAAGTGTCATACAAAACAATTCCCGAGCAGATAAATTAATCGTTCTTAATTATTTGTCCAGCTTCACTATTATTTGAATGTGTTGCTTTGGTAAAATAAATTATTAAAAAAAAATGTTGGCGATTTTATTATTGTTTCTTAAGCTTAGTTGCTCTATTAATGTGGCTATTTTATGACATAACTAGTTGCTTCTCAGAAGGTGCACATCTCTGTGTATGACATTGTTTAAATAAAAATTTCTAGTACTTCAAATCGTTCTTAATTATATGACCACAACTGTATATCTTTGTGTAGATTTGTAGAATTAGTGCGAAATAATTGAAAAAAAAATAATCGTCTTTTTGACATAGGTACATTTTCTGTGATAAAGGAATACGAAAATGCAAATATATAGCCAAGTATATTGAGCGTGCCCTTTATGATCAGAATATAATCATAGTTTGAATTAATTATTAATTATTATCTCATTGATAATAATTTCAAAGCAGCAATCTTATATTATATTCATTTATTATTCCGATAAAGACATTTTGATATTTATCATTTGCAGATAACTGGTCTATAAAATTTATGGTTATGTGTAAATAATTGTATTCACGTGAAAGTAAGTAAGTAATTAATTGCGATTAGATAACAGAGGAAAATATTGTGCTTGTATGATAAAAAAAAATCGTGCATCAATTAAAATGCCAAAAAATGTGTCAGAATTTTTTTTGTTATTAGTTACATATTATGTTGATGTTTTGGATGCAAATATGTTAATGTTTTACTTCCTTGAGCTTTGTTGTATTATTAAGTTTGATATCAAAATGTATATTTTTATTACTTAATTGTTAACAATAATATTACCTATTATGTATTTTTTTATCAAGAAATATGTTAAAATGTTTTTATTTAACTACATAATATTTTTAATTTAAAATTTGAATGATAACATGTTACATTAGTGATAATATGTCGTAAAATGTTTATGATATTATTTTTTAATTTTGCTATTACATACATATTAATGATTCATGACTTTTTATTAGAGTGATTTTTATTTTTTATGTACTTGATTAGTCTTGTATATTATGCGATATATATTATGCCAAATAAATAAAATTCCAAAATAAATTAAATTCCAATTCTGTATCCAAAATTTCCTATTTACTGTGTAAATAACAAGGCATTTATTAAATTATTTAATTTGAAAATGTATTTAAATAAAAATATATAATTGAATGAATGAAAGATTCTGTGAACAAAATATGTACATATATATAGGGTAAATATATTGAGAATTATAATAAATTGAAATAAATATATTGACCTTCATCAATCTTGTTGATTTAAGTAGTAAGTATAATGTTTCTTACAATATATATGTATTTTCAGAAATAAATATATGTTATGTGTTATATCTGATCATGATCAAAAGTGGTTTGAAATATATTTTGGTATAAATTAAATGACGTACATAATAATTTGTATCGCCTCTGTTTGGCTAAAATGTAAAAATCTAGAACGTCCTGTGATTACTTTCACTATATATTGTGTTTCCAATACCTATAAAATGAAGAAATTGTAATTTTACGATTTAATAATTATTTCTGTATTAAAACGTAAAAATTTAGTTATAATTTCAGGCTAATATTTATAAATATCAGAAATTCCTATGATAATTTTGAAAATACATAAACTGTCCTAATATGTATTGTAAGGTGGTTCTCAATTTTTAAAGTCTAAGAGCTTATTCGCTCCTTTGAAAACCAGATGAGACTTAATTTAATAATTGAAAAATTTTTGATTCATAAACACTTAACATAGATTGCCTCTTTTCCTTGACATATACAATCAGTATGGAAACACGCCTCATATTAAGTCGACCAGAAATATTTTATGTGTTTTTGTGTTAAAATTGTGAAATGAGCTGTGATATTTTGTAAAAATGATTCCCTTTAGCAAAGTAAATTAAATATTAACATTTCATTTCATGGATGAATAGGCATAGACAGGTAATAAATGAATAGTATGGCTAAGTAAATGAAAAATATTTCGTATATTCTAATCTAGTTATCAGATGGGTGAAGATCAATTTACTACTGTCTCGTCTACACCATAATGTTGATACTGAACGATAAGAACTTTTGACGCCACATTTTATTTTAAATTTATGTATCATGTAATGTCATGTAAATGTAAATTAAATGTCTGTAAATATAAATTTTCTTTTTTGTTGTATTTTGCAATTCTTATTGGTTATGTTTTTAAATATAATTAATTAATTAATATTATTAATTAATTTAATTAATCATGTAAATTTTAAATTAAATGTCTGTAAATATAAATTTTCTTTTTTGTTGTATTTTGCAATTCTAAGAGCCAGCGCGCACGAGCAACTTTGTCTCCGCAACTATTTTGTGTCTCCCATCAATTTGTATGGGGAGTTGCGTCGCTACGTGCGCGCACTTTCATACTAGCCCATGGGTGGGAGAGACAAAATAGTTGCGGAGACAAAAAAGTTGCGGAGACAAAGTTGCTCGTGCGCGCACTGTCTTATTGGTTATGTTTTTAAATATAATTAATTGTAAGTCTCTGAAATGTGGCACAGTTGGGAAAGCTTACGTATCAAGTTTAGTGTAATGAAATAATACTTAATTTCTAAAATGTACATACATCAGGGGCGTGCACAGAGTTTTTGGACAGGGTAGGCAGAAATATTGCAATGATAATGAGTCATAAAAACTAATAGGTATTTCATATTGCAGTACTGATATTTGATTGGAGATACATAGTATTTCCGTAAAATAATGGAAAACATATCACGAACATAGGTCATATTATCTATAAAATAATTGTCAAAGTAGGTATGATATCCTAACTAGTATTCTATATTATGTAATTAATGATTAACTTTACCTTCGTGTATTACAAATTCCGGTATAGATCCATTTATAGATCGGCCTTTTTCCTATCACTCTCTGTTTGATAAAAGTTTATTCATAAAACAAAAATAAGAATTTTTCGTTAAATTAGGTATGCCTTATTATCTTACAAAATACACTGATGATATACATAATCTATTTAGTTACTCTCAAAACACTTCACTTGCAAATTGTCGTAGTAAACATTATTAATTTTCTCAAAAAACGTTTTGTTATTTCCAAAACAAAACAAACGAATAATGATACTATTTGCAGATGGTCTTTACCGCTACAAAATTGTATACATTATCACACTTCTTAAATTGGTCGCATATTCAACTTCAGTTTCGACTTTCGATGTAGTTCCGAATTCGGTTCGTACCTAATTCGTATATCTTCGTAAAAGACACTGCCTACCTTGTGTGTTTGTGTGCGTGGTTTTATTACATCAGTGTGCCGTGTTTATAGGCACGCACACATATAAAATATGCGTAGACACGCAGAGCACACATATAAAAACTTAGACACGGATAGTTTGTGTCTTTGCCGTCCCGTGACGTACTGGGTCCTGTGGCGGCGCTAGTGCAGCGCATGAATATAGTGACTTGAGCCGAGCCGGTGTTATAGAAATTAGATAATAATGCTACCAAAATACCGATAGATGGATCTAAAATATATTTGAAATATATTTTTATTTCATAACTACATTAATGACGCTGTGAATTTCATTTATGCATATTAAATATTGATCAGAGTTTGGTAAATGGTAGGGTAGGCAGTGTCTTTATGTCTTTATGGAATGCACGCCACTGACATACATGGGTATAATTCCACAATTAATCGATATTTATCACTTAGTGACAGTGTGAATTATTATATTTTTTGAGTATGTAATATGTATATTATGATGTATCTTTATTGATGATGTCGTACATAATATTGAGTTATGTTTAGAATGAAATGTTATACGGTTTTGAAGGCACATGTAATTTATATATAATGTATTTTTCTATGATTATTTAATGTATTATTAATATATTATGTCCAGCTGAATTTTAGGTTTTTGAGTTTTGGAAGAGACTCCGCTTCTCCTGAGGTGTGGACAAAAAGGTACCAAAAAATAATTTTTATCGATTTCTTTAGGAAAGCATGTAACAAAACTGTATAGAAATAATTGAAAATTACGCTAGGTCACGGTAAAGTGATATTTTGATTATGCCTCTCTTAGAAGTTGATAAAAAATAAAATTCAAATAAATAATCGTAAAAATATTTTACATCGTGTGTGGCTATTGCCTTTTATAATAATAAGTCATTATTATAGACTACAGAGAAGTACATAAAAACAAATCGTTCATAATACTTATGTTTTTCTTTTGGAGTACTTTTCTTAGTATAATAAATTAATAAACTTTTTATTTTCCTAACAGCGTATGTAAATTACGTCAACATCAAAAATAGAGACTCCTGTCTCTTTGAGTTTATTTAATTAATACACACATCAAAAAAAAAATAAGGATATTTTGTATTATACACGTGTTCTAAGAGCACAGGACCTCATACCACAAACAGAGATTGGTGGTAAATTAAAATGTGGCACACTAACTATCTATAATTAAATTTTATAAAATATTATTGCCAATTTTAGTCAAAATTTAAAGTTTTCTAACAAGAAATGAAGGTCCTTATCATGTAAGTTTTTACCTTTTTGAGTAAATTATTTTTTATGAAAAAAAAATAATCATGAAATTGATTTATTTTTTATTGGAGCCCTTAAAATGATAAAAATCTCACAATGTCACAAAATTCTTCATAAATTTGCTGATAGTTGATGCAGATACAAAATAACCTTTGATTTTATTGATGTAAAATTTTTAACCGCGTTGATCACTTCTAGGTAGTGAAAAATCTTATGGGTGTGTGTCTTAAAATGTGGTATGAATTTAAAATTTTATCAGAAAAAGCCTGAGTTGTAATCTTACACCTCTGTAGGCTTTGTTATAATTTTACAGTTCTGTAGGCAGTGACTCTATAACTGCTTGCTTTTTTATTGATATGTAATTTAGGTTTTAGATTACTTAAAAAAAAAAAAAACAAAGAAGTATCACAAACAGGAATTAGGCCAATTAATTTGATATAGTTTTGATATATCGGACAATCCAGTGTCGTTGATACGTCATCTTTTATAAGTGGATGAAAGTACTGAATAGCTTTTGAATAAAATATAAAATAATAGCTATGACTAGATTCTCCCGACGTTAAAAAAATATTTATATACCTGTATTGTAATTAAACATAAAAAATGTTAAAATATTTGAATCGGAATCCGTTATTTGTAACTTATTTTGCAACTGCGTATCCATAGTAATCAGGTTCGATTCGTTTACGCAAAAGTTTAAATTCTTTAGGAATACGTCGCAACCAACTAGCCTAATAAACCCGTCAATAATAACCTAGCCGCTTAAATAATCGGCGCTCTGCATCTAGATAACCGAATTATGTATATCTTGCTGCAGCGTTTTGCGTGCAGACGAACGGACTGGTTGGAGGCTATTCGTATTCATATAATAGGGTAATGATAGGTGGGAAAAGAAAATATATACTGCTTTCTGCTGATAGGTATCTAATTAGGCTAGTTGGCTGCGAGAGTATATAGTTATAATCGAATCGGTTATAAAAACTTAATAAATATTATAACTAGTTTTTATTATTACAGGTATGGTCCGCGGAATAATGTTGGGCCATCAGTATTTCCACCACTTGGAGCTAAACCGGTTCCTCTTATGGGCTTGAATATCCAACCTCAACCAGAAGGGCTTCCTGGTTTTCGAGGTCGCTTTGACGGCCCAATATTTGACGACATACCTCCTGGTGTAGATCCTCCAGTTCCTGGATACGAGCCTCCGCCTTTTGAAAAACCGCCATTTGGTCCTCCAAGTTCCTTAGATCGTGACAGATTACCACCTTCAACGTATAGGGATCCTTATCGGCCACCACCGTACGCTGAGGGGTATAGGGATTCATCTTTGCCTCCTATTCAAAATGATATTCCCCTTCATGGAGGAGAACATCCCCCACGTTACCGCGATAACTTTAGGCCAGGAGCTCCCTATCGTGACCCGGGCGGGCCTATGCCTTATAGAGATGGCCAACCCTACCGTGATCAAGTTTTGCCTGTTCCTCAACGTGACGCTAATTATAGAAATGGACCTCCATTCCGGGATAATTCATATAGAAATGCACCATTCCGCGATGGAAATTATCGCGAGAATATTCCACACAATTACCGTGATGGTGGAATACCATTTCGACCACCAAGTGTTGATCCTAGAGAACAAATACCACCATTTCATGATCCTAATTATCGTGATGGTTTTAGAGATGATAATAGCCGTGAAGGTAGGCCAGGTTTTCGGTCAAATAACCCTCGTAATAGAGTGGGTTCCAAACGAAATGGTAATCAAGAACATGAAAGACCAAGGGAAAGAGAAGGCCGTGACATGCCTGAAAGATTTGACAGAGACAGGCAATCTCGTGCTGTGGAAAAGGGCAGAGAACCACGTGACGAGCGTGGTCGTGAATATGACCGGAATAGGGATTATGATAAAGAGAGAGGTCATGAAAGAGGAACTCCAGAGAGAAAAGCTCGCTCAAGAGACATTCGTGAGAAAAGACGTAGTGAGTCTAGGGGTCGTTCACGGGACCGTGATAGTAAAAAAGAAAAGAAAGAAGAAAGAGTAAGAGAAAAATCCTCGACTGAAAGAAATAAAGACCACAAAGAGAAAGATAAAAAAGTGAAAGATAGGAAAAAGAAGAAACGCGAAAAGGAAAAAGAGGTTGAAAAGAAGAAAAAGCGTGATAAAAAAGAGAAAAAAGATAGCAAGGATGTGAAAAAAGAAGAAGATGGAGACAAGGATAAACCAATCGAGGAGGCACCAAGTATGAATGAAGCAGATGTAATAACTAAAGAAGATAAAGAAGCAGAATCCGAACAGTTACATAGTAAAGATGTTCCAAAAACTGATACTACTGAAAATGCAATGAACGATTTGTATGGTGACGAAGCTGCCGAAGCAGTTGATAAAGAAATAATCCAAAATTATATAAAAAGTGAAAACGTGGACGATAGTCAAAATCCAAAGGAAACTGAGAGTAGTAATAAAGATGAGCCTTTTGATGGTATTGAATTGCAGCCCGCAGCTGATGAGTTAGGTGCCGATTTAGAAATTTCTTTGAATACCTCCAAGGAAGTATTAGCACCCTTGCCAGAATTATCAAAGTGGGAAGTAGACGAAGATAATCAAGAAAAGTCTAAAGAACCGGGTGAAATTACCTCTCCTGAAGATGATGGAGAGTCCAGAAAGGTGACATCTGATGTCATTAAACGCGCAGAAAAAGCAATATTTGCTAAAGCAGTCAACTCATTAAGACCAATTGAAATAAAGAAGATCAGTAGTGATCGTTTAAAACTATATGGAGATGAAACTCAAAATAAATTGAATAATATTCAAATTACAGTTCCAGTAACAGATCTAGATCAGAGATCTTTAGAAACTATTGACAAAAAGGGAAGATACTCTAAAACACCCCCACCTCGCTTATCAGTTAAAGAAAGATTAGGTGGGAAAGTGGAAGATGTGCGTCGCGTTAGAGAACCACGTGTTGTACATAGTACTGTTGAACGCGTTAAGTCACGTTCAAAAACACCAAAAAGAGAACAAGTTCCGTATCGTAGAGTAACAGTAGAAAAAGACAGGGGTAGAAAGCCTGATAATAGATTAGATATCGCAAAAGATCGACATCTTAACGTCGAAAGACGAGTTAAAGCTGAAGTTGTTAAGATAGACGCAAACTATAGACAAGACGTTAAGAGAAAAGAAAAAACTTCTAAAGAAGACAAAAAGTTGGAGGAGAAGATTACAGGTCACAAAGTGAAAGACAATACAGAACCAAAACCTACAAACGAAAAAGAACGTAAAAAATCTACATTAGATGAAGCACACTTTGAACCAGATTATGATGAAACTGTTGAATCTGATAACGAGGTCAAAGATGATATTGGGAAAAAACGAGAACATTCGAAGTCACCAGGTCCCATAGATTCCAAGAAACCAAAGTTTGAGAGTGAGACGATCAAACTAGATTTGACAAATGTTAAAAAGAAACCTGATTCCGAAAGCGAGTCATCGGCGAGCGGTTCGGATGACTCATCTTCATCGTCATCGTCTGACGCTCGTAAGCGTAAAAAGAAAAAGAAACGAGCCAAGAAGAAAAAGAAACGCGCTGCCAGCGACAGTGAGAGTGACTCGGGCTCCAGTTCAGACGATCACAAGAAAAAAAAGAAGAAACGTAAACATAAGAAAAAATCTAGTAAGAAGAAGAAGAAATCTAAGTATAAGTAATACATATTATAAGTCAATAGGTATTTTATTTTTCTTTACCTAAAGTCATAAATTTTAAGGAAGCCGTGACTGCTTCTAATGGTCAATAAGACACATCTTGTTTGGGTTAATCTAAAATAAATAAAACTTTAAATGTTTTACATTATATGTAATATGTAGTCGTGTATTTAACAAATAAAATACATTTTATGAATAAAATATAATTGTGTTTCTTTTATAATCCAGTAGTTAGTTTTAATATGTAATTCAATCTTCTTCATGCTTGGTAGTTGAATAAATTTTGTACTACCTACCATCATAAGGAAGGTACCCGGTCTTTTGGAAGGCTTACGTGGGGACACGGATCCAACACGCAGGGGCCCTTTCGAGAACTTAACTGTGTTGTGGGACACCTAAATAAACATAGACTGTACATTAAATAATTTCGATTATTTTATAATTATTTGTTTTCTTTAATATATAATTACATATATTGCACTGCTAAATATTTACGTGACACTTATAAAATTTAACTAAGTAATGCATTCGCATTGGGATGAACAATCTGATAAGAAAATTATGACGACAAAATATATCTAAACTCTACTTTGATCTAAAATATCGTTTCCTTCTGGAATTTCAATGTAGATTTACATCCATACACAACAGTTTGTGCGCGCCATTATAGAATATGTACCTAAGCATAATAAAATTATTACACAAAAAATACGACTGCGTCGTCCTTTCGCGCTTAGTACCGGCTACCGCAAACTAAGCGTGTTTGCAGTACGCGGCCCGCGTCGCCCGACCCCCCGCGAGTTCCCTTCCGTTTCTCTGTGCAAGTACATTCGTCGCCCTACTGTATAGATATTGTAATAGGTGATTCAACATAATCATACTATCACATAGTATGATTATGTTGAATCACCATTCAAGTAAATGTTTATCCTGTGATAAAACACAACCTGTCGATTTTTCAAAGACATTTGTTTCAATTATTGGTTTTCTTTATGGATTTCTTTATATATAGTTAATCAGCCCTCTGTGTCCTGCTAGACCGGGTCATTACTTATTCCTCCACCGGGAATCGAACCCAGTTCTTCGCTTACTCGTTAAACACTACCAAGGACGGTCAAATTTATATATACATATGTTACCGGAAATGTATGAAATCAAGGAATTGTATACAATTCCTAGGAAATGTGTACAATTCCGATACCATTTAGGAAATGTATAAAATATTGTTTAAAAAACTATTTAATGCAGGTAGGCGTAATATCCTAGGAAATGTATAATCTGCCTAGGAATTGTATACAATTCCAATATCGTATTAGGAAATGTGTAAAGTAAATGCTTTCTGTAATAAAACACGTTGTTATTTTTTTTTATTATAGCTCTTATTGATACAATCGGGTAACAGTCATACCGTAAAATTGTAATAATATTATGTTCATATTATTATCTTAATAATTAACATTTTAAAAATCAACTACCTAACTTTTAACGTAAATATCACAAAATCAACTTATATTTATTCTTATAAAATAAAATTTTCATTTGGCAAGTAATCAGTCCTCTCGTCCCGCTGTCCCCGCGTAGGTATATTTAGTAGTATATGTGCTTGAATGAATTATGGAAATACATAAGCTCCCAAATCTCGGCACCCTAATTTGAAAATTATTTACCAGTATATATACAGCTGCTGGTTTATCTATTAAAAATAATAGCTTTTTGATCTTCCTTTATAATAATTTGGTAAGGAGACTATAATTACGTCATTATGTACGTTGTTCAATTTTTCACTTTGTAGATAATATAGAAAAGTATATCAATTTAATTTTATATTTACCATATATCTTTTTATATTTTTATGATTTGCCAGGATATGAAGATAGAAAAGCACACACCAATTATTAAACGTTATTGACTTTTAAATATTTTATTTTCCTTAAATTAACATTACATAAATACAATTTGACCTAGATTATTTTATTCGGTTAGAGATATATATTTCATCGGTATCCTCGGAAAAGAATTATTACAATATGTTGAAACCAGTTTTTTCTACGCAAACGTTCATTTGTTTTTGCATTCCTTCTGAAATCTTTCCACTCCTTTTGTTTTTGAAGATCCGATGGGCCGTAGGTTGGTTTCTTGCGGAACGCTCTTTTTATTGTCTGTAATGAAAATAATGTTTTATATTGACTTATAAATAATACGGCAGATAATGATAAGTTCCCAGGCTCTACGTAGCTACCTAATTCTATAGGTAAAATATAAGGAAAATTTTTAATTTTTGTATAATGTCTAACATTTTTCTTTTTGATAATTAAGAACACATCAATGAGATCATTCATGAATGAATCGCCCATATTCTTACTCATTACGTACTCATTTGCATGATTTACTTGATCTATAATAAAATAATATCTACATATGGTTATCTATATCTACGACTTACCTCAACTATACCTTTCGACCTATATTTCCACAAGGCAATAATTATGAATAAAGGTACCATTGCCATTCCAACATATTGCAAAACGTTTCCAGCAACTAGAAAAAAAACAACAAAATTTAAAAAAATTGCCGTTTGTGCTATTACATATTTTGTTATGCTATCTACAAATCTTTATCTTTTTTACCCGACAATATGAGCAAAATTTTAACTTTACTAATAAGTTAGTTACTGATTCGTTCTCATAATTATTTGTTTTATAGAAAGTAGACGAAAAGTAAAAAATTCAAAATCAATTATATCTAATAATAAAGATCACATACTATATGCAGACTCAGGATATTCATAAGTTCCACCAAACAGTAATTTCTCTGCTGTGATCATGGCGTACAAGAAAACTGTTATCATCATTATTGGTGTAACGATACTCCAACATAATCGCCAGTAGAACGATGTTTTTATTCCCAACATAAATTCTATATCTCTACACATGTTCTCCAATCCTGGAAATTAAACAATACATTACAATACACATACATACCTACATTGAAAAAAAAGAGAGAAACAGTTATATGCAGATTGTAATATTCATAATTCATGTTAAATAACTCAAAATAAGCTTATAAGCCGTGTCTGCCAGGAAATACATAATATACGGAAAGCTGTTACAATAATCAGTTACTGATAAAGGCTTACCATATATCCAAAATATTCCTATAGTTTCAGCTATAGCAGCAAAAAGTCTCATAAATGTACCGCCGTAGTGATCGACAATTTCAAGTATGTGTTGTCCACCCTAAAATGATTAAGTTACTATTTAGTGAGGAAGGCTTCTAATAAAATAGTTTGTTTTTATTAAACACTCCATACCTTAATCTGTTTTTGTTAGTTTTTCAAATTTAGTTATTATAGGTACTAATCCGCACAGGAGACACATTCATCAAATCAAAACTTTGTAAGCTTGAATTATTCTCGTAAATAAAAAGTGTGTGTTATTCTGGTGCGCTATAGGTATCACTGTCAACTATCATTAGAAGCTACCAACTGATATTTTTTAATCAACTCTTAAAAATCACAACATTTCCTTACCGGTGTAACATAAACGAGACCGATGAGGAAAGTTATTGAACAGACTCCAGCCGACATGTAAATAGTCGGTACTCGTGGGAAAGCATCCAGCAGCACCGTGTTGATAGTGGAAACTAATGCAACGCCAGATCCAACACCCAATACCGCCATCATGAGGAAAAATAAAACAGCAAATAACTGGAATAGAAAGAATTAAATGCCACTTTAAATAGGTACACACATAAAGCATTTTTTTTCATAAGAATATTTCATATATATGTGTACGGGCCTATCCCGTACGTGTGTATGATTAATTAATATTGAAATAAAAGAGTTATTTAAACTATATAAAACTTGTATTAAACTGAATATAATAACTATATAATGGATGGATGAGTCACGCGAGGTACTCTTAATGCCCGTCGACGATGAACTGATTTTAATTTAATATAAAGTGTAAAATGTTGGATACAATTTGCAAGCAAAGCGCCTTGTTGCACTTTAGACGTGCTTGCTCGTACAATATGCATAGGAATATAAGAAGCGGCTTACAATGCAATGGTTTAAACTATAAAGTATATATTATAATGTCTGTATGTCTGTTCGTTCCTGCAAGATTCTGACAAGTCAATTTCATTGCCAGATAAGTGATGCTAAACAAGGAGTAGGTAAATTAGGCTACTTTTATTTATTTTTGTATGAACTCACCTGAGGTGCGAAAGGCGTTTTAGCAATAGCATCGGGATATGATATAAAAGCCAAACTTGTCCCTCCAGATCCAATAACTTGGCTGACGTCATCATAATTAAGTTCATACGCAAGATTGCCCAAAACACCGAAAATTGTTATTCCAGATAATAAGCTAGTAAATGTATCTAATGTTGTTACGATCATCGCATCTCTGAAAAATGTAAAAACAATGTCAATAATTACGTAATTTTGTGAAGTGGCATCATCATGTATTTGTATTTCTAACATTCCTAAAAGACCACTTATCTAATTCCCATGCATAGTTGTATATTTTCTGTACCCATGCAATACATCTGTTGGAATGTTCCGCCTTATCTCGGCAACGGCTGGACCGATTTTGATGGGACTTTAACTGACAGATAGCCGATTTAATTTACATAAAGTTTAAAATTAAAAACTCATTTACGCGGGTGAAGCTGCGCTGCAGGATGCACCTAATATTATATACATTTATATTTACCTGTAGACGTTTTGGTTAAAATTGTTGTATGAAGCGAACATAATGAGTGCTCCTGAACACACCGATAGTGAGAAAAATACTTGGGTAACCGCAGCATACCAAACCTGAAATTATAGAACAAAATCGTAAATATATGATATGACAAGCTTGTTAGCATAAGCCAATAATGAAAGCGGTATTTTACAATGATCATATATCATGCATTATATAGATAAAATAAAGTAGTGGATTACCCGAACTTCTAATATTTTTTCCCATTGGGGTGTTACAAAAAATAATATTCCGTCAACGGCTCCTGGTAAAGTCACAGCTCTGGAATTAAAAAATAAACACTTACATAAACTAATAGTAACTGTAAAATATCTTTAGTGTAATTATTGTCCATATCCAATAAGTTTGTTTGGTGTAGGTATTTGATAAATATACACTAAATATATGAATTGTTTAGCTGAAGGTTTATTTTTATCCGTAGGTAGGTGCTAATTTTAAACAATGAAATAATCCGGCATAAGGCTTTTATGATAATTATTTATTTATTTTTATTAGAAATTGATTAGGTATATGAAAAAAAGTCATTGAAAATTTACCGAAATAATCGTTGTTCTTATCGGTAAGATTAAAATAATAATTCGAATACACACTGGAATAATATTTACTTTGATCTTTTATCTAAGTGGAACGATTAAACCCAGTTAAATACGTAGTTTAAAATATGAATTACCTTATCAGTAAAATGAACATTACAACGTATGGAAAGAGTGCAAGAAAATAGGCAGCCTTTCCTGTACTTTTCACACCACGGGCGACAATTATAAAAATTATCAACCACGACACTAGAAGGCACAATGTTAAGTCCCACAGTGGAAGACCTAAAAGAACACAATATGTATCAAAATAATTTTAAATCAGGGTTATTTATTCTGAATAATATAATATTACATATGCATATTTCTATTACCCACCAATACCATCATGGATCCCGTCAGCTTGCCGTAAAACTGTCCTCCTGAAAATACATGTTTTATTTTGAAACTAGCGACACGCCCCGGCTTCGCACGGGTGCAATGGCGGCCGGCCGGTACCGCCGCAAACGCTACGTCCCGCAATTTTTAAATCTGTACTTAATATCTTCGAAAATATTCACTTAAATCATACGGTGTAAAGGGCCATATAGATCTATATTAAATGAACAATGTATTCAAGGTATTTAATTCGTTAAGGATTAATGCTGTATTGGTTAAAATCGCTTCGAAAATTAACCATTATTTGTCGTAAAAAGTAAATGACAAAAAAAAGTTATTGTGGGTTATCCATAAGAGATAGACATATACCATCGCGGACTTTTCTGTAGACCTTTTCAATGTGTATAATACTTAGTACATTATTTTGATAAAACTCGTAGGGTTCAGCCTGCGTTTGCAATGTAAGCGGAAAAAATGTAATTTTTTACGACATCACATGAGAAACCTCAAAAATAACAGTACTTCTCCACTATTTAATGGATGTTATTATACATATAAACCTTCCTCTTGAATCACTCTATCTATTAAAAAAAACCGCATCAAAATCCGTTCCGTAGTTTCAAAGATTTAAGCGTACAAAGGGACATAGGGACAGGGAAAGCGACTTTGTTTTATACTATGTAGTGATAATTGTATGAATACCTAAGTATGTGAAAACAAACAGTAGGTCAAAATAAAATTATGAAGTAACAATTATTACAGTATAAGATAAAAATATGAAATAAGATTACGTTGCGTAGCTCCCACTGGTAAAAAATAAGTCTATGGGTATCGAGTATCGACTGAGATTTTATAAGATATGAATTGGTATTAAAAATAATATACAATATGCATTAAAAAAAGTCGTCCTAGGTAATAAAAAGTCGTCCTAGGTAATAAAAAGTAAATACGTACGTAAAATACAGTTCTGCACTACTAATTGCATTGCCTTGAATTTCTGACATGTTCACGATTTCTCCTGAAGGTACACAATCTGTCCACGAAGGGTCACAGAGGGCCCAAGGAAGAGTGGCGTTGAAACTCATCGCTAAGTAATACAGGCATAAAGCAATGATTGATACATAATACGATAAAACGTAACCAGCACCCATGGTCTGAGCATATCCAGTACCTAAAAATTGTGAAGGTATTAGTTGCGTTTGCGTTGCACTTAGTAATTTATCATAATATTAGGTCGTAATTTTGCGAAGGGTTTTTATTTGACATAGTTACTTATAGTTCTAAAAGAAAGTTATCCTCCACGGTTAGTCTTTTTTTATTATTTTTAAATGACTTAACAGTTATTAAATAACAAATCTTTTAAATCATAAAAAAAACCATTATAATGCGTTCAGCTTTAGCACAGAATACATAATAGTAGCTAAACGCTAGTTTTAGTTCAATTCTGAGTAATACTCTTTTTACAGATATACATTGTTTTTACCGTAATTGTTTGTACCTTTCATAGCCGGTGATAGTGCCCATACTCTTACACAGTTGCTGTTGCTAAACTGTCCGATGACCAATTCAAGGTAGTACATAGGTTTTCCTACGACAAGAAGCACTATAATGTATGGGATAAGAAATGCACCACCGCCATTGTTATAAGCAACAAATGGAAACCTCCAAACATTCCCGAGACCCACTGATGTAGCGATGCAAGACATAAGAAATTCTATTTGATTGTCCCATTTTGGTCTTTTGCTGAGTCTTTCGTTATTCATCTGAAAGTTCGTATTGTTGTCATTAATCATTATCATATCAAATTGCGCAATTAATGGGTTTTACGTTGCTTTACATGATGTATCGAAAAAACCGCGCAACGTTGAGTTTGTGTAGCTAGGTATAAGTATGATAAATTTAATTTGTTTAGTTATCAGTAACACAACGGTAAAATAACAAATCCATAAAGATTGATTAATGTTATAAATTGACTTTATCAGCAATATAGACTTTATATCCCTCAATTGGATTTCAAGATATTATTGCGAAATTTTACAAGGACACCTGTAATTTTATCTCAATGGAAAAGCACCCTCGTGTTAATTGTAAAGTTTCTAAAATAAATAAATTTCAAATTAGTGAATTTACAATCAGTAGGTATCAGACACTGAATTATTCACGTTAATTGTACAAAGTTTTTATATAAGTATGTCACACAGGAATAACGTAATTTGGTTCATAAATTGGTCCAGTAGTTTCATAGCATTTCAAACAAACCAACAATCAAATCTCTCCTGTATTTAATATTATTAGTGAAGACCGAGCGTGGTGGAGCAAAATAGTTAAACAAATCTGCCTGCTTCTTATACGCAGGCCGCGGGACACCTTATGTTGATCTGATTGAAGCTATGAATTATAGAGCAAGAGCCCACGACGGCGACGGCCAGACATTCCTTATTTTATAAAAGTTGAAAGTTTTTCTGTATATGTCTCACAGATAAGAACGTCCAGCGACTATCAAGTTTGGGTTGTGGTTACTTTGGCAGGACAGAGAGACATATACAGAGAAACTTTCAACTTTTATAAAATAAGGAAAGTCTGGCTGTCGTGGGCTCTTTGGATATTATGATATATTAGTTTTCTCGTATTATAATAACAAACTTTTGTTGACTTCCCATCAGAATATCTTATCGAAAACATTACCTATTTGATTTAAGATCGATAGTCTGTTAAAATGAGAAAATATAACTCTCACAAAAGAAAAATTTTGAAGGTATTAAGTTTAATCAAAGTCTTCCTCTTGAACAGTTTAATCTATTAAATCTATTTAAAAAAACATAGAAATCCGTGACGTAGTTTTAAAGATCTTAGCATATCTACGTATACAGCGACTAGCGAGTAGCAACTTGGTTTTATTCTATGTAGAGTGTTCGTAGCCGGTTCGTAGCACGTATGCGTAGGTATTCAATAGTTTTCATCTTACTTGTTTTTCTATAGGTTAGGTACCTATATGCGTAACGATGAATAATTTGAAATTAATTAATTGAAGTGAAGATTATTGATAGGTATTTTCTTTCTTTCATAAACATTAAGTTATCTTTATAATTGCAGGAAAAAGTATTGTTTAATATCCAATTAATTTTAATCACGACCTGTTTTAATTTATTTACCTACCTGTGTAGGCTTTGTGTAGGTTTGTACTAATATAATTAGGAATAAAGATTTTGTTTGTTTGTTACTCTATACAAGAGATCTACTTTTTTATTTATTATTTTATTTTAACACTTTATTTTATAGTAACTACCAGATATTAGAATAAATAAAATAACGTAATGCCAACATAAATATGGCGAGTGTACAACAGGCGGCCGTATTAGCAATCTCTTGCAGGCACCCATGAGAATAAAACACATGTACGACGATGGTTAAATGCGAAGGCGCCATAAAAAGGAAAACAACCTGCCTCGCTTTCGCCTCGGTTTCGGTTTGTCGTACCTACCGCGTATTTTAGAGACAAGTCCCACAAATTTTTTGGTCGTTTCTATAAACATAGCATCGTAAGTAAATATAAAAAAAAATGTTGTGTGGTTTTATGAAACCACGGTATAAGTGAAACTGTTCGAACGGTTCCGAACACTGCTTTGTGTAGCGCATGTCGCGTGACGGTCGGCGATACACGCGACATGCGCTACACAGACCAAATAGTTTGAGACGATGAAATAAAAGTTTCACTTTAATAAAATATAAACATTTTAATTACCCTTAATTAACTAAAACTAACTAAAAACTTACCCTTAATTTTTTGTCTAATTCTGTTTCTACATCTTTTTTAATTTCAGATCCATTAATTGATTCGGGGCTAGTTTCAAAACCTTTGTTAACTTCACCATTTTCTACATTTGCTCCTGAAGGCTCCTATAATGTGTATAAAAACAAATCTTTAGGTAATACGATCATAATTATTAATGATATTTTTTTTTAATTTTTATTTACCATGTTCGTAAAACTATCCGCGCGAGCGGTAGATTCAGGAGCGATTAAACCTCATTTGCTTAAATTATAATACGGTTAAAATATCGGCAGCTGATATCGTAATCATTTTTATCGTATCATATTTATCCTTAATGTTTTTAGATAATGACCACACAGTTAATGTACATATTATCCATATGTACCTAATCATTGATATCCAGCGGTCTAGATCCAACCCCCAGGGGTTGATGACTACCTAAAATATAATACATATAATCATCATCATATTTGATTCCACTGTAGCAGTATTGGACTTCACGGATGTTATCGGTTTGGTACGTTGGTATAGGCGTACTTGTTGTGACGTATTTTTACGCTAATGAGCGATTTATGTTTTTGAACGTAACAAAATATATAAAGAGGATAGCTTTTCTTTCTTTTATGGTAGATATATTTCTGCCAAGCTTCTGTACCTCTCGGTACCTCTCGAAACACGCAACGTCAAGGGATTTCAAGCGACCACGTGCGACCACGACAAGAAATATTGACAAAAAAATTGCATACCTACAAGCAATGCATGCAAGTTATTGACAGATAATAATAATCGGTCACTATCGCAGTTTCAACTTGCTATACTGTTTACGATTGATGATTTATACTGTTTAAGTATTAAGTATGGGCTATGGGCTATGCCCACAATCATGTATACTTTTTAACTTAATTTTCATTTCTTAGCACTTATCAGTACTATTCATAGTTCATCAGTTCATCTAAGTAGTATTCATAGGGATATTAGGTATTATTATATAGGTATTTCAGTGATCTAATAATTACGAAGCGGATTTTAAAGGTCAGCTGTAATATCTTCGCCAATACTATGTTTATCAGATAGGTGCCTTAATCTCATACCTACGCTTTGCTTACGCTGTACTTTGATTGATTAGATAGGGGTTGTTTTAAGGCACGTGCTATTCCTATACCTACCCGGCTACCCTGGTTTCGCCTTGGTATATTGATTGAACCAACTCTCTTGATATACTAGGTACTTATTGTTAAAATTTTCGTGGACTCAAGCAAAAAACTGCTGAAGATTATCACATCATTAAATGTAGATATAGGGTACAATTCTACGAAGGACATAATATGTATAGACAAACGCTCATTTATTTTTTATGATTTTTATACAATACAATACAAAATTCTTTATTTAACACACACAATACACATACAGAAGAAATATTATATAGTTTTCTTGCCAACTCTGCTCTGTAGAAACTGCTTTCCAATGAGTGGTAAATTATTAATTCTTCTGCATATTTATGAATATAAATAAACAGTTTGACTTTGTGTTTGTATATAATTATTCATATATAATTTCTTAAACTTCAACATTAACAGCTTTTCACTAGATCCTTAGGTACATATTGGATTGACCTTTGTATTTACCGAACTAGATAATATATTCTATAACAATCAACATAATATCTTATCTAAGAAAAAAATATATCTATTCATATAAAATAATTGCGTTCTGATTGACCGTATCACTAAGGTAAATCTTGGAAAAATTGAAATACCCATGTAACAGTATACAGTATGTTATGTATACCTACTTATATCTACAGAGAAAAGTTGGTAATTTTTTTTTTAATTTTTAATTGTCGCGTCTGTGTTTCCCTCCTCTGTCCTCCCATCTATTGGATGATGATATGTTCTATGATCTATCTATGTTCTAACGGCAAATAATTAGGAAATAGGTACTCAAAATACATAATAATAATATGTAAGTAATAGTAGCTACTAGTTATTATTCTGTGGTAATAGTAACTAATCATATCTGTTACCCTCACCTTTACAGGGTGTCCCACTATTCGTATACTAAGCGCGAAGGGACTTGTAGTTTTGCATACCTACATTGATCATGTAAAAAATACTTAAACAACAAAATTACGTCAAAAATTTTTTGCTTAATTTTTCCCGAAAACCCATGTTTTCTTCTCTAGCTTCGCGCAGCTGGCATATATACAATATACATACCACTTCTCTAATGTGAGCATTTTGTCTATGAAAACATAATCTTAAACGATAGCTCACGTGCTGGTGGCAAAGTTGGGCGGGTTGCTTGTTATGGGCACAATATACCTACAGACACATACGTATATATCTGTCAACTGTGTTAGGGGTGTACAGTGTACACATAGAGTTTTAAGAATTCATTTATTTGAAAAAAAAAATGCGTCTGGAATTTTATAAGTATTTTTAACGTACTGAGCGTATGCAAAACTATAACCTCCTTTGAGCTTAAGTATACCAACAGTGGGACATCTTGTATAATCAATTATTTAACATCTGTTTACCTCGGCTCCGTTGTTATCCTTAAGGTGAACGAATATTTATCCGACTAAACTCGTTTAAAATATCGGACACAAATATTTAAGAACAGCAAAAGCCGTCATGCCGTTATTGTATTCTAAGTATTATGTTCTATGTAAGAACCTATAGATTTTCAATCAACCTTGAATGACGGTTAGTAAATATTTTGTTTAAATTGTTCATTCATTCAGAATTCAGATAATAAATTATTCCACCAGTCACCCCGATATTATCGAAATCATATGTAATACTTAGTCATTTTTAAAAAGAAAAGTCATGCCGATGTCCGAATGTATTTCCATGTACTTTTTTTTACCGAGAGTGACCGTGATTTCGTCCAAGAAATAGACAAACACAAATATGGTTCTATTAAAGAAAATATTCTAGATATATTTACTTTACTAATTTCGTTATATCATATGAATTAGCCAGTAAAAACAACAATTAAAAACCTTCATTTTTTTAATATATGGATAAATATATGGATATATGGATACCTTTTGTTAAATAGTATTAGTGCATGTCTAGGTACTTTCAATTTTGAAGTAGATTGGACCTTGGAACCCCCTCCGATACGTACCATACCTTTTGGATTTATTAGGTTAACACAGGAAAAACACATATCTAATGGTTATGAAATTAAGCCCAGTCCGGGCAGGATATGATCAATTGACTAATAAATAATAATCCCCTTATTAATACGTCAGTCAAAATTAGGTATAATCTAAAGATAACACACGACACCTATCAAATAATACTATTCTTATAATATGTATAAACATAACAACAATATTATCCTTTACTTAGTTTTCAGAAACGTATTTATTTAAATACGTATACATTTCTTGTATATACGTACAGAAACGTATTCTTTCAGCATAGGTAATATTCGTGTGTGATCCCCAACGGAAAAGTTTTGAATATTTCAATCTCTCTTTAGCAAATTTTGTGTGTAATGCATTTCGAGATATTCTAAAAATATTTTTGGCGCTGATAGAACGTGCAGTGCAGTGAACGTCCAGCTGCACTTTATATTAGAAATGGTATCTATCGAAAACAATTATGGAAGATTTTTTTAAATACATATTAACATCTAAGTATATCACACTAAATAGGGATGAATTATATTATATAGTTGGTATGTAGGTGTATAGGGATATGGGTAAAATAATATTCAAAGCTACTAAATAAAAGATTACTGAATTAGAAAGTTTGATTGAGATTTTAGCAGGATTGGGTTTGAAACGAAAGAAGTAGAGAAGACTACCTACTTACATCAGTGCTTTGAGCTTTCGCGTGAACAAATTGCCTTCGTTTTTTGGTTATTTTGATAATGTTGTAGTAATCTAGCTTAACGAACCGCCTTATTAACAGCTTAGTAATTTTATTAAACAGCACCGTTTAAATAATTGCCTGAATATTGGTGGTGACATTTGCGCTATCGAGGTTGCTCTATCGATCTCAAAGGTAGATAAGTAATATAAACAAATGTAAACTGGTTAATTATTTTTATTCATCAAATTAGATTTGATAATTATCTTATCATAATTGGTGATTATTCCATTCCAATTTATTGATATAATCAGTAGTAGATATATCTTTCTACATAATGAGGTGAAAAATTCCATTCTACATTACGACGATATTTTGTAAACGTAATTTACTACATAAGGTAGGTACCTATAAAATCTGAGCCGGATTTAACTTAGTTCCACCATGGACTAATATAAATATATATATTTGTCTATGGTTCCACCCATGGGTTAAAAATTTATGTATGTATTTAAAATCTTCAGTTTCTATTTCATGCCGAATATTTGTATAAAGCTAGCAGATAATATAATTTATAATGTTTAATTATAGAATCATTTTTATATATTTTTATAGTTTAGAGAAGAATCTCTTCATGAACTTTTTTGCTAGAGCTCTTATGTCCTACAATTCATAAGTGCATCATAATTTATTGTTGTCGCATTGGATATTTCACCTAGTGATAGTAGATATTTTTTTAATCAATTTAGGGTTTTACTTTATATAATATACCTACTCTAAGGATTTTAAACTTAAATAAAAATCGTAAGTATGCACTTAAGTAAATCAGTTTATTTTTAACAAATGAAACGATTCATGAGAAAACGTATAACTATAGACATAAAGAATGAACATTCATTCAAACAAATTGCACAACCTTACGAGCTGGCCACGGACAATTCGCTATAGCGAAAATTCGCGCGGCGCGACTGGCGGCGCGTCTTGCGAATGAATCAAATGTATGGAAATGTACTGGGCATGCCACGCGCAGCGGCGACCAGCGAGACGACCGGCGAATTTCCCCGAGCGAATCGCGCGGCACGACTAGCGATCGAAACAAATGTATGAGTTATTACGGCGCAGGCCACGGAGTCGAGCGGCAGACGCGGCGACTACTCCCGGAGCGAACTTAATTTAAAATAGTTTGTTTTTTTTTCGCGAAAATGGAGACGGAAGCTTTTATTGCAGAAATTCTAGCTAGACCAGCTATTTGGAAGTCTAGCCACCCGCAACATAATTTTTCATCATGCCTATATTTTTCATATTTTTGGTGGAATTCTCCGTCTGTAACACGATTTCTATTTAATTCACGTACTCCACTATATCTTCCAAACATTAAATCTTGAGCAAAAAAGCTGCTATTCTCCAAACAACGTCGGGCTAACTTTGATAAAGCCATCTTGTCTCCTCGTCTACACTGGTCGCGTCGGCGAACGCAACTGCCCGTGGCGTGCTTACCGCGCCGCGCGAATTGCCGCGCCGCCAGTCGCGTAGGGATGGCGATTCTTTACGAAAAAGATCGATTTTTAAATCGATTCGAATCGTAGTCTAATGAATCGATTCACGAAAAAATCGAGGCCTACAAAATCGATTCTTAAAAAATCGATCTTTTTTTCAAGTTTGCATTTACAATGTAAATTTGTATCAATTTTACTAAAAACAAGATTAATATTGCAATTAACGATATCTTATCAATAAAATCAGGGAATTCAAAAATAACAATTATTTTTATTACCGTATCAAACTATAAGGATATCAAACAATAACAGAACAAACTGAAAATAATAGCGTCAAAGTGAAAAATAAGAAGCGCTTTACTTATATTTACTTACCTTACCTACTCTCAATTAGTTATTATTTCGCAACAAACACTACATGAAAATCTGATGAAAATTAATTATCAATCATGAAAATACTTAATATATTATGCTAATAACAGTATTCAATAAACGACAACAACAAATGAATAATGCAAATTGCACTATCAATCGTCACAGATTATAGCTATACATAAAGTCAAAGACTACTAACGTAACTTTTTTATTAAAGAGAGGCGAGTAAAGGATACTAAACATACAGCCATCTCGCGAGTTTATGAGTAGTTAACTCTTTAACCGGCAGCACTCTTATAATTCAGGCACATTCAACTAAATGCAAATAATTGTATGGTTTATACCAAAACAGAAAAAATCGAATGTCGATTTTCAAGAGTGATATATCGATTCAGTGAATCGACACAGTACTTCATATCGATTTAAAAAATCGATATTTTCTGCTCGAAAAATCGATTCTTCGATTAATCGATCTCAGATCGCCATCCCTACAGTCGCGCCGTCGGTCGCGCCGCCGGTGTCCGTGGCCAAGGTGTTACTGTTTATTTTGATCGTTCCTCACAGTTCCGTGTTTCCTCACAATACAAAAACCTTTGAATATCTACAAGTTTTAATGTGTATATAACAACTTATATACTTACATAAGGGTTTTTATCATAATATTGTTATAAATAGCTTTAATTTTATTAAAATATTCTTATATCACATTTCAGTAATATCAATTTGTATAAATAAATACACGTACCTATCTTAACAATGTCATAACTATACTATATTTTAATATTATACCTAACATAATATACACCTACGAACCAACATTAGTTAAAGTATCTTAACTGCATGCTTTATGAAAATTATTTAAATATACAAAATAGGATAGTTATTGTTTTCACTGACTTAGGTTTTTTAGGAAACGATACGTTACGTTAGGACATTATGATATTTACGATACAAATAACGTAGCACCCGACTGCTAAAAGTATTTTATGCAAAACCAAGTAAAGGCATGATAAATGATTTGGGATATAAAGAAAATTAAATTATCTAGCTAGCTACTTTTGACGAGATTTGGTAACGATGAGAGGTACCTCTCATTTGAACAAAAATTTATATAGTAATACTCAAGTACCACATTTCACTAAATTGTTTATAGTTAATAAGTTGGTACCTAATACTACGTTTCTATACATTATATAATTATATCTACAATTAATTAATATTAGCGTATCTATTTCTATAAATAATACTTTGTACTATTTGGTATTGGACGTAATTATAAGGGTCTTTTATATCCGCCCGTCAAACTGAGCCAAATGTGACGACCCCACGACGTCTTCTGTTCGCGTCTGGCGGATTTGGCGTCTTCTTTAAATTGAGACCATCCTCGTTTCTCACTCACCGCACGCGGGCCCCAACTGGACTTTGGACTGAATGAACGCTTCAGAGTCTGTGAAATAATTGAAATTGAAATTTTTAGTTTGATTTTTCATGTAAACATAACGAGATATTATTAGTCACTAAGACAAACGAAAAAGATACACACCTGAACAAAGTTTCCAGTTTTGTATTTGTATAATGCGATAAACATAAATATAGGTACAAACAGTACACCGACGATGAGCATCATGTAGCCCGAGACTAAAAAGTAAAACAGAATTTAGTAATGCAAAAGAATAAATAAGTTAGAGATAAAATAGCATATTAAAAAAACATTAAATTAGGTACTCACCATAACCGGCTGTAGGATAATAGTAACAACAACCGAAGACGAGTGCTTCAAATGATTGCAATGCGTAAATAAATACAGTGATGAGAATAGCAGGAGCAACAATACCCCAGCAGAACCGCCAGTAGATCGATGTTTTAATTCCAAGCATGTATTCAATATCTAAGCAAACGTTTTCTAAACCTGAAAATTTTATATATTTTTTATTAAATTTCCATTACATACAAAATGAATTGAACATCATGGAAAACATAATAAATTAGCTAGTTAGTTACCGTAAATCCAAAATACTCCAACGATTTCCGCAATAGCACAGAACAGAACAAGGAAAGTACCACCGTAGTAATCCACAAGTTCCAAAATGTATTGACCACCCTGTAACCAATTTATTCATGAAAAACAAAATAAAATAACAAATTCATGCTCTTTATTTTCGAATGACAATCATATTAAAAATGAAGGAAATAAAGACTAACCGGGGTAACATAAACAAGTCCGATAGCAAATCCACTGGTACAGCAGAAAGCAGACATGTAGATTGTGCGCACTCGTGGGAAGGAGTCCATTAATACTGTGTTGATCGTTGATAGCAGAGCTACTGCTGATCCCACTCCGAGTACCAGCATCATGACGAAGAACAATACGGAGAATAACTGAGAATCATGGTAAAGAAGAATTAGTTAAGTCAAAATAAGAAAAGTAATATCATGGACTAAAACCTATAATAAAAGATCAAAATTAAGAACTTAGAAACACTACACTATTAAAATAATTTATAAATAAATTAATTTGAATTATGAATTTAAATTATGTTGAATTAAGATTTTTTTATAATAATTTACAGGCAAAGGTGGTAAGGGTTTTATTAAATGCAGTAGATACCTAAGTAATTAATATTATTAATAGAAATTACCTGTGGTTGGAAAGTCTTTGCAATAGCATCGGGGTAGGAAACGAAGGCAAGACCAGTACCGCCTGAACCGACAACATCTTTAACTTCTCTTTCTAGAACATACGCCAAGTTGCCCAGGATACCGAAGATGGTAATACCAGATAGCAAACTCGTGAATGTGTCCAAGGTGGTTACAATCATGGCGTCCCTAAAAATATTCGACATCGTTTAATTTTAATGGTACAATTTTATAGATTATGTAAACATTAGTAAATACAATTTTAAAACCTTTTAAAATAGTTTTATTTATACCATTAATTAATGTTCGACGTTCAATAATTTAATAATGAAATGTTTGTGAAATTCAATAGATACTATTTAAAGACTGAAGGTAATTCTACGTTTAAATATATACGGTTTTATTTACCTGTATACGTTTTGTTTGAACCCGTTGTATGAGGAGAACATGATAATAGCTCCGGTACATACTGACAATGAGAAGAACACTTGCGTCACAGCTGAATACCATACCTGTAATTAAAATAACAATCATTATAGCTATTTCGACTATGAGGTTAGTTTCTAGATAGTTTCACGTTAGTTCACATTATTTAATTACTTATAAAGTGTAGGACAACTATTTTAAATTTACATTATAATATAGTCATTACTCATTTGGTTATCGCAACGCATATTATATAATGAACATAAACAAATATCTACTTACATTCAATTCCAACAGCTTGTCCCATTGTGGAGTGATGAAGTATAATATACCATTACCAGAACCGGGCAAAAGTAATGTGCTAGAAACATAAAACATCGTTTTTATTTAAGTTAAAAAAAACGAATATATATATAAATATGCTGTCTATTCATTTGTTAAGTCTACAATTATAGAAACAATGAAGTAATCTACTAACGTGATTAGCAAGATAATCATGATGACGTAGGGGAACAGCGCAAGGAAGTACGAAGCTTTTCCTGAACTCTTCACCCCACGTGATACGATGACGAAAATGACAAACCACGACGCAAGCAGGCACAAAGTTAAATACCAAATGGGTAAACCTAAAACATAATTTGTCGTTAGAAATTGTATATTTAAATGTATTCGAAATAACAATAGAAATAAAATACCAACCGAGACCTCCTTCAATGCCATCACTCTGCTGAAGAACTGTACGCCTGAAATTTAAAAAAAAATAATTGATATTTAGTCCCACAGTACAAAATAAGAGATTTTATTAAGATTAAAGAAGTTATCTTACGTAAAGTATAGCTCAGCGCTGCTTGTACCATTGATGGTGTGGTCGAAATTCTCCGTTTGACCTGACGGCACACAGTTTTCCCAGGCCGGATCACATAAAGCCCAAGGAAGTGTAGATTGGAAGCTCATTGATAAATAATACAAACACAAAGCGATGATGGACACGTAATACGAGAGAATGTAGCCACATCCCAGAGCTTGAGCGTACCCCGTACCTGTAAGAACAAACTTATATTTAATAGTGTAATATGGTACGGAGATTAAATTTGGCGAGTTTGATTTGAATAGTAAGCATTAAGGAGATAAATGAAAAAAAGGAAAAAAAGATTCTCCTTATTAAGATAAGAAAATAATAACAGAAAACACGAACCTTTCATAGCGGGTGCCATAGACCATATTTTAACAGAGTTTCTTGAGCTGAATTGTCCCAAAACGGCTTCCAAGTAATACATGGGTTTTCCAACTAAGATTAGTACAATTATGTATGGGATGAGGAAGGCGCCTCCACCGTTCTGGTAAGCGACGAAGGGAAACCGCCACACGTTTCCCAGACCCACAGATGTGGCAATACACGACATGAGGAACTCGATTTGATTTCCCCACATGGCACGCTCGGGTTCTTCATCCACCTCAACATCTTCCTAGACAACGTAATATAATAATTGTTTAATTTATCGCGGAACGCTATAAGCACAGATAACTGTGCGTTCTGTGCTGTAGGCTCCTATAACATTAAACTTACACCAAAAGAAGTTGAGCAATGCCGGTAAAACTGCGGGGACAGCTAGTATATAATAAAATCCCTAATCCGATACACAAAGTGAAATAAAAAATGATATGCATATAGGTATATAATCTTATCATATTATTTTAATTTTTATAAATTTATATAACCAGATGTATTCATTCGTAGAAACATTGTATTCACAATATTATGTACATATTATCGCAGACTATCTCATATTATTTTTATTATTTGCTTTTATAAATTTATGCGCACTTATGGTCAACAATAAAATATAGGTGTGTATAATGACGATGACAAATTGTTAGTCACGTATCTATATAGTTACCTATGTGTAACATTATGTAGTAAAATACATAAATATAAGTGTGTTTGTATGTGAACTAACTAGCACCCGCCTCGGCTTCGCTATATGAAATTAAAATTTCAGAGAGTAATGAAGTTCAGAACGGTTCAATAGTTTCGGAGTGTACACTGAATATAATACATACCTATATATCCTGACACCGTAAAGTGATAAAGTATCACCACGACGTGAGATTTTTAAACATATTTGAGTAGATATAAGTAAAGAATTTATAATAACAATTACCTTTTTCTTCGGTGGATCATCTCCTGCATTACTAAAACCCTCATTTGAAAACGCGTTGGTTTCCGGCTTACTCTGTGAATAAAAAGGAAATTAAAAAAACAAAGAGGTTTGTACAATGTACAATGCAATTTATTACAAAACAAATTATCAGTAAAATAAACTAAAAAAAAATCAATTATTTCAAACGTCGTGAAATGTTTTAATCAATTTTATGTGATTTACAAATAGCATTGCTCTACCTCTGTTTATATAATGTACATAACTAAGAGTAAATATACATCATACATGTTTGAAGTGGAATAGTTACGAATATCTAAAATATACATATTTATTTGTTGACCTCTCGAACATTAGTACCTAAACATAAACAAGTCGGTAAATTCTCTACCGGATCTTAGTCAATGTTAATAAAAAAAAATCTAGTATGTTATAATTATGTACTAGAATTTTTAATAGACGTAATAAATTAAACTTTTTCGCTACTTCGCGAACTTTTTCAATATAACCGTTATAGTTATAGTAAAGTTATTTAATTTATATTTTAAACAGTTAACCGTGTGATAATATCTACACGGTCGTTTTCAGTGCTATTTAAATGTTTCCTCACTTATTTATTTTATGCAAGGGTATTGTGAAACATTGAGCACTAATTTCCTTTATGACGCAGGCGCTACTGTCGAAGTATAAACCCAATTATGGTATTACTTATCTCCACGTAAAAATTTAAAAATTTACGATGTTTTTTTTTCTATTTCCTCAATATTGAGTTGTTTTAATATACCTACAATATATGTGTAAATACATATTAATAACTAGCTTTCCGCCTGCGGCTTCGCCCGCGTTTTCAAAAAAAAACCCGCATAGTTCCCGTTCCCGTGGGATTTCCGGGATAAAACCTATGTCACTCAGAAATGATGTAGCTTTCCAACAGTGAAAGAATTTTTCAAATCTGCCAAGTAGTTTCGGAGCCTATTCAATTCATACAAACAAACAAACAAACAAAAAATCAAACCTTTCCTCTTTATAATATTTGTATAGATGAACTAGATTTAAAACAATGAACAGTGGATTTGTACCGACTTTTAATTGAAAATATGAGTAGGTAAGTAAATTAGTATTATTCGTAGTTACATTCATTCAAAACGGAATATTTTATTTATCTTTTGAAGGATATTTAAAATTAAATGATAATTTGATAAAATTTGACATTGTTGATATTGGTTACTTTCGGTGAATCAGTTTTATCAAAACCTAAACCTTAGTTACAAGGAAATTCGTAAAAATAATTTTCATGGCTTCCTGAAGCTATTAACATATTATAACGATTATTTTATTGTTGATAGATTTAAAATAAAAAATTTAATGCCATA
Organism: Colias philodice; assembly: GCF_061535455.1. NCBI lineage: Eukaryota > Metazoa > Arthropoda > Insecta > Lepidoptera > Pieridae > Colias > Colias philodice. The sequence continues at coordinate 5,898,662 of NC_143093.1, forward strand.
AGGCGGTGCAGTTGCAATTAGACCTTATCCAAGGTTACTAGGAATCTTTTTGTCTACGGAACTTCAACATTGGTGTTGAGTGAATTTTTTTATTTCTTGTTAAGTAATATATGAATATGTACTTGTATATCAGTATATTCATTGAGGATATCGTCATTTCCGCAGCAAATTATTACAAGGGCACACCTATAGTATACACAAACATGAAGTCTTATCATAAAGTAGCCTTTTCAAGTTTTACTTTGCCAGCCCTGAAATCCAATGAATATTGTTGGAGATGAATATCACTCCAGAATGTTTCGTTCACAGTTTCGTTATTGTCAAAATATTTAATTGTACAGTTTCATTCTCATCTGTATCTACTAAATATAGTACCTAAGTAGAACATAGTATAAAACAAAGTCGCTTTCTCTGTCCCTATGTCCCTATGTATGCTTAAATCTTTAAAACTACGCAACGGATTTTGATGCGGTTTTTTTAATAGATAGAGTGATTCAAGAGGAAGGTTTTAGACTTTTAGTATATAATTTATTATGCTTTAGACAAAGCGGGCGAAGCCGCGGGCGGAAAGCTAGTAAAAGATATTTATTGCTATTTACATACAACTGTAATAAATATATATTATTTTAACACAATGCTATGAAAAAAAGAACGAAGAACAGGTAAATAAATGTAACAATGACATAAATAGATAAACCAGTTATCTCTTTGTCATTGTAGTTTAATTAAAATTTGGCAGAGATACATAAAAGATTATTATAAACCGATGAATGATATACCTACTATAGAGTGCAGATCTTTGTACATATGTATATTGTTCTTCTTATTAAATTTGTAATGTGTAATTTTTAAAATATTCAGAATATTTTAATGGTTTTTCATTCGCTAATAATTTACGTGTTATCTCCGTGTTATTATTATTATTATTGCTATATAAATAAAAATTGGACAAAATATTTTATCAATCCAATCAGGCTTAAGAGAATATATTATAATATGACGATGCAATAAAATAAAGATAGGTATGTATATATAGGTATGCATATATACATGGCTTTATCTCATATCGTCGAATAATAAGCAAACGATATGTTTGAAAATAACAATAATTAATAATTGACGAAAGTCACGTGTCCATATCGATACGTTATGCCAGACTTTTAGTATATTTTATTATGCTACTCCGTGACTCAGTAGGCAATTTTCCTCATCATTGGGGTTGCCTGGTGAGAGATCACGGCCAGCGATAAATTCGCGCTCTATTATTTATTTATAATTATTAAGTTTTAAACTGTATTCTATATGGTCTACCATAAATCGATTTATTCACTTTAAAAAAAATACAAATTAATATAAACTATGTACCTACGTATTAACTGAACTGAACTGAACTGAATAAGTATAATCTTAAGTACTTATTGACTTTTATATGTATATTTGCATTTGCTTTTTTAATATTCCATATTTATCTAAATACTAATTGTTTCAAATAAAAAATCTATTTATAAAATAATGGTAGTTACCATTTTGATATATTTTGAGACCCTTCACTTTAGATCCAATGTTTCCAATACACGGCATAAATAAATATATAAAAAAACACCACACCACTAAAGGATTAACTCACGAATGAGGTTCTGGGTTGTAATCGGCATGGTTTTATATAATTATATCTATCGGCGGTTTGTCTTGCTGAGCTGTCCACTTATCTAAGTTATTTTTTGTAAATGATTATAATTATCGGGGTAGATGGAGTTCAGTAGGTATATTTCACTTGTCAATCTCTTTTCGTAGGGGATGCTCGTTCTCGTACCTTCTAAGAACAAGCCTCTTCCCTTTATTTATCTCTACCAGTAACAGGCGGCAAGCCAATCCTAGACAGCAATTTTAGAACATATACCCAACGATTATATCGAGGAGAAATGTACTGTAGTTTCAGAAGTTATTTATATTAAAAATAGCGATTCCAAATTCGATAATTTGGAATAAAAAACATTGTTATGCCGCCAAATTGCACAAGGTCAGTTTTGCATTGAAGGTTGATGTGTTTTATTAACAATACATGAGTGCAAAAGTGCAATATTTTGTGTTGTGGTTATGCATACCGAAAGCTTCCTTATGCAGGCCTTGCCGTTTAAGGAAATCTATATATTTATGACGATTTCGGCGTTTCAAGCTTTTCGACCATGTGGAATGACGAACAAAGTGTATCGATTTTATCATACGGCCTTCAATCAACTTATACTGGCATAACTAATGCCATTTCGTACATATTGGTTCTTGTTGATAAACATGCTTTCAAATTATATTAGTAAATTTAGTTAAAATATAAAAATTTTAAAAATATTTTTATCGTAGTTAGACTACAGGCCCGTGTTGAAAAAATTATGGGTCATTTGACCCACCAGGTGACCTATCTAGAACGATATAAGAGCATAAAATAATAAGATTCAGCACTATGACGTCACTTGTAAGCTGTCCACCTGAGTGCAGATGGGAATTCGAAGGTTCAGGTAGAGATTTTCTCCCCTTGTCTCCATGATTTTTGTACGGCGTTGCGGAATAATTGATTAAAAGTAGTATAGAAATAGTATAACACAGATGCCGTACAAAATCAAATGACCAAATTTACCCCGGCAACTGTCGAAAAATAAAAATAAATTCCGACTTTGTGGACCACCATTTTTGTACGGCATCTGTGTCATACTATTTCTATACTGCTTTTAAGCCATTATTCCGCAACGCCGTACAAAAATCATGGAGACAAGGGGAGAAAATCTCTACCTGAACTTTCGAATTCTCATCTGCACTCAGGTCAGGTGGACAGCTTACGAGTGACGTCATAGTGCTGAATCTTATTATTTTATGCTCTTATATCATTAGGTCAACTCATAGGTCAGGTGGTGGGTCAAATGACCCATAATTTTTTCAACATGGGCCTGTAGTCTAAGTGTATTATTATATATTTATTATATTATTTCATAATGTTTATCAACGCAGATACCATCAAAAGGAGGGACAGAAACGATGGCATTATATTAAAATAGTGAAAGTGCGTGTATTCGAATTAATAGATATGTGATTTAATAATCACATTACAAGGGCCAAATTCTTTATTATTGAATATACATTTTTTTATTTGAAAAATTAAATAGGCGTGACCTTGACTCATCAACAAAAAATCTAATCGTTCATATCGTAGATTAGTGTCACCTTAGTAGGTACATAGTTGTTACTTGATTAGTTAATTTTTAATGATAAAATATAAAAAATCGTAGTAGCAAAATCTGATTATGAAATTGACTTGTTAATTGTTTGTATTTGGATAAATATTCAACATAATATCATGAAGTGAATAAGATTGTAGTTTCCTAAATAATTATAAAAGGCAATCAAATTAGGTATATTGCGAGTCGCTAAGTTAGATATTAGTTAGTTCTATAACATGACTTTTTGGCTTTTTCATCGGAATTTCCCAAAAATGCCAATCGAACATCATCAAAAGATTATGCTAATTGATTACAATGATATACAATATGATACTACAATTACCTATGAATTGTTAAATAAAATACGATAATTTTGAATTCTGACACCCACAATCTAGCAATAATCTATGTATTGCTTGCCCCGGCTTCACAATAAAATATGCCTATAAAGACGATGTTTTTTACTGGTAAATGATTTATATTAATATTTAATCGATCTAGTAGGTAGATAATTTTTGAGTTATTATTTACGTACAAAAATACAAATCTTTCATCTTTATATTAATGTAGTTATGTTATGAATTATGAAATGAAGGCAGCATCGATGTTGTCAATTTGGTCCTTGCTTTAAAACCTTCTCATGTAAAAAATTTAAATTATGTATTAAGAAAAAAAATAGCACTTCTAACTTGAACTAGTTGATGCAATAATAAATAATCAATGAATTAAAATTCTTACAGGCTAAGCTTAAAGGTATATAAAAAAATCTTAAAGGTTTATAAAATAATAAATTACAACTTTAATAGCAATGAACTAGAACCTTCGTGCCTCTTTGAAGATAAAAAGCATTTTTCTATGTCTAGGTACTTTCCGAGGGAAAAGGTGTGCGATATAAATAATATTGAACAATTTATAATGAGATATAATCTTCTGTTTTGGCTAGACTGAAGATAAGCTGTAGCCAGACAGCTTGGAAGATATTTTTGATACTGAGGACGATTAATTATTAAGTACAAAGTTTTTGCTTCTCGTATTTATGTATATTGATAGAAGCAAGCTTTTACTAATTGATTTAAAAAATAAAGTACATAGTTCCAATGATTTCTTCATACAAATACATTAAAGTATTATTCACTCCAATTTCAAGCGATGAATAACATTTTTAACTTGTCTTACATGACTGTATCTAATTATATAAAATATTTTCCTGCTCCTTGATTTAAAACAAATATTTGATGCATCATTTTTCCTCTTTATGTGGCAAAACCGAACAACTATAAAAAATTAGCAAAGAATTAAAACGACAAAGATAAATTAAGACATTACAAAGAACAAACGCAGATGATCACCATACCAAATGTACCTGAGTTCGTCTGAGTTCATACTATTTTGTATGCTTATAGGTTATATTAATCATCATAACATTTTAAATAGCCTTATTAAAATCGCAATTTTTACTTTTTGTCGCAATTGGATCTCCTTATCTAACGATCGCTAGTCCGCATTTCACTGTAAGTAGGTATCATTATAATACGAAATACGTTCTAGGAATTTTCATAGTATTGCAACAAAAACGATATAACATGTATCATCAAGATTCGTAATTTGTGCATTCTGAAAAACGTACAATACTACCAATTGCCATCAACATATAAATGAAACATCAAAAATATTTGCGAAAAATTATATTTACATGCAAAACATGATACAGTTAAATCGATTTCACTTTTCAAAGCTAAATTCAATCTCGAAACGAAATATCAAATAAAATTAGCGAGTATATTTCATTGTACTCCAATAATAACTTGTATCAATATAGATCAGAAAGCTTAAACTCTCCCAACTTCTACATTACGTAGCACCTTCACATACATTCTAAAGAGCTGAAAAATGTAATAATAAACTAGTTAATACAAAATACAATAAGATAGGTGATGATATGATATGTGCTCTTGATCGAGTTATAGTCACGGGAGGTGGTCCAAGGGGCTCTACGCTTTGTAAGAGTAGTGTATCTATCGCCGCGTATGCTTCGTGAACGACTCTCTGCAAAACATACATTTATATAATAGACGATAGTAAGAAATACTAACATTACAAATCATATAAATTGTTGAAGGATTGAATTATTTTTTTACGAACGAACAAAAACCACAGAGCCAATCTTAAAAGAAAAGCTTTCCAAGTATCACGTAGGTAAGTACTTAGATAGATAGATAGAAAACACTTTATTGTACAATGCACACAAAAACAAAATTTACAAAAAACGACTTACTTACTTCATTTCAGGCATACAATGTATAATTAGGAGAACCAAAATCACTAACCTCGGTTATAATTCTGGAGTTGTGGGAATCAGAAGGTCGAAACATCATGACTGTATAGGTATTGTCTATACCTAAATGGCCATCGACCCAATCTTCTATGCCGCCGGCGTAAAGCGCTGTTAACCAAAGGTATTTATTATAAATATCGTACTCAAATTCAATGTAGAGATATAAATTGATAGCTAAAGAAAACATCGACCTAAAACAAGATGAAATTTATTAAGATAAAGGTATAAACTATAAGTTAAGGTTTAACAATGTTAATAATACATTTTATTATCATAGCAAGAGCTTTTACTGATAAAAGTTTGCGGACTTCCGAGATAAATAGATCTATCCAGTATCATTTCTTATAACACTAGATTAGTATTGAATTCCTGATAATAAAATATAATGCAATTGTTATAAAGCTTATTTACGTAAAAACTCCGAGGTCTGGCCTGCTACATAAGGCCGACCACTGATACTGTATGCAGCAGCTGCAGCGCCTGACGCTCGTTGCCTCTATAAAAATAACTTAATTTTCTATTCAAATTATACCATTTCATCGTACACAAAATCCAAATCTAATCAAACAATTAACATAATTTAACATAATACGATTAATTGAAACGTTGCCTAAGTTATAAAAACAAACACTTGATTAAGTTTTATACAGATTAAGTGATTACATAGATTTTAGATTAAAGTTACGCACGAGCAAATAAGGGCAATGTATTAGGCAATCCTTTATCTTTTGCTTTGATTGTTTAGTAAATCAATAGACTTTGGATAATACACTAATATAAAAAGTCAAATTAAAAGCAAAGCCGTGTCATTTGTTACTACAAAAATGTGATAAGATATGGCATATTATACCGTAACACCGGTTATCAGTTATCATATTATTATAATGGATTGCTTTAATACTTACATAAACGTGATCAAAAGCTCTTTTCTTGCGTGTATGTGAATACGGATACATCACTCCCTAAAACGCAAACAAATATATATTTTTAAACCTACAAGCTATCAGCACTGTGCGATATCTTAAAAGATAGCACAATGTTTAGTCGTGAACAACTAAGTCCAGTTACATATATGTATTAGTTGTATACGTAGTATATTATTATTAGTCTGTGGTATTAGTTATTACGCGCGGTCATTTTAGTCGTGAAGCAAATATGCAGAAAAAAATACATTCGAAATGCTAATATTCTCCTTTAACATTCGTAGAAAAATTGATTGAAAACAAATAATTATGAGAAGCTACAGTCACTTATTGAAGATGCCTCTACCTGTTAATCAATACCAAAAAGCAATCCTGTAAACTGAATATGATATATAGAAATAAATTCAGTTATCATACCAATACGTCTCCCTCTTTAAAAGCTATGAAGGTGTAAAGCGGGGTCTTTTGTTCATGTAAGAAATGTGTGAGTGCACGCGTTTCGGCCTCACTCAGCTGTCTTGGACCCGCGTATAAGGGACCACACGGATGCTCCGAACGTAACTCTTCAGCTAAAAGTAAATTAAACACTTTGAAAATAAACAAATCCTTTACTGTTATTATTGAGTAATTATTCGTTGGTATCCTAAACAAAAGCACACTCGATAATTAGAAAAATCATTTAATCTTTGTAAAATAACCTATGAATAAAATTATCATCGCTAATGTATTTTAAAGCGCGTACTTGGAATCCATTGATATTCAAAATTACGGTCTAAATTAACTCCATAGCAAGGCTGAATTGTACATCTGACGCCATACATCTCGCAAGCTTGGCACGAATCTCGAGCCTTACATGACGCCCACGTTTGTTTGAGATTTTTCATCCATTCCCTGCGCTAATGGCGAAATATAAACCATATTTAAAATTTCAAAACATGCAATTAAAATTATTTACATTCAGAGAATATCAAACGAAAATAAATAGGTACACTTCAAAAATATTAAAAGAGAGACTATTTTTCTCAAGGTGAATAAAGTTAGGGCTTTATTAAATTATTAAATTTTTAATAATTCCTAATGCTTTTTGATACTTACGTGGGGAAAGGTCATGGAATATGCATACCCATCAGGATTAAAGACAGGAATAATCCAGAAACGATACTTGGTAAGAAGATCTGCGTGTGCTTCACTCCTTTCTATAAGTTGGTAGAGAACATACATAGCAGCTGCAACTGAGTGATGATCCCTACCTTGAATGCCTAATAGAATAAAATCATCATATATATAAAATTCCAGTTAAATAAATTGTTACAAGTACTCTAAATAATTTACCAGCAATTATCATAACAGTCTGTTTAGCTGATACTATTTGTCCACTTGTAGGATCATCTACAATCATCATATGGATCGGATTTTCCATGACGGTAAAATTTCCCGCAGTGATATCTATCCACTTGGCAACTGGACTTTCTTCTGCCCATTGCTTTAGCTGAGATGTTATCTACAATAATAATTGTCAAAAAATCTAACTCCTGTTTGCAAATAAAAAGAAAGCCCGAGTCAATTATGATTTCATTTGAAAATTACCTACCTCATGCAGCGTTCGGGGTGAATTAAAACTAAGTTGTCTTAGTTTTATAAGGTTACAGGTTCGATTTTTTTTAATTTCTTCCTTAAAAGATTTTGTTGTAATTTCCAAATCAACGATCTCGAGTAAAGCTCTGGTAGTCAATGTTGTTCTATTTTTAAAGTCATCGTCGTCATCATACTCCAAATTTGATGATAAATCGGTAGTGTTGTCATATTCTTCTAAACTATCAAATGAACTAGATTTTGCGTTGATTATAGAACTATCCTTTCCACTTCTGTCTTCAATGTCTTCATAAGAATCAGTACTTCCATGTTTATTTTTACTGGTGTTTTCGCTTTCGTCATCGCCATACAGTACCATGTTATATGTATCAATTTCTTTATCCATAATTTTCTTTTCTTTGCCTTTTCGTCTCTCAACGTCAATAATGCGTCTTGTTGTTTCTATAGCATTGTCATCTTCATCAATCAAAAACTTAATCGTAGAAGTACGTTGCAGAGTTTCAATGACATTATATGTTGTACGAGTTGGAAATTGCTTATTATATATGTTAAGATTGTCTAAATCATCATCAAAGGTCAAAATATTGAAAAAGTCAGGCGTTCTCATTGGAACTATAATATCTGACAACGGTGAAGTTCTTGTAGGATGTATTGTTGTTTTATGTGACATCTAAAATTAAACTATAGCTATATTTATTGATGAACACGTATTTAAAAAAAATTGTGTTCCAATGAATACTTACAAATTTATCAACAGTTCGCGGTGTTAAAGGTCCCATTGTTTTTTGTTTAGTGAAAAGAACAGGAGCTACCGGTGCATATTGCCTCACAACATCGGTTTTGGACCTTTGAATAAACTGTGGACCAGATGGAGGGCTTTCGTCACGCTGGACGTGACGATCTCCACTGAATTTCAGGATTGGCCCAACCTGTTGTGCTCCTTTAAGAACTATTGAATAATATTGCAAGTTAAATTTACGCGTTTGATTATAAGAAAATAGGTACGATATAAGCTAAGAGCCTACCTTTGGTCTTTGGTTTTATTGGAGGAATTTTATCGTTAATAATAACTGGAGATACAGGATCTGAAACTATATCACCTTCATGCCGCGCTATAGTCAAAGTTGTAGGCGGCACAAATCGTGTATACTCTTTGGATAGATCCGGTGTTACTGTAGATGGACGCAAAGTAGCTCTTTCAACAATCATCTTTTCCTGAGCCATTTGCAGTGGTTGTATGTTAACAGCCACAATTGGTCTAGCAGTATGACGAATAGTTACATTATCGACAATTTGGTTTCGAGACGTAGGTATGGGAATATCATCTTCCAATACTTTTACAATGAAAGCTTGTGTCGTTTCTGGATTGGAGCGCCATCGAGTATATTCAGTTAGAGCTCGTTTTCGGCGAAAAACTGAAGATAGAAATTCAAAAATTAATGTTTATTATTAGATTTTCATAAGCTATTTCACGTTTACTGAATGCACTGAGCTTACATGATAGTGTACACAATGAACAATTGTCATGTTCGGTGTAGTTGCCTTTAAAACCATACGCTAAATAAATATTAAGGTATAATAATATTAACAGAAAAGCACCAAAATTCATATTAAGAAATATATAATTATTATCACAGGTTGACGTGACATACTTCTGTAATGACGTTTATGGAAGAAGAATTCATGAAAATAGCCAGAATTCTTATAGTAAATTTTTCTTTATACCTATTGCTGCAGTCTACACATTAACCGACATTAAAAAACTAATTGAAACATGAATAGACTTTTAAATATGTTTCTATCACAGGTTTCTATTAATTGATATTTTTTTATAAGTGATTAAAAAATTGTACACCCACGTCGTATTTATCGTCTGTCAAAAAAAAATAGTTTCATGATAGGTTTAGATCAACTGAAACTGAAAATATTTTGATGTGTGTTTTATATTACAAAGTATTCAATATGTTGTTACAAATCAAAGTTTATATGATTTCAGCATTGTATTTATTTGGAATATTATTTATGATATTATTTCCGCCTCGTAACTATGAACAGTTAGTACTTATACTATTAATATTGTACATTTATTAACACTTTCTAGTATTTAAATTGTTTCACAACAACAGAAATTTCATTTTATACCTACTGATATATAAATATTCATTTTAGATCAGGAGCTAAAATGAGGAAAATAAGAAGTACAGGAAGTAGTTTGAAATATTTACAGTATATTGATCAAGAAACATTATTGAATATTGCAAATCGCATGGCGAAAGATGATCCAGAAATGGTGCGATTAGTGCATCTCACTCCGCGCACTTCGAACAACAACACGATCGTTGCATTGGAACTACATAGCGATACACATTCCAGGAAACCAGGAATACTCATTATAGGAAGTAAATATAGCTTACTAGCTTTCCGCCCGCGGTTTCACCTTCTTAGTCAAAGGAAACCCTGCATAATTCTCATTCCCGTAGGTTGCAAACTATCTTTGTAACAAATTTCATCGATGTCGGCTCAGTGGTTTAGGCGTGAAAGGAGACATACAAACAGATCGACAGACAGTTACAATATCAATAGAGATTTTGATAACAATTTCCGTAGTTCATATTATGTAGAGCTGAGTATCGATCCTGTATTTTTCGCTATCATATCGGTGTGGACATGCTATTAGGTTATTGGGATGATGAAACCGAGAGTGCTATAGTGAAATATGACGATCAAATAATTTTTTATGGCTAGTTACTAGTATTGCGTGTATTTAAATACTACCTACTACGCTTAACGTCTATTTCGGCGTGACAAGGACAAAATTGAATTATAGGAATATTGTACAAGTGTACCTACTACTGTAATGTATTAGAATCTAAATTAGTATTATAATTGCAGCACTGAACGGTATGGTGTGGGGAGCAACAAATGCAATAATAGAATTGGCTGAAAAACTACTGTACGATGCTAATTATCAAACGCCATTTTTTAATGACTATGACTGGTAAAAAATTTTCACTTGTACAACTTTAACCGCCAATTAGTTACTGATCATTAAAACAATATTTTTCATCTCATGCATTCTCATCAAAGGTACCTCATCCCAGTAGTGAATCCAGATGCAGTTAATTTTACAAAGAATTTGCGAAAGTTTCGACCAATACAAGAACTACTTTGGTCGCGTAACATCACCGCTAGGAATAACACTCGGCCTGCGTTGTGGCACAAGAATGTACATACTGAACTTGGGGACACCTGCTTTGGTACTAATATTAATCGGAATTTCGCATATCATTGGCGAGGTAAGTGACACGGTGTGAAGAGATAGCAAATCTTTCAAAGTGATTAATATCTAGCCTTATTTGAGCTTTAACCATAACATCAAGTACACGATACATACATACTGATAAAACAGTTGTCTAATGTATAAATTCAATATGCCTTTCTACTGATAAGTGATAAATTACAGATTAAAGAAAATAATTAAGACAGATATAATAAAGATTTTTATAAACTTTGATCTCTATTAATCAATATGTCGCTAGATTGCATGAAATGACGCATAACGCAGAAAATAATAATACAGGGTCATTTGTCTCATCTAACACCTGTAATTTATGGCTTTCTTCATAAATATTATATCTTTCCAATATTATTTACAATTCGCGATATTAAGGCTTATACATGCGCTAATAACCTTGACCATACTTGACGGATCTCAAACCTCTCCCGCTGCACCTTCTTTTTTCCTCGCATTTTGTATTTAAAAAGATACCAATCAGTGAAACAAAAAATCCTCGTCAGGGACTGTTGTGTAACTGATAATCTATTAAACATAAAATTTTCAGAGCTCTAAGTCAGCAGGTTACGAAGTTTATAGAGTATTTGCGGAAAAATCGATGACCACGGCACATTTTTTTTCTAGAAATCTATTAACTTTGGAAAAAATTCCTCGCGAGCAATTAAAGATCAAAGACCATCCTATTTTATATATTTTTTTCGGTATTGTGCTTTATGTTGTACCAGACTTTATAGAGGTTGAACATAGTCGAAATTGCCGGGTAACGCCTTAATAGTATTATTATTTAGCGCAGATAACAATATCGCGTGCGAGATTTAAATTATTTTGCAAAAGATAACATGGATTAGGCAGCTGCCTAGTTAATATACTAGATACCGGATACGTACACAAATAAACAAACAAACAATTTGTTTTTCATTACAGATGATGTTTCCAAGTCTCCAGACGTTTGTTCCCAATATTATCCAGGAAATAGACCTTTTTCAGCCGCTGAATCACAAGCTATTCGCACATACATACATAAACTAGAAGATGTTATTCACATAGCAATCAACGTGCACGCAAGTTTTGTACCGAAAAAGGTTGTTGTTCCATTATTACTTCGTATTTATAACTAATAATAATTTAAGAGAGATATGATTATTTTCGAATTATAGTGGTAGGCAAATGCGAAATATTCTGATAGGAAAAGCGAAAAGTTCACAAATATTATGGTATATATTTCGCAGGTAAATAAAAAAATATTAGATAATAATAACTATTAAATATTAATGATATTTAATAGTTATTATTATCCTATTTAATTTTCTATAAGAAAATATCAATAATGAAATTAAATAGTAATTATGGAATATCCATAAAATTTACACAATCTTGCTTTCTTTCGACACCAACCTTTACCTATCTAATGACAACAATGAATGGAGAGGTGTATTATTAGACTAAATAAATACTGTACAAGTATATATAAACAACAACAGTTTGGATCTTTATTATTAATTCGTTTTAATTATGTAAAGATTATATTTCAATCTTGATAGAGATTATATTCAACATTATTGAGCAGTATATAATTGCCTTATATTGTTAATGATTTTATCAAGTCTGTAATTTAATCTGTTATAGGAATTTATTTTGTACCCGTGGAGATATTCGTTACGTCAACCTAGCAACTACAGGAATTTACAAGCTATCGGCGAGTATGCTGCAAGACAGGCAAGATTACCAGATGGGCGGCTTTATGAGGTGAGAGAAAATTATACTCACGCATTGGTGCCTATCGCATAAATATGCAATATAGCTAAAGACACATTCAACATCAACAGGCCGTATTTGTTCCAACTGTAGATCTACCTGGTCGAGTACCGGATGGTACACAGTAATTTTATAAATCACTAGCTGCTGCCGCGCGGTTTCACCCCCGTGGATCCACTCCTGTTGGCCGTAGCGTGATGATATATAGCCTATAACCTTCCTCGATAAATGGGCTATCTAACTCCGAAAGAATATTTCAAATCGGACCAGTAGTACCCGAGATTAGCGCGTTCTAACAAACAAACAAACAAACAAACTCATCAGCTTTATAATATTAGTATAGATATGTAATTCTAAGAAGTAAGTCTTCGCTTGGATACCTCTGGCTCTAGTGAAACAATTTGTGTCATTTGCTTGAATCTCTGAAAATATTGACAGGATTTCCATGTACCTATTTAGTTTTTGAGATTCATTAGGAAAGATTAGATATATCTCACATACTTACTAATACGTTGGCTACTGTTAGAATAATAGAGCGATACCTTATTTTTTTGTATCTCAGTCCCAAGATACAACATAGTGATGAATTTATCGATGTAGGTACATCAAGAAAGTAGCGATGGACGAGTAGCTGGCTCTCTGACGGATTATATTTCAGGAGTGCTCGGCACAGATCTCGTATTTCTCCTGAAACCATTTCATCCAACGTTCCCCAATATTACGGACACTTCAATACTCGGTAATTTTAAAAATTGTTGGGATTTAATACTGATTTTGCTATGGTTGCAGCAATTAAGAACAAACTTTTTGACGTGCTCTTTACCACAGTGCAGACTTAATTTTTCGAACTAGTCAAATTGAGTTTATTAGATGCTTCGTGTTGTTTATTATTTGTTTAAAGACATCATAATGTTTTATCATCGTGAAATATAGAATTAAACAGAATTTATATTATCATATCTATTCATAGCTTATAAGTTGTAATTTTTATGTTTTCTAACAACCGAAATTTCGAAGATAGTCAGTAGTAGATAGTAATATTTATTCTGATATAGCTTTAATAATATTTCAGAAACATATGTGAAGAAAACTATAACATCCATACTGAGTTTAGTACGAGGTTGGCGTAGCAGCACTAAACAAAACACCCTTTCATTCTTTGGGAGAGATGTAGAGTTTTAATAAAATGTGTACCTATTAACAATTTCGACATTTTTTTTTAATGTCGCGTTTAGTTCAGTATTTTAAAAGTAGAAGTAACCAATATTTTCAAGTTAATTACATGGCATGCTATATTGGACTACTAATAAATTTTAATATTTTTGTAGATATTCGTTCAATTATTATGGGATTGTGATTTGTGTAGTTTACAAATAACTTTTTTTAATGTTATCTAATGATGAAAGGTATTTGATAAAAAAAAAATTACATGTAATAACATTTTATTCTCCATAAATAATCATAAGATATATATAGAATGAGCAATATAATACACTATTTACAATTTCGTTTAGCTAATATCATCTAGCTGTTGTTGACATTGCATTTTTCCTTATAATAGACTGAACATCGATATGCCAATGTTTTGATAATTCGTCGAGTGAATTTAATAGTGATTTCATCTTATCGTTGTTATTTTTGAGATCACTTATATGAATAAGACTTAAATGTAATGAAACTTTGTTAAGATACTGCAGTCTTTTTAGTAAAGAGTCTCTGAGTTCTTTTATTTGCGTTTGTCGCCAATATTTAAGGTTCCGGCCGATAATTGTAACTATATGCTCCTTGATCTCCTTCAAACACGCTCGTTTCGCAGTGATGGCCTGAAATTAATTATATGTATATTCATAAAAAAATAACATAGGTAACTACTGAACTCTTTTTAAAAATTCAGTTAATTTATAATAATAATGGACACAAAAACTACAAATACATTATGAACCATTAAAATTTACGGATTAAAAATTAAAAATATTGGTAACTAGATAGTACATGTAAATGTGAAGGTTCAAATTAAACATTGGACTCAACCTACGCAAATATGTAATCCATGATAAAGATAATAAATGATTATATGCTAATCAATTTGCTTCAAGCCTTATCAAATACGACATACTCTTATATCTTTAAAGATATTCTCAATAGATTAGGCCTGATACCTATTTATTGGGTCATTATCGTATAAACTTGAGATAAGTGTGAAACGTAAGCTTCATAAGGAAGTTCGCTTTTTTATGTATGAAAAGCAAGCATTTTCTTATATCAGAATCTGTCAAAAATATATAATGCACATCTTTTAACAATAGTAAGGATGCGTTTCCACCAATAATGTGCGAGGAATATGTTTGTAAATAACCAATAGTATCGCTTCAAAGTGCAAACTAAATGAAGCGATATGATTGGTTTTTACGAACACAATCCTCGCTACACATCCTCGCACATTTTTTGGTGGAAAAGCACCCTTATGCTTCAAATTCCATTTAATGATCAGACTAGTAAACATTGTTTGTGGAAAGCTTGAAATTTATTTTATGAATGAACATGTTGTTCCGTTTAGAGACCTTAACATTAATAACTCAGGCCCCGGAATCACAAACACAATAGAAAATCTATTGTGTCGTGGACCGATCGGGCCGTTCGTTCGGGGCTCAATGGGTTAAATGTTTATATTCGTAAAAAAAATGTTAAGGACTCTCGCACGTGACACGACTCATGATAAAAGATAAGCCGATAATATATTTGCATATTTCAATGAACATTAGTGAAATGGGAAATTTAAATTTTTTTTTTTTTCTATTTAAACACAATGCAGGTCGTTTTTCATTTCCTTTACAACTTTATAAAAATAAAGTTTATTTTGATCTATCCGCCATTTAGATAAATTATTCAAATTCTCATTTTTATCAATACATTTTATATAAAAAATTACAAATTTTTAAAGTACACTGGTACAACGAATATAGAAATATTATATTAGTGGACATAAGAATATTGCTTTTTAATAAAATGATACTATCTACTCGAGGCAAGCATGATTTCTTTAAATATAATTTACCATATTGTTGGTTCTTCTTAATATTTTTTTCTTAAATCAAAGATGCTGTATATCCGCTATGTACTTCTTTTTACTTTGGAGATCTGTCGAGGATTGATTGAAATAGTATCGAATTTAAATGTACCATAAGGATCACATGGATTTTAATTTTAATACACTATACAGGTAAAATACACTGTACAAAGTATATACTACTAGCTTAAGAAGAAAAAGTCTGTAACATTGTTTAAAAACCTATGCCCTACGCTTTCTTTTAAAACCTATGCGCAAAATTACTGTCTCAAGCTTTCCTTTCTAATTGACTGGCCAGTTGACTTGGTTGGTAGTGGCCCTGCTTTCCAAGCCAGAGGTCGTGGGTTCGATCCCCACCCGGGGCAAATATTTGTGTGATGAACATAGATGTTTGCTCAGTGTCTGGGTGTTATTTATCTATAAAAGTATTTATTTAAAATTATATATGTATGTTTATCAGCCATCTGGTTTCCATAACACAAGCGAAAGCTTAGTATGGGCACAGAATACATAATAGTAGCTAAACGCTACAGAACGGACACTCTCCGCCTCCCGCCAAAATTAAACTTACCTCACCCCCGCGCGATCAGACATAAAATGGGCCATATTTTTCTGCAAGGACGATACGCAACGAAGATTGACAACATTAATCAAATTGACTTAAAGTAATTTTATTATTTTGGATTTTTGATTATCGTTTTTCGTAGAAAATGGATAGATATTGTGCTGTTTACGGATATATTTCATCAGAAAAACGCGAATTTTTTTTTTACGCTAGTCACAAATGTGCCAACCATAAAGCGTTAACACACACATTTGCAGTCTCTACAGTGTGACTGTCAAAACGATCATTTTGTATGGAGTGTCCGGGGTGTGGTATGGGATCAGATCGTGCCATGTGTAAAAATTGTCCCGAAATATTTAAAATATTTATTTAAATTTAAATTATTATAGTGATTCAGTTCACATTAAAATGGGTAATCGATACGTTAAACACCAGAATACGAAATAAATTATTGAGTGTAGATTGTCTATTAATCATTTCCGTTATATAAAGTTATATTATTACATATATAGATAAATGTCGTTATCTCCATTTAACATCGACTAACATGTTTTTTAACGAATTCAATTAAATTATCATATAGTTAGACGTAACTTTATACGTGTCGAATACTATAAAATGTCGCTTTCCTTTGAATCGTGGCGCATTCGTACGAATCGTGCCTAGGGGCTCGGATGTTGTTTAAACGACGTTCGACCCAACTACCCTCACTTTGCTAATAGTCGTTGACTTGCGATTTGTTATCAACTACCTACATCAATTAGGTAGCTGTGTAGAATCGCAGTACATTCTTATTACCTACATTCAAATAATGTGTGTTATTTCTAATAATAATATATTTTCCCAAATAATATATTATAAATATCAATATCTTTTTCGTACAAAATACGGAATAATCCAACGTACAGCGAAAGGGAATTTCTAAACCCCACAATCTTATCTACAAAAAATAATCTCACAGGTTTTAGTGCAATGATACAACCAAACTATATTATGACAACGAATTTCGCCACCTAAATACCACCCTAATCACAAAAAATCTCACTTGTTTAGCGTCATTTTTAAAACTCTCTTTTTAAAGATATTAATGTAATACACGTGCGGGAATACACAAAGTACTATTTATTACTGTAACTTGTAAGTAACAATTTCACAAGTTTACCCAAAGAAAAAAATGTGTGCGTGTACTAGTGTACACACGTAAGAAGTGAAACTTCTTTATGACCTTATTTTTCAGAAAATACTTTACTATATATGCAACTTTACAGAAATACGTCAATCACGCGTGTAAGGGATAAAAACAAGATGGCGCGTAACGAAAAAATGTTACACTAAATTTTTTTCCAACCCCGATAAAGAAGTTTCACTTCTAAAAATAAACAAACATCTTACCGCAGTCCCCCGGCACATGGCGAGTCTCACTGTAAAGTGTGCGGGTGCGCCCAGCGAGCGCAGCGCGAGCGCGACCAGCCCGCTCGCCGACACGCGCCGCTCCAACGGGTACGCGCGGCTGTCTAGCTCCGCGTTACTGCGAACACAACTATATTGAACCCGTTGCATGAAGATTGTTGCATGAATTAAAGACTTTAACAGATTTTAAACGCGATTTTAATCGCTCATTTCTAAATGAATACTCGCGTAAAATTAAACAATCTAAATCAAAATTATGGAAATCCGTATAGCACGTATTAATTACACTTATTTAAGCAGCTTTTTAAATTGGTATTATAATACATATATTTATTGTTAATACGGAATGTGGCAGCTTTACTGCGACTTTGTCTGCGTTGTGTTATGAATAAAAGCAGCCCTTCCGCACAGTCGGGGCTAAAGCTATATTCAGAATAAACTAATCGTAAAAAATGTGTGCGTGTACTAGTGTACACACGCAGGAAGTGAAACTTCTTTATGTTCTTATTTTTCAAAAAATAATTTACTATATGCAACTTTACAGAAATACGTCGAATCACACGTGGTAGGGATAAGAAAAAGATGGCGCGTAACGAAAAAATGTTACACTAAATTTTTTTCCAGCCCCGATAAAGAAGTTTCACTTCAATAATTTTCAAACTATTCTACCAAAATTTTAATTCAAAACAAAGCCCAAATAAATTTTATTGTTTGTTTAATCTATATTCTACATATTTTTTTTTATAATCAATATAAATCCACCAATCACCAAATCAATATAAACTTACCCATTAGGCGGGAATACGAGTATAGTAGGATACGCTGTAGGCGTATAGTGCCACGGCAGATCATGTCTAAGCGCATCTATCCGCGCCGCTTGCGTCTTCACTCCGCACGCGTTTAGCAACCGCGTGGCTTCTGCCAGCGCACGGGTTGCGTGCGCACCGCAACACCCGCCGCACACCGCTACTAGTGTTAGCTGAAATTGAGTACTTTTTAGTCAATTTGTAGAGGAAGTTTTATAAATTAAACAAAATAACTAATGCAGTTAGAATTTGATCCTTGATAAAGTATTAAATTTTAAAGTGGGTCAAAATCGAGTATCATGGAGTCGGGTTCATACAAACATACAAGCTTATATGTGAAGCTAATATACGCGTGTCAAATACACACGCACGAACAATATACCTTCAATGTGTAATAGTTCCAAACATGCTTAAAAGAAAACTTTTCTTTTAATGTACCTATAGAGAAGTTAAATAGATGTCGAAGAATTATTAAAATAACCTATAAGGTAGTTTAAAAATAATAGAAATATGTCGGTAGACCTTTCAGCGTATATAAGACTTATAATATATATTTATCTTTATCGTATTTATATATTTATCTTCTTTCAATTCATCCGAATTTCCAGCAGGGGTTTTATCTTAACTGGGTAACTGTAAAATTCGACGACATAATATAGTGTGTGTTAGAAACATTACAATAAGTAATAATATATTGGCAATAGATATATCATGCACATTAGCCATTTGCTACGTTTGAACATACCGTTATATAATTAGGATACTATTTTTGAATTATCACCATGATTAATCTGGTGAAATCTCATATCATAAGAATAATATCATGACTTTGTGTTTATTATTATCATTACTATCATTCGAAACGTCATCGTCTAGACAGGATATTAATAGCTAATTCCTTTTAATCAAAAACCATTAACAATGATTACAGCATAATTTGAGAAATATTTGTCATGAACCATTAACAAAAATTACATATTTGATTAGCGTGGAAATAAATCCAACTATCCTCTCTAAAACAGAAATTTAGAATCAGGCTGCAGGCTGCAGGTTGATTGAAAATAATATTATGTACCTATCTACCACCAAATATTTGAAATTTAAATAGAAAAGCTAAGAAATAAAGTTTAATATGACATGACTATACGAAAGCTTTTCTTGCATGCTAACATGATAACATTGGTTATGCAAAAACTGTAATAGATTATTGTATCTAATTTTGATCTTTTAAATAGTTAATATGCTGGTTCGTAATTTCCATTTTTTATCTGAATAAAGATAGATAGATAACCATCGTAAATCTATTTTGTTTACGATAGTTATCTGTCGGTGTTTACCTATGAATCATGAAAAGATAATATCATAATATTAGATTTTCTGATTTATAATAATTATCTTGTACATGAACTCGGTCACAAATAGTTGCCTTAGTAACGAGGTATGAAAGAGTTAAAATTGTACCCCGATCAGGCTAGGTAGAATAAAGCCCAGTATTCATGGTTAAAATTTGTTTAGTAATAAAGTTGAATAAACCTGTTGAGGAATTGCTGGCGAAATTCCGCGTTGTACATTGGGTAAGTGAAGTGAAGTCCCATGTCCCCAAGTGGGGTAAGGGGCAGATGCATTATACATCTGTTTCACTGATCGATTTTCTTTAGGGACAAGTGGGAGTTTTCTTTAAGGACAGCCTTCTGTGTCCTACCAGACCAAGACATTTTTTTTCTTCGTCTCCACCGGGAATCGAACCGAGGACCCCTCGGTGCTACGCTCACGCGTCAACCACTGTACCGAGGAGGCGGTCAGTGTCTATTCATCGGGTAACGCATGTTGAAATGTTCTTATGTTCAATTGTTATTCAACAAATGTTTTACCAAAAATACTTATAATTAAACCTCATCACAGACATACAAACAATAATTAAAAAAAAACTATATTTTTGGCTTCGATGTCGATTGCAGAT
This sequence comes from Colias philodice, assembly GCF_061535455.1. Classification (NCBI taxonomy): domain Eukaryota; kingdom Metazoa; phylum Arthropoda; class Insecta; order Lepidoptera; family Pieridae; genus Colias; species Colias philodice. The sequence continues at coordinate 5,919,580 of NC_143093.1, forward strand.
CACGAGATCAAGCATTCTTTAAAAAAATATTCAATGTACAGTTTTGACTTTCCTACGATTTTATTATAAGTATAGATTTTATTATATTATTCTTGCACCCTTTGCCTATTTTAATATGTATATTAAGATTTATATAATAGCTTTTACGACGGCTTTCTAATTTATGGTTATTACGTATATCTGAGTGCATTTTCTCTGCTTCAAAAGATGCCGCTACATGCATCACCCTAATAACAATAATTAATATTGTCACACGTGCGAAAAAAAAGGACGGACTGAGATAACAGTTCGCGGTAAACTGATAGCGAATAAGGTTTTAGTAAATTGTAGTTAAGTATGATAAAACTTAACAAAGGTGTTAGGTTTTAAACAATGCGGGCGAAGCCGCGGGATCAAAGTCGTTATGTATAAATCTGGAGGTGAGTTCAGCATGGCGGTGTAGAATGTGTCCAATTACAATATATTTTTTAATAATTTCCATATTACGAACTAACGTAATTTGTACGCTTATTGATCTGTTTATATTAAAAAAAGCTTTATAAATTTTATGATAAATAAATTAAATTAATGATAAATAAGCAAACTTGCCCTCCCAATAAGCAAAATTCTTCCGAAGAATGCGTAATGCGTCGTTGAATTTTAAAACATGCATGTGAAACGAAATGCGACGTTGCCGGACTCTTATTGCCGTCCTTGTCTATAGTCGTGTACACTTTCACATTGCACTTCGGTCATTCGCAACAAAATATAAAACAAATGTGTTCTAAAACATATTATAAGTAGGTATGTTTTCTTTTAATACATGAAACATATTATGTGTTTTCTTTTAATACATCAATGTTGCTTGATTTTAATTTATTTTATTCAGTTTGAATTTCAAATTATACTATTAAAAATATGTACCTTAAAGTTTTAGATTTATTAATTTTAAGATCTTCTTGAATTTTTCAAATATTGTTTGATTTTCTATACTCTGATTCAAATATGAGATAGATTAGAGAAAATTCTATGTTATTCTTCATACATACATAATTCATAAATTTTATTAATCATTGAGCTCAATTTTTTTCAGTACATATTATTAATACTGACTATTATAAAATGACTTAGACTGTTATGTGCCCATCCCATCCTGAATTCTCTAAAATAGGCTTGTAGAAATTTATCATGTTTGTATTAGCTATCAGTTAAACCACACTTCGTATTTTCACTTTTTAGCAAATTCAAGGAATCGATATCACGATTTTTACTACTAATACCAACTACATACATAACAATCCTTCTAAAGGTACGCGCCTTCAAAATCAAAAATATATTGAGATATCATTAAGGTACACTAAAAACATAGACCAGTGCCGATAATTTTTGAAACAAAAAAAAATATAGGCTTCTACCCTGGTCTACTATACTACCTGATGATTAGGAACAATGCATGATATTAATTAAACACAAAAGCCTACATACCACTTGTGGTGTTCTAACAGTTCTCCTACGAGAACGAGATGAAATGAACAATACATAAAATTTAAAATCATTGCCGCTCATTTCGTCGCCATAGCAACTGAAATAGTAAGCTTTTCTGTAAACTTTTCTAAAATAGTAAAAGAATCTTACCACTTCTGGTGTCTTTACTGTTCTTCTAAACGTTCTCGTCGTCAAATCTACAATATTAACATCATTGCCGCTCATTTCGTCGCCATAGGAACCAAAATAGTGCGTGTGCTTGGCGTCCTCTACGTGCGTGCGTAGAGTGCGTTTCAAATTCTTTTGTGTGAAATTGTATATGAAATCGCGTACGGATTTTGCACTGTAGTCTTCTGATAGGACATACTGAGTCTCGTGCTGTAACAATACATTATGAATTTTTAATCAATAATATCAAGAATATTTAAACTTTTAATAGTGTTAAAGTCACCAGTACTAAAAACAGCAAAGCATATTTTACATTTAGTGGCAATCATTATTCATTGCCATATTTCATAATTTTTACATGTAATAATTTTTATTTTATTTACATGCAGTAAAAGAAAACTTATTACATACACTGTTTTATATCAATTTATTTACATGCAGTAAAAGAAAACTTATTACATACACTGTTTTATATCAACTATACTTATCCTTACCTTACTATCCAGAATAATAACGGCAGTCATATCCTTCTTGCTCTTAATATCAATTCCGAGGGCTTCAGCGAAATGATAGTTGCGTATACTGTCCACAGCTATCATATTCATAGTATAATTAGTTGTACATCCCAGTCCATGTATATGAGATACATTCCCATTAACCCTCGAAGGAATAACTGGTGGATACAACTTAGTTGCGAATCGTAAAATACCACATTCGTGTTCCACATTTTCTTGTATTAAGTTCTCTGAGGATAGTGGATCGTCTTCCTGAGGCAGGATTGACATTTGAATTCTGAAAAGGGATAGGATTTTCTTAATTTTTACAAAAAAAATATACTTAAAATAAAATTGTATAGGTAATTTTTAAATCGATGGTTTCTTAACGAAGTTTTACAAAGATGTAAACAATGTATATTTAATTAGTTTTATAATATTTATTTATTAATTATGGAAACAGTTTTAAAATATTTTTAGGTTAGCCTTACTTACTCCTCCTGTTCAGGTTCTGTATCTACATCTTGAAATATCTGCTCCTCAAATGAAAGGCATTTCTCATAATTTTCGTAATAACTCTTTTCTGCTGGTAATGATCGTAAACTACATTCTTGTAATAAATCCGAGTTTGTCCATACATTAAAATTTTCTTTAGAAGATTCTATAATTTTAGACACAGCCAATCCTTCTTTCAACATAAAATTAAATGCACTTTGTTTTTGATTCTTCTGTGTAAAATTACTCCATGGATATTTATTATTATTAGAAACAACATCCTTTTTATGCTTCAAATTATTTTTTTTGAGAGGCTTTTTGAATTTGTACTCTTTGCAAAATTTAAGGAATTTCTTCTGTTGGTAAAGCAACCTTTGGATCTGTTGTAGCTTTATAAGTTCTGTGGTCCATTGGTTGGTCTGGTTGTTTTGGCAGTTATAATATTCCATTGCAACTTCGCGCATCTAAAATGTAATGAAACTCATGAATATCAATTTATTATGAGAAACCTCATTTTATCACTGGAATTTTTTTTTTAATTCCAAACTACAAGGGCATCAGCTTGTTATAAAATATAATAATTCCATTTAAAGCATTTTTTTAAGCGCCTTGAGCGCGGGGACCGAATCCAGAAATTCCGTAACGAAAAAACCTCACGCTCCCCACTCCAACGGAGGTGTGGCTTGAAGGCATAGCATGCAATAGCTTTACCGCGGCAGTCCCCGAGTGCCACACATCTTTTTCAATTATCTTATTGTAAAGTAATTGTAATGTTGGGTAATAAAACTGACTGACTAAAATTCAATTTTATATCGTAAAATAATAACATAATAATATACTCACTAATGCATAGGATGGTAATTGTTCATACAATGGATTCATTGGCGTAAACAATAACAGCATGGGGTTACCATCAGCATATCTTTCAAAATTGTATGATTTTTTCCACATAGGAATGATTCTAGCGACCGGCTGGGCAAAGTTCTCAAGAATCCATTGAACTAGAGCTGTTTCGTTCCATGACCTTTGGCCAATTTCTGGTACATAATCCTAAGGAAATAATAATGTGGTAAGTATTATTTTTTATTCAAAATACATTACCTATCAACAAGTTATCATTTTTATAGAAAATATTTCAGGGGTCATTTTATAGATTAAACAAAATTAATAAAAATGATACTTTTTGAAGAGTTGGATGTTGCAGTGCAAAAAAAACACTACTAAAACAATAGTATAAGTATAAACAAAAGTAATAATAAGGAATTAATAATATAACATATATCTCTGTAAGTATATTTACCCACCTTTGTATCCTTCCAAAGCATAAACCTAGCATTTGGTACACTTTCAATCCCTAAATCTGTGGCAAGATCAGCTGAAGTGACAACAGCGAAACACACTTCGCCTATAGTGTCAAATTCGCGCGTCTTTAATGCTGTGTTATACCATACATTGTAATATTTTGAGGTATCTGTTAGTGGTGTGTACCCTATGGCTACGGCCTGAAAATAAAATAAAAATATATTCATTGACATTAAATCATCAAGCACAATTACATAAATGTTCCACTGACTACCAAACTAGTTGAAAACTGTGTTTAGGTTGTCTGATTTCATGGTTACTCCCTTTAAATTATACAATAAATAATATTAATTAATTTAAATTATTTTTGATATCATCAAATAAACACAGCATAGGCACTTGATTTTCAAGAAGGTGTTTTATTTTTTCAAATCCTTTAATACAATTTGAGTTATGTGACAGCTCTTTAGATATCGGTCAATTAGGGAAAGCTGGCATGTTCACAGTACTCACACTTATGCAATTTCACTTACAGTATGTTCAAAAATAAATGCGACTCTAGTTTCATTTTAGACTTGAATTGTAAAATGGGTGCGTTGTAGATATGTATATGCAAATATAATTACTTATGAAAGCTCTCATAATTTACCTGTAAAATTATAATTTAAAAGTAAATCAATTGATGAAGTTAATTATTTATTCTAATAATAATCAATTGGATAAAAGTATTAATAATAATTCAATTATCAAATAATAATTAAATTCCTGACTTTGGTCGAGTAAAGATATCTAAGAAATATTATATTTGTAGTAAGTACGTAATACCTACCAATACGCGCTAACAAATATGTGTTACATGTTTATTGTATAATTTTCACACTATTGGTTTTAAACTCAAACTCAAACATTTATACAATTAGACTTCTTCTAGAAGCACTTTTGAATCGTCATAACAGTTTAACAGTTTTAACATTTACCACCAATTCAGAAAGCAGTATATAGAGAAGAAGAAGAGTCTATTTAATCATAATCGTAATCTTCTATTTCACTGTAACTTTCATCGCTCGAAGAACTCGATGTTTCGTTGTCGGAATTTCTTAATGTTATTATAAATGAGTCAGTGTAAATTATCTACTTTTGGTTCTAATTGAATATATTTTTCCTCATGTTCTCGCGTCTTTCTCCAAACGTCACTAAACATATCCAGACTAATAGCATTTGCTTCCTTTCTAAATAATTCTTACACAGTTTTCAAGTTAAAGTTCACATTTTGTGATGCTACTTTCCCTTTAATTATGCCCCATAGTAACTCTATTGGGTTGAGTTCTGGATGGTATGGTGGAAGGCGCAATACACTATGTCCATGATCTTTGAGGATTGCATCAAGTAGGTAAAAATTGTGTATAGTTTGGCTTATTTTTTTTTAATAATGTGATAACTCTGATTATTAATTAGTTATTTGATTTTTGAAAAAAAAAATTCAGATTTTAGTCAAAATGTATATTTTTCTAACAAGATCCTTATCATCCAAATTTCCACCTTGGTGAGAAAAATTGACATTTCTAATGAAAATGAACAAAAAATTAAATGAATTTATTAAATACTGTAAAATAGTCTATAATATTCTTCCATTTACTGTATCACAAAATTCTTCATAGATTTTTAGATATTCGTACTACACCAATTACATCACCCTGTATTTATAAACAATTGCAAAATATGACACATACATAGGCCGGGAGATACTGACACAAAATTTCGGGTCATTTGTAACAGAATGGCGGTTCTACAGAGGTCTTATTACGCAATGACTAAAAGAAAAATGATGGTCAGAACTCAGAACGCTGGTACCGGCGGACTAGTCGCGTGGGCGTTAGTCGAACTCGTCGGATAAATAGCGAAAGTCAAACGATTTACAAATCGTTTGACTTTTCCGCGGTATGGCGACCATTTGGAATCGTCCGAAAAGTATGGCATGGCGATTTTAGTAAATGGCTGCACGACGATGGTTACCTGTGCAAAAGTGAGCCCGGTACAAATGGTTGAATTGTTTTTTTTAAATCAACGCATTCACGTCGGTATGGCGGACTGTAAGTCACATCGTAACTGTATGGCATGACACTACCGCCTACATATTTTTTTAAGAGCTATCGGTAAATTCTAAAATTTTTGTGTTACAAATCGTTGGACTTTCGCTATTTATCCGACGAGTGTGACTAACGCCCACGCGACTCGTCAACCGGTACCAGCGTTCTGACCATCATTTTTCTTTTTGTCATTGCGTACTAAGACCCCTCTAGACCGCCATCCTGTTACAAATGGCCCGAAATTTTGTGTCAGTATCTCCCGGCCTAACATGTGCAATGTGTAAATGTGTTGACGTTCCAGCTCTTCTTAATATACCTATAATAATATGAGAGTCAACACAACATATCAAATAGATAATTTTTGATAATGTTGTGGTAGGATTTGCAATTTCTTATTCGCAAACACCAATACATAAGTATTTCATAACATTCATTCAATGTCATATGTAATAAATCAACAATCAGCATAATATATAGAAATAAATAAATAATTTAATTTAAATTTAAACTAGCTGACATGGCAAAAATTGATCACTTATCACTTTCAAACAGCAAAATAAAAGATCTTGTCTCGTGCTCAAACTTCCTGATATACAGTGGTGGACGTTTAATTAGAAACACGTAACAGGATGAAGTAGTCATCAATTTTTTTTACTTTTGTGTATTAACGTATTAGAGATTAAGCATTATTTCATATGTAATGGATCCATCTTTGCCAAAAGAATCATTTGCCTATCCTCGCGTGCAGTGGTTTTTCATGGTCGAGCTTTTCTAGGCACTTGATCGGAAGTACCATGCTCTTTTAAATAAACTGTAGCATTGAATATCTTTTTATCGAACACTCTAAATGATTTGCAATTTTCCTGTAACTCCAGTTTTTGTCAAAATGTAAACTTAAAATTATTTTTCTTGTTGATGGGTCACAAATCTTACTTTTACCCATTTAAACTGCAAAGCAAATTAATTTTCAATAAATTTTAGATGGAATGTTTAAAAAACGGTGCAAATATTTGTAAAAGAAAAAAATATTGTCAGCATTTCAACAGGTTTTGACTTTGGAACACTCGAACCATACCGTTTCTAATTTGTTGTCCAGACTGAAAATACTCGACAATCAGACTTCACTTAAAGTTGTTGAATTTTATTAATTTAAGCTAACGTTTGATTAAAATAAAGCAATTTCTTATAAAACTAGATAAACAGGTGTTCTATTACATATGAAATCATACTTAATCTCTAATACGTTAATACATAAATGTTGAATGAATTTGATAACTCCTTCATCGTATTACGTGTTTCTAATTAAACGTCCACCACTGTATTTGCATAAATATCAGTTTATACAGCTGTGACACAATTTTATATATTAGATAATAATATTATCATATTCATATATGGACTATTTCAAAAGCAGAAGCACTGATTCAAATCATGTTACTGTAGATTATTAATAAAAATAATTATACTCACATCACACATAGAGAGCAAGTTGACTAGATCCTCTGTTGTGGAAACCCTTTCTAGTGGTTTCATTATAAGCTCTAAGAAGTTAATCATGCTCTCCGCATTTCGTGGCCCTGGAAAAATATTAGATAGAATATGAAACATATCACTATAGTAGAGCCATTTTAATAGGCAACATTTGACAGTTCAACAAAATTCAACAACGTAACCTAGTAACGACAACATAGAATAACATGATATTTCTTTCTGTTAGATCTGCACATTTGCTTATCTTTTTTCAATAACGATTACATATTTATAATAATAATGACCGATACAAGTAATTTTAATATTTCTTTTTACTGATGAACCATTCTAAACATAATAAACAATTTCTGAATTGAAGAACTGACGTCGCTACAATTTTGTGTCAATAAACCTTTTTTCTTTTTAAATACCAGAGATGTTACTCTAAAAATCGAGATCTGACATCTAGAATCGAATGCATTGATTACTTGTGAACAAAAATCATCAAAAATTAATAAATTCGATTTACAAATGTTTCAAATCCGTATCGATTAATTCACTTTAATCGATGTTTTTAAGCAGGTTACCTCTCTTCGAAGATAAAATTGATAGACGTCAAATGTTGCCTATTAAATTGGCTCAACTATAGAATGATTAATTTTAAAAAGAAAAGAGACAACAAGTACTAAAATATGTACAATTTATGCAAATTAATGTTTAAATTTCCTCATAAAATCTTATAACAGCTGTTTTGTCCTAACAACTGTACAAAAGTAGAACAAGTTCATTGTGTGTTTCTTTAGAAAAACTTGAAATGCAGATTCATTAAGAGGTGACGATACAAAGTATAAAATATAAACTGTATAGGTGTTTCAAGCATCAAACTTAATTTATTTGGAGGAAACTAAATTTTTCTACAGTACACAACAACTCAGCAGCTTATAGTATCATTATTAATTACACGCTTTATATTAGCTTCACCTGTATGTTTGTAAGTTTGTAACCGACTTCTTTGGGCGCGATTTTGACCCACTTTTAACGGCCAGATTTCGTTCAAACTTTGTAGATTTATTTAGGACCGATGACAATACACTAATTTGATAAAATAAATAATAGTTAAAAAAGAATAAAAAACACGCGTTTTATAGAAAACCGAACTAAAAGCGTGTTTTTTAGTTTTTTTAAACTATTATTATTTTATTTTTATTGTGTGCATAAATTCATTTTCATTTAATTACCTTTGTATAATATTCCCCTTGAGGATACAGTAAACACCATCAGTATGGGCCATGATGGTATTTTACTGTGCTGTAATCTACATTCGCTGCCTGGATTCCAACAGTTTATTGCACTAAAGTGTACCTAAAATTGAAGTAATATTTTCTTATTAATGAAGCCAAGTATTTATTATTATAAATTCTCATCAATTTAAACTAATCAATACTATTAACTAAATGTAATACATAACCGTGTTGAAAAATTTAACACAATATAGATAAGACTTGATTTTTTATACTTTAATTTTATGGAATGCCATAAATTTTCTAGAATATTTTTGTAACACCAAGTAACTTCTTGAATAGCAAAACTTGTCAGGTATTCATAGTTTTACAATGAATTACTGGTAAAATAATTGAGCAAATTTATAAGATTAATACTTCTTAACATCATTTCAATAGCAAAAACAAGAAAGATATAAAATGTTTGCTTACCCTGCTACTCAAAACACTAGCAACCATTTCAAATTCTCCTCTCACATACTGCGACTCTGCATCCCAAGGTGCATAGAACATAACAAATGATACATCCTCTTTGTTGATCTCCGCTAATGCACTGCTTAATTGACCTTTATACCAATCTGTCACTAAATTTGTATTAAAAAATCTCACGGCTTGAGGAACTTTTGATATTTTTGTAGGCCTGAAATAAGTTTTATTTTTATTCCAATAAAAGCAGGGAACTTTTAGTAAATCTTCAAATCAGTAGTAACAGAACTGTATAATATTTTCTAAAACTGTTCGTGATATAAATTTTTAAAGAATATAATCTGAATGCTATAAAAAACTAAAATATCAAACTCTATTCATGATAATTAATAAGCAATTAAAATTATTACTAATGACTACTGCTCGGAATTCTTATCCGAAAAACTGATAAAAAGTTCAACATTGCACAGTATTCATTATTTATTTTATTAATTTGAAACTTACGTATTGTGCAGTGCCCCATATGTAGTGAGAGCTAATGCAATACAAAACACCGCCTCCTTTACAAGCATATTAAGAGTTAATTCTTTGTTATTGTTTTGTTTCGCCAATTGGGATTTGTCAGAGGATTCTGGATCATCGCTAGAAACACTGGGCACACTGGGTTCTCTATTTAATGACGTGACCCGAACAATATCGCCTGTATCTACCGTTGGAAACATTACACGTCATTCATATAGATAATTATTTAAATGCGACCATACAGAGAATTACATGGCAAAACCAATATTTTTTTTATAAATTATAATACTGCTCCGTTCTTCTTTAGACATAATATTCAAGGTCTAGTCCTTTATCATTCTCGAGATATGATAAAAATACAACACTTGTTTGCAATTTTGCATGTCTTCATTGACATATGACAAACGTCATATATTTTGGCAAAAAGCGATTGGCGTGTGGCACTGTGACATACAGATTACAGTGTATAAAATGTATGATAGGATGATGAGGTGTAAAATAAAGTAGCCTATTCAAATCATCATACTGTATGCCAAAGTTAATTAGCCGCGTTCAGACCGGCTGAGCGCGGCTCGCGAGCCGCGCTCAGACTTCCTGCTCGCGAGCCGTGGCACCAGAGCTATTTGTGAAAAGTTGCGAGCCGCGCTCGCGAGCCAAGGTGAGCCGGTTTGAGCACTCAGTTTATCTCGGTATAACGATGGAAAACCACGTTTTATTAGCTGCTGCGGCGCTTGTGTTGTCTGGATATATCATAAAAAAAAGAAAAAAGAAACAAATAATTTGGAAAATCCAAAAGTGCACGCCTCATAATTTTTTTTTAATAAATATTTATTAATTATTATTTTTGTTTATTTAATAACAATTAAACCACATCGAATCAGACCCTGAAAAATGAAAGGGTTCTATTCCTGAGCATACTCAAGCGTAAGAGAAAAAAAAAAGACTCGATTAGTAAAGTATTTCGGTCGCTATCGTGTTAACAAGAAAAAGGATCCGCACATACAGACACACGGACGTCCAAGACAGAACTTTTTTAAACTGTTTTTTAATTAGTACATATAAATAACAAAAATGACATCAAAAATATCATGAACGTTAAAAATAGTGTTTTTTCTTAATATGTGTGTGTATGTATTATCTTACAAGTGCAATGTATGATACATAAAGACATTTTAAGTTTGAAAAATCAGATGTTTTGCGCGAAGTGACAGTAGTACCCACCTCAACGCTTCGCTTATGAGGCGTGCAAAAATCTGGATTAAAAATTTGTACCAAAACCGAAATTTTTATTTAAATGATCTGGATCTTTCGAATCCCATAACATTTTGAAGCTTCCGTAAAGTTGTATTAAGCGAATACTGTCTTCTTTATCCATTTTTGATTCTGGCTCGCGAGCGTCGTTAAGTCCGTCCACACCGGGCGAGCAGCTCAGACTGAGCCGCCTTTGAGCATCGCCAAAAACCGACAACGCATGGCTCGGGGCTGAGCGGCGCTCGGCCGAGCCAACGTGCGCCCGAGGAAGCCCGAGCGCCGTCCACACCGGCCGAACTATTGGCTCGCGAGCGGGACTCGCGAGCCGCGCTCGGTCGGTCTGGACGCGGCTAATGATGTGTGAAATAAAAAAGCATAGGAAAAGGTTTCGGGAAACGAGAAGAATTAGTAGCCTATTCATTGAGAATTTGATTTTTCGATGCAGTCGTATCAGCACTTTAGTTGTAATAATAATTGATCTACCCTGATTATTTTGTATTTTTGTTTTAGTCGTGACTTAATACAAATTGTATTAGACATTGTATTAGAATAAAACATTATTTAATAAATTCAGCAGATTAAATTAGGATTAAATACAGGCTAATACCTAAGTGCGTTTATACATGGTATTATAGTCGAGCCAATTTAATAGGCAACATTTGACGTCTATCAATTTTATCTTCGAAGAGAGGTAACCTGCTTACAAATATCGATTAAAGTGAATTAATCGATACGGATTTGAAACATTTGTCAATCGAATTTATTAATTTATGATGATTTTTATTCACAAGTAATCAATGCATTCGATTCTAGATGTCAGATTTCGATTTTTAGAGTAACGTCTCTGGTATTTAAAAAGAAAAAAGGTTTATTGACACAAAATTGTAGCGACGTCAGTTCTTCAATTCAGAAATTGTTTATTATGTTTAGAATGGTTTATCAGTAAAATGAAATCTTAAAATTACTTGTATCGGTCATTATTATTATAAATATGTGATCGTAATTGAAAAAAGTTAAGCAAATGTGCAGTTCTAACAAAACGAAATATCATGTTATTCTATGTTGTCGTTACTAGGTTACGTTGTTGAATTTTGTTGAACTGTCAAATGTTGCCTATTAAAATGGCTCTACTATAATTAAAATAGTTGTATATCTGTGACATTGGCTCTGTGTTGCTATTTTATACTTGTCTTGAAATCGAATCTCTGACTAATATATAGTAATCTGTGAATCGAATTGTCTTGTTTTTGACGAGGAAGTTGTGTCATAATTTGCGTTTCAAGTTTATAATCATTAATTAAGGTATTTAAGTATTTAAAACAAAAGGATTAATTAAGTGTTCTGGACCTATGTACATTAAATTATATCATATATGTGCAAATTTACTTATTCAGCTTGGATCTGTATATTAGAATAAAACAAGGTCTTGTTTAATTTCTGTTAAACAATTATGGAATCTCAACAACAGTTAGATGATTCTATAGAATATTGGAAGAAACAAGCGAAGTATTATGAACAAAAGTAAGTTTATATTTAAAAATGCTTAAAGATTTAAAAACGATGAAAGTTTATTTAAAACCTGTTATTTTATTGATTATTTATCTTTGTGAACAGAGTCATTGACATTCAACAAGAATTGGACGAATACACGGAGAATTCTGCACAGCTCGAAAAAGAGTTAGAAGCTTCATTAGTCCAAGTAGAAAAACAGAATAGAGATCTGGAACACCAAAACCAAAGGCTTAAAAATGAAATAGAAATGCTTAGGGTGAGTTTAAGTTTATACAGATTTTGTTTATTGTCGTCATCAATATAATTTTATCATCTATATCCGAGTAAATGTGCTCTTATATCAGAGGCATAATATTGTTTTTTTATGCCAAAAGTTGTCTCACTAATAATTTACAATTTCTTGGTGTGAAAACTGTATAGTTTAGTTTAGTTTTCTGTTAGGTTAAAATCTTCTTGATAGTATTTGTCTTTACCATATTCAGAGCTTAGATTATTGTCTTGAAAAATTAACCCAATTACAGTGATTATAATTTAACTTTAACAAGTTTTTGTTGCATTACGATTGACGTTTTTGTTGAATATGATTACAAGTAGGGATGTAACGATACCGATACCGATACCGATATATCGGCCGATATATCGGCAAGCCGATATATCGGTATCGCCGATAATAAATCAACCGATACCGATATTTTTTTATTAAATTCTTTCTTTTCTTTTATGTTTTTGCATTGTATTCATTCATATTGTTTTATTTCTGTTTCTGTAATAGTGTTAAGGAAGAGCGGAACCTCCTGACACAAGCATTTTATTTGCTTACTAGGAGTGTTCCAATCACAAATTTGTTTATGTAAAGGAAAGAAATATTTTAATTTTTAACGTGATAACGTTTTTAAAATCGTTATAGTCGGGTGACATGCTCATAAACTTGTGTCACACCAAAACCTCACGAGCGCGATCGCAGGTATAACGAGAGAGAGACGGACCGATCTCCCGTTTCATCTCGAGCGCTGCCACTGCATTATGTTATCACGTAAACATCTCGATCGTAAACCTACTTTACAAACAACCAATTTTTTTTAATATCAAATAATTCAAAAACCCGCGCCCAATGAACGATGCGGGAGGCCGCCCGCGCGTGCGCACTTTGTTTTCTGAAAAAACTCTACCAATAGTAAAATTTTATTAGGTACTGATTGTATGTGTATTACTTAAAGTTTAACTGACTTCGTAAAATAATAATACTAAAATAAATGGTTTTGTTGTTTTTTGATTTGGCATTTTTATTTAAAAGAATACGATTAACAGTTGTCTCTGTTAAATGTTGGTAACTTTTTATGCATAATTCACTATTTATTTTTCTACCAAGCCATCGATATCGGTATCGGTATCGGTATCGCCGATACATTACTACAAATATCGGTATCGGTATCGTATCGGCAAAATCATGTATCGTTACATCCCTAATTACAAGTCTTTCGGATTGAATTTTAGTAATATCATACAATATGATAAGAAGTGATAGAATCTACTTATTTTGATTTGACATTCCTTATAGAAGTGAAACAGTAATACCTCCACTTATCTACCCTATTTTGTGTTAAGCAATAAAAAATACTAATGCAAAAACTACAACTTTAATACTTTAAATGGTAAATAAATAAAGATTTGAAAATTAGCAATTAAATTTGAGCTACCATTAGCAAATATTCAGATAATATTATAAAAAAGAAAGTTTATATGCAAAGTTGCATCCAACTTACATTGCTATAGCAGTACATACGGGTTGGCTTTAGTTAACTGCCGCACGAATTTGTTGGAAATATTTATATTTTTAGTTAGCTAGGTAATGTAAGATTGTAATTCCAAAATATTATCGTTAGGAAACTTGTAGTTTTTTAGTTATTAATTTTTAAAGTTAATAATTTTTTTGTGCGAAAAAAGTGCATTTATCCGTTTTGTTGTGCAAAAAAGCGGACCAAGACGTTCCATTTCACTGTACTGTGACTTTACGCTGCGGCCGGCGAGTGCCAAAAGCGATTTTAGGGCGATTCCCACTCAAACAAAAAAAAATCTACGTAGGTAGGTTAAAAAACTATTAAACTTTTATTTTTAATATCCAAATAGGTAGCGAGGAGCGAAGCGACGAGCGTGTTAGGTTTACTCATGAACTGCCGCACGAGCCGAGCGAGCGAAGCGAGCGTGCCGCGGCAGCGGCCGGCGAGTGCCAGAAGCGACTAAAGGGCGATTCCCACTCAAACAAAAAAGACGTGTGGCACTCGGGGACTGCCGCGGCAAAGCTATTGCATAGCATGCCTTCAAGCCGCACCTCCGTGCCCGTCGGAGTGGGGAGCGTGAGGTTTTTCGTTACGCAATTTCTGGATTCGGTCCCCGCGCTCAAGGCCCGCGATAGAAGCTATGCAATAGCTTTAAAAAAATCTACGTAGGTTAAAAAACTATTAAACTTTTAGTTTTCAAATAGGTAGCGAGGAGCGAAGCGACGAGCGTATTAGGTTAACATTTGAACTGCCGCACGAGCCGAGCGAGCGAAGCGAGCGTGCCGCGGCAGCGGCCGGCGAGTGCCAGAAGCGACTTTAGGGCGATTCCCACTCAAATAAAAAAACTACGTAGGTTTTCACAACTTGTTTGTATTTTATTTATGTATCGTAAAATTTTTGTTACACCAATTCCATACATTTTGAGGTTAGAATAGGAAAATTGATTTTTCTCCAAAACTATTGGTTTCCTAACTTTCCCCTTTTGGTGGGAGGGTCCCCCCCTCCTCCCCCCCATTCCCCACCCACAAAAAACCTATAATACGTGCGGCAGTTCTCTAAAGAAACCCCGTACATACTATCTATCCAGTAAGTGCAGGGTATTACCGCATATTTATTTATGTTCTAGTTTTATTATTCTGTATTTTAATGCTACAGTGAGATTTTGTATTTAAAAAAAATAGTTGCTGAATTGAGAACCTCCTCCTTCTATTTTTCGAAGTCAGTTAAAGAGTTTTCATTTCATCAAACTTTTAGATTTATGAACATAACAGTTTCTATATTGTAGTGATTTCTTCATCAGTTGCAGCAGTGACTTTGTGGCCAATGTGCAAGTAAATTGAAGAATAAATGTTATTTTTACACACTCGTCACATCTATATTTTGATTGACGTCAGTTGAGCTATAAACATAAATTATCAAATTTAGTTCTATTTAATATTTTTCTTACAGAATAAGTTAGAAAGAAGTCAGCATGAGACAAATGCTTTAGAAAATGAATTACAAACACTTAAAAAAGAAAAAGAGAAACAATCAACATATGTTAGAGAAATAGAGCAGAAAAATGATGATCTAGAAAGAGGTCAAAGGTATAATGTTTATAAATATATCTTATTGTTGTATGTATAAAATAATATTGCAGTTATTAATCCTTGTTATCTAAATGCAGAGTCATAGCAGAATCAGTGGCTTGTATTGAAGCACTATTAAATCAAGCATATGAGAGAAATGCAGTACTGGAAAGTGAGGTGGATGAAGTTGAAAATCTCAGGATTAAATTACAACGAGCTAATGATGAAGCAAGAGGTATGTAAATCATGATATTACTTAACAAATTACATATATGTATCTATGATGTAACCAAAAAAAAGGTTGCAACAAATGTTGTTTTGTACTTCTATTGGGTTATAAGATATTTGGTATGTTAGGTCATCAACAAAACAGTTTTACCTGCTTTGGTTTTTCAAGGTTATAATTTTGTGTGAACTTTATTTCCATTAGTTAGTTACATTTACCTACATCTTATAAAATCTTATAAAATGTGCTGAGAACGACTGAAGATTTCGTAAATTCTTTATTTATAATATTTCTTGAAGTACGAGGATAGTTCTTATGGAGAGAAAACGTAAACATGTACCACGGGCGAAGGCGGGGGCGGACCGCTAGTTATGAATATAATAATAAATTTTGGTATAACTAAAATTATCACACTTTTTGAGTATCAAATGTTATTTAATCAATCAGTGCATTATCTTCTTATCCCTATCGTAAATGCAATAAAAACGACAAGAAAGAGTTTTAAATTTTATATGTATTTGAATTATATGAAAAGGTATTTTTTTGTTTCTATATTATTAAATGATTAGATCATCAAGCACGACGGCTGAAACGAAAAATACCTCAAGATTTGGTGGTGGTTTGGTTTGGTTGGTTTTTACTACCAAATCTTGAGGTATTTTTCGTGGTCGTTTCGTGGTCACTACCACACTTCTGTAATGAGGATGTGCCACAGGTCACATACCATACATGCCAATAATGATATGTCCAACATGCCGCTTATTGTCCCAAGCATGATGGAGTCAGATCGCAGCAAAAAAAAGATTAAAAATAATAAAAAAATATTATTATATGTAGTTCTTCTTTGTTTATTTACAGATCTCAAGCAAGAATTGAAAGTAATAGAAAAGATTCCAGCGATAAAGAAAGAAGACGGAGGTACAAATGAAAATGTCTGCAACGGTCACTCAAATACCTCTCGAACTCAAGTTGAAATTGAAACACAAACATCAATAGCATCTCCACTTCGACGTAAGTATAACCAATAATATTTTTATTTCGTAATTTCATAGCTATTTAAGTCAGTTTATTTCTTAGATATTGTCCTATCATTTGACATAGCATTCCTATTATAAATTCAGTTCACTATCCCTTTTGATTCTGAGTTTGACAAACAATTTCCAAGTTAATGCACATTTAATAACATACATTTGTCGATGTAAAATTAAATGTATCTTTCACTTTTACTTGTGCGTCATTAGAGCGAAAAATTGGGCATTAAATAAAGTGAAATTTGTGACAACATAATCGCTATCACTCACCCAAGTGTATGTTTATTTAGCTAATTATTATATTACCTGAAGAACTGTTTATTTATGTAATAGGAGAAATAAACGGAAATGCGATGACTCCATCTTCCCGAGTGTCTGCTATAAATATAGTAGGAGATCTACTGCGGAAAGTGGGGGTGAGTAGTTTTAATTTTAACGCTGTAATATTGTTATTTTGCACCTTAATAATACTAGTTATATGGGCGTACCATACAAGTGTTGTAAATTTGCAATTGGTGTTATAGGTAGTAGGGACTAGGTAAATGGCTTGTGATAGTTCATAGTAGTCTCATTAATAAATGCCTATTTTTTGAAAGATTAAAGTGTAATTGATGAAAGAAAAAATATGGTATGCAATTTGATGTACAGACATGAAATAATTAAATTAGTATATGTCTTGTTGCATTTTAACTGTTGTCTTTATAGTAGAGCCAATTTAATAGGCAACATTTGACGTCTATCAATTTTATCTTCATAGGGTGGTAACCTGCTTAAAAACATTGATTAAAGTGAATTAATCGATACGGACTTGAAACATTTGTCAATCGAACTTGAATAATCACACACATGTCAATAATTTATGATAATTTTTATTCCCAAGTAATCAATGCATTCGATTCTAGATGTCAGATTTCGATTTTTAGAGTAACGTCTCTGGTATTTAAAAAGAAAAAAGGTTTATTGACACAAAATTGTAGCGACGTCAGTTCTTTAAATCAGAAATTGTTCATTATGTTTAGAATGGTTTATCAGTAAAATCAAGTCCTAAAATTACTTCTATCGGTCATTATTATTATAAATATGTAATCGTAATTGAAAAAAGTTAAACAAATGTGCAGTTCTAACAAAACGAAATATCATGTTATTCTATGTCGTGGTTACTAGGTTACGTTGTTGAATTTTGTTGAACTGTCAAATGTTGCCTATTAAAATGGCTCTACAATAATTAGTGTACCTACCATCACAAAATGCAGGATAATATTTTTTACTGATAATAATGTAATACATTTTTTACCCTGTTAACCATTTAACATTGTAAATGAGTATGACATGTTCAAGTATTTATGGCTAAAGATATTATTATAGCGTTGATTTTATTGTTATTTTGTTGTTAGTTATTTATTATATTTATTTTGTATTTATATTTTATGTACATATTAGTTATATTGTGTTGTTGTATAATTTAGTTTAGATATTATTTATTTTCAGTTAATCTACAGTGAGTTAGTTGTGTTTGTTTATTGTGATGTAGTTTTATGTATTTTATGTATCATTGAATTTATAAATCAGCAATAAGGCTAAAGACCTAGATAACAAATAGCTATCATAAATAACCCTATTTCGTAAAGTAATTTAATATTTATAAATATTTGAATGTATTTATTGTCTGACCCACATATTGGTTGTTGTAACCTTGTTTCTATGGTAACTACTCTATTAAAATTATACTGCATTGGAAAATCAATATAAGAAGTACCTACTGTTAGTTAATTTTCATGGCCACTGTATTTAGTTGTATACTTGGAAGAAATTTACATTTTTGAGCATTGTACTGGAATGTTTCGCTTACATAGTTATTTTCCAAAAAATATGTTCCCTAAATATCTCGGAATACTATTTAAATATGTATATGTAGTATGTATTTATATTTAATATTTTATTTATATATTTATTTTTGGATATTTATATTAGGCAAATAAAACAAATTCCATAGCAATGAATATTGTGTGTCTGTTTATTTATGTATTATTCTGTATAAAAAATATTATATCAGCAATAATTATAATTTACTTTTACTAATACTGTTACTCCATCACAGTAATTGTATATTTTCGAGGCTTTTAGTTTTGAGCTACATTTTAATTTGCATGGTTGTGTATATTGTAGTGCATGGTATTTATTGCTTGCAGCTTGAGAGATTTCTTTGCCGCGAATGTGGTAAGGTGAAATGTTCTTGCGTGACCGAAGTCGCGCAGTGCGATTCACCACACGATAGTGACAATAAAGAACAGACGGAACCCAAACAGACCAAGGAAACCGATTTACCAGACGATCCTATCGAATTCAGAAAACCCACGGAATTCACGCGTCAGTACTCAAGACCAGAAACAATAAATACACCCACGGCTAATGTAAAACAGAGACAATCGGAACAACCATTTCAAAGGTTTCAGAATGACAACGGCAAATTGAGGCGATCTTTCCTAGTCAGATCTAGGGAGGGCCTCGAGAATTTTCTCAATTTAAGGAAAGGACAAGATCAGAGCAAAGGGAAACAGAATTTGCGACAAGAACAATTTTGATATTTTGTACCGTCTTTTGACCTTAGGAAAATTGTGTATACGGTTGTAATACACGGTTGTATTATTTTTTTATTAAGTATGCAGTGCTGCCATACTATTTTTAAAGAAATTATTTCCGCATAATACATTATAATAAAACTTGTTTAGATTAACTAAATATTTTATAAATACGTACACTGTGTACAACGGATGGAATTGTATTTTTATTGAACAGAGATTTATTTACAAACTAGCTAGAATTAATGTACTAATGTCTAAATTACCAAAATAAATGAAATGTAACTAATTAGACTAACTTTTATAAATTGAAGTAAGATTCAAACTACTTAGACTAAAATATTGTAAAAAAACTTATAATAATTATACATAAACTATTAGTATCGATAAGCTCGGGTGATACGTGTAACGTGTAGTATATGATTGTTTGTTTTGTTTGCACACGCTGGTGAAGGCTTTGTAAAACTGCACATGACTTCCATATCACCTACTAATATTAACATCATTCATATTTTGTAATTTTCTTCATTGTAGGCTTTGGAATCAAAGTTAGCATCGTGTCGCGGTTCGGTTAGACCTAAAGAACATTCGCCAAACTCTGCTTCGGATGTGAATAAGGACTACAGGTGTGTACTCAAGAACTAAGACTTGCCGAATACAGTAACACGTCAACTTTGCGACAAATAAACAGCGTCAGCTTTTTATAGTATGATACTATATAGATCGAATATTACAAAAATAGCTTTTGTTTACTCTATCTAATATTATACTGTGATCGGAATCACATTTCCTAATATACTTATATCTGTGATGATAAAAATAAATAAGTTAAATTTACGTAAAAACAGATTTCGGCCTACCCACCGTTGACATCGCAACACCACACGGGTATAGCTTTGCTTCATGCATTGTGTTATATCTGTTCACAAAACGTATTTAAAACGAGTTTCAATCAAGGCAAGTCAGGCATAAATTACCCAACAATAAAACGCGTTAAACGATTCCATCAGAAACAATTTTCGATATCAATCATAATATTATTTGTATAAATATGATATACTATATTTTCTATTGGGAGTTTTATGTAAATAATATAGCACTTTATGCAATTGTTAGCACTGAAAAATTTTATAATCAATATTAGTTTCAGTATGTAAAACTTATGGCGATTTATTTTTCATACACTTTTTAATTGCAACATTTAGGTTGTTATATTAGAAATGTGATTAATGAAGTATATTACCGTGCTAAAAGCGACGTTAATGAAATAATATGTACCATAATAATAAATAAATCCGCATAAAAGTAATTGCTCAGTAATACCGAATGGGGTGGGGTGTATTATAAAATAATGTATTTAACAGCGTGTTTTTGGAATTACATATTCAACATTTTTGTGTGACTAACATGAGTGTGAGTTTTCTCGTCTGGGATAGTTTTGTTTTCAGCTTCAAAATTCATTGACTACTTCATTAACATTCTATCAATGTATTATTTACATTCCTTTTCAGTAATAAATGTTTAAATTTAACGTATCTTTAATCCTGCATGCAATAATATAATATAGTAAAGTTATAATAAGTTACTATTTGTACCTTTAAATTTAAATCTTGCCTTAATTTCTAACGCAGTGTTGCAAAAAATATAGAAAAATGTGAAAAAAAAAAAACATTTTTACCCATGTGAAACGCAATAGAATTTAAAATGTATCTGTAAGCAATAAGTCTCATATAGAATAGAAATAAAGATATTTTTTTCCAATAATCGTTTTGATCATAATATAAAACTGAACAGAATTAAATTTGTTTAATGCATATTATTAGAAATATAGCTTTTTACACCATTCGGAGTTATTAAAATGTAAAAATTATACTATGTAATTAATTAGTGATCAGATAATAATAGATCTTTATATCTTGTATGAACGATAATTTAAAAATTTGAAACTATAACATATTTTTTGTATTTACAATACCTACCTACAGAACCCGGAATAATTTTTGTACTGTAGACATAGTTTTACAAGTAACTTTTCAATATAGATTTAAATAATAACATTGTGATCATTTTAACAGTAGAATTCCTTGTCAATATGTCGAAAATTGTTTGAATGGTTTAATAGTTAGTCTGTTTGTTTTGTACTAAAATATTCAGGAATCTGTTGCGAATGCATATAGTGAATTACTAGCATTTATGTTTGCGTGTGGTGACAACACAATTTATATTTTTGTGCGGAAATAATATCATCGAAATAAAAAAATAAGTAAAAAGAAAATGTTTTTTATTTACACTTATTTACAAGTACATAACAACTTTGTCTAATAATTATAAATCTCATAAATAATTAACAAGTCTTGAAGAAGTAATACGTAATACTTATTATATTTGATTAAACATCAGTATAAGTTCTATGAGTCGTATGAGTCACATATAAAACTCTTAACCATAGAGAATTAAACGTTTTTCTTATATTATCTGCTTTCCGGTAAATACACTGGAAACAATATGCTTCCAATCCACATTCTTTGGCATTGAGATAGGCGGCTTAAAAGTTTTCATTAGCTCCTTCAAAGGTTTATTGGATAGCTTCATTTTGAGCAGTAGGTGACACCTTATATTAATAGTTGTTTCTTCAATGAAAATGTTTCCTTTAAGAAAGAATATACATATTTAACAAGGCTAAGGCCTAGATTGCATTACGTCTTACATAAAATTAATTAATCGTAAAAATCAATATTTACCTGCCAATTTTGGGGATCGCGTCATCCATAGCGTGACTACATAAATTGGTAAAGTTTGCATCAAATGTATCAGTTTTGCTGACACATACTGCACAAATAATGATAGGATGCGAAACTGCAAATTGAATGTTCAAATGTATATTTGTAAAAAAAATAACAAAAAAGGACGTGTATGCCGAGCACACGTGTCAGAAGTGAAACTTCTTTGGCAAAATATACTTAGATATCTGTGAAAACTAAAATCGTCGATTTACTCCATGACGTAACGGTATTGTCATGACGCGACCTTGAAATTTTACTCTAAATGCGCCTAAAGAAGTTTCACTTGTTATAAGTAGTAGGAGCAGTGGAAACAATTTAAAATTTTCTTGTATGCCTTTTTTGGATTACTTTCTTTTTAACAATTGATAAATAACTTACCATAGTAAAAACAATGTAATACATTAGAGTTGTTGGTAGCAGAAGCAGTAATATAGTAAATGCAACTGTCCCCACAAACAATTCTTGATTTGTGTATTCACAGGAATCAATAGTTCCTCTCAGTGGATTGTGTTTCCTTCCCACAAATAATCTCAACAAAGCAATCAAACCAGATATCTGTATGTTGAATAATCTGAAAAGATTGTCTCGTTTTGTTTAAATATTCCTAATAAGAATATAGTTTTTTGATATGAAACTAACTGTGCTGCGCAGATAAACTTGCGGTAAAACTCATGGGCAAAGCAAGTACATAATTTGTCCAAAGCCTGTGTTATTCTGGTACATAGGATAAATCTGCTAAATACTACCAAGTATCATAAAAATCCGTTTAGAGTTACATACAAACATTCGCATTTATAATATTAAGTAGATAGGATGGATATATTACCTAGCAGCATATACATAAATGCAATATGAGTGAAATGTAGTGATGCACAACATGTCAGAAATGATAGCAGCTTGGAAGGTAAGTCCAAAATATCCCAAGTATTGATAAATATGCAGTATGAAGTCTAATCTTTCCCCTGAAACATCTAAACAAAAATTGTCATATTAATTGAATAGATCAAATTTATGTGTATAAATAAATTAAAAATAAATATATTACCTAGAAAAAGCCACCATAATTCCACATGATAAGAGAAGTATTTGCCCAGCATTTTATTGAATGCATTGTTTAATTTTAACCCTGCAGGTGCTCCCATAAGCCATTTAAGAAGCGAGTACATTGAGTTTACCAATTTCTGAAGAAACAAAACATGAATTATTTTTAATTTAGAATTTAAATAAGTAAATTATTTTAATTCTGAATATGAATTTATGTGAGTAGTTATTTTAAAGTACAGTAAATTACTATTTATCCGAAAATGCTTTTCCATAAAATAATTTTCTTTTACTTAATTCAAAGACATACCAAAATAATAGAAACAATTTTTTCAAATAGTAATAGGTAGTATGCTACAAACCTCCAGTATCCCTAGTAATAAAACTCCAATTTCATTTCTATCAAATAACAGTATATCCAAGACGTAATAGCCTAAAATTATATCAACAGTAAGA
The DNA here is from genome assembly GCF_061535455.1 of Colias philodice. NCBI lineage: Eukaryota > Metazoa > Arthropoda > Insecta > Lepidoptera > Pieridae > Colias > Colias philodice. The sequence goes on from NC_143093.1 coordinate 5,943,513, forward strand.
GCTAGAATCCAATTTCCTTGTTTTATAGATATCTGCAAAATACATTCAATTAATTTTCCATATAAGTTAAAACCTAAAGGATCACATCCTTTTATATTTCTTGTAAACTTACTTTCTCTCCTCTTTGTATGCTATGCTTTAACCAGAACAATAAATTTAACTGGTTATAGCTATGTTGGATGAACATAGATGATGATAGTATAGATGGAGCGTTTAGAACTGGATTGTACTCTGATGTTGTTGGCACATTACAATCTTTTTTTAATAGTTCTCGCAACATTAGTAATTCATCGCAGGAAATATTGAGTATTTCTGAATTTATTAATTTGTCTTTATCATAGACTACCATTATTACTTGACGATTTAACATCTTTTCACCGTCTATAATCAATTCACTTATTTTAGGTTTATCACATCGCTGCATGAAAATCATGTTTATAGGTTCAATGTTTACATATTTTGGAATGTAAGGTTCGCTGCTACAATAACCAATAACAGTATCGTCACTCACATTAAATTTGTTTTCAATATCTGCCTGTATATTAGAATACTCAGTAATGTATATGAGTGTATTTCCTTGTTTTGTAATTAAGTATCCTCTAAAGAAAACTTCATCGTTAATAGGGGAAAAAGGCAGAAATATTTTAGTGAGCGGCATTTTATTTTTGTACTCCTAAATTAATAAGTTTGATAATTAGTATATATCTATTTTCATGTAGCATGTGATGATTACATTCTTCATTAAATAATAATTTTACATAAGCATTCAGTAGTATTCTAATTCGTGAAACATTTAAAATCACAGGTGAAATTTAAAATACACAGGTGAAAATTCAAAATAAACATAGAATGAATGAATGTCAATGAAGTTGACAATGACACTGACAGCTAGGTTTTTTTTTCATCAATGGCAACAAGATACTTTATGCCCGGCCAGTGGCCCAGCCCGAATTAGGTTTCCTGATCAGGAATTTTTGTGGGAATTTTGATCCAGAAACTTAAATATATACTCTGCTTACATATTAAATTGTTTACAAGTCTCATACTATTCCAATTACCCCGAACCTCGGAGCAATTAACTAGGCTTGTTAATTGCTCCGAGTGCCGAACTAAAAAAAGGTTTTTTAACCTAAAGTTTGGTTCGGTTCAGTGGGTACAGACAAGGTACAGACACAGAATAATAACTTTATTATTAATATTATAAATGCGAAAGTAACTCTGTCTGTCTGTCTGTTACTCAATCACGCCTTAACTACTGAATCAATTTGCATGAAATTTGGTATAGATATATTTTGATACCCGAGAAAGGACATAGGATAGGTTTTATCCTGGAAATCCTACGGGAACAGGTTTTTCTTTGTAAACGCGGGCGAAGCCGCGGGCGGAAAGCTAGTTACTATATATTTTATTGACCCTATATTGACCATATGAATTTCCGAATATTATATTAATTTGATCAGGAAACCGAATGCGTTGTATGACCGAGCGTATAGCTTTCATTTCCATGGATTTAATTCCATTGGAACTTGGTGTTTGAGAATTTACACGAAAATAACGTGTGAAAGCTGTTCATGAAGTTTTTAATTTTTATTGAGAAAATCGTAAAAATTCACACATCCGCTTTTAATTACAATCTTGCCTTTAGTTGCCTATGGTTATACATTGAGATACTATTACTACTTAAGGAGACGACAGGCCATATGGCCTCACTGCACTCAGTCGCTTTAGCGCGATGGTCGCGTTCATGTAGGCCATAATATGGCCTCACTGCACTCAGTCACTTTAGCGCGATGGTCGCGTTCATGTCTTGTTTGTTTTAAGACAAAAAACCAACTCATCAAATATACCCTAGAGTGTGTTGTGTGCACTAATGATTCATGTAATGCGGCAAAGTGCAAAGAAATAACTTTTCATCGGTAATTAATTAGATAATCAATTTTAAAACTTAGTTCGAGTAAAATTTTTGGCGGGCGCCATTTTGCGTCATTTGTCATAGACTTTAATATTTAAGAAACGGCATTGGGTATAAAAGATGTTAGATAGTAATATGTAAGATGACGTAAATTTTTATAGTGGAAAATAATCCCCGTTTTCCAATTACAGCACTAGAGCGCATTATGCGGCATAATGCTTAACGTTGAATGTTCCAACTACAGCAACGCTTCGCACAATCGAGCACTAGAAAAAGTAATGCGCGTGAATTGATGCGTGCAATCGATTTATCGTTAGTAATAATAAAATTAATTGTTGGAAAAAAATTTAAATCTTTCGTTTCATTGTAGTTTTTTCGAAATAATCAAAGTTAATTCAAATTGTGTTAAAAAAATAAATATAAGTATGGATGAAGGTACAAACATTTAAAAAAATGTTAATGAAAAAATGTTGTGTGGTTTTATGAAACCACGGTAAAAGTGAAACTGTTCGAACGGTTCCGAACACTGCTTTGTGTAGCGCATGTCGCGTGACGGTCGGCTGCCGTGTAGGTATACCTACTCGGCAGCCGCGATACACGCGACATGCGCTACACAGACCAAAAAGTTTGAGACGATGTAATAAAAGTTTCACTTTAAAAATCAAAATCCAAATTACTTAAAATAACCGTAAATATTTTTCAACCAATTAATATGTATACCACTTTATTTACCATTATTGAGGTTATTGCTAACTCTATGAATATTTTTTTTTCAACACTGAACTTAGCGCAACCTGCTGGTGCGTTTCACGTTCCAATTAAGCATCAGCATAATTCGGCATTGTGCGGCACTGAGTCGCATTATGCTCTGTAATTGGAAAACGGGGAATAATTTTACACATTTAGAAAAGATTGTATGTACTGTGGATCATGAAAGATGAAAATAAATTACCTTCGTATTAATTTTTTTTGTTACATTGATTGTTTTTAATTGATAAGTTTATTAATAATTTATTTATTAAAGTGAAACTTTTATTACATCGTCTCAAACTTTTTGGTCTGTGTAGCGCATGTCGCGTGTATCGCGGCTGCCGAGTCGGTATACCTACACGGCAGCCGACCGACACGCGACATGCGCTACACAAAGCAGTGTTCGGAACCGTTCGAACAGTTTCACTTTTACCGTGGTTTCATAAAACCACACAACATTTTTAGATTAATTATATTTTTTTTTGTTACATTGATTGTTCTTAATTCATAAGTAATAGATAAATTATTTACAGTTTCACCTCTATAGCGGTGAGTCGATGACATCGCTTAATCTATGACTAACAAGCCGCCCCGCACCGGCGCCGCCGCGGCCGCGCTTGAGGGCTGAGGCACAGATTTTGTTCGTGGTGTCTCCTCTATACGTAGTAATAACAGCTCAATGTGGATAAATGACAATTATATGACAGTTCACAGTTCTTGACGTCATCTATTGTCTATCGACAAATTGACTTATGACTATGAAGTATGAACTATCGCCATTTTCTAATTTGCTTGCATTGAGTTGGCTTGTGGATTAAATCTAAACCTAATTAATTTTAGTATTCCTTCAGTATGTTTTAAATTTCAGCTATCTTTGTTATTTATTGCCAATTACATATTGTAAAATAAATAATAAAACTACCACCATGTCGGCTCACGAGCAAATGAGGGCGATGTTGGATCAATTGATGGGAACAGCTCGCAATGGTATTCAGCGTGGACTTTTCATTTGTTTTTCCTTAAAATTAGAATTTCCGTTCGATTACGATACTAATTTTTCAACGATTTTTTTAGGCGAAACGGATAGACATGGTGTCAAATTCTATGATGATTCCGTATGCAAATCCTTTTTACTGCAATGCTGTCCTCACGAAATCTTATCTTCTACGGTGAGTTCTTTTTTTATTGATGTAGTGGTTAAAGAGTGATGGGATAGACTGGATTTTGATCATTTTGATTTACTATTCTAATATATTATACTTGATTTATTAATTATCAGTAAACCAAGGTAGTTATATTTTATAATGATACATTTTAATCATTACTTGGGTTCTCAATCTTATTCAATTGCATGCATAGGGACGTTATTGTGAGCGATTTTTTATTTTTATTCAAACCATAATAAATCCCTATGTTTGCAGTTCACATCCATTTTGAATCATATTCTACATAATTATACTGTAGTCCCTCAAAAGTTATTATCAGAGTGGCCTTAACTGTGGTGAAATATGCTTTTCAGAAAATGCCCAACACTAGTCTTTATTGCTCATCACAATACTTAACAGATGAGGGATAGATTGTATGAGTTAGGCTGTTCTGTAAGTACCAAGATGTACGTATAAAAACATTTCTAGTTAGCTGATTGTATACTTACTGCTATGCAGAATTTAATTTAATGGAACACTCAGGCTTAAATTTAAAATTTTAATTTGTCCTTCGGTTTCTATTGCTGCTGTGGTGAGTACAAGGTTAAAATCATACAAAAAGTTTTAAAGTCGGGGAGAACAATTTGCTGATTCATTCTTACTACATTGGGTATGTACCAAGCTGTTTAAGTGGCTAGTGAATGAAAATTTAGGATAAATATAAATAAAATAAATATTGCATGATATTTATATATTGGTTGTCAGTCACCCAATTAAACAAAAAAAAAAGAAAAGTACATTATAAAAACTAACAGTATAATTATGATCTAAAATAATAAATTTAATGCTTTCGAAAAATAAAAAATAACTCATCCCAAGTTCTTAATGTACAATATTTATGGGAAATATCAAATAATGGATCTCATGGTTGTTGGGTCTGGTTAAAAAAAAATGTGCAGTAATATTTCAATATATGTATTAAGAATACACATAATAATGACAACTTGTAAGTTATTTTAGGAAATGGAATTAATTGTATTTTTATTTTTAAATATTAAAATCGAAATTTTTAGTTTCAATGATTATGAAAATGAAAAACATTATTTGTTACAAATAAATACTTAAATAAAAATGTTTACCAAACCTACGTCAATGTAAGTTTTTTTATCACTAAGTAAATGATAATATTATCTCATATGCTAATGTGATAGGAGTATCCCCAATGTAACAATGGGAAATAAATATTTTTTTAAGGTTACGAATGATTGTTATTTACGGAAAGTGTTCTAGTCATATCTGTGTTATAATTAATTGGGAGATTATTTATAAGAGTATTTCCTGGTTAGGATAGTAACGAGGTTATTTCACGGGTATTGTAAGTATTATGAAAATAATTTTAAGTGCTGGAGAAACCATATTGAGGATGAGCTGTGTTGGTGACATAATATTGTATGTATTTTTTAAACATTTACTTGCGTTCAATAGGGGTTTTGATGTTTTATTTTATATCTATCTCTAGCTTCTCTATACATTTATGTATATCTGTTTTTATATTAGATATTATCAATGGTCTATTTTTGTTTCAAATTAGAGATAGAGATGGTTTGTTATTAGGTAGGGATTGTATAATTACAATGGTTATTTGATTGATTTATATCACTTATAGTTCCCACTGATTTTTGTCATTGTGTAGGTTTATCTGGACTAGTGCTAAAGATGCAACTATTTCTGGCATATGTACTTGCAAATCATCTGACCTTTTTTACATAAAAAATAAAATATAGTGAGTGAATCTCCATACACATTTGATATCTTACCTTTATGCTTGACATTAGAGAAAATCAATTTCATATATTCTTCCGTCCCCCTTCACGATTGTAGATAAATTCCCTCATAATTATCTATAATGAATTGTCTTACAGCGCATGGATCTAGGTGAGTGTCCAAAAATTCATGATCTGGCTCTGCGTGCCGACTATGAGTTAGCCTCGAAAACCAAAGATTATTTCTATGATATTGATGTAAGTATTATTTTTGTTATACTTTGTATTCTTGTATGTTCTGTTTTTCTAATTATTTTCTTTATGTCTGAGATAATAATAATAATGTGTTTAAAACTTAATGAAAAGGATGTATTAAAAGATTAAAATTCAATATTTATAATTTAATTAAAATAGTTCTTTTTTGCACATCATGCTGAAATCTCATGTTTCATAGGATGGGGTTTACAAAATGCATCAGATATTGTGTATGTTTGAAGTTTTTTTATATTCTGAATGATTGGAAAATATTATAATGGTTCATGAAAATATTTACCAATTTAATTTAATTTCAACATATGTACTGTAATTAATTGATATTGATTATTTTATCACTATTTTTTAAACATTTGCATTTTCCCCATATTATTCTATCGTGATATTAATATAAATTTTGATGGGCAGGCAACAGAGCATTTAGAGGCGTTCATAGCGGATTGCGACCGTCGCACGACCGCGGCGAAACAGCGTCTAGCTGAGACACAGGAAGAGCTATCAGCGGAGGTTACTGAGAAAGCAAATGCTGTTCATGAGTTGGCTGAGCAAATTGGGCAGAAGTTGGCCCGAGCTGAAGCTTTGGGGGAAGAGGGCATGGTCGAAGAGAGTGTCAAATTAATGGGAGAGGTATAATCTAAAAGTGGTGCAAATGTTATATAATAATAATTTGGAATGCATTAATAATATTTTTGTATTTGTTATTTTAGATAGATGAACTGCGTAAAGAGAAGGCAGTGGCAGAGCAAGAGTACCGTAACTCAATGCCGGCATCGTCGTACCAACAGCAAAAGTTGCGAGTGTGTGAAGTGTGCTCTGCGTACCTCGGTATCCACGATAATGACCGCCGTCTGGCTGATCACTTTGGCGGCAAACTCCATCTTGGGTTTATTACTATACGTGAGAAGCTATCTGAATTGAAGGTAAGAATTCATTTTAAATGGCACGACTTTTTATCTTTATTGCATAGTTACAAGAAAAAGTTGACGATAATAAATATTCGTGACATGGATTTTTTTTTAATGAGTAATTATTAAGTAATAAAACTCGTAATATTGTAATTGATTTATAGCGTATGCATGACATTTTATACTCATATTTTCCTTAATTATTTTTAATTGTTCCTTAATGTGACTGCGAGTATTGATAACAATTTATGACCGTTTTAACATTTTTTTTCTGCCTGAACCTGCACTCCTATTTAGACGATTGGTTAAAGTAAGATTCCAAAGAAGCATGCACGCATCCCAAGATTGTATAACCTATTGTGTTTGTGAGCACCTAATACAAACAGATAGCATCTTCACTAATTGAAAGAGCAATAAGGACCGATTTAATAAATAATAATAATAAATAAATAAATATTATAGGACATTGTTACACAAATCGACCTAGTCCCACAGTAAGCTTAATTAAGGCTTGTGTTGTGAGTACTGGGCGACGATAAATATTATATCATCATCAATCAATACATATAATAAAATTCTAGAAAAGTGGTGTCTGTACAATAAAAATATGTAAAAAAAAATTAGCAGGGGTTATTACTAAATCGATCCCAAACCCAAAACTGTTGTTAAAAAAATTTTTGTCTGTTTGTCTGTTTGTCTGTTTGTCTGTTTGTCTGTATGTTTGAACACGCTAATCTCAGAAATGGCTTATCCGATTTAGATGCGGTTTTCACTAATATATTGTGGTAAGCTTCATTTAACATTTAGTGTTTATTTCATGTCAATCGGTTCATAAATAAAAAAGTTATGACCATTTAAGTAATCACAGCGAACATTTGCTAAGGCATTCTATACATGAATTACTTTATTACGTAAATTATACGCTAAAGTTATTCCTTGACATGTCCAGATGATCATATCGAAAGTCCCCAAGCGTGGGGGGGTCGGTTATGCTGAGGGGGTAGTAGGGGGGGTCAAGGACCTTTATTTAGATTTTTGCTCATAAGTTTAAAACCTGCACAAATAGCATTATGGTTGCTTCTAGGTAAATTTTCTATATAAAAGGTCTTTGAAATTATATCGTAGGTATTATATTTTTAACCCCCGACGCAAAAAGAGGGGTGTTATGACCGCTATGTGTGTATTGCGTGTCTGTCTGTGCCACCGTAGCTCGCTAACGGGTACTACGAATTAGATGCGTTTTTTTGTTACATTAGTTGTTTATTATATTATATAGGGGTAAGTGGGAATGAAAAAAACGAATGTTAGTTGTTAATGTAGGTTGTTAATGTAGGTTATACCCAAGTGATATATCAAATGAAAATAGACGACATGTCAGAAACAATAAGTCAAATTTTATCAAAATCGGTTCATCCATTTATTTGATATAGGGGTAAAAGTGGGAATAAATAAATGAATTTTATCAAATATACTCAAGTGACGTATCTAATGAAAGACATGACGTGTAAAGTACAATAAGACATATTTTATCAAAATTGGTTCATCCATATATTGGATAAAAGTGGCAATAAAAGTTGTCAAATATATCTAAGTGGCATATCAAATGAAAGGGCATGGCCTGACGTGAGAAGTATAATGAGGCATAGGTATTTAATCAAAATCGGTTCATCCATTTATTATATAGAGGGGTAAAAGTGGGAATGAAAAAAACGAATGTTGTCTGTTATACCCAAGTGATATATCAAATGAAAAAAGACGACCTGTCAGAAACAACAAGTCAAATTATATCAAAATCGGTTCATCAATTTATTTGATATAGGGGTTAAAGTGGGAATAAATAAATAAATTTTATCAAATATACTCAAGTGACTTATCTAATGAAAGACATGACGTGTAAAGTACAATAAGACAAATTTTATCAAAATTGGTTCATGCATTTATTGGATATAGGTATAAAAGTGGGAATAAAAGTTGTCAAATAATATACCCAAGTGGCATATCAAATGAAAGGGCATGACCTGACGTGAGAAGTATGATGAGGCATATTTAATCAAAATCGGTTCATCCATTTATTGATTTATAGCGGTAAAAGTGGGAATGAATAATCGAATGTGGTCAAATAATATAATCAAGCGGCATATCAAATGACGTGTGAATTACAATTAGTCATGTTTTATCAAAATTGGTTAATCTGTTTATTACATATAGGGCACCTTGGGGTGATAGTGGGGATACATAATCCAAATGGAGTACCAAACGAAAGGATATGACATGTACATAATATATAGGTATGATTAGACATGGTTTAGAATTTAGATCAAAATCGGTTCTGCCATTTACTAGGGGTGAAAGGGAAAAGTTGAAAGTCTGTGAAAGTAGAAGGAATATGGGAGCGGGAGAATAACCACATCCTGGAAATTTTGAACTCTTCTGTACCTAAGTTTTATACCTAGCTCAGTTTAGTAATAAATTTTACTAACAGTTCTTTTGTGTTATTATTTATTTTATTTCTTAACTTTATAATAATGTGTAAGTACTTATAATTTAGTTGTATATGATAGTACGTGTTTCAAGACGTGTTTACTCAATAATTGTGTGTAAAGTAGTAACTACTATGCAGTCACTATTCCACGCGGACGAAGTCGCGGGCACAGCTAGTTTTTTATAAATACATATATAAATAACACCCAGACCCAAGAACAAATAATTGAGTTCATCACAGAAATATTTGCCCTGACCAGGGATGGAACCCGGGACCGTCGGCTCAGTAGGCAGTTACTTTACCACTGCGCCAACCGCGTCGTCAATTTCTATTTAACTTAAAATAAATTTACACGGAAGTAATAAAACATTAATTCACAGAAAACGGTAGAGAAGCGTCGCGAGGAGCGCGGCGCGGAACGCGAGCGCAGCGGCGGGCGGCGGCACTACGTGGGCGGGCGCGAGCTCGACCGCCGCGCGCGGAGACACCGCGAGGTGCCGCGCGACCGCGAGCGCAAGGACAACGAGCGGGAGCGGGAGCGGGAGCGGGGGCGCGACCGGGAGCGGGAGCGGGAGCGGGAGAAGAAGTGAGTATCGTGGTAGAGATGGTGTCGTAGGAGATTGTATTACGCAGTTCATTAAAGAAACGAATCTTCAATGGCGGCTAAAGCTGACACTGACGTATGGTACGGTATAAAAATAACGTAAATGGATAATTATTTTATTAATTATTTCAAATTGTTTGTTGACAAACTTTTTTGTTATGGTATTTGTGTATTTATATGAATTATCATATTTACGTATACAGAATGTAACAAAATCCCCATAATATTTGTAATGAGCCCATAAAACTGAACAACTTTTCCCAAAGAACATATTTTGTCAAATTCCAATAAAACATTATTTACTTTCGCAAATGCATAATTGTCATTGTAAATTTATGATAAAAACTATTATAGGGAAAATCAAATACATTTTAGTGATTTTATTTTTCTATTTTTTTTTGCATACCGTACGGCCGTGTGTAAGCGAGAGGGAATGATAAGCGCCGCCTTTGAAGATTCGTTTCTTTATTGAACTGCCCTATAGTTAAGAGTAATTACGCATTAGTATTCAGAGAAGTAAAATCTAACTAACTAGAAATTGTTAGAGGTAAAATGTTTATAATGAGGATGAATACAAATAGATAATGCTATGAATAGAGTTTGAATTGAATAGACTGATGTGAAGAGATAACTGATAAGTCACATTGTGCATTTGTATATGGTGATGCTGTCAAAAGTCAAGTTTGTATACAAATATGCAGTGAATTTATAATGTTTTGCATAAGCCATACATATATATTGTTTACGTAAATAAAGTCTGTTTTTTAATAGAATTTTTATCAAATGTAAATAAAGCTGAATAAAATAAATTATAGCTTATAATATAAAAAAAAATATTGGTCATGTACTAGCCGCACATGACTGGCACACAACAATAAAAGAAAAATGTATGAAAACACCGTCATTCAGCCTTAAACTGGCACTCAACATTAAAAAAAAGACGATTGCACTCCGGGAGGGCCGGCAGAAGTGAAAACTTGATTATTAACGTTGAGCATGTTTGATATTTTGGAATGGTATCCGTCTTACGCTTTTTCGATCAGGTCACGTGTCCTGACGCGAGTTTCAAGATTTTATACCCATTACAGAAAAGGTGCTCAACGCCGCTATTAAGAAGTTTTCACTTCAAAAAAATATTGGTCATTTACTAGCCGCAGATGACTGGCACACAACAACAATAAAAGAAAAAATAAAAATTGGTTGTCTGTAAAGTCGGTTTACTGACGATAGTTGAATGTGACAACGTTCGATTGTACTGCTTTGTTGCTCGTTCCGCGCTCTCGCTTGTACTTCAAGCCTTACATGGAACGCCTCAGAGCGAGGTAACGCCGCATGAGTCATGTTTTTTCGTGCGTGCATCCGGTGCTATCGAATTATAAGACGTTGTCACGTCAAAAATGTATGAAAACACCGTCATTCAGCCTTAAACTGGCACTCAACATAAAAAAAAAACTAAAAAATGGTTGTTTGTAAAGTAGGTTTACGATCGAGATGTTTACGTGATAACGTCTTATTGGTGGCAGCGCTCGAGATGAGACGGGAGATAGGTCCGTCTCTCTCTCGGTATACCTGCGATCGCGCTCGTGAGGTTTTGGTGTGACACAAGTTTCTGAACATGTCACCCGACTAAACGATTTTAAAAACGTTATCATGTCAATAAATAATGAATTGCAGACGCAGCCGGTCCCGCAGCAAGAGCAAGCGCGCGACGCGGTCCCGTTCGCGCGGCCGCTCGGCGCGCCGCAGCCACTCGGCGCGCTCCGCCTCGCGCGAGCGCCGCCGCGACTAGCGCCGCCCGCCGCCGCCCCACCCGCCATGCAGCTTGGCTTAGATTTGCGCTTGCGATCAATATGGGGTATTATTAACAATATTGGAAGTTTAAATTTTGGTCTGTCTGTAATCTTTGATGTCTTTTTCTATTTGGGCGGGTTTTTGACACAGTTTTAAATTGAGTTGAAATGTTAATTTTGTATATGCTGTAAGTAACAGTAAAAGAATAGAATAAGATGTGCAATAGATACGGATTATAAACTTTTTCATGTTTCAACACTTAAAATATTAGACTTTCTGTAAAATGACTAAATAGCCCGTCCGTCAATAAAATGATGACAATACACCTTTCATAATAAGTGCATCCTATAATTGTTAACTTGTAAATTATCAGTTACTAAATACTAATCAAATCTTTCGTACGTGTTTTCTAATACTTAATTTCCTTATTACTTCTGTATTGTATCCCTCTCAGATAGCTTATTATTTGTAGGCATCTAGTAAGGTTCAAATGTAAAAAAGACTTAAATAAAAAAAGACTTTTTGCAAAACTGTTTTGTATCAAGCATGGGGATTGTAACAAGCGCAAAGCTAATACAAATTGTTTGGTCGGAGAAATATCTCCGTTAATAAATGGAGAATAGAATAATTTTTCTGTTTCGAAAAATTGTATTTTGTTGCGTATATGACATATACCATGTTTCTGAAGTTCAACCTTCATCATTGTAATAAAATCTTATTTTACCTCGATTCATAGAATTGCTTTTTTCCATGTGACTGAAAAACATCACAATATAGGAAAATCGATACCGAGGTGCAGTGACAGAAATATATTTCTGATTACCATAGCTTATTTAATATATTGGAATAGTATGAATAATAAGTAATGTAATGTAGCATAAGGAATTTAATGTTGAATATTATAAATGTATTACTTTTCTTTGTTTGCCATATTTGTTTTAATCTCGCATAAATATACAATAATGTTGATAATATATTTTAATGAAATATTTTATGTTAGAAAAATTTATTACAAATTCAAAATTGTATAAAAAGTTTTAAAATTGTAACTTGTAACTAATATTTTAAATATGTAACTTTGTGGCAGACAAAGTAAATGTGTTTAGAGTTAATAGCTCAAAAGACTTAGCGAATATTGTGACACATATAGATAGGTAATAGTCGACAATATGCTTAGGTTTTGAGTTCTAGCGTTAATGAGTTCATTAAGACTTGTAAATTTTTGCACTGAATTGTGTACGATAATTAATTATTAATATTACTATGATTGTAATATTTTAGGTAGTGATTGCAAAGAATTTCAATAAATAGATAAGTCTAGGATTAGAATGCATGATTCCCATGTATTATTGTAAGATTTTAAAATTCTTATATTTGCTTTTTTATTGTTATTTTCAACTATATGCTTATTCCAAGATTGTGCAGGCTTAGTAAGTTAATTATTAACGACAATTCTGGTTTTGTGACAGAGCATCCTAAATGTAATCCAGTCTATTACTGTTAATATTATTTTATCATATTTTGTGTTAAAATAAAATGTTTTCAAAATAGCATGTTTTATTTTACTAATCCTGACTTCCTTATTCATATTTTAATCCGTCAGTCCTCGGATCACAGACACAATAGAAAATCTATTGTGTCTCGGCCCGATCGGGCCGCTCGGTGGTCAATGGGTTAAATACAATATTGTATTTGTTTGATTCATTTAAATATAGAAAGATCAAAGCAATTTAAGTACCTTGGGCACATGCTTATTGCTTACTGATGACCTCCGAGACGATGTATATGTCCCAGTCAACTGGTTGAATCTGCTATTTGAATGACTAGAGGTCAACTCGTCAAGTTGTTTACTAACTTATAACCCACTCCCTTATCCAAACCACAGAATAGTTAATATTACAGGTACAGAAGAAATACTCGGCATAAAGATATAAATAAATGCGAGCCTTACTACTACGCGAAACAGTAGTATTTAACTTGCACAAAATTATCTCTTTCTATAGCGTGGCCCTTATCTTTTCTTACGATGTTAGGGTTGATACCTAGTATGTACCTATTTAGTAATTAACTGTGGTATTAATATAGTATCATTATAATTGTAGGTAAGCTCTAAAAAAATAATTTTTCAAACCTAGTACTTACAATTATGCGACTCGCGCGCGACCGTTATGATAGCACACACAAAAGAAAAAGCAAATACAAAACACGCACACGCTCGATTAAATGTATCGTGTTGTTTTATGTCAGTACATCGTGACGTGGGTGGGTGAGCACCCGAACGCCATACAATAACTTTTACTTGAAACATTTTTTTCATCCAAATCGTTAAAAAATATTTGCACGAAATATTTTTAATCGACTGATTCGATAATCATTCTGCGGCCGGCTGGGCTCTGCGTCGTAGGTAAATAACGGACGTACCTCGCGGAGTGAGACAAGCCTGTCCAATCCAACGAATATGCTAAATGATAACGGTCAGTCAAGACGTTTAACAACTTGACGAGTTGTGCTTTAGCCATTCAAAGAACGCACTAGGTAATCGTTCAATCAAATAGCAGATTAATTAACCAGAGGAATGCGACAATTATATTCGATCCGGGTTTTTTAGGTGTGAAAATAGTGAACTTATCGTTATTTTATTTGTCAAATATAATTTGCTTGTTCTTTTCAAAGTATTGTGCCAACTATAGACACAGAATAATAACTAGTAACTATCGTTACAGAAGCGTTACTTCGCAATGGTTTTCAAGGAAATATGTAGGTACTCAGTCTGATAAGCAATATGATTTAATTTAGCTCGCGTTCCATTCGAGCACGTGTTCATTTACATACCTACCATTTTTTTTTGAGGAATATAAGTCTCAGATCCAGGATTAGAAAAATATACCCTCATCTGTTATTTATATAAAACTATTTTTTATAATAATTTCAATATCATGAACTTATAAAAACAACCTCTGCCATCATAAGCCTGTTGCAATAATCAATAGTCATTAATTAATTAACAACTAATTTATTTTTAATTTTAACTTATCGTGTCTTATTTCGCTTGAGGCAGCCTTGGCCAGATTAGCCCTTGCGCAATGGCCCTCACCTGTAGGTATGTTTTTAATACCTACATGCGGAGTCACAGGCCTGCTATTAATAGATAACGAGTAAACCTGTAGGTACTTGTTATTATAACAACACACTAAAAGGATGAAACATAAATAAAAACACGTAGGTACATAATATTTTTCAAAGATATTTATTATAGTAATTTTTATAGCATTTTATGCTACTTACACGTAATTACACTTAACTAGGCAGCGCTACGCTATTATGGCAAAAGTGAAACATAGAAATAATACAAAAGACCTAGGGGACGAGTAGGTACTAACAATATAAATTTATATCATAAAATTATAGATAATGTGGGCAGACTGGCCATTGCTTTTTCTATATAATTAAAGAATCAATATTTTTACGTATATAACCATGATCGACATAATAAATAATTTATTTTTCAACCAATTAACATAAAATATTTACCATATAATTTATCGAAAAATTAGCACCCAAAAGAAGTAGTAATGTAGGTATTTAATATTAATAAAACAGCAAATAGAAAGATTTTATTTATAAAATGAGATTTATTAAGATTTTCTATGAGATCAAATCTATTTAAAGAACTAACATTACAAAATTGCATTGATGCATGTTCTAGTAACATTACATTCAGACATCTAAGAAAGGTAAAAAGTGCATTATTATACTATTAATATTCAAATCCTTCTCGCAGTTAGCATGTTAGCGCAAGCAGAACAAGGAACTTTAAAAAATAGAACAACGACTGAGTATGTTGATCAAATAAAAATTGGTGTCTAAAAATAAATAGTCAAAAAGTTTATCATAAGAAACTAGAATATTTGAAAATCATTATAAGTAGAGGGAGGTAGGTAATTTCATGTTTTAGTAAAAAACACAATTGAAGTAAAAAAGTGAAATACGAACTTAAAAGTGACATTGATCGTGATTTATTAAATCTTCTCAAAATACGTAGTCTTTATTTTGGCATTAAGCTATGCACCTTGAATTAATATAAAGCAAATGACGCAAGCGTATAATCTTAATTCGAGATATTATTTCGATAAAATAAAAAATTCGTAACACACAATAAAAATATGTAGCATCTATCTAATACTTAAAATATTTATTGGTCTGTTTGCGCTAACAACAATTCGTCTTTTATATTCCTTAAAACTAACTCAGTCCACTTTATAATAGGCTATTTGACAGTATAAAAAATAAATTACTTTTTTGTGTAATCCATATATATATAAGGTTTTTGAAGCGATTTAAATTAATAAATGATATAAATAATAACTTATTTATTTATAAATCGTCGAGAAAAAACATCATATTTTTTTAAATTACCACGTGACCGAAAACATCCATGATTGGCTGCATCTGCCATGACGTCACAGCGGCGTAAATAACAAGTGATCCCAACGTTTACTCACGTCGTTGCTGAATTTCGCTTTTGGTTTTGTTTCTTGTATAACTTATTTCTTGTGATTCAAGGTGTCTGTAATCAGTTTTGTTCTTTATGTGTTATTTTTGTTTGTCATGGAACCAAATTTAGAAAAAGCAGACAGTAGAAATCTATCTAATGTGGACGCTATAATGGTTGGCATATTCTTTAAAAACAACCCAGATTTTTACGCTCCTGAATTGAGAAATGTGAAAACAGCTACGTAAGTTAATATTTCAGTCGTCATTCATTACCTTTTTAGTTAAATTTACCTACTTACAAACATGAATCACAATAGCACAATAATTATGAAGTATACATTTTTTAGGTTATGCCCTTTGTTTTTCATTTCAGCCCTCCAGTTTATAGGATTGACGTGTTTGTATTGATTATTTTCAATATCAATACAAACACGTCATCATCAATTTATATATTATGTAATATATCATTATCTAACCTCAAGCAGGTAAGTAATGAGACGATTTATACTATGTATTGCAAATAAAATAAACTGCCTACTAGGTATTCAACACCATACTTACATCGAAGTGGTCATCACAAAAAAATATAACTGTTTTAATTGATATATCTAATATCACTTGGATTTCTGCGAGCTAACTGCAACCACTTTCTACGCATTTTTATATCTTTTGGAGCACATATAAATAGTTTGTCAGGGGTTTTAATAGTTGTATTTCTTCATCCAGGAATTACACACTATCTATAAGAACTCATTTTCTGGTTTTTAAACAGATTATCTTAATTATACTATAATTAAAACAAAAACGAACAATAAGTACTAGGAGCAAGTTGATGTTTACGCCGCTGTGACGTCACCATGGTCGTGAGACGCCATATTCTTCAAAATTGTGTTTTGGCGGCATATTTGAATATCATGTTTTTATTTTCCATTTTCTCAATTAATAACTACAAAAAAATAAGAAACATGTGTTTTGTGTGCTCTATAAATGTATCTTAATAATTTGAGACAGTTTTCAAAACCTTGTCAAATAGCCTATTACGTCAAAACAGTACACCAAATACATTTATTTGGCTCTATTCACGATTCTATAAAACTTTAAAGCGCGCCACACACGGTGAAGATACTATAATATTTTATCTTAAGATATTGTTATATTTTATATTACAGTATCTTAACGCATCCGGTATCAGCGTTCGGACCATCATTTTTCTTTTTGTCATTGCGTACTAAGACCCCTGTAGAACCGCCATCCTGTTACAAATGACCCACAAAATTTCGCGTCATTTGTAACAGGATGGCGGTTCTACAGGGGTCTTAGTACGCAATGACAAAAAGAAAAATGATGGTCCGAACGCTGATACCGGATGCGTTAAGATACTGTAATATAAAATATAACAGTATCTTAAGATAAAATATTATAGTATCTTCACCGTGTGTGACGCGCTTTAGATTCTTATACTAATGTGGCACTACTAATTAAAATTTGTATTTATTGACTACAGGTTATTATTTTATTTTAATTTTGTGAAGTTTTAGCTTGAAACCCAACATTTCGGAGAGGACGCCAGACAGAGCAGATAGAATCACCACTTTAGTGATAGTGTACAAGTAGTGATTCGCGCAGATTCCTGATATCTTGAATGGTGCATCTAGTTCCTAAAAAAATACAAATAAAAATTATTAAAATATATTTTAAGAAGAATATTTTGAAGTGAAACGAAGTGAAGTTGTTAAGGCGCATTGGGAGTAAAATTTAATGTCGCGTCATGGCAATACCGTCACGTCATAGAGTAAGGCGACGATTGATCTGGTATCTTTGAATCTTGCCAAAGTAGTGTCACTTCTGACACGTGTGCTCGGCACACACGTTTATTTTTTTATAAAAATGTATTAACATAGATTTTTTTAATTAATTAACATACTGAATAGCCTTTTGTTTATACAATAATTCAAGATACAACAAGACCAATACAAGATATCACTCGAAGAAAAAAAAATACAAAATACAATACGCAATTTTCCTAATTGCACATAACTTCACTAACCTTCAGCAGATCCGCAGCCAACTTCAGTACATTATTAGCCACAGTCAATTGTTCCTTGCTCTCTGGTCGCTGCTCCATGGCCAGGTGTAAGTTTATCTGTTCCGTGAGTATGGCGGACAGACATCCACGGTATTTCTTGTTCACATTACTGCCAAGGGTCAATAGACGCAATAGATAGACTCCGAGACAGCCACTCCATACCATAGCTTCGAGTAACCAACTCCTTTCTAGGGTTATAGAATCCTGGAAGATATTTGTAATACTTTATAGTCAGTTATTTTATAAAATTTATATTTTGTGAGAGAGTTCAAGCTATAACAAATGTTATGTGCGCATCCAATCGCATCATATTATCTCAAGAGATTTTTCTTTTGATTCTATAAAAAAATGTAAATAGCAAGGTAAGTACTTTTAGTTAATACTAGCAAACCGGGCGAACTCCGTTTCGCCACCAGAGACACCTTTTTTTGCTATAAACCTCACGGAGCCCGAGATCTTTCCAACGAATGCAAAACCGTGGAAATCGGTTCATGCGTTCTGGAGTTATAGCGTCAGGAAGGATAACACGACTTATTTTTATATACACTCACCGGCACGGAATCTTGGCCACTTACAAATTTGCCGATAAAAAAAGTTTGAAGTGTTTTTCACGATTTTTTTGTATGCAGATATGTTAACATATTATTTGTTTAATTTTATGGTAAGAAATCATTAAGTTTGAGAATAATCTTTTACCACTTTTTTAGAGTTACTCGAAATTTGTGATTTGTGCGGTTAAGCCGAAGTTACGAATTGTTCGTTTAAAACTTTTTTCGATATCGTTTATGACGTTTTAAGATATTGTTATTGTTGTACTGTAGTCAATGATCATAACAAACAATAAAAAATGCCGTTAACATCTGAACAACCTGCTCAGGCCATCACAATGTTAGACCAATGACTGCTGCAATGTAAAGTACCTAATGTACAGTACATACCACGTTCAGCGATGCACTATGCATGGAGAAGATACCAGGAGACTGGCAGCTACACGTGCAGACCAGGAAATGAAGGCGTGAGGTGCACATCAGCTCGAGAAGACCCGTTTATTGTTCAAGAGATACTCAGAAATGGCTTTCTGACAGTTTTTGAGATACACCACCGGCTCTAAAACACCAGGATAATAAATGTGAGTGAGCAATCGGTGAGAAGACTAATGAAGGAAGTTAATTTGAAGGTTTGCAGACCAGCACACCGTCCAGAACTCCTCAGACATCACAGAGAAGCACGTCTTCGTTTTGCACGAGAACATGAAAACTGGACCCACAGCCAGTGCGCTCGTGAGGTGTTTACAGATGACTGCTAAGGCACTTTACGAGCTTCTGATAGCCAAGAGTCAGTATAGACGAGACGAGAAGAGAGTTTTTCATCCATCACCACACTCAAACTGCGATTTTTCATGGAGGGTCAATAATGGTATGGGGAGGTATAAGTTCCGATGCTCGCACGGAGTTAGTTATCGTAGATAATGCCTTAAATTTGATCAGGTACATTGAGGAAATTCTCCAGGAACATGTTCAGCCCTATTACAGGTTTATCAGTGAAGAAAATTTGCTACTAATACACTATAACGCACGTCCGCGTGTCGTACGATGCGTATAAGAGTACCTTCAAGAGGTTATTATTGAAAAATTGGAGTGGCCAGCTCGTAGCCCGGATCTTAATCCAATAGAACACATCTGGGACATGCTTAAAAGAAACATTAAGTTCGATTCCAACCCAGCACCAATGTTAGATAAGCTTAGAAATACAGCTGGGGCCGTTTGGTATACTATAGCTCAAGTGGACATCAAAAATGTCTTCTAGAGTATGCCAGACTGGATGCAAATAGTGTTTAAGGAAAGAGAAGGAATCACCCTATCTTAAAAGGTTCAATTTTTTTTATGGAAACGTTCTTTCTAATTTTTGTGCATTTTTTAAGAAATCATTTAAATTTCACAGGAAAAGCGTAAATTCTTGTTTAATTCATATCTACGCAGTAGTACTTCTTATAAACTTCCAATTATTACTAAAAGTTAGTAAAAACATTAAAGTAACTAGTTTTGATTAAATTTTTATTGAATTTTGTAGTAGAAAAGAAATAGTGCTATTTTACCCTAAAATTTGCAGTGGCCAAGATTCCGTGCCGGTGAGTGTAGTAGAAGAAGATTGTCCAATGTATTTTATAGTATGATTGGCTGAAATATTGTAAGACACTTACCTTTAGAAGTTGAGCACTAACGCAGGCCAATAGTGTCAATGTTATCATGAAGGCAGCTGATACAATAACGTCTACTGATCGTTGAGGTCCACGGCGCTAAAATTTTAATTATTAGAGTAATTATAAAAAACATAATAATGAATACAATTAAATTAATTAAATATCATGAAAATATTTTTTTTCTATACATAACTAATTGTCTCTATAGATGTAACATTGTCTTCATCTCACATTTATTTAGAGTGGTGGAAAACAAAACTATGGGCGTTAATGATAATGCATTGAAAAGAAGTTATAACTGAAGAAAAACGGTGATAAAGTTTCTAAACCCCTGAGTTATTTCAACTTTACGAATAATAAAATTAGGATAGACCCTTAACGCAACTTACCCGCAAATAAGACCTAGTAGAGAGCCAAGTTTTGATATTCCTCACTGTATTCAATCTAAAGTGCGGCAGTTCGGATTTCCTCGCTCGTCGAGCGGAAGTCAGATGCGAAAACAACTTTGCGTACAGAAATCGTTGTTTGTATGCACGTTCCGATACCGCGAGGAGGAAGAATACTAGCCCGCTTAGGGTGAAACGTAATATGCAGGATAACAAGTTTGTTGACACCTCCCTGTGTTGAATTAGATTTTTGATGATTACGTCAGCGTCAGGTACTTATAAAAATTGTATTCAACGGAAATTATAGTAAAGTTATCTTTTTGGGCTCAGGAAAACATTTTTACATGTGCTTTAATGTTTATGGCTTTTCATTCGTGAAATAAACAGGAATTTGCTATCGGATCACCTCTTGATAGCGATTATCCATGAAAAATTAGGGGAAAAAAATACGTTGTTTTGAATTGCATCATATTCTCATCAGATAACAAAAAAAAAAAGAAAAATTACACAGTTCCATTATGCTAGGCGTCCACTAGGCGGATCGGGCCGGGCCGCATCGCAACGCAAAAATACGCCGGCCTATGTTTTGTATGAAACATCGTCCATTAGCGACGGATCGGGCCGGGGCGGGCCGCAACGCATTGGCGGATATCGCTTCGCAGGCGGATTTCTGCCGGCGGTGCGCTGCGGCCCGGCCCGCCCCGACCCGTCTAGTGGACGCAGGCAGGCGGAAGTAAGCGGCGAGCGTCTGTTAGATAAAATCCGCCTAGGCGATCCGCCGCGCCCCGTACAGGTGGACGCAGGAGCAAACAGCGCGTCCATTAGAGACGGCCCGTTGCGATGCGGCCCGGCCCGATCCGCCTCTAATGGACGCCTAGCATTATATGTATATGTACTTACCAAGGATTATCCCCGAAAGCGCCATTAAATACACATAACGGAGATCCTTGAGTGTAATTACCGACAACTGCTGGTATACTCATAAGGGATATCGACTGCAATTCTTCCTCGGTACTTCCTTCCTGCTCTATCGAAACCTTAAAAAAATAAAATAAGTGGAAGCACAAACCTATAACTGCATCTTCACCTTCATCTCAATATAATAATGGCGATTTATTCCACGGAATGCATTGCTGAGAGTAAAACTCGAGAATGGCTCGACCAATTCGGAAAGAAAGAAAGAATGGAGGAAAAACACTAAAATACAGTACGGGCAGAACAACATGTGCCGGGGCATATAGTTTAAAAAAAGTTAAAGAAAACAAGAAACAATTAAATATAAATTCCGGGTCATTTACGATAATAAACCAGCAAATATTACCTGAATAAGCCTCAAAACCGGTCCAATCAACGCGACCAGAGCGGCCATAACCAACCCGGACCATAGACACCCGTCAGCCGCCATTGCTCTCTCAGCTCGCGCTACCACGTACCAACTGATATCCACTGCCGATAGTTCTGCGCGTAATGTTGATCCGCGCTCCCACATTGTGCATTTTACTGGAAGTTTTGTTTTTATTAAAAATGGACAAGTATTATATTCCATATAGAAAGCTATTTAAGACAAGTACTGCCGATCTTATCACAGGATACACAGCATAATAATATATATTAGAGGACAGTCTGTAAAAAATAAATCATCGCGGTGTGCGCGTTCCGAGAGAGAGAGAGATAGAAGTTGTTTCTAATAACAATATAGAAAAAAAAAAATTAAAACAACCTTAATTCTGGACAACTCCGTATGTTCTGATAGAAAACTATTTTACAGAATATTTACAGTATGTTTTCCTTTTCATATTAGGTTAAAGTTTACCTGTATCACTTGAAGGATCTAGTATAGCAAAGGGATCCCACGAGCTATCTGCAGTATAATGAAAGCCGACATCCGAATGGCCGGCTTCAGACTGCGATTCATAGCTGCTTTCCTCACCTAAAAACCGTCACATTGTCTTATTCTAGAAAAGTGAAAATACGAGTAACATGAAGGAGGTTAGAAAAGGCAGGTGAAATATCTTACTGTTAGTGATTTGCCCAACCCAGTCAGACATGGTATGGTGCGAAGGCAGTGCGATGGATGGCGCGGAAGCTGAGCATTCCCCGTCAGACGACGATGTCTGGTAATTTTCTAATTTCTAAACAAATCGCCCATATTAATTTTGACATTTACACACAAATATAATTTCGGATACGTAATCCCATATTTTATTTTAAATACCCGCAGGTTCCTGAAAAAGCAGTTTTAACGTTTTAATCATGTTTTAGGGAATTCGTATAGGAAACAATTAATCAAGACATGCCACAATGGATTTTGTGATATTCTACCTGGAAAACCATGTTGATTATTGCCAGCAGGTATAACCACCTATTATTGTAAAAAATCATTTGTTAGCAAGCTCATTCGAGGAAAGAAATAATTAGCCGAGAATATTGAAAATAAATTTATATTCACTACATTTGTTACATTAAATTACCTTTTGTTTATCAAGACGGGCATCGTCATTTGCAAATTTTTTTAGCTTCTCCGTGGACCAGGAGTTCCTGAAACGCACACCGGCTCTTTTGCCAGTGTTGGGACTGCTTGTCGTTACTGCATTATCGGAATCAGGATCATTTGATTTTTCATCAATTTCGTCTTTTTCGATCTTATCTCCATCGCTGTTACTATCAATGACTTTACGTGTTTCTTTTGATGTTGAAGAGACCTGGGGTATTTGCTGATTTTCTACATTTGCTTCTTTATCCGCAACGTTAGCTTCTGGAGCTTTCTCTTTATTGCGATTATCTCCTTCACTCGAATTGTATCCATTAAGACTTTCAAAACCATCGTCCCCATCCGCGAATATTGGCCTAGGAGGATCTTCTTGCTGATTTTGTCGTACATTGAAGATTTCCAAATATTTCTTGGTTAAAACATTCGGCTTATAAGATGTGCTAGCTTCAGCGATATCAAGAGGTGGGTTTAAAGTTTCAGTGGGAGGAATTTCAGGTTTTTTCCAAGCCATATAGTCTTCGTCGTCCGAATCTTTTGCTTTCTTTTTGAGTAATTTTTCTTTGGTTAAATCGCGACTATCACTTTGAGGACTATCTTTTGTTGGTTCCTTTCGTCGTTTCCTGAAATACATAAAACTTGATAGAGAGTTTAATGTAATGAAAAACATAATCTATTAAATCAAAATAATACTTATCTTTTAAAAGTGTTTCAATCTTCTATTTAGAACATTTTATCACTGATTACAAAACAAACGTAATAATATTTTCCATATAACCTGAATGGATGGGAATAGACATTCGACAAGGACATTTATCATTAAAAATTTATATTTAAAATGTATTAGAAGTTTTTAGTTATTACCTCAAACCATCAGCTATATCTGGCCTTGAGACGCGTCTACGATACTTGGGCGGTTTTGTCACACGAGTTTTACTTTGACTAGAAGTCGCTCCACTCTCAGCCGAAGCAACGCCGCTACCACCGTCACACGAACGCGTCCGTCTATAATATTATCTATTCATATTACCATTTAATATTTTATAATTACATTAGGTTTAACTCGGATAAATTTGATTTTGATTAATACAGTGGTGAATCTAAAAAATTGTGCCAGGGCAGAATTTTTTATATTATTAAAAATAATTTCTTGTAATGTCGTTTGATATTATTTGAATAAATAAGAGTTTAACTCAATCATAACATGATACAGTTAATACATTGTTTTAGATTTCCTATATTATGGAGATACAAAAGTTAAAATATACCTAAAATATCTCGGTAGTTTCCTCCTGTAAGTAGATCTTGGTCGAACTCTGGCTAGCTCCATTTCAGTGGTGCAAACAATTTGTGAGTGCACTACGCTTAGAACAATCATCAGGACCATAGGGACTATCCAACAGTTGGCCTAGGAAAGTAGAAAACTCATAAGATAAAACAGTTTTGGTTGGAAAATTGAAAATTGAACTTTATGGGCAAATTGAGTTTTGGAAGAGTAACTATCTTTTAAGGCCGATTACAGAGCTTCACCGACCGTCAGTGCGTACGTCAGTCGCGCTTGTCATATGTATGGAAATTCATAAACCGTACAGTGCTAGACCGTAAACTGACCAGACTCAAACTCAAACTCAAACATTTATTTATTCAATTAGACTACTTTTAGTAGCACTTTCGAATCGTCATTACATAAGTATTTTTAACATTTACCACCGATTCGGAAAGCAGTATCTATGGAGAAGAACCGGCAAGAAACTCCATAGTTGCTCTTTTAAAATCATATTGTCAATATTACATAATCTGTAACTTAAATCTAACTACATAATATATCATAATATGCCAAAGAACTGTCCTGTGGTTCTTACGCGACAACCCTCCATGGATTTTCATCTTCCATATATTCCTTAATGCTATAATAGGCTCTCTGAACTAATATATTTTTTACATAAGTTTTAAATTTAGCACTACCAAACTCTTTAATATTATGAGGAATTCTATTGTAAAAGCGTATACCTTGACCCATAAATGAATTTTTAACTTTAGCTAATCGGAAAAATGGCATTTCAATTCTATTTCTGTTCCTTGTGCCATAACAGTGTCTATCTCCTACTCTTGTGTGTACGTCGGCATTTTTGTGTACATGCAAAATATTATTAAATATATACTGTGATGGTACAGTAAGGATACCAGTATTCTTAAAGAGATCTCTTAGTGAGTCCCGACTGAATGAACAGGTCTGGTCAGTTTACTGGTACGCAGAGCACTGAATGATACAAACTGACGGTCGGTCAATGCGTATCGTCAGGGCCGATGGTACGCACTGACGGTCGGTGAAGCTCTGTCAGAATGAACATTTAAAATGAGCTTATATACTTACATCTAGCTCAATATTCGCCGGTGTGAAAAAGTTCAACGTTATATTGAGTACTTGAAGGAACCACAAGGACAATAGGAATTTGGCGCACGCCGGCGAGGTTTGTTGCGCCCACCACTGGTATAGCGCTGGCAAGAACACGAGGCGGACAAGTGCGAACCATACTACGCGGCGCATGCCGAGCGTAGGCTTCGCTTTTGGGAACGAGGAACCTGGGAAAAATTTATATGATTACTGCCTGAACCAAAATATGTGGGTCTGCCTGGATACACTTATCCCTTAGGGGTATTATCCTCATTTTCCGACTTCCCAAATATATATAAATTTTCATAAAAATAGGTCAAGCCATTTCCGAGGAATACTATATAATACCATGCCACTATATTAAAATGTCACCTAAACCTGACCATTTGTGTGAAATTGAATAGATTGACAATGCATTATACTATGATATGTATCATAGTATAATTTTTAACCATCCTAATATTATAAAGCTGTAGAGTCGGTATGTTTGCTTAAACACACTACCTTAGAAACTACTGATTCAAACTGATAAATGGGTCAGCTTATAAAGTTATAGTTAAATCAATAATTGTTCATAGTAAGTAGAATCAATATTTGATTACTCTTGTAGTATATAACCATTAGTAATGTTTGATTATTTGACATGATATTCAACATTGAAAGGTAAAATTGCTTACTGATCTTGATATAAAGTTATAATTATGTTATAATAATGAAACTTCGTGCAGATGGATGAGTGGATATGTGGAACATGAAAACTGTTGAATGGACATGTACGAAATGTAACTAATAACCTTGCATATACGCTATAATTATTTCAAAATAAACTTTTGACCATGTACCACTTGACGCAAGCTGCAGCTAGTTTTTTCTTTATTGATTGCCATAATTTTACAGGACTATACATTTTAAACAGGGTTGGTGTGACCGTCAATTTCTACAGTCAACTCTAATATACAATGTGTCATATGTTATGATAAATCATAAAACCAATCTCTTTAACTTACCTCTAACTAAATCTACATCAATAAGGTAAGACCGGGCATGTGAAGACGAGTCTATAATGCGTCGTCGGTAAGTGCCCCTCATCAACAGCTGTTCCACCATGGTCTCCCATTCTTCTTTATCATACGAACTTATCTTTTTCTGATACCTATGGCCAAATAGTTGTATCTATGTTAATTGACTGACCTAGACAATACTGGTTTGACAAGGTTTCCTCTTACTTTCTAGCTCATTTCAAGTTATTGATTTAAATTAGTATGAAAACAAAAGCTATGGGTTCTTTATTCTTATTTGCTATTGAACATAGATAATAGGATTTACAGTGTATAAAGAATCCGGAATTACAAGAGACTTTTCAGAAGCTTAAGTCGCAGAATGTTGTTGCTATATAAAAGATTTATTTGATGAACTGATATTAAATGTAAAACTTGATGACTTTTCGAACATTTAAAATTAAATAACAGAATAATCTGTTTGTATTATTGATATATATGTACCTGAATTATTTCAATAATATAAAGTTACAGCTACTAAGGAACACTTATTTAGCCATGAAGAGCTATGCAGTTTTTATAAGAACTAAGTAGCAAATATATTTAATCATTATTAAGTTTTTTTATTCACAATTAATTTACGATTATGGAAAGCTTTACATTTAATAATTACTCTTATCTAATTTGGAATCATGAACATATACAGGGCATTTCTGCCCACCATACACTAAAGTGCAGTAACAGCAAAATCACGATTTCGAGTAAAACGCATTTAAAGTTAAGAATTGATTTTAAAAAATCAACAGAATGATAAGCAAAAAAATTTGAATGCAGAAAGGTTGTAAAGGCATAGGTTCACACGTTAAAGCAATAAAAAAAAATATATCTTAATAACTGAATTTATTATGGCCATTTATTCTTTTTGGTGCCTATTACTGCATAGCCTTTTTTGTAAAAAATACCATTTTAAACTTAGTAAAATGCAGCAAAAAGCCCTATTACTGCGTTTGGATCAGTTATTTTGTCAAGAAACCCAACTAACATGCAGTAAGGTCAAAAAAATACTGCATTTTAGTTAGTTTTTTAAGAAAAAAGTGTTCAATTTACTAGTGCAGTAAGAAAAATAGCTAGTTCACAGTTGCAGTATTTAAAACATTAACTGCACTTTAGCTAGGAATAATCATATCTGTGTCATTATGCTATCCAAACTAATCTGCAGTAATGCTGTATTTTACTGCGTGTTAGTCAGTTTATAATGATAAAAGAATGTTAAGTATTCACAACTAAAATGCGACAAGCTTTGATTTTACTGCATTTTAGTTGGGAGTTCGTGACAATAAATTGTATTTTCTTAATTTGCAGTAAAAATAGCTTGTATGGCGGTAAATTTTACTGCGTATTAATTTTTTTTTTAATTTTTTTCCAGAAATATAAAACTATCTAAAGAACTGTAAAATTATATTGCTTACTGCATTTTAGTTATGAAACCTTAAAATTTAATCTGCAGTATAATTTATACTGTATTTTAGTTGGGAAATCACGCCAAATTGTTAATTTTTTTCGTTTGCAGTAAGTGAAAACTGTTAAATAAAAACCATTCTTATAGTCTTAGAAATAAGTAAGTTAATTCAATAGAAAGCTTAAGAAACCCGCTTTCAGAATCACTAATAAAACGAAAAATCACAAAAGGGCTGTTACTGCTCTTTAGTCTCTGGTGGGCAGATTTAGAAATTAACATTTTATGATTTATATAATAAAACATTTAATATAAAAACATGACATACCAGGCAGCAAGCTGTTTCATGATGTTTCAGTGTCTTGACTGGACTGAAAATTACGTATATTCTTCTATCTTTTGTCCTATACGTATTTTATCTGAAATGTAGAAAAATTACATTAACAATATGATTATATGAATTTTCAACTGTATTATAAGATACAGAACATACTAATACATAAATATTATTAAATCTGTCGAATATTTGGGGCGAACAAAGACCGTGTATTACAACATTTTATCAACAAGCACTATGTTTTGAAAATATATTTTCCACATTTACTTATCATGCAATATCAGTATGATGTACTTATTAACACATTCAGATAGCCTTTACTTAAAAAAAAAGTAATTATCGCACCATGTATTACAGTTATTTGCCTGAACTATATACATACCTTATTTCATTATTTTATCTTTATAATTACATTTTGACGAGTGTTATTCTAAGCCAACGTGCAATTTTTTTTATTAACGATTAGGACAACTTATTATTTCTTCGTAAATTCACTTTAAAATAGCGATTTTTCATGTAAAAGGCAGACAATAATAAAACAACACCTCTTTCCATCAAACTGACAACAGAAAAACTGAATTATTGACAGCTGTCAAAGGCTTATGTCCAATTTCAATGACAGTCCTTTATCTGAGTTTTTTTTTTTTTTTTTTTTTTTATGTCAGAGCAAGCAAAGGAGCAGTTACCATTAGTAATAGGTAAACTTGATTTTTATTCAACAAAATTCCGCCCGCGGCCGCGTTTTCACCCGCGTTTTCACAAAAAAAAAAAAAAAACGCATAGTTCTCGTTCCCGTCAATGGTTCCCGTAGGATTTCCAGGATAAAACCTATCCTGTGTGTTAATCCAATTATTTACCTTCTATATGTGTGCTGAATTTCATTGTACTTATTCGGTTCAGTAGTATTTGCGTGAAAGAGTATTACAAACATACATTCATCTAATGTTCGCATTTATAATATTAGTAGGATAGGATAGGTTAATATAATAATAAAAAGAGCCTTTTAAAACGGTCCGAGTGAGGGCGTTCTTGTTTCCAACTTATCTCTTTCTAAGTAGGTAACCATGGCTTACCAAAAGAAAGGACTAATTGCTTTGTAAAAATTGTACAATGAAAAGTTAAAATGATGGATAAAGTTAGTGGCAAATATTTATAATGGTATCATAAAATAAAAAAAATATATGGAGTTTATAGGGTATCTACGTAAAAGCTCAATAAATTACTTCTTTTTAAAAGAATAAATTTATTATGTAACAAGGGGTCAAATAAATTGACAAAATAATTTATTCAATCATAATACCAAATAAGATTTTGAATTAAAATACTTATCCAGATACCTATTTATCAAATTATTACATTGTTAAAAAGTAGACTAGTCTTATTAAAATACTTTAGGTACATAATTTGGTTATGCCATAGAGTAAAATGGAATTATGTTTATCAATATGATAAATACTGAAATATTACTAAAATAAACTACGTAAGTAGTATACATTGCTACAGCGATCTCTATTCTTTCTCTACATTACATTTATACGTGGCTTTGATGTTGTATAGTTGATAGTCCGAAGTTAACTTTAATAATTATAATCAATACAAAATAATATGTGCCTATTTAAACGATAAAAAACACTATAGATACATCATTATTAGGTACGATTAGGCTTAAAGAAAACGCTTATTATAACAATCTAAATAATTATCTAACTTAGTAAAGTTTGTACTTATAAGTTTTAAAATATTCATCTGAAAGTAAACTGTTAACATTAATATACCTATAGCGATATATGAATGTGCATTGCGGTTGAAATGGATAGTACATTTAATGTAATCTCCTATATTTACAAATTAACATAAGGGAAAATATATCAACAAATTGAAATTTTTGTTTGGCTTTGTGAAATGTTACAAATGACGAACTTTTTGACAATAGAATAATCCAAATTGGTGCTATAAACTATAATTCTGTGGTAAGTTCGTCTTGGGGTCGTCTGGTCATCTCAAACAATTCGTCTTCTAGCCAGACGCTTTCCCGTCTGACAATGGGTCTCCTCTCCCAAGGATCAGACAGAACAATGGACTCGCTTTCTATTTGCGAGTAACTGGGCGGTCTTCCGGCGTCTCCCCATTGGTTATCTAGATCCTTATCTAAAATATGACTATCGTATGAAGTAGGTGAATATGAAGGTGGTTTGAAAGTGGAAAACGTTTGTGTCGTGTCGGAGTCGGATCGGCTCGGTGGGGAAGGAAGGAAGTTCACGAGTTGGGCTTGTTGATGCGGCTGCTGTGAGATACCGAGACGGCTGTAGCGTTTCAATATCCTGGAAATAATAACGAATAATTAATACACAGATATGTGACACATCTTTGTTTATTCTAAATCACAATGAATTTAGTATAAGACGTTGTATTTTTGTGTGTATTACTACTATTACGTGTTGTATTGTATAAATACCAAAAACTATAAGGTAATTATTAATAGAAACGAAAAAGTAACTGTAGTAAACTATATACCTGATTGGAATATTGAAATAATTTGATTAGGTATATTATAATATGCTGATTACATATCCACATTTATATCACGAACGAAAAGAATATTAAGAGGTGATATTAATGTAATAAGATTTAATTCTAAAGAGACACTCAAGACGATCCAGAGTGTTACGATTTAAAATTTAAATGTTACTCGTGAGTCGTGTTTTCTTAACTGAATATTTTCACGATTATTATGTTAAAATATATCGTGTATATGTTCAAACATAAAGGTGATGGTAAAACAATTAATATAACAAATAAATAATGCCTATAATTGATTACAAATGAATAATGTAGAGTCAGCGTTTAGAAATTATTTGCATTATAACTTTTGAAAGTTTACTTCATATACTCAGGCTTTTAATTTATTTGATGAAAATATATTCTAAAATAAATTTAAAAATAGGCGTGAATTACGTTTGAACCAAATGTTAAAAGCTCTTAGCGTTATATTTGAGTGCTCTTACAAAATATATTATCTACATCTGAGGATGGCGAGTAGAATATATTTTCATACTGAAGTACGTTTTTAGTATTTGTGCGTACTTACATAAAAGAGAGTACTGAAAAGTACTTTAAAGAATTTTTTTTTAGATAAATATGTGGCATTTGTAGACTTGTAGTAAGTATTTGCACAGGTATTTGACTAAAAATAGCTGCCACAATGAGATAATCCGGCTTTCTTTTTAATTTTTATTTTTCTTCATAATATGCATGAGAATCTTTTAAACAAAGATTTATTTAGAAATTTATAAAGTAATCACACAGAATTATAGATACAAATACGTAATAGGTATAAGTATTATATTATCTGTGATACCTAATACTCATATCACAGATAACATTAAATCAATTTACCGATCAGCCCAGCTGGCTAGTCTTGGCCATTCTTCCGGTACAACAGGAACTTGCTGTTTGTTCAAAAGGATGAGCAGTTTCGCCAGGTCGCTCAGCACACAACTGTAAACGAAACATTGAAAGGTTAGCTTGCCAAGCTGTATGGAATATCGTTTTTTATAAAAGTTTAGCTTAGCTAAAAGGTGCTTAAACTGAACAATGAAAATCGGCTCAAAAATTGATTGAGAATGTAGAGTTCCAATAATGGTTAATTTAAGGAGTATTTGATGATGACCTAAAGCAGTAGTTTCAGTATGGAAAAAATACAGAATTTCCCACACTGGAAATAATATTGCTTTCAAACATGATAACCCCCTGTTTTTGGGCAATAAGTTCCTAGGCATTACAATTTTATAGTAGACAACTTATTATTTACCTGTAGGCCATTGCAGCGTCGTTGTTGCCCAATTGATAGAGCTCCCTTACTTGGTGCCTTGTATGATTCAGAATAGCTAGTAAAGTATACGCATGAGGCTGTGGAAATACAACAAATGTTTAAATTCATAAATAACTACATTTATAATGCTAATATATTTCATATCGTAAGTAATTTATACGTAACTCTCTATACGTAATATAAGTAATTTTAATTGAAACAATACCTAACACTAAATTATATTGAATAAGTATAAAATACATTTAATTATTAAGAATCTATCGTAATATGTATATTGTACACGCAAAATTGCAACCTAATATTATTGTTTATTAAATAATTCGGAATCATGGTTATTGTAATCATCATGATTTATATAATGATCTCTCACGGTAGATTCAATTTAAGAAAAATAATTCGCAAAGCAAGAACACAAAAACAAAAGCGCATCTTATCAATCATGAGGCCATTAACGCAAAATAATGTGCACGCACGATTGAAGGCTCATTTGCGAATCGCAACCGGTCTGCAGAGAGAGTGTTTTCCTTTTATTGAAAGCGATATGATATCATAACTGTATGAGACGCGATGTCTGGTCTTATTATACGCCACGACATGGCCCATTCACGATCTAACGGGGCGTTGAACATCGAAAGCGTTACGTTGTCGCAGCGTATTGTTTGTGTTGGCTCTGCTGCTAACTATATTGCTATAATGGCTTATTTCACGCGTTCGCTGTTTATAATGAGCCGTTATTACACGCAACGCAAACTATGAAATTTCTTTTACACCTTTCTTCATAAGTGTGAGCTAGTTTGGCTTTGTAGAGCAGAGCGGTGATGTTTTTACTATTAGATTTTTTTTGGGCTATCACAGAATAAGACTGTCGAAATAAAATATTAAAGAAATTTAACCGCTTGGGTTATAAATGCAAAAACTTGAATACATAATATCTATTGCAGATTTCTAAACTCTTGCAGCTAGAAGTCAAACAATCCGCTGATGCATTAGATTTAATCGTAAGCTTTCCCTCCAACTTAAGTATTGACATGCTCCTAAATTACCATACTTACTCGTAAACAGTCAAGCTGTTTGTGAAACTCCCTGAGTTGCGCGTCGTCATCATGATGCGGCTGCGGCAGCGGGTGTGCGTGCGCTTGGTGCTTCCTACAGCGCGCGTAAACTGCGCCAACGGCCAGTAAAATTATGCACGCCACCACGCCGCACGCACCGCCAATCATAATCTGCGGAAAACGTCAATATTTATTAAATTATTAGACACGTGTATTTCTGGTGTTTTTAGCATGCATGAAAGTGATTTATTTTCTATAATAATTGTTATGTTGTTACCCGTACTTTTCATTTCCTCTTGTATAATTAATAGTATGTTTTTTTAAGTATTTTAATTTAATCGCACGAACGTATTTATTCTTTATTTTTATAAAGTTTAAATGTGTTATAATAAGGTATTTTAAATATTTTTTTATGTATTATCGAAACTAAAATAATCTGTACCTAGACTCTCAAACTGATTTCCTATCTACAATTTTCCGGGAGATAAGTTTCTAGCAGAGCAATTAATGGAGTTTTGCTATAATATTCAAACTCACAAACATCATTACAAAAACTACATAAAGATCAGATTTTAAGGTTTTACAAAAAATACATTCCGACAATTTGGTTTACTCCAACCAGCTATTTCACAGTTTTAAAATATGTATAAAGGATCGTTCAATATATAAGGGTGAAAGTTGCACGCTAGGTATATGTGTGGATTTCGCAAAAAGCTTTTAACCTTCCATGCTTTTAACATTCTATCCGTCTTAGATGTTAACGGAAGATAATGTTTGTTGTTAACACAGTCGTTGTTGAAGTTTGTTTGATCTAAAAATATCACACGAAGTCATACAATTCTCCCAGAGGGTTAGTTTTGTTTCGTCGTCACTTGATAAATAGTACAAGGAGTACTTTTAGCCATGTACTTACGCCTCTTTCATCTTAGTGCAATGAGATAAGCTTTACGACTTAATACTCTTCATTAAGATGAACTTATCTGCCTTTAAACGTTAAAAACATGTGCTATAGAGCACTTACATGTGTTATTTATATCTTGATATTGTAATTGAATGTTATTAGATCAAGCGTTGGAGAATTACTCTATGGTAAAAATATACGTGAGTAGGCGTATTAAACATGGATTTGAATATCTAACAAAGTGTGTGATAATAATATTGTACAAATATTGAAAATAAAATATTGTAATATTGAGCGTAGAAGTTTTTTCGTGTAATGTGACCCTTTTAACTCTCTGAAACTTAATTGAAATAAAAATGCATTTTATTTATTAATTTCAGCTTTACATCAAAAACATCGTATAATATGATGTGCAAATAAAGGAACATTAAAATGTCAGTAATGTTTTTAATCGCACAAATGATGGATCATTTAATCAAAGCGTCGCTTACGAGATGAGTTGTTTGCTCATAGGCGATGTGACCTATTTCCCCTCTGTAAATATCTGGTTTTATAGGTGTTATGCCATATACGGCGTGTATTTATAAACAACATGTTTTATAGCTTCGTTTAATTATTTACCAAATGTGTACGACGTATGGGGATTGAGTTACTAGCAGTGTTTTTAGGCCATTATTTTTAAGCTTTGTTTGGGGCATTGTAACGTTTTAATTGTATAATTTGAAATATTTTTTACTGTGGTTTGAAAATTAATACAAATTTTTGGAAGAAATTGATGATTAATTTTCTCGAGCTTTTGTTATACATATAATGTACTATATGTAGTTCCTATTTATGTGTTGAGGGCGTTAGTAGGTTGAGATGAGGTCGGTGATAATAGTTGATTACATATTAGCCCGTTAATAAAGGTCAATTCATCAAACAGATGTATCAGTACGTCTTATTAATATCTAATGAATCCGGTTATATTCCTATACGTAGATACGTGAATTAGACTTAAGTTTTAAATACACTGACCTCATTATAAGGGTGTCCAGGGTAGCACACTCTACCCAGGAGCTGGTCGTCATGTGCCCAGGACTCCCTGGTGCCAGAGGGACACTCGTGGGTGCAACTGCCCGATGGCCAGACGAGCAGACGAGCGCATTTGATGCAACCGTCCGCTGAACATCGCACGCATTCTGATCCGCATCCTGTAATTAAAATGATAATTATATTTATCTTATATTATATGAAACGATATAATAATAGAACAAAGTAAGTAGGTTACCTTGTTTTAAATATTTACGAGAAGAAAGTCATCTTCTGTCGTCAGTTTGCGTTATATTTTGGTATGTTATTTCAGTAGTTTTACCGGAGTAATAACATACCCTTCCATATAAGATTTGCATACAGCATGAGATGCACAATGTAAAATTGAATAATATATGAATACAGAATAGTGAATTCCATCTTAGAACATTCTTAAAGTTGCCTCTTAAAGGCGTTCTCGAAAATTCTTGAAAATTGTAGAGTACATATTGTCATAACAATAAAGTCAAATATGTATTATATTATTCGTTTATAATTATTACGTCATTTATGATTTAATTTATATCACATTATATTATGTATTTGCATTATTATATGTTTTATAAAGTGACGAATTCATTAATCCTTTTGTTTAGTTTCAAGGCTCAAACAAAGGGGCCGAAATGTGGCGAGCCTTACAATCTAAACGATCAGTGAATCAAGGTGCCTTTCAATATAAAATTTATAGGTAGTTATTAATAACGTATTCAGCGCTTTAAGCACGATTCTCAAGATAAGCCAAGATTTTGTTAAATGTTAAATTTCACCGCACCCACGCCCTTAACAACCTACCCAATTCAAATTAATTATTTTGAACATATTTAATTTTCATAAGAGTATATTCAACATTTAGTTTGACAAAGTAAATATGTATGTATGATTCCATACTTTATAAAATACCTTTCCATCGTTTATAGTACCTGTAATTTTTTGTGATCTTTGCGTAATACTCGGGTGATATAAACAGATTGCAGGTAAATCGAATGATATGGATTATGTTCCCATTTATTTTCACAATTTTACCAGGAGATGTTTATGTATATCCCCAGATAAGATTATAATATGAATTTGAATTAAAGCCGAGAAGCTAAAAATGTACAAAGTTCCTAATTCCAGTTCGTATTGATTTGGAAGTTGGAGTCGCGATGAGTTCCAACATACATTTCATTGTGTTTAACACCTACATGATTATGTACATTAAAAAGAGTTGCGTGTATATCGCCACTAATCTTAATCTTATAAACGTCTATAGATTTGCGTTTCAAAACACAAACAAAAACTGTTTTTGAATCTAGAAGCCCGTTTATGGTCAAGCCGTTATCGCAAGCTTCTGGTGCGATAATGTATTGAATTATTATTATGCAAGCAACTCTATTTCAATACTTTCCAAAGGGAAAGCGAGCGCTGTGCGATTAGTGAGTGTCCAATTAACGGTACTTCAATCAAATAGTCTCTGTTATTTTGTGATTTGACTTTGAATTACGACTTTGCATTGTTTATGTGGGTGTGTTGGACCTTTTAGTGGTCAATATTTTACTATTAGATGCAGTATTTGACGTGTATTATTGTTGAAGAGATAGTTATTAGGTCGTTACATTTAACATACTTATTTTAAATTAAAATATACTGTTTAACATTTTGGATTCAGTGGTAAACACGTCCAAAATAATACGTAATAATGTGACCATGATAAACATTTGTACAAATAAGTAAATAAAATGTGCACCTCCATAAATTATTCACGTAATTTCATACAGTTGATTATATGTACGATATTAATTAATACCAGCTTTGTACTGTTGTGGAAATTAATTACTCAAAGCATAAAGAGCATTTATAAAATGGATATAATATCATCACGGTGTAATCCTTGCATCATATTATATTAGGTCACTAGTTTATTATGGTTTCTATGTTGAATAATTTATTATAAACGTTATATTTTTTATTCTTTATAAATTTATATTTATGAACGTTATGTTGCAATTGCCAGTTTAGAATAGAAATATGATTAATTATTATAAATAGAGAATTTTACTTTAGGCTGCCTTAAAATTGGGAGTAGTTTATATTTATTAGTCGCATTTGTTTGTTATACCGCATAGGAAGGAGGTCCCAACTTTTCAAATTCGATTTTTAGACAAAAAATACATATTTAATTCTTCGGGATGGTTTCAGATTGTTTCAGTCAAAATACAAACAGCAATGCTAAACGCAATATTATATTATGTCAGTTCATTATTTTCTCTTCGTACCGACAGTTCAATAATATGTATTAATGTTTTGTTGTTTAAATGTTTAGTCAGGATTAAGTATGTCGTAATTCTCCCTTATTTAATCTAGTTTTAGTTATTTTACCCAATGCGAGTAGAAGCATGTTCGCTTTAGTAATTTTCCGGGTATCATCGTCGCTTTTTCATTGTTTAGAGTTATATCTCTTTGTTTGTCATTCTTTCACGTTTTTATTGATGTAACAGGAAGGCAACGTGTAATCTGATCGTCAGCATCACACTGCTCATAGACCATAAGAATGGCCGTGGTGTTATTTAGTATAGTCTATAATGCTCTATTCCGCTATAAATTGAACGACAAAATATCAAGAAAGAATTATAACTACTTTCTGTCATTATTGAGTTTATTCTCATTAGTTTCAGTTGAAAACTGAATTTGAAATACATTTGGATAGCGTCGTCTGTACGTAAATTGTATTCTTACTCAAATTATCTATTTGTGCTATTTATTATAATGCTCTATTTCCAAATATAATTACTAAAAAAATCTATTATGAACAAAAACTTTCAGTAATATCATACACAGTCGTAGGAGTATAGTCTAAACTCTAAAGAATAAAAGGACATTATATAATGAGGATGTATAGAAAAACTCACTCGTATCATTAAGGGCTGGTGGCGCATCGGCCGGCTGAAGCTGCGCACGCGCCGCGCCCACCGTCAACAACACTAGCGCAGCCACCACGTGGCTCATCGCATTGTGCCCATGGCGTTCCTGGAATAAATAATTATTATTATATTTATGTAATACCTAAGGTATCTTTAGAACTATCCTACTAATTGTATTATAAATGCGAATTTTTGTAAGTATATATTATGTATAGATGTTTGTAACTCTATCACGCAAACACTTCTTAACCGATTCCAATGAAATTTGGTATGTAGGTAGCTGAAGACCCAGAATAAGATATAGGCTAGGCTTTTTATCCCGGAAATCCCAAGGGGACTAACTATACATGCAATGAAAAAGAAATACGTAGGGAATTTTATTTGGTTTGTAGGAACTTGTTATTGTAAGTTTTGAATCAAAAGTTTAAAAGCTTTAGATGGTTAATGATAAGAATGATAAATTAGACAGTTATTAAGTAGTTTAGGGCTATGCTGTATCATGTATGTTCTAATAGTTAGCAATTTTATGAAATCTATCTCTAGTTTTTATTTGCCTGAAAAACAGAAATGTATCAATTTATCCTATTATTAATATTATAAATGTGAAAGTTTGTAAGTATGGATGTATGGATGTTTGTTACTCTTTCACGCAAAAACTACTTAACCGATTACAATGAATTTTAGCAAACATATAGAGGGTAACTTGGATTAACACATAGGATAGGTTTTATCCCGGAAATCCCAAGGGAACGGGAACTATGCGGGTTTATCTTTGAAAATGCGGGCGAAGCCGCGGGCGGAAAGCTAGTTATATATAATACACAATTGACCTAATAATTTTGTAAGATACAAACAAAAAGTAAATCAATAGATATCAATTTAATTTTAAGCATTCCATCAGACTCTTCAAAAGAAATGAAAAGTGTAAACAAAAAGATGACGACGGCGTATGACGAAAATAATGGCATAGAAAAGTCCTCAGTACTGCCAATACCAAAAGCTAGGTTCCGGGAGGATTACGTCGTTATAACAATACACGCAAAGTGGGTCAGAGCTGATCGTCACCGGTGTGTCGGAATAACTGTAAGGACTGGTTTACAAATTAGTTGACATTGGCATTCGATGGCGGTTAAGCGAATTCTTTACGTGCCCACACATTTCGACGCTTTGTCATAGTCACCTTGGCAAATATCGAGTTTGCAAGCACAATGCTGTCAATGTTTAATAGAATTAAAGGCCAGCTAATACGTAGGTACTTAATAAGATTTAATAATAGTGTCTAAGGTTATGTTGTTGACGTCGTAGGGTGCTTACTGCTTAGGTAATGTCATAACTGTTTGTTAAAACCTTCTAATACCTACTATTAATTAGCTATACTAATGTAATTATTATAGGTAATGCAATTAAATAATTATATAAATTCAAATTAAAGGTACTGGTACAAGATAGGACATCAGACTGTATGATACGATGATATTTTTGTGAATAGTGTTTTCACAAAAGTAACATCGTAATAAGTAACAACTGACAAAGCATTGAAGATTTCAGTCTGGAATTACTAGATACTATCATCAGATACAACAAACCATGTTATCTGTAGGACCTAAAGGCTACACAATGTATTTAAGTATCTTGAAATAATTAGGTATTTAAAAGTTTAATACACTTTTTCTCTGTTAAAAATTCACTGTTAGGCCGTAATCCGTATGCGTATGATATGAATTTAAGCCTATCTTAATTAAATTTAAATGCTTAAAATATTCATGTTCTTTTTAACACAAATAGGATCGTGACGTGTATAGGTATATTAAGAAGAGCTGGAACGTCAACACATTTACACATTGCACATGTTAGGCCGGGAGATACTGACACAAAATTTCGGGTCATTTGTAACAGGATGGCGGTCTAGAGGGGTCT
Organism: Colias philodice; assembly: GCF_061535455.1. Taxonomy (NCBI): domain Eukaryota; kingdom Metazoa; phylum Arthropoda; class Insecta; order Lepidoptera; family Pieridae; genus Colias; species Colias philodice. The sequence goes on from NC_143093.1 coordinate 5,983,651, forward strand.
TAGTACGCAATGACAAAAAGAAAAATGATGGTCAGAACGCTGGTACCGGCGGACTAGTCGCGTGGGCGTTAGTCACACTCGTCGGATAAATAGCGAAAGTCCAACGATTTGTAACACAAAAATTTTAGAATTTACCGATAGCCCTTAAAAAAGATGTAGGCGGTAGTGTCATGCCATACAGTTACGATGTGACTTACAGTCCGCCATACCGACGTGAATGCGTTGATTTAAAAAAAACAATTCAACCATTTGTACCGGGCTCACTTTTGCACAGGTAACCATCGTCGTGCAGCCATTTACTAAAATCGCCATGCCATACTTTTCGGACGATTCCAAATGGTCGCCATACCGCGGAAAATCTGCAAATTTTTGAATTTTTTTTTTTCTCGCCAAACGATTTGTACCACCCTACATTTTTTTTTCAACAACTCCTGAATGATTATAAATAGAAGTGTGATAATGCCATACCTGTGGGAGGTGGTGAATGTGTATAAGATTTTTTTCTTATTGTAAGATTTTATTCGTAGTTTGAACGATTTGTAGCAGTATGGCACTAATTTTTCCCTCTATTAAAAGTATGGCAAATATAATAATGGTCACGTTGCATCATATACTTTCCAAAAATGCCGTACTGGTACAAATCGGCAATTCTTTTCATTTTTTTTTACGTCTTGGCTTAAGTCTTACAATCATCCGCCCCATGTTTGCAATCTGCGATATTTTTTTCTAGGTAGAATTGTATACAAACAAACAGAATATAATGATCCCATACTGTAAAAAATTATTTTACGTATTATACAGTCGTATTTTTGAAACGTGACGAATAAATTAATTTTCAAGTATGGCAGCACTTTTTCCCCCTACTAGAAGTATGGCAAATATAATAATGGTCACATTTTATCAAATACTCTCCAAAAATCCAAATGCAATACTGGTACAAATTGTTTGGCGAAAAAAAATTTTTTTTTGCAGATTTTCGGCGGTATGGTGGCCATTTGGAATCGTCCGAAAAGTATGGCATGGCGATTTTCGTAAATGTCTGCACGATGATGATTACCTGTGCAAAAGTTAGCCTGGTACAAATGTTTGAATTGTTTTTTTTTTTAATCAACGCATCGCGTCGGTATGGGGGGCTGTAAGTTACACCGGAAAAGTATGGCATGACACTACCGCCTACATCTTTTTTATGGGCTATCGGTGAATTCTAAAATTTTTGTGTTACAAATTGTTTGACTTTCGCTATTTATCCGATGAGTTCGACTAACGCCCACGCGACTAGTCCGCCGGTACCAGCGTTCTGAGTTCTGACCATCATTTTTCTTTTAGTCATTGCGTAATAAGACCTCTGTAGAACCGCCATTCTGTTACAAATGACCCGAAATTTTGTGTCAGTATCTCCCGGCCTATGTATGTGTCATATTTTGCAATTGTTTATAAATACAGGGTGATGTAATTGGTGTAGTACGAATATCTAAAAATCTATGAAGAATTTTGTGATACAGTAAATGGAAGAATTATAGACTATTTTACAGTATTTAATAAAATCATTTAATTTTTTGTTCATTTTCATTAGAAATGTCATTTTTTCTCACCAAGGTGGAAATTTGGATGATAAGGATCTTGTTAGAAAAATATAAATTTTGACTAAAATCGGCATTTTTTTTTCAAAAATCAAATTACTAATTAATAATCAGAGTTATCACATTATTAAAAAAAATAAGCCAAACTATACACAATTTTTACCTACTTGATGCAATCCTCAAAGATCATGGACATAGTGTATTGCGCCTTCCACCATACCATCCAGAACTCAACCCAATAGAGTTACTATGGGGCATAATTAAAGGGAAAGTAGCATCACAAAATGTGAACTTTAACTTGAAAACTGTGGAAGAATTATTTAGAAAGGAAGCAAATGCTATTAGTCTGGATATGTTTAGTGACGTTTGGAGAAAGACGCGAGAACATGAGGAAAAATATATTCAATTAGAACCAAAAGTAGATAATTACACTGACTCATTTATAATAACATTAAGAAATTCCGACAACGAAACATCGAGTTCTTCGAGCGATGAAAGTTACAGTGAAGTAGAAGAAGCAGTATCTATAGAGAAGAAGAAGAATAGATTCTTCTTCTTCTCTATAGATACTGCTTTCTGAATTGGTGGTAATTGTTAAAACTGTTAAACTGTTATGACGATTCAAAAGTGCTTCTAGAAGAAGTCTAATTGTATAAATGTTTGAGTTTGAGTTTAAAACCAATAGTGTGAAAATTATACAATAAACATGTAACACATATTTGTTAGCGCGTATTGGTAGGTATTACGTACTTACTACAAATATAATATTTCTTAGATATCTTTACTCGACCAAAGTCAGGAATTTAATTATTATTTGATAATTGAATGATTATTAATACTTTTATCCAATTGATTATTATTAGAATAAATAATTAACTTCATCAATTGATTTACTTTTAAATTATAATTTTACAGGTAAATTATGAGAGCTTTCATAAGTAATTATATTTGCATATATATATATATATATATATCTACAACGCACCCATTTTACAATTCAAGTCTAAAATGAAACTAGAGTCGCATTTATTTTTGAACATACTGTAAGTGAAATTGCATAAGTGTGAGTACTGTGAACATGCCAGCTTTCCCTAATTGACCGATATATCGTGACATAATACGGCGACTATGGCTATGGTATTCACGATTATGGCATTAGAAAACCGTTTCGCATTGTCTTACAGTCATTTGCTGTGTTATAAAAATTCTTAGCAAAGGGCACGTAATATAGCACAATGTTGATGAGGTTAGCTGATTGCTGTTTTACATAGAAGGATCTAGATTATGGACTATTTATTTATTTATTTATTTAAATACTTTATTGTACTGCCAACAAAAAAAATTACAAAAAGAAAACTTATACTAAAAGAAGACACAGCACAGATGGCGGCCTTATCACTTATAAGTGATTTCTTCCAGGCAACCAACTGATGATGGGATAACATAATAGAAAAAAAGGAGGTGGGTAAAAAGTATACGCAATAATTATGTAATATAAAACTAATAGAAAAAAAAAATATACTAATAAATATACTATAAATAATAAATAGATATAATAATAGATATCATATATATACATACGTATATACCTATAATTATATATACATACCATAAGTAAAATAAATACATACAATACATATCGTAATACATGTACATAATATAATATGTATAAAAAGGCAAATTACAGCGAAAGAGAGATCATGAGCTAAAATATACTATCCCGAGTCAAAAGCAAGATTCAAGTAATGATTCCTGACAAGGCTTTTGAATGTGGATAGCGTTTGGGCTTGTCTGATATTTATCGGCAAGGCATTCCAGAGTTTAATGGCAGTAACCGCAAAGGAATCGCCATAGAAGTGTGTGCGGTGAAAAGGAATGCCCAGAACAAGCCTATCCACAGAACGAAGAGAATAATTTTCACAATGCAGGAAGTTAAATTTATTTTTGAGATAGGAAGGGGTCTTAGGGTCAAAAAGGATACGATATAGTAGCTGCAAATAATGCACATTCCGGCGAAGACGGATTGGGAGCCACTTGAGCTTCTTGCGAAAGGAGGAGACGTGGTCGTATTTGCGAAGACCAAATACGAACCGGATACCGAAATTCTGAAGACGCTCAAGTTTGTCTAATTGCTCCACTGTTAAATCAGGAAAGCATGCATCAGCGTAATCAATAATGGGTAGGAGTAGGGATTGTGCTAGCATAATTTTTGTCGATATGGGTAGGAAGTTACGAAGACGCCGTAGAGAACTAGACGCAGCGTAAAATTTCCGACCAAGTTCCTGAATGTGATGGGACCAAGATAAAGTCTGATCCAAGTGAATACCTAGATTTTTTACATTCTTACTGTAGGGTATGATTACGCCGTGAATATTAATGGAAGGCAATATACCCCAGTCAACCTCAGAAAGTTGATAAGGACTACCGATAACGATAACCTGGCTCTTTGATGGATTCAACTTAAGGCCGAATTGATCGCACCAACTAACTATGTTAGCCAGTTCGTTATTAATAGAGCGAACAGCATGCGGTAGGTCATCAAGCGTTGACTGGACATATATCTGTAGATCGTCAGCAAACATATGGTAGGGAGAAGTTAATAGGGATGTGAGATTATTAATGAAAATGGCAAAGAGAAGAGGTGACAAGACGCCACCCTGTGGCACACCGGCGGAGACTGCGCACCAAGATGAATGTTTTTCATCAAGCAAAACACGCTGCCGCCGATCGCCCAGGTAACTTCGAAACCAGTCAAGAACTGTTGATGAAAAGTTAATAAGACGTAGCAAACTAAGCAGTATAGTATGATTTACAGTGTTAAAAGCATTGCTAAAATCCAGAAGTGCTAAAACTGTGAGTTGCTTGTTATCCATACCGTGGCGGATGTCATCAGTAACTTTGACAAGGGCAGTGGTCGTACTATGACCGGGACGGAAACCAGACTGATAAGGACTAAGGATATTATTAGTGTTGAGAAAGGTACTAAGCTGGGAGTGGATAAGACGCTCAAGTACTTTGGAAAGAAAGGGTAAGATGGAGATGGGTCGGAAATCAGATAAACTTAAAGGATTCGATTTTTTGGGAAGAGGGATGATATGAGCGTCCTTCCAGGCGCTAGGAAATGTTCCGGAGACAATTGAAAAATTTAGGATATGGGTGATGATGGGAATAATGATATCAAGGATAGGAATGATCATATTACGACTGATAAGATCAGTACCGATGGCATTCGACGATATGGACAGGATTGTCTTCTTAACGTCATCAACAGAACTTTGTTTAAAAATAAAGGGAGGAAAATCAGGAGTAGAAACGGTAGAGAGATTTTTGAGAGTAGAGGCATTTTTTACGGTATCGTTAGGAATAGATGAAGACGCAAAGTGTGAATTTAAATTGTCAATATTGATGTTGCAAGAAGGGAACGTATGGGAAGATTTACCAACTCCTAGAGATTTTAAAAATTTCCATATTTTAACAGGGTCGCCGTTTTCGACCGACTCATGAATATGGCGTCTTTGTGCATCCCTACACAATACGTTGCAACGATTACGGATAGTTTTATATTTGTCCTGCATCTCGGTTGATTTGGCCGTCTTCAGTTTAGTCTTTGCACGATGTTTTTTGCTAAGAAGAGATTTAAGTTCTGGCGAAAGCCAAGGGGCAGGAGTGTGCTTCTTCTTCACGGGCCTTAAAGGGGCATGCTTATCATACAAAGCAAGCATAATGTCATTAAATATGTTCACTTTTAGGTCCATTGTTTCAGCATCAAAAACTGCTTGCCAATCACATTCGGAGGCATCCAATTGAAGTTGGTCGTGGTCCATACCGGCAAAATTACGCAGCAGGATAGAGGTGGGTTTGAATTTAGGAGGACGGAGTTTATAGGATAAGTAGATGAGGTCGTGATAGGAAAATGCATCCGCGGAGCACTGACCATGCTTGGATACGGAAAGGGGGGAGGAGGTAATAATGATATCAAGGAGGGAAGGGCAGCAGCCGGGAGAGAAGTGGGTAGGATTAAGTGGTAGAATATGGAGATTGTGTGAATTTAGGAGAGAGTATAATTTCTTACTGCGGTGGTCGTCCTTAAGTAGGCATGTATTAAAGTCACCCATAAAAATAAGATGATTATACTCAGGAGTGAGGTCATCAAGGAGGAGGTCAAAGGAAGAGAAGTAATTATTGGTTAGGGAAGGGCTATAGAATACACCAAGGAGAATTTTGGAGTTAGGTAGTTGGACTTCGATGAGGAGATGTTCGGTAGTATTGTTAGGAGGGGGTTGGGAGGAAGATCGGATCAACTTGAAGGGGATGAAACTACGAAGATATATCGCAACTCCACCACCACCTCTGCCAATACGATCATTTCGGATAAGATGGAAACCAGGAAGGGAATAATTGGCTGATGGAAGGGAAGGCTTAAGCCATGATTCGGACACCAGGATAGCATGGATATTATTAGATACGAATGATGCAAGCATATCAGGAAAGTGAGCCGGAATGCTCTGTGCATTGATGTGAGTGACGTTAAAATTTTTGGGAACATCATTAAACAACGTAGGGAGGACAAGGGAAAGAGGAGAGGAAGCACTATGAAAACTATTCTCATCGCTGTTTAAAGAATCGAAAGACGTTGAATGACTGCAATCATGATACTCGGAATGCTCAGAACTAATATTAGACATTATAAAAAAAGTACTAATAAATAACAATAAAAATAAACTACTTAAAAATAATAATAAAATTTGAAACAAAAATAAATAAATATAAGATATAAAAATATATATATTATATATATACTAATTACAAATATTATAATATTACAGATACAAAAAACTATACTTAACACCTCGTACCCTCCGGAATTTAACTATACATCAATTTAATATACAATTCGTATTAATCATAGACCGGGAGATACTGACACAAAATTTCGAGTCATTTGTAACAGGATGGCGGTTCTACAGGGGTCTTAGTACGCAATGACAAAAAGAAAAACGATGGTGTGAACGCTGGTACCGGCGGCTTAGTCGCGTGGGCGTTAGTCGAACTCGTCGGAAAATAGCGAAAGTCAAACGATTTGTAACAGTATGGCACTTATTTTTCCTGTAAGTTTGAGGATCAACAAATATAAATACAAAATTTCAAAGATCTATGTGTTGGAAATCTTCACTTATATAAATTAATAATAAATTAAGTTTTCAAGTATGACAGCACTTTTTCCCCCTACTAGAAGTATGGCAAATATAATAATGGTCACATTTTATCAAATACTCTCCAAAAGTCCAAATGCAATACTGGTACAAAAAGTTTGGCGAAATAAAAATTTTTTGCTGATTTTCGGCGGTATGGCGACCATTTGGAATCGTCCGAAAAGTATGGCATGGCGATTTTCGTAAATGGCTGCACGACGATAGTTACCTGTGCAAAAGTTAGCCTGGTACAAATGGTTGAATAATTGTTTTATTTAAATCAACACATTCGCGTCGGTATGGCGGGCTGTAAGTCACACCGGAAAAGTATGGCATGACACTACCGCCTACTTCTTTTTTATGGGCTATCGGTAAATTCTAAAATTTTAGTGTTACAAATCGTTTGACTTTCGCTATTTTTCCGACGAGTTCGACAAACGCCCACGCGACTAAGCCACCGGTACCAGCGTTCACACCATCGTTTTTCTTTTTGTCATTGCGTACTAAGACCCCTGTAGAACCGCCATCCTTGTTACAAATGACTCGAAATTTTGTGTCAGTATCTCCCGGTCTATCACAATTCACAACACAAAAATAAAAAATATTTAAAACAAAAACAGTAGATCACAATCAATTTACACATGGCAAGTATATCTAACAAGGAATAATTAGACGTTTGACCTTATAATCTAAGCGTTTGACATACAGTTTACAAATGACAACTGACACTTGACAAATGACAATTACAAATGTTATCTGTAAACAACGAAAGTGAAAGAATTTAGCTTGGAGGTAGCAAAAATAGATTAAAGTAGAAGGTAGATTGGAAAATAATAGGAAAGTTATACATAACTATGAAATACGTCACAACAGTTTATGAAGGTCATAAATAAATAGTGTTTAAAGCAAGTTCTAGCCAAAAGTTAACAAAAATTACGCAATTTAAGAAAACAGAGAAGAGAATTGAAGTTGTGAAGGTCCTATGATGAGGAATACATAATACAATTGTGCACTACTTCCCTTTAACAATCCTTTTTGTACGAGATACTATTTTGCTATCTTTGGAAGGAATATTGGATACTGCAGTGATACCTGGATTAGGTTTATCGTTCTGAGCTGCCAAGATAGATTTAAAGTCAGCAATGTTCTCCACCCGATGACGAACACCTCCAGGTCCAATGACAAAAATATGCCCATTTCTTGTCCAGCATTTAGTGATGCCAAATTGTGACTATGTTAGTTAACAGATCTATCTATACATATAATAAAATCGTAGGAAAGTCAAAACTGTACATTGAATATTTTTTTAAAAGAATACATAATCCATGATCTATAATCGATATAGAAGCCAAAAACATAGTTTTTAGAATTTTTGTCTGTTTGTCTGTTTGTCTGTTTGTCTGTTTGTCTGTTTGTCTGTATGTTTGACCGAGCTAATCTCGAAAAGTACTGCATAGATTTACTTCAAATTTTGCATGAATATTCCTAAGAGGTCGGGTGAGGATAGTTTAAACATATTATCATGATATCACCTTCGGGGGAGGAGCTGTGAGCCTTTATTTTTCTTACATATTCCGTGTACTACGACAGCGTACAATCTAAAGACTCATGTTTAAATGTTGGTTTCGAGTAAGCCATGCTATTATCTAGCTTTACAAAATAAAAACTATGTCATTTACGTAATTTGGGCAGAGAAACAGTTTAATGAATTTAGTAGTATAAAGACAAATCTGAAACAGCGCCATCTATGAGATTTCGTAAAAATCAAATCAATTTACATGTTAACACTACTGAAAATACTATTGAAAATTAATAATTTAAATATAATCATGTTATTTATTTAACTCTTTAACCCATATCTTCCCTTCACTATAAGGTGCGCTTATATTTCGTGTGAATATACCTACTACATTTTTAAAAGTGAGGGTAGATGTTTATTATTTTAAGTCAAACTAGACACCATTATTAATCTCAGAGCAATATTACAATTAATCTAATATTGATTGTGTTCATTGGTTACATCTTTAAAATCTTCGTGTTTTATAAATTTATATAGAATAGAAAAAATTCGATCACGAGGCGGGACTCGAACCCACATAATTTCGTGATCGAATGTTTCTATTCTTTATAAATTAATATTTATAAAGCATTTGAATGTCATAAAACCAAAAATATCAAATTCAATCTTTGTGTTTTGTGAATTTTCACCATGCGTTCCCACAAAAGGTAAGTTGTTACTTTTATAGGTATTTATTATTTATAATGATAGCAATTCATGTTTTTTAAAGTGAAACTTTTATTACATCGTCTCAAACTTTTTGGTCTGTGTAGCGCATGTCGTGTGACGGTCGAACCGTACGATAATTATCGTACAAATACGATAATTTTGTGCCTAAGTTTCACTTTTACCGTGGTTTCATAAAACCACACAACATTTTTATTGGTTTTATAAAGGTTTTATATTACACTTTTAGAATGAAATAATAAAATGATGAATTCTTTTTGACTTTTACAAGATTTTGAGGTGCGTTGGGAACAGTAGTTTGTTGATAAAATTTTATTTGTAAGTAGCTTTTTTTATAGATTTACAGTTAACTTTTGATTTTTTATTTACAGATTCAATGTTCATAAAATTATATCGCCTTTGGAAGACGATTTCTGCTGACAATTTTACAACACCACTTGAAAATTGATGATTTGATGATGAAGATAGTGGCAGCGAGGATTAAGTGGAAATTAGTAATCATCCGCTTCGTCAATTTTTGACTGAAGTTAATGTCCAACGTATGGTTCAATCATTGGAAGTATCTCGGGTAATTTTGGAGGATATTTTTCAGGAAGGAGAGAAGGGGCAGCCAACCACATATCAAAGTACTACGTTTTAGTACCGAAAAAAATGTTATTGCCAAATGAAACATAGATTATGCACTCACAACTGTACAAGTTATGATTTTTATTCTGACTTTGCTGTTATCTGATTATAATATTTATCGTTATGGCTATCGACCGTACTGGGATGAGAGTACATGATATACTCATCATCCAGGATTGCATAGAGCATTTTCACACTGAAAAAGATGTTTTCTTTGAATCGTAGTTGCTTCATTTATTTATTTTTAATCATTTTACATAATATGTTTTATATTTGCCCATTTTCATTATATTTTATAAATAAAATGGAACCAACATAACTTTGTTGTGTATCATTTCTCTATTAATAACCCGTAGGCATATTTTCCAAGCGCCCCATTTAAGCTGCGGTCCTGAAATTTTAATGTATACTTTTGCCTAATATAAGCTCAAGCTCATTTTTAGATGAAAATAACAAAGAGAACTTATTTATTAAAATTTAGTAGATAAAAGAAATTATGTTACGATTTTATAAGAAAACACAGTATATTTATTAGGCGGCGGTGATTTTCCAGGCAAAAGATATTCATCAGCTCAATAAAATTGAATAGTACCTATGTTGTTAGTTATTCTTTAAATTCACAGATTGTAATGATCATTTCCGCATGCAAGTTGTATCGTAGTTTAGATATATCATAGTTTTGACACATTAAAGTTCCAACAAAACCCTTAAATTTTTGAGCAGAGTTGAGCAAGATAATTTAAAAAATGTGTGTTAAGTATTATAGAAAAGGTTAGTTCGTTGATAATTATTATTTCTTCATCATTTACATGTTGTTAAATGTTAGTAAAAATAAACTTTGACTGTTAATACTTTTGTTCAGTATTTACCTGTATGATTATTGCTTGGTAATTAATATGTATATTTTCATGTCGTATAGCTAATTATAAACATAAGTGTGATGTGAAACTAGCTGGATTTATTTTTACACACTCACAGCCATATATTTTATATTAAAATAGTGTTAATAGTGTAAATCATAATATTTTTTCACAATTAAAAATATTTCCTTTTTTCTGATGGTATTGGCATCGAATTAAACCGCGCTGTCGTTTCGTTCACTAAAAGTGATGTTATGAGGACCGAATATGTAGCCGCCTCAACTTACGGAAACGAGAGTAACCTGCGTTGTCTGTTAGTTATTGTATAGTCGAATTTAACGTTACATGGATCTGATAAAATCAAATCTGTACATGAAATATATTTCCTAAATAACTATCACGGGGTGATTAGGGATCGACACTGATGCCAACGAAGCCAACAGTAAAATTTTTGTCCGTCTGTCTGTCCGTATAACCGTTATAGAAACAAAAACTACTCGACGGATTTAAACGAAACTTGGTACAATTATTTTACATATTCCTGAGCAGAGCAGTAAAAGTAGAGTTAAAGCTACACAGAAATCATATTGTATGAAAGAAATAATGTTCTCCTTATTATGTAAAAAATATCTCCCGACATCATAAATGTATATCTTTTATGGTTGACTCACAATAACACGTGTAACTTCCGATAGCTTAGGAGTTCGAAGCTTTCTGATTATATTTGTCTATAACACTCTCAGTCCGTTTCAACTCAATTTTTATTTTCATGCATCAGTGCCACCTAAAAAATCTTTATCTCGAAAATCGAGCAAAGCTAAGAAAATGAGAAGTAAGAGTTCTCAAGAATCGTTAGAGGTAAGAGGCTTACTATAGGCCGAAAACAACATGTGTTATGCCGAGAACCTGAAACCGCTTCACAACGAGAATTGCGGCTCACAGCTGACCGCGAACGGCATGTACTATCCCGTGAGACCGAAACCTTCACTGAGAGGGTATAATGTCTCACAGCTGATCACGGCCGTCATATTTTATCTCGAGAATCTGAAACTTTTACTCAATATGAAGACCGTTTGACAAATGATAGGGTGCACCATAATATTATTCGATCTCTTGAAGATGAACATGAGCATAAGCAATGACTAGAGTAAGGACGCGAATATTACAATTAATTGAGACAAAAACTATTAATAGGTTTGTTTAATGAAAGATTAAGAATTGAAACTATTCGGTCTCTGGAAACGGACGAATAGCGAGAGGCCCCTCTTACTGCAGACAGATTTCGACATAGTCTTAATGACTTAGATTAGAAGTAAACATAGAAGATCAATCTACGAATTCGGTGGTGGGGTCCGACAAATATAAAAGTGGGTTTGCTTATAACCTCACAATTGATTACAGATCATCTTCTGTATAGGCGATATTAACGTAGTATGTTATTTTTGTAATGCTTTAAAGTGGAGTAAGGACAATTTTAGAACATGTTTCATCAGGTTAATTCGTATGTATGCAGTTTTAAATCGACATTAGAAGCTTTTCCTCAAGATGGTGAATGGTGATATTAATATAAAATTGTTATAAATGCCGATAGACGGACGTCTATCGGCACTCAGGAACTTCCTGGGCGTGTTATAACGCCCAGGCCACAGTATTACAATTTTTTATACAGCAGGGCGACGAATGTATTTTCGCATAGCAACGGAGGGGAGCAACTCGCGGGGGGTCAAGTGACGCGGGCCACGTACCATTAACATGCTTAGTTTGTGGTACCGAGCGCGAAAGAAAGTCATCGTGTTTTTGTTTTGTTACTATGTAAACTAACGTAATTTAATACTTAGGTACAATATATTCTATAACGGTGCGCTCAAACTGTTAATCTACATTTAATTTAGATTATTATTTGAAATACTAAGTAATGTAGAATTTAAATCACATTCATTCATGTTTTCCTCAGATTTTCGATTTCCTCCGATTTTAAGATTTTCTTATCAGTGTTCAATTTTAATTTAGTTAAATTTTATAAGAGACAATTAAGAACATTCAAAAATAAAGTGTCACGTATTTTTTTAAACGACGAATGACGAAAAACGACGTAATCGCGGACGAAGTCGCGGGCAACAGCTAGTACATATAATAAAATCGTAGGAAAGTCAAAACTGTACATTGAATATTTTTTTAAAAGAATACATAATCCATGATCTATAATCGATATAGAAGCCAAAAATATAGTTTTTAGAATTTTTGTCTGTTTGTCTGTTTGTCTGTTTGTCTGTTTGTCTGTATGTTTGTCCGAGCTAATCTCGAAAAGTACTGCATAGATTGACTTCAAATTTTGCATGAATATTACTAACAGGTCGTGTGAGGTTTTTTTAAACATATTATCATGCTATCACCTCCGGGGGAGGAGCTGTGAACCTTTACTTTTCTTACGTATTCCGTGTACTACGACAGCGTACAATCTAAAGACTCATGTTTAAATGTTGTTTTTGAGTAAGCCATGCTATTATCTAGCTTTACACTATAAAAACTACGTCATTTACGTAATTTGGGCAGAGAAACTGTTTAATGAATCTTAGTACTATAAAGACAAATTTGATTCAGCGCCATCTATGAGATTTCGTAAAAATCAAATCAATTTACATGTTAACACTACTGAACCCAATGTTAAAAATTAATAATTTAAATATAATTATGTTATTTATTTATTTAACTCTTTAACCCATAATAAATCTTCCCTTCCCTATAAGGTGCGCTTATATAATTCGTGTGAATATACTACATTTTTAAAAGTGAGGGTAGATGTATATTATTTTAAGTCAAACTAGACACCATTACAGTTAATCTAATATTGATTGTGTTCATTGGTTACATTTTTAAAAATCTTCGTGTTTTAATAATTCGATCACGAGGCGGGACTCTAATACAAAAAGGTTAGTTCGTTGATAATTATTATTCCTTCATCATTTACATGTTGTTAGTAAAAATATACTTTGACTGTTAATACTTTTGTTCAGTATTTATCTGTATGATTATTGCTTGGTAATTAATATATTTTCATGTCGTATACCTAATTATAAACATAAGTGTGATGTGAAACTAGCTGGATTTATTTTTACATACTCACGGTCTTATATTTTGTGTTAATGTTAAAATAGTATTAATAGTGTAAATCATAATATTTTTTCAAAGTTAAAAATATTTCCTTTTTTCTGATGGTGTTGCCATCGAATTAAACCGCGCTGTCGTTTCGTTCACAAAAAGTCATGTTATTAGGACCGAATATGTAGCCACCTCAACTTACGGAAACGAGAGTAACCTGCGTTGTCTGTTAGTTATTATATAGTCGAATTTAACGTTACATGGAAATTGGAATCTAAATATATGTATACCTACTTATATTAAATCTGTAGAGGTCAATTCTGCACATGAAATATATTTCCTAAATAACTATCACGAGGTGATTAGAGATCGACATCGACGTCAAAAATGTTTGTCCGTCTGTCTGTCTGTATAACCGTTATAGAAACAAAAACTACTCGACGGATTTAAACGAAACTTGGTACAATTATTTTTCATATTCGTGAGCAGAGCAGCAACTCCATTTTTAAGCTTTCGTCGCGTGTGCGTTCTTAATGCGTGTATCTTAATGGTTAAAGCTACACAGAAATCAAGTATGAAAGAAATGTTCTCCATATTATATAAAAAATATCTCCCGACATCATAAATGTCTATCTTTTATGGTTGAGCTTAGGAGTTCAAAGCTTTCTGATTATATTTGTCTACTAGCTGTCCCCGCGACTTCGTTCGCGTGGAATAGTGACTATGGGACCTATGACCATGGGCTCAGGGTGGGGCAACAATAAAAAATCATTTTTATTTTCATGCTCCCACTCCCGCGCCCACTCGCACTCCCACGCCATATGCCACGTTCAGTCCCAATCCCACGCCCACGCCCACTCCCCTTCACAATTAGTACCTACCAGATCAAAGCCAGGGTAAGCGCCCCACCCAGCCCCACCGTGGCTACGCCCATGCTGAATTACTACTTAACATGCAATTATTGAGTAAATACGTACAACCATACTGTACTGTTGTACTACCATAAATAATTAAAAGAATTGTTATTAAAATTTCTTACTAAACTGAGCTAAAAAACTTACGTACCAAATTATTAAAGAAAATCAAGAAATGAAATGCCTAACCTATACCAAATAGTTACTACATATTGTAATTAAAAATTATGATTAGTATATAATATCGAAAATCAAAAAAGAAATGCCTAACTAATTCTACGTAAAATTTCTTTTAAATTATGTCATATTATTTTTTAGGAACCAGGGGGGGGGGAGAGGAGCAAATTCTATTTCCTTCCTTTCTTAAACGGATGTTTTTAATAATCTATGGTGTAGCCAGTAGCCACTGATCAGCTTAATCGATACTCAGTTTTTATCAAATCCAGAAACAAATCCAAATTAGATCTTTCCTGTCTCACGCACGTAACTAAAGGCTGAAGAGAGAGAGAGCACGTAACTAAACCGTTTAGACGAAGAAAAGTGTATAGAAAAAGGAATAAATAATTTCATAAACTTCCCGACGATCTTTAAAAATAAATTATAACTTTCATTTTTTTCATTCCCACTTTTACCCCTATGTAGGTATAATAAGTGGATGAACCAATTTTGATACACTTTATCTAAGAACCAGCGTCGGAAAATATTCTGCCTAACAAAAAAAACCGCATCTAATTCGGTTTACCTGTTAGCCAGCTACGGTGCCATAGACAGACACACACACACACACAGAAATACATAGCGGTCAAACACATAACACCAGTCTTTTTGCGTCGGGGGTTAAAAATATAATACGACATAATTTAAAGGACATTTTATGTGGAAAATTTACCTATACACCAGGGTAGATAATTTTTGAAACAAAAAAAAATCGCAGTAGGATGAAACCCATTAGAAAAGGATATGATAAAAATGTAAGGAAAAATAAATTACGGTCAATCGGAGTTCGGGAAGTGGGAGGGGGGGAGCTTTTAAGAGAAAAAAATGGTTTCTCTCGATTTCTCGATAATAATAACACCTGCTAATTTTTTTCTACATATTTTAATTGTACAGACATCACTTTTCCACAATTTTATTATATGTATTGATGATGATGATTGAGATTATAACACTCTTAGTCCGTTTTAATTTTTATTCACCCGCATCAGTGCCACCTAAAAAATCTTTATATATCGAAATTCGAGCAAAGTTAAGAAAATGAGAAATAAGAGTTCTCAAGGATCGTTAGAGATAAGAGGCTTACTATTGACCGAAAACAACATGTGTTATGCCGAACCTGAAACCGCTTCACAACGAGAATTGCGGCTCACAGCTGACCGCGAACGGCATGTACTATCCTGTGAGACCGAAACCTTCACTGAGGGTATATATAACGTCTCACAGCTGATCGCAAATGGCATATTGTACTATCCCGTGAGACCGAAACCCTCACTGAGAGGGAATTACGTCTCACAGCTGATCACGATCGTCATATTTTATCTCGAGAATTCTGAAACTTTTACTCAATATGAAGACCGTTTGACAAATAATAGGGTGCACCATAATATTATTCGATCTCTCGAAGATGAACATGAGCATAAGCAATGACTAGAGTAGGGACGCGAATATTACCATTATTTGAGACAAGAACGATTAATAAGTTTGTTTAATGAAAGATTAAGAATTGAAACTATTGGTCTCTTTAAACGGACGAATAGCGAGAGGCCCGTCTTATTGCAGACAGATTTCGACATAGTCTTAATGACTTAGAAACATAGAAGATCAATCTACAAATTCGGTGGTGTGGTCCGACAAAATAATATAAAAGTGGGTTTGCTTATAACCTCACAATTGATTACAGATCATCTTCTGTATAGGCGATATTAACGTAGTATGTTCTTTTTGTAATGCTTTAAAGTGGAGTAAGGAGTCGGCTTTCGTTTGAAGATACGCCGGAACCTTTGAAATCACTACTTTTAAGTTTTAGAGGAACATGTGCAATCTAAACAGTTCTTAGACAATATTAGCTCTTATAGTATTGCGTTTTAAATGATCCTTTGGTGCTCAACAATTATCAGATGCTCCTTTCATTCTTACTTTTAAGATACAAGGTCAAGTTTATCATTTGATAGGATCCCTTTTGCCTGAAGGCCAACCTAAGTTTCTTTAAATATATTTTGTATTCGACTACGACGAATAATCGAATACAAGAAATCAATATTTCTCGAATTTAAAACTGAACTCATTTCACAATTTTAGAACATGTTAATTCATCAGGTTAATCCGTATATATGCGTTTTAAATCGACATTAGAAGCTTTTCCTCAAGATGGTGATATTAATATAAAATTGGTATAAATGCCGATAGACGGAAGTCTATCAGCACTCAGGAATTCCCTGAGCGTGTTATAACGCCCAGGCCGCAGTATTACAATTTTTCCTACAGTAGGGCGACGAATGTATTTTCGCATAGCAACGGAGGGGAACTCGTGGGGGGTAAAGTGACGCGGGCCACGTACCACAAACATGTTTAGTTTGTGGTACCGAGCGCGAAAGAAAGTCATCGTGTTTTTAGTAAAGTTACTATGTAAACTAACGTAATTTATTACTTAGGTACATATTCTATAATGGTGCGCTCAAACTTATTTAATTAAAATAATAATCTAAATTAAATGTAGATTAACCTACATTTAATTTAGATTATTATTTTAATTACTAAGAAATGTAGAATTTAAATCACATTCATTCATGTTTTCCTCAGATATTCGATGTCTATGATTTTCGATGATTTTAAGATTTTCTTATCAGAGTATTCAATTTTAATGTAGTTAAATTTTATAAGAGACAATTAAGAACATTCAAAAATAAAGTGTCACGTATTTTTTTTAAACGACGAATGACGAAAAACGACCGAATCGCGGACGAAGTCGCGGGCAACAGCTAGTAATATAATACAATGTTTATAGTTATAACTTGGTCGTAGAAAATATAATAACGTGTATTGTATATTTTGTTCGTGGAAGGTTATGTTATATTTTAATTACGTAGATATTATATTAATGTTTATTGGTTTTATCACGTACAATTTTTATATTCGATATTGCAAATTTAAATTATTCTACTGAGCTATTCTATGATGTATAGGTACGACTATTCTATTAAACTGTTAGGAGCGATGAAGTGAGAAGTTGTCAACAAAGTAAATCAGGAAGTAACAGTATTGCGCCTCCAGTTATGTAAATAGAGATTTTCTGAACGACACACTAAACTTACTATACTGGGTTCTTCTTCTTTGTCGATTCACTCTTGGCAGAGTGGTCGTGGTCACGTTGAGACGTCCACATCGGTGGTAGAGGCGGACACAGCTTTCCGCACGATCTCCCGCCATCTCTTCCTGTTACTAGACTGTCTGGCGCAGTCTGATACGCGAATTCCTACAGCAGATTTCACTTGGTCGGTCCAGCGCATTGGTGACCTGCCGCGCGATCTGATTCCTTCCACCTTTCCTTGTACTACTAGCCGCTCAATACTGGGTTATATAAAACTTAATCGATATAAATGATTTTAAATGACGAAATAATGGTAGTGATTTAATCTTGATCAAATAAATTCTATAAGCTTTACTCAGCATAAACGAACTTTGCTCCATGGTAGAGATAGATAGTATGTAATTTAAGTTTAAAGTTTTTTCCGTATCTTTAGAAACAAAAATGTTTAAATGTATTAATAAGTATTTCAGTTCAGATTTGAAGCGATAACAGATATTATAAAACATATTGAGCATGGATATGATATAAGAAAATATTAATTAAATGTTTTAATCAAGCGCGCTTAGATTATGTAAGATATATACAGATATAACTAATTGCGAAGGGTTTTTCCTATAGATTGATATTTAAAAACTAGGTCTTAATGTCTGTGTTAGACATTAACCTACATAAGGAAACCAGTAGCGAACACAGCATTCCATAATGATTGCGTTGACAAGAATTAATCTAATTGTACTTAACTATGTTAAACATTGCGATCAACTATAGACGGTTTTGTATTCATTCATATAATTGTGTTATTTAATTAGGTCTCTATATAATATGCCTGACTCATGCTCGATTTAATAATGTTGGTTATTTTATTATAATGAATAACTGTTTGCATTTCGGTAACACAAAACAGGATGTTTTTGTACTTATTATAATGAAAATGTTTATTCAATTTCATATCAATTAAATTTGCAGTTTTCCGAGTTAACCAACAATTCGAATTCAACAAGTAACTTTTAAAGCAGTGAAATAAAAATATTTTAACAATATCTATGCATTTTGTATTAAGAAACTTAAATAAATCAAAATATATTATTTAACAATTTGAATCCAATAATATATCTACGTAGTACAACGTATCTAATCTCAAGATGTGATCTTAACTCCCTACACATTATTTTCAACCATTTTACGCGCCACAACAAGAAATGAATGAATTTATGTTATCTGTGTAAATAGATACAGAAGATATGAGTACGTCCGTGTTCTTCTACGTCTGTTCGCTTGAGTCGGTGAAAGTTGCCGTTGACGCACTTTTGTTCACAAACCAGTACTAGCTCATGTAGATCGATTTAATCAACGACTAGTACCTAGTAAGAGCTTTGAACGAGCTGCATGTTATTGTTTTCCGAAGAAAGCTTATTTCATGAAGTTATTTTCGCGAAAACAGTAGACTAGAGAGCTTTGCAACCCTCTATATTAACTTTTTACATTGTTCGGACACAAAGGATGAACATAAGGCAAAGTCAAAAATCATAGTTTGAGGAGTCCATGTATTAATAAAATAAGTCAAAATGGTCATATATTATATGAATTGCGGTCGATTGGTGACCTCTAGTCTATTAGCTAATAATAGCTGAAATTAATGCTTTAATTAACATTCTAACATGTTAAAAAGTGTATTGCAATCTTATAAATAATGGTGAAATCTATTTAAGCGGGAAAATGTCAAAGTGGGTTTCATTTCCCTCGATTCTTCGATGACAACAATGCTATTGTTTACTAAGTGCACGTGTTAGGTTTTTATGTAGTAAGAGAAATCAGCGGCCATGCCCCTTAACCGGATATATTCCGGGGTTGCATGCGGGCATCGTCACTTCTCCTTATTGTCATATTAAGATAATAAATTAATCTAAATTGTGTGTAGCCGTTATTTGTTCACATTACTTTTTATCTCGGTATAAAATCGAAAGTGCATTGAGCAGGAAATGTTTTAGTCATATAATTTCGATAATCGGTTATAGTAACATTATGGTATTTTATTCTAATAAGTTACTTTTAGTAAAAAGTTCGTCCATTTTATTAATTTCATCATTAACTATCTTAAAATATTCCTCTTCTGCAGATTTCAGCAATTCTTCTTCATCGATACTTTCTTCATGATCTACATGTGCAATATCCTCCCCACGATTTTTCAAGCGGATTTCTTTGACACGATTATCTAAAATATGTTCACGTCTCGTTTCACGATCGTAGATTTGGTGAACTAATTGTTTATCTTGACTGCCTGGGATAGTCATATTTTCAGAAAGATGTAAAATATATATAGATCCATGGTTGTCACCTACAGCAATTGACTCTCCTTCGGGATGTGCTATCACACGCGTGAGCCCGTATTTGGACACTTGTAAAGTTGCAACTGGCTCCCGTTGCTTTCTAAGTATATCCCAATAATAGAAGGTACCACCTTCACACACTGACATATAACAGGAATATCGCAAAGGAGCCCAAGCCACATCAGTTACCTGGTAACGATATGGGCGAGTCACTATAATAGGTGCCGTGCGTACTTCTTCACTCCAAATACGGACACTCCAATCTCCACAAGTTATAAACATTCGTAATGTACAAGGACTTCGATGTACTGCTCGCACAGGTCCAGTGTGAGCATACCAATAGGATGTTAAAATTTCAGAATGGCTCCTTCCCATGCGATTTGCATTAATAACCAATCCAGATTCAGTTCCACTTAAAAATTTTGTCGGTAAACCTTTATCGAATTCGAGACAGCTAATACCTTCTGCATTACTAAAGCTAGGTTCGACATTATAACCGTGACGAACAGACATGTACAGTTGATCGATTGGTTTTGAAATGTTTCTTATATCCCACCATAAGCATTGGCCATCGGGCGACCCGGAAAAAAATTCCGTATTAGTACGTGAATGTCCATAAAGTAGGCCAGTTACAGGTCCACGGTGAGAGTTATAAACTGAACTACTGGATACAGCGTTTTGGCCTTCTCTTATATCAAAAATATTAACGGTTCCAGAGTTAAGACCGGCTAACAAAATTTCAGGAGAAATGGGTGAACACGCTAAGCGCAGGCAACTATTTTCAGGAATAAATTCATATAATGGTTCAGTTTGTTTGTTTATATCCCACATGTAACAAACTGTTGATGTTTTTGAATCTTGCTCGGAACCGTATCCTAGATAGCTGTACGATGCAACGAGCCGCGATTGTTTTTCATTTGTCCACACAGTGCAAGATGCCGGGCGTTCAAAGGGATCTCTAAATATGTTTGCAATTTGTACTTTATATGTTTCGACGGGGGCTTGTTGGTACATATTAGCAAAATATGTTTGGTACATGTCAATTGCGTTATTTTGATCAATACAATGTTCTATATGAGGCCTTAAATTAAATATCGCATTAACATAGCCATCCTCGTGTTGAACGCGGCGCCGGTGACGAGCCAGATGATCTTCATTATATAGATGGACATCACGGGGCCAACCACCTTCACTATGATTTATGCCTTGCTCGTGCATTACCAATTGTTTTGTGTTTGCATCGTGTTCAGATTGCGGCATTGTTGCTTGTATTGTGCGGTGCACGGGATTGCGAAGTATATACTGTTTCTGTTCTTCTACATTAGGGTTTATGGAGTCTAATAAGTGTGCAGGTACGTCTTGGAACAATGGCTGCCTGCCGAAGTTTTTACGGAGTTTTGTGTACTCGTAGGTTGATTTCGTGTATCTTTTCATTTTGCAATTAAATACAATGCTGCTGAGAAATATTTTCTCTTATACGGTGCGTGTTTTATTGACAATTGAATTATTGTATTTAAAAACACGGAGGCCATGATATGTTGACGTAATGTAACGTATATACTCGCAGGTGTTTTTGTCCATTAATTTACTGCCTATTGTAGAGTATAGAACGAGAAATTATGTAATTATAAAGTAGATCACTGAGTTACGTACTCAATGTAACATCTACTAATTTTGTAAATGGTTTCCTAAGATTAGAAGTTCCGTAAAATACGGGTTTATATAATCTGCGCATACTTATGATAACAAACATGAAATTTAAAAATTCTGTAACCGTTTTTATGTTCTTTTTATTCCAGGAAATGTCGCAATAATTGTATACTTAGGTTGTTATGTGGCTTGAATTATTATGCATTGAGAAATCTTATTACGAATATATTAGCATACGCGCCAATGAGGTTTCGAAAGGTTTATTTTTCCATAGACATAATATAAATAAGTTATGTATTTCCATAGACATAATAAATAAAATGTGTAAGGATAATGCTGTCATGATTAAGGTATGTGGGTTGGTTAAATTATATTATAATTAGGTAGGTATTTAAGTTGAAGTAAAGGTAGAGTCAGTAGAGTCATTATATATTATTGCGTATTCTTTGCAGTTATTCACTAAAAAATAAAAACATACAATAGCGATCACAGTCACTATTGTATTTTTAACCGACTTCAAAAAAAGGAGGAGGTTCCCATACGGCCGGTATATATTATTTTCTTCATAACATAAAAGTTTTTTCAGTTTCTTATACATATGACGGTTATTTTTATTAATTGAATAATTGACTTTTAGTAATATTATATTAAAAAACATTCAGATATAAACTACAAAGAAATACATACAAGTAACTTACTTTAGAAATGTAAACGCAATCCAATTCACTTAAAACACAATAATATTCACATATTCAACAAGCTTTTTTCAAGCACATCACGTCACGAAAATCTAAAACTCTCAAAATATTTTCGTACAAAACTCCAACTTGAAAAAGCGTTGCGCGTGCGCAGAGCGGCGCAACCACAACCGTTTCATCGGAGACTGGCGCGTGACTGGCAGTGAGTAGTAAGCTAGTAACAGCTTAGGTTATCGGTGGAACAGAGTACTTAGGGACTGGTTTGTTCGCTCCTCATCTCATGTGCTGGCCCATGATTACGCTACTTTTCTATGACGGTCGTGCTTGTTTCCATTTCGAACGATGCCCGTCTAAGGCATAGTTCCTGTTCGTTACAAAATGTTGCAGGAATTTCGCACGATAAAGGTATAGGCAGTGCGGTTTATGTGGGGCAGCGGTAATGACTTGCGTACGTCAATCACAGCGAAACTGTTGTCGACTGTCGTGTACGCTAACAGGAATATGAATTACGTTCTTGGAAGACCACGATTGCTGAAATGCAACAATAGGCGTTCCTTATCGGAAACTAAAAACAATGGCTGCTTAGTGCTCTCCTTACGTACTGTTAATGTGCTGATTGTTATTTAAATATAACGGTCCATATGTTACTGTGTACTTTAATGTAAAAGAAACATGTGTCCCGCAATCGTTATCGATAATTTCATAAACATCTGTTCCAAAAGAGTTCCAAGTTGATGTTATGTTGATGATATATAAACTGCAAGTTTTTACTGAGATTTGTACGGTAACTTGGTCCTTCACCATATGATTCTGGTATTTACTAGTGCCATTCTCTATTCATATTAAATCTTCATTATTCTTATTTAAATTTATTATACTCTGTTATTTGTAAAATAATTTACAATGTCTGTACTCGTATAGTTTTCAAAATCCCTCCTTCTGAATAGCCCTCGCGATCCATTATGTTTTTAGAGAATCGAGAATCTTAGTCGTTTTTTGGGAAAGTCGGTTAAATATCTAATAATGTAGTATACTTACTACACTTAATGTTATTACAGAGCTCATTTTGTGTGACCTTTAATACAAATGTTTATGTAGGTATAGTTTAATTTCTTCATAATCTCACTACTTACTTTCTAATTAAGCATGTTATATTATTGCATAAAGGTTATTTATAAAGAGGTTAATTAAAAATGCCAGCGTTTAATTGTGGTCAAGAGTTAACTAGTGTAATTGGTCGTTAGACGGTCGGCAGATCAAGTGACCTGCTGACGGTCAAATATTATAAAAATTGGCGCAATAGGAAACTGTGTGTATGAAAAAGAATTAACAAAAACCTTTTTTGTAAGCTTTTTTGTATTCGTCAATACGACAAAATGAAAGGTTTACTTATTACATATAATATACATACTATGTGTACCTATTTATTTACAAATGAAATGCTTCTGTTTTTTAAAAGTAGGTAAACTTGATATAGCTATTTCGAAAGTAGAGCATTTTTAATGGATTTTTGTCTTTTTATTGATGTAAATCTTTTTATTCTGTAAAGCATAATATTTAATACTTATGCAGTATTTAATACCTACTCAGAACTTAATACAAATTATAAATCAAAAATAAATTATTGAACGCAAATAACAGTGAGGCATCGTTGTAAAAATGAGTCATTTTTCATGACGAAATGGTTAGATAATTAAGTTTTTCGAAATAACAAATTTGCAAATTGGAACGTTACAAAACGAATTAAGCTTTAATCTTATAATTTTAATAACATTTAATTAAAACTTCTCTTTATTATTGAAGCCTGAAGAATATAGTTTATGCAATTTTGCCATTAACTAGATATTTCAATGTAATACAATATACATATAAAATAATAATCGTCAATACATACTATGTATTTGATTTGTATACTTGTAGTTATCCTAATTCCTAAGTAATGAAACGGCTGATTGGACTAGTAGCTGCAGTTCACTTATTCAATAGAATATTTTTAATTCATAAACATTGGGTAGTAATGAAGGTCTGAATAACAGCAGCTTTAATAAATTATACTATATGCGAGATCAAATTTAAGGATTTAAAATTTGATTTAAAATATTGTTAAAAGTTTATTAATAAATTTTTACTGCATATCTATTAACTCTCTTTAAATTGTAATTAAATTTTAATAACGGAAAATTATCGTTCGTTCGATTTATTGTAAAGATAAAACCTTCGGTCTATAAAAAATTGACAAAAATATTATTACCTAGGTATAATTTCCGGTGTATAAATCGATTGACATAAAAATTTAATAAACACTACCAATGAAAGATATGATAACAAGGCTGGTTGTAACTCCGTTCAGACGGTCATTTTGAAGAAATGCTCGTATTCTTTGCACAATGGACAATGGAGTGTGCTTCAGAAGTAATGAAGTATAGAGCAAGCTTTGTTTATAACCGAGCTATGGCTTTGTGGAATTTAAAAATTATAAGTAAGTATAACTTTTTTAAAATATATATCATATTTAATAAAACAGTTTTAATTAGATACATAACAAATATATAAAAATTCTAGGTCTCTACCACAGAAAATACAATACTATACTAGTTGCATCTACTATACAAAAATAGTAAATTTAGAAATCGGTAAAAAAGGACCACATCACACATGTTCTAATGATGACGACTTGTTAAAAATAAGCTACTAAAATCTGTAACGTGTATGATAATAATTTAATTGTTCACATAATGTCCACGTTTTTTTTTACAAACCTGACACATGTGAAACTATAAATATAAAAATATAAATGGATTAATCATTTGATTGCTAAAATATGTGTTAAGTAATTGATTACTTTGGGAAATCTGTTGAAATTTTAAGCAAAAAGAATCATTAAAAGACCAAAAGTAATATTTTATATCATTACTAGCGGTCCGCCTCGGTTTCGCCCGTGGTACATATTTACGTTTTCCGGGATAAAATATAGCCTATACGGATTCGGAAGAATCCTTCTAAGTAATACAAACATACAAAAATACAAAGGTTTCCTCTTTATAATATTAGTATAGAATATAGATTAATAAATATTATTGCTGTAAATAAATATTCTTATTATTACGTAATGCGGGCATAAAAACATATGAGGAAAATTAAGTATACAATATATACGTAAGTATGCATATTATATACAGAAAAACAATTTTAAACACGAAATCAAACCTAGAGGAGTCAATGAAGCATTGTCAATTGACCTTGTAGTCCGTGCCACTCTTCCTAATTGGTCCTTTGTAGCCTGCATCAACCCAATCACACTACATGGCTCTCAATTTATATTTCATAGCAGGAGCTGTTATATATTGAGGCAATAAAACCTTTAACCTATTTTCTTTATCTGGCGAGGATAAAGTCATTGCGATTGGCGATATTTATCGATTTTATTGGGCATATTTTAACAACATAATGTAACTATGAACTTTTCTGAAGGTGTAATGAAGTGAACATTCTGATAATGTAATTTTTGATAAAGTATGGTACTCTACCAAAAATAAGTCAAATGTTAATGTTTTTTAATGATCTTTGATTACGTTTTTCATAAGGATAATTTTCTTTGGGTGGTTGGGTGGTTGGGTGAATTAGCAAAGGTTCTTCTTTATATTATTAGTAATTCATTTTAATTTTTATCTGTTGTTGTATTGTTGTTGTTTCTCTTGGCTTAAAACAACCATTTACATTCATCATTATATCACGGCAAGTAATTAATTCTGAACACAACCTTGCTTATGTTCGTCCACACAGTAACAAATAACTGTTATATAATATTCGTTATTATACATAGTATTATCGTGTCTTAAACAAAGACCTATGTTTTTGTTTAAAGCCTTTTGTTCAATATGAAAGGGAAAGTTGTATGGAGAAAAGTAGATCGTGTTACGAGTTGAGCAGAAAATGAAACACTTATGTTGTTCCTATTTTATTTGTACATGGATTATGTAATAAAAGTATGTTGTGATAAATTGCTGTAGCAATAAAATGGTTTATAGTCATTAGTGGGAGAATACGTTTTGTAAATAATGGACTATAGCGGTAAATTAGAGGAGTAAAATGAGAGTGAACGTGTTGATAAATGTTTGTTTATTTATTTTCTTAGCTATTTAGACATGTAAGTATTATTTTTAAAGAAAGTATAATATTATACTTTGAAGCTGGAAATCGAACATGCTCCCATGCAAATAAAGGGTAATTTACATTTTCGTCTCTACACCCTGAAATCAGATCTACTGTAATGCTAAATAGGTATCACATTTAAATTACACTTTATTAACATGTTATTATGTTATTACTAATAGACTACAGGCCCATGTTGAAAAAATTATGGGTCATTTGACCCACCACCTGACCTATCTAGAATGATATAAGAGCATAAAATAATAAGATTCAGCACTATGACGACACTCGTAAGCTGTCCACCTGAGTGCAGATGAGAATTCGAAAGTTCAGGTAGAGATTTTCTCCTCTTGTCTCCATGATTTTTGTACGGCGTTGCGGAATAATGGCTTAAAAGCAGAATAGAAAAATTTGGAAAATCCAAAAGTGCACGCCTCATAATTTTTTTTAATAAATATTTATTAATTATTATTTTTGTTTATTTAATAACAATTAAACCACATCGAATCAGACCCTGAAAAATGAAAGGGTTCTATTCCTGAGCATACTCAAGCGTAAGAGACAAAAAAAGACTCGATTAGTAAAGTATTTCAGTCGCTATCGTGTTAACAAGAAAAAGGATCCGCACATACAGACACACGGACGTCCAAGACAGAACTTTTTAAAACTGTTTTTTAACTAGTTTAAATAACAAAAATGACATCAAAAATATCATGAACGTTAAAAATAGTGTTTTTTCTTAATATGTGTGTGTATGTATTATCTTACAAGTGCAATGTATGATACATAAAGACATTTTAAGTTTGAAAAATCAGATGTTTTGCGCGAAGTGACAGTAGTACCCACCTCAACGCTTCGCTTATGAGGCGTGCAATAGTATGACATAGATGCCGTACAAAAATGGTGGTCCACAAAGTCGGAATTTATTTTTATTTTTCGACAGTTGCCGGGGTAAATTTGGTCATTTGATTTTGTACGGCATCTGTGTCATACTATTTCTATACTACTTTTAATCAATTATTCCGCAACGCCGTACAAAAATCATGGAGACAAGGGGAGAAAATCTCTACCTGAACTTTCGAATTCTCATCTGCACTCAGGTGGACAGCTTACAAGTGACGTCATAGTGCTGAATCTTATTATTTTATGCTCTTATATCGTTCTAGATAGGTCACCTGGTGGGTCAAATGACCCATAATTTTTTCAACACGGGCCCGTAGTCTATAAGTAGATACTTCTTCGTCTATTATTGTCAAATCTTAGGTATACGCAAGAAACTGTATGTTTTGTTATAATCATTGTAACACATTATTCATATATTTATTAAGTGTATTTTTTCCTGAATGTAAGAGACGTAAATTAAAAGAAAAATAACATAGTTAATTTTATGCTTAATTAAACGTTGAGTACTTCGCGTACAAAGGTTTGAACAAAAGCATGAGTTTGTTCTAAACGTTGCAATCATTTTTCAAGTTCATAAAAGCCTTGTATTTCCGCATTATCAATATGAAAGCGTTCTATTTTAACGTCGCGTCTGTTCATTGTTCACTTTTCTGTGGTTTTCTCAGAATTAACGCTTACTACTTTCATTCCAACAAAGGGAATAAAAAGTATGAAATTTTTGTTTTTATAGAGCACATTTTCAGTTCAAAGTTACCGCTATAAATCTATGTAGAGCGTGTGCAATCAAGTATTAAAGCGTCAGATTGCATCAGCTAAATGGAGTGTAGTGGTGAATTTGGTTTTTAGAACATAAAATAGGCGTCGGGACTTAAAATAGCTCGGAAATTGTTCTCAGCATTTATAGCAACAGATTGGAACCATGTTAATTTATATTAACGCGTAGGTAATTGTATTGCGCAACTATAACTGAATATATTTGTAGGTATCTATAGTACGATAAAGTCGACTTTTAAATTGTTTGTATTGCGTTTCAAACTGGAAATGAGAAAAGTTTGTGTTTAAAAAGCAAACAGAAAACATTCATTGTTTGAAACTTTGTTTTAATTAGTTGACTGTGACGGTCTAATTAAATATTACAATTTAGAAGTCGATAGATTGTTTGAATTTAACTGTTCAAGATTTTAATCTCGACTTCAGCGATATTATTCAAGGAGCATAATACTTGTATACGTAGTATATTATTATTAGTCTGTGATAATACCTATTACTTATTGATTTGCTTGCATGCGATTTGCTTTTTTTACTTAGCTCCGAAATTTTAACTGCCACAATTCCTTTATACCTATTTGAAATAGAAAAATTGTGGTTATTTTAATAATAAATACATATATGATATATAATGACTGGCTCATTGTGTTATTCAAACTTTGTATAATGCGTGAAAACAAATAAAATGATATTGTGTATGTATGTGGAATGAAAAATAAATGATATTTTTCATATGATGAATATTTTAATATGATTATCGTATAGCTGAACCAGTTGCAAATCCACGTCAAATGTAAAATTTTATGGGAATAACTGATAAGGCAATGTGCGTTATTGAATTTCATTTCAGTGAATGTTATGTTTTCTTTTATTTTATAATCGAAGAAATTATCAAACAATTTTGAACACAGCGATTCATTTAAGTACTTACATTTACCGTTGAAGTTAACCATATACATTTTTCATATGTATATTTCGTATCTTCATCACCTCTTCATCATAATATTAAAAAATAATAATTTGGCACGCTCTCAAAATATATAACAATAGAGCGTTGTACTCTGCGATATTTTTATGTCATATTATTACTGATTTACGACTTGGTGTGTGCACTTAACCCTATAATGTATTAGCGATCCGTGAATTTTATTGTTTCCCCCGTTCCCGTACCGCTTTGTTCAAGTTTCGTTCGTATTTGTACATCCGCATCGGTGGACTTGCTGGTAGTGTGGTATAAATCTTGTGGCGAACTTTGTTAGCTGTAATATTTACCGAATATTCGGTCTTGTATGTACCAAGTTTTGAGGCTATGTATGAATGTAGATGTCAAGTTTGAAATACAGTCGTGCAGGTTTATCCAAGAGAAACCAACATTATTAATTTCGTTTTTATTTGTCTTAAATTTAATACATTTTGTACCTACTAAGTACTAAAACCATCCTCAAAATCCGTTACGTTGTTTTAAAGATCTACGTATGAGAAGGTCAGACAGAATCGACTTGTACATCTAGGTACATGTTTATACTATGTAGTGATAATATAACATGCAGTTCCATCAAGAACTAAAACTATTTATATGTATTAATAACTTTATTTTGTAAGAATAATTGCTATAAGTGAATACCTTATATTTAATAAACGAAATTAATTAGAGTTAGGTAGGTAAGAAGACTAATCTAAGATAATAATGAATTTAATTGCTTTGAAACGATTGAAATTTTATGTATTATTTCCTTATTACTGAACGAGTTCAGTTATTATTCTAGACTAACTGCTTATGGCACTATAACTTTCCGCATTCAAATTCCCACAGGTCCTTTAATTTTAACTGCAACTTAGCGAAGTTGTAGTGAATATTGGAATTTATAGAAATTAGTATAAGCATACTGTGAATTTATAATATAAAATATTTGTCCGCTGTGCTCGCAGTATCTAGATCTGAAAATCTGCAATTCACCGTTGAAAATCAAAGAATACAGATTTTCAAGTTTGACGTAATGATGTGCTTGCTATCTTTTGATTATTTTAAACCTGTAGGTACTTCAAATCAACTTTTTCTTGGTTTTATGCAGATTCAGATTTCCGAAAAAAAAATCATTCGGTCTGGTAGGACATAGAAGGCTGATCTGATCACCTATTTGTCCCTAAAGAAAATCGATCAGTGAAAGATATGTAATGCATCTGCCCCTTACCCCACTAGGGGACATGGGACTTCACTTACTTACTTATGCAGATTCCGTAGAATCAGCTAAATGCTCTTTAAATCCGTACTTCGAGTTCAAGCTACGCTGGCCTTCCAGAAGCATCCATATCCAAGCATGAGCAGAATCATTTGTTGCCGGTATCAGGCGATGTAAATCTGCCGCAAGCGAGCCTGCTCTAATTCCACGGCTAAAATATAATTGGCGACAACTGCTACAACTTGCATAAAATATAACGAAATGAATCTTTGCACAAGTTGGAACTGAATTAATGAATAGCTAGCTATTGTTAGCTTCTGCAGAGGGTTGAATTTAGCGCTTCCAGTGTCTCAAATATTTGATGATATAATTTAACAGGGAACTTTTGTGTGAACTTTATTGAAAATCTGTGCTACACACTGAATCATTATTTGTATTTGTATTTAGTTACGTTTTGTTTTAATAGACTATTATAACTTGTTTGGATATATTGCAACTGAATTAATTGGACGTGATTTATGTAAAAATGTAATATATTATATACACAACTTGTCGTGATTTACCTGGGGTTTCAAAGTTTTCCTTAACTCTACAGTAGGCGCGTGGTCTGCACGTGTAATCCAGTGATACAAAATTGCAAATTTCTAAAAATCTTATAGCTCCAGTTATTTCATCCTTCGTGTACTCTAGGTTGAATAATTGCTGAATAAAGAAATGACAGAATTTAACTGGGATGGTAGTGCAGTACTCTTATTAATAGGAAAGTATCAAGAAAATGAACCGTTGTATAACCAGCCATCGACAGCAAAACCAATTCGAAAAAAAATGTTTTGGTCGGTACCATGACTGCGTTAGAACCCGTAATTGAAACACACGAAAGGTGTGCACTTCGTGCAAAAAGTTTATATGTTCTGTCCATTTTAGATTTAATATGCTTATTTTGCTTGCAAAATACTGATTAGACTAAGTTTTTAATGTATATATTTTTTTTTGATCTCATATAATGTGAATTATGTGATATTACGACAGAAAAAAAGAGGTATTTTTTGTTGTAGTTGTTTTTTCTAATCATAAAAGATATGGTTGTATATTTTGTTGATTATTTTAAATAGAAAATATAAAGTAATAAAGATTTATAAATAAACAGACTTTTAATTTATTTGTGCACTTTTTCTTGTTTTAAAAATGGTTTACCCTTGTGGACCACGCGACTTCACACGTCACTTTTATATACGCGACTACTGTAGGGTTAAACAACCCGCGGGCGGTTTGAACTTAAAGTTTTTTTAAGAAAATTATCTGCTGATCGAAGTACTGATTTCCAAGGTTATGACTGTAGCAGGTTCATTAATAAGCGTTAAAGTGTAAAGCTAAAGCAGTTAGCATCCAGCAATTTGGTAAGTGGACCGCACCGGGAGCAAGATTATCAACGACCATTGGAGCGTGGGATTGTTTTCGTACTTTGCGATGGAATGTGAAATTGTAGCCGGGTGCAGTAATTTACAGATGTACTTTAATGTGATATTGTTTAAGCGATTCCTTGTTGAAAATAATTTTCACATAGTTTTATCTTATTCTTATACGTTCAGGTGTGCGCTTATATCAATAAAGCTGCTGTGACAGTTTATTTACATAAGGAACTGATAATAAAAAAATTTGACGTCCATTTTGTATTCAAATTCATAACTAATTTCGCAAAAAAAATGTTTTGATTTTCCTGTTATCGTTCATAAATGTTTAAAGGGAAAATTATTTTTGCTTTACGAATAAATAATTAATAAAAAAAAAATTATAGGTAGTTGATTGTAGGCTTTCATAAGTAAAAATCATTTACGAAATTGTGACTCATTTTGTTAACGGAAATAAAAGAAGAAATAAATTGAGTTCATTTGAAAAGAGAATAATTTATTTCAAGTTTCGTTTATTTAATAATTTTCTATTGATTTCAGCAATGATAAATAGAATTTACAGGTGAAGTTTTGTGAAGGTTCATTGAATAGAATTTATTTACCTTTACAGGGTTGGTCCGTCGCTGGAAAATAAAGGATGCGAAAATTTGTCGAGTCGCGGTCATAAATATGCGAAAGTGACAGCGGGGTCCGCCATTTTCCTGTTGACAAAATCACACCCGCAATACATTGGGACTTGTCCAAAGTTTTTGTTGTTTATGACATCCAGAATTACTTAGGTGTGCCTGGCGTTTTAATCTTATGCCTATTCAATTAACAATGTGTGAAAAATGGTCATGGCTTTGACACTTTGGACAATGAAAAGGTGAATTTAATTTGAAGTTTGGTAGTGTATATTTATTTTTATAGATTATGAAGATTTTTAAATGAAGAATGAAGAAACTAAAAACTTCTACACTCTATTACAATTAAAAGTGTACAACTTATGTACCTACACATACAAGTATAAGGTTGCCGATCATTTAAATATTGTCAAAGGAATATTTGTGAATATTTTTTTTATTTATTTAAGTACGCCTTTTATAAAAGGAAATTGTGAAAATAAAATTATTACCATATCTAAACATTTCTGTACAAATAATACAATGGAATATTTAACAAAAATGTCATTACTCTTGACATCGATAGCGTCCATTTAAGTGATGGCATCGAGCACGTCGTGAAAAGAAAATAATCTTGATGAAATGTCTTGCAATAAAGAAACGTCTTGGTTCTTGTCGCAATAAGATGGAATGTTTTGACGAAAAGTGGAAAACTTTATTTTGTTCCCGTGTCTCGCTGTATTATCGCATTTGCTTACATTATTCGAGTCAAGTGCCCCATTTTTAAAGTTGTTCAGAAAATTTAATAAACATGAAAAGAAAATTACAGAGAAATATGTACGGAGATTTTTAGGCATAACAAAATACTAAGGGATTATAAATTATACATAATAGCATGAGTTTTTATAAACAACATTACTATTTCAAACAATGTAGAGCTTTTTAAAATTTCAAATAATGTCGCCCCAAAGTCAAAGCCAAAACAAAACATCTTTACTTCATATAGAAAATAATTACAGTTGCACGTGACCCAAATTTCATTAATGTTATAAATTAATGTGCAAATGAGATTTGAATTCGCGCAAAATTAATTGTTGTGGAACATTATCAATAATTAAGGATCTTTTAACCTACTATGTTTTAATTATTTTCGCTGTATCTTTTACGTCCCTAGATAAAATAATTCATTTTATTGTTACTTCTGATCAAAACTTATCTCTTCATTTCAATCTTTCATTTTCAGTGTTCATAATATTAGGTAGGTATAATATTATTTGGTGTTGAGTTAAGAAGTGTCGTATATTTTGTTCAGGCTATTGCTGATTAAGGCTTAGTTCCGATAAAAACTGTAATAAATTATATTGGCACAGATACAAGATCCGTAGTAAATCTGACGGCATAGTTGTTTGAGTACCTACGGGGAGGCATTGTATCTTGTGTCGTTCATTCGGCATCTCTCCAAGCACGTATACAATTTACTTAACCGCGGACTACGGTCCTTCCTAATCGTGATTCGAATATATTTCTTAATTTAAAGTGAGTCATTGTTGTATAACTGTTTTTAAAGGTTACGGTATTGAGTGATTTTGGAATTGAAAAACTATGTTTGGTCTTATAATGTATTCGAGAAATGTAAAGAGGAGTAGAGTCAAATATATTGACGATCTCTATGTCCGACTTCAACATCTATATTAAATATCGTAAAACTTCAGCATGTTCAAATTAATAATTATTACAATTTTGCACTGCCCATTCATAGAAGAAGCTATAGAAGTAACACCACACTAGGAGCGGATCATAAATAAAAAAATATTGCACGTTACGCGAAAAGACCGACACCCACGCGAATGAATGCCCGGTCACAGATAATAAAATATTTTTACTGTAACTGTACTAACTTAATATCACTCTTTATCGAAATCGAACCAATATCTACATGAATTTTATTAATGTTTTTCAATTATAAACACTCTATTTGTGCAACATTTTTATAAACACACAAAGATATACGAACAAAAATTTATCTAGTTCACTAGTAGAATAGTCAATATTGTTGGCGTTGGGAACATAATACTGATTTTTACAATGTGTGCAGCATAGTTAGATTTTTCAGTTTCGACGTCATTAAAACGTAAAATAATGCATAGAAATGCGCATAAATTAGACGCGAAATGAATCAAAAACGAAAAGTGCATCTAACATAATAACACATTTCAAATGAGTTCAAACTTCAAACATGCTTAGGTATATAACCATTAAGGTATATAATACGATAGTTAAAAGACAGCGAAAGGCTTTTAATTTATAACAGCCCTGAAATAACTAGGTTGATCGTATTACGACGGATACTGTATAAGTACTGTAGTATTGGATAAAATAAAACAGTTTTGTATGGTACCTTTATCATATAACCTTTTTTAAATGTATTTATATGTAGTATAATATCTAAGCAAAAAGTCCCCCGCTAGGAATTCATTATCTAGCATGAATCTCATAAATATTCTTCTTAGTTTTTTACTTATCATTATCATATTTTCCAACTAGAAAAGGACATAATATGCATGATATACCTACATATAATAAAAAAACATATCTACGCAGATCTTATACAATTGTGTGCAGCTATTTTTCAATAATGTCCTAATAGCATTTATAAGAGACAATCTAATATACAAATACTTGACAAGGGCGGGCGGCGACGCGACGGGAGCTATGCTAACGAACTGCCATTATAATTTGCCCCTGTGTCACTGTGTGAAGGTTTAGCACTCTCGACCGAGTTATGGCAGGGGTTGTTTTAGAAAATCATGTGTTTCGGGAAAATCTGTCAGTACGAACGCGCGCGGCCGCGTGATTACACGTATTTCCACGACAGGCGCCGGTTGCTATGGAAACGAATTTCCGTCTCCCGCTAAAAATGTTTATTGAATGAACACACAATACTGTTTACATATTTTTTCGATATTGATTAGACTGAAAAATAACATTTTGTTTAGCAAACTGTGAGAGCGGTGTTGTTTTTAATAGTAGAGTGTTGATGGATTACTATGTATTTCTGATATTTGGAATGACTATATTAAGTAAGTATTGTAATTTGTATGCATAGCATAGCTTTGATATATATATAAACTACATCTTAATTTAGAAATTAGAGTTTTATCGTTGATAGAGTTTTGTAAATATTGAGATTAATATTACCTACATTCCATTGAGTATTTGCAAAAAAACTCTACCTACTATTTAGTATTTTTTTTGTTTCTTATAATTTGATTGTTAGCGTCACTTTTAAAGTACATAAGTAAACCAACCGATTCGCAAAGTATATTTGCGTAGCGAACTCTGAGTATTGATGGAAATTTCAGGTATCGAAGTGTTTTACCTCATACCTGGGAACCTTTTTCGTTTAAATAAATAATGGGATATATACAAGATTTTAAACTGAACTGAATTTTGGTTCATTTAACATTGTAAATCAATAACAACGATGTAATAATGTTTAAAGATGAATTTCAAATTAATTTATACATACCTCTGAACTATTGAACTTCTGTGTAATCTGACAATACTGTCTGTAAACTTAATTGTAATTTGTTTCCAAATAATTATAATTGAACTGAATATTATATTACACAAGGTCTCTTTAAAATGTCTCTATAAACAAATTTTAGTTATATTAAATTTCTACATAGAGACATCTTTTGCAACTAAAAAATTTCAGCTATGAAATTTCATTTTACGTTGTTCCCGTATAGCGGTATATGAGCACTATAATTATAGTGATAAATATATTTGAGCGTGGATTCTATTATACGGTAAAATCTTACCGTCTACCGTACCGCAAACGCCAGGTAATAGTTTGGATTAAGGTCGTATTATCATTATTATATTAGTATTTGAATTATTTTAGTGATACTGAATAAATTTTCGTCTTAGATATCTACATGATAAAGGTGAATTTTCATATAAATATTATTCAATACAAATACATTATATAGACGAATACTAATACATATGTATGTTTGTACAAAAGGGTTGAAGTGCTTCTCGGAAGGTACATAAATATAAACTTTGGAAAATAAAAATAAAGATCAATTTATTTTTATTGTAATTCGGTATTTTTATTTCAATTTCACCGCTGCCCAAATCAAGCCGCAGGCGTAAATCGGCTGCGCTGACCCACGGCCATAAAAAATATGAAGAATATTAAATTTTGGTTTAATAATTTTGAATTTTTATACTTACCCTTGTTTTTTTTTCTAAAGGCGCTGAATATGGTTTAAGGTTAAAGAAGCACCTAATTTTCATAGATTTTTTTTGGAATTTATGTGATAAACTATATACCTATTTATACTCATTTAACTATAAATCTAAATTCAAAAGTGTATTTTGAGTTGAAAATAATTTTCATGATTTATTAAACTGGATTAAGGCGTCTTTTTGATGAGATCGCTTTAATCGGGATAAATTTAATTTCTGGTAAATATATTAGAGACTCTTAGAGAAAATCTTCATCTTTATATATAAATCTCATTTAAGTACCGATGAATCAAATGAAAATCGAAAAGGGAAAATGAGAATTAATCATTATAATATTACATTTGGCTAAGTCTATACTTTTATTAAAAATATTAACTAATTTAAAACTGTTCTTCATTAGTCGTTTAGTAATACGTACTCTTCTGTGCTTTACAAAATATTAGCCTTACATCTATCGTAGTTAAAACTTTAAAGAAAATCTATGAAGCGCATCCCAGAGAAATTTGTCTCGCATAAAAGCGGGCAAGAAAAATATCTGACAGATTAGCTATTTAAAATATCGTGGACACTTTTTTAAGAGCGTAATTAGCGTACCGTCTAGGGTATACTAAGAAATTCTGCAGCAATAAAGTGGATTTACTGGATAATCTCGCTTGAGTTGACACTGAATTTTCACCGAGACTAACTGTAAAAGACGCCGAGACGACTCGAATTCCTCTGCAAGTTTGCAAATTTCCGCTGGTCGGCTCTCATTAGCACGAAACTTACCTGAGTTCCGCCGTACCGCCGGATGTGGAACGCTCAAAGTTACGTACAACTGCGCTCTTAAATGTCAATATGAGAGCTTTAAACTAATTGAAATTTGTGTATGAATGCAGTTACTTGGTGCGCTTACGTGACATGCTTGTAGAACTTCTCATCGATACGAGATGATATCTCGAATGAATAAATTAAATGAATGATAAATTGTTGGAACGTAATAAACGTTTCTAATAGATTATATAAAATCTTCAGAGAGAATTGTAAGTATTGTCATCTTAGAAAAATAATCTTCAAATGGCAAATACTGTCCGCTGTCTGATTTCAAGGAAAATTGATGAGCTTTGCTGTACTGTATTTCTTTTCAAGATAATAAATACCACATATTATTTATAAATGTACTCAATATTCTAGAGTTGCGACATTTTAATATGTTGTGGTGGCACTAGTTTTAAAATATAACGTACCTACTACGTCGGCTAAATTTTAACCTAACCCCTTCATTTGTTTCGAAAATAATTAAAATTAAAATATTGTGTTTCAAATTTTGATAACAATGCTACGATAATTATCGATGTACTTGAAACATGAATAACGAACCCAACAATCAAATTCTTTCGGCAAATAAGATATAAAAAGATTTCAGTTAAAATTATTATAATGAAACGTCGTCTAAGGCTCAATCAGTATTCAGACAAAAAACAATTAAGTTGAAGAAATTAACAACCTTAAATCTCTTCCTGTAAAATTATCTTCATGAAGCAAAATGAGTTTTCATTTACATAAACGAGTTAGCATAATTCGTAAATTTACTTTTACCTTTTTTGTCCGCATTTAATAAAAAAATCTAAATTGTTGGCATTTACGACATTTTCACAAGTTAATATACTTGTGTTATTCTATAAAATAGAGCTATGCTTCGATACTGATGGTTATTATAATATTATGTATTGTTTATTGTATGCCTACATTAAACGAATCAAGAAAGGTTAAACTTAAAAGAAATGAAAATAACTTTTGTGCGTTATTCAGTTTATTACGTTAATTTTGACATAAGTACAATGTACATATTATTATCACATGACATAGTATTTTATAAAGAGTATTTTTTCATTTTCTTTTGAATTATAATCTTATTCCCTTAATCCAATACCTTATTTTAGCTGTACGTGTAAGATTTAAGAAGTTTGTCAAGGGCGGACGTAACACGCAATTAGAGAGGGCTCTACCCAACAACATTTACATTTTAATTCAAATTTCACCAATCCAGATGAAATTTGAGATAAATTGAGTCCCGTATTTAGTGTAACGATTTGAAACCCTGCGTGCTTTGCAGTTTTCCGATAATGGTTTGTTGTTGATTGTTGTATATTATCTGTGGTTGTTTGTCTATTAAAAGATAAAATATTATGAGGATTATTCTATTTCCTAACAATAAATATTTATTGTATATAGTTGGATATTGAAGTGACAATAAATCCAAATAAAATTACTTGCCAAAGTTCTTTATAATTTTTGGAATCATTCACATTATAATTTATAATAGTTGGTCTCAAAGAAATTAAACAATAAAATGCATTACTTAAAGTTTTCGATTACGATATTATTCAAAAACTATTAATGAAAACATGGTAGTTTATGTTGTACGTATATTTGATAAAAAACAGTCATTTAAAAATCCAATTTTATTACCGTCACTTTTATCATGGATTATAGTTATGTCATGTACAGGCCATTTGCATTGTACTGTTGAATAAGAAACAATGTACAATAAAATATATGCAGGTACATGATTGTAACGAAATAATATAAAATGGGGAAACTCTCTCGCTTTGTCACTGAACAATTTTATCCACTTTGTATCGGAATTTAAACAAAGAGGCTTCCGTGCAGTGCACAGTCAAAGCACAGCACTTTCATGCTTTAATACATCCTCTATCAATATCGACATGCAAAATAACAATTCGTTCGTAAAAAAGGAAATAATGAAATGCTGGGAAAAATGTACGGATCGAAAGAGAAGAATTCTCTTCGTGGAAAAACAAGAGGATGTAATTGAAATAGTTTCTCGTTTGATAGCCCGTGCCAGCTCGTTGTGATCTAGAATCTGGATCAGTACAGCTTTGTTTGATTGCTCCGGCTTTTATTAATGTTTTGGACCTCGTGCGACATTTGTTCTCTGCTCGAATTCGTTTTGTACTGCACTAAAAGTCTATTCGTAATGTAGATGAAAAACTCCACTTGAAAACGAATAAATACAACCGTCCATATTTTGTTTTACATTTAGGGTTAAGTTTATGAATACTTCAAAATTAAAATCAAGTGAAGTACGGAGTTTTAAATTGAAACGTTCTGTATTCATAGATCATCAGCCATTTCGAAACGTAAAGCCGAAATGCATTTAAATAGAAACAATTTGTGGCGAAAACATAAAAAGGGAGTATGAAAGCACAGTCATCGGGGGGTTGTGATCCCTTCGAGAATATTAAGTTTGCCCATTAGCGATCCCGGTAATTCGAAAGCATTTAGAGCGTTTGGCGCGCCGAATTTATTACTTAAGATGCCTTTGACCCCGGGATATTGTATCAACATTACTATAATGGATATTATATTATACGGATTTATATTATAGTATCGTCAAACCAAGCATTAATGACGAATATTCAATTAATTTATTGCGTTTTATGAATCATAAAGTAGTTATTATTTTAATTAACCATACCACAATCTTACTATGTTATTTCCTAGATTTTGAATGTAAGTTAGAACCATAATAATATAAAGAATTTAAGTTTTATACAACTAAAAAAAATATTAGGCGAAAGTTTTCTCTTATTCGTTTGACGAAGATGAAGAGGGGACGACGAACTAGAGTACCTTTATTACTCTTTGAAGTTCTTAGTAAAAAACCTAATAGATGCTGGTTTGATGCTTCAATGTGTTTTTACATTTCAGTGTATTTAACACTGAACGTTCGTTATTATATTTTTTGTATACTAGGTACCTACCCCATATCAACCACATTAGGTAATTTTTATAATTTTTATTGAAAAA
Source organism: Colias philodice (assembly GCF_061535455.1). Lineage (NCBI taxonomy): Eukaryota > Metazoa > Arthropoda > Insecta > Lepidoptera > Pieridae > Colias > Colias philodice. The sequence continues at coordinate 6,024,231 of NC_143093.1, forward strand.
CTACATTCTGAATTGAATTTTGGATTTAAGTAGCTACAAAATATAGAATACCTGTGGAATAATCAAAAAAATATTTTTTAATATTTCGTCATTATAAAAATGTTTAAAAAAGGTACCAGGATAACATAAATTGTTAATCTCTACTTATCTCTACTTAAACAAATAAAATGATATAACAGTCACAATAAATCATACCGTGGGTACGAGAGTATGTAGCGGATATTTATTTCTTATGGGGTAAATCCAGAGGGGTTTACAAAGGGAAAATCGGAACTAACAAGCACACCTAATGATCAAGGGATCTGCTGCCCAGCGAATTGTCGAAAAGCAAACTTACATATGTTTTTGATTTCTTTTGTTATAGGCATCTATATTTTTAAGTGAGTATAATTTGATTATGAAAGTTATTGCCTTTTTTGTTAAGTATAATATAAATATCATTATGAATAGATATTGAAAAGTTCGTAGCCAAATAAATATATAAAACAAAAAAATATATTCATAACCTGATCGACATAGTTGATTGAATAGCAGCGATAATCCAAACTAACAACTTTACTTGTATATACCAATAAACTATAAAGAAAAGTAGCAAGTTTATAGGAAATTTCTCCAACTAGGGTTTTGGAAAATCGATAGAATGCGTCACTAGGCCGCATCGATCACAAATAGTTTACAACAAAGAGCAATTTATCTTTTTTTTTTTTTTTTTTTTTATATATTATTGGAGGGCAAACGAGCAGACGCAATGCCTGATGTTAATAGCGAAGTGCGTCGCCCATAGACGTCCACAACGTAAGTTGTGAGTGTTGCCTACCAAAGAGGGGAATGGGATGGGATAAAAACGGAACAAAGAGATGGGAGGAGCTGTCCGTGATTTAAGAGGCGGCTTGCTTTCGGCCTTTGAGAAACTGATATGTTCTTTTCTTAAAAGTCCCCAAGTCATAGTTCCTCGGGAACACAGCTGATGGTAGATTGTTCCAAAGTTTACATGTCCGTGGAAGAAAGCTACGGTTGAAACGTACTGTTGTGCTGCGCCAACCATCCAGGTGGTGAGGATGGAATAGGTTTTTGTGGCGGGATGTGCGATGGTGGAATTGAGCTGCCGGAATAAGGTCAAAAAGTTCCTCGGCGCACTCCCCGTGGTACATTCGGTAAAATATGGCAAGACTCCCTAAGTCCCTTCTTAAGGAGAGAGGGTCGAGCCTTTCGGTTAGCCTGTGGTCGTTGATAATTCGAGTTGCTCGACGTTGAATGCGGTCAAGTGGAAGAAGATGGCAGTTTGGGGCGCCAGCCCATAGATGAGAGCAGTACTCCAAGTGGGGTCGCACCTGCGCTTTATATAGCAACAGCAGGTGATTTGGCTCGAAGTACTCCCTCGATCTATTGAGCACACCCAACTTTTTAGAGGCCAGTTTTGCTTTTTCTTCCAAATGACCACGAAATTGGACGTCACTCGAAATATCAACGCCAAGGATACCGATGTAGGGCGAAATACTGAGGGTAGTGCCCTGAAAGCGAGGTGCAGTGCTAAAAGGAGACTTTTTTGCCGAAAACGCGCAGACTTGTGTTTTCTTGGGGTTGAACTTCACGAGGTTTAGTCTACCCCATTCCGAGACCTGTTCCAGGGAAGTCTCAATAGAAGACACAAGGCTCATTCGACTCTCATCTATAGTTTCCTTGAGGGATTTTGCAAGGCCGGAGTAACTCGCATCTACCGTGCTGTCATCCGCATAGCAATGTATGTTGCTGGTATGCAACATATCATTGATGTGCAGGAGGAACAGCGTAGGTGATAGCACGCAGCCTTGGGGTACACCAGCATTTATCGGCAGAATTGAGGAGCATGAACCGTCTACAACGACCTGGATGCTCCTGCCAGCGAGAAAGCTAGCGACCCATTCGCACAGTCCCCCAGGTAGTCCGTAGGATGGAAGTTTTGAGATAAGTGCCTTGTGCCAGACCCGATCGAAGGCCTTGGCAATGTCCAAACTTATAGCTAACGCCTCCCCCTTGCTCTCGACTGCTTCCGCCCATTTGTGGGTTAAGTAGATGAGGAGGTCTCCAGCAGAACGACCGTGTCGAAAGCCATATTGGCGATCGTTTAATAACTGTTTTTCCTCTAAATAACCCAGGAGCTGGCAGTTTATAATTCCTTCCATAATTTTGGAGAGTATAGAGGTTATGGCGATAGGTCTATAGTTTCCCGGATCAGTGCGATCGCCTTTTTTTGGGATCGGGTGCACCAAGGCAATCTTCCAAGAGTTCGGAAAGATACGCTTTGAATACGAGAGCCGAAACAGGCGTGTCAGAATCGGTGTAAGTTCCGGTGCGCACGTTTTCAGCACAGAAGGGGAAATGCCATCAAGCCCACTCGATTTAGAGGTGTCCAAGGAGAGGAGTGCTTTTCGTACAGCTTTTTGCGTAAATCGGATTTCCGACATCGAAGAGTTACACCTTGGGATGGAGGGGGGTGAGTAGCCTTTGTCATCCAGATTAGAGTTCGCTGCGAAAATCGAGCCCAAGAGGTCAGCCTTGTCTTTTGCAGAGTGAGCCAGAGTGTCATCTTTTCTGCGCATGGGTGGATAAGAAGACCGACTAAAGTTATTTTGGATAGCCTTAGCCAGCGACCAAAAAGCCCGGGTTCCTGATGGAAGTTTAGCAAGTTTCTGCCCAAGCCTATTAATATAACCAGCCTTCGCCATGGCTATCTCCTTTTTGTAAGCCCGGGAAGCGGAGTTGTACTGTTTTTTTAAAGTTGCAGTGCTAGGATCAGATACCGACTGCGCCTGAGCCCAAGCTTGGAATTGTTCCTGTTTGCGATGGGATGCTTTCATGCAGGAGCGGTTAAACCAGGGCTTGGTTTTGCCACCAACGGGAACTACAGAGGATGGAATGAAAAGTTCCATACCCTGCAGAACCACATCGGCAACAGAATTGGCGCAGACGTTCGGATCATCCGTCGAAAAGCAAACTCGGCCCCATGGGTAAGACGCGAAGAATGCACGCATCCCATCCCAGTCGGCTGATTTAAAATGCCAAACTCGGCGGCAGGCTGCCTGTTCTTGCCGATGGACGAGGCTGACGGGAACTTCACTGCGGATCAAGCAATGGTCGGACGATCCGAATGGTGCACCAACGGATACCTGATAGTTTCCAGGGTGAGTGGTCAGCAGCAAGTCCAGTAAAGAGGGGCTGTGTTCGTCAATGTCAGGTATACGTGTGGGTGCGGAGACCAGTTGTGTGAGACCATATGACAATGCGAAGTTATATGCTGTCCTACCTGCGTGATCGGTTACCCGAGATCCAAGCCAGTCTGAGTGGTGAGCATTAAAATCACCCAGCACAATTAGTTCACAAGATGGAAATTGCTGCAATAGCCTATCGGACATCCTCTGGACATGTTCAAAGAGTTGTTCAGTGGCGATATTTCCGCTGTGGGATCTGTAAAGGCAAGCATATATACGGGGATGATCCCTAAATTCAGTATGCAGCCAGATAATGGACAGACCCTTAGCTTCGTGTGTACAGAGACGTCGGCAGCAAATGTCGTTCCTAACATACACACAGACACCAGCGCGTGGAACGAAAGCATGTTCGAGTTTGTAGCTTGGATATGTAAGATAAGCCGTGTCTGGAGGAGAGGAAATCTGAGTTTCTGTTAGAAAGAATAATGCCGGCTTAGCTGTTTCAAGGTGGTGATGAACAGCATTTAAGTTGCTGTGAAGACCTCGGATATTGCAAAAATCCACGGACAGCGTGTATGATGATGTTTTGCGTCTAATGTTCTTACCCCTTGATGTAAGAGAGTGCGGATTTATGCCCGCCCCAGAGTACGACGGGCTGCCACAGCGCAGACGCTGTGGGAGGGATTCTCCTGCACAGTTTGTGCCGGTACCCTCCTGGGGTAAACAACCTAATAAAGCCGCTTGCATTTTTATTATAATATTAAGTTCGGATAATTTGAGGGAAAAAGGATTAGGAAAGGATTGGGTGAAAGGACGGGTATGGGAAGGGATTAAGGAAAATGAAAGGAGAGGATGGGAAGGGAATAGGAAGGGAAATGGGCCTCCGGACCCCTCACTCACCGTACGAAACGCGACAGTAAACTGTCACTATAACGCCGATATTCTGTGAGGGTGTGGTAACTTCCCCGGTGCGAGCGTGGCCCAATTTATGCAGAAGCTTGCTCGACTCCCACTACAAGATCTCTCGTTTCCAAGGTAACATTCGCTGAATTTCAAATAAAGTACCTAATTTTTTAAATTCTCAGAGCAATCGCGTTAAGATCAAGCAATAAGAATCTTTAAATGAAGTCTTTAAGCTCAACCGGACATTAGCTTTTTATTTTTATGACCTATTTTAGCGCACTCAGGAATTCTAGGAAACTGTTTCTCATTTCCTAACGTTTCATATCTACGGTCATTTGTTTTATTTCATTAAAAGTTCTATGGGGATAATAGTTAGCTTAAATACAATAAAAGGGCTAGTAAATATATAAAGAATAGAACTGTATTTTACTTATAAGAGTTGACTCTAGAAAAAAAAGAAAGCATACCATTTTAATATAGTTTTAAAATGACTAAAATGATACCTAAGTCTATTATATGAATTATCTACAACAATATTATTTAGCTAAGTTCATATTTAACGAAAGGGAAGAAAAATGAACAACGTTAATCTCTGTCTAAAGCATGGGTTTGCTAAATTAACTGTAAAAAATTTCCGGAAAATCATGAAGCTAAGCCTCTTAAACTTTTTGTAGTTATTTTTTAAGGTGAAGGTCGGGAAAAATTCGCTTTGCTTTTAAAATGTGTTTTTATATATTTTATGAATATTGTCTGGAAATAGAATCTTCATACAATTCGTATAGTTATTTTAATTCACTTTAAAGATTTGTCATTAGTTTAATGATTATGCAGCTACATATAAAGAAAACCAAATGACGCTTTCATGAAACAAATTAAATGAAAATAAGAGTGTTTCTTAAAAATAAATTTAAAAGTAGATAGAGTATTTTCGCTTTTTAGCATATCATTTTCTTTATTACAATACAATTGGCATATAGTTTAACTTATATAGGGTAAAATATGAGAATAAAGGCGTAGGTGCATGTATTGAAGAAAACGTGCGCTAGGCATTCATTAAATACAATAGGCCATATATTCATGGTATTATTGTACGGCTGTATACGGGCTGATGCCGTGTGAGCAATTAATAATAGAATACAGAGGAAGAGAGGGTTTAATTTAATTTTCTCCCTTGCATGTTTAAAAGGAGGTGATTAATATCTTGAGAGCAATGTGGTGGTTCTAAGACGTCAATGTAATCTCAGTTTGCTGTACATTAGTCACGCCTCAGGCTTTATTCTCAGTGATCCGTATCTATTTGGTGTTCCAGAGTCCAGACCAATAAAAAAGAAATTATCCATCTTACTCCGGCTTAATCCGTCGTAATGGTGGTGATTAAGCTGTGAAATATTGATTTTGTAAGATTTTTATTTGGTTTGATTAGATTACTAAAAACGGCTTGTGTAATAAACAACTAATACCTACCGTAAGGTAGACGTCGCCGTCCCATTTAATTTATTTTTACATAAAACCAAAAATTATTCTGGAATACGTTTGATCTTAACCACATTATTATGAAAGAAATAATATATTAAAATAAATAAATATTTGAGTATCCACTAGCGATAAACATTTCTGAGATAATTATATCTCGAGTAAAAATAATAAAACAATTTGCTCGATGGAATTGTTCCGAGAGCTTAATACCAAGTTTCCGCTTCATTTGAAAAATACTGTAAGGAGGAGTTAAAAGGTCTTGGGTTTATTTTCCGCTGAGTGCTCCGCAAATGCAAACCGTTTTGTTTTTTCAAAACGTCCGTCGTCGGTCGTCCGATTAGTCGCCTTGATTCATTGAAAACGTAACTTAGTAGGTATGATTAATATTTTTAATTTCAAATCTTTCTCTTTCAAACGCTTAGTTGTATTTAATTTTATGAAACTCTGTTAACCTACTTAATCAATGTGTCTTTTTTATTACTCATATACTTTTATGCGACTATATAATTTTCTTCTACATTCTACAATGAAAACAACTTTAACATTTTTATTCTTACAGTTTTCTTGTTGCACCAGCACAATAAGTATTATTTTATTTCCATTAATTTAAGGTTGATCATTTTCTACTTTCTTCTTACAATTTCTTTTGATTCTTATCAGTCAATTAACCGCAATGACCACAACGTTGTTGAGGTTGACACTAAGCTGTATACGGCCTGTGTATCTTATCTTTTATTGAAATCCCATTGCTATACAAATCAATCCAAACCAAGATGTACATTGAACAACCAGTAATCTATAAACATACATTAGCTCTCATACAATTTACTCCCAAAACAAGGAAACGAAAGTGGGACAAACACTTCCCTTTTTCGTAATAAGTATTTCTAATAGCCTGAATATTTGTGAAGTTCCAGTCCTTTGTAGTTAACAAGAAATGCAGCAGAGCTAACCGCGACAAACAACGGTGAACAATGCTCGTGCGACAAGTTTTATTTGAAAACTTCAAGTTTACACTCTGCCGCCCTTTTGCGACATACCAAAGAGTTAAAATCTATTATTCCATTTATACTCCGAACTCTGAACATATTCTTTCAAAACTGCGGGACAGGACAGCTTTGTAAGGCGGAATGTGAATACACATTGAACTATGTATTACAAAAGAAAATATACATGTTATGGTTCTTGTTTTATTGTGAGTTTTGTTAATGCATTAAAATCAAACAATTTTCTTTTTAATCTTGAAGTTCTCTTTTCAAGTAAAAACTTATGTCGCGTACTAATTTATTTTGTTACGCTTATCCGAAGAGCGATCATTGTTTTTAATATAGATTAGATCTAAATAAGTTTTTCTAGAAGAGACGTTGATGGAATTCAGTCAATCGAATTAGGAATATAAATATTATCCTATCAGGCACCGCGGCTGAAATGAAAAAAACAGAGTAAAAAAAATACTGTCAGGTTAGGTCGGTCCGCTAGCGCGCGCCGGAAAATTATTTTTCCTCGGGCGTAGTATATTTAATCCTATCCTACAGTACATACATATTATATAGCATTCATGATTCATCATTGCAATCTGTGTTACAATAATATCTTGTAGAGTTGATTTGTTCGCTTGAAACGGATGGTTTTTACTTTTTATTTAGGGTTTCTGGAAGATCTCATCAATCTAAATTGCTTAGGTATAGGTACATATAATACACTTTTCCTCGAAAATAATTATTCAAACTCAAACTCAAACATTCATTTATTCAATTAGACTACTATTTAGTAGCACTTTCGAATCGTCATTACATAGTATTTTAACATTTACCACCGATTCGGAAAGCAGTATCTATGGAGAAGAATCGGCAAGAAACTCCATAGTTGCTCTTTTAAATAATGTCAATAAATTTACATAATATGTAACTTATATCTACCTAACTACATAATATGCCAAAGAACTGTCCTGTGGTTTTTACGCGACAACCCTCCATGGGTCTTTATCGTCCATATATTCCTGAATACTGTAGTACGCTCTCTGAACTAGTACATTTTTTATGTAAGTTTTAAATTTAGTACTACTAAACTCTTTAATATTATGAGGAATTCTATTGTATAAGCGTATACCTTGACCCATAAATGAATTTTTAACTTTAGCTAATCGGAAAAATGGCATTTCAATTCTATTCTTGTTCCTTGTGCCATAATCGTGTCTATCTCCTACTCTTGTGTGTAAGTCAGAGCTTTTGTGTACATGCAAAATATTATTAAATATATACTGTGATGGTACAGTAAGGATACCAGTATTCTTAAAATGATCTCTTAGTGAGTCCCGAGCACGTAAATTATATATAGAGCGAATGGCTCTTTTCTGTAAGATAAATATAGTTTCTATATCTGCAGCCCTGCCCCACAGTAGAATTCCATAGGACATAATGCTATGAAAGTAGCTGAAATAAACCAATCTGGCCGTATCTTCATCGGTGAGATGCCTTATTTTTCGGACTGCATATGCAGCTGAACTGAGCTTACCTGCAGCGGTGTTGACATGGGCTCCCCACTGTAGTTTCTCGTCCAATGTTAACCCTAGAAATACAGTAGACTCAGTGGGATGCAATACCTCCCCGTTCAAGGTAATATCTCTGTTCAACTTTTTTACATTAGGAAGTAAAAATTCAACACAAGTGGTTTTTTTGGCATTTAATAATAAATTATTGGCAGTAAACCATTCAGATATGTGTAAAAGAGCACTGTTCACTTCGTCAACATTTGGGTCATGCCTATCCACATTAAAAATTAATGAGGTATCATCTGCAAACAGAACTATTTCACACCTATCCTGCAAATAATAGGGAAGATCATTGATATATACCAAGAACAAGAAGGGACCTAAAATTGACCCCTGTGGAACACCAATGTTAATTGACGCACCGCTAGAACGTTCTCCATTAACAACTACAGTCTGTATCCTATCATGCAGGTATGACGCTATGAGGTTCTGGGCTTTTCCTTTAATTCCATAGTGATTAAGTTTACGTAACAAAGTACAATGTTCGACGCAGTCAAATGCCTTGGAGAGGTCACAAAATATCCCTAGAGCATTTTTTGAGTTTTCCCATGCCTTATATATATGTGTTAGAAGTGCAACTCCAGCATCTGTGGTTGAGCGCCCCTTTGTGAAACCAAACTGTTTGGTGTGCAGTAAATTATTATTTGCAAAATGACTACTCAATTGGTTTAATATTAACTTCTCGAATACCTTACTTAATGTTGGTAAAATAGAGATAGGTCTATAATTGTTACAGTCTTCTTGATCGCCCTTCTTAAATAAAGGTATAACTTTACTAAGCTTTAGTAAATTAGGAAATGTACCATAGTCACAACACTTATTAAATATGGAAGCTAAATTTTTCGCAATATTTTCTATTATATTATTAACTAAATTTACGGACATTCCCCAAAGATCACAAGTATTTTTAAGATTAAGCGTCTTAAAGGCAGTAACAATATCATTAGCAGTTACGTGTCGTAATTCAAATAATGTACTGCACTCCGCAACATGGTCCCTCAAAAAGGTCTCTGCGAGTGCTGAAGACGAATTTAAACTATTAGTAATAGTAGCAGGGACACTACTGAAGAATTCTTCAAAAGCAAGCGCAACATCAGCACTTTTGTCAATAACCCTGTCATTATTTACTAGTTTTATGGTATTACTTGATTTGCTTTTACCCATTTCACCATTAATAATTGACCAAACTGTTTTAACTTTATTATCAGAGTCGCGTATTTTTTCTTTGATATACAAACGCTTTGCAGTGAAACAAACTTTTTTAAAAATTTTTGAGTAATTTCTAACATAACTAAGAAAAGATGGGTCTTTATTATATTGCTTCATACCATATAATTCATAAAGAATGTTCCTGCACCTATGTATACTAGCTGTCGCCCATTTACTAAATGGTAAATCCTTGGTAATATTTAAAGATTTAACTTTAAATATTTTTTCAAATTCTTTATGTACTAAATTAAAAAGATTTTTAAACATTTCACAAGGACTATTAGGATAGGATTGATCATTTAGTACGGGCAGGTTTTTATTAATATTATTCCTAAATTTATTAATGCCTTTTTTAGTTATAGGCCTAACATTAATCCTTTTAAATGTAGGTATGCAATCCCATTCAAAAACTACTTTCTGGCCACAGTGATCCGAAGTCAATGTATTGAGAATATTTTTCTCTAAACAGATGCAGTCACAGTATATATTATCAATACAAGTTGCAGAAGTAGGTGTAATTCGTGTGGGTTCGTTAAAAAGTTTATATAGATTAAATGACTGAAACAAATTAACAATTCGTGTAGCCGTTTGTGTTTGTAAAAGTAAATCAATATTAAAATCACCACATACTATAACTTTTTTTTTACTCCTGCTTAGACGCTTTAATATTTCTTCCATGACTGTCTCAAACATATTATAGTCACTGGAAGGGGGTCTATAAACGCAAACAATAATATAACGCTCCAGCTCCACACAGGACAGTTCAATGGTCCGTTCTACAGAAAGACTAACAATGTCAGTTCGTTCTTTACATTTTACACTATCATGTACAAAAATAACAGAACCTCCGTGAATAGCCTGTGTCCTAAAGTATATACTTTTTAATTTGTAATTTTCAATATTTACTAACGACTGACATTGTTTAAGCTAATGTTCTGTTACACAAAATATTTTAATATTGTTATCATTCAGAAACAATTCTATTTCTAACAATTTGCTAGCCAAGCCTTGAATATTTTGATGCACAATGGAAAAAGACTGCTTAGCTGTTGTCTTATATACTAGTTTAAATCTAGCTTAGGGCTAGATTGTCTGTCTACACTTAATCTAGGTTGATGTATAAAATTACTACTACATAAAATTATAGTAGATCGATGGTCTGATACCGAACATGTACCAGACTGGTTAATATTATATGCTATTAACATAGCAAGTTCACGCTTATATCTATATGGCAGATACACTGTATTCTTTGTCAAAGTAAAAGATTTAATACATGAGTTAATGTCAAAGTAAATAAATGCATCACGATGATGATTTGTTAGGTTATACAATTTTAAATTCATATTATGAATTAATCTATTTTGTTCTTGTGTCAAACCAGGTAGGTATGGCAAGGTACACAACATAAATTTACATTTAGTCTTACTACTAATATCTAACATTTTTTTTAATCCTACATCAATATCCTTATTATTTATATTTAAACTGTCCCCATATAATATAATTACAATATTATTCTTATTAAAGCTGAAATGATCCAGTGATTTGATTAAATATTTAAATGAACTGTTAGGCGTACAAACATTAGTAACTTTAAGCCCTAAGTTGTTGAGCATAGCGCCAAATCCCTGACCAATATTATCTGACAACACAATTATTTCCTGCTTTGAAAGGTATTTAGTATTACTGGTTGGAATTGTGGTAGTGGGTTTAACACTATGTATGTCTGTGTAGTCAGGCTTATGGGGCGACGGTTGCTCATTGTCATTGTTTGAACACTGACATACATATTTATTGGTCAGCGACTCAAAACGATCCATATTCTCATTGCTCAACTTAATAAGATAATCTGCCTCTTGTATATGCTCATTAATTTGCATTTGGGCAGAAGAGTATTTCTGGTTCACATCAGTTAACATTTGACTTAAGGAGTCTATCTTCTCCTTAAGTTCAGTTGTTTCTACATCATATAAGATTTTATAGTATTCTAGATCCCTATGATATTTATCTAACTCCTGAACAAGGTTTATGTTGTCTTTCTTTAGTTGAACTATCTTTTTTAAAGAACTCTTTCTAACAATAGATTGCGTACGCTTGATGAATTTACTTATTCTAAGATATTTTTTTAACTTCTTATGCGAAGAGAAATTGATTTTTTTAAAGTTTATAGAGCCACTTAACTGTCCACATTCAATTAATTCATCATGAAGACTACTTGGTGTGTTGCATTGCCGCTTGGGATTGTCCTCTTGCGCTTCCATTAAGCTACATTCCAACTCAGCGATACGGCTAAGAGCTTTCTCATGGTCACTAGAGCACTGCTGGAAGCTGTCCACAACGTCTTGTAGGGCTTTGCACTTGTCTTCACTATAAATGTATTTCATGTGTAGTTCAGCCAGCTCGGCCTTAAGAAGAGAGTTCTTTTTTATAATTCCTTGAATCTCTAATTCACTTTCATCCCGCTCTTGTATGAGTTTTTCACATAAAGATTGTGAAGCTTTTAAATCATGGAGTGTAGCTTTTAATTTATTCTCCATGTCCTTAGCTACTGCCTTGCGGGTCAGCATGTTGTACTTTTAAGTTACTGAAACAGATGAAAGGAAATGTATGAGATAATTATTCCTGAATACTATTATGATAGAACTGAATGTTGATATTAAGTGATTAACGGTATGATGTAGTAAAGAGTAAAGAATAATATTGTCTGGGGCGATAAGTTTTTGTCTTCTAAATTGCTTCCAACTTGTCAAGCAAAGTGAGACGGTAACTTTTATGCCAATGTATTTATTGTGACGTAGCTCATTAAATATGAGCGGTGTTAGTATTACAAATGAATGTAGGTGTCGTTTATAATTAAATATGAAATTTTAAAACTAGTACTCCCCTGGTTTATTGGAGAAGATGTTTGAATTCGGATAACCGTTGACACGTTGACCTCCGCGTTATACAAAACGTTGCGTAGATCACATAGAAGGTGTGTTTCACAATTATTTTCACTTTTATATCAATAAAATAGTATATTATCCATCTAAACATGTGAATTATTATAAAATATCCGGATTAGTTCTTTGCTTTTATAAATATTTATTAAAGTATAATAAAAAGTATTATCTATTTGATAAAAATATCTGACCTAATTTTCTTCTATGAAAATTGGTTTTTAGATTATATTTCAATAACGGTAGAATACAAATTGTTGAGAATAAGTGTAAATAGTTATTGGAAAATAATACTTATTACCTATTGCCCATTTATATTTTCTCGATAAATTATTTTCAAGAAAAGGAGCTTAAAATGATATTTGTATGTTCTTAAAGTGCACGTGTGTAAGTATAGTTTTAAGGTATATACTAAGTAAATATATATCACTACATAGTATAAAACAAAGTCGCTTTCTCTGTCCCTATGTCCCTATGTATGCTTAAATCTTTAAAACTACGCAACGGATTTTGATGCGGTTTTTTTAATAGATAGAGTGATTCAAGAAGAAGGTTTTAGTATATAATTTATTATGTTTTAGACAAAGCGGGCGAAGCCGCGGGCGGAAAGCTAGTTTAATTGTATTATGTTATTATATAATAATGTACTTGAAACGTAAACTATCAAGAGAAAATGGATGCTCCTCCAGGAAATTTACGCATTCACAGTATGATTTTCCTGAATTTCAATATCATCTAGTTAATTTTAACAACGTTATTTATAACTAGATACATAGTACTACTCACGATACACATATATTATTAAAACTAAGCTTGAACAAAAGTACAGAAGCATCGAAATTACGACGAAATACAATAAAGTCTGAAAACATGCTCGACTATTCATTATGCATAAACGAAAAAGTAAATGTAAAAGTCGACACAAAAAGTACCAGTGAAACGAGGCGCAGAAGGTTTTTTGATTGTTTTATGTATTTCGCTGTACTTTCAATTATGTATTGCAATAATTACTATCGGGAAAATCGCATGCGACAATAAGAATTCAATGAATTCAATGAAGAATAAATTAAACTTCGCTTGTCTCTCTTTTCATAAGCAAAAAATATTTTTATTTATTATTTAATTGAGTGCACGTTGAGATACCTAGTTCAATACTAATAATCAAATAGTTAATTAAATACCTACGGGTTGATTATGGCAGATGATAGTGATGATATTTATTGCATAATTGATTTGATCCCGGTTTAATCGTTACTAATACAATAACCTCGTTCAGTATTAAAATTTATTTACCTATTATATTAAAGTACTAGCTGTTGCCCGCGACTTCGTCCGCGATTCGGTCATTTTTCGTCATTTGTCGTTTAAAAAAAATACGTGACACTTTATTTTTGAATGTTCTTAATTGTCTCTTATAAAATTTAACTACATTAAAATTGAATACTCTGATAAGAAAATCTTAAAATCATCGAAAATCATAGACATCGAATATCTGAGGAAAACATGAATGAATGTGATTTAAATTCTACATTTCTTAGTAATTAAAATAATAATCTAAATTAAATGTAGATTAACAGTTTGAGCGCACCATTATAGAATATGTACCTAAGTAATAAATTACGTTAGTTTACATAGTAACTTTACTAAAAACACGATGACTTTCTTTCGCGCTCGGTACCACAAACTAAACATGTTTGTGGTACGTGGCCCGCTTCACTTTACCCCCCACGAGTTCCCCTCCGTTGCTATGCGAAAATACATTCGTCGCCCTACTGTAGGAAAAATTGTAATACTGCGGCCTGGGCGTTATAACACGCTCAGGGAATTCCTGAGTGCTGATAGACTTCCGTCTATCGGCATTTATACCAATTTTATATTAATATCACCATCTTGAGGAAAAGCTTCTAATGTCGATTTAAAACGCATATATACGGATTAACCTGATGAATTAACATGTTCTAAAATTGTGAAATGAGTTCAGTTTTAAATTCGAGAAATATTGATTTCTTGTATTCGATTATTCGTCGTAGTCGAATACAAAATATATTTAAAGAAACTTAGGTTGGCCTTCAGGCAAAAGGGATCCTATCAAATGATAAACTTGACCTTGTATCTTAAAAGTAAGAATGAAAGGAGCATCTGATAATTGTTGAGCACCAAAGGATCATTTAAAACGCAATACTATAAGAGCTAATATTGTCTAAGAACTGTTTAGATTGCACATGTTCCTCTAAAACTTAAAAGTAGTGATTTCAAAGGTTCCGGCGTATCTTCAAACGAAAGCCGACTCCTTACTCCACTTTAAAGCATTACAAAAAGAACATACTACGTTAATATCGCCTATACAGAAGATGATCTGTAATCAATTGTGAGGTTATTAGACTGGGGTAGAAGCCTTTTAAAATAATGAAAAGATAAAAAAAATCGCAGTCGGATGAAACCCATTAGAAAAGGAGGGGAATATGATAAAAATGTAAGGAAAAATAAATTACGGTCAATCCGAGTTCGGGAAGTGGGAGGGGGGAGCTTTTAAGAGAAAAAAATGGTCACTCTCGATTTCCGACAAAACTACAAGTCCTACGGAAAAAAGTTCAATCGCAAAGTTGTAGGTAATAAAAGGATCTACAACTTTTGTATTCACAATTTTTTCACATAACCTCAAAATTTAGGTGAAAAATTCAAAAAACCAAGTTTTTGGTTTTTTATTTTTATCTACTTCAAAATTTATTGCTTTTCTACGAAATTTGGTGAAAACTTACTTTATTATGTCCCAAATACACTGTAATTTATTTGATTGAAAATATTTATTTTTTCGCCTTATTTTGAATTAATACCAAAAAAACAACCTAATTTTCAATCAAAAAGTCACCCGTCAAAATATCAGCTGTTTTCAAAAACTTGGGGTGCCTTTTATTCATTGAAATCTCTACTTTCATATGGTGTAAAAAAAAATAAACACCACCATAGTAAATGTTCTCAGGAAATGCATACAAACAGTGTGATAATGATCTTTTACTAAATCAGGCACACTTCTCGAACTCTATATCTTCTCTTGTATCGGCTTTTCGGTAATATTTCAAAAGAAAAATAATTATCTGTTCTAAGTTTAATATTTTACAGCATATTCAAAAGCAAAATGATGTCGATATAAACATTTCAGGTAGTTCGAGAAGTGTGCCTGATTTAGTAAAAGCTAATTTTCACACTGTTTGTATGCATTTCCTGAGAACATTTACTATGGTGGTGTTTATTTTTTTTACACCATATGAAAGTAGAGATTTCAATGAATAAAAGGCACCCCAAGTTTTTGAAAAAAGCTGATATTTTGACGGGTGACTTTTCGATTGAAAATTAGGTTGTTTTTTTGGTATTAATTCAAAATAAGGCGAAAAAATAAATATTTTCAATCAAATAAATTACAGTGTATTTGGGACATAATAAAGTAAGTTTTCACCAAATTTCGTAGAAAAGCAATAAATTTTGAAGTAGATAAAAATAAAAAACCAAAAACTTGGTTTTTTGAATTTTTCACCTAAATTTTGAGGTTATGTGAAAAAATTGTGAATACAAAAGTTGTAGATCCTTTTATTACCTACAACTTTGCCATTGAACTTTTTTCCGTAGGACTTGTAGTTTTGTCGGAAATCGAGAGAGACCATTTTTTTCTCTTAAAAGCTCCCCCCTCCCACTTCCCGAACTCGGATTGACCGTAATTTATTTTTCCTTACATTTTTAACATATTCCCCTCCTTTTCTAATGGGTTTCATCCGACTGCGATTTTTTTTTGTTTCAAAAATTATCTACTCTAGTCTATATAAGCAAACCCACTTTTATATTATTTTGTCGGACCACACCACCGAATTTGTAGATTGATCTTCTATGGTTACCTCTAAGTCATTAAGACTATGTCGAAATCTGTCTGCAATAAGACGGACCTCTCGCTATTCGTCCGTTTAAAGAGACCAATAGTTTCAATTCTTAATCTTTCATTAAACAAACTTATTAATCGTTCTTGTCTCAAATAATGGTAATATTCGCGTCCCTACTCTAGTCATTGCTTATGCTCATGTTCATCTTCGAGAGATCGAATAATATTATGGTGCACCCTATTATTTGTCAAACGGTCTTCATATTGAGTAAAAGTTTCAGAATTCTCGAGATAAAATATGACGATCGTGATCAGCTGTGAGACGTAATTCCCTCTCAGTGAGGGTTTCGGTCTCACGGGATAGTACAATATGCCATTTGCGATCAGCTGTGAGACGTTATATATACCCTCAGTGAAGGTTTCGGTCTCACAGGATAGTACATGCCGTTCGCGGTCAGCTGTGAGCCGCAATTCTCGTTGTGAAGCGGTTTCAGGTTCGGCATAACACATGTTGTTTTCGGTCAATAGTAAGCCTCTTATCTCTAACGATCCTTGAGAACTCTTATTTCTCATTTTCTTAACTTTGCTCGAATTTCGATATATAAAGATTTTTTAGGTGGCACTGATGCGGGTGAATAAAAATTAAAACGGACTAAGAGTGTCATAATCTCAATCATCATCATCAATACATATAATAAAATTGTGGAAAAGTGATGTCTGTACAATTAAAATATGTAGAAAAAAATTAGCAGGTGTTATTATTATCGAGAAATCGAGAGAAACCATTTTTTTCTCTTAAAAGCTCCCCCCCTCCCACTTCCCGAACTCCGATTGACCGTAATTTATTTTTCCTTACATTTTTATCATATCCTTTTCTAATGGGTTTCATCCTACTGCGATTTTTTTTTGTTTCAAAAATTATCTACCCTGGTGTATAGGTAAATTTTCCACATAAAATGTCCTTTAAATTATGTCGTATTATATTTTTAACCCCCGACGCAAAAAGACTGGTGTTATGTGTTTGACCGCTATGTATTTCTGTGTGTGTGTGTGTGTCTGTCTATGGCACCGTAGCTGGCTAACAGGTAAACCGAATTAGATGCGGTTTTTTTTGTTAGGCAGAATATTTTCCGACGCTGGTTCTTAGATAAAGTGTATCAAAATTGGTTCATCCACTTATTATACCTACATAGGGGTAAAAGTGGGAATGAAAAAAATGAAAGTTATAATTTATTTTTAAAGATCGTCGGGAAGTTTATGAAATTATTTATTCCTTTTTCTATACACTTTTCTTCGTCTAAACGGTTTAGTTACGTGCTCTCTCTCTCTTCAGCCTTTAGTTACGTGCGTGAGACAGGAAAGATCTAATTTGGATTTGTTTCTGGATTTGATAAAAACTGAGTATCGATTAAGCTGATCAGTGGCTACTGGCTACACCATAGATTATTAAAAACATCCGTTTAAGAAAGGAAGGAAATAGAATTTGCTCCTCTCCCCCCCCCTGGTTCCTAAAAAATAATATGACATAATTTAAAAGAAATTTTACGTAGAATTAGTTAGGCATTTCTTTTTTGATTTTCGATATTATGTACTAATCATAATTTTTAATTACAATATGTAGTAACTATTTGGTATAGGTTAGGCATTTCATTTCTTGATTTTCTTTAATAATTTGGTACGTAAGTTTTTTAGCTCAGTTTAGTAAGAAATTTTAATAACAATTCTTTTAATTATTTATGGTAGTACAACAGTACAGTATGGTTGTACGTATTTACTCAATAATTGTATGTTAAGTAGTAATTCAGCATGGGCGTAGCCACGGTGGGGCTGGGTGGGGCGCTTACCCTGGCTTTGATCTGGTAGGTACTAATTGTGAAGGGGAGTGGGCGTGGGCGTGGGATTGGGACTGAACGTGGCATATGGCGTGGGAGTGCGAGTGGGCGCGGGAGTGGGAGCATGAAAATAAAAATGATTTTTTATTGTTGCCCCACCCTGAGCCCATGGTCATAGGTCCCATAGTCACTATTCCACGCGAACGAAGTCGCGGGGACAGCTAGTAGACAAATATAATCAGAAAGCTTTGAACTCCTAAGCTCAACCATAAAAGATAGACATTTATGATGTCGGGAGATATTTTTTATATAATATGGAGAACATTTCTTTCATACTTGATTTCTGTGTAGCTTTAACCATTAAGATACACGCATTAAGAACGCACACGCGACGAAAGCTTAAAAATGGAGTTGCTGCTCTGCTCACGAATATGAAAAATAATTGTACCAAGTTTCGTTTAAATCCGTCGAGTAGTTTTTGTTTCTATAACGGTTATACAGACAGACAGACGGACAAACATTTTTGACGTCGATGTCGATCTCTAATCACCTCGTGATAGTTATTTAGGAAATATATTTCATGTGCAGAATTGACCTCTACAGATTTAATATAAGTAGGTATACATATATTTAGATTCCAATTTCCATGTAACGTTAAATTCGACTATATAATAACTAACAGACAACGCAGGTTACTCTCGTTTCCGTAAGTTGAGGCGGCTACATATTCGGTCCTAATAACATGACTTTTTGTGAACGAAACGACAGCGCGGTTTAATTCGATGGCAACACCATCAGAAAAAAGGAAATATTTTTAACTTTGAAAAAATATTATGATTTACACTATTAATACTATTTTAACATTAACACAAAATATAAGACTGTGAGTGTGTAAAAATAAATCCAGCTAGTTTCACATCACACTTATGTTTATAATTAGGTATACGACATGAAAATATATTAATTACCAAGCAATAATCATACAGATAAATACTGAACAAAAGTATTAACAGTCAAAGTATATTTTTACTAACAACATGTAAATGATGAAGGAATAATAATTATCAACGAACTAACCTTTTTGTATTAGAGTCCCGCCTCGTGATCGAATTATTAAAACACGAAGATTTTTAAAAATGTAACCAATGAACACAATCAATATTAGATTAACTGTAATGGTGTCTAGTTTGACTTAAAATAATATACATCTACCCTCACTTTTAAAAATGTAGTATATTCACACGAATTATATAAGCGCACCTTATAGGGAAGGGAAGATTTATTATGGGTTAAAGAGTTAAATAAATAACATAACATAATTATATTTAAATTATTAATTTTTAACATTGTGTTCAGTAGTGTTAACATGTAAATTGATTTGATTTTTACGAAATCTCATAGATGGCGCTGAATCAAATTTGTCTTTATAGTACTAAGATTCATTAAACAGTTTCTCTGCCCAAATTACGTAAATGACGTAGTTTTTATAGTGTAAAGCTAGATAATAGCATGGCTTTCTCAAAAACAACATTTAAACATGAGTCTTTAGATTGTACGCTGTCGTAGTACACGGAATACGTAAGAAAAGTAAAGGTTCACAGCTCCTCCCCCGGAGGTGATAGCATGATAATATGTTTAAAAAAACCTCACACGACCTGTTAGTAATATTCATGCAAAATTTGAAGTCAATCTATGCAGTACTTTTCGAGATTAGCTCGGACAAACATACAGACAAACAGACAAACAGACAAACAGACAAACAGACAAACAGACAAAAATTCTAAAAACTATATTTTTGGCTTCTATATCGATTATAGATCATGGATTATGTATTCTTTTAAAAAAATATTCAATGTACAGTTTTGACTTTCCTACGATTTTATTATATGTATAGATACATTTGATCGTATACAATGTAAAAAATAAATTCAATTTAGGTTGGTAGTTATTTTAATACATTAGCCAAATTTATTGCTTTTCTATAACTTGTATACCACAAATACCAAACAGCAGATAATAATTGATTTTGTTTGTATCAAATACGTACAATTTAACCGACGTAACACATCTCAAATGGCACCAAATGGCAAATCCCTTTAAGATAATAGTTTGCAATGTAGCCAAATAAATGCCTTATCTTAATCCCTCTGAGTGTAGTTTTACCAAGTTTAATTCACGTTAGCTGGGGAATATTTTAATTAATATGACGATGGCCGCGTTCCATAATTAGTTTTTTTATTCAACTCGAACGATCGAATCGTTTATTGATATGCAAAACAGGAATAGTATTTGCATAATGCATATGCGTTTTGCAGCATTAGCATGGTGGCTTGTTTTCCTTAATGAGTAAAAATCTTCGACTTGCATAGGAGTTGAAAACACCTGATAAAAGATTTTGAGAGTTCTATTCAATTATTTACTCATAGGTCTCTCATATTATATTTTGTTTAGTGATTTACTTATAATGAGCGTTAATTGGATTATTATTACCCACTCTATTATGACTTATTTCATCTTAAAATCATTAAGTTTTCTTTCGACTTCTGTTTATATAAAAATTTGAATTAACAATTGACTTGACTTTGATTATTTACACGGTCTGCACAGCAAAACCAAAAGTCTCTACACTATAACAATGCTATAGAATCATATACAAGAGTCTTATTTTCATTTAAGCTTAAAAGCATGACATCAGCATTTCACTAGTCAATTACAGGGGTTGAAATTAAAATGAAAACGTGTGAAGTTCTCTCTCAGATCGTGTTGTGGAATTAATCAGTGGCCAGCTTTCTGTGTAATACCGTTCTTAGTGGACGGAGGCCCTAAATAATTTATGTAAGTCCTTTTTTAACAAGAGCAAAATGAAATACGTGTGTACAAATTAATGAAATGGAATATTAAATGCTAATTTTCAGAATTGATATTGTGTTGAATGTATAATGATAAATAAGCAGTTTATAAATTGATTTAACAATCTAAATGTTCGTATTTTACGTGTTTATAATGAAATTTATGAATGGGAAAATTGGAAACGTTATTTCAATAAAATATTAAATGGAAATTGTTAAAGTATTATTATTGTTTGTATAAAATAAAAATAAGTCGGTGAATACTTTTTAAAAGTTTAACTGTTTACTGAGCGGGTAACAACGAGCAGGAATTTTAAATTTAAATGTAATTGGGACGAAAAAAATATTTTGTAGAAAGGCAGAACTCTTTAGATTTGTTTTAAAACCTCGATGTAGATTTATTGCCTAAAACTTCTCGAGGCATCTAATTCCCTAAAACGTAACGATATGCAGATTTAACGATGGTCCATTAGAAATGGAGCCACTTGTACCCTTCTAAGTAATTTGGTAGATGGCAATCGAGTCGTAGATACGGCTAGCCTTCCCTTGATTTATTGTGGTCGTCTTTTTGTCCAACGAAGGAAATTTATTGAGAACAAAACCGAATTATACGAGTGTAAGTACTTAAGTTTATCTCTGAATGAAGTACAGGGTGGACCAAAAGTCCGTTTAAATTTTAATCGGTAGCTGCAACAAGCAGCGACAACGGGTTGGGGCGGGAGGGGTACGTAGTGCTAGAGCGGTCTATGGGAATTCAGTACCATGGAGTCATTCAGCGACAAGCAACGAGCATTCTGTGTGCGCGACTACTACCGCAACAGCGATTCTTTCACGCTAGCGCAACGAAAATTTTGCGTTCATTTTACAACATACGGCGTAAAAATGAAGCTCCGTCAGTTCAATTGATTAGGAAATGGGTACAAAAGTTCGAGGAGACGGGTTCAAGAATGAATCAACCACGATCCGGCCGACTTAGAACATCAAGAGACCCCGAAAACGTAGAGCGTGTAAGAGCGTCTTTTCGTGAAAATGCTGTTACAGAGAATACAGAGTGGTATATTGCCATGCTACAGGACTTTTTTACACCAGCGCTACAGGAATTCGATGGTTTTAATCAACAAACGTGGTTTCAGCAAGACGGGGCCACATGCCACACTTTAAATGACTCGCTGTTCGTGAAATTTTTGGACAAAAGGTGATCTCTAAAAGATGTGACATTAACTGGCCGCCTCGTAGTCCGGACCTACCCCAATGGATTTCTTTCTATGGGGATACCTTAAAAGTAAAGTTTTCCACAGTAATCCGGTGTCTCTTGATGAATTAAAAGTCAATATTCGAATGGAAATGAGTATTAACATTTCACGAAACACTTGTGAGGCCATCATTGAAAATTTTCGCTCCAGATTGCAGCAGTGTAAAATAGTGAAGGTTCACATATGGACGATGTGATTTAAAAAAATAAAATCCCTATTTATGTATTTTTTAAATAAATAAACAGAATTCATCTTACTTAAATCGTTTCTTCTAAATCATCGTTTGAAATGTAAACGGACTTTTGGTCCACCCTGTATTATTCAATTTAACTAGGTATCTAGATACTGGCATGTGATATAGTTGAAATAGAGATTACGTATAACTTATAATGCCATTTTGGAATACCAATTATTTTACAGGAATGTTTGGTGAACAATGTAAGAACCGTATAATTATATTGATTATAGTTTTTAACTAATTTGCTAACTAAGATATCTGATGATTAACATTCAATAGGTACATTAAAAAATTAAGTTGAATTTTATCTTGTCTTACAAATTAAAAAAAATAATTTTAAGCCTCAATAAAACAAGATACCAATTGAAAAACATATTAGTACCTATGGTATAAAATATGTGTACCTTTAATATAAATTTAATGTATCCAAAAATAAGCCAACAAAGCACATAGATAAGCCTTCCGAGTTATAGGTGGAATTTAGAGAAACTATTGCACAATACAAAAGGAACTTGAAATATCTCCTTTGCCGGCAAGTATAAAATATCAAACATTTTTCACTTGCAATCTGGAGAACGCGAACTGAATTGAGTATGTCGTCCTCAATCTCTCGTTCAAGTGGTGAACTATGAAAAACTTGTTCAGGTCACTTAAGTCGTTTACTCGAATTTAATATAGCTTATAAATTCATCGAGCATCGCTCTTTCAAGCTTGTAAAGTAGTGATTTTTTTTTACACGCTTTATATTAGCTTCACCTGTATGTTTGTATGTTTGTAACCGACTTCTTTGGGCGCGATTTTGACCCACTTTAAACGGCCAGATTTCGTTCAAACTTTGTAGATTCATTGAGGACCGATGACAATACACTAATTTGATAAAATAAATAATAGTTAAAAAAAATAAAAAACACGCTTTTTATAGAAAACAGAACTAAAAGCGTGTTTTTTAGTTTTTTTAAACTATTATTATTTTATATTAGCTTCACCTGTATGTTTGTAACCGACTTCTTTGGGCGCGATTTTGACCCACTTTAAACGGCCAGATTTCGTTCAAACTTTGTAGATTTATTGAGGACCGATGACAATACACTAATTTGATAAAATAAATAATAGTTAAAAAAAATAACAAACACGCGTTTTATAGAAAACCGAACTAAAAGCGTGTTTTTTAGTTTTTTTTAAACTATTATTATTATTGAAATATGTAGAGCGCTTTTAGTTGTAACTTTTGATGAGTGGCCTGTTGCAATCCAATTTGTAACTAATACGTTAGGAGAAAAATGTAACAAACAAGTTTGACTAATCACGCTTAGTTTGTAAATTGCGCAAATACTTTAACCAGAGCATATATTTTTAATGCTTGAAAGCTAAAAGTCTACTACTTCAGTATACATTTTTGCACCTTCTTTTTCAGATAAGCTTTACAACTATAAAGTAGTACATTACACTATCATGGATCATATAGAAAAAAAAATCGGTCCTAAAGATGATTAAATCTACTCTATCTAGAAATTTTCATGGAATCATATCGAAATGTTTCTAAACATCTTTTGCCTGAATATGAAACTTTTTGGAACAAAATTGAATTCGAAACAGAATTTTGCTCACGGATAATCATTAATTCAGAGCAAAGACTATAAAACTTTTCCGAGTACGGCTCACGCCAATACAATTTGTAAGTCATGTCAGGTGCAAAAATCCTACTGGAGCGCAACGAACTACACTGAATCTGCTAAATCCAATCTTTGTTTAACTTCACCGTTCGTGATAAAAACTTCTTGTTTCAGTTTCAAAGACGCTTAATTATTTCACATTGTACACTTCGCGATATTGTTCTAACGTTAAGCGACAAACGCTATGTTAATTCGTTGTTTGCAAATGAGCTAAATATTATTTATTATAACAACTCTTTGAAACTGAAACTGCTTTGAAATGTATAATTAAAACAGAAAACTTGTATAACATATATTTTTTAAGCTATAGCGCCTTACATATTTGTCAGAGCAATATTTTTTTTCGCCACTTTAATAACAATCTGTAAGGCATTCAGAAATTATTGGTTCTCCTTAATAATTACTCAGAAGGCAGAAACTACACTCAAAAATTAAAGAGAAATTAAAAGTGTATCATTAATATGATCTAAAAATATCATAGATTACTACGATATTAAATTAACATAATTTCATCGATGTACATTGTACGAGTTTCATATATACTTGCGTTATTTTTCGATTCGGACTCGAAACATTGTAGAAATAGAAGCGCTTTTGTAAAATGTGGAAGTGAACTTACTCTTACATTTTTTTCTGAAAGGCAGTGTAATGCAAACACGAGAGGACAATTTCAGGTTGTTGTTAACGTGAACCAGGAACGTTGAATTTTCAAGCAACTACGAGTAAGCACTTCGCAACTGTTGTGTTAACGAACCCCGTATTGCTTTATAAGTAAAATAAAATAAGCATCATGTACCCCTCGTTTTATTTTTAAACAGTATTGTGATTGAAATTGTTTGTGTTGTTTCAAAGTCCAAAACTTGGCTAAATTATTCATATCAAAAGAAAATTGTGTACTCAAATAATAAAGTCTGTTTTATATTTAAAATATTACCTTTCAAATTACCTTTGTAGAGCTTTATCTTAAATAACCTCAATCAATGAAACTGAATTTCAAATTGGATTTACTAGTTTGTGTATTTATATAAATAGGTTACATTATTTTCATATTATAAACAAGATACAATACCCATTATAAAATAGCAGAAGACATAGTGAACGCTGAGCTTTTAAAAATATCGGTACATTCAATCGAGAAGATTGCTTCCACAGTCCACTACTCTGACACCTGGTATACGGCCATAAAGAATTTGAAGCCCTATCAAACGACAGCAGGAAACTGCCAGTATTACCAGGCACATTCTGTTCGGAAAAATATTCAGCATAAGCTCCGGAGAAATAGATACAATTTTAAAGCATCATTTTAGACATCCGTTTGCGATCGTGACCAACCTCGCTAAAATGTCAAGTCAAATAATAAATTCTAGGTATAAATATAGCCCCTCGATGCCTACAATAATTTCATAAAAACAATTGGTTTTAGAGAAACCGTATTGAAGAACTCCAATATTATAAAATCAGTTATGACGTAAATAAAAATCATGAAAGTTTAACTAAGAAAGACATATGAATTATTAATGCAACCAACGGTGACCTCAGCGGTAGTCTTTCAGATTGTAGCCAATGTTTATCCTTATAAATGTTTCATGATATTGTTTGCATTTGTATCGGACAGGCGGTCGTCGGCCTTGATATCCGTTTAATATGATAATCCACATGCAAACAAGCGGCGGATTGCCCGGCTAAATTATTTATGCACCCCTACCTGCGCGTGATGGCTTCACTTGTCAGAGATAGCTCGACTTTTATTGAGCCCCAGAGTTTTGGTGGTCAGGTACAATAAAGTTTTCGCGAATTAATTTTGCATGAGCTATTCGGGTAGCAGGCGTCGACGCTGCGTGTGGAGCGACAGTTGATTAACTTTTCATTAATTATTCGCGTAATTTTAAGTGTATACGAAATACATGGAATTACTTATTATGAAAAACTCGCTTGTGCTATGAATATGCATATGCAGAAATAACCTTAAACCTATGAATATGATCACAGATCAAGTAGTTGTTATAGCTATGAACTTCAATGAGCTAACTCTCTATATCTCAAAACTTTGGCATTTAGTACAGATACAATTATAAGAAATTCAGATATCGACGTATAGGATTTAGTATGGATTTAGTCTGAAGCATATAGGAAGATTGAAAGCATAGCTTAGACGGGCAGTAATCAATTTGGAAGTAATTGAATCTGTTGAGGCGGACACGCATCATCCGGCCGTGGGCACAGACGGAACGTCTTAATGAAATAATGTTTCACAACGTGATTGCAGCCGAGATTCGCATTCAGATCTTCAATTGCAAATGATTGTGTTTTGTTTACACTGGTTGAAACCATCATGAGTTTTGTTACTGCGTTTCGATAGGATTTCGACGGTATAATACTCACCTATGTGAGTTGTCTGGTTATATTCACATTGTAATGAATGAGGAATCTATTTTACTTTCGGTTTATCAAATTCAGTGTGAGAGGGAACCAACAAATTAGTTTGAATTAGGTGAAAAATACAGAACATTTTATTTCTTTTCATTACCTAAAAATATAGCTCGAGATCCTCTAAGAAAATAATTATCCTAATGAAAGAATAGATAGAAAAATCGTTTAAATTTGTTTCATCAAATTTTATTGAAAGCTTCTACAAATAAAAATGAGAAAAGCTTTATTGGACAAAATTATTTTCTCGTGGTTGCTATTTATTCAAATTATTAATTAATTAATGTAATTTCAACGTTATTATTTTACAAAATGTAGATTGAAACATATTATTCTGTTTAAAAAAGATAAAGATAATGAATTCAAATTTTTGATTAATTTAATTAAAATAATGTTTCTGTGGCATTTTAATTCAGAAGTCTCTTGCATTTTAATGTAGAGTTAAAATTCTCAAATTGCAAATAAAAAATGTAGGTAATTAATTTCAATACTTGACATAGTTTAAAAGCTTTAATATAACTTTGTACAAAACATACTAAATATTTTTCATATTATCAAACACTTGTTTCCACATTCTTGCATATTTAAAGCATTGCTCATATAATCACAATAACTTCTTAGAGAATATTTGTATACCGATACAAAAATAAAATGTGGAACCCGGATCTCTTGCCCCAGTTCTGTCGTTGCTAATCAGTCTTAACTCTAAGGTTTTATTGTTTATACAAGATAAATTGCTAACAGTCTTGTTTTATATCCAATTAGTCGTTTGAACGTCTGTCAAGTGGGTAAGAATTGTTATATATGTGAACGATAACAATCGCAAAAAAGGAATGGAATAGCTCAAAGTCAATAGATAATTAATTTCTGGTAGTTGATATCAATTGATTGTCTTGTAAAATTCTGAAAGTTCTATTGAAAATAGAAAGGATATTGCATAATTTAATAAATAATTTTAAATCTTTATGTATTTTTAATATTTAACGTATAGGTACTTATTTACTTAAGATTTAGGGTAAATTAGAAGTTACAGAATTAGTAAATGTGCACTTTTTTAAACGTTGTGATTGTTTTATGAACACTATAGGTATTTTGAATTTGAAAAGCTTTAATAAAGTAGTTGAATATAGGTAACTAGGTACCTATCTCTATAAGTAAGTGTAATACTTTAAGTCAATTTTGACACTTTTATACTAAAGCCTCTGTAATTTTTAATAATGTTAATGTATCAGGCGTCAGCCAAACACAAAGATAATGGAACTTTACTTAATAATTCAAGTGAAATTTATGAAGATCTTTATGACAAGATCGAACAATACAAAATAATACCTACCTACATATGTACAATTAGCATAAAATTGAGTAGGTACCTAGTTTAGATGAAAGGGGTGAAAATTAAAATAAGTATTCTGAAGTGCAATGCACACGAGCGCGGAAGGAAAGCCGGTAATTATTAATACAATACAAAACATGTTTTATCTCCCATCTCATGTTAATCTATACGTACAAAAAATTAATTTATTCATATTGTTGCATATTAAATTCCTCAACATTAGTCTGTGCCTCAACTTTGTTTACTTATCTATTAAATCAGAGAAAGCACCCAGCAGTTTGTTACGATTTCGATTTGACGTCGTGGGTTCAAGCTAAGGTCGGACCAGCGTATGCAAATAACTACGCATCTAAAGAAACAAGATTGTCAAGTTTATAAAATAACAGCCGAATCCACTTTCATTTTTGTTTCGAGTTCCGGTCTCGCTATTGTTGTGTAAAGGATGAGGATTTGTTCATTTCGTTTTGCAAATAATAAACAGGCGTACCTACTGTAGCCTTACTGTTATAGCTGTTGAATAAAAGTATGACTGAGTCAATTTAATAAAGTTTCGTATGAAATAATTGATATTGGATGGTTTGCAATGATTTATTTAAGGATTGAAAGAAATAAATACTATCGTATTTTGAGTAGGTACTATCAACCTAAAATTTTGATAGTAAGATTACTTTATTTTAAATAATATTAGTACAAAGTGTATGAGTATATTCCTATTTAGTATTTATATCTAAAATATAAGTCAGTTGTCGCTACGCAGCTGCAGGTACAAAGGAAAAGCTGACGATAGATTGAACTCAGTCACAGTTGGTAACCTTGAGAGAAAGCGTAAAATATGACAGGTGTTCCTGCTAATTTCTAAAAATATTTTTGATATTTTTTCACTGTAGGCTCACTAGTTATAATTTGAAGAATAGGCATTACCTGCATTTGACGATTGATAAAGTTTATGTAGGTTCCTACAAAACAAGATTCATTTAGTAGGATTATTTTAATTCGCATTAAAATAAATACCAAAATAATTCCATGTTCCGAGTACCTATGTTATACAATTAATTAAAAATACTTATCTCTATGTTTGACTTGTGTAAATAATGTTTACAATCCATAATTGCATAAACAATTTTGATTATAATTAAATTTACATTGGACGTAATATTATATTAAAAGGAAAGTTATGAGAACAGCCTACTGCGATATAGTCCATGATATAACAGTATTTGTAACATGATTACTGGGGGGAGGGGGGGAGGTAGGCGCCAACGCGGCCTTGGTGAAAGTGTTCGAGACGTTTCACCGCGGATCAAAGTGTCCCATAGCTGATCTCCGGCATATTATGTCTGCATTATGCCAACACGTAAACATTCAATATTTTGCCGAGAACAGAACTACTGATTTGTAAAGATCTGAACGCAAATACTCTTGGAATTTGATTGTATTATGAAGAGGTTCTGAAGTGAAACTTCTTTAGGCGCGTTGAGAGTAAAATTTCAAGGTCTCGTCATAGCAATACCGCCATATCAAGGAGTAAGGCGACGATCTTTGAATCTTCGAATCTTTGAATCTTTGAATCTTGCTAAAGAAGTTTCACTTCTGACACATGTGCTCGGCACACACGCTCTTTTTTATACCGATATGAATCTGTATTTTTCTAAACGTGTATTGGACAGAATCCATAAACAATTTTATATGTATTTTTTAAATATAGCTACAATGGTAAAAGTTATTTTATAACTATTATAATATACCTTTTCTTAGTATTTGGTATATATCTACTGTTATTGAGCTAGCGAAATTACCATTGCGGCCGCATTCATTTTATTGCTTTTTTGTTTCTTTTCAACTTTAATTACGACATAACTACATAATCCTATTTATTTGGACCAAATTAAATGCGAATTTGCGAACCAACATTGCTGAAATTCTCTCGATCTCATTCAGTATCTGTTAAATTAAATATTTCTATTTCGCAGTTATGAAAATAATCGACTTTTCTAGGAAGAATATCACTGATACCATGGTATTCGAATCCAGAACAATGTAATTAAAATGTCCTATTTATAAACCTATAAAATATGTTAAAGATAACAAGATTATATGATAACAAAAATTGGATACTTATTATATTCTCCTTTCATCGTCTCGGTCAACCTTCAGTGTGAATATGGGGGTATTATACTGTAGCTCAGAGAAAAGCCTTTAAGAAACATATTTTTTTAGCTTATTGAAATTTTATAAGGTTTCCTTTCCGAGTAGCACATTTTTATGTAAGCGCTCCGTTGCAAAATATTAAATTCCGAGAGAGTAAATCTTTATTCTCCAGAGTGTTTGCGCGAAAAGGATTTAAGAACTGGCCGGATTACGGTTTTGTAAACAGCCGCTCAGTATTAAGGAAGTTATGAAACAGTGGCTATAGAACGTGTCTTCTCGAGTTTTCTTCAGATTTTCTGGATATAACCGGTTTTAGTATATTAAATGACTCTCTGCGCAATATCGTATAGCTACCAACGTTGACAAGAGAGAATTTTAGTATAGTCGGTTCTTTGATATTGTTGGTTCCTCTTGCTATTTCGGTTAGAGTCCGGGCTGTCTGGCTGGCCGCAGTGGTTGCGTTTATTAGTGCGCATCTTATCTGCACAGGAAAATATCCGTAATTTAAAGTCATTTTTTAACGCGTAATTTTTAATCTTTTGCCTTTAGATAGATCCATCAGACATAAATTTTTTATTGCAAAACATTTTTTCCGTTGTTAAAAAGGTGCCAGACGCAATTTTCTATTTCAAAATCATTAAAATGTCATCGAAATAAGTGTGTAAAACTTTATAATATGAGTGACTTTTCATAAATGAAAAATGTCTGAGATAAAATTTGTTACAAATGCCGTAGCTGTAATAAAAATGATGTTAGATAATACGGGCTCGTAAACGATGATAGCACGAAAAGTGCGAGCAATGGGTCAAGTGAAGTCGAGTTGAGATCAGATAATGAAAGAAAGCATCGAGCCGTGTAAGACTCAAAAGGTGAACCTTACCGAGAGTGACGTGCGCATTGAATTCATATCGTGAAGACACTTGGATAACAAAGACACCTAAGAGATTTCTTTTTTGCTCTGCCGACTCTACTTTTTATCTTTCTATCGGTATAATATTATAATAAAATGTAATGCTAAATCACTGTTTACCTAGATAGCCTATAGATTCAATAAGTTTACTACCAATATTGAGATAAAGTAGGTACTAAATCAGTTTTTCAATAATTAGTAAGTACATTTAAGATACTTTCTAGTAAAAAACATATATGTATGTACTTATAGAAAGTTATAATAGTATCCAGTATTAAGTATAGTATTAAAGTAGAAAAAAAAGACTAAATATTATCTGTGGTTATACAATATACAGCATACCAATAATTGAAACTATTAATTCTGAAGAAATACGTAAATAGTAAAGAAATATTTCGCGATTTAAATTTGTAGTTTTCAGTTTTTGTAATTGAAAAAATCTACAGTATGGATGTTGCGTTATGCCGTATGCGTATCATTGTATAATATTGTATCCATATAGATTGCAAACATAATGTAGGTATTCATTGATTACACAGACTGCGAATAATTATTATTTATTATTCTTGGAATGAACAGAAGCAATGGATACGTAAAACGTTAAAAACCCTTTAATGTGATAGTTACAAAGGCTGCTAATTGTACTGGCTACTAATTTTATCTGGCCATTACTGGTTTTATTCTTGGTATACCTAATTCACTTTCAGAAAGCGTTTGCAGCTGATAGCTAAGCACTAATGTTATCTACACGATACTTGTTACTAGATTGACTTTTTGTCTATTAACAACAAAGTCATTAGGTAACCGGACTACGTTGAATAACGGACATTGATGTATTCTAACTTCTGCCATTAGTTAACCGCAGCCAATTACGTTACTGTTCACTAATCTGTTTTTGGAGTTTCAACGAACTGCATGCAAACAGTAACTTCGCTTACGCTATTGTTTTAATAGGTCTAAATTTAGTTTAAAAGGTCGTTTCATGTACTGATAAAATTTCCAATATTATTGGCAATAATTTGGGATTATATTTGAGATTGCTATAATTTAAACAAAGGGCAAGGTTTGTGCGTAGGTAATACAAATATTTAAACGGTTATTATGAAGCATCCTTTTATGCTACTTCTAAAATCAAAAATGAATTTCATTATAATTTATATAGAAACAAATCTGTAATTTTTTGAAGTGAAACTTCTTTATCGGGGTTGGACAAAAATTTAGTGTAACATTTTTGCGTTACGCCGTACGCGTGACATTTTTGCGTTACGCCGTACGCGTGACATTTTTGCGTTACGCCGTACGCGTGACATTTTTGCGTTACGCCATACTCGTGACATTTTTAAGGTCATAAAGAAGTTTCACTTCTTACGTGTGTACTCTAGTACACGCATACATTTTTTTTGGATAGGTAGGTATACTTACCGATTACCGATTTTAAGAAATAAATATGCATGTAGGTATGTTTTTACGTAAAAATTGCTTGTTATTTCGGTTTCCATTTAATTATTCACTTTGCTGAAAAGTAAATTAAAAATGCAATCACAGTTATTGTACAAAATAAATTCTATATTCAGTCAGGTATACGGCTTGTATTCGGTGAATTTTTATTTTTTACACAAATCACATTTTGTTTTGTACACACAACATATTATGTTTTTGCGTATTTATTAGAGCCATTTTACCGAGTTTATCAAGCAATGTTTTCCTATAACATCATAGATTTTTCATCTACCTACTTACATACAAATATTATACAAGAAGATTATAACTTCATTTTATAAAATCGGTACTACCACCATGCTACCGTACGTATTACTTTCTCGTTAACAATATTAGCTCTGTGTAATTTGTTATATTGGGATAGCGTTATAGCACAGAGTTATAGGATAAAATATTATATTTGTAAGACTGTTTGTATGTTTGTTGCAGGTAGGAGCAGTGGCGCTGGCGCAGGCGGGTGGCGGGTGACGGCGGCGGCGCGGCAGCGCAGCGCGGTGGCGAGATGAGCGCGCCGCTGTCTGCCGCCGAGGCGCTCTCCTCTCTGCTGTGGCAGCCCTACGAGTGCCGCTCTCCGCCGCTCGCACGCTCGCGCACGGATGGCGCGCTGTCCACCGTGTGGTTCGTCGCGGGGGACGAGGCGCGCGCGCCTCAGTCGCCGAACGGCGGTCGTCATGCGCGCGCGTCGTACCGCGCTACAATCCTCCGCCACGAGATGCGGCTGCCCGTGCCGGCGCCCGCTCCGCTGCGAAAGTCCGACTCGGTCTCGGTGCGCGTGCCCGGCGAGCCGAGCCGCGAGTGCAATGTGAACATAGTGCAGGTGCAAGCGCCTAGTCCGAATGTGAACAGTGCCGTGCAAACCGAAAGGGAGAGGAGCGTAGCCAGCGCGGAATGCCAGACGGAGGAGCCGGCTCGGCGGCGGCGAGCTCGCCGCGGGCGGGCGCCGCGCGCTCCAGACCTGCTGGAGAGCGTGCCGCCGCCCCCGTACAGCACGCTGCCGCCGCCGATGCATCCCGTGCCTGTGCCCGTGCCGCCGCCTGCGCCGATCATCACACCGCACCCTCCTGCGCCTAGATTTCCTTTTCAACCAGTACCACTCAGGTAAGCTTTTACGGCTTTTAGTTACAAAACATAAGAATACCTAGTTTAAGTTGAGCGTACTTACCTACAGCCAGGTAAATATGTTATTGATTAAGTTCAATAACATTCGTTAGCAATCATGTCACTTTATAAATTACATCTTTTTATATATTTGTGAATGAATACATAGGCATAGCACAGCATCCGTGTGATTTATCTATTCATAGACAATGTGTACGTTATATTTTATCATAGTAGGTATTATATTATGTATACATTTCAAAACTATAGGTAACTATGCACCTAGTTTACTTTCAAAACTACACTTTACTTGTGCATTATAGAAACTTCCGCGTTACACCCACGGGGGACCTTTAGCCAGTATAAAGCCATCATATAAGACAAACAATAGAATATCTAGGTAGTGCCATTTCTGGAGCTGACGTAAACGACAATTGCATCCAAGTGTTCATGTTAACATGCGGATTCGGAGAAAGGCGGTGCCGAGCGGTTCGCATGTAGGTAAAGTCTTTAATACTTTTAAAAGTGGTATTGTTAAGCGTATGAATGAGACATAAATAATGTATCTCAAACGGACCGTAGCCTCGTGCAATACCGAGTGCTATCGCTCGTTGAAATCTTTTGCAGCTTTACAATATTTAGCGAGCTGCATAAGCTGCAGAAAGCTATCTTTTCAGTTTGCAAAGATTTTTCCTTTAAAGTAATTTATTTCGTTCACACTTCATTACTTGTTACATTGGATGTTTATTTTGCAATTCATTAATTTCGTAATATGTATGCAATGTGTTACGCGCAGTAATCGCAATGATTGCCTTATCGGCAGATTAAATTTACAGTTAGGTAGGTACCTACCCAGGTGCATGCCTAGTATACAATATTTGTATTGCAGAAAGCAGTCAATCTGGAAGCTGAAATCATGACAAATTATAAGCCCAATAAAGACAAAAGAATCCCTGACGGTCCTTTACGGTTAAGTAAATTTTTGGGTGTTATTGAAGGCCAATAAATCCATATTTTCGTCTTATTACAGTGGTTTAAGCAATATAACGCTACGGATACTGGGTAATAGTAACCAGTTATTTTGGCCTTGTTTGTCCATTGTCTAATATGTTTACGGAACAAGGTCGTTGAAAAGATACTCTGAATAATTCATAGTAATTTTGTAATACAGAACAATTGTTTCATATTATTAATATAAAAAAGGCTGATAATGGTATCTTGCCCCTCTTTGTTTTCGAGAATAAACCGACTATAGTCTGTCCACTATAAGAATTGCTTTTTGACAGCTCGACGGGTGATACCAGAAGTGATGTTCAAAAGATTATCGATTGTGATACCATTTCAATTATAAATTCAAAATATTATCATAAATCGAATCAGGTACGTAAATAATAATTACAACGTAAACGTACTACTTAATAAGATCTTAATACTATTATAAAGGCGAAAGTTTGTATGGATGTATGGATGTTTGTTACTCTTTCACGTAAAAACTACTGAACCGATTACAATGAAATTTAGCACACATATAGAGGGTAACTTGGATTAACACATAGGATAGGTTTTATCCCGGAAATCCCACGGGAACGGGAACTATGCGGGTTTTCCTTTGAAAACGCAGGCGAAGCCGCGGGCGGAAATCTAGTATGTAATAATAATACCACATATCTATGCATTGTATGTTAAAACTAAACTAAACTAATATTTTATTTTTTATTGGTTTCTATCTTACAATTTGGTTGTCTTTACGTTTAAATTATATAACATAATAGAAGAGTTTTTCTGTATCGGATATATTTTACAGAGTATTTCTATCGATTATTATAATCTATCGACCCATCATTGAATAATTCTGTGTAGACATCACTAAGTGGGCGGAACCTGTCCATGAAGAACGATAATTATTTGTATGACATTTTAACATAGACAATACAATCCTTCATACCTAGGCGTGCAGCTGTCAAAAAGCAAATAATATAATGGACAGAGTATAGATCGAAATAATAGTTTGTTACTGCTCTTTTTGTACGACTATACCTAGATCATTGTCATTAATAATTATTAATTATAAAATAATCTAACTATATTTTTGTACCTACCCACCATGACCAAAAAACATACCAATTACATACCTACCTACTCAAAATAAAATAAACTTAAAAAAATAACTCGTAGGAAGGTAGACAGTTGTATCTATTTTACGGTTAGATAAAAAAAAAAATCAAATTATCATAAAGGAAATAAAATGCATGAAAAAAATCATTTCTAGTTTACAACGCAAATTCATTTCTCATCATCATTTAATACACAATAATAGATATTATTGTGTACAATGCACATGTATGATTATATTTAAATGTTATTCACATGATGTTTTAATACTCATAGAGGTTCTTCTTCCAAGAAATTAACAAAACCATAAATACGACCTCTATAATAGTTTCTTTGTTAAGAAACTTGACTTCGAATGGATTACGATCGTAAAAACAAATGGATTCAAAGTGCTGTAAACAGTACGGACTACGGATGCCTTAGCCCTTAATTGAGTTTCAATAGTGAACATAATTAAACAGGTTTAGTGATAGTCGCTGCATCGAGAACTGGTCCACTGCCATGTGGTGGAAAGTAAGCAAGTTTATTGAGAACGAATTTATCAAGTATTTACGAAGTTTCCTTTAAACTAGTTTTTTTTTATATTTTTGTTTAATGGTCGTCGGATTCTATACAGATTTGGTAGTGGTCTCTTTCTTTCTTATTATTTTCAATAAATAAATTTGTCTCATATTGAGAACAACTGGTGTGTCATTCACTTAAAAATACTTGTACAAAGAGATACCGTGTCCATATATTTTTTCTACAATACAACCGCAAATAATAATCATCCAAGTTATGGATGGGTCATTAATTCATTATAGCGAAGAAGAATGTTATTTAAGTACATAGTAGTATACGTAGTCTTACACATACGAAGTTTTAACACCTACCTAAGGTTCCATTATCTTTATAATTGGATGTCTTTATAAAAGGTATGCATAATTTCATATGATACAGTTCAAATTGCGTTATTCAATTATGCAAACTGCTATTTTGGATGTGCAATGTGAACATAAACATGTAAAATACTGGGATATTATGCGTAAAGCTGTGTTACCGTTTAACCTTGCATCTTGTATAAATTAACACAATTTCTTAATTGCTTATGAACTTCGGTCTATTTCAAGAACCGGCTAATTTTAAGTGTAATTGTTTTGCGTAATTCCTACTCACATAGTAAGTTGAATTAAATGATCTTTTAGAAGTTCGATAGTGCATAAAGTAGATTATATTATGGTACATTATATTATAGCAATATTTAGTATTAAAAAGGTCTTAATAAACTGCTACCAAATTCAGATTTCCAATAAGTAAATACCAATATTTTTGGAAAGCAAAATTCAATTCAGCTAGGACAGGTACGTTTCGTATGTCAATCAAGAAAACGTAGTGTACTTGTTTTCTGGCCCACATATGGCGAGGTCCGTGTAGGTCGCCGAGTGACATACTGAGTCTATGCGTGTGTGTGTGAGCCCGCCCTCATATCTCACTAGTTTTACAATTGCTCCCAAACTTTGTGTAAATATACGCATGTTTGTATCGCTGTTTTTTTGACACTAGCTTTAAATCATTTTATTAATTTTTGGATCAATGGAATGTAAAAATGTTAGTTTAAAATATTCTTGTGATTAATTAGACTACATTTAATACGTTAGAATTATTAAGAAATATACATTGGACTTGATAGAATTAACATGGTAATAATTTCAAATTTACCTCTAAGCATGGAAACCAACTGGATATTAATATTATGCTGATGAGGAATAAGCAATCATATAGGCCTGCATCTATTAAATATAAAAGAATATATTATGTTTAGTACTATGCGTTAAGAAGATTAATACCTCTAATAACTTAGTAAAATTTTGTAAAAAAACAACCTGTTAAATCTGGTCAATTGATAATAAAATATTTGAGTTACTATAATAATGCTGATATTATATTCCACTGTTGATATTTTCCTTTGTGTCTAGACGTTAATTAATGTGATATTATAAACAGGAAAATATCCATTACTTTGTGATAAATTATAATGAGCTGCTTATCTTCTTTTATAATATAAAAATGAATCCCAAAATGTGTTGGTAAGCGCATAACTTGAGAACGGCTGAATCGATTTCAATAATTCTTTTTTTATTATATTCCTTGAAGTACGAGGATGGTTCTTATGTAGAGAAAACGTAAATATGTACCACGGGCGAAGCCGGGGCGGACCGCTAGTACCTTATAAAAATGGTCATTCTTTTTGTAACTCATGCAGGCATAAATTAATTTACTCTCGTAATTATTATTAAATATATATGTATTTTAATTGGTGCGAGTCGCTTTGGAGAGTAAATAAAATTAATGGCAATAGTTATCATTAAATTTTTTTACTTCCTTTGATGAAAAATATATTTGCACTTTAGAAAAAAATTACACGATATCGTCACTGATCAATTCTTCATATTTATACAGATTGAAATATATCATATGTGAATTTATGTCGTTTCAAAACATTTCTGCCAAGCTAACTTCCCGCGCGCGGCTTTACTCAAATGCACTTGACTTTTATAGTGATAGCCGTTTTTCATACAAATTTAATTCCTTTATTTCCAGGCTTTTCACAACTAAGTATGTATTGTATATCTTCGTCCATGCTTTTTATGCATATATATTACATATGTATCATTATTAATTATGTGTAGCATTTCAACGTGAAAACGAAACAAAGCGTATTTTTATATAAATTATTAAAATAGTTCTATATTAATCTGTACAAAAAAAATCGTTATAATTATTATAAAATATGT
Source organism: Colias philodice (assembly GCF_061535455.1). Taxonomy (NCBI): domain Eukaryota; kingdom Metazoa; phylum Arthropoda; class Insecta; order Lepidoptera; family Pieridae; genus Colias; species Colias philodice. The sequence continues at coordinate 6,062,515 of NC_143093.1, forward strand.
TAAAGTTAGAAACGATTAAATAATTTAGCTATATTAGATAAATAAATATTAACGCTACTAAATTGTAGTTAAACAATTAGGTCAACAAGAATCTGATTTACGTTATAAAACATTAAGGATTCTTCATATATTTTATCGATTTAATACAAACATATAGGTAGGTACACGTATATTTTTTTACATAAAGAGGAAATATTTAAAACAGTAAATTATGAAACTATTAATAAGTACCTATAGCGCAGAGCTGACCTTATGATTAAATACGACTTGAATAGGACACTAACGTAAAATTTTAATATTCAATATTCATAATTTTTTTATATTCATCAGCTGTTCATTTTCACTAAACTACGTTTTATAAACAGTTGTCCTCTAAACGTTTGTCGGTCAATATCGTTGGTTTGCGAAAATTCACGTAACTATCTAATACGTAGGTCGTAGACCATACAAATCTATACTTATACGCGCTAATCTCGGGAACTACTGGTCTGATTTGAATAATTCTTTCGATGTTAGATAGCCCATTTATCGAGGAAGGCTATAGGTTATATAATTATATCATTACGCTAAGACCAACAGGAGTGGAGCCACGCGGGTGAAACCGAGAGCATATTTAAGTTTTAACTGTATAGTTAATAAGTTTATGCTTTCATATTATATTAAAACAGCAACCTGTTCCATTAATAAATTTTCCAAGTTATAAAATATATTCTGAACAGTTTTTCATTTCATACATGAGTTATTACAGCATAAAATTGGTAACAACGTGAGTAATAATTGCAATTAGCTGAAAAAATGTCCGTATAAATCATATCATATTTTTATTCTTAATTAAGCCCTTTGATATTTATTTATTAAGCGTCGTTCGTCATTCCGTTCTATTTCTATACTCAACACTTCCTTGAATGTTAATCTTAGGAATATACTTGCACCTCGAACGTAGCTGGCATGCTGCCAACATCCTAATGGTACGGGACTAGCGCCAAAGCCACCAGAAAATCTTATATATTCCAAACTAAACTTGTAAAGTGGATTGATTTGACGTAATGAGTATAGTGGAATACCGATACATGTTCATTTAGTAATTGGTTCAGGAATCCGTTTATAATGTTTGTGGTAAGTATATATTCCTTTTAGAGATGTCTAAATTCCAGACTTAATCCATTAATTCCTGGTATCTATGTAATACGTTGAGGGTTATAATATATTTTCAAAATTTAAATTGTAATCAATTTTACTGGAGACACATTCTATGTTATAAATATAAAATATGTCATAGGTAACGTACAACAATATTGGAGAACAATATACCTGAGTTTAGTCGCGACAACGTTAACATTTTATTATCATTAACATTTTTTTGATAAAATCTTCATTTTGTTATATTTTTTATTTTTGAATCGCTTATTTTAAATCTACTAGCATAAAAGTAGGTCATAGGTATATTAAAAATTTATCAGGTTTTGTAATTTTAGCATATGAATGTATGCAAAATCCTTTCCGCCATTAATTTTAATTGGTTTGTAAATATAGCCTATTTATTTTTAACTATAGCGGTGTTTCCAAATTTTCCATGCGCTAGTAATTTTTATGTGTTGACGACATAGCAGTAAATAATACTAATAAATAACGTTTGTATTTAACAATTTTGTATGACAATTGACAAGAGATGTTATACGATTTTCAATGAAAGTGGGTTTACAATATTTCATACATTTTATTGTCTGTCAGTGGGTGAACGTAGCTGGATTTCACCAGACTCGTGACTGGGGGAACCGAGGAACCGGGAATAGCCAATTACGAGCAGTCCGCCGATCCTCAGGGTAACTGCAATCCAATTTGTATCCGTATTGTCTAGAGAAATGTCCTTCTAAATGATTATTGAGTTTTATGTTTCGTAATGCTGAGTTTCTGAAATGGACTAATTGGAATTAATAAGCGCATATTTGAGGATATTTATCAAAAGGTAGGGGCATCTGAAATTGATATTTTTTAAACCTATGTGTTAGGAATTTAAACCAACAACATTGTATTACACACCTGTTTTTTACGGCCTTCAAAGTTGTGTAATTTATAATTTTTATTTATAGGTAATTCAATATTTTAAACATTTATTCAAGTGTTTCAATAATTCAGTGGTGAGTGGCAACAGTTAGATAATACTTATTTATCCTTTACTATAAATCATTTACACAGTTGTCATGTACTAGTCAAAGCTTTGTTTACGTAAACTAGAAGTGGTCGAAACTTGCAAAATCACACTACTTGCATAGTTCAATCACCTAAACAATTCAAATTTTGCCGCCATCTTGTGTCCATGTCAATCACATGGTTTGTTTTACGAAATACTCTTGTGTATATTGCATTGCATTAATTATACGTGTGCTGTGTAATGTGTATATTAACTACACAGATTTATATTGAAATAAGATACAGAGTATATAAGACTGTAATTGTATATGTATACATATATAAACATATTATCTATGTACCTAAGTTACTATTTATTTTCGACGCACTCATAGCAAATGAAATAAGGTGATCTTGTAAAGAAAACGAAGCCAAACATGTGCATGATCTGTTAGTATCATCAGTATCATGCAAATATTTGCGCATTAACAGTAAATGAATTATTAATGCCGTCGACAGGTAATTGAATTAACTTTATCAGAGCCCTAATGAGATGGCCAGGGTACTCGGTGAGCTTTTATATTTAATCCTTTAAGAGAAGGGTTCTGTAGGTAAAATTAAATAATTAATGCAAATACAGGCAAATACGCTTTAAGTTGTAACTTAAAGTTGACACTTGACCTTTCAATTTTCATGTTGGATTAAAATAAAAATCGTTTGGAAATATTTGTTTTATAAATTAAAACATGTAGTTACATTGTACATACATTTTCGATGGATATATAAGATTTTCGATAGTTATACAGATTTCATCAGGTATACAAAAATACCCTTCATAAAAATGGCGAAAGGCTCCCATTGATGGTTTTTGAAATTAGTGCATAAACTTACCACATTCCTTCTAACTAGAGCTGGGCTATAATTTTTTGTTGTGTCCCTGGTTAAGCCTGGTGAAGCCGAGCGAAGGGTTTGTCATACTTATTGATTCTAATTTATTGAGAAGTTAAACTAGGAAGTTACAAAACTAAAAAATCTAAATTGTTCATGAAAATTTATCAATTCCGATCAGTTTAGTTTTAGCACCGTAACAGTATCTAATCTATTATATTCTAAACGTTTTCTCAATTTTCTATAAAGTACGAACCGCAAGTTATCATATTGGACAAATCGGAACCGTAATTTTGGAGAGATAAACTAATAGATCTATTATATTTTATTCCAATCGAACAGCTTGAGGTGAAAGTGGTCGACAAGATACTTAAATGGTCACGATAAGCAACATGGTGTGTTCCAAGCGTTAAACACGAATATCATTTAACTAAATTGAATTTTAATACGTTTACTTAAAACTCGTTTTGATTAAAACTGCTTCGATTTACTTGTGTGTGCTTTGGCTTCAATGAATTAGAATTTAAGGTTAAATGGGGCTGAAAAAAAAATGCTGATATAAAGCTTTTTCATTTCTCAGCCTTTTCTTTTCTATTAGGTTCTTACCTATTTCGCTTAATTTAGGAAGAAATTATCAGTTGCACTCTAATTCATACAAAGTTTCGGGGTAATTATATAAATTGCTTAAGTTATGGGACGTAATAATTATCGCAGTAAATATGTGGCAAAACGTGCTCAAAACTTACTTCTAGCGAAAGCCCCAGATTTCTCAGATCTAATTTCCAATTACAACATAATCTTAGAGGTAAACAAGAAGTCCATTCATTATTGAGCGACCCTGTATCAAATTAATTGGATGAGGGACGTTATTTCCCAGAACGTGCGTTAAAGTTATGATATGGCGACACGTGATAACTAAGTCTAGGATGGACGATTAATATTAGAATTTATAAGAAAGGACAATTTATGTATGTAATGACATCATCCCTGGTGTTAAACACTACAACTAGATTAAACAGATACTATATACAATACATGATATTATAGTAAGCACAAAGGGTACCAAACAAATCAATATTGGTCTCGTAACTTTATTTTATTTATAGTCAAATTCAACATAGATACTGCGAAAGTCTTAGCGTGCAATGTTTCATAATTTAAAAACATTTGGATACTATTCGAAGTAAGCATTGTGCATTATTTTAAATGTAAAACAAGTAATTCTCGCACTTTTATTGTAGTTTATTCACTCGCAGTTGTCCGCGTCCCCATTGTTTATATTGTAAATATTTTACTCGACTAAAGTAGGCTAGCTCCTTTTTCGTGCGCTATCTCTATTAGATGTTAAAAAGTTCTACTTTTTGCTTAAGTGATAGATACACCTTTTTATAATCGTTTTAACTCTAACTAATACTCAACTGCACTAACCATTAGTATAAGTATGGTTGAATGCAAGAAACTACATTTTATCATCAGTCGAAAACAAAGTGTGACGCATGATGTGTGTTTGATGAACCATAAACACGTCGTTCCCGCCTTCCTCTTGCTCATTATCTACAAGCCTGTCGCATTATTTTGAATGACTATTGCATATAAAATGTCTCGGTGGTAATAGTGTGCGGCACGCATAGCTCTGTCGTTTCTATCGACGATTTTGTTCCGTGTTTTTAGACCGTGTCATGCGATATCAACATTTACATGTAGTAATGCTATTTCCTAACACCCTATTCGTTTAGCATCAATATTCAAAAGTGGTCTTTTGACACAAATAAGAAAACTTATTAGGCTAATATATCAATTGTTTATTCATTTTTCAATGCTTGGATAAAACTTATCCGTCCAATAAAGTATTACACGATAATATTAAAATGTCACGTAAACTGTCAAATACGGGCAATTAGAATACATTTTTAAAATGGTAGTTTTATACATTATTCGACGAATAAGTTTTATCCAAGCATTGAAAAATCAGCCCTAATATGTACAAAATTATGATTGAGAAATTGTATTTAATATTCCTCGTTTAACTATTTCATAATAAGGTAATAAGGCTGATTGTCGGATATTACCCACAGCAATTAAGATGTTTTAATGAGCCTCTTAGATACTAAATGAAGTTTGCGGTCACCATAACATGAAGACAAACAATACACTCGAAATTGAGTAACAATTGTCGGCTGAATAGATATATGTAAGCTACGTAACATTACTTTTTGTATTATTCATCCAACAAATTGGTATTATGCAAGAACATTAAACACTTTCCTTTCGTTATCTAAGTAGTAAGTACTTTAAAAACCTTCGGATGTGTGACACAGTTGTTCAAGACTAAGTATAAGTAAGCGAAGGACGTTAGTGGACATTACACAATGAAAATATGCATTTTTGTAGAAAGTCATTAATGTAAAAGCAAGGAAAACGTCAGTGAGCTCGTGATATCTTTCTCTGCCATTCGCTGGAGTCATTATGTAAATTGTCGTCGTTCAGAACGGTAATGATGGGTCAGCTTTGAAACCACGCATCGTACGATATTGTTGGGGGAAGCGACTCTGAACTTTGAACTTTATTATGTTTGCTACGTGACCGTAAAAATAATAAACATATTAAATGCCTTTTCACTTTATGACAAAGGAGAAAATTTTATCTGATACATAAAAATGTGGCTATATTGTATGGCGAGGGAATTTTCATACAGTAAATCTGTTAGGAAATGTATTGCTCAGCCCACAAAAGCCGCACTGTGAATTTATTATCAAAATTACATCACCAAAAACTTGTACTCGTATACCACCGATAAAATTTGCAGAATTTGAATAGCATTAGAGTGCAATCGTATAAAACCACTGGCTGTGTTTGATAACGTTCAATATGCAGTACTGGAATAAATCCGGTTGATATTTAGTTTTGTGACCTCGCTACAACTGACCCGAGCACATGCACATTACAAATTTATATTTAAGCATTTATAGACTTTAAGTCTTTACAAATAGGAATCAGAATAGCCTTCTTCCTAATATAAAATATATTCATTGTACAATGTACAGTTTATAGTTTATACTATTTAGATTTGGCTATTCGCAATTTGTAGCCGAGTTATGATGGAAAGCAATCGCTTTCTGTGGTTACAATTTAAATTTTTGGATGGTTGTTACATAAATTGAAGTCTGTGATTACAGAAGTGCCATTTCATAGAGAACTTTGAAGAGGTTGTTTTCGTACTGTGGAGGGATTATATTTTTTTCCTTCAATTATAAAGCTAGTTATAATTTCGATAAAGTAATATAATTTACTACCTACCTAATGTAATTCATGTACAAATGTGATGTATAAATTTAATTTTCACTGAGATATTTCGGTTACATGACACATCCAATTAAAATTATTTCATATATTTATGCAGTTACGACAGTCAAAACTGCAATTCACTTATTATATTATTATGTATCTAACACACATACACTTTGCAGATATCTGTTTCTATATATTTCATTAGCAGTGGAGTGGAAAGCAAATGCATAAAGAGGATATTTAGGGTAGCGCCCGACTCTTGATGCATTGCAAATAAATCGTAAACGGGAAATAGCCGAGAGTTCATAGCGAGCGAGTTCAAAAGACATTATTCAGTATCGGAAAGCGGAATACTATGGCTTTAAAACCGAATAAAACATGGCGGCCGCTCTTATTCAATCGTTTATAAACATTTTTGTTGCATTGCCTTTGCCATGTTTCAATTATATTTGCTTTATATACGTTCCGTATCCGTTATTTTGTGTAAAATGTGCAATTAAAGTAACGTTGGTACTTATAAAAAGTATTTATAGCTTATTGTGGGTATACATTTATTTAAAATGTTTCAAAGGACACATCAATACAACAAAACGTTGTTGGATTGCTTCCCTCGTATTTTTATTAGGTACAGTAGCAAGCCCATTGAAGTTGCATAGGTTCTCTATATTATAAAAAATATATGGAGGAGACAGTAGATAGGCTGTCTGTCTCATTGTTCGATTCATTGGTTTTGTGTGGTCGTGATTAGAGTGCGCCCATTGACGGGATCGCGTCGATTGGGATCCATTGTTGGACGCCCGGGAAACTTTGATCCTGTAAAGGACCTGCATTGACAGCATATTTTGATTTGTTGTTCTATGCAATTGATTTATTTTCTTTTTGTAAAGGCGATTTTTCGACGACTAGCTTGAGTATGTAGGAGAACCCTTCAAAAAGTTCACAATAATTATATTTCACGGGCATAGTAGATGATGGTAATTTATATTTCACAAATGATATTAAAAATTTAAAATACTTTAGGTTGTATCCTGGTAAATTAAATATTAACCTACTTAGAAATTCACCAATAAACCTATTGTAAAATAATATACATAATGGATATTCAATAATGCAAATTTGTTAAAACTCCTTTTTGTTGCTGCCATCCTTAAAAACATTATTCTAGTTCCATCAAGCTTTTAAACATTGCATTGAGATAAATTTAACATGGAATCCAATTAAGTAAGAATAGAATAACGAGATATTTAAACGATCGGGAATATCAGCTGTCTATACAATAAATATTTTTTTATGACCGTGGTGTCTTTTCCACCCCAGCATTGAGTATTCGTTGCGTCACACTCTTGGTGATTTATGATCGTGCTATCTGTGGGAGCCCTCGAATTAACTAAATGCGATGTTTGGGGATTTCAAATTACCTCTATTGTTTTCGACCATTATATCGACAATACGCTGGGGCGTTTGTTTCATTTCTCGATTTCCCAGGGTTGACGCCATGCGTTTATGTCAGCTTGTGCATACGAACGATCAAAATTAATTAACTTTTGTGGGTTTGAAATGAGGTTGAGCACATTTGAGTTTAGAATTCAATTAACGAGCGGGGTTTGACCGAAGTCGAACAATTCGTGGCTTCGATTTTGTGGGATTTAATTGAAAATTTATGCGCCTTTGTTATTTCATCGATCGATCGCAGGCGAGCAAAATATTTTGTGTCTAAGCTAACCTCGTAGTGACAAAGAACTTTGTTATTCAGTTCCACACAACTACGTAAGTAATACGGGAGGACCCTTCATTTATTTCATCCCACGATCCGATCAATGGGGACTAATAGCGTGGACACCGTCTTTGTATTTTGGGTAGCCACCCTTCGCACTAAAATTGAATAAAGAATACCGATTTCACATCCTATATTCTCTTTCTGACTAGATGACATAAACTATGCATGTTTTTTGAGTAGCTTGTGGGGGCATTTATAACGAACAAGACTTACGTTGGTAGGTACAGTTTTTCTTGACGAATAATAATTTGTGTAAAGTTCTGTATCTAATCTAAATATAAAATAAACTTATATCTAAAACTAATTTCAATAGATAAATTAATTAAGTACTTATTTCAGTAAATAAATAAATTAACCTACTTATATCTAAAACTAATTTTAATAGATAAATTAATTGAATCTTTCATCAAATAAATATTTATTTGATGAAAGTCAAAATGCAAATCAAATATAATCGAAAACAAGGAACTGTTATCAATTTGGTGAAGTTATCGGTGTTGGTTCTATAATCTATTGTTTCCTCTGCAATGCCAACCATTGTCGCTTTAGATCTATTATTGTCGATCTGTCATTATAGGTACGGTCAGATAAATTAACTGTTGGAAAGCAGTTCCGAAATATTTCGATAACAGCGATCCCCGTAAATTATATTTGTTACAATCGAATATTTAAACATTTTGGGTATTATAAATTATTAAATACATATTATATTAGTATTATGTTACCTTTATGTTATAAAGCTTTAGCAAATTACATATTATGAGTATGAATAAAAAGCGACTGAGTGTAACATGAGTATTAAATTATAACATTAAAAACTAATAACTATGACAAATATTTAAAAAACTCGTTGTATGTATTTAAAATATGTGTGATAAACAAAAACATAAAAAATGTATTTATGTTAGTTTACAGCGATATTCAATTTAAAAATTGTTATTATCTAAAAATATAATAAAAAACTTCAGTGTTGCGTCTACATTTATTTCATCACGTTATAAAAACTGCGTTTGCTATTTTATACGATGTCACTAATGTTTGTAACGTGGATTATTAAAACAGTATTTCAAATTTTATAGCCAGTTGTTATTGAAAGTGAACAGTTCATAACGAATGCTTGTTTGTGGAGTTATATTTCAATATTCAAAATGAAAAATGCTCCTGCTAATAATGCTGTTAGTTAAACTTCTTTGAACTTATATTGAACGCATGCACAAAGGGTTCAACACATTTCTTCGCTGAATATGATGTAGTTATAGCTGTTACGAAGGATACAAATTTCCGGGACAGGAAGTAATACTTATTTACCAAGTGGACGAACTCGAATATCGACGCTAATATTTATTTTATACACCATTACCTACGAATAGTTCGGGTTATTTGTTGTACTTGATTTATTTCTTTCCTTACATTTTGTGTGAGCATATTGGGTGATAGGTCATATAGAAGCTTTCTCATTAAAAGATAATAAATTAAATGTAGAGCGGCAACTGACAAGTAATATTATTGTTACTTCAATAATTTTATGGTAAAAATATTTCTTTCGAAAAGCTTTCACCAATTTCGACACAATTGTAACAAAAGTAATCGATTCGCAGCCTCATACGGAATTTGCACCTGGTGTACCCATTTAATTTATATTTGCTTCAACTCAACGGAGAAATCTTTTTTCCAGAATTACGTCCACACAATAGACGGAGTAACGGCGTCATTAAAACAAAACAAAAAAGTAATTGGTATTAAGCATTTAGTACGCACTACAAAAGTAGTAAGACTTCGGTAATAGGCCGTTCCGCTAGAGCAGCGGGTAGAAAGTATCAGTTCAATCTTCATTCAACCTCATCGAACTGGTCGAGACTTGCTAACTTCGGTGCACACAGACTAAATACGAGACACACGAAAGCACACACGCAGAGCGTACGTAAACTTGCGGGTACGCAGGTCAGCTTGCCGCATCATTTTTTTTTCGTTAAACTGGTTTTGGGCCCATAACAAAGAGAATGACTCAGAGCGGGATGTTTTGTAAGGATCGTATAAGCTTTTGCTCTATTTAATTGTACCTATGTTATGAAACGACTTGAGCGCTGTAAAATTATATAGAATGTTAATTGGCTTCACTCTGTCTTTATAATTATGTAACTGCAAAGTAATATATTAGTTATTCAGACAATATTAATCGTGTTAAGTTTTCTGTTCTTATATTAATATTTACTAATTATTATGTCTTAACAAATAATACACTTATGTCAATTAATTGTAAATTTCTACGTAGACGAGTAATTGGTTTAAACTTTAAACTCGATCAGACTCGATCTATCAGAATGCTATTCATTACGGTTATACTCTGGCTGTATAGTGTATAACCCTCAACAAACTCTCAGCATGTTAATTCAATTGCGTAGAGTATATTGCATTTACTCTTATAGCTTCCTCGATTAAGATCCTTAACACATAATCTTATGTTAAGGACAAAGTTTTTATGCTCGTACGTCAGATACGTACACACCTATAATAACGTATCGAAGATTTATGTAATCAATAACTCAACGGTATTATACATCGGGGGACAGTGATTTATTATATTTGAAACACGTGCGCCCACACTGTAAGGGTGTAGTTTGAAAAGGGACTTTTACCTGCTATAATATGCCTCTGCGCTATGAATACCGCAACAATAACCTAATTTGAGTGGAAATTCGCTATTGAAGCTACGAAGCAAGCTTGATTAGTTTCTGCTTGTGTATCGAGGCCTAGCTATATGCAAAAGCGTATAATTAATGCGGGATTCTCTAAATTTATAGGTCAAAGGTAGGTTCAGTGATTAAGAGGTTTTCAAATTGAATATAGTAAAATGTAGTATCGGTGAAATCACTGAATCCATTGAATGGAGTTACAGTTTTTGATTGTTGTTTTCTTTTATGTAATTACTAATTATGATATTTTATGTAAATACCTATATTTTTTTACTAAATCCAAATATCAACGTATTTACGTAAATAACCTCCAAAAATATTTAGTTACTTATATGGCATTAATATACCTAATGAAGAGGTCCTTTATAATTATATATTTCAATTAGACAAAGTATTTATTTATTTAGCTTTCTTCATGTAAAATGTAAATACATATTAACACAAATATGATTTGTTTGCGTTTTTAAACCTTGTAGGTCTACTGATAAATAGTGTCATGTAATTGCAAACAAAAAAAAAGTGACGACTATTTCTAAGTCTTTCCTTTTATACCCACCCTTCTTGCGTTTCTTATTTTTTCCCCATTGTTAAAAGGATCTTGGGTACAGATTGCGTTGTCAGTAGTTGTCTACCTGCTATTGAAATGTTAAGTTCCGTGATGTCTCGCTTGCTCTATGGGTACTTTAGTTTTTGTGTTGTGTTTTTTTGTTCGTAAAGTTCTTTTAAGTCGGGGGAATTGATTTTCTTATCCTTGTGGGATATAATAATATGTATCAGATTTCAAAGACATCATTGTGAGCAAATGCTTACGTACATTTGGCCCATGAGTTTTGGTACATGACTGCGTGTTTAAAAGTTTACAGATAAACTTAAATTATTTATAATAGTGAGATTATAACATGTAATGCGCATTTAATGTCAAGTTACGACATTTAATACCTCGTATAGTGCATTACACGGTTTTTTAACATTAAAACAAGTTTAATTTATAAAATACAAGAATATTATTGCGTCGATGTACGGTCTACGTTATTAACGCACATGTCATTTAATAACTAAATGTCTCCTTGAAATCGGTTCTACGAATCAGTTCGTCGAAGTAAATCTTAAGAAATCTTTTTTTTTGATTTGACATAGCAATTTAGTATCGAAAGTATCCATTTCAGTAGGCTTAACAAGCACATTGACCTAAATATACGTTTATTACAGACGTCCATGTCCTTCTTTGCCAGTAGTTTTTCTTGTTGCCATTTCTTTTTAGTGCATAGCGGAGATCCAAGTGTGAGGGAGATAAATGATTCTACGTACACATCGCGATTCGCGGCTCGTGGGAAACGATGGTAACAAGGTTTCTGTCCTCCCTTTCGCTTAGCTGCTAACTTGATTGGCCTTTGTTCCAAAATGATGCGTGAATTATAGCTGCTGTCGACCACATTTGTTTGAATTTTGTGTATACTTCCTTAATAATAACGTTGGAAGGCACTCTCTATGATTGACTAGGTAGTAAATTTAGGAGTGTTAGGGCGACGTCAAATGTGATTTTTTTGGTCTATCTGTTAAGAACGAAAAGAAGTACTTTATATTTTATTTTACATACAATATTTTGCTTTTAATTATATAAACGTATTAGCACAATACGAATTACAATGTAATCTAACACCAACTTTTAATGAACACGATATTTTTTAACAAAATTTACATCAAAAAGGCGCCATTTTGAAATTCAATTATGAAAAAGTTGATTACAGACATAAAATGTAGCGTTATATAAAAACTTTTTCGCGTAATATTTTGTAACAGATGTGTGTGAATAATGAGAGGCTACCTCTGAAACCAGCACGAGTGGCTAGTCATGAAAATTTTCGATCATAAAAATACGTAATTATATCACTTATCATGGTACTGAATTGGATGTTGGTACAGACTACAGACTTTTTAATTCGAAAATTCGGCTATGGATCTTTTGAGAAAACTAAAATATGTATTTAAAATTACCTACGTAAAAAAAGCCTATCGCACCGTCTACCATTTATCTTAATACTATTATAAAGGCGAAAGTTTGTAAGGATTTATGGATGTATAAATGTATGGATGTATGGATGTATGGATGTATGGATGTTTGTTACTCTTTCACGTAAAAACTACTGAACCGATTACAATGAAATTTAGCACACATATAGAGGGTAACTTGGATTAACACATAGGATAGGTTTTATCCCGGAAATCCCACGGGAACGGGAACTATACGGGTTTTCCTTTGAAAACGCGGGCGAAGCCGCGGGCGGAAATCTAGTAATTCATATTTCATACAGATTCAACTGGAGCTAGTAAAATAAAAATAAAATGTCATCTGAATTAGAAATCTTTTAGCTCATCATCATTAAGTAAGTTATTATACACGAAGAAAATATAAGATAAATTATAATTTAAAGAGAATATTAGTCTCGGAAAAGCTCATTAAATAAATAAAAAATAGTCGCTTAATGCGATGAACTGAAAACGATATTCTACGTCAATGGTTTCGAAAAATATTCAAAAAAGTGTATCTGTTTACCATAATATTGTCCCCAACGATTACATATATGTATTTGAATAGCATGCGTCAAACAATATGCAAACGCAGTTATCAAACCGTTATTTTATAGTTCTTTGTCGTGTAAACAATGGAATCAGAGCATGCATGCGCTGGTGCAGTTACTATGAGACAAATCGTAGTGGCGGGTCTTCAGAACCGGTACAGAGGTCGACGCTCGAACATTTTATGCTGCCTATATGTATATATAGGGTTTACGAATTTTCATATCGATTAGCCTGAATCGTAAAAACTTTTCAAATTTAATTAAAGTATGATTGTATACTGAGGTTTGTAGAATTGCAATATCAATCAACAAAACCACATCACTTAACTTTATTTAAGTGTGCGAAGCAAAAAAAAAAGTTTTTTAAAGTACATATTGCTTGCTTTGGATCCAGATGCATATTTTTTACTTAATAGTTAATACTAATATAAAAGGCAACGCTAAAAGCTACCAAAACAAAAAATAGTAGCTTTGCATCAAACATATTATTTTCCGTAACTAATGAAAGTGAAAACGCAATCAAATCAAATAAGATGCACAGTAATTGCACGCCTCATAAGCGAAGCGTTGAGGTGGGTACTACTGTCACTTCGCGCAAAACATCTGATTTTTCAAACTTAAAATGTCTTTATGTATCATACATTGCACTTGTAAGATAATACATACACACACATATTAAGAAAAAACACTATTTTTAACGTTCATGATATTTTTGATGTCATTTTTGTTATTTAAACTAGTTAAAAAACAGTTTAAAAAAGTTCTGTCTTGGACGTCCGTGTGTCTGTATGTGCGGATCCTTTTTCTTGTTAACACGATAGCGACCGAAATACTTTACTAATCGAGTCTTTTTTTTTCTCTTACGCTTGAGTATGCTCAGGAATAGAACCCTTTCATTTTTCAGGGTCTGATTCGATGTGGTTTAATTGTTATTAAATAAACAAAAATAATAATTAATAAATATTTATTAAAAAAAAATTATGAGGCGTGCACTTTTGGATTTTCCAAATTATTTATTGTATTTTGCTACATAAATTTAAATGAGGACCCTTATTCAACCTTTTTGGCTTGATCTATACAGTCTTTTAAATTATATGGCTACAATATGGCTGACTTCAAAGAACTTGAGCAATGATCCGTTAATGATGGCTGTCGTCCAAACAGCTTTAGCCCGCCGACATTGCACTGTCAATGAACTCTTTATTTATCTATTTATGCCACCAAAAGCCCATTACGAGCTTAATTCGTCCTATTTTCTCGATCGTCAATTTCACGCGCACTGAATAGAAAAAGTAATTACGAAATGCTTTTTAAATCCTCGCTCATTCGATTCGAAATAAATGTTCTATGCAATAAAGGTATTTATGGATTGTAGCTAATTAAAATTTAAGTTAGAGATATGTTCTAAGAATTGACTTTAAGATAGACGCAATCAGATGAAGGAATGTTCATATTATTTGTTACATCAACTATAGTGATAGTATATCATCAATTAAATTTGCCGAAAATATTTTCGACAAATATTGGTATAATATTAAAACAAAATACAGGTAACATTATTAATCCCTATATTTCCTTATCGAATTCACATACATGTTGCTAAATTATTAAAATGGAACTCACAAGCATCTTAACGTCAAATCTATTCAAATATCTCACAAAGTAATCGTAAATATCAAAGGAAATACTCGTTATAAATTCAATGAATACCAGGTCGTAGCAAATCGCGAAGTAACGTGGGCCGCGTGAAGCCGTGAGAAAGAATTCTATGTCGAGCCTTGAACAAGAAGACATAACTAAAGTAAAAGAAAGCATCAATCACGGGCGTTTCAAAGCCAGTCGGTAGGTATATTCCCACAAATTGGCCTAAATTGACCGCTTGTTAAAAACCTGAACGTAAGTACATGCTTCGATGGGAAAGTGGAATTCGGTAGCCGTCATTAGAATGCAGTTAAATATAACCGATGGATAAGAATGTTTCGAATGATTCCTAAAAATGTTGTGATTAAAAAAAATATTGTTTCGTTTTACAGACAGACATGTATTTTGTAGTTTGACGAGAAATTAAAATGTTACTCGGTAAACGTTTGGCTTTCTAATGGTAAAACAATTTTTAAAAGCCTTGAAGACCTATGTAGTCTTCTATACTAATTAAGGAGTGTAATAACAAACAATTAAACAAACAAAACATCGTTCCTGCTTTATAATATCCTTAGGTACAGTTTTATTGAGCTTATAACTTGATTAGTACACTCATTAATTAAAATTCTAAGTTTATTACAAGGAAAACGGCCATAATAATTGACGTGTAAAGTATACTCGAACATCAATCTCAAAAATTGTTCCGATTTGTTATGTTAATGGGTATCATTTAAGCTATCACCAATTTAATTAGTTTTGTGTTTCTTAAATAATAGGGTTTGTCCTCAAAATAGTAGATCTGTCACCAAAATGTAGTCACCAAACAAAGCAAAATCAGTTCCACAATAAATCACCTAAAATCCTGAGATATAAGGTCTAGTACCAAATAAATGTTTTTGTATGTATTATAATAGGTGTGTCCTAATAAGTATTTAAGCAAACTAATTTAAAGAGATCACCAATAAATCATATTATGTTACTAGAAAATTGCATTAAGTTCAAATAAACAATTAGGGTTGTCATCATCGTTTCAACCAAAAGATTCTGCTACTTAAGCTGCTACTTAACTAGACTCCCAAGGTTCTAAATTTCCACTGGTAGTATAAATTATATTTAAATATTTTTTTTAGCAGAGTAGTAAATAAAACAATTAAAGTCAAAATAATCAATATTTATTGTTTAAAATAATTACCACTGAACAATCAGCGCTGGTTTAAAATAGCTGGCTTATGGCTAGCAGAATAGTAGATAAAACACTTAATTAAAGTTAAAATAATCAATATTTATTCTTAAAAATGATAACCACTGAATAATCATTTGGTCATCATTGGTCAATTTTTAAAGCGCGCCAATTTGTCTCCGCCCCTTTGATCATTTTTTCATTAAAATTATAAATTGATGTATTAAATTGGTTACGAATACTATTAATTTAATATCTGAACGAAATAAAATGTTACTACTGTATTGGTGACAAAATATCAAATAAAAAGGAGTCGCAGTCAGGGATCGATAATCGACTTATTTGGTGACAGATCTACCATTCTGAGCACAGAGCTATTATTTAAGTAAAAAAACTGTTATTATAAGAACGAAGTTTATATTCATGTAATGCAATATAATTTTATTGGTTATTGATCTCTTATTTTACACATATATTAACATTAATTTGATAATTCATACCTGGGAACAATTTTTGTTTATCTGAGAACGAAAATATTTCGTGGTGATAGATCTATTTATTAGGTGATACAACTTGATGACAAATATAAATTTTGGTGATAGAAAATATAGTTCCCTATGTTAATTAGTACGAGTTTTATACTCATTACCTCAATTTAAAACATTTTCAGTGTACACAATAAACCCATATAATGATCGCGAAACCTGCCTCATATCATTATTAGCTCCGAAATATTACAGCTATAATTTTAAATTACCACAAAATCAGTATTGTTATTTTCAAAGTAGTTATTTACAATTATCAGTAATCCGATATTGTTTATTAGTTATGAAAGGATTTTAACAAATAGTTTAATTTTCATCTATAAACAATATGAAACGTTTTGATATTTTAAATGCCTCGTTAATCCTTCTGTGATTATGACTAACGCAAAATTGAGCGAGCAATTTAATAGGTTAAACTAGTTTTGCACAAATAAATAGAGTTGAATTTGAAACTTGTGCACGTCGATGTTTGCGGTTAGGTAATTTTGCTGGTTACACTGCGTATTCACTTTGTGGATCTGTATTTGGCTATCAGACAGAAATTATCTGTTATACCTATACCTACCATAACAGTGTACCTTATATGGAATTTACAGCTCACAATATTTTTATCTATCTGTTACATGCGATATTCGCTTTAGTTTGGGCAATCGTTATCTTTGATTTTACAAAACATTTTGACAATGCTAACCCATATTTTAATCAGGTGAAGATTACTTTTTGCAATAAGCTTACTACGGTCCAATTTTTGCACCTTCAATATCATAAGGAATTGAATGAAACATTACTTCACACAGAGATGGTTTATAACGTTGCCATCGGATTAATTACATTTCTTTCATACTTTGACACGTATGTAGGTCAATTGTTACATTAATCTAAAGCGATCAGTATTTTACTCTTATGTTTTAATAGTTCTATTGTAGGAAGTAAGAGTGCTATTGTATTATTATCTTTAATTGTTTATGATATTATTGTATAATGTAAACATGTCATTGTTTCAGGTAAGCTTACGGCAATTGAGAAGATTTCCATTTCGTGTTTTCGATTACTGAGTGAGTGTTAAATACATTTTGATGTCAAGTTCCAGAAAAAATGTTTCCATTGTTATGAGATTTCACAGTGAGCACGAAGGTCGTAATGTAGCGCACTGACTTAGTTTGTACCACAAAGACCTTGCTTGACTCGTTGGAGCTTTATAAAATCTAGTTGGAGTCAAAAGGCTTTATGGAGAATTTCAGAAATTTTTACCGGCAAATTCTAAAGAGCACTCCAGAACCATGTTAAAATTAATAACTTCTTTACAACGCTCCAGATACGTTTATAATAATCGTAGTTCTTGAAGTAGGTATATTTTTGATGTTTATTGCCACGATAATGACGTTAAAATATCAATTTGCTAGTTAACAAACCGACTTATTTGTACCGGGTTGTACCCAATTAGTTACGCGAATTGATGAAATGTTATTCATGTTTCAATCAATTGTAACACAATATATTTTAATTAATCAGTCAA
The DNA here is from genome assembly GCF_061535455.1 of Colias philodice. Taxonomy (NCBI): domain Eukaryota; kingdom Metazoa; phylum Arthropoda; class Insecta; order Lepidoptera; family Pieridae; genus Colias; species Colias philodice. The sequence continues at coordinate 6,080,752 of NC_143093.1, forward strand.
ATGATTTCAAAGCGTATTTTCATTTGAATATAACTGTGTGATTTTGTAAATTATTAAGCTTTGATGCTATAACAAGATTTAACATAATAATATATCATTATTTAATTAGTAATCACTAATTAGGTACACTGTACAGGTGTAAATTTGAAAATAATTTTTCAAAGAGAAGTGAAATCTTTAGACCGATTGTTAAGATGATTTTAACGAATAACGTAATTATTGTCTACTTATAGTTACCGTTTCCTTCGTTAAGTATTAAATAATGTCGAGATGGGTAAAGTAAAAGTATAAAGCAACACCTCGCGGTTAACACTACCTATAAATATCGTGACCCGGATCAGAGAACCACTCTCTTTTACATAGCGACAATGTACTTGAAGGATTTATTTTTCCGCAACGATTCAATCGTCCGCGCCGTTCTAATAAACAATTCTTGTTTAATTATTCACGCCGTGCGTACGCAATAATGATCAATTTACATTATTACAATTGTTACCGAGACTTAATTCATACGGAAGTGATGTAAGTGTATTTTTTTACGCCTTAAAATCAAATGTGCATAAACAATTAATTATTGTGATTACTGTAGCGTTATAGATCAAGAGTGAGTTAAACGCTGATAGGGACTGCATTTGGGTCACATGTTGGTTTTGGTTCCGCGATGCTTTTACTTTGTTTCTATGTTGCTAAAAATATTGTCAATGTAGATATATACCTACTGGATTTTATATTTTGAACAGCTAATGGCTAATTGGCTATTTACAAAAAAGAGCGTGTCAGAAGTGAAATTTATTTGACAAAATTCAAAGATACCAAAATCGTCGCCATACTCCATGACGTGACGGTATTGCCATGATGCGACCTTGAAGTTTTACTCTCAAGGCGCCTAAATAAGTTTCAAGAAAAATTCCGTCACAACTTTCAATTTAAGACGAGAAAATCACGAAAGTTTTATTTAGATATACTCGTGACATGGCATCTCAGACTTATTTACAATTTATTCCTTTCAATCGAAACAAAATAGCACTCTTTGAAATGAAACACAAAATGAGATACAGTTACGAATACAAGAGTCGCGAACTCACAAAGCACATGGACAATTCGTACCGTAAAGCGCTCGGAAATTGTTACATAAGATAAAACGTTGCACTTGGAATCGCTACAATCAGAATAAGAAGAAAGCATAAAGCGATGAGATACCGCGGCCGAAGCAAGAGCAGTCACGTACGGCTGACGGTTTATCCCACTTTCCACTTTTCAACACGTGAATAAGATATAACGCAATATATTTTCAGTTTTTCTACGTGTACTCGTTTAGGAGTAAAGGTGGAAAGTGTAGTAAGGGCAAGGGCTTTTAAACTCGAATAAAGAACTTCCTAAAGAAAATATTTCATTAGTAACATGTGTATAAACACCACGTGGACTATTTCTACTTTAAGACCTATAATACTATTTTGTTGTAAAATATTTTTAATACATATTTGATGAGCAGCTTTAGAATAAACCTAATTAAGTCAAAAACACAATTCTTCGCCAATGAACGAAATATTTTTAGGCAAATGCTACAAAAATCGTCTAAATTACACAAAAGAAATCTCAATGACATTGGAATAATTATATATACCTACATTTTGTTTAAGAAGCTTATTTAAGATGTCTCCGAATTGAAGCCAAGAATCCTGCGTATTTTTCGGACGATTTATTAAAATTAGACGATATTACGGTTCTCTAATTTTGACAAACATAGCTGATTGATATGAAATATTTTCTGGGCGTATTTACTCCCAATATTTTGTATACATGTTCGAGGAACGCGAATATTTTACTCGTCCCTGTGTGTGTAGTTGTGAGTCGGGGTACGTTTGCGTAAGTCAGTCCCGGCAAATCCCCGGGGATCCTATTTTCCATCGGCACCTTGTCGCCCCTGCCAAAGCTTGTGCACCAAACCGTGTTCTTAAAAATTTGGTTAACTTTGTTGGCGATAAAAGGCGACGCAGATTTAGCTTTACGACTGACGACAGCAATTTCGTTTCCGAAAAATATATCAGACTCTTTGCCGCGGATTGAGATTTTTTAAGTTTATTATCCAATGATATTAACTTTCTGTTATGCGTGAAGAATCCATTTGGTTTAATGATCTATTTAATATAAAATATTCTCTCATTTGTTATGCTATTTGATTTAATCTAAAGGAATCCTCCTTGAAGGAAGGAAGATCTATTCTTTCTCACAAAAACATCACAACGGACTTGTAATTTGATATGCGGATGGATTACGACCTCCTTGCAACACCGCGGGCAAAAGGTAGTTAAATTATTATGTTAAACATTAATTATAATGTAAAGTATGTGTGTATTAATTGGGTGTGGGTAATAATTAAAACTTTATGTACGTACAAAATATACAAAAATGATAATCCAAAGCGGCAAAATTTCACTTTTTGTTTTGTTTCTAAAATAGTGTTTGTATTATATAACAAACTTTTCTTTGCCGTGGGAGCGAACAATTGTTTATGAAATTCGCGTTGAATCACACGTGTACCTACATCGAAATCATGGTTCAACATCGAGAGGCCTTGTTAGCACTGCATTAAATAAAACCACTGATTGGCATCTAAACCTTCATTTTTGTTCGTGGATAATTCACAATTTTCCTGTTTGATTGCGTCGAGATAGATATTTATTATGGTTATAACAGAGTTATTGTCTGTAAAAATTGCGTTCTCTCTTGGTTGAAAAATAGACATTGTTTATTTTTGCTTGTTTGAACGATGTTCAATAACCGTCTACTCTGAAATTGCTATTTGTATTCACGTAGACGCCGACGTACTATGCCGGTCTACGGATTATTTATGTCAGATTTGATATTTAAAGTTACATTATACTCGTAATAATTTGATGTTTGTTTTTTTTATAGGTAGTAGATAAATACTTAAATATTATATGGGCCATATAAATCTTCCTTAGCCTAATTAAACGAGGAATCTAATAATTTAAGATTGGTTTTCTCTACTTAATAACAATCGACCAACCCACCGTATTCATTTCTTCATAACATTGGATAACATTCATTGTATCATAAGAATGAAGATCGTTCCAAAAAATCTGAGCTATCTGTAATGAAATACGGGTAAATACAAAAATTTCTCGTTAAAATGGGACTATAGGTAAGTAAAATGTAATGTACAGCAGCCGGCAGCTGTTTTATCGTCGGAAACCATGCGTTCATTGTTGGCACGCTCACACTAGCTCATATTAAATAACACACATGACCCTACATTTAATAGTTAGGTTTACTGCTATCCTGATTATTGTTTAAACTTCAGAATCGTATTTAACCCGTTTAATATGTTTTAATTATATTAAACCAACAAAATTGTTGACGTAATAAAGCAGCTGTTTAAACAAACTCTCGCTAAGTAAAATAACCCGAATTATAATAGACGCTTGTTAATATTTGAGTAACAATTTAGTTTGCTATATTAATGTAGCTTAAAAGTCGGTTCAGAAATAATATAACGGAGTGAAAGGTAAACCACTACCCACGAAGCGAACTAGCTTCGAGTTCTAGTGGGTTCTCCGTTCTATTATTATGTGGGTATTAGACGATCGCTATTGTATTTACTGGTACCTATTATATAGGTTAATGATTGATACATTTGTCAGGTAATATTGATGTGGTTGTTCGTATGTTTGAACACAATGAAAAGGTATTCATACCTTAAGCTCTTATTGTAGGTAATCTAAATTTATTTAATTTATTTAACAATATAATAAAATATATAAAATTAAAACGCTGTTTCACATTTTATCTTTGCTTCAGTCTATATACGTAACACTTTAAATTTGACCAATCCACAGCTCTACACTAAATGACCTCTACGTACGTAGTTATAACACAACTTGTTCATTTAGGTGCCCTGAAATGGCCAGCTAACCATTAGAAATGATTTGTTAGTTTCGCTTCTCACAATACGCAATTCCTTTATAACTTACTCCGTAAGTCACGAAAGTATTTTACGAACATTGCAATAGAACTTGGCGGAAAATACGGGAAAACTTTCTTTACCTTTGTTGGTGAAAAAAATCTCGGCCGGTCCCGTCGGGCGGACGCCCAGACACAATAAAATTTACATGTTTCGTTTTCAGCCTATATTTTATTTTAAAAGGGTGAAATAAGACGACATTACGCAAAGAGAATATTCAATTAGAGCCTCCTTTTAGATTTATGCAATGGAGGGCGCCGTTCGATTTTTTTTTTCTTTTGAATTCGCTTTTGTTTTTTCCTATAGTTATTCAATACGGGAGACCCGGTGATAGTTACTAAATAGTTAAATGTATTTTTATAATGCATTTTTTCAATAAATGATTTTATTTAAGTTAGGATGGATCTGTTTGGAAAGGACTTTTGTTACTGCACAATTGAATCTAGTAATAGTTTCTGTAAATACGCATGTGGGGTTGTTCACAAAAAATGGTAAGTATTATTATTTTGACGAAAATGTCGTGTATTTAATTACAGCGTTTTATTTGAAGCAAGGGCCCTCATAACGGAACACTTAACCTAAATTGAGGAGAGGTGGCTCGTTGACTCGTTTTGATGTCTTTGCTTGGGGACCTGTTAAATCTTTTATTAGTAATTAGACCGCGACACACCAAGGAGCTCGTTAATTCCTGAATTATTGGTCGTGTAATAACTGTAAAGGGCTTTGCTTTCGGCCATTTGAATAAAGGTTCTCAGATACTTACAGGTAGATGTAAATTAACTGATAAGTAATGTCTGAACACAGTAAAGGGTTCGTACTTCGTTGCTTTATGGCATAATATTTTTTGAAATATTTAGAAGTGTAATGGAAAGAACTTTAACTCATGTGTTATTTTTTAATATCAATATTGAGATTGAACAGGTGGATTGGACATGGCGAAATGTAAAAAAAAATACCTAAATATTTTTTAATATGTCCGTTATTTGTGGCATTTGGCTCTGGTAATATGTATGTATAAAGATTAAAGTTCGCTAGTGGGGCATGGGACAGATGTTTTCTGCATCTGCTTCTAAGATTGATTTTTATTTTTACTTACTGCTAATTCTCACAAAAACAAATTGCGCAGTTACAAATGTTGTCTGAATCAGAAGAAAAAATATCTTAAATATTGTAATAAAATAGTGGAACTATTTTGTCTACTAGTCATGACGTTAGCATTTTTAATTAATTCAAAACTCCGATACAATATGCAAAATGATGATGTAGAGCTTTCCAATAACGGAGATGCATCTTACCGCAAATTTAATCAGGCTAGACCTATATTAGGTCACACTAAACCACCTGCTAAACTAGGGCATCTAACAGGTGCTCTTAGCTTTATCACTGGTTTGACCTACTTTCGTAAATAAGCAACGTTAAGACAGCTGTTTTGGGATTTATTAAAACCTCGGAATTTAGTGTACCAGGGTAATAAGGTATTTTTACTATCTGTTATTTAATTAAGTGAAAGGATTTTTCATGTGCGTCATTGATCCCCAAGATGTGGTTCCTAGCCCTATGAAGTATTTCCCTTCCTTAATAGATAGTTAGTTACATAGAAGCTGTACAGGACATTCCTATGAATACCATCTATTCTTTGTATAAAAAATTATCATTCTAACTTACAACACTTATATTTAGTAAGTTTTCTTATAATATTATAAAGCAAAATTCGATAAAAAATGTGGTTGTCCTTACCATCACAAAATATTATAATTCTTAATGAGAATGGAAAAGGCCAAGAGTTGATGTGTTAATTTAACATCATTAATATATTAATTAAAACACTTCATTATTGTCAGGTTATTTTTCCTTTCATTAAATGTTTCCAGGTTTCCATTTATCGATTACCAGCAGCCGATAACAGGGATATATGACGACAGCACGTTTTATTTATCCCCATGTACTTTATTAGAAGCAGATGTGACTCGAAGCGACTGTTCAAATAAGTGAATTTTATTTGGATCCTTTGATGTCTTCTGTAGCAATTTCCCCCTATTTATGCTCTTAATATAGATCTTAAAAGCGAAATGCTTCCCAAGAAACTTTATTTCGTCACAGTCTTGTCATTTTTGCAAGAAAAACTTTTAAATTCATACATAAAAGTCTAATTTATATTATGTATACGTCATACTTTATCCGTTACAGCTTTACGCATTACATACATTATGTAAAGTAAGAAGGAGTGCACATATAAGTTTATGATATATTTAATAAACGTAGGATATGACAAAGATTTATCCTAACGACATTTCTCCGACAAGAGAGTGAATAAATCGTCGAGTTGATCCCCCAGTATAAATATTATGGAAGCGAGCATACAGCGGCGCACGGTACCAGCCACCAGGCAAACAAATTACATCTAGTTGAGTTTCTCAAACTTGTGATCGTTTGTTTGCTAATTCCCTGTTTACTGTTGAATTATTGAAATTAGTCTGTCAAACGTTTCATGTCTTCGCGGTTTGGTAACCACGTCTTAATTTGGATATTCTTACGTAGAAATTAAATTGTGGAAATCTTGAAGAACATAGAATAATAATAAAGGAAATAATTTTATTTTGATGCTGGTGTCCTAAGAGATATATTTTAACTAATTTAATTTATGATAAATTCCGGTTTTAGTAGTCATGAAAAGAACGGAACAGGGACATTTTATTGATAGATGTTTTACTTTTTTACATTCAAGTTTCAGTACAAAGCGTTAATTATAATTTATGATAAGAAATATCAAATTGAAAATTCTAACAGCCTTCATTTCCTTCGGCAATTAAGTCTCGTTTGCTTAAATTTAATTATTGCTTGGTCCGATTAAACGTTAAATTTTAACACACTTTAAATTCCTATGTTTTAATAGCATCACAGAGATGCAATTATATTTATAACTGAAGATTATTATGAAGTGGGGAAATAATTGGCTTATTATTTTGAGAAGCTACCGATGTGACGTCTAGCACATGTGGTTTTAATGGGTTGCACTCTAGGGACGCTCCATATTTCCATTATGTTAGCTCCATTGAACTATCTTGAAAACTAAACTCTAATGGCTGGAGAATATCTTAAGAAGGCGGGAAGAGATATTTACTACCCAAGTGCGGAGTCTACTTTATAATGGCTGACGTAAAAGAATTGTTCGCCCAATTGAAATAGTCGGTACCAGAAATTCTCTTTTTAGATCCTATTTAAAAATCCTGGTCGGTAACGTTTCATAGTTATACATTTGGACAGTATTTCTTGCTAAAGATTATATTCCGGTACGTAAGTAAAAAAAGCGTTTAGATTTGATTAAGGTTCTGTGAGGCAGAAAAATAAAAATGTCCGAAACTAATCTAGCCGCACGACCCGGGCGACTTCGACTTGTGGGTACGCATTTTAATCAGACATTCCTAAATTTTTTTACCACTAAATGGAATTCGTTTTTTCGGAGTCACGGGTCAACAGTCGTTTGAATTAAACAGGTAGATCGATTAAGGAAATGTACTTTCGAACATTTAAATAAAGTGTAAATATTCATGTACATGTATATTTATAGAATAATTGGAAATATTTGTTTTTATTTACCATCTTTATCGATCGATTTATAAAATCAAAGTTCATATTGCTTTACCCCGGATCTGGATACTCATATCCTTTACGGATTCCGTTAAAACAACAATCTAACTGAAAACTTTTTATATTGTTATTGGCAACAGATTTAACTACTCTCATGTGTTGATCACAGATGCCATCTAATTTCCTTAACACAATTGTTTTAAATATATAGTATTAAAAAAGAAAAGTTAATCACAGTTAGAGTACAAACCGATAAGCTTATAAACGATTATAGTTGACAAAAACCAGTAACAAAAGACTTTAGATAAAACCAATCTATCATGAAGTTATTTCTATAAAATACGAAAGCTCGCTTATCTGCTACCTCGCTTCATTGCACTCGTGGCAATGAAATCCCCACAATAGCGTTGGTATCCAGCAGTATTCAGTAATGATATCTTAAATGCCCAACCGCTCATTGTTGTTACGCTACATTTCATAATCTATTCATTATAAAGCCTGATAACATTATGTAGCCACTTATTTAGATAAGCAGGCGCTAACATTATTTGAAGCAATTTACAAAATTACGGGCAAATGTTAACTCTGTATAATTACTTAATTAACTTCATTATGGGATCGGTCTATTTACTAAATTTGTTGGACATTTCGTTTGTGTTTATAGTTCAACTAGCGACCCGCCCCGGCTTCGCACGGGTGCAATGCTGATACTAAATACACTACAGAAAAACTGTGAACGTTGTATATAAAAAAACATAGCGGCCCGCTCCGGCTTCGCACGGCTATAAAATAGATAGCCGGGCGAACGGCCTGTACCGCCGCAAACGCTACGTCCCGCAATTTTTAAATCTGTAATATCTTCGAAAATATTCACTTAAATCATACGGTGTAAAGGGCCATATAGATCTATATTAAATGATCAATGTATTGAAGGTATTTAATTGGTTAAGGATTAATGCTGTATTGGTTAAAATCGCATCGAAAATTAGCCTTTATTTGTCGTAAAAATTAAATGACAAAAAAAAGTTATTGTGGGTTATCCATAAGAGATAGACATATACCATCGCGGACTTTTCTGTGGACCTTTTCAATGTGCATAATACTTACTACATTATTTTGATAAAACTCGTAGGGTTCAGCCTGCGTTTGCAATGTAAGCGGAAAAAATGTAATTTTTTACGACATCACATTAGAAACCTCAAAAATAACAGAACTTCTCCACTATTTAATGGATGTTATTATACATATAAACCTTCCTCTTGAATCATTCTATCTATTAAAAAAAACCGCATCAAAATCCGTTGCGTACTTTCAAAGATTTAAGCGTACAAAGGGACATAGGGACATAGGGACATAGGGACAGGGAAAGCGACTTTGTTTTATACTATGTAGTGATGCTAATTTGGAACATAAGTTAGTAACATATATTTTCCTATATTTCCTCGTGCTGTATAACATTTGTGAATTCATATTTTAAGGCTCCCGAATTTAAGTGCAAGAATAAATATAATGGAAATTTGCATAAATTACAGTATTCCATATATCTACTGCACGTCGAGCACTAAGCCAAAAGCCAACAATTTCAGTATTCATTCCCTCGGTTTTGTTAAATTGACTACAAATGTTCCGCATACTTTCCCTTCCGACAGTCTAAGTAAATAACTTGAAATTGTTGACTAATTTTAATCCAGAGACGAAGCGACTAACGACCGGATATTTTTAGTTAAAGCTGTTTGGACGACACTAAAAAGATAATTATACTACGACGCCGACAGTCCTGTTCCCCTAATTTATATGTACACTTTATCGACAGCATGAAATATGTCTCGAAGTGTGTTCCGTTGATGTTGCTCAGATTGCTGGGTTGTTAAATTATTTATTACACGTTTCACCTCATTTTGATTTTAGTGAAGCGCTGAAGTTTTTATGCTTCCCATTGTTATTTGCTATTTTGTCTCTTAGTTTTGTCTATTCTTTCGTTGTTCGGTTAAAATTTGGATTGATCGAACTTATAATTAGAGCATTTTTGCACAAATTATTATAAACTAAACGCCGTGTTTTGTAATCAGGCAGGCGTAAGGAAGATTTATTAATGAATTCACAGAATGAATTGGTGATTTTAATCGATAAGTGACAATGACGTTGACAGCGACACCTTTGCCAAGTAGCAATGAATTTGTAGGGTCGAAATCCTTTCGAAATCAGATTCGGTAAATTTTAATTTAGATCTATCATTTATGAAATTTACTTACTCTTTATAAATCATTTACCAACAATTCATAATAGATAATTTATGAAGTATAAGAGCAAAGAGAATAAAATATGATACAGGAGATATATTTATACTACCCTGTTATAAATACAAAAATAAAATGTACCAGGTTATGTGAGATATAACGAAGGTTATTTACAAAAGTTTGTAGGCGGCGAAGCAAGGAACTGGAAAAACATATTTATTTGAGTGACGTGACCTTTATTCCCTGTAGGGACGACACACATCGGCCTAGCGAGTGTGTGATAGATGACAACGGCTCTGAAACAAGGCGAATTTTCAAGTTACAGGAACTTGGCTTAATTGAACAGGCAAGTGACAATAACACAGTCTTTGTAATCTCATCCTGGGATTTGCTACACATGAAATGTTTTACCGGGAAATTTCTGAGCATCTTTTACAAGTACTGGGGCTCTAATTGTGACATGCGTATTCCGACCTTTTAATATAACACTTTTTTTTTCACTGAAATCAGCGTTGCAAACCTTTACTCCACACTTTTTGCGGTATTTTAAATGACTGTGCATATGTATAATAATTGTTTCAAAACCAAATACTTTGCAAACTCATTGGGAATTTAATTGTTTTGTTTCATTCGATGGAGAGGTTAAGAAGCGTCGTACGCTGCAATTATTCAATGTTAGATTTTACCGCATTCTGCCATTTCCCAGTACCGTTACAGAACCGTTCGAAGTAAGATTTTGTGCGACCAGCTAATGTATAGCATTTAATAATGTGCAGTAAAAGTTGCTTCGACTCTCTCGGCTTTCAATTATTTATTCATTTAACAGTAGCGATCGACTCTTAATTGAAGGTGATATAAAGTTTCTCACGGGTAATATAAACAAGCACGTAATATAGAATATTGCATACATTACAATAAAAATAAAGATTGTTTATAAAATTTATATGAACATTAAATATCGCGGTTTAAATTAAAATATTCATATATTTTAATGTGATGAGCACGAAACGATGCAGAATTGTTCTCTAAATTTTTAAAAGCAGATTAACATTCGTTCGTAATCGGCACGCCATGAATGAAAATAAAATGTAGCTAATGTGTTATACTTTATGACATACAACAACCATTAATATAACGCGTTGGAATTTTGTCAATTTCAAAAAGTTTAAAAGCTTTATATTTGGCTTCGTTACATTAGAAAAATATTTATTGTTGATATTGTTTTGACATCAAGAAATATATTTAATTAATTTGTGAAATATATAAAGCGTTGCATCGTTATTTGTAAACATACTTTAAAAACTAATTTGGGCCTCTATTTTTCGAAACGTATGTCTATCTATGTACCTATCTGAGACAAGAAACAGTATGTATGAACTTACACTACACAATTTTTTTATCTGAAATACAATATAGGTATTATAGTTGTTAGTAACAATACCTGCGTCAATATGCTCGTCAGCATCTTAGAATCAAGTTGGCTTTCCATAAATTCCATATCTATTTGGTTAAATTACTTATAATTTTTTGTATGTTTACGTATTTAACACCATTCTGAGCACAGTTCTGTATATTTTCTTTCAATACATAGTATATTTTTCATAGCGTACATATTGATTCCGATAAAAATCTTATAAAACCGACCATTAAGTGCAAGTGGAGGAAAATAGTTTTCCAGCAGAAATTGATACGTAGGTTAGATTTCCCCGGTGAAGAAAAATCGACGAGAAATCAAATGCAAGAGCACGTTCAACCAATTCATGCTCTTTTAAAAGGCCTTCACTATGTCTATTCTATTCTTTTATTTTCTATTGTACAGTTAGTGTTTTGTTTTAGTATTATGAAAATATATTTCATAGATAATAACTTGTTAATAATATGTATACGTTTCATTTTTTCAAATACACCTATGAGTCATTTTCATTATGCAAATGTTTTTGTCTGTTAAAATTACACTACTTTTTTAATTACATTGCTGTGACATTTAAAACATTGAACAAGCCCAAAGATCACAGTGTCATATAACTATACGTAAATAGACAAAGCAATCAATAATTCATCGAACAAACATTACGTTCGGTGCAGACCGAGTACTTCGTAAGGTATATATGTCAGGGCGATGCATCGAGGCTATCTAGTCGAGATAGGAACACTGTTTCATTACATACAACGTAATGTTTTTGTATCAGAACCACTAGACTATGTTTAGCGTTTATGTGTTTTGATACGCCATCTAACCGCGTTCTAAGTTTTCATGTTATACATATTGTTATGTTGTATTTTGTTTGGTGTGATGGAAATGTTTTCAAAACACATGTTGAACTATGTAGCAATTCTTCCTACATTCTTACACTATATTACAGTAGAATTAATTTCACAACTCGAAGCGAGATTTAATACATAGGAAGAAAAATTAAACATTTCGTTTTAACAGTATAATTAAATTGGATGAATGAAATTGTTTTTGACATTATGGGACGGCTATAAAACCTCAGGCATTATTATATTTTGATAAAGGTCGCCGAGTTCAAATTCCTGTTCTCGTGTGAAATTCGTAGTAATTTGGGACATGTGGATAATGCACCTGTGTTGGTTCGTTACTTAGCAACCGTTTGACGTTTTATAATTACTCTTCTGGCAACGAAATATGCATTGTTTGTATATTATACTAGCGGTCCGCCCCGGCTTCGCCCGTGGTACATATTTATGTTTTCTCTACATAAAAACCATCCTCGTACTTCAAGGAATATAATAAAAAAAGAATTATCGAAATCGGTTCAGCCGTTCTCGAGTTATGCGCTTACCAACACATTTTGCGATTCATTTTTATATATAAGAAGATTATAATATGCTCTAAGATAATCATATGAATATTTTCATTTTGCACATAATTTGCATCGATTATCAGGGAGATTAGATTTAGAAATTTGACTGACCGGATGGCTTGGTTTGTTGTGGCCCTGCCTTCCAAGCCAGAGGTCGTGGGTTCGATTCCCTCCCGGGGCAAATATTTGTGTGATGAACATAGATGTTTGCTCTGTGTCTGGCTGTTAATTATCTATATAAGTATTTATTTTAAAAATTATATATGTATATCAGCCATCTGGTTTCCATAACACAAGCGAAAGCTTAGTATGGGATCAGATCGTGCCGTGTGTGAAAATTGTCCTGAAATATTTATATTTATTTATTTAAATATCTTCTTGAATTAGTTTCTTGTACCTACTTAACTTTAGTGTATTCATAGTATCATACCCAGTACCACTTTTGTAGTTCTAATTGGACTAAGTAATGTGAATTGAAATGAGATTATACTTTGCGCATACTTTGCGTTATTTATTGTGCTCAAAATATATGAAATTAATACGTTATCATTGCTGTTATTGCTACTTTATGTCGCCATGTTACAAATACAATAAAGTGATTTTAATTCGCGATTCCAATTTTCAGTTTGACCCATTTGCGAGGGTAATTGTTAATTAGCCTTAAATATGTTACCAATGGATACTGTATTACAATTTCGATTCATGTATAATATTTACTATTATTTGTATTTTTTACTACAAATATTTATCGAGTAGGTTATATTATATGCTATATAATCATACGAACTAAGATACAGAATATGTACCTACTATGTTTATCGGATATAGAATAAAAAATATATATATAAATATTATGGGTTATTAAATTACCAAAATATTGGGTCTGTCAAGTTATACACTTACACGAAATACTAATATAATATACGAGTAGTTATAATGAAGACATTCAAATAAACATCCTTGTTGTAACATTTCTATAAGTAAAGTTATGAGTTATGACCATTGAAATTTCCGGAGTCGACGTGAAGTCTCTCTTTAAAGTGCTTAAGATTGTAATGAGGATAAATTGCAAAAGTTGGATGAAGTTTCGTCGCAAATATACAAATATAACTGGTTTGTATAAGTTGCCTGTTTACGCCGAAATGAACCTCTTAATTGCTTGCAAATAAGCAAGATAAGACATCGGTGATATTGACACATAATTTATGTACTTGCTTCTTGTAAAGTAAATAATGTTTGTGAAGATGTTGATTAACCAAGAGTTAGATTAACGCTGCTTCTGTTGTGTGCTTTGGTAGGGAAATAGCTGCATTATGAGACCAAAAATTTCCCAGTAGTTGAATAATAATGTGAATTGACGAAAAAGCCATACCTGCATAGTAATTTTTAAGTCAGAAGTAGATTTCTAATCTATAAAAGCTATCAAGCAAAAATTTTTATAATGTAAGGGACTTTTTGGATGATAAATGTATAAAATATTGACATGTATAACAATTAATAGATACCTACTTGAACTAAACTATAATAATTAATGTTTATGTCGTATGTTTATTTTTCTGATTATGCGGAGCTGTGTAACTATGTTTGCATGCCAGTGTAACTGGCGAATGTGCTGTACAGGAGCGGAGCAATGCGGCTGAAACCGCGGGCAACAGCTCTATAAAATTACATTATATTGAAATACACTGTTACAGTTTAATAAAACAAATATGAGTAAAATAACGAAGTTTAAAACATATATTTTGCAAAATTGGTGAAAATTATTGGTTTCATGTATTTCATTTTATGTACATAAAGGCTTTGCGGGAACAAAAACATCGAGATAAGCAGAGCATGATATGCAAAAGCGCTTGTTTGTAGCAAAGTAAATTATGGACAAACGATTCTGTATGCTGAGGTTTGAAGATAAACGTTTATTCTATTTGATAAATAAATATTGCTGTTTAAATCCAAAAGCTTAATCCGTGTTGTTATATTTATTTCGTTGACGGCTGTATAATATACGAATTTGCAAGAAGAAGTAAGTCAAGTGCATTTAAAATTCAAGATTAGGAATTTGATGGTATGGATTCACGAATTTCGGAACATTTTTCGAGGTCGACTATGTGAACAAGCCCACGGGGATATCAATAGAATATCAAACTTATGCCAAAGTTGTTTGATAAATGAAAGTATACCAATTTCTGTATTGTTATTCTTAACCAATTGAAACTTATCGCAACAAATCGTGATGGTAATCTCGTTTACGTAATTGGTACGTACCTACTGTATATTCCGTGATACTTGACCCACATACATATAAACATACTATACGCGTTTTGTTTGTATATATGTATATAGGTATATATTTAATTCATATAACATTTTTCAAAACCGGTTTTATTTTTTTAGCTTTTACAGAGCGACTTCAAATGAATGCAAACATACCAAAATTGAAGTCAACTTTTGAAACTGTTATATGTATTTTACGTTTCAAATAAAAACGGAGTCGTGTTAAATAAAGGAAATTAATTTAACCATTCAGTTCTTTCATTCCGCCATTGAAATTTAAATTAGTGTTTCATTGACATTGCTTATTTTTGTAATTTTATTCGTTAAGGTTCAAGCGGTTCAGATGGCTAATTATAAAAACAAATGAGGGAGTTAATGTGCGCAGTGCGTTTGTGACGTGTAACAATCAACGCCGAAGCAACAAGCACAGTTCATTACCAAGCTTGTAATTATGGATAGCGTGTCTGACCAATTAGAATTATTTGGACTGACTCGTTGTTTATGGGCTACGAATGCCAGCATGCTATGTCGTAATCATTGTCTTAAAATTGTATACAACTATCAATAAAACCAAGGTAATTCCTCAGATGCGTTTGGAATGTTATTGCGTTTGATGATGTACATAGTAGTATACGTATTATGTGAAATTAATATAATAAAAAAAAATAGATCACGAGGCTGAATTCGAAACCGAATCTTTCGCCGCAGCAGAGCAGCATAATTATAATATACATATATAGATTAGTTTTAGATTTATAACTAATTTTGCTGACAAATATTTTGTCGATCTCTCACTAAAGATCTAGCTTTTGTATTGGGAATACAAGTCCTTGTGACGTTGAGTTTGACGTCAGAATTAATTTAATATAAATACATTATTTTGTGTTAATTTCTATAACTTCGTTCCTTTAGGTACCTATATAAGTTATGTATCGATATATTGTATTTTCTAGATTGTATAGATACATTACTTTATGCAATAATGGGGCTATCACACTTTGTAGTAAGTACGGCAATTTGCTACTTGTGAAACTTAGATCATCACTTCTAATGTGAAGTGTTTCGAACGTAATGTTACAATAATACAAATGCAGATAATATCTGGACGTTATACTGTAATGATCCGCCATTGTCATATGATAGAGGCGTATAGCATATCATTTTAGGCGTCTATTGTGTTATTATTTATTACCTATTATATATACATAATAGCTATACATTGTACTATGGCTATACCGCATAATATTACATAATTAATTATATTTCGTTATGATTGTAAGACCAACTAAAGGCCTAAACTTTAGGCCCTAAAGGGACTGATTTAAATGCCTCTTTTTTGTTTATACTACGTTTCAAATGTAAAATAGGTAGGTACCTAAGCTTTCTTTTTTATGAATGTTAAAAGTCAGATAATGAGGTAAACGTTGAAATGTTTAATTAACTTTGAAGCTCTTTGATATATTTTGTTTTTATTGCTGTATATTCAAACCGTATTTACTGTAAATTCAATGAGAGTAAACCCATTAAGAGCGGTATTTAGAAAAGGCAGTTAACGTGGAATCGTTACATAAATACAAGCTTGCCAAATGTTCCGTTAAGTTTACGGCTGAACCCACGTTATTTTATTCTATTTATCACAGTTTCTAATGATTATTTTGTTTTTTTTTCAGGTAAGCGCACGAATTCTTTTGTCGGGCTAAAGGAGGTATTTGAATTTTTTTCTAGGTTAGTAACTTCATAATTTTGGTTATCTTTTTTCATAAATACAAAAATTTAAAGCAGTCACTTTTCAAATATAAAAGCTAAAACGATAAAACCTTATCATATTTCATTTTGGACAAAGAAACTTTTTCCAAAAGAATCTACTTCCGGTTAAAATAGATAAAACTGACAATTTTGTTTCTTATCTGTGCGACAAATATTTCGCAGACAATTTATTATCTATTTGTCAGAACTTTTTTTTTAATCTGTATTTGAAATTCTTTTAATGTACAAAAAAAACATAAATTATTCACAACTGTATTAAAACGAATTTATAAATATTTATTGTGATAAAATACTTATTCAAATGATAAATATTAGACATGAGATGAGGGCTTTTGGTGAAATAAAATAAAATAAATCCATTTAACCTCTCATTTTTACAATGACATCCTACTTCCAAAAAACTAAAAGTCAACGCCACGTGGTAGCCGAAATAAAATCAATTTCATCTTACGTTACATGAGTTTCATAAATTTTTGATAAGTCTGATCTATTACAATTATCTCCAGAGAGAAACACATGAAATACAATAGCTATTGCTTCATGTAAGTATGTACAGAAAATATTAGTAAGTTAACCTTGCGCCGAATTTGTAATATCAATTACACAGCCAATCGTATGAACTATGAATGCGTTATAAGGAGCATCATCCAAGATGGCGACCGATAAGTGAGGACAGATTTTCAATTACAATAGGTTAAGGTCAAGACATTATAGTTGATGAAATTAGTTAGATGCGGTTATGTTATCTGCTATTTTGTATCTGTGATTAAAATCTATATTGCTATTACAAGACGATGTTCATTATTATTATATTACGACGTATGTTCATAACTTTTATAACTACGTTTTACCTTAGTTTTACTACTTTTAGTAATACGATGGTTTAATAAGGAAAAGCTATATTAATTACGGTTTTTAGTACGTATTACGTACTGGCATATAGGAGAATGCGAATGGATCGTCAAAATTATGAGCAAAGCAAACTTTACATCTCTTACATAATACTTTTGCTCATAGATTATTAACTAATATAAATAAGGTAGAACAGATGAGTGGTAGGAAATGAATTTCAATTGTATAAAGACGATTAGTTCCGTCTCTCTGTTACGCAGATTGCAACTTTACCGTAAATATTTTCTAATTTACTTTCGAAATTAGAAATTGTTTATAGTTTAACGAAATAGTATTGAATGGACTTAATAACGATACATTTCCACATGCCCTTTCTTTGACTATGTAATCTTTACTATTATGTCGTGAAAGCGGAACAAATATCATACCTCCTTTACCTTTCATTTATATATTTGTTACTGAACTTTCAAACCAAACAAGGCTGTCAACTATATCTAGGTAAACATTATCAGGTATGCAAGTGCATGCAAAAAAATATATTGCACATTGAATTTATGATTCTTTGAGTAACGAGTAAACTGTTTATTTGTCATTGCAATAGACCTATTTGTTTTTGAAGTACTATATAGATAAGAATATTTGCTTACATTTTCATTTATAGTTGACCATTTATCAGCAATTAGCGGTACTTAAGTGCACGTCGTCTTATATTAGTACTAAAATTTGTCAATACTAATAGGTCAAGTGATGTAATTCAAAGTTTAATGGTCGTTAATAAGGTTGAAAGTTGTTTGTCGTTAACTGAACATAGACTTATCGTATTCAAACGACTGTGCAAGCGATTGTATTTCAAAGTGCAAAGGATCACATGAATGAAATTGCGAAGTCGGCACTCTTGTTCTGTCTTCACTCTTAAGTACCGCATTTTCTAGGACGAAGACAGTTCAATTGAATTGTAACAATTTCTATGTATATTTTACTTGACACGTAAACGATTACTTGTTAAGTAGAAAGATTGTTTTAAAATAAAGATAGAGCTTAATTTATAAGTGACAATACTCAAAAGAAAATTATAAAATACTTAGTGTAAGTGGGAATGTATAACGCACATTTACAAAGTTACAAACCAATGAAATTCGCGATAAAATTAAATACCGAATATGCCATAAAGCCACATTTTCATCACTTCAATCTATCGTTCGATAGAAAACGCTCACAATAGAGCAATTTGAACAAACGTTCATAAAATTAATGTAATTTAAAAACTGTGTGTGGCAACACTCGCTTAGGCACGAGCGTGTTGCAATTCACATTTGGTTTGTCGCGCAATACAGCCGGGCCGGGCCGGCCGAGCCGCATTTAGAAATGTTTTGCTTTATGAAATCTAGATTATGTACTGCAATGATGGCGTCCTTTTTACATTGCTGATACGTAAATACGGTAAATTTTTTGCAGACTAGCCGGCTGCGATTCGGAAACAATTTATGGGATTAGTTTTTATAAAAGCTTACTTATTATATTAATTTTCACATAAATGTTTCTCTACACATCTTAAACAGGCGCAGTCATTTTAACTGAAAATTATTTAAAACAACAATCCCAATTACCGTAAACGTTAAAATTATAAATGTTGAATTGCTAAATAAACTTCTTTCATTTACCATTCACGATTATTTTCTCCGTAAACAAAGCGACAAATCTTCCACTTTATCGTATAATATAACAAGAGGTAGGCTACAAAAAAGAGACATACAAGAAAATCTGTTTTCAGCGTTTTTATTAATCCCTCAGTCCCTGAATCACAGACACAATAGAAAATCTATTGTGTCGCGGCCCGATCGGGCCGCTCGGTGGTCAATGGGTTAAGTCGTTTCATTTCGTCCAGGACGCATTTACGACGTCATACATGGACATAAATTTTATAGGATTTCGTACTGACTTTAATGGTTTTTGGAGATCAGTGTCGGCCATTTTTACGGTTTCAGCGATAAACGTGCCGATTAAACCAAGTTTTAAATAAATATTTTAAATTAAGTCATGCACACTATCGATTTTATTTTGTACCTTTTTACATGTAAAAATGTTCAAAAGTCCAGTAAATTAATAAGGATAAAAGTTTTATGATGAAATTTTAATCAATCAATAAATTAAACAACTAATTAACATTTACGATTATGAAAATGGTTACCTGCATAGGGCCATAATACGTAAGGGAATCTAATTATATTTAACTATCTATCATTCGTAAATTAATCAAGCTTTTGTTATAATAATTATTTTAAAGTACCTATCTACTGAAAAGGCAACAAGTAAATAGTATTATTGGCTTTATAGACTACGATGTCCATGTATTTATTTGAATGCGTAGACTTGTCAAACAAAATTACTTATGGTTGGTCGGTTCGTTGAATAAACCTTGAAGTGAATTATGCTTTTGAATGTCGCATTCAATAGCAAGATGTATAAGGAAGTGTTATATTTGTTCTGTAGCTATTATTTATAATGTGAATGTATAAAGCAAAGGCCTTGAAACTATGCATATGCATAGTATTACTTCATAAACAACAAATTAAAATTAAGGAAAATGTTGACGACGAAAGAAGAAGACAATTAAACTTGCGCGTATAAAGTTTATTGATTAAAATTACAGAATGCGTTTGGTAGATTAATTTTTAGTGAGGGAGTGTCCTGCTCAGCGGTTGCGTGGCGAGTCGAAGTAGTAGAGGACAGTGGGGTCAATCCGCGGCCAATCGCACGGCGCCGCGACGTGACGACGCGATGACGCAGTCGCAACGCTCCGTTCCGCACGATTTTGTTGCGGCAACATGCTCCCGGCCTTGGAACGTGCTGGTTCCAACGAACTGTCGACCACGAAGCGAAGAATCAGCTATCTGGTGAAGGAAGCGGACAAATTTTAGTGAACGCCCGACGCACGATGCCGTCTGCAGTACGAATGTCGGCCACTCGTGCTACTCCATCCTTCCCCGGATATGTCGCGTGGATGCGCCCCAAGCTCCACTTCAACGGCGGCAATCGGTCGTCCTTAATGAGAACGAGCGTGTTCTCCTTGAGCTCCCCCTTGTGCTGGTGCCATCTGGTTCGCGTTTGCATCTCGGAGACATACTCTTTGGACCAACGATTCCAAAAGTGCTGGCGTATTTGTTCCACCCTCTGGAACCTCGGGAGACGAAGCTCAGGCACGTCGTATAGCAGCTCAGCCGTTACAGGTGCAGTCAGCGGACGACCAACCAGGAAATGTGCAGGGCTAAGTGGAAGGAAATCATTGGGATCTGTGGAAAGATGGGTCAAAGGACGGGAGTTCAGGACAGCTTCAACCTGGGTCAATACTGTGCTAAACTCCTCGAACGTTAGATGTGCGTTACCTACTACACGTTTGAGATGGTGCTTGCAGCTTTTTACTCCAGCTTCCCACAATCCCCCGAAATGACTAGCGTAAAAAGGTATCATTTTAAAATTAATATTTTGCGAAGTTGCATATGCTTTAATTTCATCAGAACAGGTAGCTAAAAATTTTTTGAACTCATTCATGAGACCGACAAAATTCTTCCCATTGTCAGAAAAGATAGTCACGGGTTTACCTCGCCGCGATATAAAACGTTTCAAAGCTAATAGATATGATTCCGACGATAGATCGCTAACAAGTTCCAAGTGAACCGCGCGTGTAACAAAACATATAAATAAGCATATGTACGATTTTTGCAACTTAGCACCTCTGCCTTTGCGATTCAACGTGAACACTGGGCCAGCGTAGTCGACACCACAACGTATAAACGGATAACCTGGGTCCAGACGCTCCTGCGGTAGATTCCCCATTATAGGCGCGACCGTAGTCGGTTGCAGTCGTGCGCAGCGCATGCACGAATGTACCACCTTCCTACCGAGGTTTCTGCCGCCGACCGGCCACCACATCTCTCTGAGCGTAAACAGTAGAAGCTGTGGCCCGGCGTGGAGTAAACGTTCATGCTCGAACCGAAAAAGCAAAAGTGAAAAATGATGATTAGCTGCGATTAAAATAGGAAATTTTTTATTAAAACTAAAATTTGGCGAATTTTGAATACGCCCACCTACACGAATTAAATTATTATTTGCGTCAAAAAATACATTTAATTTAGAAATTTGATTGTAGCCTGATATATTCGTTATATTTTTATTATTTTTAAGCGCATAGTAAATATCGGGAAACGATTCCTGTTGACTCAACTTTGCTAACGTTAATTCAGCACGATTTAATTCCTCGAATGATAATAAACCTGTCCACTTATTAGTTTTATTTCGCGCGTTATTAATAAAACGTAATACATAAGCAGCTGCGCGTTTAAGTCTATTATATTGTGAAAATCGAGAAAAAATAATTAAATTATCGTTTAAATTATTACTTATGTGACAACAAATATTTGTAGATTTAATTTCCGGCAAATCTGAATTAATTAATTTGGAATGTTTTAATTCGGGCAATTCAAAATGTACATTATGTAAAAATAACGGACCCTCCCACCATAAAGATGAGGAGCTAAGCGCTTCTAGACTTTGCCCGCGTGAGACTAAATCGGCTGGATTATCCTTGCCTGCGACGTGACGCCATGGATGTTCCTTGGTCAGCTCGTGAATCTCTGCCGTCCTATTTTGAACATAAGGTTTTAATAAATTAATAGGCATACCTAACCAACCTAAAACGATAGTTGAATCTGTCCAAAATACAATTTTATCAAAATTTGAACGCAGTGATCCAATAAGCTTATAATATAATCGTGCACCTAACAACGCACCACACAACTCTAATCTAGGTATAGTTGTAGGTTTAGTCGGCGCGATCTTACCCTTCGAACATATCAAGCGCACTGTGACATCAGCTGTTGCATTGATCGTACGAGCGTATGCGCAAGCTCCGTACGCGACCTGTGAAGCATCGGTAAATATATGTAGTTCGGTTCGCACTGGATCAATGCACATAACGTGACGCGGTATTCGTAAACTACTAAGAAAAGATAATCCATTTATAAATTTATCCCATATTTGCGAAATTTCGTTAGGAACCGATTCATCCCACGTCAATTTTAACAACCAACATCTTTGTAATAAATGCTTTGCGATAGTAATAAACGGACTTAATAATCCTAGCGGATCGTATATTTGTGAAGCGCACGATAAAATAATACGTTTTGTCACTACTTCACTCTTTTGTATAATTTGCGTGAAATAATAAATATAATCATCGAGACTATTCCATCCGATACCTAAAGTTTTATTGTTACAAGTTTTATGTAAACATAGATCGTGCGTTTACCATTCATTAACGCTAGGCGTAATTAAATTTAAATTATGACTAAAAATCCATTTTCGTAATTTAATACAAGCTGACTCTAAAAGACTACTAGTTTCTTTACAAATATTTTCTAATTCGGATATAGAATTCGATGCAACTATGAGATCGTCAACGTAAAAACAATTATTAATAGTATCGGCTACATACGGAATATTCGAGTGTTTGGCTAATTCCTTTAAACATCTACAACTTAGATACGGTGCGGATGCCGTTCCGTACGTCACGGTGTTGAGTCGGTACACCCTCAGCGGCTCTGAGGGATCATCCCGCCACAAGATCAGCTGCAGGTCACGCTGATCTTCAGCAATATTCAATTGCCTGTAAAATTTTTCAATGTCAGCGCATGCAACATACCTATTCTCGCGAAAACGTAATAAAATAGAAATTAAATCACCTTGAATAGCAGGTCCAATCATTTGTATGTCGTTTAATGATACGCCGGAACTAGACTTCATACTCGCATCAAAAACTACGCGTAATTTAGTTGTGGTGGCGTGCTCCCTAAACACACCATGATGCGGTAGGAAATAGTGCGGATTCCCATACGTATTGACGAGACTCATATGACCTAAATTAATATACTCCTGTATAAAATCAGAATACATCTTTTTATAATTAGTATTTTGCTGAAGACGTTTCTCTAATGCGTAAAAACGACGTTCAGCTTGTGCGCGTGTATTACCTAATGACTCAGGTGATTGTTTCAACGGAATTGAAACACAGAAACGACCATCGGAAAGTCGACGTGTTGTGCGAATAAAATGTTCCTCACAAGCAATATTATCTTCGCTCGATAATTGCTGTAATTTATTGCTAGGCGCGGATAATTCTTCTAATTCCCAGAAATTCCTAACTAACTTATCGAGTGAATCATCTTCCGTGGATAATGTCGAATAATTACAATTAATATGTGATAATTTTTTATTACTAGTATACGGAAAAGATTTAATTGCACCTGACACTATCCAACCTAATTTGGTGTTTTGAAGGAAAGGACCACTTTTCAGGCGCATTTTTCCTTCAGTTATTAATTCCCAAAATAAATCCGCACCGATCAGTAAATCAATAGGTTGACTTTCGTAAAAATTGGGATCAGCTAACAATAAATTGTGAGGAATATTAAATTGATTTAAATTAACCGTGGTTGTAGGCAATTTTGATGTAATTTGGGGCAAAATCAAACATTGAAAACGGGCAGTGAAGCTCCCGTCGCGCGATTTAATTTCAATGTTACAAGATTGCGAACATTGCGTAATAGAATTACCTACACCGTGAATATGTTGAGTGGACTGTAATATTCGTATATTTAATTTATTTGCAAATGATTGCGTTATAAAGGATCGCTCGCTTCCGCTATCTAGAACTGCGCGTGCGCAATAATACTCACCCGATTCATTATATACTTCAACTATCGCCGTAGACAATATGACAATTTGTTGCGAAGAATTGTCATCCTTTGTATGCATAACGGTTTGTGCGTGATTATTACATTGAAGTTGCATGTGTGCGTTATCTACTGAAACCACTGAAACGGGATGCGTATTAGTAAGCGAGGGGTGCTCGTACGTAGTTAACGTCACTGTATTTTGTTTAATTGGTGATAATTTAATTGCATCACAAAGTAAACTATTGTGCTTTTGTTCACACTTTCTACACGGACCAAAAAGACAAGTATCAACTAAATGACCTGGGCGCATACAATTAATGCATAAGTTTTTATCATTTATGAAATTAACCCTATGTTGCGGAGATAAGTCGAGAAACTTCTGGCATGAATACAGCTGATGCCTTTCGCTACATAGCAAACATGACTTGTAATGGCTGCGCGACTTATTGGATTGCGATTTAGATTGTTTGTTATCCGAAACTATGTTGCAATGAATTTTGGATGATGAATTTTTATTTTGGTAAGTAGAAAATTTATTTGAGTTATTTGAAATACTAGGTTTACTGTGATTTACGGATAGTGTAGTTAATAAATCGGCTTTTTCTTTAATAAATTCTAATAAATCGTTTAGTTTAATAATTTTGTCCTTATGTAATTTATAAAATGTGTTTTTAAATTGTTCCCACTCGCGTTCAGTGGTAGGATCTAACTTTGAAACTACGATATAAATAATCAAAGTGTCCCAGTATTCCGTGGGTTCTCCTAAGATTTTAAGAATACGTAAATTTTTTAAAACTGTATCAATTAAATTGTGTAATTGAATAGCCGATTCTCTTGAGACGTTTTGAAGTGAAAATATTGCTTTAATGTGACTTTGCACTATCAATCGCGTGTTATTAAAACGGTGTAATAAAAGCTCCCATGCAACCAGATAATTTTCGGATGAAAATTCAACGTTTTCTATAACGATTTTGGCATCGCCTTTTAAACTCGCCTTTAAATAATGGAATTTTTGAACCGGTGGTATTGTTTTCGAATTGTGAATTAAGGATGAAAACGTGTCGCGAAATTCTACCCAGTGTTCATGTGAACCGTCAAAGCTAGGTACAGAAATAGTCGGTAATTTTACTGAATCGTTATTAAAATTGTTACAGGTCGTATGGTCGTGCGCTAAGGAACAGTCAATGGATTTATTAGATCTATCCTCGGAATTATCTGGGTTTACCATGCAGTCCAGCATCGCCAGGACAACATAATATTCCCTCTCAAACTCTACGCGTGATTCTATGAGTTTATCCGTTTCTGACTCCGGGACAAGATCTTCGATTTTACTTTGTACTTGGTTGAAATCGTTCATTAAACTTTGTGCACCTGGTATACGTAATTTTAGTTCTGCCCTTTGATGTGTATCAAGATCTACGTTTTCAAAAGACGAAACATATTTCTTAAAATTCGTTAACCTACATTTGATTAACCCCCTTTTTTTCCTCAAATCCTTAAGCTCCTTTTGCTCAGAAAGAGACATAATGACTGAAGTAAAAAGCTACAAGTACTTACGTGCCACGTGAAGCAGATTCTTCGGTTGCGTAAAAGCACGTGAGGAGGCAAGCAACACCAAAAGCTCTGGAATATACAAAGCACAGTATTACTCAGATGAAGCTTTACAGGGTTGGATAAATTAGCTGGCCGTCTTACCAAACTGCACTGTAATTTTGCGACTTCCTTGCCGATTGCGTCTCCAAAATCCAGGATGTGATCCGGTGTCGAAGGTCCAGAAAATGTTGACGACGAAAGAAGAAGACAATTAAACTTGCGCGTATAAAGTTTATTGATTAAAATTACAGAATGCGTTTGGTAGATTAATTTTTAGTGAGGGAGTGTCCTGCTCAGCGGTTGCGTGGCGAGTCGAAGTAGTAGAGGACAGTGGGGTCAATCCGCGGCCAATCGCACGGCGCCGCGACGTGACGACGCGATGACGCAGTCGCAACGCTCCGTTCCGCACGATTTTGTTGCGGCAACAGATATGTAATATGTTATAATCACATCGTTAAAAGCGTAGTTTCGACCAATGAGTACTTTTCGCGAAAGCATTATGTAAATAGTGATAAAATACGTCATGTTATTGTTACATCAGCAATCATCCGGCAAGCATAGTAATTATTCGAAGAAATTGTTATTAATATTTTTAGTGGCATAGTTAAATTGACAAAAACTACATGTTGATAATGAATACATATCTATTACTATTTACTAATAGAACTCAGGGCTACATATAAATTAAAATGCGCTTCAGTACAGTTAACCATAGTGCATTGTTATATTTTAATAACATGATTATATTTCACACGACTAATTTACTTTAAGTTTACGCTTCTAACGTCCAATATTTAATATCTACTTATTAAAATATATGAGGCGTACCTATTAATTAGGTATAATACCACAAAAATATGTTTCTTTAGGCATCGCTAAAATGAGTGAGTCAAAATAAAATAAACTGAAAATATAATAAAATTCCACCTGTTCCCGGAAAATTGTTAAAAGTTTCACAGGGATACAAAAATCGTGCTCGGATAGTTCGAAGTTTCGTTGAAAATTCGGGAATCATATTGTATAAGTATTTCCGACGGGATGCCAAGCGAAATAACTCCAGAGAATGATAAAATAAGCTTTTAAATTGCTGTAACTTTTATAATCAAGTGTCGCCACAGATGTCATAAAACCTTTTGATGCGAGAGTTCAAAGTGTACCTATTACATTATTTCCCCTTGTTTTTATTGATGGAATAAAAAATAGGTGAAGATACATAGATATGCATAATATAAAAAAATATATGCGTGTACTAAAGTACACACGTAAGAAGTGAAACTTCTTTATGACCTTAAAAATGTCGAGTATGGCGTAACGCAAAAATGTCACGCGTACGGTGTAACGCAAAAATGTCACGCGTACGGCGTAACGCAAAAATGTTACACTAAATTTTTGTCCAACCCCGATAAAGAAGTTTCACTTCAATAACATAACAAAATGTAATAATGATGTTTTTAATTGCTTCAAAAGTAACACTTACGTTGTATAATATAATTATGTAATATCTACTATTTACAAATTATAGTAAAAACCAAATTTCGTTTTGATGCCGTGAAAGTTAAATATACAAACATTACAAATGCTCTTACAAATACATATTTGTTGTAACATATTCTGGCTTTACTGTCACAAATGTAATACTGACGACCTGTTTTCGCCTCGCTTCAGTTAAACACAAGAAAAAGTCATAAAATGTGACTATAGTAATTGGAGATCATTCTTTGTATGAATTCTATTCTATTCCGGATTTATTCGAATATGTATAGAATATGTACCTCTAGAGATGCACGATTTTAGTTGTATTTCTAAACATTGCATAAAAATTTATGCAGTTCTTTTGGCATGATGTAATTAACATCATGCCAAAAATAATGCCATGCCATTCCATTAACATAAATTCCGGTTTTATTTTTATATCGTTCATCATATTCGGACTTATGAATACAGTACATTTCAATTTCCTATAGTAGAACTTAGAAGTCATTTCAGGTCACATGTTAATACAATAGGATTCGAGAAACGTGTGCTTTTTACGATACTTTATACTAATGCAAGGTCGCTACGTTCCCACGGAGTTTATAACTTGCTCAGTACTTTTAGAGCAGTGGACCACGAGGTACCTACGATTATTGCTTACATGACCTTATGCATATGACACTGCTATTTAATAGTTATCGCACGTAATTATAAGTGATTTGTCATAATCAAAGGTAATTTTATATCGCGATTGTTATATAAGACGTTATTCATGTTATTATTTTTCATATGCGGATTGCGGAAGTAAGTCGTCGTAATACTTTGTGTATGACAATTTGTTACATTTTAATGCCTAAACCGCTGAATATACTTCATATACTTACTCCTAGCACAGATAATATTATACTATTCTAGTACTCCTTAAAATATATAGAACCTTGTAAGTTATTTAGGGCGTAGGGCGGCGCTTTTGAAAACAAGCGAAGTGTACGCAAAAGGAGCTTCGGGGGCAAAGCTTGCTTGTATGCAATAATATCTGTTGGTTGTTAATTAACCCCTAAAAATACGTTGTTTGTCCGAAAGGCTTATTTCAATATAATATTAACTATTAAGATGTTATTCACATGAACATAAAACCTTTCTGGCTTTAATTGTTACGTAGCAGTAAATTTCTTTCATTTCCCTGTTTGTCTTGTGGTTACTGTGGTTCGATGTGTGGTGAAAATAAATGAATGAACAGACTTGGATGGAATATCACCAGCTCCATAATGTAATAAACTATAAAAAGATTTAAGACTTCTTGTTACATATTTATTTATTTTATTTTCGATAGAAATCTATTTCAATTCAACACCAAAATACATTTGCCGCCAATCTTGGCAATACGATAAAATGTCCCGAAGCTAGCAAAGATTAAACTGAAGATCTGTGGTAAACTTAAATAAGTTTTTGGTTATCGTCAGAAACAACGACGAACTGCGAAATAAGTGTTTCGTCTGTTTTGGCAAGAAATATAAATGTGTGTTTTGAGGCCATAATATGTTACATAAATAGAATAAACTGTCTAGTTCTTAATGTATTGCATTTTATTTCATATAATTCATATTAAGTGTAATTACACCGTGAAAAGGATGCAAGTAAATTTCATCAAAATGTTGAAGAATAATTGCTTTTTAAATACCTTAAACGTAAACATTTAAAAAAATGCCCTTTAATATATGATAAGGAACGAAATGTAAAGGGTAGGCTTACGTCCAGTAGAGGAGTCTTGAAAGGCTGGAACGACGATGACGATAAGGGACGTATTATTTTTATATCGTAATTTCATTCGAGGACATTAAAATTTATCTCATGTTTACTTTCCAGCTGATGGAACAACACGAGTAGGTACGTCTATGAGTCCTTTTATTATTCATCAAAGATTCATAAACCGGAAACATAAAAAATCAACAACAAATGCCCACTAAAGCGGAAAATATAGAAAAAATCATTTTCTGTTCACTGAACATATTTCCAACAAAAGGTAATAACGTTATTTGGTTGAACAAAAAAACAAAAAGATAATAATTGACAGTAATATAGACGGCCGAAAAAGTTTCAAGATCACTGCCAATGTTAATTGTTGTATCCCACGACGGAGGTCACGATGAATATTGAGTTCTTTACAAGGTAAAACAAGTCATCCGTATAAACATTTTCAGGCTCTCGTAATTCTGGTCATAATCGCCATTATTCGAATGTATAAGTCTACTTTGAATGAATGTAAAGCAGATGCTTTATATTCTTTCAAAGTAAACTTTTGTGATAATCTTGTAGATTTATAATACCTTTTATTTTGCCAGTGTCCTTGTGCATTATCATTTATCACACAAGGAATAAAGGTAACTGTGTTATTATTTAATAGCTCATATCGCCAATTTGTGTGGTTTAATTCTTCTGTCTTTATAAAAATAGACTTCCCTATAAGAAGTACCAGCGAAAACTCCAGTCTAGATTAAATATATCAACTGATTAATATTGCAATATAAGGTATACCTTCAGCAACATTACACTAATATATTACAATAGCTGAAGCATATTACAATCTACCTATAGACTTACAAATTAATTGCTATGTATTCGTCGATCTAAATACTTCAAAATATTCGATTACAATGCTAACATGCGAAGGTATTTCGATGTACACGCTAACGTACCACATGCTAATGCACCTTGAACCACATTAGAATCAGGCATGTAATGTTAAGGTTGTAATTGAACGGTTACGGTACAAAGTAAAATAATCCTTGATATTATGATGAGATAAGGGTCTAAATGCTTTGAACGTTTTATGATAAAATGGTGTCTATTACAATACTTATCCAGCCCGACTGGTTGGTATAAATGAACCCGGATGAATGTTTTTATCCTTTGTACATTTTAATAGTTATATTGTTGAAGCTTTTTCTGAACGAAAGAGTAAAAACTGCATTACTTATTTTGATCTACATTCTAATGATAATTCTATAATGCAAAAGGTGGATAACCTTTAGAAGAATAAATTTGGCTAGGGTAGTGACTAGTGTTATTTTATCGAAACAGTACGTTGATTATTAAAATTTAAAACCATCATAAAGATGTAACTTTTGCCATATCGGGAAACAGCTCATGGGTTTCGTAATTCACTAAGAGTGTATTTAACTATTTATTTATAAAGATAGGGTCGTATCATCCGTTGGGAAGTGGCGGCCCCAATCCACACCATGACAGCGACTGTCAGGATGTCATGCTCCAACGACCCACAAGCAAGGTTGTTTTTTTCCCGGCTATCGGTTCAATGGATTATTGTTATACAATTATAATCGAACGCTTTGTACTCATTACGATGGTCAATTACTGTAAGTGGCTTGTCTATTACGCGTAAATGATATTTGAAAATTATTTTGCTGCACGATCTTTTTTGTTGCGTAGGAATCATTTTATAAATAGTGGTCTGATTTTTTGTTAACACCATCTAAATAACAATATGTAAGTACATCGTTTAATAAGAATGTCTCTCTTAGACTTAAAATACAAAAACAGTAAAATACAATAAAAATCTTCTGATAGGTACTTTTAATAAGATTTAATAATAGGTTTTAATAATTACTTGTTTTTTTGAAATCTTTAAAAAATGCGAGTTGAATAAGACACTTCTTGTTTAATGAGGATAATCATTTGTTTTAGATACGCTTTCTGCCGCTATTCATTTACTCCTATTACAATCTAGATATTCGATTACACGCAAAACTATGTAATAACAGTAGTTGTACATATGAGATAATAATGTTGGCGTAAATGGATGTATTTATATGCAAATTCAAGCACTCGATTTTAGCGAATATTATAGGTATAATTAATAATGTAAAGTGTAAACTGACGTCTTATTCCGTCTCATATGTTTCTAAATGTATCACGCCTCGTTACTGTTCTTTATTGTTGTAATAAGTAATTTAATGATGCATAGGTATTTGGATGTAGTGTTCTGAGTGAGATTCTTATGTGGTATGCGTAGTTATAGTTTAGTCTCTAAATGACATATTTTTTAATATTCTCTTTCTTATTGAAATTTCAATCAGTTTGCATTTCATTTCTTGAAACATTTATTACACCTTATTGCATTAAATAATACCTTCACAGCATAATAGTCCGGGATACATCGCCCATTTTTGCAAGTGATTACTATCAAGCTAATTTTTCGTGAGTAGCTTTATTTTGATGAGATGCCCAATAATTTCATGTACGAAAATCTCGATTGTGGTAGCTACCAGAGGAAACAAGGATAAAATATTTTGATTTGATGGTTCTCAAATATTAATTACTAACTGAATCTTTTTTTTTGTTCAATCTCAAGATAATTATCTAAATTATTCGAAAAAATATTTGTCCTACAAAATCTATGGTTTGATCAAAGAGTCCCCCTTTCCAATGTGTATCGATAACGAAGTCATCATAAATGATTACTAACCAGCTGATTTTTTTATTTTCACTTATTTAATACTTATATAATTCAACAGACATATTGTCCTACAAATTGCGTAATAAATATTTGAGAACCGTCAAATCAAAATTTTTTTATCCTTGTTACCTCTGTAAGCTACCACAATCGAGAGTTTCGTACATGAAATTATTGGGCATCTCATCAAAATAAAGCTACTCACGAAAAATTAGCTTGATAGTAATCACTTGCAAAAATGGGCGATGTATCCCGGACTATAATTGCTAATGAGAAGTAAGAATTTGCAAGTAGGTTGTATAGACACATTAAGAGAGGAATAAAGTTTTCAATCTTTATTGACATTAATGAACTTATCGCATCAATATTCTGCGAACAAATTTCAACACCATATTTCGTAAATAATCCACCAGCTCACCATTAGCGAACGTTGTAAATGACTAATAGTAATTAAAGTCTGTACAATAATAATTAACGTAGTATATAATCCAGGGATTAAAGCCGGAGCCCTGAGCCACCACAGGCGGAGCGTCAATACCTTCTGGATGATTAATAGCACCACGATAATCCCCTGGGCCGAGTTGGCTACTTTTTTCACTAAAGCCCCAATTGCTTGCAAAGGTATTATACATGCTACGCTTTTAGCCTCAATGGAGCTTTGTTCCTATAAAATGGGCACTTATTTATAAGCTGTTAATGCTTTGTTCTGGTAAATATAATAAACTTTTCATTATGTGTTACGTGATGTATTCAATGTTCTTATTATGTGTACATTCTGTTACTTTTAGTGGTGAATATTGCAATACTTAAGTATACCTATTTTTTATAAGATTCATATTATGGATGGATTGAATGGCTGAAAAGTGACGTAATTTGATTAGACTGTGTGTGTTATACGCGTGTAAATATAATATATACTGTTTATTAAATAAAATATGCATGAATTAACAATTCGAGAAACCTTAGCAAGAGATAATATGATTAATAAAGACAGTGACGACGGGGATTACCGTCAAAATTTGTAAGGAAAATTTTTCATCACGCCGCGAGCGCTATGTCAAATTGGATTGGGCGAATATCCGAACGGGCAACGTCGCATCGCCTCCATCACTTAAATAAAATTACTAGAACCGCATTTCAGGTAAAATTCGTACGTAACGTGACCTGAATTTGAAATAATGTAAGTGCACGATTAAAGAGTTTGTCGCTAATGGAGCTTAGAACGGATCGCGTTGTTGTTTGAGTGTTTAAATTTTATCTGAAAACTGTCAGGATGTAACCTATAGGAGATATCGTGTCTATGGGTTTTGTATGATTGATTTATTATGTTGCTTATAAGTTCAAACGTTTAGTATCCATAAAAAAAATATTAACGCAAGAGTAATTTCTGTTATACTGCAAATTTCTTTTATAAACAACGTTATAATGTAGGTAGGTTTTTAAAATGATCGCTAATTGCTTAAAAGGACAAATGTCCAACCACAAAGTCTGAATATAAATCCCAAACTTACCTTGAAATGTAAACATAATGCATGTTAATATGTAATATACCTTGACATGTTTCATACATTTAATGCGCCTCTAATCTAAAACATCTAGGGCAGCTTCAATCAAGCAAAACGATGCAAGTAGGCAACATTTTAAATGGACGACCCTGAAAACAGTACTTAACTATTATTATGAAAATTGTGTCGTATGAAATAGAAAATTTTGCAGTTGAGCTGGCTTTAAAAGTCTTAATGAATTGCTTCAAAAATATTTGCAAAATGGAATTTGGTTCACTACACCTTATTATTATGTATTTGTTTATTTATTTTTTGCTCCTTGGTCTGGTTATAAATTACTTAAAATCAACAATTGTGACATAGTTCTATGAATATTTTTCTGAGCCAACAATGAAAGTGTAAATTAGTACCTACTGATATGAAATGAAAAATTTTTAGAACAATTTGTATTTGTTTGCACTGTATAATTGGTTAAAATATACGGCTTATTAAATATGTCTAGCGCCTGTGGTTTTATATATGTAATTGTTTGATAAACTTTATACGACAGTTTTATTACAATGTTACAAGGGAAAATAGGTTCATATACAAGCGACTCGGTCTCGCTTCATTTCGGTTTCATAGAAGAAATGTAAATGTTATATATTTTATAACTTTTAGAAAAGTATAAATGTCGAGATCTAACTCTTTATAATCCCTATGAAATGTGCATTATTTTCTTTAAATGCAATCAATACTACATTATATTTTTATTTATGTTTATGAATTGTAAATGGGATTAGTAAACTAAATGGCAATGACAAAACTAAAGTATAAAAACAAAAACACAATTTTACAAACTAAAGGCCATTCAGTCTTATTGCTAAATCAACCGAATGGATGAACCTACGGACAAAAATGCTCAAATTATATTTTTCAAAGAGAGTACTTTAACCTAAAAATACAAAAGTATAATCAAATTTAAATTGCTCTCTCTCGTGTGTTTAAAACTCCACTTTCAAACAAATTAATTCAGCACAATTCTTTTAAACCGACCACGAGCGAAAACGTTTAAATAACGCTCAAAGTTTATTATTAAAGAGACATTGTAAAGAATATTTACCAGTTCCAAGCCATCTGGTTAGTTCAATTCGTCAGCTGTTGACAAAAAATACCAAAATCTCAATGAAAAGGAGTCCTCGGGATGCGGTCGAACAAAACATGGTGTGTCCTTTTTTGTAGCGGCTACGGATTTTTCTACCTGGCAAGACAAATAGATGGTCCGTCCAGCCGTCCTATATCATCGATTTGAAAGTAAATAGAAATACGGATCGTAGGAAACCGGTGATAAAGGATATTTTGCACAAACATTTTGTTAAGATAAGAATAATTTATTAGTTGTACATTTGCACAATGCAATGTATCTATACACAATATTCAAATACCCATTTATTCTTTTTAACTTTATTGAATGAGGTTGAGAATTTATAAATAATTTGGAAAATCCAAAAGTGCACGCCTCATAATTTTTTTTTTAATAAATATTTATTAATTATTATTTTATGTATTTTTTTATGTATATGGTGTAAATAAAGAATATATATAGATATACTAAAATTATGGAGAACAGTGGATATTTTTTTTTGTTTATTTAATAACAATTAAACCACATCGAATCAGACCCTGAAAAATGAAAGGGTTCTATTCCTGAGCATAGGTACTCAAGCGTAAGAGAAAAAAAAAGACTCGATTAGTAAAGTATTTCGGTCGCTATCGTGTTAACAAGAAAAAGGATCCGCACATACAGACACACGGACGTCCAAGACAGAACTTTTTTAAACTGTTTTTTAACTAGTTTAAATAACAAAAATGACATCAAAAATATCATGAACGTTAAAAATAGTGTTTTTTCTTAATATGTGTGTGTATGTATTATCTTACAAGTGCAATGTATGATACATAAAGACATTTTAAGTTTGAAAAATCAGCTCCGTCACGCTGGAACCCGCTTTAAAAAAAACCTTACTTTTTTTCAGCCTATTTTACCTACAAACGATGCTAATAAATGTAGTATAGGTCAATTTTTTGTAGTCTTATTAGTTACTTAGAAAACATCATTGATATCGTTCGAAGTAAAAAATATAAATAATAGCGTGTTGATTAGTTTTGGAATGGGTTCCAAATTGATTGTAGTTTATTGTAGTGGCAAGAAAATTTTTTATTTGCGTTGTTTCATCTCAAATTATTGCAAGAAGGTCACAATAACGAGATTTAAAAAAATAAATAACACTTGTTCAAAAACTACAAACGATGCCAATAAATGTAGTATAGGTCAATTTTTTGTAGTCTTATTAGTTACTTAGAAAACATCATTGATATCGTTCGAAGTAAAAAATATAAATAATAGCGTGTTGATTAGTTTTGGAATGGGTTCCAAATTGATTGTAGTTTATTGTAGTGGCAAGAAAATTCTTTATTTGCGTTGTTTTATCTCAAATTATTGCAAGAAGGTCACAATAACAAGATTTTAAAAAATAAATAACACTTGTTCAAAAACTACAAACGATGCCAATAAATGTAGTATAGGTCAATTTTTTGTAGTCTTATTAGTTACTTAGAAAACATCATTGATATCGTTCGAAGTAAAAAATATAAATAATAGCGTGTTGATTAGTTTTGGAATGGGTTCCAAATTGATTGTAGTTTATTGTAGTGGCAAGAAAATTCTTTATTTGCGTTGTTTTATCTCAAATTATTGCAAGAAGGTCACAATAACAAGATTAAAAAAAATAAATTACACTTGTTCAAAAACTACAGACGATGCCAATAAATGTAGTATAGGTCAATTTTTTGTAGTCTTATTAGTTACTTAGAAAACATCATTGATATCGTTCGAAGTAAAAAATATAAATAATAGCGTGTTGATTAGTTTTGGAATGGGTTCCAAATTGATTGTAGTTTATTGTAGTGGCAAGAAAATTTTTTATTTGCGTTGTTTCATCTCAAATTATTGCAAGAAGGTCACAATAACGAGATTTTAAAAAATAAATAACACTTGTTCAAAAACTACAAACAATGTAGTTGATTGTAGCTAAACTCATATGTTTGTAGTGGCTGCTGAACCCCTGTAAGCAATAAAAAACAAAAAATTTAGTGTTCAATAAGTTAATATATTCAAAACAATTATGAGCCTTGGATTTCGTGTCGTTTGTAGTTTTAGAAAAAAAAATATTCATGCTCATACATACATCTTCGCACACGTGCGTGTTTGTGTATGCGTGTGGGAGTTTCGTAATTTAGTGTACATTAAATTGCACATGATATATGTTAAAAAAAAAAAAGAGTTGGATATCTTTAATGTTCAGTAGTTTGCTGTTCAATGTTACAAAGTCACTTAATAATCCGAAACTGCTGAGACGACAAAAGTAATTAAAATGAAATAATGGATAAATTCCATCAGCTTTTTGAAGACTGAAAATTGGTTCATCGAAAGCCTTATACTGCGTTTATAGTGATTCAAGAGCAAAAAAATATTTCTTTTTTATTTATTTTTATCTACAAACGATGCTGATGAATGTAGTATAGGTCTTCTTGCAATAATTTGAGATGAAACAACGCAAATAAAAAATTTTCTTGCCACTACAATAAACTACAATCAATTTGGAACCCATTCCAAAACTAATCAACACGCTATTATTTATATTTTTTACTTCGAACGATATCAATGATGTTTTCTAAGTAACTAATAAGACTACAAAAAATTGACCTATACTACATTTATTGGCATCGTTTGTAGTTTTTGAACAAGTGTTATTTATTTTTTTAAATCTCGTTATTGTGACCTTCTTGCAATAATTTGAGATGAAACAACGCAAATAAAAAATTTTCTTGCCACTACAATAAACTACAATCAATTTGGAACCCATTCCAAAACTAATCAACACGCTATTATTTATATTTTTTACTTCGAACGATATCAATGATGTTTTCTAAGTAACTAATAAGACTACAAAAAATTGACCTATACTACATTTATTGGCATCGTTTGTAGTTTTTGAACAAGTGTTATTTATTTTTTTTAATCTTGTTATTGTGACCTTCTTGCAATAATTTGAGATAAAACTACGCAAATAAAGAATTTTCTTGCCACTACAATAAACTACAATCAATTTGGAACCCATTCCAAAACTAATCAACACGCTATTATTTATATTTTTTACTTCGAACGATATCAATGATGTTTTCTAAGTAAC
This sequence comes from Colias philodice, assembly GCF_061535455.1. Lineage (NCBI taxonomy): Eukaryota > Metazoa > Arthropoda > Insecta > Lepidoptera > Pieridae > Colias > Colias philodice. The sequence continues at coordinate 6,118,285 of NC_143093.1, forward strand.
TAATAAGACTACAAAAAATTGACCTATACTACATTTATTAGCATCGTTTGTAGTTTTTGAACAAGTGTTATTTATTTTTTAAAATCTTGTTATTGTGACCTTCTTGCAATAATTTGAGATAAAACAACGCAAATAAAGAATTTTCTTGCCACTACAATAAACTACAATCAATTTGGAACCCATTCCAAAACTAATCAACACGCTATTATTTATATTTTTTACTTCGAACGATATCAATGATGTTTTCTAAGTAACTAATAAGACTACAAAAAATTGACCTATACTACATTTATTGGCATCGTTTGTAGTTTTTGAACAAGTGTTATTTATTTTTTAAAATCTTGTTATTGTGACCTTCTTGCAATAATTTGAGATAAAACAACGCAAATAAAGAATTTTCTTGCCACTACAATAAACTACAATCAATTTGGAACCCATTCCAAAACTAATCAACACGCTATTATTTATATTTTTTACTTCGAACGATATCAATGATGTTTTCTAAGTAACTAATAAGACTACAAAAAATTGACCTATACTACATTTATTGGCATCGTTTGTAGTTTTTGAACAAGTGTTATTTATTTTTTTAAATCTTGTTATTGTGACCTTCTTGCAATAATTTGAGATAAAACAACGCAAATAAAGAATTTTCTTGCCACTACAATAAACTACAATCAATTTGGAACCCATTCCAAAACTAATCAACACCCTATTATTTATATTTTTTACTTCGAACGATATCAATGATGTTTTCTAAGTAACTAATAAGACTACAAAAAATTGACCTATACTACATTTATTAGCATCGTTTGTAGGTAAAATAGGCTGAAAAAAAGTAAGGTTTTTTTTAAAGCGGGTTCCAGCGTGACGGAGCTTGAAAAATCAGATGTTTTGCGCGAAGTGACAGTAGTACCCACCTCAACGCTTCGCTTATGAGGCGTGCAATAACAGATATAACTACTTTTTTTATATCATTGTCATTCTAAACTTTGCTTAAATGCATTTTTATATATTTGAATATATTTAAGGCCATTATAATACCAAGGGTATTGATAAATGGGATTTCAATTAATTTACCTATCAAAGACTTCAAATACATCACCAAGCTCACAATACATACCAGCTCAAAATATCAAAAGAATAAAAGATAAAGTAAATATGTAATATTGTAAACCGTGCCGTCGATAATCACGCAAAATGTAAATGTTTGTTATTATCTGTTTATCTTATGGCGAAATGTAAACAATAAACATCCTGTGATTGTGTACAAACTCACATCACAAGGTAGAAGAGAGAAAACAGACACACTCTTGTAAGTGCATAATTTCACAAACTAAGTTAATTTATATTACGAAAATAGATAAAAATAATGAAATTGCATTTAATAATGTACCTTCATGTTGAAGTACTCAGTACAGATCAATTAATCTGAATTGATGTTACAAAAATTTTTAATTGTTTCATAGCCTTTATTATATTTAACACAGACTGGATAAATATCGCACATTTCTAATAGTAATTTGCGATAAGTTGTTACAATTAATATTTTAACAACAGTTTCTTGGTTTTGTTAGCTTTTCATTTATTGAAACAAACAAACTTGCACAAGGCATTGCACAAGAGTTATAAAACAATTGTGTAGTGATTTGTGGTAAATCAACCTGACTTTACCGCATTGACCCAAAATACTTTTTCCAGTATAGGCTGATACCGTAGGAACTAAGCTAGATTTACTGGCTTTCCGTTTTCCTGGCAATGTTTTGCTATTCGGGCTTGATTAAGTAGTCCGTGTTAGCATTATGTAGGCAAATGTAACTATAAAGTGGTTAAAGCTTATGCTAATGGTAGCATTGAGGTCAGTTTTCTGTATGTTTGTATTAGGACCAAAAATCTATTGAACAAATTACATACAAAAACTCCCTTACATTCGCTATGGTACCTAATTTTTAAGACAATAGTACACACACAGTAGGATTTTTAGTAATGTTATTATTTTGCATTCCAAATAACAAAAGCTGTACATGTGTTTCGACACCGATCTCCCTCCATGTATAAGTGTAAAAGACGAAAATTACAAGTTTTGACACATGTCACGCGCCAAATACCCTGTCATAGGATTTCGACGGGATTAAAATTCGCAACGCTTTGTGATTTAGCAATATGTTTTTAGCTTTGTACAAAAAAAAGTCATGTTTCATTTTGTACAGCTTTATCGAGCTTCAGAATTATTTATTTTGAAATAAATACTACGATGTTATTCGGTGTACCGAACATTTCGTTTCAATAGTCGATTTCGCATCGTCTACAAATAACTATTGTTTGTGGGCGGACATTTGAATGCATTGTGTTAATATAGTTTGTACTCTCTCTCACCAAGAAACGAGTTCCTAATTAGGTAACCATCTTCAGTACACTAAATACATCTCTACTGATACGTGTGTGATTGTTACTCATTTATTTTAACGTACAAAAGTTTTTTTTTCTAATTATACCTACATCAATCTAATGTAAAATATTATTAAGGAAACTATTCGTCAACCGTATAAGTTGTTGTAAAGGGTTTGTTGTTTAGTTTCGAAAATAAATTGAAAATGCGAAGAGCGTAGCCTATAAACCAGCGTATTGATTACTTTGAGATTGTATCTCTGTATTTTGTGATTCTACCAACGTTTTATTGATTGTCGCCCTCATGTGTCCAAATGCGTGTCGTATGCTCATGCCATTCGTCTGCGAGGCCGTGTCTCTAAGCTATCATTTTTCACGCCCTAATCCGAACAGGGCCCGTCAAAGGGAGCGCTTATCGCGGATCTCAATTTATTTCCTCCGGTTTCCAACGTGATATTGTCATAGCCTTGTCATCGCACGGTCCTACATTTTCAGCGTGTTTACTGGATGTTTGCGTCAATACCATGCGAACGGCACGATGTATAATTGAGAGATTTGCACTAAAGCTTTATTTAGCAGTGTTTTTTATTTTCCTCGTCTTCTTTAATTTCCCTACATTGCCTTTTACAGGTCCTCTTTGCAAATATAGATACAATATAACATAATGAAAAATTTAATTTAAAAAATTTAAAGAATGATGTAAGAAAAATTGCATGCATACTTTGATTCCTTTTGTGTTTAATATAGAATATAGATTCTTTTCTAAGCACATTATATTTATGTAAATAATAGTGCATAATGCCATTATCTACATCCCATATGCAACGGTACACCAGCTCATCCGTCGTCATGTAATAGGTAGTTGAAATATTATACATACTTGCATAAACGATTCGCTAATACGTATGTAATCTATGTAGGAAGAGGAAGCATAAGATCACGACCAAGATGGATCAATGCTCGCTTGGTTCACATGCGTGCACTCACTATTAGTGACGATTCATTCTGACTTGGCTTCAGATGAAAATGAGCATAATAGACAAGCAATCTTTCAACTAATATCTGTGTACAGAGAAAGGTGATGATTACGTGTTGAAATCGCTTGACAGAGCTTTTCACAATATAATGTCGTTGCACCTGAGCCATTATGACTAGAGTGTGAATGGTGGTACATTAACTATTTACTTTCGAATATAGTTTCTTATTATATTATGTAGCAATATATATGTAGGTAGCAAGAAACGAGTTAATTATTAGAGTTTTTTTATAATTCAATAAAATAGATCTGCGAGAAGTAGGTAGTTGTAAAGTAAGAAAACATATTCTTATTATCAACAGGTACATTATTATCTACAGTAAGCTAATACAAAATAGCAGTAGTGAACCCTTCGTAGATACTGAACGTTCGTTATTGCCCGGTGGTGCGTGTAAGGTATTTTCGTTTAAATTTGACATTTATCGGAGAACAAGTAAAATACTCTATTTTGTGGTAACGAAACGGGAATATATATTATATCATATAATAATAATCTCTTACCAGATTATAATATTATCTTATGTTTTAATAGCTAATACAGATCGCTGAAGCGAACCGTGCATAATATTTGTGCGGAAAATCTGACACAGTAAGCCCGAAAGCAAAGAGCAAGTACGTTTTCCACCCTAACAAACTCTAGGGTGTAATTAGAGTGAAAACACGGTACTCGCTGCTCTCACTGGCGACACGTTAGCTCTCGTGAGATCTAATAAGGGAGCCTATAAAGCTAACGCCAGCTTAACGTTGTTGCTCTGAATGATACTAAAGTTATAAGTGATCCCTTTTACTCTTTTAGAGTTAGAGTTGCCACTTTCACTGTGGCCTTTATGAATAATACAGTTGAAGGAGGATTTATGCTAAGTCTTTCTGTTACAGTTGACCCGAAATTTTGTGGGTAATTTGTAACAGGATGGTGGTTCTACAGGGGTCTTAACTCTTAGTACGCAATGACAAAAAGAAAAATGATGCTCAGAACGCTGATGATAAAATATTATAGTATCTTCACCGTGTGTGACGCGCTTAGGCGTGTAGCTAATGTCATTATTCATTAATATGATTTTATTTAGGGCCGGCGCCCACTGCCGGCACGGCACGGCATGGCACGGCAGAGCATCCCGCGGCGTGCAATGGCATCCCGCGGCATGCCGTGGCATCCTGCTAAAAGCCCCACTAATGCTGCATAAGTTTCAACCTTATTTCAACTAGCTAGCAATCATAATTCCTCGACCCCAAAGCAAGACACGTCATGCCGCCGCATCCTGCGGCGTGCCGCGTCATGCTGCAGCATCCTGCGATACGTCGCGGCATCGTGGCATCGAAATAAAGTAACTTGAATTCTAAACTGATTGAAATAAGATTCAAAATAACTTCATTAGTAATAAAATCCTCTGCCCTGCCATGCCACGCCGTGCCGGCAGTGGGCGCCGGCCCTTAATTATATTTTAAATGAGCGTGTTCGATTATAATTACAATTACGCCGTTTACTTTCTATCGTGATTGGGTACAATTTATTTACGTCATGTTTCAAGTCGCATGTAAGATCTAATATTTTATGTTTTACTATCTACTAAGAAACAGCACTACTAAAGTGTAATTTGATTTAATATTTTTATCTTCATAGGCCAATAGTTCCTCACAGTTCAAATAGTTCTATTCGTATAAGTTACTGTCATGTTACTGTCAATTGAATGAGAGAATTAACGCTAAAGGCACAATTTACATTTGATTCAAATAGGAACATAATACGTATACAAGATACATTTTATTCATACGTGAATAAAATATTTCAATTTCTATTTACATCTCCGAGAGAAATGTTTACAACTTTTTCAGACATGAGAGAATTTATGTAAATGATGTTTCCGAATGAAATTGATACGTTATACGGAAAGGTTGCCTTGTAAATATAAATTTTATGAAAATCGCTGCATTAAAATGAATTTTCGTGCGATGGAATGTTGAATATTTATATATATGTATTATAATATGATCGTGTATTTCTTCGTATTGGTACTATGGTCGATGAAGCGTGGGCCTTAAAAAAGGGTCGGATCAGAGATGGGATTAAGCTGAGAAATTGATCTTTTTGCGGCACGCATTACACTGCCGTACAATAGGCAATAAACTATAGGATAATTAGTTTCCTTTCTTTCAATATCATTTTGTTCGTAAACAATACTTAAGTAGAACAAGTATCTCGTGAGAACATTTTCATAAACATACTTTTCTATCGGACTTCTATCTTTTGTATTGCCTTTATGTGTACACTAGACTTCAGTCAGTACTTACCATCTTGTTTATGATACCTACTTACTGTTTTTTTTTCTCGTAGTGATTTATGATATATATTTATTACACTAATTGCACAATGACGATTTGAAACTAAATAATGGAATCATTTCAAGTTTTAATCAGCATTTATTTCATAAGTTTTACTTTAATACATTAATTATTATTTGACGCTCATTATGAATGTTGTTATTTATGCAGTAATTAAGTGACATCAACAGTGGCTATTAGATTGTCAATTTAATTTCATAATAATACATGCATAATATAATGTGGGTACTATAAATAAGATAATTAACCTTCAGGCCCTTATTAATGACATAAATTTCACGCCCTAAAGCTATTCCACGATATGGGTTAATATAAACACAACATATTCAGAGGTCCATAGTATGAGGTTCTCTCCGCAATGTTAGTTAAGTATTAAATCTTCACGAAATTGAGATATTTGCATATTTATAACCTGTCTTATTAAGAAAACTTTGGTTCGTAATATATCTTGGATTTTGTCCAAATTCTCGCAAGTAAGTATCTACGATTAACATAGCACATTATAAGTATTTTCTTAATGTTTGTGTAGGATTGTGCAATTAGACCAAAGAGTTGAATAAACTATCTATACACAACCATCACTACATAGTATAAACGAAAGTCGCTTTCCCTGTCCCTATGTCCCTATGTCCCTATGTCCCTTTGTACGCTTAAATCTTTGAAACTACGCAATGGATTTTGATGCGGTTTTTTTTAATAGATAGAGTGATTCAAGAGGAAGGTTTATATGTATAATAAGATCCATTAAGTAGTGGAGAAGTACAGTTATTTTTGAGGTTTCTAATGTGATGTCGTAAAAAATTACATTTATTCCGCTTACATTGCAAACGCAGGCTGAACCCTACGAGTTTTATCAAAATAATGTACTAAGTATTATACACATTGAAAAGGTCTACAGAAAAGTCCGCGATGGTATATGTCTATCTCTTATGGATAACCCACAATAACTTTTTTTTGTCATTTACTTTTTACGACAAATAATGGCAAATTTTCGAAGTGATTTTAACCAATACAGCATTAATCCTTAACCAATTAAATACCATGGATACATTGTTCATTTAATATAGATCCATATGGCCCTTTACACCGTATGATTTAAGTGAATATTTTCGAAGATATTACAGATTTAAAAATTGCGGGACGTAGCGTTTGCGGCCGCCCGGCTATGTAGGTATTTTATACCCGTGCGATGCCGGAGCGGGCCGCTATATTTTTATACCTATACAACGTTCACAATTATTTTTCTGTAGTGTATTTAGTATCAGCACGGAAAGTATCAGCATTGCACCCGTGCGAAGCCGGGGCGGGTCGCTAGTAAACCAATAAATTACAATATTTCTAACCACATTCACTTAGGAGATGAAAATTGTTGTGTGTGATTCACATACAATAATTTAATTTAATTACTAAATTGGTACATCGCGTGTTCAAATACATTAATTGCCCATATGTTACATTGAACGCGATACGTGTGACGCCGCGTCTGACTGTAAAGAAAAAAATGACGTGATACGTAGTAAAACTAAATTAAAAAATATTAGTAAACTAAAGAATTGTAATTGATTTTCTTATATAAATACGAAACATTGTAATATCGTACGATAATTCTGAAAGCTTAATGAAGTTTCTAAAGCCTAAATAATGAGGTTCCCGCTCGAGCCTCAAAGTGAGTTGTGAAGGCGTACTATGACTGGACGAATTAAAAAACAGAGGAGAGAAGAGCCCGCAAACGAAATGAATGTTATTGTAGGAACGGTCATTTATCAAAATGTCCGACGTTCATCCGACTCCATGCCGCCACGCTCCATACGAAACTAAACCCAGAAGATTAACTAGACGTTTTAAGCCTTTGTGTGTATTTCATCTTTGTTTAAATTTACTATTCACTCTGTTTAAAGATGGGACATATTGATTTAAAGGGGCAATGATTTCGTTCTTATTTTATAACCTTTATCATGTTGATTAGATTGTCCTTCATATCAACTATACAAGTAACAAACGTGTCGTATGTGAGGAGCTTAAGCTTATGTAGCACATTGTGCTATACATGGGCGATTAAAATTGTAAGAACCCTCATCCTTTATATCTAATGATGTAGGTCAGTGAACTTGCGCGCACTCATCCGCATATCCGGCCAATATTGGCGCTGCACCATATGGTTGGCGAGTCTAATGTTTTATAAACAATATTCCAGTTAGTTAAAATCCAATGCAAATTTAATTAAGTGCAATTGAAAAAATAAAATTACTTTTGGTCGAAAATGTTAAAACATTGTAAACTGAAATAAAAACAAAGCTAATGTCACGGAACAGGGGAAGCCCATTAGCGTTGTAAAAAGCAGACGAATGAGCGTGGCAGGACTTTTAATTGGCTACGAATTGCAAGATTTCAAAAATGTACAAAGGATAAATCATAACTGGCGCTCAGTTTTTCGTTTTAGTAGGATGTTTCATAGCGGAAGGTACAGGTACTACATTTAGATTAATCTCCTATTTTCTCTTTTTGCATTTTTATTTAAGCCCGGTCCCTTTTTTGTCTTTTACGTCTGATGCTACCTATTTTAGCACCAGACAGTCAACGGTCGAATTACGAATTAAACTCATTTGCATTAGGCTTTTGGGTTTTCGAACTGAAGTTTAAAATGTGAAAAAATATAAAAGAGTCGGTATTATGTCAATGTGCTTGATTTATTTCTATGCTTAACGTTTAGACCGGACTCTCAGTGGAGTTTCGTTTGCAAAAATCGCGGACCTAAATCTGACTTCTGATATATATTGTATAGATCCCAGACATCCTATAGACAGATGTTGCCAACCAGTTTTGTGGTCCCCCTGCCCGCACCCCGGTAATTAAATATGGCATACAAAGAAAAAAATAAAAATTTCCAAAACATGCCGTGTGAGGTATCAAATGAAAGAGCTTATTGAGTAGATCACGAATATATAGCATACTATATACATTTCTTACACTTTCTCTAAGATTTTTTAGAAAATTTACGAAAATGGTCCATTTTTGAGTTAACTTTAAACCACTATAGATTGAAAACTCATGAATATATTTTTTAAATTATTATTTTAAATAATTAACAATAGTCCATTGTTTACGATTCAATATTTCGTACAGTGAAATAGTTGCATGGGGGAGTGGGGGGAGCATTCAAAGATGGCGAGTATATTTTCAAGTTCATATAGTATATAGTTATTTTCATCAAATCCACCACATAGCTCACTTATATTATATTACGAACTATTGAATCATAAACAATGGACTATTGTTAATTATTTAAAATAGTAATTTAAAAAATATATTCATGAGTTTTCAATCTATAGTGGTTTAAAGTTAACTCAAAAATGGACCATTTTCGTAAATTTTCTAAAAAATCTTAGAGAAAGTGTAAGAAATGTATATAGTATGCTATATATTCGTGATCTACTCAATAAGCTCTTTCATTTGATACCTCACACGGCATGTTTTGGAAATTTTTATTTTTTTCTTTGTATGCCATATTTAATTACCGGGGTGCGGGCAGGGGGACCACAAAACTGGTTGGCAACATCTGTCTATAGGATGTCTGGGACCTATACAATATATATCAGAAGTCAGATTTAGGTCCGCTATTTTTGCAAACGAACATCTCCTTGGAGCCTGCTCTAGTTGAATTAATTTGAATACGCTTACATTAAGTGAAATGTCATTGGATGAATGGGCTAAAGGAGTCATAAGCCTCATATCGTGTGGAAACATGGGCGTTGCATGCTGCATGAATAATGCAGCATGAAGTTAGCAGATGCGATTTACCGCGCTCGAACTTATGTCCTCTGGGAAATGTTATAAATTGATCTTTTAAAGTTCACAAGAAATGACTGTGAAATTGTAAAAAAATTCACAGCTAATATGTTTAACCATTTATCAGATTTAAATATAATTACAAAGTAAAACGGATTCATACAATATCATGTTTTAGCAGTCATTTGTTAAGTCCTCATTATTTCGAGTTGTAAAATTTCCTCTAAAATTAATTACGATTGTGGAAATATCCGATATACCGCTGTATTTATTTATTACAAAAGTCAATTATTTAGGTATTTAAGCTACTCACATTACAATTTTTATTTTGCCTCTAGTGGCAATGGTAATGTAAATATTGTCTAATTTAAGATTTCTTTGTTACAGATCAGGCAGAGGCGCCGCCTACGCGTGTTCAGAGGCAGAAGGGAACGCGCCGAAGTCCTGCTGTGGTCGGCCTCCGTTGAGGCTATGTGTGCTCTTCCTCGGAGTGGTCGGGGCCTGTCTGGTGGCCGCGGGAGCCACGCTGGGCGCCTTGAGGCCGCACCCGACACCACTTACGTTAATACTTTTAATGATAGGTAAATAATTATTACCCTAATATAATATACCTACACATACTTTTGTATGTGTACTAGATAAAGATCTGTATTTTGATTTATAAAAAAGGAGTCTTCTAATTTATTTGGTTTGTGCTAATCAGATAAAAGAGAATGATTCTGAAATAAGATATAGAATATTTTATTTTATTTTATTTATTTTTAGTCTGAGATTTATATAACTCAAGCTTCCATTGTAATCTTATCATGTACGAATATGATTTGCTGATATGTATGAACAAGTCATATTGCACCTATCAGTTAAAAAAACTAGAAGCATCTCTACTTTGCTTTAATTGCTTTGCCCGTGTTCGGTTCTGTTATTATATATTTTTCACATAAACTCTTTGATCATTTAACAGCTCGCTCCGCGTTTAATGTTTCTCTTTTGTTTAAGTTTTTCGATCAAAGGAGAACGTTAACACAACACCTTTCAAAACGTGAACGTGCTATTCGTTTTGTCACTGAGTTTAAAACTGAATTTTAATGGCGATTATTTTAAAAATAACTATAGTCTATACTTTAGAAATTTTTATTTCTAATGGTACTGTTAGTTAAGCATTTCATTGAAAAACGATCACGTTTTTGACGTAATACTTCCAGCATCGAATCCATTTGGTCGTGTGAAACGAAATTTTACTCGTCATCTTACAAATATACTTGAATTTTATCGGTAAATGGGTTCGAGATTCGATCTGTGCCGAGAACTAAAGATGTAAGATACCTACTAAAAAAATAGTAAATGATCATTATGGCAAAAATTGTTCACGTTTAAATAAGATTCCTACATAAAGCTTTGGTTATGGTTTTTTGTTCTGTCCTTTTTACAGTTTTAAATATTGTATCTACGTATTATAATTAATGTACCTAAGGACGAAGGCAAACCTTGCGTAAGTACCTTTTTGGCCCAACGCCTTTGAGTTTTTATAAGATTAAATAAAGCTTTGTATACTGTAACAACAGATGTTTGTAATTAACCGTGAAACAGGGTAGCTCATTGAGTATTCACCGTGCATATGACAATAACAAGTCTAGCCGAAATCTCATTACATCATTCGCAAAGTCGTGTCGGCCCAAGTTTTCAATTAAACTTCCAATGAGTTTTCAAGCTGAATTAATTGGATTTTCATTAGCGTTTGGGACAAATGATGTTGTTACAGACAAGTGATCTATTATTGTGCTGGGAGCAATTTGTACGCGTCACTCATTGGTTACTTCACGCATCAACGTCGATTGATGTGTAATCGAAATCGGTGTTCGGGACTCGGGTAAACCCTGGATTGGGAAACTTTGCCTATATGAACGTATAGTTATAGATGTATATATAGCATTTGCAAAGTTCGTTTGAAAAGTACGAATGCAAACAGGAAACTTTATTGTCAATATTGTTTGAGCGTCATGTGTGCATGTCACACATCAGTTAGTTACAGTTTTATTTGACTCTTGTTTGCTGGGTCATGTGTGTTTATGGATTTCATAATAAATTATAGGGATGGCTGTTACATGATTGATTAATTTTGCTCGATAAATGAAATTACATATTAAACAAATGCGCTATTAAATACTTACCTTCAATAATGTGTGTGTCAAAAGGCCTTAGTGTTTTTTCAATAAAGATTGACTTTATTTAGGCGCCCTTTAAGAATTTACTTTCTAAAAAAAGCCAATAATACATGAATCAAACAAGACACAGAAAACAAACTGATTACTAATCTAAACTAATCTCTTGTTATATTACAGGTATAGGAGTGGTGTTAGTAACAGCAGCAGGGCTAGCGTGGAGGCTAGGGGCAAGAGATGCCCCTTGTGCCCTATTCGGGTTACGCCGTGCGTCTTGCAGGCGGCTCGTGCCCCGTCTGCCCCCGAGCTACGCGAGGCCACACCACCCGTATGCGGCCATGCTATACCCTGAGTTTCACTATAGGCCCCCACCACCGACTTACCAAGCATCTATGCAAGAGTATAGACTCAGGTAATACTGCATTTTATCTTTATGGATGTGTCAAGTTGTTTCTGTAAATCCTATGTATAATTGTATGATTATAAATGTATTTAGTTAGTTGTTTTATAAATGTATTGATCAAATATTTCATATGTTCCTTAAATATTGTTTGATTAATTTTGCATACATGGTTAAAAGGATTCTAAGTTTGTTCCATAAATTGTAACTTAAAATAAAATGAACCAACATGTGCTGTTTATGCTTCATTTGTTATTTTAGTTGTTGTTATAATAATGTTTAAATTTAATTAAATTGTTTCAGGTTACTTCTCTTAGACAGAAGTGCACCAGTGGTATCACCACCCCCAACATACAGATCCAATTCAGCAAGTCTAGTCAGGTGCGAAATAACTTTATTTATTATTTACTAGAGGTCCGCCCCGGCTTCGCCCGTGGTACATATTTCGCAATAAAAGGTAGCCTATGTCCTTTCTCGGGTATCAAAATATATCCATACCAAATTTCATGCAAATTGGTTCAGTAGTTTAGGCGTGATTGAGTAACAGACAGACAGACAGAGTTACTTTCGCATTTATAATATTAGTATGGATTATCCTTCTATAGTACCAAAGATTGTCTGTTAGAAATCGCTCTAAACTTATAAGACCCTCTGTTGTAATTACTAATTAGTATAAAACAATAGATATTTTTTTCCATTTAATAAAGTGCAATAAAGAATAAATAAATATTTTTTAGTCAATAAAGAGACAGCCAATTGCGCTTTGGACATGACGTGTAAATATTAAAACATATTAGCCCGCTCTTGTTCAAAATTACCTGAAATGTGTAATTAACACACTCACTCGACTATGCTATCAAAATTACGCGGAACGCTTGATGTCGTGTTGCGGAAACAGAACAATATTGTTATTAAACAATTAATTAGTAAAATGGGAGATTTATCGTGATTTCTAAGATTATTGCCGGAACCCTCAATCCTAATTATTGGTTTCCTTCTGGCTTCTAAGCAACAAATCCTCAATTAGTGCGCGCGTTACATATGAACTGGCTCATATTTTTCTTGATGAGAATGTATTTTATAAATAATTATACTCTTAAAATCTTCTTGTTCCTTTGGCAATGGGCAGATGCGTTACATGTCGATTTTCTTCATGAGCAGCTCAGTGACTAGTCTTGTGTCTAGCCAAAAACGGGACTGAACACAGGACCCAATTTTCTAAACTTACCTACTTTACTTATGAGTCATTTTATTTTCTTATACTCTATACTGTTTTTGGTTTTCAGAGGATCAACGGGAGCAGCGTGGTGCGTATCAGAGTACAGCGGCCCGCCGTCGTACCGGGCACCTCGCGCCGATCCGCCTAACACAGTCTCCGACAACCTCCCCTCTATAACTCCCATCGATCTCAAATATTCCAACGACACAATAGAAGCTCTTCCCAAACCTACCGAACAGGAGAAGGACCCTGATGAACATCTCGTTACGATCGTCCACACTGACGCTCAGCCCGTCATCGTCACAGTCTCCGGGTCTCCCGCCCTCAACGAGTCACGCACACCGCCTCCGTCGGAAATAGACATACTCGCACATTTATAACAAAACACGCGAATGTGTGCTCCCGTGTGTTGTGAACGACGATTGTTGAACAATGAATAAACAAATCGACGGAGAACGAATTTGATTGAGTGCTTTCAGATCGTATGAAAAGTGATTAATTGGTGCCCTATTGTGAATTATGGTTTGAAGTGGTTTAAATTATAGTATAGAGTGGTTTTAATTTGTATCGGAGATTTCTATGCAGATATGCGAATGTAATCTTTCTTTTATAATTGTACATGTATTGCTATTATACTTACTAGATTTTAAAAATTTGAATAAAAATTGGATTACATTTTCATTTTTGCATGCTGCATATTATATATAATGATTGCGTGTACCTTATCATGTAGATATGAAATGTAAATAATGGCTTTGTTTTATTAATTTAACAAAGAATGTGCCGTGTATATAAGTTACAAATTATAAATAAGATGATAAAGAATACCTTATGATATATGTGAGATCATGTTAATACCAAAACTCACCATAATGTACAACTTCTGATTTGTTATTGAATAGAGTGCCTATAGTACCAATGGTGTTTATATCTTTTGTAAATAACGTGCTTCATTTCTTTACACTGTCTTTATTACTTGATAATTAAAGAGATACCTACCTGAACTTGCTATGTTAGAATTATTCAGGGAGTAAGGATATTGTAAATTCCAATCATTCGATAACTTTAATGTAAATTTCGTAATAGTGTTTACTGTTTACTAAATTGTACTATTGACTTTATCGGTAATACTTGAACGTGTCGCTAATAACGACAATTTAGCTCATTGCGAAGCTATTAAATAGAGATCTTCTCGATTGTCAGGAGAAACGGAATATTTGCAAAGCATAATTTATATTTAAAGACCAAGACGTACTTAAAAAGAAATGAACATTTTGTTTTATAATTTAAATAATTTTGTTATTTCTTACAATTTCAAAGTCACTGCGAAACAAAAAAAGTGATTTCGGAGCAGTCACTGTAACAATAAATATGTGACGTAAAAATATCAATCAATCAATTTTGTATCCATGCATGCAACTTTATTTTAAATTAATACGTTGTACACAATAAGTTGGCACATCTGAAATAAAATGTCCTGTCCTTTGTCGCTTTTTATAGCGACATGGTCAAGTATCAAATTATCGAAATAACAAAATATTCTAACAGCTGCAACCGTGACCTTTACACTAATGATTTAATGAGGTCAACAAACCTAAGAATCGTATTACCTAATTTATATTAGTTAAATTGTTTATTTGTGTTTTTTGTTTATAAAGTTACTATTTAAATGAAGTGTTTTTATGAATAAACATCACCACATATATTTTATCTAACAATATGAATTTGCTTTTAAACATTGAGGCTAATGAATACATTTTCCATTTTTTTTCCTTAATTATTTTTTATTGTTTTTTCCAAAAAGTATAAAGTTATAATAGGTACACCTATTGGTAGATATAAGATTTATAACAATATATGTTATGAATAAAGTGTACATAATGTTATTTGTAATATAAGAATAAATAAAAAGTCTTTAGTTAAATTTGTGTTTTCTGTCTCCATTTCAAACGTTTCGACAACCTCAAGATCATATATTTTGCCAATTTATAGTAAAAATATAAATTAATTCAAAGGAAATGAGGTATTATTTCATAAAATTGAAGAGAGAATAAAATATGAGCAAATTGGTTTGTACCTTGTATGTGTTTTTAAGACAATATAAAATTAATTTTTTCTATTATAAGACGTGTAATGGATTCAAATTAGTGTAAGGCTTTTGCTATGAAATGTGAGAAAAATGAATTGCATTTTAGTTTGATGATTTGATATTATAGTGTCGAGTGATAACAATCAGAAGGTCTTTGAATGAAATAACTATTTATTCCGTAGTAATTCTAAAACTTTTACTACAACAATCACTAGCTAAAAGCTACGTATTATTTAGGTAAATGTTAACTGCACTTCCCAGCCATCGGCAATTACTCTGAAATAACTGCTTAATCTGAAAACCGCATAATTAGGAGAATTAGGGACATAAAGCGAAGTTTAACCTTTTGACCGCCAGAGCAAAAACGCATCGCCGTGCCCTCCACGCCAAGCCACAAATTCAATGAGATAACCTTGAAAATAGTAGGGAGTCCAAAATGTTATCGATAAACATAATAATTCACGTCTGAATATTTGAATAAACAGCTTATAACACAAAAATAATATTTATTTAACCTCATCTCCTACTGTAAAAACTTAAGACCACATTTATAGCAACTATCAACAAAAAAAATCAACCTTTTGAGATACAAAAATACATATAAAATTGCAGCAAGTTACAGCACTATTCTCTATCAGTTACGCCCCATTGGCATGTATACATGCCAATGGCGCGGGCAACCATCCTTTTTTTTATAATCTCTCGCTTCTGATTAGGGATGTGTAGCTGTATATTATTATAACTTATCGAGTTTATTTATTAAGTTTATATGAACTATAGGTATTATTGTGGAGTGTTTATTTGTAAATATCAAAACAACTATTACCTTTAAATAAAGGGAATTGCATTAAAACTACATATTTATTTTCCAATCATTTAGTTTAATACTTGAGTTATTACAAATACTAATTATATGTTGGTACGTATTTAGGTCAATTACCATATTTTGATATGACATAGCGACAATTTGTATCATAAGAATATTCTAATAAAGGCACTGATTAGACTTATTAGGTAGTTAATAAATTTTGAAAACTTCTAAAATGCGCAATAGTTCTTCTGTACTATAAAACTCTTCACTTGCCATTTTTGCGATTATAATATTGGTAGATACCTACTCGATAAAATATTTTTACAACTTTCCGCACTTAACAACACGGCACGCGCTTACGACGTCACCAGTCCGACATCTATTCATGTCAATGGCGCAGAAGGGATTGCATATCGATACTGTGCTAGGGATGCGCATGATTGGCGAAAAGGAAAATATTGAAATCAACAATATCCACAATATAGACAATATGGTATTATACCAAAGAATGTAGTATTTACCTTTTTTCTCAGTGACTAAGCTTATATATTTTTTTTGTAGTTATTACAAAAATTAAGCGAATTAGAGTAATTTCGCTGAAATTTTAATGAAGTTACTTGAATATTACACTACATCACTAGTAGGCACGTATACATGTCATTGGCGCGAGAGAACATGCTTTTTTAGCCATTAATTAAGTTATTTTTTGTCATCAAATATTTGAATAACTACTTGGCAATTTTGTTTACTGTGTACAATTATGTAATAACTGGGGATTCAGTTCATAAACTGTATAAATAAAACACGTAAAAGTAAAGGTTTAATATGTTTATTTTGTATTTATCTATGATCTGTTTCTTGGCATGTATAGGTGTCGTTGGCGCACAGGGCACGATTGCGCATGACATCTATAGATGTCATTGGCGTTCAAAAGGTTAAATTCATTTCTATATCTACACTTTTACAATTGGCCAAATTGTCTTAAATAATTGAAATATTCCAGTAGGAAGATAGATACGAAGTATGGTATTTAATATATTATACCTATTAGGTATGCAGATATAAACAACGAGACCGTGTAACAGGTCGACTTGCGAAGCAATCTAGCAACCATACGTTGAAATGAAAACAAATGAAGTCTACGGCTGCCGGGTGAAATCCGGTACAAATTGTACCATTCTAAATGTAAATGAAAATCGAAGCACAGCACTGAATTCCGGAACAATGGTTCACTGTAATTATATTGTAAAACAATTTTGTCGCACGCCCCACGCTCACGGCTCTGGCACGCTCTGGGGAGCGAAATTCAGTTGAGTTTAATAAAATCTCGTGTAATGGCCTACCGGGAAAATATAATAAAGCGAGAATTATGAATTTTTCTCTTTTTTAATTAAATATCCGACCGCAACAATGCCCTCGACCACCATTAAAGCATTTTATGTGTCTAACCCAACGCATTTTTATTGTTTAGCTAAATTCTTTATTAATTACAAACGTAACACCGTAATGTTTATTTAAACAGACATATTATGTACATTGTACATATTATATAAACATTAACGTGATACCTAATGTTGAGTTGAATACTGTTAAGAACAATGTTCTTTATGTATCCTACAATTGCATTCATATAATAAATATGTAGGACGGAGGTACCTGAGTCCTGACAAAAGTGATTGTAGCAGTAACCGGGCTGCTTCCCCGGAGTGTACGTAAGCGCTATTCAAGCGCAAGCTATGCATATCCGATACAATCCCCTATTTCCTTCCAATCTTGAATCTGCCTTCACAAATGGTTAGCCAGGCGTAACTTTTGTCTATAGAGCCATGTCCTTCCTGAATGTTAAAGGTAATAAGATTTAAAATTCTACATGGAGTTTCAATATTGCTTTACTAAAAAGATGCACAGCGTTGGAGCCTTGTTGGAAGTAGGTATAACATTTTCACGAGTACGAAAACCTGGGCGAACTACAAAAGCTATTGGTTTGAAATAGTTCATGTACGCTCTTAGTTTATATTTTATTATCTACGTAATAGCAAGTAATATTCAAATGATAAACGCTTCCTATTAAGTACGGACTATTATCTACAAGCGGGTTTTATTTCCAACAGGCGCATTAGGGGCCCGCTTATTTTGAAAAGCAACGAGTAGGTAAGCGAATAAATCGTTATTCAATAGAACCTATAAGAGATGCCGACGAGAGATGATTTATTGACTGATCGGCTTCTCCACCGCCCATGCTAATGGTGCCTCAATGAGAACATGCTTTATGGTTTTATTTTCATCTAAATGATTGGTTAGATACGGAACATTATTTATATATCTATATAAGAGCCTTTTTGAGAAAATTTTAAGTATATAAACAATTAAGTATTAATAAATTGATCATGATAGAATCTATTGAAGTCGATATCAAAGGCCAGGATTTTATATACCTACTCATACTTACCTATTCCTTTATTATAATTTATAATATCTACGTTACTGAAGAAATACATAATTATACCACATTATACTATAAGTACCTACGGTCGTAGGCCGATGGTAATTCCTAAACATTCTCTGAAAAGCTTGTCATCTTTCATTAAAATTTACAATATCATAATCAGAAAGAACCTGTATATTAAAGCCATTAATAACAACGATTTAATTAAACAAATGTAAAATGGGGATATTGAGTTGCGGCGCGGAAAAAATATTCTTAATGTAATATCATATTTTTTATGTCGAGACGGCGTCAACTCGAACGAATTCCAGAAGTTTTCCCATTTCCATAAGTGCCTTAACCTTCACTTTATATTCAAATATTTTAGATTTTTTATATCTTTAGGAATGATTTGTATATTTTATTTTGTACCGTTAAGTTATATGTATTTTAATACTATTGAGGTTTGTATTTGAAACGTAGCTGTAGGTACTAGATTGTATGTACTTAGTAAACTTACAGGTCTTTACATATAAAGAAAAGTAATGTAAGTAATTCATTTAAATAGACAAGTGCAAATTAAATTAAATTATTAATTAATTAAATGAAATCTAATTTAACATCAGTTACATTGATATAACTGTCAAGTATATTTTCTTTCGGTTATATTTATTCAGAAAATATTCTTCCAAGAATTGAAATAAAGTCCGTTGATGGGCAGAATCGCATTGCACTCGTCCCCGTTGATATCCGACTTACAGACCGTCCCATCCCATACTTATAGTGCCTACGCAATGACAAATACTTTGCGAAATGAAACTTTTATAGCAGACGGCTTGATGCTCTTACTTGAGTCGAGGAAAATTTCTTTTGGAATTTTTTTCTTTATCTTGATGGTTACTGAATATTTTTGGACTAAAAAATATAATATATAAATAGAAAAATTACTTTTATTTATTTATTTAGACTGAGATGACCGACTTCATCCTCATGGCTGTTACTTCTATTTGTATTGTATTCCTAGTAACCTAGCAATAATCTAAAAATTCTATTTAATATGAACATGAAAGGCGCATAATTTGGGTAAGTACAAAATGTTCTCCAAGCAACATAGTGAATGTATGATTAATTGTATTAAATTTTAAAATATCCTGCCATTCATCATACCTACGCTACGTCACAATTTCACGTCGTTCATTTTTCAGTAATATTTCTGGATACACAGTCTGGATAGAAAATTTGTTTTTAATTATTGAATGACCTTAATTTAAATTGGATATATTTGGTAAGTATATTTTAAAAGCGATACATAATTATAATATTATGGAGTCTTTTTGTACTTCAATAAACAGAGAAAATGTTAGTTTCCAGGCATTTTAACTGCGTTTAGGAGTTATTGCAGTCATTTAACCGCCGTTGAATAATTCAAAAATCCCTTTCAGTACGGATTTCAGGCACTAAAAAGGGTGCCCATGAAACACCCGTAGTACAGTTTCACTCATTAGCATACATGTCACACTACGACGGGTCGGTGGATTTCGGTTAAGCCGGCTTTTATAAAAATGTAAGTCACATATGAGGTCTTAATTTAGGCTGTCCCTGAAAATTTTCTCTGTTTGTTTTTACAATTCATATTTCGTACCATGGATGACAAATGACTGTTTTCCGCATTCTATATTGGTATAGACGCGATGTTGTTACTATTTTCATCTACTATTAGGTATGCCTAAGTAATAAATTTAAAGCGTCCCTTTTGTTATGAATTGATTAAGTATGAAATAGTTATTAAAATAATCTACCTATCATTTTATACCTTAAAACCAAGTTCAGGTATAAAATTGAAATATCTATAGATGTGCTAGACAATTTTAACTTCGTTTACTGGTGAAACGTAATACCTACCTACGTGCAATCGAAATTTTAAGCCACAAGGTAAATGCGTATAATCAGCATAGTTTGAGTGCATGCCCCGGGCACTGTTGCTCTCTAATTAGAATTTACGGCCCGTATGCACCCCTATAATGTTCTGTGTACGTTTGAGCGCGTAACGCGTTGTAAAATTGTTCGTTCAAATGCTGATGAATATTTTAGGTATTTAATCATTGTTATTTTTATTAACCAATACATTTGCTGCGAGCTTTTATACAGATTTTATAACTGGAAATTGATTTCATTTATGTGGGTGTACCTATCATAAAACCTTATGTACCTACCAAAAGATAAAGGCTTACTATTTTTGGGAATACGTACAATTTAATAGGTATGTGGAGTGTATAAACACTCAAACCAGCATACTTCCTAACTTATCCTAACATCATTTTGAGCAGTTTTTTTATTTCAATGAAACATTATAATCCTATTTGATAATTCTAAAGTGTAATAGAAAAGAGATTTCCATTTTTCGATTCGATTTCAAAAATAAAAGTCGATATTAACATCTCAATCGGTGAGTGATAGCGGTTTTGGAGGGATTAGCGATAAAATCTTGGCCGCGGCGGGGTTTACCTTCGTCAAAACGATTCCCCAATACCTTCCCGTACCTACTGGCTTATCGGAAACTAATTTGCCTTCAGTACAGCTTTGCGAGATGCAACTTTGGTTAGGGGGTGTAGGTAGTTATTGTTTTTCGATGATTAGTAAAATTTTTGATTGATGTAAAGAGGTCCGCCCCGGCTTCGCCCGTGGTACATATTTCGCAATAAAAGGTAGCCTATGTCCTTTCTCGGGTATCAAAATATCTCTATACCAAATTTCATGCAAATTGGTTCAGTAGTTAAGGCGTGATTGAGTAACAGACAGACAGACAGAGTTACTTTCGCATTTATAATATTAATATAGTATGGATTATAGTAATTTAAAAAATAACTATAATTTATGCATACATAAAAAATGTACCTATGTTTATTAATGGTAACGCCAATATAATTAAAATAGTAAATGTAGAAATTAAACGTTTATTGTTTGTGGTGTGTTCCTTCATCCTTCCCTACATACGAGCACAACCAATCATCGCGTGGTCACTAACCACGTGACACGTCCAATAAGACGTGAACGCGACGTTCGTGTCGCTGCAGACAGTCGAGTTCGCTCCGTTCCTTCGCGAGGTTCGGGACTCGGCCACCGCCGGAGAGCTTCCACGAGGCTCTCTAGATCATCAGGCATTGTGCCCTTGTAACACCACCGGGGTATCCCGTGCCCCGGCCCTTGGTCGCGCTCACCGCCGCGTGTGTGTTTGTGTGGAGTGTGGGACTGGACGCCGTTCTTGCCCGCCGCGAGCTGGAGGACCCTGACCGCGTGGCGGCGCGTGTGTTCTGGACGCTACTCCCTCCGACGAGGTACGTGCCGTGTGTATCCTGTCTATCCCTCTTTGCTAACACCACGTAGATCTGAATACAGTCCACTTTCATATCGAGAATATATTTACGTATATTTTTATATTGGCGCGACCATTGAGTGGTCCTTCGAGCCGGATAGTAACCATTACCTGATGATTCCACCGCCCTTATTAGGATACTCATTGTGTAGGACCTAATAAGCGATTAGTAGTATCTTCAATGCGAAATACTATTTAATATACCGCATATAATAGAACGACAATGCGTCTTCTACTATTCATATAAAATATATTTTAAACCCGCCCTTATTAGGATACTCATTGTAGGCCCTAATAAGCGATTTAATAGTACATTCATTGTGAAATAACTATAATATACCGCATAGATCGACATTGCGTCATCTATTATTTTTTGCTTAAAATATATTTTATTCCGCCCGTAACATTAAGTTACGCGTATATTATTATTAAAATAGTTAATTAAAACTATATTCATATCGTTTATCCGCAGTTATAACGCTAAAATCATTATAAATCGAACATATTTCATCATATTTATTTACCCGCTACCCGCGCTCGAAATTTATAACGTTATCTAGGTCATTCCGCGATCCGCTGTTATAATCCGACCATATTGAAAATTCATACTCGGTTCATATTACGCTTGCGTCGCTGACCTACTTTATTTAGTCGTATTACTTGTTATTGTAACTTGTATTGTAACATTCTCTGTTTGAATATATACTTTTGTTATTAAAAATGCCGCCTAAGAAAATGACTAAGTTACCTGATAGTGACGCTTCGGATGTTAATGATTCGGAAGATATAAATGATTCGCAGTTATCCATGTTATTAGCTAAACGTGAAGTTATATTCGAAATGGTGCAACAAATGTATGATTTGTCTTTAAACGTTCATAACAACGCCTCGCTTATGGAAAGTTTCCTTGACGAGTCCGCGCAGATAGAATCATTACGTGAAAGATTTGAAAAGTGTTTAGACGAATACAATACTCGCTTATTATTATTAACACCCACCGCGAAACCTGATTATAAAAGCCTCGTTGCATTCGAGTCTTTATATAGCAGAGTTATAAGAATTAAATCGCAATATTCGCAACCAAGTCCGTCACACGGAGATATTAATAATTTGCATAAAAATAGGCCTAAATTACCGCCTATCGAATTAGTACCATTTTCGGGTGATATTCGCTCATTTCCGCTGTTTCTTTCGAATTTTGAATCAATTGTTCATAACAATCCCGGCCTTACAGATGCCGAGCGTTTATATTATTTACTAGGTAAATTAACGGGGAAGGCCACAACTGTTATAGCTGGTATAACCCCCTCCGCTGAAAATTATAATTTAATTTTACAAACTTTAAAAGATAAATATGATGATAAACGTATGTTAGTTTCCGCGTATTTAAATCAAATGTTTGATTTTAAACCTTTGCATTCTCCGTCCGCAACAAACTTTGATTTATTTACAGATAACTTTATTAGCGCAGTGCGCGCCTTACAAAATATAAAGTTAGATAATATTACAGATTTAATGATTGTTCATATCGCGTTGAAGAAGTTAGACTCAGATACTGTTCGCGCTTTCGAGACTAAGTTTGGTAGTGAAATGCCTACTTTTGATAATTTAGTTCAATTTATTCAAACTCGTGCGAAGGTATTAGAACGCATTCATCCTTCCACAAATTCGGGAATAAATAAACCGCCTCGAAAGTATAATAATTATAACCGCAGTTCAAATAATATCTCGTCTGCTCCGCCTAAGACGTATCAGTCTTACGTAACAACCGCTGATTCCGTTTATAGTTGTCTTTGTACAAATATTACGCATCAACATTTATATAAATGTTCGAGTTTTCATAAAATGAGTCCGCAGGAACGTTTGAAATACGTAAAGGATAAAAACGCGTGTATAAATTGTCTCAGTATTAAACATCGAGTTTCTAGTTGTTCGTCTAATTTTAATTGCCGCATTTGTAAATTAAAACATCATACGATGTTACATTTGAAACGCGAATCGTCCATTCCCGCGCCTGCGTCTCACCCCCCGCCGCGCAGCACACCGCCGTTGCTTGCGCCGTCACCGCCGTCGGGCGAGTGCGTCCGCTCCGACATTGCGCTATGTACCGCTAGCTATACAGCTGATACTGATAACGCATTTCAATGCAACGCGCCCGCGAATAAACAATGTACTATTTTATTATCAACCGCTGAAGTCGTATCTTATAATTGTAAAGGCGAACGGCTTGTTATTCGCGCGCTTTTAGATTCCGCTTCGCAAAGTCACTTCATTACGAATGAATGTTGTGAACGTTTAGGTATTAAACCGCAGAAAACCGAACGTACTATTATTAAGGGGTTCGGTGGTTCAGAAAAAATTGTAAACAGTAATTCCGTAAATATAAAATTTTATTCACGTCTTGACAACAACATATCTTTTAATATTTCACCGCTAGTTGTTGATCATGTTACGGATTTACTACCTACCGCTGTTATAGACACTTCTGTCTTATCGCATATTTCGCATTTACCGCTCGCAGATGAGAGTTTTGGTACGCCAAATAAAATCGATTTATTAATCGGTGCTTCTCTGTTCCCTCATCTGCTTCTCCCCGACGTAGTTCATGCAGCTCGTGACTCGTCGGCGCCCGCTGCATTGCGCACGGTGTTAGGCTATGTAATAATGGGTTCAGTACCCACCATACCTAACATACATAAACCGCCCTTGACGTGTTGTCACGTTCAAGAGACCGCCGCTATTGACTCATTAGTCAGGCGTTTCTGGGAGCTCGAGGAGCTTCCTACCGCACCGCCCGTTCAACATCCCGATGATGTTGAATGTGAAGAATATTATAAATTAACTACAACCCGCGATCCCGTGAGTGGTAGATATATTGTTTCGCTTCCATTTAAGGATGATTTCTACACTCTCGGTGACTCATTTAATATTGCCCGCAAGCGTTTCATGTGCCTCGAAAGAAAGCTACAGGCTTCACCTAAATTAAGGTTGGCATATGATGACGTCATAAAAGATTATCTAACGAAAAATTATATTTCACCCGCGCCTCCGTATGATCCGCGTGACCCTACACCTATTTATATTATACCGCATCACGCTGTTCTGCGCGAGGATAAATCGTCGACTAAGCTGCGCATGGTTTTAGATGCTAGCATGCCAACTTCTGGAAGCCAGCCTTCGTTGAATGACCTTCTGCATGTTGGACCGAATTTACAAGGCAATTTGTTTACAATAATTTTAGGTTTTCGTCTCCACGCGATTGCCATGACCGCCGATTGCCGCCAACAATTTCTGCAGATATTCGTGCGTGAGTTTGATCGTCGTTTTCAATGTTTTTTATATCGTTTCAGCCCGCAGGATCCGCTGCTGCTTTATCAATTTAATCGAGTTTGCTTCGGCATCAAGTCTAGTCCTTATCATGCACTGCGCACGGTAAGACAGCTCGTAGAAGATGACGGCGCGAAATATCCGCTCGCGAGTGGCATTGCGTCTTCCTCGTTGTATATGGATGATATCGCCTTCTCTATTCCCACGGAATGTGAAGCAGTTTCCGCGTCGCAGCAGCTCATCGATTTGTTTAAGGGAGCTCAGTGGGATCTTATTAAATGGAATAGTAATAGTAAAAATGTGTTAGATAATCTTCCCGCTTCGCACAAACTTTTACCCTCCGCGGTGGAGTTTGATAAGACCGTGCAACATAAATTACTTGGTCTGCATTGGTCTACTGTTCATAATTGTTTTTATTTTAAAATTACCGCATCCGCCGATGTGATGTGCACTAAGCACTCCATCTTGTCAATTGCCGCCCGCCTGTGGGACATGATGGGCTTCGTTGCTCCCACAGTCGTGTATAACATCCCATCAGATAATTTCTACCATATTTCTGGTATTGAAACTCCCGCTGACATTCTTTCGCGTGGCATTTCGCCACAAAATCTCGTACCGCACCCTCTGTGGTTCCACGGACCCCAGTGGGCTCGTTCGGACCCATCTGATTGGCCTCTTAGGAGTCTCGATGGTAAGTCTATTGCAGTCATTCCCGAACGAAAATTATTAGCGCACACTGTGTGCCCGCCTATAAAGCATTGCGCTTTATACGATACCGCCCTTCGCGTCTCGGCGCGTCGTGTATTTTATATTTATAGGTTCCTTATATTATTACCCCGCCGCGGTGTTATGATGACCGTAGAGGAACCTAATTTCGCTGAGAATAAAATTATTCCCGCCCTGCAAAATAAATATTTTGCAGAGGAGTATTATAATATACTCTTTTATAAATTTTATTCACAGGCTTTCAACCGCTTGAAGCCTTTTATTCGCAACAGACTTATCCTTATTGGACGTCTAAGCGATTCCGCCCTGGAATATGCACATAAGCATCCAGTGATATCACCGCGCAATGATCACATAATTATCATGATCATTGATTATTATCATATTAAACATATGAATATTATAACGCATTTGTTTCTTGTTATTTTAATTACCGCGCTTTTACTAGCATTACCCGCGCCTCAAGTCAAATCTGATCACGTCAGTTTGCTTGATAGGCATTCGCTACTGGACAAGTTAGTCCAGTCGTTTTGGAAACGTTGGAGATTGGAATACTTACACGGTTTGCAGGTTAGGCAGAAATGGAATACGCCTTCCACACCTATTACTCCTGGAACGGTCGTGGTTGTAATAAATGATAATGCACCGCCCCTAACCTGGCCTTTAGCCGTCGTAGAGAAAGTACATCCTTCAAAGGACGACGTCGCGCGCGTTTGTACAGTTAGAACCGCCAAGGGAACTTACCTTCGCCCGGTCGTTCGTTTATGTCCGCTTCCAAGACAATAGTTATATCGCATTAGTATATTACCGCAGTTAGTTAAGTTTAATTTTAAGTTTTGCACCGCTTTCGTTTATAATTTCTTAGTTATAATACCGCCGTGACTTTAGGAATTTTTTATACCCCGCTCGCTTTACGCGATCCTAGAGTCATAGAATTTGTTAGTTGTAATACCGCCGTGACTTTAGGAATTTATATATCCCGCTCGCATTTTGCGCTCCTAGAGCCATAGAACTCGTTATTTATATTACCGCCGTGGCTCTTAGGACTTTATTAACCCGCGCGCATTATGCGATCCTAGAGTCATAGTTTTTCGCTGTATCTTATGATTGGTTTTAAATGGTGACCCATTTAGGGCGGGTGGATATGGTAACGCCAATATAATTAAAATAGTAAATGTAGAAATTAAACGTTTATTGTTTGTGGTGTGTTCCTTCATCCTTCCCTACATACGAGCACAACCAATCATCGCGTGGTCACTAACCACGTGACACGTCCAATAAGACGTGAACGCGACGTTCGTGTCGCTGCAGACAGTCGAGTTCGCTCCGTTCCTTCGCGAGGTTCGGGACTCGGCCACCGCCGGAGAGCTTCCACGAGGCTCTCTAGATCATCAGGCATTGTGCCCTTGTAACACCACCGGGGTATCCCGTGCCCCGGCCCTTGGTCGCGCTCACCGCCGCGTGTGTGTTTGTGTGGAGTGTGGGACTGGACGCCGTTCTTGCCCGCCGCGAGCTGGAGGACCCTGACCGCGTGGCGGCGCGTGTGTTCTGGACGCTACTCCCTCCGACGAGGTACGTGCCGTGTGTATCCTGTCTATCCCTCTTTGCTAACACCACGTAGATCTGAATACAGTCCACTTTCATATCGAGAATATATTTACGTATATTTTTATATTGGCGCGACCAATTAATATAGATCTTAATCTTAATACTATTATAAAGGCGAAAGTTTGTATGGATGTATGGATGTATGGATGTTTGTTACTCTTTCATGTAAAAACTACTGAACCGATTACAATGAAATTTAGCACACATATAGAGGGTAACTTGGATTAACACATAGGATAGGTTTTATCCCGGAAATCCCACGGGAACGGGATCTATGCGGGTTTTCCTTTGAAAACGCGAGCGAAGCCGCGGGCGGAAATCTAGTATTAAATATTTATAGTAACTAACTATCTAGATATTCTGAAGAAAACTAATGAAGTACTTATAACATACTAGCTTTCCGCCCGCGGCTTTGCCCGCGTTTTCAAAGAAAAACCCGTTCCCGTAGGATTTCCGGGATAAAACCTATCCTATGTCCTTTCTCGGGTATCAAAATATCTCTATACCAAATTTCACGCAAATTGGTTCAGTAGTTAAGGCGTGATTGAGTAACAGACAGACAGACAGAGTTACTTTCGCATTTATAATATTAGTATGGATCGATGGTATGGATCTAGAGATTAAAAGATTATTTCCACAGAATTTAATTAATGCCTATGGACCTAATTGAGTTGTAACTTGTAATATAGGTATATTTATACGTTCTAAAATACAACAGAGCGAAATAGTACTCTCTAACTTTCCTCAATTAACCTCAACTCTAGTGATACGAGTTGTAGTAGGTACCTACACTTCTCTTTTGGGAGTACAAGTTAGGATGGTTGCAGAGTAAATACAAATGCAGTTCCCTTATATTATGTTCCAATTCGAAATAAACCTAAGCATTCAACGCATATGTGATGTGGATAAATTATAGTTTTTTAAAGTCCCCCAGATGAAAAAATGCATACTATATTTCACTGATCGATTTCTTTAGGGACAATTAATAGATCAGTCAACTGTTGATGCTGCCTGACCAAGACATTTTTTTTTTCGTATCCACTGTTAGAGCACGTAAGGGTCAGCTAAAACCCAAAAGATACACATTTCATTGTGAGAATTTAGCGTCGCGTGTTGGTGTGAGCTGACCCTTATTCTTAATCGAATCCAAATGTGTAATATTAATAAATATTTACTATTTTTACTAACATTTCTACCGACATAAAGTTTTAGAACGATTAACTCTTTAAATCCAACCTCTAACCAACTTTGTAAATATATCTAAATTGAAACCTTGCAGCGTTTATTATAATGGATTTACTTTGGACTCATCAAACTTGCTGCCAATTTTAAACCTCACTTAAAACGTTGCTGAACTTGATGAGAATTTGACAAAATACTTTATCTGAGAGGGCACTCAATGTGGCGTTAAATTTGAGATTTATGGCGAAACTTTGAGATTTGAGCTTAGCAATGAATCAAAGGGCCTCCAACGTCTCGTTCGGATTCATTGCAGATAAATCGCCATGATGGATCAGAGCACTTTTATCCTGTGTCGTAAGATTCGCAAGTCATTGCTTTTGGGGCACGTATGATTCCTACAAGCGTACTTATTTGAATGTTATTGATCTCTAGTTTGATCCCACTTCACTGACGCGGTACCCGAATAGAAAAATAGCCTATGGGCATATCCACACTTTAATCTATCTCTGTACTAAATTTCATACAGCAACGATCAACTGTTACATCAATGCCAAGTACCTATCACCAAAATCCGTTCAGTGGTTTTCAGTGGTTTTTCGCGTGACAAAGAAACAAACATCCATGCTCACCAACTTTCGCATTTATCTATTAAATCTATTATTCTATTTATCTAGTAGAATTATTTACCAATTTCCACTGTAGGTAATGTAAATATGTCAAAGAAAATACGCACACGTAGAACCTAAATTTTGTGGTCCTGCTCTTCATCAATCAATCTTTTCGTGTTTATAAAAGCAGACATAAACAAACAAAAGGGACTACACTCTTGTATTATTCATGATAGGTTTTTGCGAAAATCCGATATTTACTGAGTGAATAAAAAATGGTCTTCGCGTAAAGATAATCTATATTCTGTAATCGTAAGGCATATTACAATATTATGATGTGAAATTAAAGAGTTCTAAGCAATATTCTGCTCATTGCACAAATACCAGTAATATCATGTTATATTGTAAGTCAGTAATCATAAATACAGATAGAGTACAAAGATAAAGTAAGATAGGGTAAAACGAAATAAAAAAAGTATTGGAAAACTTTTAAAATTTTATTAAATAGATACATTTTTGCATATAAAAATTATCTAGTGAGGCTATCTAATAATTAATTAGAACTAAGACAAATAAAATGGACAATCATATTGAAAATGCATAAATAAACACGCATCATTTCATATCGCGTACAATTATTAAAATTTTACTGAACACAGAGTAAAATTTTAAGGTACATTAACATAATAAATCCAATAAAATTATCAAGAATGTTTGAACAGCTTTATATATTTTATTTAATATAATTTTACATGCAAATTGTCCAAATATATGTTACAGTATAAGATTATGGCGAAGCGGTTATTGAAGATTTATTAAATAAACTAATCAGTTCCTCGTACAAATCCAAAAATCATGTTTTCGTAAAATATATTTTCATTGGAAGCGTCCATATTGCATTGCACATTCAATTATCTATTTAATCAATACGAACAACTTCCAATACCAAGAGATTGGTACATAATAATATGTAATAAAATAAAATTATTGTTATTGAACATTTTGAAGGGTGATTTGTTTACTGTTGGTCATACACGAAGGTTCAGGTATAATAAATATTCATTGAGTAAATTTAAGTCATCTGATCACTGAATGATCACAAAGAACCAAAAATGGTGGTTTCCACACTCGAGTCCAGAGTAGATGTCTACCTGTAAATAAAATAATTTTACGACATGAGGTATTGATCAATGATAAATTATATTCTAAACATATTATAAGTGACCTGAATTTTACTATGTGAGTGTTTTGTAATTGAAGGATTAAAATTATCCAAGTTAAGCTAAATGAACAGTTATTACTTATTAACAAATAAATAAAATGTTTATATCAGCACTGAATAAGTACTAACTCTTTTATGTTACCAGCAATCACTACAAAAATAAGAGAAGATATTTTACATTTAATTAAAGTACCATTTCATTTTAAACTAACTTTTCCTTCCGCGTGCGCTTTCTAATATACCTTTGTGGCCGACTAGCATTTTATCAATAACACCAATAAATACCTTACCTACCTCAGGTGGAGATGACGAAGTAGACTTCGTCATCTCCACTTGAGCCTTTTTCTCTGATCTCTAGAAACCCTATTGCTCCTGATCTATGTCCAGCTGCACAACCTAATTTTCTACACTCTTAACACAAATTTGGCAAAGTTGGCACATTTTATATACCTTACTTCTTCTTCGTAGTCTCCTCCTTAGCCTTCTTCTCAGCCTCGCGTCGCTTGGCAGCCTCCTCCCGCTGCTGGCGAATAATCGCGAGCCTCGCAAGATCCGCCCTCGCTTGGTCGGTTTTGCCTTCCGCGTGCGCTTTCTGATACGCGGCCGCGGCCCGCTGCCGTTCTATTTCTTCGCGTTCACGCCTGGAACAAATAATTTAATGTTATATTGCATCATTCTTACTAATATAATATTATCAATCTTCTTATATATAAAAATGAATCACAAAATGTGTTGGTAAGCGCATAACTCGAGAACGGCTGAACCAATTTCGATAATTCTTTTTTTATTATATTCCTTGAAGTACGAGGATGGTTCTTATGTAGAGAAAACGTAAATATTATGTACTACGGGCGAAGCCGGGGCGGACCGCTAGAGCACAATAAATCTATCTAATGAGAAAGATCATGACTATCGACTACCTTTGTTGTGTTTGAAAACTTGAAATGCTATTTTTGGATGAAAGAGCATTTAAGAATATTAGATTATTAAAGCAAAATAGTGCACTGTGAAACCTACTTCATTTATAAAAAGAACCAAATGGTGATTCAATCACTGAAATAAACAACCAGTTTCAGCATTTTAATCATAACAGGTAGCTTATTGTCATCACTTCAGCTGTCTAAAGCAAGTGGGCTGTGGGTAGAGCCAGAACTCTATTAATTTTGAATTCACATGTTATGTTCAGTCTATATCATACAAAAACAGCAATGTTTGTTGAAAATAACATTGATTAAAAGGTTTCAACATAATATAGACCACAAGTGAACCGTGAAGTAACTCTGTCTGTCTGTCTGTTATGTTTTCCCGCTTAAACCTATTGACCGATTTTGATGAAATTTGGCATAGACAATCTTTAGACCTTGAGTAAGAACATAGGCTACCTTTTATCAAAACACCCGCGGGCGAAGCAGCGGGTGGAAGCTAGTATGTTTAATGATTTGTATTACCTTGATAGTTGAGGTTTCTCTCCTTCACCAAGATTGTCCAAATTTGATAATTTCTTATTCTTTTTAACTACTCGGTTAGGGTTTTCCACTTCTATCAAAGCAGATACACCTTTTGCTTTTGCTGGGGCCTGAAACAATGATGAAATATAGATTTAAATAAACAATACAGAGGACTTTCTTTTCATATAATATAAAATATAAAAAATATATATAAAAGTGGTATGCAAGGTCCTATATTCCTTTTAATACTGTTGGGTGATTGTCCTACTATGCACAGTAAGGACAAGACTTTAAGGTCAATGGAAATTCACTGGTAATGGATGCCAAAACTTGGTTATATTGGTATTAATACATAAAAAATACTTTGTTAAGGTAGTTGTCATATAAACTAATAATTATTAATTATTAACTTATAATTCATATAAACTATAGTAATAATTTTTTTTATAGAAAATGAGTCATGTTTATGGCAAAAATCATTACCCCATCATCAGAATCGCTTTCATCACTGCTGCCAGATCCTGACTTATTTCCTTCAGAGTCCTCTTCACTTGAGCTTTCATCTCCGTGTTCCTTTCTCCATCTGAAATTATATTTTTCATAATAATTTTAGACCATGGCAACCGAACAAAATTACACATAGGTATATACAGATTATAATAAAATAGTAGGGAAATTGGGAAAACGCGACTGCAAGTTTAATTTAGTACAAATGATTGCTAATACCTTCTTGCTTTTATTAGAAAAACAATTTTATTTCTTTGATAAAAATACAATTTGATGAACAAAGCCCAAACAATGCTTTAGCAAGTGAAAATTTTCGACTTATTCATTAAACAAAAAAACCAAACTTACTTTTTTTTCAGTTCTTC
The DNA here is from genome assembly GCF_061535455.1 of Colias philodice. Classification (NCBI taxonomy): domain Eukaryota; kingdom Metazoa; phylum Arthropoda; class Insecta; order Lepidoptera; family Pieridae; genus Colias; species Colias philodice. Next base: position 6,151,304 of record NC_143093.1, read on the forward strand.
CTGTTTACGCTGTTCTTCTAGCTCTTCTGGGCTGGTAAATTTACGGTTACGCCCCTTGTGATTGGTATACTTTCCTTAAAACAAAATCTCTCATTAAACAGGTTAAAACCCAAACAAAAAGCACATTTAAAATAACATTGGCCGACATTGAAACATTGTAGTGAGAAGAAAATATACTTACCACGTGGCATTGTGACGAAAACTTTGGTTCAAGGTTTAGGATATAATAGAAGTATTTTTAATTTATTTTATAATTATTACAAATAAAATGATGATTAAATTTTGGACGAATTTAACTTTGACGTCAAAAATTAAAACGATTGACGATTCCGAATACAACAGACTCGGAGCAATTAACTAGCCTGGAGAAGTAACAATTAATTGAACGTTTCTTATATAGTGGCTCTCTTTTATTCAATACCCTTATTAATGCGATAGAAAGAGACAACACACTATTATCTGCTTGGCATTCAAATCCACATGTAGCCACTTTTTGTTCTAAAAAGGTAGTGCTTGACACTTTATCGAATACTAAAATATCGATAAATAAAAAAATTAAGATATAAAATTGCTTGAAGATAATTTAAGATTCGTTTAATTTTGAATTATGGATAGGTAATTCCAAATTTTAAGATTCTTTTAATTTGGAATTATTCATTTACGATGCGTATTGACTGCCTTGCATTGTATGGTAGTGGTATTTATAAAAAAATATTATTAGGTATTTCGGTTTAGGTTGTTTTTATGGTTTCTTAAAAAGGTACGTATTTTTTCCTGTTTTCATAGATTCATTCATAGAATTATACCTACGGAACCCTTCGTGCGCGAATGTGACTTCCACTTGGTTGATCTTTTTACAAATCAATAGTCGTATCCTACTAATATTATAAAAGCAAAAATATATAAGAACTAGAGGTCCGCCCCGGCTTCGCCCGTGGTACATATTTCGCAATAAAAGGTAGCCTATGTCCTTTCTCGGGTATCAAAATATCTCCATACCAAATTTCATGCAAATTGGTTCAGTAGTTTAGGCGTGATTGAGTAACAGACAGACAGACAGAGTTACTTTCGCATTTATAATATTAGTATGGATGGACATTTGATACTCTTTCACGTAAAAACTACTGAATGAGTTTTTATGGTACTTTACAATTATATAGTTTAAACATCAGAATAACATATAGGCTACAATTTACCGCGGGAAAATAACTCATTCCCACAGGAAAAAATTGGTAAAAGTTTAAAATAAATTGCTTCAAATAAAACAAATAAACATTTATTTTTTTAACAACATTTCATTTCGACACTTAATTACCAAATTACAATATTTATTATTTAAAATAGATGCCACCTTAAACTTGTCGCACAGCATCTCTGCAAAGCACTTTACTTTTCTTCCCGTCTGATTAGAAATGATTTGAACAAGGCCAAGAATGTTTTGAAGGCTTCCAATTTTCCCTGTGCTATAGCTTTAACCCAAACATCTTTTAATTGTTCTCAAGCCAGAAACCTGCAAATAACAATAAAATCCATACATAAAAAACTTTTTTCTCCTAACCTATTTGATTTAAAGCAGTCATTGTCAAAGTACCTTAGCAAAGTACGTATATTTGAATATTTCGTTTCTATTAAAGTATCGATAATTGCACAACACTATGGAAGTAATATTTTGCATTTTCTCTCAAAAATAAGCTAATTATGATTTCATTTAAATGATCAAGGGTAGATAAAACATAGACGATTTAGAAAATAACGCAAATTCACTGATTTATAATACAATTAGCTAAAAATTGATCAAAATCACTAACCTGTGAAATGACAAATTTCTATCTTCGTCCGATTTCACATTACTACGGATTTTACAGCCGTAAGCAACACAAGCCATGTTATCTTTAGTTAATTGTCTTTTCATAAAATAACAAATTAAACTAAAACACTCGTTTTTCACTTCAAACAAAATAATTAAAATAACCAAGCGATGATCACCAGACTGGTGATCAAAACAAATTGAAATGGGCCATGTCATTTCAAACTGTCGAACTGACATATATCTGTTCTCTTTTTTCGCATGACATTTTGCCATAAGCCAAAAAGGCCAAACTAGTGCTTTATTGTTCAATTAATTGTTACTTCTCCAGGCTTGATAATTGCTCCGAGACAACAGATAACATATTTATTCGCTTATTATTGCCATATCACCAAGTTACCTACAGATAACTTAAATAAAGTTATGTAGAGTGCTTATCAATTAAATATGTATGATATAATGCAATATTTGTAATGATTTATAGAATACGTTGAAAATTATTCGTTTAATAATAAATAATAATAGCCTTCTTGTTATTATTAATAAGTAGGTGTTCCTCCATTTCACAATAGATGGCGTGCATAGCGGAGTGGGAGCTTGAATAACGAATAGGTATGTACTACGATTTTAAAAGTACTTTATAAGTACCTACCTAATAAAAAAAATGGGTATTATACTAATTTCATCTTCCAGAATATACTCCGGTTCGTCCAAAATATAGAAAGAAATAATTTTGGGATAATCACGATTTACAGGTATCTATTTAATAGTTCGGACAAACTAACTAAAAGAAAAAAGAGAGAAATTACACATTTTATTACATAAATTCCATGCAGGTGAAAATTGTTCAAAACATATTACCTACTATAAATAATAATTTCAAATCCCCGTTATTCAGATACGTATACCTACTTTGAGGAAAAATAAGCTTAGGAAATGCTTATGAATGACGAATAAACTGATTTACTTTTGTATTTAAACGACTTGTATGATTTTTAGCCTTCGATAGAAGCACGATAGAAGATAGTTTTTAATAAAATAGAATTTTATCAGATACGGGGAAACGATACGAAACGATAAAATGACGCGCTAGGTACACTGTACTACCACGAGGTGGCGTGGTATCTTGTGCAAATTATGATGATTACATCTTTTGAATCGTTACCTGTCCTATTATTTTATATGTTCTGTGGTCCTATATTATAAAGGTATCTTGGAAACTTGCTTGGAAATAATGGCTCTAAAAAAAATGTTGTGTGGTTTTATGAAACCACGGTAAAAGCAGTATATTATTATTAGTCTGTGTAGTATATTATTATTAGTCTGTGGTAAAAGTGAAACTGTTCGAACCTCAGAGCAATAAATTATTGCTCTGAGGTTCGAACGGTTCCGAACACTGCTTTGTGTAGCGCATGTCGCGTGACGGTCGCGCGACATGCGCTACACAGACCAAAAAGTTTGAGACGATGTAATAAAAGTTTCACTTCAAAATATTGATGCCTACATTTTTTTCTGAGGTAATCCCAATTTTTGTTTTCATTAATGGAATGGTAGTCTGGAAGAGATCGCTACCTAGATATAAGACCAGTGACATTTCCGTCAGACCGTCTCTGTTTGTCTTTCTTTATGTTTTATGTTAAAATTATGTGTGCAATAAAGATCTATCTATCTTTCTACCTATCTTTATTTTAGAGCGCCTTCACATTAGGGCGTCAGCAGCGCGACGGTATCGGTCAATTAAGGAAAGCTGGCATGTTCACAGTACTCACACTTATGCAATTTCACTTACAGTATGTTCAAAAATAAATGCGACTCTAGTTTCATTTTAGACTTGAATTGTAAAATGGGTGCGTTGTAGATAAATATATGCAAATATAATTATGAAAACTCTCATAATTTACCTGTAAAATTATAATTTAAAAGTAAATCAATTGATGAACTTAATTTTTTATTCTAATAATAATCAATTCGATAAAAGTATTAATAATCATTCAATTATCAAATAATAATTAAATTTCAGGTCATAAAAACAATACAAATAACACGTGTACGCTCACTCCCAACACATCTCACATTATCATCCAAATTTCCACATTGGTGAGAAAAATTGACATTTCTAATGAAAATGAACAAAAAATTAAATGATTTTATTAAATACTGTAAAATAGTCTATAATTCTTCCATTTACTGTATCACAAAATTCTTCATAGATTTTTAGATATTCGTACTACACCAATTACATCACCCTGTATTTATAAACAATTGCAAAATAAAAGCTACACATAGGCCGGGAGATACTGACACAAAATTTCGGGTCATTTGTAACAGAATGGCGGTTCTACAGGGGTCTTATTACGCAATGACAAAAAGAAAAATGATGGTCAGAACGCTGGTACCGGCGGACTAGTCGCGTGGGCGTTAGTCGAACTCGTCGGATAAATAGCGAAAGTCAAACGATTTGTAACACAAAAATTTTAGAATTTACCGATAGCCCATAAAAAAGATGTAGGCGGTAGTGTCATGCCATACTTTTCCGGTGTAACTTACAGCCCCCCATACCGACGCGATGCGTTGATTAAAAAAAAAAAAGAAAACAATTCAACCATTTTATCAGGCTAACTTTTGCACAGGCATCATCGTGCAGACATTTACGAAAATCACCATGCCATACTTTTCGGACGATTCCAAATGGCCACCATACCGCCGAAAACCTGCAAAATAAAATTTTTTTCGCCAAACAATTTGTACCAGTATTGCATTTGGATTTTTGGAGAGTATTTGATAAAATGTAACCATTATTATATTTGCCATACTTCTAGTAGGGGGAAAAAGTGCTGCCATACTTGAAAAATTAATTTATTCGTCACGTTTCAAAAATACGACTGTACAATACGTAAAATAATTTTTTACAGTATGGGATCATTATATTCCGTTTGTTTGTATACAATTCTACCTAGAAAATATCGCAGATTGCAAACATGGGGCGGATGATTGTAAGACTTAAGCCAAGACGTAAAAAAAAATGAAAAGAATTGGCGATTTGTCGTCGTCGGTCGGTCGGTTGTTTGCCGTTGACCAGTACGGCATTTTTTGAAAGTATATGATGCAACGTGACCATTATTATATTTGCCATACTTTTAATAGAGGGAAAAATTAGTGCCATACTGCTACAAATCGTTCAAACTACGAATAAAATCTTACAATAAGAAAAAAATCTTATACACATTCGCCACCTCCCACATTATCACACTTCTATTTATAATCATTCAGGAGTTGTTGAAAAATAATGTAGGGTGGTACAAATCGTTTGGCGAGAAAAAAAAATTCAAAAATTTGCAGATTTTCCGCGGTATGGCGACTATTTGGAATCGTCCGAAAAGTATGGCATGGCGATTTTAGTAAATGGCTGCACGACGATGGTTACCTGTGTAAAAGTTAGCCCGGTACAAATGGTTGAATTGTTTTTTTTAAATCAACGCATTCACGTCGGTAAGGTGGACTGTAAGTCACATCGTAAAAGTATGGCATGACACTACCGCCTACATCTTTTTTAAGGGCTATCGGTAAATTCTAAAATTTTTGTGTTACAAATCGTTGGACTTTCGCTATTTATCCGACGAGTGTGACTAACGCCCACGCGACTAGTCCTGAGTCCACCGGTACCAGCGTTTTGACCATCATTTTTCTTTTTGTCATTGCGTACTAAGACCCCTCTAGACCGCCATCCTGTTACAAATGACCCGAAATTTTGTGTCAGTATCTCCCGGCCTAACATGTGCAATGTGTAAATGTGTTGACGTTCCAGCTCTTCTTAATATAGGTATAGTGCATCAGAAGCATATCTCTTCACATAAGAAGGCGTTAGGTTCTTTTGCAGTGTGATGCACGTAATTTAAAAAATGGATTCCGACGGGAATATATTTCAGCAATAAATCAACAACAAAGCAGGAATAAACAATGCACATAATATTAATTTTTCTAGTATTTTTAGGGTTCTGTTGTTGTAATTGTCTCATCTTGCGTCCTAAAGCAACGCTCTTGAATTTCCAAAATCGCCAAATCGCGAACTCGCTCATTTTGCAGTACTATTATATTATTAACTAGCTGTGCCCGCGACTTCGTCCGCGTGGAATAGTGACTGCATAGTAGGTAGTTACTACTTAACTTTTATTGAATAAACACGTACTACCATAAATAATTAAACGAACTGTTAGTAAAATTTATTACTAAACTGAGCTAAAAAATAAAAATAAATTCCTTCCTTGTATGGATGTTTTTGACAATATATATAACCGTTTCTACGAAAAATCTATTTTTTCATTCGTTGATCTCAAAAATAAAAATTCCAATCACCAGAACGACAGGAAATTTTAATAATTTATTTTTAATTGTGTTTTGCACAATTTTGTTAAATTACGACTGGATGAAAATTTTGTTCGTGGTCGTCGTCGTCGTTGGTAAGGTGAACAAATCCTTATCAAAACATCATACGCGTAAGACAATAATTAGTATCGATAGCAGATTCTATTCCTTTGCGTTTTGACGTTTGTCTCAGCGCTCAGATCTTTCCTGTCTCACGCCGTAGTAACTAAACCGTTTAGACCGTGCAATAAAAATTAAATAAAAAAAAAACTCAACGCAACGAAGAAAAGTGCATAGAAAAAGGAAAAAATGTTGTGTGGTTTTATGAAACCACGGTAAAAGTGAAACTTAGGCACAAAATTATCGTATTTGTACGATAATGACTCCGAACACTGCTTTATACCTACTCGGCAGCCGACCGTCACGCGACATGCGCTACACAGACCAAAAAGTTTGAGACGATGTAATAAAAGTTTCACTAATTTTACAAACTTCCCGAAGATCTTTAAAAATAAATACCATTTTAAATATTTATAAAAATAAAAAAACAAAGTCGTCGGAGCTGCCATACCATCATTATCATATCATATACAATTATATTTTTTTTATAATGGTACTTAATTTTAAAGATCGTCGGGAAGTTTGTAAAATTATTATTTATTCCTTTTCCTTCGTTGCGTTGGGTTTTTCTTTTTAATTTTTAAATTTTTAACTTCGGTTTCTTATTTTCATGTGATATTTTCAAGTGAGCGAGACCTACCTCTACCTCCATATTACATTCCTACATCATATTGATATCTATAAGTTTGTTGCTCCTTGACATCTTTTAAGTTGGGCCGTAACCGTGCACAAATTGTAATGGATCACAGTGGCAAAAGAAGTGGTATCTTTAGGAAAAAAAATTGCCAAGAGCCAGGCCTATGTGGCTTTGAGTAGAGTTCAAAATTTCCAGGGTGTGGCTATCCTCTCGCTCCCATATCCCCCTCTTCTTTCGAAGACTTTCAACCCTTCTCTTTCCACACCTAGTAAATGGCAGAACCGATTTTGATGTAAACCATATTATCTAATTATACCTATATGTACACGTCATATCCTGTCGTTTGATGCTCCATTTGGTTTATTTATCTAACCACTGTCACCCCTAAATGTAATAAACGGATGAACCGATTTCGATAAAACACGTTGCTCTTTTATATTTTGATATGCCGCTTGAGTATATTATTTGACCACATTCGATTATTGTTCATTCCCACTTTCACCGCTGTAATCTAATAAATGGATAAACCGAATTGGATAAAAATATAACTAATATTTTTTCCCACATTCCCACTTTTACCTCTATATACCTAGGTATAATAAATGGATGAACCGATTTTGATACACTTTATCTAAGAACCAGCGTCGGAAAATATGCTGCCTAACACGCATCTAATTCGTATTACCTGTTAGCGAGCTACGGTGGCAGAAACAGACAAACATAGCGGTCAAACACTTATCACCCATCTTTTTGATGGTTAAAAATGGTTAAAAGGGGTTAAAAAATATAATACGACATAATTTAAAGGACATTTTATGTATAAAATTTACCTAGAAGTAAGCATAATTCTAATTTGACCCCTTCCCCCCCTACTACCTCAGCTTACCCCCCCACCCTTGGGGACTTTCGATATGATCACCTGGACATTTATAAGGAATAATTACTGTAGCGTATAACAGATAACTTACGTTTTATCGTACACTGTATAGTGTACAATAGAATGCCTTTGCAAATGTTCGACGTGAATACTTAAATGGTCATAACTTTTTTATTTACAAACCCATTAACATGAAATAAACACTTAATGTTAAATGAAGATTACCACAATATATTAGTGAAAACCGCATCTAAATCGGATAAGCCGTTTCTGAGATTAGCGTGCACAAACATACAGACAAACAGACAAAAAAAAATTATAACTACAGTTTTGGGTTTGAGATCGATTTAATAATAACCCCTGCTATTTTTTTTATAATATATTTTCATTGTACAGACATCACTTTTCTAGAATTTTATTATAATATGTATTGAATATTGATTGACCACGCGCAAGGTTACTAATTTCCACTACATCCTCACGCAAATCGTCAATTTTTATGAACATTGAATCTGTAAATAAAAAAAAAATCAAAAGATAAATGTACCTAATTTTAATAAAAAGCTACTAACAAATAAAGTTTTATCAAGAACTAAAGTGACCTTCTTTGGGCGTATAATATAGTCTTGTAAAAGTTATACATGATAAAAATAAAATTTCATCATTTTCTTATTTTGTCATAACTTTAACTAATTAAAAACATGAGTCTAACTATATAATTATAATAAACAATAAATATAAAAGCTACAACTTACCTTTTGTGGGAACGCAAGAAGGCGAAAATTAAAAAAAAGCCGAAGATTTTTAAAAATGTAACCAATGAACACAATCACTGTTATCTACTATTACCCAAAGAGAATACAAATACTACGTCTATTACCTATATAACTGTAACTAACATCAAATAATAAACATCTACCCTCACTTATAAAAATTTAGTATATTCACATGAAATATAAGCGCACCTGAAATTTACTCTGGGAAGATATGAATTATTTATTTAACTTTAAAAAAAAAACAAACTCACCAACATCATAATATTTAAATTATGAATTTCCAAGGAGCGTTAATATTATGTAAATTGATTTAATTTTAATGAAATCTCATAGATGGCGCTGTTTTAAATTTGTCTTTATACTACTAAGATTCATTATACTGTTTCTCTGCCAAAATTACTTAAATGATGTAGTTTTTATAGTGTAAAGGTAGACAATAGCATGGCTTACTCAAAAACAACATTTAAACATGAGTCTTTATATTGTACGCTGTCGTAGTACACGGAATACGTAAGAAAAATAAAGGTTCACAGCTCCTCCCCCGAAGGTGATAGCATGATAATATGTATATAACAGCCTGACCCGACCTGTTAGTAATATTCATGCAAAATTTGAAGTAAATCCGTGCAGTACTTTCTGAGATTAGCCTGGACAAACATACAGACAAACAGACAAACAGACAAACCGACAAACAGACAAACAGACAAACAGACAAAAATTCTAAAAACTATGTTTTTGGCTTCTATATCGATTATAGATCATGGATTATGTATTCTTTTAAAAAAATATTCAATGTACAGTTTTGACTTTCCTACGATTTTATTATATGTATAGATATTGTATGTATTTACGTGTGCATGGCGCATGCAACACTGGCTCATCGCTGATTTTACAGTAGGTACGCGGAGGCCGCGCTTCTGTTTAAAGGTACTATAAAATATCGATATCTCCACATGGAATACTGCAAGATAAACACGCCATTTTCGATGCTAGAAATTTAGAATAATATGGTGTTAGGAACACGAAGTTATAACATCCACTCTACTTTATATACGATTTCTTTTATTAAGCTGATGTCGTCGTATCATAAAAGCGATTTGGCAAAAAAAAAAAGAGTTCGGTTTTTGTTGTCAGTTGGTTGCTAGTACCAGTACCTAATGATCAAGAAACATCCTTGAACTCCGTTGATAACTCAGTACTTAAAACTTCTTTTTGTTAACAGACTAATAAAATAAAATTAATGTAAGTATACTTAAACGTTCCCACATCAGCTCGCAAAAATGAGTGATTTAGAATTTTGTAGCGGAAAATCCTCACCTCATATGTTAATTTTTCCAGCAAAAAGTGACTCGTACCTACCTTTAATGTATCTGCCAACTTTATTGTTATGATTTTTTAGAAAAAATACTGCTATTTGAATAATTAAGAATGGATTTAGACCAAAGCAATAGACTAAACATAGACAATTTATAATTCACAATCCTACTCGAACGATTATTATTGTATTAAGCAATGTTTCGGTAGCGGAGGTCGATATACTCATATACTTACGCTAAATATGACAAAATATCACTAAAAATATTAAGTACCCATAACATGTTTACAAAAAAAGAAAAACTGGAACATTTAATCTTTCCGTAAGCACCCCACTGGCATCGTAATTCTCTCTGTAATTTCCGCGGTGTATAAAAAATGCATAAACATACAAAATTTAATTTAATATTACTGTTAGATTGTTAGACTCTGGTTTAGGTGCCTGCTAATTTGTAATTAAATAACACAATATTATATTTTGATTAATTAAAATTTAAAATATTCAACTCATACTAGGTAGTTAGGTAGTTATAATGTTATATTTTTATGAATCGACTGAGTATCTAAAAATATTACATCTTCTCTTATAGGTAAATTAGGGAAAGCTGGCATGTTCACAGTACTCACACTTATGCAATTTCACTTACAGTATGTTCAAAAATAAATGCGACTCTAGTTTCATTTTAGACTTGAATTGTAAAATGGGTGCGTTGTAGATATATATATATATGCAAATATAATTACTTTTGAAAGCTCTCATAATTTACCTGTAAAATTATAATTTAAAAGTAAATCAATTGATGAAGTTAATTATTTATTCTAATAATAATCAATTGGATAAAAGTATTAATAATCATTCAATTATCAAATAATAATTAAATTCCTGACTTTGGTCGAGTAAAGATATCTAAGAAATATTATATTTGTAGTAAGTACGTAATACCTACCAATACGCGCTAACAAATATGTGTTACATGTTTATTGTATAATTTTCACACTATTGGTTTTAAACTCAAACTCAAACATTTATACAATTAGACTTCTTCTAGAAGCACTTTTGAATCGTCATAACAGTTTAACAGTTTTAACAATTACCACCAATTCAGAAAGCAGTATCTATAGAGAAGAAGAAGAATCTATTTAATCATAATCGTAATCTTCTACTTCACTGTAACTTTCATCGCTCGAAGAACTCGATGTTTCGTTGTCGGAATTTCTTAATGTTATTATAAATGAGTCAGTGTAATTATTATCTACTTTTGGTTCTAATTGAATATATTTTTCCTCATGTTCTCGCGTCTTTCTCCAAACGTCACTAAACATATCCAGACTAATAGCATTTGCTTCCTTTCTAAATAATTCTTCCACAGTTTTCAAGTTAAAGTTCACATTTTGTGATGCTACTTTCCCTTTAATTATGCCCCATAGTAACTCTATTGGGTTGAGTTCTGGATGGTATGGGGGAAGGCGCAATACACTATGTCCATGATCTTTGAGGATTGCATCAAGTAGGTAAAAATTGTGTATAGTTTGGCTTATTTTTTTTAATAATGTGATAACTCTGATTATTAATTAGTAATTTGATTTTTGAAAAAAAAAAATGCCGATTTTAGTCAAAATTTATATTTTTCTAACAAGATCCTTATCATCCAAATTTCCACCTTGGTGAGAAAAATTGACATTTCTAATGAAAATGAACAAAAAATTAAATGATTTTATTAAATACTGTAAAATAGTCTATAATTCTTCCATTTACTGTATCACAAAATTCTTCATAGATTTTTAGATATTCGTACTACACCAATTACATCACCCTGTATTTATAAACAATTGCAAAATATGACACATACATAGGCCGGGAGATACTGACACAAAATTTCGGGTCATTTGTAACAGAATGGCGGTTCTACAGAGGTCTTATTACGCAATGACTAAAAGAAAAATGATGGTCCGAACTCAGAACGCTGGTACCGGCGGACTAGTCGCGTGGGCGTTAGTCGAACTCGTCGGATAAATAGCGAAAGTCAAACAATTTGTAACACAAAAATTTTAGAATTCACCGATAGCCCATAAAAAAGATGTAGGCGGTAGTGTCATGCCATACTTTTCCGGTGTAACTTACAGCCCCCATACCGACGCGATGCGTTGATTAAAAAAAAAACAATTCAAACATTTGTACCAGGCTAACTTTTGCACAGGTAATCATCATCGTGCAGACATTTACGAAAATCACCATGCCATACTTTTCGGACGATTCCAAATGGCCACCATACCGCCGAAAATCTGCAATAAAAATTTTTTTTCGCCAAACAATTTGTACCAGTATTGCATTTGGATTTTTGGAGAGTATTTGATAAAATGTGACCATTATTATATTTGCCATACTTCTAGTAGGGGGAAAAAGTGCTGCCATACTTGAAAATTAATTTATTCGTCACGTTTCAAAAATACGACTGTACAATACGTAAAATAATTTTTTACAGTATGGGATCATTATATTCTGTTTGTTTGTATACAATTCTACCTAGAAAAAAATATCGCAGATTGCAAACATGGGGCGGATGATTGTAAGACTTAAGCCAAGACGTAAAAAAAAATGAAAAGAATTGGCGATTTGTACCAGTACGGCATTTTTGGAAAGTATATGATGCAACGTGACCATTATTATATTTGCCATACTTTTAATAGAGGGAAAAATTAGTGCCATACTGCTACAAATCGTTCAAACTACGAATAAAATCTTACAATAAGAAAAAAATCTTATACACATTCGCCACCTCCCACAGGTAGGGCATTATCACACTTCTATTTATAATCATTCAGGAGTTGTTGAAAAAAAAATGTAGGGTGGTACAAATCGTTCTCGAGAAAAAAAAATTCAAAAATTTGCAGATTTTCCGCGGTATGTCGACCATTTGGAATCGTCCGAAAAGTATGGCATGGCGATTTTAGTAAATGGCTGCACGACGATGGTTACCTGTGCAAAAGTGAGCCCGGTACAAATGGTTGAATTGTTTTTTTAAATCAACGCATTCACGTCGGTATGGCGGACTGTAAGTCACATCGTAACTGTATGGCATGACACTACCGCCTACATCTTTTTTAAGGGCTATCGGTAAATTCTAAAATTTTTGTGTTACAAATCGTTGGACTTTCGCTATTTATCCGACGAGTGTGACTAACGCCCACGCGACTAGTCCGCCGGTACCAGCGTTCTGAACATCATTTTTCTTTTTGTCATTGCGTACTAAGACCCCTCTAGACCGCCATCCTGTTACAAATGACCCGAAATTTTGTGTCAGTATCTCCCGGCCTAACATGTGCAATGTGTAAATGTGTTGACGTTCCAGCTCTTCTTAATATACCTATATTATGATTATTGATTACCTATACTTCAAAACCTTCAGTGTTTTTATTATTTTTAAAATAAGTAATTTTAATTCCCAAATGTCTTTTAGATATGAAGAAAAATCATTATCATATAAAAGATGACTAAAAATGTAGGTATGTACTTAGTACATACTTACCTACTGTAGATATATAAGTATAAGCAGGCACACGACGAAAACAAACTTTTTAGTAGGTATCATGTTGCAAGTTTCATAAGTGAATAATTGCACAAAATGACGTGTAATAATTATTACACGTTATGAATCCAACTAAGTAATGTATAGGTACATAACTAAATATATTTTTATGATCCTTAAAAATGCGTCATAACGGTAACTTTATGATGTTATCAATACATATTTCAATTTTTACTTCGATTTTATTTCCTTTCTTTATAAGGACGTAATAATATTTAGGTGCCTACTGCCTACCTACCTATAGTTTCATTGTAATACATAGACCAAGTTTATATTGTATTATGAGTAATATAAGTTAAGATATTATTAAGATAATTTATATTTAATTTACTCTACAATCGAGGTTGTATTATTTCATAATTAGCTATTGTACTATGATATTATTCATCAAATCATTTGCTTTAAAACATTGTATATTTTCTCATCGTTTGGGTAAATTTTAAATTATAAAATAGTTGAAAGATCATCAGTGAAAATCAAATCCTTTTGATAGTTCGTCGTCGTGCAGACTGGTTTCACTTGCAAATTAATATAAATTGCCTCTACAACAGGCATTGAGTTAATTTCCCTCAAGATTAACGCAGGGCGCCATAGAAAAATGTGTCCACTAATTGCTTTGCTCAAGACGTAGAGTTAACCTGTTGAAGGACTATTATTATCCTGCTGCGGCGTTCCTATCAGTTCGTCGATGCATCTGTTATGTTCGTACGTTGGATATAAGGAGGAGGATCTTCGGCGCGCGTCCATACATTACTCTACCGAGACCTTGTGCGCTACGGAAGGACGCAGCCCCTACACGAAAACATCCCGCCATTTTCGAACTAGCATTTACGCGGGAAAGTCATATGCGATTATTTTATTTTCTATTTTAAGTTAGAATTATTTAATAATATTTGTGTGTGGAACAATTGAAAGGATTTGATAAGGTAAGATTTTATTTACAAAGCATTAATTAAACTTTTAAAATTATTTTGGCAGAATTTTATTGTTTATGTTTCCAACTTTCCAATGATGATCAATACATAAATAATAAAAAAATATACGCAAGACTTCGTGAAACTATTAACACTATTATAACGATAAGCTCTACATAATATATTTTTACAGTTTTTCAAAGCAAAGATTATCTGTAACAAATAAACTATTATTCAAATTAGGTATAACAGACATTATAGAATGTAAGAGATATGGTTTTTCATATAGAAGAATGAAAAAGTCCATATATCCAGATAGAGCTCTCTATAATAATTGTACGATAGGGTTTTAACAATAGACCGAAAAATTAAATAAACAGACAGGCGATGAGCTCTAATTCTCAAACCTATTATAAAACCTATGCAGTTCTTATATTATAATAGGAGATTAATTTGCATAATAATTATACAAGCTTATAAATCATATTATTAAAAATAGTGCAACGTTATTTTAAGGAAAATCTTACTTCTTCGTTGGTTTATAAAATATGTATTTATTCTAAAACTTACACATTATAATAGATTTTAAGAGTAGAATATCTTGCTAGTACATGTATTATCTAGATTCTAGATGAATAAATCTATTACAGTATGTAGGACTAGCGGCTTATTCGTTACTGTGAATCAGTAAGTTTGTATTCAAAGATGCGAACCATATAACGTTTCTGTAAGAGAAAAATTACCCAGCTTGTAATTTTATGTGTTCTCACTTACTATAGTGATACTATGCTAGTGATTTATCTCTGCTTAGGTATAGGTACCTACTAGTTTACAAAAGGACGTTAGGCTTCGGCTTCAATACCGAATATATGTATAAAATAAAATGTAGTTAATTCAATATACATAATTATATAAATAATAAAAAATACCTACTTATTATTTTTTTCTTGAAACGGTTATTACCTACATTTGTATTGAAAGATTAGCATTAAACAATTTTTCTTTAAAAATTAAATCTGATATTTTTCGTGATGTAACCGTGTAAAAGTTTGAAAAAATTGCGCGGACGCACTATTAAATTTGGCACACAGAGGTATCTAATGTAGATATTATATAGAGAAGAAGTTCAGAATACTCATATTTTTTTATTATTTGAGTTTTGACACATAACTCTGATGTTGTTATGCTCTTTATAGTTTTTCGTTATAATCGAACTTTTTTTTTTGTGTGGTGTCTCTCAAGTCTCAATGTTAGCCAGAAGGGCTTCTACATTTTAACGCGGACGCGGGGGTGAACTGAAGGTTCACCCTGGTATATAATCGAACTGTTATAATCATTAGTTATGGAAATCCTATGTTTTGTAATTTAAGGGTGTAATTGATACATAGAGTTTGATAAAAATACAATGAGTGTGAATTAGGTAATTATTAAAATCTTATCACTGAAGTGTTTATAAAAAGATAGGTGTTTTTATTAGAAAAGCTCACTATTGTTATTTTATCATAATCACAAATCAAGTTTTTACTGAGACTAATATACCTAACCGTGAAATTAAATACAAACGCATATCAGTCGTGCTATCTTCAAACATTTTTTCTAAACCACACGGTATTTTAAATATTTGCAAAAAATTTCTGCATAAAGTAATAATGAGAAACTTGGAAATATTCAAAATAACAAGAGTACGTATAATTATTTACTCCTTTGGATTATTTTTGGTTGCTCCTTAAATAAATCAACAGTTCAGAAACACTTTTATATGAAGTTTAACAGTAGATATTTAAGAATAATTAAGCAGTAGGTACTATGGTGAAGAAACGACAGACTGCAGAGTAAGATTCACGATCTTTCTCCAATAAAATACAGGACCGTGAATTCGCGCAATATATGATCAAAAGTCTCTTTTAAACTTACTCTAGTGCAATTCTAAGATCAAGATTAAATTAATGATCCGTTACGTACGTTCCTGTAACACAATGAGGTATTTCAACGCAACTCCAAGATACAAGATAGTCCTTAAAAGCACTTGTCCGTTTGGTTCATGTTAATCCTGTCGATAGCTGGCAGTTGAAGTTAAAAGTGTTTTTATTTACACAGTGAGAAACTACAATGTTCTACAAAATACTAAGAATGCGATAGTATCATGTAATGTGAAATAATTTGTGCTTAACTACTAATAGGTAGTAGGTAGCTGTACATAATGAAGTAAAAAATACGATTTTAGTTTTGCCATTGTTAAATTCACGCACGATTAAAATTATATAATATGTTGCGGTTAGAGATTAACGAATAGGTATACATTATTTGGACATTGACTGCAAAGTTTGCAAAAACATGATACAAAATATAAAATTATGTAGGTACTTTTTTATGTGTAGGGATGTCTATCGACAAATGGGTAGAGTGTAGGGACGAATGTTATCGCCCTATTGGGCGTCGTCGTCGTGTTGCGGCTGATTTACGCGGCCGCAACCAGCCTCCCTAACGAGGGGAGCCGGGCGATGGAGCGGGGATTTAGTCCATCGTCCGGAGAGATGTGGTGGCGTGAGACGTGTTCCGCTCACGCCGCCCCATGAGGTTAGAGCTGGCTCACAATTTGTTTTGGCCCGGCGACGGGCAGCCGCTGACGGGGTCACGGAAGAATTCTACCATACCCGTGGCCCCGTCGTTGATGCGGCTTGACGGAACACAGTGGGGTTTTGGTCGGTAGGAATCCGACATAACCCACGGCCCCTTCCCCGGAGGCCGTGGGTATCTATGCAAGATTTCCCCACTTAAAAAAAAAAAAAAAAAAAAAAGGGACGAATGTTATATATTTTAGAATAAGCAATTCAGGTATCATCAGTAAAAAATCTAAGTCAGTCTTTATTATTACTACTCCAAGAAGATACAACGAACTACAGTCATTAAAATCCGTCTTGAGCTATAAGTGTGTACACTTTCTTTTCACGACGACGCGACGCGGACGCAACTAAACCCCCTTTATTATAAAAGTAATTTTATTTTTTGGTCAAATACGCAGATATTTTAAAGATAAAGAAAGTCATCTTTACTTATTAAGAAGAAGGTCGCAATAAGGGTACAGAATCAAATTTTTTTAAATTCTTATAACTAATTGCATTCTGAAGTTTAATGTGTTATAAAAGTAAGTGTAATAAATTGCAATGTTAATACGGCATTTATTAAGAAAATTAAAGTCATGTTTAAATTTATACTTATTTAATTTTGTTTAATGTTTTTATTGTCTTTTGGATGTGCGTAGATTGATTTCTTTTATTGTACAACAAAGATGAGTAGGTATACGGAAGTTTGAGTTTTATTGCTTCTGTCTTCAAAAATAGCAGTTATGTATTATTAGTATTATTTATATCAGTACTAGCGGTCCGCCCCGGCTTCGCCCGTGGTACATATTTACGTTTTCTCTACATAAGAACCATCCTCGTACTTCAAGGAATATAATAAAAAAAGAATTATCGAAATCGGTTCAGCCGTTCTCAAGTTATGCGCTTACCAACACATTTTGGGATTCATTTTTATATTATAAGATTATTATAGGTTGGTTAATTTTTTGTTCCTGGCTTTTTCTTTCGTGTTAACAACTATGTATTATTATTCTTCCATTATGATCTGTACGGTTTCATTATGTAGAGTTGCCTATAAAGTAATTAACTATTTAATATTTATAGGAATGGTATTAATATTATGACTTATATCCATAAAAATACCATGTTATGTTAGGATTATACTTATAAGATATATTTATGTTAACAACAAGAGGCTTGAACGAAAGTTTAGATTAATAACAACACAATGGAGTACTAATAACTCTAACATAATGAGAAGTTATCATGACCTCAGTAAATCTAAGCAGGGTGGCATAAGAATGTTAATATACAACAATAATAGGTGTAATTAAAAAAAACACAAACAAAGCGACCAACGATTACAGACTATTACGTCGGAATGCGAATATACACTTGAGATGCACTTGTATGTTTGTATATCACAAAATATAAAAAGCCAAGTGCATAGGTGGCGGGTGTTGCACTTTTTATCCCGCTGATTCTATTTTTGTTATTAAACCTGCATTCTGAGGATTGCACTGTAATAAAAGGCATGAGATATTTTATATGGCGACGTCAATATTCAATAAGGCGATTGCGATGGACCAGTTTGTTTTACAATGCTTCGTTAGACTGTTATTTTGGAAAGAATATGAATTGTCGCGTTTATTTTGCGATTTGTGTTTTATTAAAAAACGATGTTGATTTATTATTTTTTTACAATTTACTTGAAGGGATGGGTTATTTATTATATTAAAGAGTTGCATCTTAGTATGAGTATATACAATTTTAAAGTATCCGTAGATACCATGTAGATACATACATTTTTTTCGCTACTAGTGTACTCTGTGGTACCTACGTTCGGAATTATGATCACTATTATCTCATCAAATCATTTGTAAATATGTTGTTATTTTGTAGACAAAATATGTTAAAATATTTTACTTTAATGCATTTTTTTCTCTTTAAAAAAAACTCATAAATTGATCTTAAAATGCGCGCGACGTAGTAACATAATATGTAAATGAATATTGAATACATTATTTTTCTTCCGAGGAGCTCGCACTGCGCTACTAGTAAAAAAAAAATGATACGATAAACGTTTTTCTTGAGGCTGCAATCTGCATGCAATTTTATCTATGATCTGTTTTATGTTCGTATGAGTATAGAGTATGGACCTCATCAGTTGTTTCCTTTTTGGGATAGATAAAAGCTTAGCTGAGTTAATAAATTAATTAATTTATCTCTTTTTTATTCTTGGTTTATTTTTAACAATAACATGCAATCCTCCGTAATGCGTTCACGGTAAAAAATTCAGTTTATGAAAATCTTAACCTACTGTATACATAAACCATAATATAGTTATTCATTTTAAATTCTTTAATTTAAAATAATATAAAAATTAAAGGCTAAATTTGTTGCCAAGCGCAATTCTCGAGAACAGGCGAACCGATTTCGATTATTTTTTTATAATATAAGAACAAGGATGGTTCTTCTGGAGAGAAAACGTAAACATGTACCACGGGCGAAGCCGGGGCATACCGCATACCGCATATAATATAACCTTCTCTCATAATTGGGTCACGGTCTTATGACATTGCCTGGACTGTAAAGTCTGAAAACAATGAAATCACCTTTGTATGAAAACTATGAAGGCTCATTTAGTGACTAAGAGACATCCACGGAAGATGCGTTTTATTTTGTAGGTAATATGAAATATATGAAAATGTAAACATTCCTGAGAAAATCAGCCAGACCGTAAAAATGCAAAATGCGCAAAATATGTTGTAATTACGTGAGTACATTTTTATTGTTTTATTAAAACTTGACAAAACATAAATTTTATACCTATTATCGTTAATTTCGGTCATAAAAACTTATTATTGAAAACCTAATAATTAATTTTAATTTGATTTTAGTTTTCCATGGTAGGTTCATAGTACATACTAATAATCTGATATCATTTCATAATAAGGAGAAATATTCGGCTATAAATTTGACAAAATAAATGAATTAGATTTGTTATAGAGGTATTTTACAAATGCTTTCCCTGCCCTCTACACGGATTTTTCAATATATAGTAGAATAGGATACCGTTTCATTTAAAATTCATAGTGTATTTAGATGCAAATATTCGACATATTTGGCAAAACAGCCAAGTAGGACTTAACAATCCAAGTTCAATGCCAAGACTCCGTTTTTCCCTAAATAATTTCAATAAGGTTATAATTCTTTGCACGAATGCACCTGCACTAACGTACATCCTGACCGTTTACCCCATAACCCATTACTAATATATGTATTGATTTTATTAACACGCTTAACTATTTTGCACAACTCTATCTTACCATAAGGTTTTGGCGTTACAATAAAGGCATACCTAGATTATGCACTACAAAATGAAATAGGGACAAAATAGAAAATAATAATCTGTTATATAAAATAAGTATGCGTCAATAATTCAAGTTCTACTAATTTTTCAATTACCTACAACTTAATTAGCAATTTGTGGAAAGAATCAATTCGATCAAAAATAAAAATATATACTATCCATAACGGGATTTTAACGAAGATGTCTTCAGTAAAATATTTATAGGATTTATGCCTTCTAGGTTTAATAAGTACATAATATATTATATCAATCTTTGATTTGCATTTTAGGGAAGCAGGGTATTAGGTAGGTACTTATTTCATTTATTTACTACCTATAATTATACTGATAGTACCCATAGATATCTTAGTACCTACATACGTAATATACATAATATACATCTTACACTAGATCGTGATATAAGGCGTGCCCATTCAAGTTCATTTAGGCATTACGAGCATACTTAGTCATAAATGGGATACGTCATACGAACACCCAAAGCAAGGTCACTGAACCCTTAATTCACAAAATATAATAACACGATTGTAATCGTAGATATACTAAATAAGGATGTTTCGTTTCATATGGCGCAGAAACACAAAAGGTGTTTTTTGTAATACAGCTTAATTAAGGCAGAATATTAATTACATGAGCGTTTTGTTCTATATACGAGTGATGATATGCTAAAACATTTACAGAGGATGTGAATACGTAATTTTATAGTTTTTTCTCTAAAGCTGCAATCAACACTGATGAGTCATTTCTCATCTTGAAGACAGCTAAATGTTTAGTAAATTACAACGGAGTAAGCCATAAAGTAATCATTATTTTAGCATATTTGATAGATCTATTGAGAGAAATAAACTAATTGATTTGGCAATCATTTCCCGTTGTATCAACTATCAATATAGCTAGATGATAAGGACAGTTATGTTAAATAGCTTCCCAAACTTAATAACTTCAATTCTTTATCAATATATATTTCGAAGATATTTCGATTTAATTTCGATTGCACTTCATGAAAATTTATACTCTATTATTTATGCCCTAAAGTTATTGTTTCGCTGTCACCATCTTCGTTTTAATATTTTACTAAGTTAAACATAATATTATTTAAATTTTTATTGGATAAGTAGACAATAAATGAAAAAACTACATATATAGTCTTGTAAACAAACTTAAGTACCTATTTAAGGTTGTAGAGACGTAGACAAATTAACACATATTACATACCAATTTCATTAATTATCACATGAAGCAAGCTTACTACTGGATTAAAAGTTTCTTATCTCTATACCATATAATTAAATGATACAATAGGAAAGTACATTGTTAAAACTAATCTGTTACTCAATGGAAGTTGAGAATCGCCGGATGATCGAGATATCATCTGCGGCCTTCATCCCATGACGGTTTCTAAACTAGGTGATTTGCGGCGCATTGATTTATCCAATTCAATTTCGTACTGGAAACTCATAAATTTCAAAGGCGCTAGACGAAATAATCTAAGCTCGGATCTAAGCAATTATGTACAAGTATTACTTATTTCAATATACACATATTTGTTGTCATCAAAATAGAGCTTTAAAAGATAAATTTTATTGTATTAGACATAAATGATACTAGAAGATTTGTCTTCTATAATATGTTACAGATAAGGCTAAAAATTGTTTATTTGTATTCCTCTGTAACCATATAGTACTAAATTACTAATATAAATCCAATTCAAAAATGAAATTTAATATTCATAAATTGCGAGTCTGATTGGCCGCAAACGCACACATTATTCATAACGGTCATTCAACCGCTAATAAATATGAACATAATAGATACTATAAAATGTTTACCTTTTCATCGATCTCGTAAAGCACTAATTGAATAATGGAGCTCTAAATATGTTTGCAAATATCCGAAGGCATAAATTATAATGTAACGTATAAACATAACTCGTTTTGCTATTACGGGATACGCATAAATAAGATTACGGGATAAAAATATATTGTACAGTTCAAGTACCTTATTTTTTGTATTTGTGCTTTCATTGTTTATTGTAGCGCTATAAAATGATAATAAGTTTAGTAAATTAGTAACAGTAGGTTGTAGGCAACGGTTGTAGGTTAATTTGTTTGTGTATGGAGTATGGAGCATTTTAAGCTAATTTATTTCATGCATGATTCAAAACGAATGTTTACAATCTTATCAACTAGGTATAGTTTATCGGAACCATAATTACCTTAATTGAAAATATAGAAATACAAAAAACCCATAAAAAATATAATCGTATGTAGCAGAAATGGATAGGTTATGATATCATCGGGTAATGAACGCAACGTGCCCGCATGAAAATCGTGATCACGGTGGAAAATTGACTTGCAAGTTGCACCTCAATTAAGGAATACGCAGCCTACGGTCAAGGTTTGAGCCTGTGCCTTACTGCATGGTTCATGCGTTTAATTACTATTGAAGGACAACGGAAAATAGTTGAAGATCGATATGTAATTGCAAAGGAAGTTGAAGATTATGTGTATTAATTGTTTTTAATCGTGGGAATTTAATAAAAAAGTGATGATGTGAGGGATATATGAGTAAATTCTCGATGATGTTAAGTAAATGAGTGAGCTTTAATTAATTATCTATTATTAAAAGTTTATTGGCATATTATAATTTGGCAGTTTGAGATGTTTATTTTTTTGCCCGAGCCTTGTTCTGAAATGCTACTTACTTCCGTTTTTTATCACTTACTTCAAAGAGTAGGTAGTAAGAACCTAATCGTATAAAAATGAATGTATACTAAGCATAACTCCTAAGTATACTTTGAGTGATAGAAAGGCTGGTGTAAAAGCCAGAAATTGAAAAAGATTCTATACTTAAAAAAATTGTTATCAAAACTCAAAAATAATTAATAAATACGCATGATTCGTGAAAAAATATACAATGTTAACAATAATTGATATTACGATAGCCTTGACCGTGAACGAGATTACTCAATGACCATTGTATGTACACACGCGCACGTAAGGAATTTTATTTTAATTTGTTAGCTATTATCAATGATTAAGCTTACGTTAAGCGTAAATAATTTATTTATATCCTGGTGGGAGTTATTTTATAGTTAGCGGTAGTTACCTAATGCGTATCTCTCTATACTATAGAGTCTACAGGGACTTCATTGGTTTTCTATGATCGTTTAATATGTGAATCCTAAGAGCGTAGACGCACTATGCGGGTAGCCGCATTGCGGGTAGCCGTCCGGCTGACCGCAAGCACAATTATGTACGTAATATTCATTTCTATGCGCACTGTGCGGTCTGCGGTAGCCGCATCGCAGTGCGCATAGAAATGAATATTACGTACATAATTGTGCTTGCGGTCAGCCGGACGGCTACCCGCAATGCGGTTACCCGCATAGTGCGTATACGCTCTAAGTTAATGCCCCGATTTTTTTTTATAATATCATTTACAAATATAAAATACAAATTTTTACCTCGATCGGTTTTCTATAAGTTTTTTGCGAGCATAGCATTCGCAGGAATATAAGTAATAAACTCAATATATAGATTTACAATAAGTAGCTCCCGTAATTGACTGCTAGATATCTTTATCCGGTCTCATGAGGAATGCAGCTCTGACCACAACAGCTATTAAGGGAATCTTCGGAGCCAGTTCAGCCGGTGCAACCCTTCAACAGGTCCCAATAAATATGTCGGTGGCGCATCTTATGCAATTTTACTCTCGTTACAAGAAAAGTAAAAGGATCGAAGTTTATTTACGCTCGAAGGTATAACCTACGCATAATTGGGTACATGATTTATGGTCGCGATAAATTTTCTTGAGGTCTATAGGCATAATGTATTAAAAAATATAATGGATTATGAAGAATGAGACATTATAATTATGTTTTCTTGTGGTATTGTTAGGAATATAAGCGATGATATCGCGATTTTTATGTGCATTTTGAATTTAAGAAATTGCAATATTATATATGAAATATTCTTTGTAAAATTTTCTTCGGTGTTCATAATTACGATGGGACTGTATGTATATACAGTCCCATCGTAATTATGAACACTATATATACATACAATTTATATGACAAAATATAAATTGTTGAGTGTTATTATTACATCGTACTATTCATGGTATGCACTGTGCATAAAAATACTCTATTTACAAAGCAGTGGCGTAAAATTAAATAATAGTCGTCTTTATACGATGTGATCATGTGCTACGTTTTGTATACTTATGACAAGTAGGTACAATAACTTTATCGCTCTTTACAATATCGTTGCATTTTTATTAGTTATTGCAAACCTGCATCTTATGTTATTTTATTAATAAGTATCACGGTTTTCTTTTTTCTTTATGAATACTTTTTTTATTTTGGACTATGGATTTTACCATTGAACTGATAATAATTTAAGTCAATTTTATGAAACATATTCACATCTGTATTATGTAGATATAAATAGTTAAATCTCTATGAATAACAAGTACTTTACAACGTACCATAACTTGGTACCACATATATGTAGTTATACTTATAACATTGAATTATTTTTTATCAGATGCTCAAATTATGATTCAATAACTTAGCCCAATCTAAACCCAATCGATACAGTTTAATCTTCTAATTGAAAATTTTGTTCCATTGTCTGGTTATGTATGTTTGGATCGGCATTTTTTAATAATGATGCCATTACAAGATAACTTACAAAAGCAAAAACATCGCGCGGCTTCTAAAAGTATTTTCTTTGATGTGGTTCAAAAGCATGTTACATTATCTGTGGCGAGAACTATTATATAGTCATTATATAAAACCTACGGGTATGTTGGGGGTTAAAAATAAAGCGAGCGAAAGATAAATTCATAAAAAAGTTGTTCTTACGAGTACCGAGTAGCGATATTATAAACAGTGGGATTGAAACCTCTTTATGAACATTATGTATTCGCTTTAAAACTGCCTGTATTAGAGAAATTTTAATATTTTGCTGCAGTTTTTATTTTTAGTATAATTTAATCATAATTCATATTCATATTATGGTAACACAGGAAAACATAATTAAAAGGTACCATAATATCAACTACCACAGATAATTTAATACTAGGTATACTAATACTACTATGAGGAACTTAACATCAAAGCTGGCTAATAATTCAGAAGCCAACCATGAAGCATCAAGCGTAAAGCTGTCGTTCCATTTTATTAGCTCCATCCAGATAATTAAAAATGGATGCATATCTCTTATATCAGTTGTACTTAACATAATATAACTTCTTGAAATTCGCAACATCCGGAGTACAAGCAAATTCCACCAATGTTTTTGTTTAGTCCTATTTTATAACCCTACGCAATTAGTTTCACACACAGGTCGGGCGCTCTATAAAAAGGCAGTGTGTCATCTAGACGCAAAAAAACAAACATCTCTTCACATCTTGCTCTTCTTGCTTTTTGCGGGATCAACCCGTAATTATTATTCGTGGCAATGAACTAGCGGGGTATGCGTCGATATGTTCTGTTCGAAGGCTGCTTGGTTGTTTACATGTGACCTTTAAACATAGTACTCGCTCGAGGATGCTGTGCATGATCTACTGGAATCGTTAAATCTACACGGGGATTTTCACCTGCCTATAATTTAAATGCAATGCAAAAGGCAATGTAAAAGGAAGAAAAAAGACAAGTTGCACGAGAGATTAACTAAAGATGTTATTTTAAATTTATGTTGAATAATTAATAACATAAGAGTTCAATATTCCTTCATAAGTCTTGCGCAATTACATAAATAAATTGAATTTTTTCTACCTACCTACTCCAAGAGGGGAGCGCGCTCGTATTTTAGAAAGAGCCTTTGAATTAATTTAAACTCACACGTAAAATATATTTTATGTTTATTACAATTCATATATATTGAGCCTTTGTAGATTTATTTAGTTTGCAGAATTTAATTGTTTTATTGGTTTGTGTGGTCGTTTATTTCAATACGACTGTAGCTTTCATATTGTGATTGAAATAAGATAATTGTTTTATTTTTGTGACAAAATAAACTAAAATAAAAATATTTTCTTTGCAGTTGCTGCTATAATGAAGAGATAATAAAAATTCAACACATTGCATTAATACATCTTATATCCTGTTACTGTATTACTGAGTACTAATATGTGTTTTGTTAAACTGCCATTCATTCTACTCCTATTATATTTTAGTTATGTCATAACAGAAGAATACGGTAAGTTAACTTCATATTTATTGTTTTTGCAATGAAAAATAATTGAATTAAACCTATTGTACCTACCTATAACGTGCTTTAAACATTTCAGATACAACTACGGAGAAACATCGAAAGGAACGTGTAAATGGTCGGATAGTTAAACTATATTCAGATACTAAGCCGGAATCGGTTACATGTCACAAAGAAGGATTTCAAGCCGATTTTAACGACTGTTCGGTCTTTTATCGTTGCCTAAAAGGACATAATGAAAAGTATACAGTATTTAGGGTAAGAGTATAAATAACATGTTAGAAAATTATACGCATATAGAAATATCTGTAAAATCTACTTTATTTCATATTTATTTTTAAATTTCAGTTTCAATGCGCTCCGGGCACAATTTACGACCCTGAAAAAGAATTGTGTAACTACCCCCACAGCACGAGACGCGCCGATTGTAGTGCTTCATTATTAAACAACGAAGAAAAGCATGAGAACGAAATAGAAAATATCCTGCAAGAATTACCTCAACCAATAAAAACTACTAACATTCCATTAAACTTCATAGATTCCAATAATCCATCACCATTTGAATACAATAATGAATTGCCCGAAAATCAGCACAATATATCACAGTACCCACCGGTATTTTCTGATTTGAATCATTATGCAACCCCACCCCATGCGCTAGTATCACAAAATGACAAAGTTACACATTCAACAAATATTCCACATCAGATGAAACAAGAAGGAGAGCCTTGTATTTCACATGGTTTTATGGGAGACACAAATAATTGCAAAAAGTTCTACAGATGTGTAAGTAATTTACGAGGAGGATTCATCAGATACGAATTCCTTTGTAGCGATGCCACTATATGGGATGATAGTATACAGGGATGTAATCATGCTTGGTTAGCTCGAAACACGCGCTGTGGACGTGTCAATAAATATACAGAAAATACGGACACATTTGGCGATAAAAAAACAACGGAGAAAGAACCTAGTAATGTATATTATGAACAACCACCTCAAAATAATCAAGGATATGTCAATCAAATGGAGTCTGAAAAACAAAATGATATTTTACATAATCAGACACCAGCGTATGGAGAAATACCAACAAGTGCCAGTGAAATATCTCAATCCACTTCGACTCAAAGAACAACATCGGGCAATATACCAGTACAAATTAATTATGGGGATAAAATATTGCAACATGATGACCCTCCTCCTCATACTTCATTTAGTGAAAATGAATATAACAAAGATAAAAATAATGCGGACGACGTTGAAAACAACTTAATTATTGGCCAAATGAAGAATGGACAATGTTACAAAAATGGTTTCTTTGGATATAGCGATGATTGTAGTAAATTTTATAGGTGTGTTGAAAACTCACAAAGATCTTTTACTAAGTACGAGTTTTCTTGTAGTGAAGGTACAGTTTGGGATGATACTATAAAAGCTTGTAATTTCGCATGGGCTGTTAAAGAGTGCGGAACTAAAAAGTTTACTGAAAATAAAATGACCACATCAACCCAATTTCATGATTACAATACATTAACTACCCCAGTACATATAAGTGATATGAATGTTGGATATGGATTAGTTAATAAACAATCTTCGACTCCATTTGATGATAAATCAAAAATTACACCGGACTCATTAAGCACAACAACATCGAATGCCATTTCAGATGAAGCATTTTATGATTATGGAGGATATCAACCAAATGAAAACTCAGTTTCAACAGAGAATACAAATAAAATAGTAAATACACCGATACAGACTGAACGTAACAAATGTACAAAACCTGGTTTCATTGGCGATAGTATAGATTGTAATAAATTTTATCGATGCGTTGACAGTGGCAGAGGAACGTTTATCCAGTATGAGTTCACTTGTGGTGAAGGAACAGTCTGGGATTCACGAATAGAATCATGCAATCATGCATGGGCTGTTGAAAAATGCGGCCAGAAAAGTGAAATAAATAATGACATCCGTGAAACTACCGTAACTTCGAGACCTACTACTATTAACGCATTTAACACACAAGGCTCCTTCGAAACTTCTAGCTTCAGTAAACCAACTACAAGTAGTGCTACGACAGTATTTCAATTCAATCAGACCAATAATATCTATATTTCTCCTACATCACAGCCGAATATGTTTACTGATTCATCCCATATAGCTGATGCAATGTCAACTGTCCAAGGTGATGAATGTTTGAGAGAAGGATTTTATCCGAATGCTGTAGATTGTAAAAAGTTTCATCGTTGTGTAAGCGATGGCAATGGTGGCTACGTTAAATATGAATTTTCGTGTGGTGAAGGAACTGCTTGGGATGTTACGATTAATTCTTGTAATCACATAGAAAATGTTAAAACTTGCAACGACAAACAAGAAAATGAAATATACGAAGAATCCAATCCAAAACCAACAAGTACAACGACTACAACTGCATTAGATATTAAACCGAGTAGTACACAATCAACAAATAATATTCAAACGACTAATACACAGTCAATAAATGTCATTCAAACGACTACTACACAGTCGATAAATACCATTCAACCGAGTCCTGAAAATACATGTACAGAGACAGGCTACTTTGGTGATTCTAATGACTGTAACAAATTTTATCGATGTGTAAATGATGGAAAAGATGGATTTATCAAGTACGAATACACTTGTGGAGAAGGAACTATATGGGACCAAGATATTACAGCCTGCAATCATCCGCGAGACGTTAAAAGACCATCTTGTGTATCGGATAATATTAACAGCTCTACAGTATCAACCTTAGATTCATCGCCATCTACGTCCACCGTCAAAACACAAATTATAACAGAACATAGTTCTAATAATATAAGTCCGTCTAATAATGTAGATAAAGAAGCAGAACCAGTTGAACAAACCACAAAGATCGCCACAACTAGTTTGAAACCAGCCGGGGATGGTACAAGTCAAAATTGTGTGGAAGAGGGATTTTATGGAGACACTAATGACTGTAAACAGTTTTATCGGTGTGTTTATAATGGAAAAGATGGATTTACAAAATATGATTTCACTTGCGGTGAAGGTACAATATGGGATCAAGATATATTAGCGTGTAATTATCCAACAGATGTAGAACATCCTTCTTGTGAAATGGAAAGCACTTCGACCACAAAAAAGACACCTGTCGACGTTTCATCATCAACATATTCTACTACTGAAGAATCAAGTACTGTGACGGCTGTATCACACAGTTCATCGACACAGTCATCAACTGTAGAAGGTAGCACTATGAGTACAGTCAATAGCATTACTGAAAATGTATCCACTCAACAAATGGCAGAACACACAACAATGAATTCAGATTCTATTAAAACATCAACAGCGCATCCGAATGTAAATAATGATGACTCTTGTAATAATGAAGGATTTTTCGGAAATTCTGGTGATTGCAAGAAATTTTATCGATGTGTCTACAATGGCAAAGATGGTTTTACTAAATATGATTTTACCTGTGGTGAAGGAACGATATGGGATCAAGAAATAACAGCTTGCAATCATCCAGAAGATGTAAAAAATCCTTCTTGCTCTTTAGAAAGTACTGACAGTTCGTCAACCACGAGTAAAGATTTTACTTCGTCGACATATACCACAACAACTATAAGTACTAGACCCTCGTCTAGTACTTCCATTACAACAAGTGGTCCAGGAGATGATAACATAAACAAAGATGATAATATGAATAATACTACAACTGAACAGCAAGAAAAAGGAAACTTTACTTGCAGCGAAGCTGGTTTTTATCCAAATCCAAACGACTGCAAAAAGTTTTATAGGTGCGTCGATTGGAATAATGATGGTTCTAGTTTTTCTATCTTTCATTTTGAATGTGGTGAAGGTACGTTATGGGATCCCACTTTGAACACTTGCAACTATGAGGATTCTGTTTATGCAACTAGGAATTGCAGTGGTTCCCAAACGACAGGTAACGCAGAAAGTACATCAACAGAATCGACAACATCTGATAGTACCTTAACAAGCACAGAAGAACCAAAAACAACTACACAGCAAATGACGACCAGTAAGCAAAGCACAACACCGTCAATCACAAGTACAGAAAGTACTACGACACAACAATCTTCTACTACGGACAGTACTACGACAACCAGCCAACAAACAACATCTGCAGAAAACACGACAACGCAATCTACCATAACAACAACTGATCAATCAACGTCTTCAACCGCGACTTCACCAGATACAACAACACAGTCCACTAGTTCGACTACTGAACAATCAACATCTTCAACTACTTCGTCACAAGATACAACAACAACACAATCTACCATTTCAACAACCGATCAAACAACTTCTTCCTCACAAGATACAACTACGACAGAACGTTCTACCACCGCTACTGATCAAACAACACAAACAGAAAAAGCAACTGAAGAATCTTCAACAAGTGAATCAACAACTCAGACTTCTACTACAGAGCAACAATCTACATCTACAACGGATACTTCAACAACAGAAAATGATAAAACAACCACGGAATCATCGAAACCAACAGAAAGTAACTCAACTAACAATAAATGTCCTGATATGGATGATGATCAGCATGCTTATGTATGTCCTACATCATTTAGAAGGCATCCAAAATATTGCAATATATTCTATCAATGTACTGAAGAAGATGACAGTCATGATTTGAAGATAGCATTATTCCATTGTCCTAATGGCACAATTTATGATGAAAGTAAAATGCAATGCCTTAATGAAAGCAAATCTGAAAAGAAATGTGAAGGTACCATGTCACGAACTCATCGAATAAAAAGATTAAGCGGTGACCATATTGAGCCGGTAAGTGGTATCTTTTGCCTACTGCTAAACGTTAATCCAGGCTCAGCCCACGTTGAGCTACTAACATCATAATGACATCTGTAGATTATTTTCTTGTTAATAAGCCAAATTTCATCAAAATCTGTTGAGTTGTTTTAGCGTGATTGAGTAACGAATATCCATTCAAATTTTCAAGCTTTGGCATTTGTATTATTTGTATAGAATAAGGATATGTTAAATATTAACATTATGTACAATATAAAATACAAATTAAGGTATTATGTATTTTAACGATTTAAAACCGTTTCTGAAGGAAAACTAGTTGAATGAATAATTATTGTTTAAGTTTCAGTTTTACTAATTTTATTTCCGTTTTTTTGTGTTGCTTTCTTTATATTTTATATGTAATAATTCAATTTATTTTTACAGATGATGGCTACTACAAAAAGTTACGCATGTCCAGGAACAGGATATTTTCCGTTTGAAGCCAATCAGGAGTGTTCTCCGGCATTCCTTAAATGTTCAAGAACCAATAAATATAAGGGTCTAGTTTTTAAATGCCCAAAGGGTTACGTTTTCTGGACAGTCAGTAAAAGATGTGAAAGAATGACAAGAGTGAGGGATTGTAACAGAAGCGTTTATCCATGGAATAACAGACATGATATACCCACGGAAATTCGAAATGTTGCACCTTGAAAATATACAAAGAATAAATAGTTACTTAATTCGATAATAGGTTGTATGAGATGGAAACGTTAGAATAAGCACTTTTTTAATTAATGGCATACGTACATTTTAATTGCCAGTGAAATAGTACATGAATCTAGTCTTCATTATCAATAGAAAAATAAGAATGTGACTCTGTCATTTTAATTAATTACTTACATTACTTGTGATCAAGATTGTGTTACATTTGAATACATACATTATTTTGATCACGATTGGATTAGCACTTAGAATGTACAAGTATAAATGAAAATAAATGTGGTGAAAACATTATTATTGTATTTATTTCATTGGCTATACACCAATATAATAAACAGAACCCCTTATTATTACGATAGATATGTAGATAAGCAACGGAGCATAGGTATCGATTAAGAAAAAAAATGGCAGATGGAAAATAACAATTAAATTTATTACTAATTATATTATAATAAATACATATCACAAATAACAACTATAAGAATATAACATTAACGCCTTTACAAGATGTCCAGGTTCCTTTACAAAAGATTGACAATTCGGCAATGATAAAATCGGTAACCGTTTCATCTTTTACGTGATGTATGGCATTATTAAATATTGTTCCTAGAAATGCGTGACAAGGGGTTTTTGTAGCAACTATATTTCCCTTTAAGTCTAAGTTCAAATCCAGAAACTGATCTGTATCTGACGAAATTAAATTATTCATTTCCCGAGACACAGGTTTCAAAGGAAGAGCATAATTACTGATAACATATTCGTCGTTTTTATGTGGCAAACTTTCATCACTAACCTTTGTCATAATAATATTCTCACTTAGAGGATCGTTACTCGCAGAATTATAGGCGTTTGTAGAGGGTGAAAATAAATATTTTAAAAACAAAGGGAAAAGCTTTTTATCTGTTGTCTCATTCTTATTAGAAAATTTATTCCTTTTTTCATAAATATCATTTGATGTATCATTAAAATTTGGAGCATTTAGTTTTACAGAATCGCTGAAATCCTTTTTACCTGTTAATTGTTTATGTAAAATATGTTTCTTTCTGACATTTTTTAATGTACCACTATTAGTTTCTATCACATTAGTTAAAGATTCAATCTGAGAAGCATTTTTGGTTACTTTAGAGGGAATATTTTTAGTTTCTTCTTCAGCTAAACTTATAAGCTTATCGTTAGAATCGTCAAATGCTGAATTATTATTTTCTAACTCGTTAATAATATCACGAATGTTATTAACTCTTTTCTTAATTTTCACTGTTGGTGTCAGTTCCTTATAAAATTCCTTTTTAACTGTTTTTGAGTTTTCAATGTTTTTCAGTATGTTTTTAATTTCATCCATATAATCGGGATGCGGTGATTTAGGGGTAAATAACAAAGGGTTGATAGATATGCCACCTTTATTCCATATTGATATGCATCTAATCAGGAAACTCATGAATTTCTGTGGTAAATGTCTCCAATACTTTTTTAACGGTGACCCATTCATAAATGACGTCAGAGATTTTCGTTGTATGAAAATATTGTCACGAGTTGCTATTTTATAATCTTTAGTCTTTTCCTTTAGAAGTGATCTCAGTGCAATTTCATTTTTCTGAAAATCGTTCACATTGTCGTCTACTTTGTCTAACGTATCATTGAAGAGTATAACAAAATTGTATTTAAATGTAGGATAGTTTTTGGCTACGATTTCAATATATGGCATATAGTCATTTAGATCCATAGTACGATTATCGTTAATAACATGCATGTAAATAGTCTTATAAGAAGCGGAGTACTCAATAGCCTTACTATCTAATTTTAAAGGTGGTTGCATTTTAATCAGTCTTGATTGAGGAGGCATTTTAGCGAGTGCCAGAACGCTGTTATAAATTATAAAAACTGTCAGTGCAATCATTGTTAATCCCATCCACCAGTATGTAAGAAGTGATGATATATGATCTAAAATAAAAAATCAATTCATTAGAATATATTAATTATAAGGCATACAGGTTTGTTATGAGGACTATTATAAATTTTCACAGCTATTGGTTTTGGTGCCTACAATTATATTTAGAACATGATTGATTCCTATGTTGCTGCTTTGCATAATTAACCAGGACCAAATGGCATGAGTCTGCTAAAACCACATTCTTTTCTAAATAACGAGACTATAATATAGGTAATTATACCGTGAAAGATTTTCATCAGGTTAGAGAATTTCTACATTGTTATTGCTAGCCTCCTCAGTTTATTTGCGTAACAGGATACAATCGATCAATGTTGTATTTTAAGCTAACGATGGCAAAATTTGTTAAATATTGAAACCGTTGTCAATTCGACAAACCACTGCCTTCACTATACATGAAGCCATAGAGAAAATATTCCCGGACAATAACTTGCTTGGTATAACATAGGGATGTATGAACATATAAATACGCAAAAGGTGTCATTTTTATAATCCCACCTGGCCAACGCTTGATAATCTCTGCTGCGCCTTTGACGTGATATTTCGCTCTTCCGTTGCCCGAAGATATTGCTCGTCGCTTATATATTTGGTTGCTGGCGTGAATCTGATATTCGTCGTCAGACAAATCATCGCAGAGCAGTGGAAGATGTTCTTTTTTCGGGTCATTCATAACTAGCCATTTGGATACTGTAAAGAAAAAAATCGTATCTATAATTTGTGATAGGTTTTCTATCTTGTAGTATATGAAAGAAAAAGTTGAATAAAACTGGCAAGGAATATATTTCTAAAAATAAATATTTAAAATTTAGGTACATAGGTAGGTACTTTCTCCTTTAGGCCTTAGGGTATTGATAAACATATTTAAATTTTTTATAAATATCACATGCTTACCACACATGAACGTAGATAAAAAAATGTAATACCACTTTATTTATTTTTATATTTTTTCTAAACAAGGCTCGATCTCTTTCAACCATTACCTACTATATACTCATCTACTCATATTTTACGAAATTTTGAAACGTATCATTAGTAGTAGGTATAATGGGCGGCCTCCAATTACATTATATTTTATATTTAAAACGTAAAAAAAATATATTCTACCTACCCAATGTATATAATATATTGTTAAAGAATTATTACCTTTTCGTCTTGATACTATGGTATAAAATTTTTGTCACTAAAATTTAATGTCAATATGGACTTGTTGGTGTTTTTTTTTAAACATTAATATGCATAAACTACAGAGAGTATACGTAAAGAGGTTTTTTAAACACTGTAATAGATATACGATAAATCTTCACTCTAATTTGTATTATTTATAATTCGATTTATCTAGGGATTTCAAGTTGCGTGAAAATATTGCGATAACCAAAACAAAATTATATTATACTAGCTTTCCACCCGCAGCTTCGCCCGCGCAGTCAAAGAAAAACCCACATAGTTACCGTTCCCGTGGGATTTCCGGGATA
Organism: Colias philodice; assembly: GCF_061535455.1. Lineage (NCBI taxonomy): Eukaryota > Metazoa > Arthropoda > Insecta > Lepidoptera > Pieridae > Colias > Colias philodice. The sequence continues at coordinate 6,186,799 of NC_143093.1, forward strand.
AAACCTATCCTATTTCCCGGGATAAAAAGTAGCCTATGTCCTTTCTCGGGTATCAAAATATCTCTATACCAAATTTCATGCAAATTGGTTCAGTAGTTATGGCGTGATTGAGTAACAGACAGATAGAGTTACTTTCGCATTTATAATATTAGTATGGATTAAAATATTATATTAGCTTGCCAACTTTCGATTTTCACTGTAGAGCACTGTAACGGTCACTATTAAATTAAGAAAATGGTCTTTGGCTTTATTTTTTTAATAGGCCAGATATGTGCAAATTCAAATATGTATATAACTTCATAAATAACATGCTATTATGTTTTGAACTAATACGGTTACAATGCACGCATAAACGCACTATAACGAAACAATTATAACAATAACTTATAAGGCAGATTTAATCTTTCTTTGATAATTCTAAATTAAACGATACCAGTTCAATAAACCATAGCAATAAACATTAAAATATACATGCATAGAAACGATACTATTAATAATCTATACTAATATTATAAAGCTGAAGAGTTTTTTGTTTGTTTGAACGTGCTCATCTCAGAAACTACTGGTCCGATTTGAAAAATTCTTTCGGTATTAGATAGCCCATTTATCGAGGAAGGCTATAGGCTATAATGTATATTATATCATCACGCAAAGACCAACAGGTGCGGAGCACTGCGGGTAAAACCGCGGAGCACAGCTAGTGTCATATTTTTAAATGAATGTTTGATTATAAATTTGAACTAAATGGAGAATGCAATAAAAATTTCCATGTGACAAAAAATATATTTTCAGATATTTTTTTTTAATAAAGGTGAAGTTATGTTTGCGCAGTTGGCATGTGAATGCAATTTTTTTCTTTTGGGTTAATAAAAATATTTTTTTCCAATTGCAATATTGAAGAGCACTTCGTACAGTCGATTGCAAATAGGTAATTAATTATTGTTTCTTTCTTGAAAATAAAAACTATAATAATAATATTATAAAGAAGAAAAATGCATTATTTTCGGAGACTTTTTATTCCCGTAATTAACTTTTACTCCCAGTAAGGTAAGTATCAAATAATATTACATTAATTAATATCAACATATAAAATAATAATAAAAAAACCGCAAAAGCCACCTTAAAAAAAAAGATACAAATACTTATAAATTTCAATGAACCCTGCTGGATGATTGGAGGTACAAAATAATTAATTGAAATATATTATACGTACCAATGAATATAAATTTATCACTTTAAACAATGTTCTGTACTAAATGTTCACTATAATAATAATAAACCAATACGACTGGAGTCGTGGATTGGCCATCAATTTCTTTTTCATTAGTCATTTTTAATACGGCACGTTTATACTTTACGCCGTAATTTTGTTGATTCAACAATGCATTCGACTCACGTATTGACGTGTTCCTAAAACATAATAAAATAATATATTAAATTCAATACTATATTAAATTAGTTCAAGGTGCTATAAATATATTATGACGTCATAACATTTTATATTCGTATATTTTTCCACTAGCTATTCCCGCGACTTCGTCCGCGTGGAATAGTGACTGCATAGTAGTTACTACTTAACTTTTATTGAGGAAATACGTACTTACTACCATAAATAATCAAAAGAACTGTTAGTAAAATTTACAATTTTAAAGTTACAAAACTGAGCTAAAAAATAAAAAAAATAAATGCCTAATTAATTTTCTACGTAAAGTTTATTTTAAATTATGTCATATTATTTTTAGGCACCAGGAGGGAAGGGAGCAAATTTATTTTCCTTCCTTCCTTGCATGAATGTTTTTGACAATGTAGATATCGTGCAGCAAATCTTTCCTGTCTCACGCCTGTAGTAACTAAACCGTTTAGTTTAGACCGTGCAATTAAAATTAAATTAAAAAAACCCAACGCAACGAAGTATATAATATATAGTTTCCTAACACATAAAATAATATGATGATTATTTTATGTGTTAGGAAACTTTTCTGTTGAGCACGGGAAAGATAAGATTAGCTTTAGACTGTGGCTTTAGAGGATTTGTAAAGGTTTAGCTATAGGTAAACCAGAATCTGATGGCAATTAGGGAAATCAAAATTTTGAGTGTGCAACCCTAGGGAAAATGGACTGAACGATCTTGATACTGCAATTTTTTTATTTTGTCCACAATATCATTAGTCACATTACACAAGTGGATAATACTGTATTTAATAATGAGATATCCACGTAATATTATGTAGGTACTTATTACATGTATAATATACATATTACTTTTCTAAAGGTAATACATAATATTATTTATTTACACATACCTATATTTGAATATATATTATTATGGCATGTGAAAAATTTTCACATGCCATAATTAATATGGATGTAATGATAATGCAGATCAAAACTTATTTACTATATTTAACGATTGTTTATAATTTTTGAAGTGAAACTTCTTTATCGGGGTTGGAAAAAAATTTAATGTAACATTTTTTCGTTACGCGCCATCTTGTTTTTATCTCTACCACGCGTGATTGACGTATTTCTATAAAGTTGCATATATTATGTAGTAAATTATTTTTTGAAAAATAAGGTCATAAAGAAGTTTCACTTCTTACGTATGTACACTAGTACACGCACACATTTTTTTTTATAAAATAAAACAATAATAAAATAGAATCATGTTTATTTTCGTTAGTATTAACACATTATAAAATTGACTTGTACACCTTGGACTTGACAAATAGCCGAATTGGAAACTCCTGTAATAATTTTTCATAAAATTATATTTTAATCAACAAACAATATTATAGTTACCTGTTTATAACATTTTTAATTTAAAGTATCAAAACGGGTCAGTCCAATTTAGCAATAAAATCTTTCACGCGCTTTAACCCATTGACCACCGTAAGCCCCGATCGGGGCGCGACACAATAGATTTTCTATTGTGTCTGTGATTCCGAGGACTGATGGATTAAAATTGAAAATTGTGATGTGTTTGACCCCTCTTCATCGAATATTTTTCTATACACATTATAAACAACACCTCTTGCTTGTGATCGCAGCGGTTTTATCGACATTTCGAAGATTTTGAAGACAAAATCCTAAAAATTAATCATCAACACAAATAATTTGACAACCAATTTGATAGTTGTCAAATAAAGTTGCCACATGAAAATCTTTTATTTTTTAAATATAAATATGCCATCAGATTCTGGTAGACCTATACTATTATGTATTCTGTGGCATTGGTTAAAATTTTTGTAAAATATATACAACGCTTGTATCAAACCTTATTGTTAATTATGATAACCAAAGACAACATTGAAATACGGAAGCGTCGCAACAAAAAAAGCAAAACCGTTTGAAATACGAAACAAAATTTGATGTCAAAATAAAAGCGCTTATAAATTTTTCAATAAGTTTGTTATAATAAATTTAAAGAAAGGTAAGAGGATATAAGGGATATGATGCAATATAACTCATATAGAATATCTATAATATGATAAATATTTTACAGAGAAGCGATTTTAATGGAGCATATTCAAAAAACGAATCGAGATGAACAATATCCGTTGCTTAAAGTAGAAAATGCTGACGGCGGGGGAGACAGTAAGCCTCCATCACAAGCGGTTCCAACTATTGTGACGACAGGGTGGAATGTTACTTGTACACCAAAACAGTCCTGGTTTGACAGATGGCCAGGTAAAGCAATTACAAAGACTCCTATTATACCTACTATATTGTAGGCTATCAATGTATGAACTAAATTTCTTATTATTATTTTCAGAGTTCATGTCTGCCTGCTGGATGACCCTTATATTATTGGCAATATCATTTCTCGTATTTTACGCTTTAGGTATGAGTGCCTATCGACGCCAACCAGTTGTCGTTTTCAAGTGCAACAATTCGAAGCCAGCTAGCGATGTATATTTTCATAGCATTATATCAAGATCTCAGAGTATCTTACCGAGGTTCTCACAATATCTCTCATCCATGGCCATGCAATATCCTAATCTGCGTTTCAATGTCTATTTTCTCATTGACGATTCGCTACCTGCGACATTGCAGAGCGGAAATCGTACAAGATTCTTCAAGAAACTCGTTCCTGCATTCCCTAGAACACTTAACATGATATTAGAACAAAGTACCAAACGAGAGATTCGGGATTTTCAGAGAAGATATCAAAACATAAATATAACTATAATGAATCTCAGTAAATATATGACAAAAACCCCACTTCGATACGTATGGAGAACTATACCTTTGTCCTACTTGCCATTTTACGCGCGAATTTTTTCCATTTGGCAAAATGGAGGTATCGCTTTTGATTTATCTACTTTTAATCATATCTATAACAATCACCAAGAAGTTAATCCAAAGATTAAAGCGATTTTAAAACAACACAATGATGGTATAGAAACAGACAAATACATAAGCATATTGAATTCAATGGATGTGGAAGATGAAAGTAAAATGTTTTCTTCGATCATAAATTTGATAAACCGTGTACTTAATCAGACAAGTTTATTTTTTGATACAGATATTACACCGGAGGTCAAACTCGTAGACTATACACCATTTATCAGAACTCATAGAAATAAACGAAATATAGAGGAAGTGAAATTACAGAATATAAGCTCTAACCTGAATGGAAGTAATATCAATGGAAACAATATTACTGAACTTCCGGAAATATTGTCGAAAAATATTACAAATCAAATTAATATTAGCACTTCAAACAACACCGAGGATACCAATAATTTAACAAGCCCTTCATTCCCAAAGATAAAAGAATTGATGAAGTCAACAAATGAACTTCCAATCGCCCAAAAATTAGACTCGTCCGCTGAATTTCCAGAAATGTCGATATTTTATTACTTTACTGTATTTGATGACATTGATCCTCTTTACCCATTGCCTTTTGCGCCTATAAAAAGTGAAGCAAATCATAATGATCCTCCGATGAAAATTACTGAGTTCAAGAAGCTAACGAAACAGAGTAAGCCAATGACCAATCATCTTTCTATAAGTTCTGAGGGTTTATTTGTTGCAGCGCCTCTGCGATATCATCCATTCTTAGCACAATTACTTTCTACCGGCTGTAAAAGAGTAAACCCTAAGATTGCCATTGACGACACTCTTATGAATCAATGTTCTGTCTTTATAAGAGATGACGTGTACTGTGATAATATTCATATTATGAATAGCATTTTCTAATTACTCCATTCCTCTTATTTTCCGACTAATGTTTACTTTAATATTTTGTAATTTAATTTCGAAATTATTGTTGTTTGTGTGGTTTAGAGTTAAATATATAATATACTTAGTATGTATACAATATGTTTTTCATTTATTTGCCATGGAATTTGAAATTCTGAATTGGTGTACCTACGAATCTAAATTACAAGATTGTCGTGACAGGAATTAGTTTTGTTACACGTTACTGTAGAATAGATCAAATTTTCAGTAAATAAATAAATAAATAAATATTTCAGGACATTTTCACACACGACACGATTTCGTAAGTTTATATTTTGTAGGAAGTACGAATCTCTGAATTTTGGTTCGCTAGGAACCTGGCAAGAGCTCTACGTTGTGGTTACCTATACCTAATAGTATTATTGTTGAGTTACAAAAGCTACATTAATTATATTGGTTATCCGTTATTCCGGGTCTAATCTGGATCCGGGGAGATGGGTAGCTGGAGTTATAGGTCTACCAGAATCTGATGGCATATTTATATTTAAGAAATAAAAGATTTTCATGTGGCAACTTATTTGACAACTATCAAATTGGTTGTCAAATTATTTGTCTTTTTTGCAGTTGATATATAATTTTTAGGATTGTGTCTAAAAAATCTTCGAAAATGTCGAAAAAGCCGCTGCGATCACAAGCAAGAGGTATTGTTTATAATGTGTATAGAAAAACATTCGATGAAGAAGGGTCAAACACATCACAATTTTCAATTTTGAAGATTTTATTGGTAAATTGGACTTACCCGTTTTGATACTTTAATTAAAAAATATTATATGTAGGTAACTTTAATAGTGTTTGTTGATTAGAATATAATTTTATGAAAACTTATTACAGGAGTTACCAATACGGCTATTCGTCAAGTCCAAGCTGTCCCAGTCAATTTTATAATGTGTGTATCTGTTAATACTTACGAAAATAAACATAGTTTTATTTTATTTTTATTTTATTTTATAAAAAATTATAAGCAGTCTAGTTTTGATTTACATTATCATTATATCGATATTTTCACATGGCATACTGATAATGAATATACAAATATAGGTATGCGTAAATAATAATATGTATTACCTGTATAAAAGTAATTAATATGTATATTATACATGTAAGTATGTACCTACATAATATTAAGTGGATATCTCATTATTAAGTATAGTATTGTCCACTTATGTAATGTGACTAATGATATTGAGGACAAAATAAAAAATAAGCAGTATCAAGATCGTTCAGTCCATTTTCCCTAGGGTTGCACACTCAAAATTTTGATTTCCCTAATTGCCATCAGATTCTGGTTTACCTATATATTCATAAATATTTGTTTCGAAATATTTATTAACTAGCAAGTATCTATGTGTATTATGTTCCTTGGAATGGCAATCTAAAATTGTTTGTAAATTTGGCGGATTCTGTCATGCCTACTGATCAAAACGTATCAAAATCATATCTTTTTTGGAGGTTTTTTGTAATATATCAGAGAATACTTATTTTAGATATATATTTTTATTTTATACCTACATTAAATAAGTTAGTACAAGTGTTCATGATGAAGTTACCGTTCCATATAATTATATCGCCGATTCTGAAGCCATATTTCGGTCACACTAAATTATTTTGCCAACATCCCACGTTTTCTGCTAGCATTTTCTACACATATTTTTATGGTGTTGTCGGTTTGGTAAAGTTTTTATTAATAAATAATAATTCCTTACAATGTAATTATAATCCTTTGATTTATTATTCATCTTTTCAGTGCTTGAGTGTACATAATTTAAAGCTTCATTTAGGGAAAATGCCGCTTGATACTTCTGGTACTTCAGTTCCTTCCTTTTCTCGAGATGCGATGTTAGTACACGACCTCCAAATTATTGCGACTTCACTCGGATTAATACAATACGCGTGTCTGATACTAGGATGTTTTACTGTAAGTTTTCATTAATATAAATTGAGACTGGTGAACTTAGGCTGAAGTCTGAGATAGTGAACTGAAAAAGAAAAGTTTTATTTTAGTACTAGCGGTCCGCCCCGGCTTCGCCCGTGGTACATATTTACGTTTTCTCTACATAAGAACCATCCTCGTACTTCAAGGAATATATTAAAAAAAGAATTATCGAAATCGGTTCAGCCGTTCACACGTGATGCCGTGAAAACGCGAAACGGGTTTCATTTTTATATTAATTACTAGCAGTCCGCCCCGGCTTCGCCCGTGGTACATATTTACGTTTTCTCTACGTAAGAACCATCCTCGTACTTCAAGGAATATAATAAAAAAAGAATTAACGAAATCGGTTCAGCCGTTCTCAAGTTATGCGCTTACCAACACATTTTGGGATTCATTTTTATAATATTACTAGCGATCCGCCCCGGCTTCGCCCGTGGTACATATTTACGTTTTCTCTACGTAAAAACCATCCTCGTACTTCAAGGAATTTAATAAAAAAAGTATTATCGAAATCGGTTCAGCCGTTCTCGAGTTATGCGCTTACCAACACATTTTGCGATTCATTTTTATATATAAGAAGATAGATAGATAATAACAAGATAAATACATTATGTTACAAATAGCATCGAGTACCTAGCTATTTTTATAATTCGAATCGATATAATACAGTTACGCCTGCAGTTGTTAATTAAATGTGTTTTTATCTTATCGAATTGTAATTTTTTTTTTCAGGAGAATCCAGGCTTATTCTTGCCACATCTTGCAGGTCAAATCGTTGTGGTTGTTTTAAAGATAATAAATGTTTGTCTCCTTGTATCTAACATGAATATGAAGTCTTTGGGAAAATTGCGTGATAAAGTGGCATCTATTGTAGTTATGGCTTTCAATTGGCTTCAAGAGTTTTGTGTTTTCAGACAATATTTGTGCGTGTGCGATCTGTAATGTTATTTACTTAAAACAATGTAAATACACTTTTATTAAGTTTACGTACTGTTTGTAGAATAAATTCTATGAATAAAATGTGTATGTATAGGTATTTTAGTCAGAATATTTTGTTGATGTAGGTCCTATCCTTGTTCAGTCTACTGTGGTTGAGATGGACTTTAGAATTGAACGAGAGTGACTTTGCCTTCGAATACTTATTATTTTAAAGTGAGAGGACATACTTTATTATGCCATGCAAAAGAAAAAAAATGCAAATTTAAAGGCCGACAATACAATCACTTTTAATAATGCATCTTGGTGGCGTAGATCAACTCTGACCTACATCTGTTTACTCGCAAATTCTTACATCCGCAATCATTATAAAAGCATTAATAAATAAACTAGTAACTTTTTATAGACTAGAAAATTAGGACGAAAGACGACATAGATATATTGTTATTTATGGTTAAAACAAAAGACCATTGAACAGTCATAATGACTGGCAATGCCAGTTCCGTACACGGCGTTATGTAATATTTTTAGAACCCATACACAGCAACCTCTCAATTTAATTCCAATGAAGTTCAATACATGCTAAATGAGTTAAAATCCTATACCACTTCATCGTGATTGTGGGCGTCATGATGGAAACAGAAAGCAACGCACTTATAGAGCAGTTAATAACAAAACACGAAAACCGAGCAAATGTGAGTAGTAATCAATAAATAGATCCTTTAGTTAAAAGCATTAAAAGTACTTTAATTAATAATAAATCTTGCTAATATTTAAAGTCTTTCTTGTTTTTCGTCTTTCTTTCTCGTAGCATCGGAACGGTTGTATGATTGTTATGTCTAAAGATGCTCTATTCTCAACATAGGATATCTACGTATCACGCGGTGAATCATGTCATTCTCATGAGAAATTGCTTTCCTACTTTTTTATATTTAACGTTGTTAATTTTAATGTTTAAATGCAGCTAAATTCAACGAACACTGAAAGCAACGACGGTGTCCGGGTCAAACTGAGGGCGTTGCTAGTTGCACTTTTAGGCGTGTCTATGTCCGCTTGTGCCTTCGCCTCACAGCCCGTGGAATTGGAGCTGGACGATGAAGACGTCGCTCAAAAGCTTAATAATGTCAGCTTTGCTAGGCGGTATGTAGTGTCTACTATTTATTGTATGTAGAGGAGGTATTATTTTATAATATGTACCGACTGCCGCCCTATTGCAAGAGCATTACGTTGATATTACGCACATAATACTACATACAAATTATTGTTGTGTATTCCTATGATATAACTAGTACCTACCTACTAACTATGTACTTTCAAATTTCGATGTAGTTACCGATTTGTATTTGTACCAGTCAACTAGCTTATTCAGTTGTCAGCTAAATCAGCCAAATTTATATTAAACTCAACGATTTTGATTATTTACTCTAATAATAATTAATCAAACGGTACCTACGCACGTAGTAGGTAACTATATTTAAGCAATCTCTGATATTCAGGCCGCTACATGAAAGGCGCTGTTTAACATAGAAACAGAGATATTAACTGAATGCGTAGGTAATCGAGCTACTTGTATGCGATATGGCTTATCATATAAACAAGATTTTTATATTATTTTATAGCATTACAAAACCAACAATAAGATTAGTCATGGGGTACGGGAAATTGAGTGCCTTCGTCACCGCTGCTACATCCCTATTGCTGCTGATTGCCGTAATGTCAAAGGTAAATTAACGATTTTGTCAAAATATTGAGCTAATACCTAAGCTTCAACTGAAAACAATTATGGTGAAACAAAATATTCTTCTTTCTTGCGAGTCTAACACAACTTTTTATCTTCCGACAAAAAATAGGGGGTTGTTATAAGTTTAACGTATCTATCGTTGAATCCGTTAACGCTCCCATACGATAACTATGTACCGATTTTTAAATACTTTAGCGTTTAGAATTATCATAGATATATACTATAATACTTTACCTACTAGTAATATAATTAATTACTATTCATTATATTGAAGTGAAAACTTCTTTAGCGGCGTTGAGCACTTTTTCTGTAATGACTCAAGACACGTGACCTGATCGAAAAAGCGTAAGACGGATGCAATGGAGGACAGCTATCCCCTCTCTACTACGCGCGTTTTCACTTCTGCCGGCACTCCCGGAGTGCAACCCGTCTTTTTTTATCATTTATCTATGCTCTAGCGTTCATGGTGTCGTCGTGGTGCTCGCTGGTTAGCGGCGCCCGCTCTCCTCGTGACCGCGCTAGAAGCTACTTCCGACGCAAGCGACGCTATACTAGCCGCTCTGTTGCGCGGCTCTGTCGAACCATTGAGGATCGCACTACAGACGGTGGCCGCTTGTTTACTGATCACCGTGGAGATTTTGGTTTGGTTTGTGCGGTTTTTGAACCAATATTATAGATACTCTTATATATCAACTGCTAACTGTCCGCCCCGGTTGTAATTTTTTTTTTTCGAAAGTGAACGACATTATACTAGCCGCTCTGTTGCGCGGATCCGTCGAACCTTTGAGAATAGCACTACAGACGGTGGCCGCTTGTATACTGATCACCGTGGAGATTTTGGTTTGGTTGGTTGGATTAAAAATCCTATTATTATAGGCATAAAGTTACTTTTTGTGTGCAACGCTGTTGTTCATTCATATAGAAATATATTAGACTTAGGAAAGGAGTAGAATAAGTGGCAAGCTTATGTTAGTGATAAAGAGCATTATCGAATGAATTTCATTTTGCTCTGGAAAGACGTCGTATAGCGCAGCACGGATAGATATTATTAAGTAAACTGTAAAGTCCCTTTCATGTTTTTCGACTTTGGCGCCTTTGTGGTGATTTAAATCCACTATCACTATCTATCTATTGAGGATACTATATGATGAGGGTATTTTTGATTTCAGGTTTTTTATTGCAAAATTCTTTGAGTACAATCCATCTTTAACACCGGACGAACCCAAGAAAGACGTGGTGATTGAACCAACTTCACAGTAAAGCAACTCGTTATCATGCAGATATCTTGAATTATAATTTTATAAAATAAACACATTTCTCTGATGCAATGATTTATTTTCAATAACTATTAATAAAATACATTGAGTTTTACATTCCAATAACAATTATATTTAAAATATTATAAGATTAATATGAATCTTAACAATAAAATATTAGTACATTAGCTTCTATTTTAAAATGATTATTCTTTTTTTCTTATATGTATAATATAAGAAACGCCTCTATATATCACAGTGCTCTTAAATTTACCACATCCATACTTTTTGTAAATAGTTTCATCAATACAATACAATATAATAAATAGTGAAAATTTTCGATCTAAAATTTTGATATGTTTTTTTAGGAATACAATATTAATGTAGCCACTTTGTGCTTGTTCCCCAATGAACCCCCAATAATAGTAAATACATATTTTTTTTTATAAACTTTAAGCAAATCTTATTCCCTGGCAGGCATCACATACAACTTGTTTCTTGTTAGGAAACTCTTGGCGTCGTTTGTCCAATTCTTCGTCAATCCATTGAACGAGGCAGTTCTTCAAGTACAAAATCGTATCTTGTCTCACGATGCCGTCTTGAAAGAACTCTTTGAGAACAATCATGATACCATTATCCGTTTCTCGGCAAGGGTCGCCCATCGGCCGTTCGTTCTTCAAGTAATTGAAGACGAATTTCACGATTTGTTGTATTAAATCTTCATCAGGGCTGAGGAGTTTTAATTTGGCGATATCCGCTGGAATTAATTGGGACACGAGATTTAAAGCGACAGTCATCAAAGCGTCGTACACGTTTCGACTGACATTTTCTAGAAGGGCCGATATATCCTCCGTTCCGGACGTACTTATACGCACTAAGTACGCACCGATGCGTAAAACCTCACCAGGGTTTATCCCCACCAATATTGAATCGCCTTCTTCTTCTTGAGTGTACGTTTGTACCGCTGTGGTAGTCGTCACTCTTGTGGCAACATTTGGCGCGTTTAGTTTCGCTGGCCCAAGGGTCGAGAACAACTGAGCCCGGCCTTCTTTGCCCAAACCATATAGCTGTGAGGGGTCAAATTTATGCGCCGCGTTCAAATTCACGCGACCATCTGACGTCATGGATATTCGCAATTTATGCTGGTTTATATCCTTGTTGATTCGGAGCACGTCCGTGAAGTACTGGTCCTTGTTCACGATGTTCTTTATCCCGTTGATAACTTCAGCGTTGCCTTGGATCGTGCCGGCCACTCGGCGCGATTCTGCGCTGATTTTGTCGAATATTTTCCTGTAATTTTACAGAATTTCGCTTAAAAATAAGGCTGACAAAGTTTAATTTAAGAAACTGTTGATATACCTCTATAACAATTTTGTAACTTTATCTACAGTGTAGTTGATAGAATTAAATGTATTTTCCATATAAAATCATTCACATTTAAAAAATAGCATGTAATACAAGTAACTAGACAATATTCACACTTCATCCATAATCATGTAAATTTATATAAAAAAAAAATATATAACTATCGACAAGTACATTATATTACTTTCCTTTATTATGTTCATAACTAGTATATTTTATTAATTTTCTATCTTACCTATGTCTATTACTTCTAAGCGTAGTGCGATATTCATTGATCGTATTTGCTTGCGCGTCTTCGACGATATTTTGCGCAGTGCGGTTCGACACGGCCGCTTGAAAGAAAAACAGCAGCGATGTCGAGAATTGGAACAATTCCAGACTAGTTGGCCTTTCACCGTGCTTATGGTACTGTAACAATAAAATATTAAGATTATTATGAAGCTTTAGGGAAAAAATTCAGCTATATTAGATCCCTTGCCATATGCATAACACTGCATATATACATTCAACAAAAAAAAGTATTGCGATACTTATTTTTTTTTATAACAATACATTCAGAATTTCGGTAATAAGTTCCACTAAAAATAAAAATTCATCAATAGGAAGCCTCTTTAAAAGGATCTACGTATAATTATTATTTGATGAATAAAACACACACAGTCAATTCATAAAGAGTACAAACCTTAAGTATAATATGCACAAAATTGTTGAGCAAGCCCGCAGCGCCCGTGACAATATTTGCATGTCGTAGTACTTCTACTGATATTGTTAGGGCTTGACCAGCCTGGAAGAAAAAAATAAAAAAAAAATCATAATACATATTCAAATTATCGAGCTTATGTTTCTATATGGATTTAAGAAAGATTAAAGTGATAAATGAAATACTATGAATAAATATGAATGAATTTAAATACTCACAGAATTATAATGCTATAGTTAAAATTAAAATTGCAATTTGCTATTCCTGTCTTTTCTCGATAACTTGATATTTTCATTAACAAAAATATTACAACATTCGATAATTTTAAATGACGTCGAATCTCGACTACGAAGCGACGTGCCCACTAAAACTGTGGATTATGTATGTGATAAAATATAGCCTATATCGGAGTTTCAACCCACATTACATAATTATAGTATACCAAACAAAATAAGTAGGTATGTCATTCAGAAACTATATTCTTTGGCTATCTAAATTATATACTTAAATAAAAAAATATAAAACTAAATTTCTACACTTTAAATTTTCACATCTATTCATTGACTATAAACAACTAGACAGTCCATCGTCATCCTAAAAAAATACCTAAGCAGCGCGGTGTCGTATAGAACATTAATTGAAATTAGCACCTTATTTCGTGACAGTAATGTTCAAATTCTATTGTATGATGTATCGCTCATTTGAAACCTGTGGCTAATAACGGCGCGTAGTCACAGCTTTGCTTTGATAATAATTTCTTAATATGATTGTAAGTTTAGTTCTTTATTGTATGTAAATGCATTAACTTTCTTTTATATAGATGTCAGATGAGTATGTGAAACACGTAATATGAAATCTGTTAGCATTTGAAAGTATGTCATTAATATGAAATATAACTGATAATACCTTGGTCAAGTTAGTGCCTGCGGCCGCAGAACGAGCGAGCATAGTGCTAGCGGCACCTGCTGATAATCCCACACTAGATGCAGCTATGTTCAGCCAACTGCCGCGAGCCTCGGCGTCTGTGGGGCTTATACTCTGTGGATAATTAATTATTATGAATTTATGTAATTTGACAGTAAGAATAATAACAAAAAATAATTTAAATTAATTGAAAATGATTTAAAATTTTAGTTTGCTTTGCAACTGTAGGAGAGCAAATAATAATAATAGAAGATGTATGCTATGGTTAAAGAAAACAATAGTTTTTATTGTTACTGTGTTAATATTCATTTAGTTTTGTGGAGGAATGGGATTACATACTTCAGAAAAATATCCCTCTAATGAAAATCTCATGTTTCATAAACTACATAATCTTAATATATATAAATCTCGTGTCACAATGTTTGTCCTCAATGGACTCCTAAATCACTTAACCGATTATAATAAAATTCGCACACCATGTGCAGTTCGATCCAACTTGAGAGATAGGATAGTTTAAACATGTAGGTACAACGGGCGAAGCCGGGGCGGACCGCTAGTATTATTATATATTTATATATGCGCTAATCACCTGTTCATGAACCCGCCTGTCATGTAGATGCAACGAAGATCGTACAAGGCCATACAGTCCCGTAGCCACAGTCGCTACAGTAGCACCAATAAGTACAACCGGCCCCACAGGCGTAAACGCAGCAACACCCAATACACCGACGGCTCCTAACGATGCTACGGTACTTGCGGTGTCTACTGTACTCAGTACTCGGGATTTGAGACCGAGCGACGGGGACGGTGTCACTGTTAATTTAACTGCGAAATGTTCACCCTGTAAAGAAAATGTAGTAATGAAAATATATACTTTAAAGTTGTGAAGATGGTTTATTGCTTGTTTGTTGTGATATCTCAAAAATACACAACCAAATACAAAAATAATTTTACCCAGACAAAGTTTTAATGGTGACCTTTAGTCACATGAACAATAAAAGCAAGAAGAATAGTGTATGTTGTGCAGAATATCACACATATCATTTTTAATTAATGAATTTATAATTTCAGTTCAGTAGTTTTTCAATTTATCTGTCACAAAAATGCCAACAGACCAAAACAAAAACATTAGTAATTAATATTATAATTCATAATACCTCAGTAATAACTCCTTCATATTCTCCATTTTCGGGAGCGATAATCACACATTTTGGTAAGGTGTTGTTGGTTAAGTATGATGTCCAGTCTTGGTACACTCTTGCATGGTCATCTATGTACACTCTACATGATTTTGCTAAAAAGTAATAATAATTTTAATAAAGATAATAAATATGTACCTACTTATGTTGAAAAAATCATATTGTGCAAATGTAGGGCTAAAATTGTTTAACTAATGAAAGTAAAAATATTAATTTATTAAAAAGGAAATTAATAGGTATATATATAGGTATAGGTATAGGTTTTGTATATGACATAAAAAGTTTCAGAAATATCTCATAATACCATCTGGCCATTAAAATCAACAATGTTTCACCATTTGATTACTAGTTCCATTATAGGTCACAATGTATAAACAAACAATTAACTCAGTGTGTAACAAAATATTGTTAATAATAAAAATATAAAGTATGTATGAAATCTAGTGTCTTACCGCCAACAGTAGTGGGTATACATTTCCGAACTTTAAACACAGCTGTGAACTGCATATCAATATCAGTTTTTTTGTGAAGGTCCAACCAATAGTCTGATGGTGCTAATTGATAGAATTTCAGGGGCTTTGGTGTAGCGCATACAACAAGTAATATTGACAGGAAGATATCTTGGTCATTTTGAGAGTATTGGCCTGAAAATTAAAATATAGTAATTATCATTCTTCATGTTGATAAATTTCTAGGAATTATTTTATCATACAAACTTATGTTTCATAAGTAATAATATTATATTAAATTCATTTTAAAAGAACTTACCATTTACTCCTTTTTGTGTTCAATAAAATGTCTTAATTATTATTTATATTATAAAAATAATATTAATTTGAACATGTAAAACTTTATTACTGTCAACAACAATATTTAAAATAAATAATTTCTATTTTATCGTACTTACTCTGTTCACATATTTTGTTATACACTTTAATAACATTTTCCTTCTGTCTGGATGTATAACCTTCTAAATTAGTGTTCTCATTATCTGCTAATAAATCCCCTTCAGTACTTGGTGTGCCGAAAAGAGCAAAAGCAATGTTCTGTTGCAAATGTTTACGGTTACTTATTTCATACCTGAAAAAAAAAAATTATATAAATTAAAAAGTGCATACCAAATACAGTAGAATGCCGATTACCCAAATTAATTGGGACTGAGGCCGATTCAGATAATCGAAAATTCGGTTAACTGGACATAATATAAAAATGAAGTGTCGCAAATAGAATAAACTTTATTAAGGAAAAAAGTAGTGTCTTGCCTCTAGCTTTCAACAATTACCGTTGAAATACGTCTGGACTCCAGTGAATTCCAACTTGTAACAACAAAACAGAACAAAAATTTGTAATTTACTAGGTTATCATTTTTAATATTACGCTTAGGACCAATTCGGATAATTGGTGATTTGGATAATCGGCATTCTACTGTATTATAAATTAATTTATTGCCTTACATTATTATTTTCCATCAGTTAAGTAAACAAAGACTTGCCTTAGGAATGGTTTGGTTGAAGTGAAAATGAATACTTAGACATAAGGTTTCTTCTTAGAAATATGGCATTTATTATATTTATTCAAATGTTCTTACAGTATTATCTTTTCACCTTGATTTCATTATTACCTACATATAAGACATATGACGTGGACCTCCAAATATTCTGATTGCATTATTAATTTTATTATAATTCATACCTACTGAGTTATAATTTATTTATACAGTAACTCAACTATCACTAAAACCTTCAGTAAATTAAGTATTTAATTTATTTAACTTGAAATCATTTTAAGAATATGTCATTGGCTCAACTCATAAAAAATAGGATAGGGATTTTCCTATCATATAGAAACAATGGATGGGCTAACAACCAGTTTTTGATTGTGTAATGAATATATTAGTCATATACTTTATTTACATGATGATTATAGAAAATGTAAACAGTCTAATGTTGAATGTTGTTTGATACTTTAAAAATAATAAAATATTAAAAAAAGCTTTCTAAACAACGTTTAGACTAAAGGATAATAAAATAATACAGATAGAATGCCTGTTTCATAAAAGTTGCGTTATTATTATTTCAAAATAACTTACTTGACCCAATCACAATCTGGTAGATTTTCAAAATATTCTTGTTGTATTTGCACTGGTGATAATTTTATCGATGTTAAATTTTCGTTTTCATCCGAGGGCATAAGCGAACTTTGATCATTACTCATTTTTATCACTTAATTTTATTTCATCAGCTTATTAGAAAAAATTATAACGCAATAATTACTTTTCTATGCTATACTATAACATAAAGTATTAAACACTTCATTATATTTCAATAAACACATTAAAAGCCTAGTGAAAATAAATATATTTGGGATATTTTTTAATAAAATTTTGTAACAGCTTGCTGATTTTCAGAATTTTGCGCCTTTTGACAGTTTGTCGCATGGATGAGTAATAACAACTCAGAGCAATTCCTCTGAGAATATCAAGTATTATCTATGGATGAGTATTCACTGTATGGGTTGCCAATATTCAAAACTTTTATTTCCCTATGGAACGTTATTAGAAAATAAAAATAGTTAGAAATTATGTGAACCGTATTTTAAAAATCCATATTCATAATGTATTGATTTTAATATATCAACTACTTTTTTTGTTCATTAACGATTAATGAACATTTACAAACATAAATTACAATGGCAGAAGTTTACTTAAAAAACTCTTGTGGTTTATTATACGTTCGTCAGTCTATTTTTTAGCAGAGTTTGATAATTTAATATTTTTTAATGCTATTTTTTGGTTTTCTTTCACTTAACTTATTTTCATATTTTTCTTATTTGCCCTTTAAACGTATTTTGCTTAAACTGGCAACATAGAAGTAAGGAGTATTAATACTTCTAAGTATTTCCCCTTTCAACGGGAATAGTTCCAAATCTATTTAACAGTGATAGTTACATAGTAATATACATAAGGTAAACCACCCAATTATTGACACTTTAAGCAGCTACTTCACAAAACTGGTGAAATTTGCATGTACAATTATGTTTTAATTAAGAAAAAAACATTTATACTGGTATTATAATCTATGGAGAATATTATAAAGTACTTATGCGATGCGGCTACCGCAGACCGCACAGTGCGCATAGAAATGAATATTACGTACATAATTGTGATTGCGGTCAGCCGGACGGCTACCCGCAATGCGGCTACCCGCATAATGCGTATACGCTCTTAAGTAGGGCTTTCAAAGTGTGTACTATGACCTTTTAAAGTTAATTTGTACCATTCATAAATTAACAGAAATTAATTTTGAAATAAACAAAATAAAATACTTTGTTATAAGAAATGTCACATTTATTTGTAGAGGAATATACCATTTCAGTTGGAACGCTTATTTTTAAATATGGTTTTAGACAACCAAAAAACCTACTTAATTTAAACATAGAACAATTTTAGCTTACGATTATCTTACATTTAATTAAATCACAGCTCTGGTTGAATGAGATCATAAGTAATTTTTAAGTTTCAATTAAAATTTTTGTGTGCCAATAAAATGGATAAACAGATTTTAAAAAGCCCAATTGTTGGCATACCACAAATAACTAAAAGTTGGCGGTTAAATTTTAAAATAATGTTTAAAAAAGGCAGTTCATACATTCAATAATAAGACAAAATGAATATGCATAAGAAAAACACAACGGAATTGCAATTTCTTTTAAGTTCATGATAGCTCTTACCTTAGTAAAAAACGAATATTTTGAATATTTTTGCCACACAAGTCCCGGCTTGTCAAACAGATGGTTGATACGCCGCAATGTTTTAAGAAATAAAAAACATTGTTTGCTAGTTGAGTAAAGAATGATACGCTACTTATTAATTTCTACTACAAAATTTATACTGGCTACAAAAAAATCTTAATTTTCTTAAAAAACTGGAGCATGCCAATAAATTGGTAGAGTGCCAATAATAGGGTGGTTTACCCTACATAGTTTAATTTACAGATCAAACAATCTTTTTGTTGTGAGCTCAACATCTCAATGAGAACAAAATAGTTAGTTCATTGTTAATAGGTACTCATTGAATATTTTCGTATTTCCTGGCTTAATAATACCTGACTAGTTAGTGTATTAAAAATATTAAACAAATGTTGGGTGGTGGTTCAATGATTATCATTGATCCCTAATTTATAAAATATATTTTAAATTTTAATTAGGTTCAAGATTCTGTGAGCAAAATTCGGGAGCATTAATAAGAAGTGCGCTAACAAGTAGGTATTGCAGATAATCCACTAAGGAAACGACGGCAAAATAAAGCTGTTGCGAAAACTTTCACAGTTATTATGTACATCGTCAAGGCGCTTCGTTTATTGTTTTAAGAATTACACGTACCTATACCTACATAAACGGCTTTTGTTTTGGTTGTTAGACTAAGTACTTAATTTTGAACTTTAAACCCTACAATAATGTGATTCCAACACAATTGACAATACAACATAATAATATAATATTATAACAATAATATACAAAATACTAAATAGCACTGAATTGATCTTCTTGACCCTAGTTATATGAAATGTTATATCTCTACTGGCTAACTCACAAATTGCTTGTGGCTTCACTGATTTGAATTGGTTTTAATATTTTCACAGCGCTATAATTTCCTAAGTTATTTTTTGTCGTTTGCACCTGCTGCAGCTGTCAACATGCGAAAAGCTGCACTAAGGGGCTAGTATTACAATGCAACATAATAGGTACCTTTTGTACTTTACCTCGCATCTATACAACTATATATACTGTAGGTACATTGAAATGTTAAATGTTGTGGTAGGTACAATAAAAGGTTAAATAAAAAAAAATACATAAAATACAACCTACAATATGTTACGTATCCAACGTACATATTGTAGGAAATAGCAGGCAATGAAGGCGTGAGGCGTTGGCGGCGTCTTCGCTTTTATAGGGGTCATGCAAAAATGTACTTGTAATTACAAATTATTATTTTAATTTGCCTTGGCCATAACATTGTATGTATATATTTTAAGTCTTCACAGTGAAGATGAATAAGTATTTGAAATAATTATATAATGCTTAAATTTGTATTAACTATTAAGTAAGTACCAATAGGTATTATTTGTAAAATGAATAGAATAGAAATAATAATTGATCGTGAGGCTCACGAATGAGAATGACGAGGCATCCTCAGGATTTAAACCCTTTTAAAAGAAGCGATTTTATAGATCGCTTGGCCAGATCCAATCGTAATGTTCTAGACGTATTCGATTCACCATTTGACTCTAAACAAGGCAATATAGGAAATTTTATTGCACTCTATTATTAGGCATCACCTTCTTGGACGCCTCCATATAGGAAAATAATGTCAAGGTTACTAAAATTGTGCAACATAAAATACAATATGCTAACTTGACCGTAACATTAATTTTGTGAGCTGCCTCGCTGCGCGTTTGTTTGAAAGTTGCGGTTATTTTTATGTGTGTATATTGTGTGTTTTTAACTGGGGGCAGAATAAATGTGTCAAAATTGTAAAAGATACGTTTAATCTCTTTACTTTAGTACAGTAATAAATTATAATAGAGCTACGGAAACAATCATAATATAAAGCAACTTAACGTGTTGCTTTATATGATTGTTTCCGTAGGTAATTGGGGCATTTTAACGCATTCCACATAAACCTTCGTCAAAGTTATGAAATCTGGTAAGCTACCTACCTACATAGAAAATTACCTACTCTTGGAAATAAGTTTGGCAAGGCTGCCATCTTAGTCCATTGAATAAAAAGTTCTAGAGTGCGTGAGTTAGTAACGTAAGATGTTTCTTCGGAAACATGTCAAGAGTCCGTAGGTAATAAACATACTAAAACCCCGGGACACTAAGAGGAGCCCCGGAGTGGGAGGAGGGGGGAAAAGGTCCATTTTTTTCATTTTTCGCTTAAATCTCCAAAACGGTACATGTTAGAGAAAAACTTTCAAGGAAAAGTTGAAAGGCCATAAAATTATCTACAAGTTGTACCTAAATCATTTTTTCCTATATCCTACCGTTTCTGAGTTACACGCAGTAAAAAATAATTTTGGCTCAAACAATTTCCCCATACGATCAAAAAATATTTCTTTCTTCCAAAAAAACTCAAATGTGCAACTGGTGACCGGTACTGATAGATTGCTCTTAATTAGGTCTATAATTGGTAAAATAAACACATTCCTCCATGGAAGCCTTTAGGAGGAATCGATTGTTAAAATATAATATTAGGGTAGTTTGAGTTACTGAACTTGATCTTTTTATTTTTTTCTTCCATAAAACTCAAAAGTGCAACTTGTGACCGATACAGATAGATTGCTCATAATTAGACCTATCATTGATAAAAATACCAGATTCCACCACGGAGGCCTTTACGGGGAATTGAATTTTATTAGGGTAGTTACGATACTTGAACTTTTTATTTTTTTTCTTCCAAAAAACTCAAATGTGCAACTTGTGACCGGTACTGATAGATTGCTCTTAATTAGGTCTATAATTGGTAAAATAAACACATTCCTCCATGGAAGCCTTTAGGAGGAATCGATTGTCAAAATATTATATTAGGGTAGTTTGAGTTACTGAACTTGATCTTTTTATTTTTTTTCTTCCAAAAATCTCAAATGTGCAACTTGTGACCGGTATTGATAGATTGCTCTTAATTAGGTCTGTAATTGGTAAAATAAACACATTCCTCCATGGAAGCCTTTAGGAGGAATCGATTGTCAAAATATTATATTAGGGTAGTTTGAGTTACTGAACTTGATCTTTTTATTTTTTTCTTCCAAAAAACTCAAAAGTGCAACTTGTGACCGGTACAGATAGATTGCTCATAATTAGGTCTATCATTGATAAAAATACCAGATTCCACCACGGAGGCCTTTACGGGGAATTGAATTTTATTAGGGTAGTTACGATACTTGAACTTTTTATTTTTTTTCTTCCAAAAAACTCAAATGTGCAACTTGTGACCGGTACTGATAGATTGCTCTTAATTAGGTCTATGATTGGTAAAATAAACACATTCCTCCATGGAAGCCTTTAGGAGGAATCGATTGTCAAAATATTATATTATTAGGGTAGTTTGAGTTACTGAACTTGATCTTTTTATTTTTTTCTTCCAAAAAACTCAAAAGTGCAACTTGTGACTGGTACAGATAGATTGCTCATAATTAGGTCTATCATTGATAAAAATACCAGATTCCACCACGGAGGCCTTTACGGGGAATTGAATTTTATTAGGGTAGTTACGATAGTAGAACTTTTTATTTTTTTTCTTCCAAAAAACTCAAATGTGCAACTTGTGACCGGTACTGATAGATTGCTCTTAATTTGGTCTATAATTGGTAAAATAAACACATTCCTCCATAGAAGCCTTTAGGAGGTATCGATTGTCAAAATATTATAATATTAGGTTAGTTTGAGTTACTGAACTTGATCTTTTTATTTTTTTCTTCCAAAAAACTCAAAAGTGCAACTTGATACCGGTTCAGATAGATTGCTCATAATTAGGTCTATCATTGATAAAAAAAACAGATTCCACCATGGAGGCGTTTAGGAGGTATTGAATTTATTAGAGTAGTTAGGTAAAATAAAAAGCTTTCGAATTTTTCACATTTCATGGGATGTAGCTCGAAAACGGCTGCGAATAGAAAAAAATGATCTAGGTACAACTTGTAGATAATTTTATGGCCTTTCAACTTTTCCTTGAAAGTTTTTCTCTAGCATGTACCACTTTTGAGATTTAAGCGAAAAATGAAAAAAAATGGACCTTTTCCCCCCTCCCCCCACTCCGGGGCTCCTCCTAGTGTCCCGGGGTTTTAGTATGTTTATTACCTAGGGACTCTTGACATGTTTCCGAAGAAACATCTTACGTTACTAACTCACGCACTCTAGACCCCCCATGGAGGGACTCATTCAATGGACTATCTTGCGGGCCGATTTTTCAATGCTTGGATAAAACTTATTCGTCGAATAATGTATTCTACGTTTAACGTAACGTAACGTATTCTAATTGCCCGTATTTGACAGTTTACGTGACATTTTAATATTATCGTGTAATACTTTATCGGACGGATAAGTTTTATCCAAGCATTGAAAAATCGGCCCTTATGAAATAAAAATTACATGCAACTGTAAAATACATAACTCTAAAATACTTTTCTCTTTTTATAAATCTTTCTTATGAACAACTCTCACCATCACCATCATCGCTAGAATACCATATACCAATATCACCATCGGAATATTATTTCTTAATCTTAATACTATTATAAAGGCGAAAGTTTGTATGGATGTATGGATGTTTGTTACTCTTTCACGTAAAAACTACTGAACCGATTACAATGAAATTTAGCACACATATAGAGGGTAACTTGGATTAACA
Organism: Colias philodice; assembly: GCF_061535455.1. Lineage (NCBI taxonomy): Eukaryota > Metazoa > Arthropoda > Insecta > Lepidoptera > Pieridae > Colias > Colias philodice. The sequence goes on from NC_143093.1 coordinate 6,210,504, forward strand.
CATAGGATAGGTTTTATCCCGGAAATCCCACGGGAACGCGAACTACGCGGGTTTTCCTTTGAAAATGCGGGCGAAGCCGCGGGCGGAAATCTAGTTATTATATAAAAAAAAGTGCCACTTTTAATATCAATTTAGAGCATTATCACTTTAATCTTCAGACCCCGGAGATCATAATTATTAGTCCATGGTAGTAGTATAAGAGTGCTGCTTCAAGGGAAAGATCATTCGAGCCAAACTTTCAAGTAGGATTTCCTGTTTTTTCGCCACCCTTGCCTTTCCCTCACCCATTGATTCGAAAGAGCATGGTGGCATATTATTGCATTATCTATCATATAAAGGGTGATTTTTTTGCTGGTTTCTTTTTGGCAATACTGTTTTTGATAGATCACGCGTGAATCGTGTCTTGTGTCTTTATCAAACTTGTTCAGTTTGGTCTATAATTTAACCATGAATCGACTTACGAACGAACAACGCTTGCAAATTATTGAATTTTACTATCGAAATGCATGCTCGGTTAAGAGAGTGTGAAGTCGGTTAAGAAGTGCGCGATGCACTTCATCGATTGGCGATTTTATTTTTTTTTGCCCAAAATGGAAGAATTGGACATGCCTCACACATGGTTTCAAAAAGACGGTGCCACATACCACACGGCACGCGAAACAATAGCCCAATTGAGAGCCGTCTTCGGCGAACAGTTTATCTCACGTTTTGGGCCCGTCGATTGGCCGCCTAGATCGCGTGATCAAACGTCTTTGGACTATTTCTTATGCCTACAGGGATAAACCAGCAACGATTGACGCACTGGTAGCCAATATTGAAGCATTTAAGTATTCGTGATATACCGGCCGATATGTTGTAGAGAGTGTGCCGAAATGCGAATGGGCCATCTAAACCGGAGCCGTGGCCATCATTTGCATGAAATCATCTTCAAACATTAAATTATATTGATCGTTTTATCAATTCCATTATAGATTAAATCAACATTTTCAAGTTTTTTGTGTTTTTTTTGAAAATCAAATCCTATACCTCTTAAAAAATCACCCGTTACAAAACTGAGTTTAGCACTGGAAGGTTCTAATTTCTATAGTTATACATACGAGAAGACGAACCAACACGGCAAGTTTAATATAAGCTTGAAATAATTAATTTCCTACATTAGGTAGGTAGGTACTTGTAATATGTATCATAATAATTGCGCCGATAAAAAAGCCATTATCAAAACCATTATTAGTTGTTCAAGTGAACTAATCAAGTAGGTACATACCTATTGATAAAATAAAAAATAAGTGTACACTTATAAATTGTGAATGTGAATAATTTTAAACGCGTTGAACAAATAGTTTATTAAAACTTGTGAAATTGAATAAATAGGCATGATTTTATTATTTCTGGTATCGAAATATCAATTGTTCAGCTCAGTCGTTACTCGTTACTCAGCACGGAATAGGAATAATGGTGTTATTTTAAATATTTATTTGGGCTAATTCAGGCAGAGAAGACAATATAATTATTTTACCTATGACGTCGTTGGAGGACATACTTGGCTTGAAGGCTTATCGGAAGTGAATTTATGTACTCATGTAACACACTATAATCACAGTATTACAATATGTGCTATAATGGTGTATAACGTTGGCATAGCGTTTAACTAATAGTACCAAAATTATGTTACTTAATCATTAAATAAATAAACCTGTTTCAGTAATGATAATGATCTAATTTAGGACAGTCGTACCTATTCAATTACAGTACACGTACAATCTGTAACTGAATTGTGAAAAGATAATTTAATGAAATGCAATATTATAATAAACATAAATTCAATATAAATGTTAAAAAAAGTACATTGTTTAATTTATTCATCTTAGCATTAGTGAGTGTAATTTTATTTGGTACATATGCAAGCTACTTTTATAATGTAAATGCATATAATGTGTTAAGTAAAAACATAGATTCATCAGGACTTTACAGTGAAAGTGAAAAACATGGTGATATCGTCAGTCAATATTTGGATCAAAGAAAGGTACGCGTAGAATTTTATTTACTTTAATATTGGAAAAGGAAAACTGTCCGTTAAAAGTAACTAACCCGTCATATAATATTATATTATAATTCATATTTTTAATTATTATCATTAATGCCTAATGTCGATATACTTAACTAGTACTAGTATAGTTTTTTAATTTATTTACTTTTTATTTATTAAAAAGTCTCTACAAATCATTCATCACAGTAGTTTCATCATTTCAGCAACCGTTGAAAACTTACAAACTCCACTTATTTAAATTATTCAAGTCGATAATTCCACTCAAAATAATACATTTACGCATTTTAAATTAAAACTATGACGTGTGGTAGCGCAGCGGCGCGGGGGCGCAAAAGGCGAGCAATTCGATTGGCGAACAACACGTTCTATTTTTCTCATACATAATATTACGTAGGGCTTTTTGCATTGCTATAGCTTTACTAAAAGTAAATGTAAATCCTAGAATTGTTAAATCGAAACGAAGTAACATACACATTACACATACTTAAACCCGCAGTTTTATTATAAGCATTAATTTTAGGCGCTCTATAATATTACATTATTATTAAGTGTCTCTCCATAATATATTTTTTATGATTAGATTTACTGTTTACACCTGTGTTTAATTAACGTATTTAAGTATGTTTAAACACACCTGTTTAAATTGTTACAGTCATGGAAAACCTCTAATTTAGGATCATTGTTATTTAAATTCCAAAAAACAAGTGACATCGGAAACACTACGAGGAATGCAGAGAACAAAAGATTCATTGTGTTAATTTGGAAGCATTGGAACTGGTTAAAGAGCCGTCACATTAACAATTTTCACAATGAACGGTTCGTAAATTTGTTTTAATATTAGGTATATTTTAAGTACACACTGTTCCCAAAACCGCGGCTTCGGTTTACATTGTTTGAAATTTGTTCTGAAGCAAATTATAATTTTACACAATAAAACTACAAATCAAAAATTGATTTGTGAAAGACTAAAACTAAAGAGAGAAAAAAGTTAACTCAAAAAAGCTTCAACTGCAACGGTTAGGTATTGAGAATAGCTGGAAAACACAAAGAAAATCGTTGACAGCTGTTGTGATTTTTTTTGATAAAGTATTTTAAATGCGATTAAAAAACGAGATTGTGTATAATACAGATAATAATATTATGTACCTAGACAAAGTTTATCTTATCTGTGTCGGTATCGTATGTACTACGCAAATCTTCAATGCAAATCTGAAAGAATACATGCAAAAGCTTTGTTGTATCGCTAATAGGTTTATCAATAATTATGCTCGTTATTGAAATAATGTCATATCAATTATGCGTATGATAAATGATAATATATTTTAGGTAAAGAATGATCTGTTGATTTAAAAATTATGCTACAAATAATTTCTAATTTTGCTATAGAATGTTTCTTAAATAAAAAGCACTAATCATGAGTTTATTTTTAAAAAATAATTAAATAATTTTGGACTTGCATGGAATGTCGATTGGTTAACGGTTAATGCTTTTTCTCTTAATTATAGTCTTTGACAGTTTTTTAATAAATATTTTTATTGTTTTACAGGACGCCTGATTTTTTCGATGAATGTAGAGTTAGTAACTGCATATTCACAGGTGATGAGAAGTACTTAGATACTGCAGATGCAGTAGTCATTCATATACAAAGGGGCATATTTCCTAAAACGACACGTCGAAATAGCAAACAAAGATGGATCTTCCTGAACGATGAATCTCCAATAAACGCATTCTCCATGACAAGAGCTAAACCCAAACTTAATGAGTTGGCGAATGTTTTTAATTGGTCTATGACTTACAGGTACCTGAACATTATACTTAGAAATACTTATCGATATTATAATTTTTGAATCTACAACAATTAAAATTTAATTTTGTAGAACCATTGTAATGATAGGACTGTCATAAATTAATCCAATAAATTATCTCTACCTACTCAATTTCCAATTTATTAATAACTAGCGGTCCGCCCCGGCTTCGCCCGTGGTACATATTTCGCAATAAAAAGTAGCCTACGTCCTTTCTCGGGTATCAAAATATCTCCATACCAAATTTCATGCAAATTGGTTCAGTAGTTTAGGCATGATTGAGTAACAGACAGACAGACAGAGTTACTTTCGCATTTATAATATTATAGTATGGATACAAAGTTGGCATTACTTGATGTCATAATACGAAACATATGAAATACCTTTTTGGCTCATAAACTATAATATCAAATTGTTATGTTCATTGGTTGTGTATTTGGCACATGTTTGCGATCACCGATATGTGAAAATTGAGTTGGCAAGTAAAATAGGAGTACGCAGTTAAGGTCTTCATATACTATACATAAAAATATCTGCCCAATTTTATCGATGGACTGCTCCTGCTTCCGATACTTGTATCGAATCAAATTGATATAATTGATAATGATAGACATGTTGTTTTATTAACAGAAAATACCTTAGGTATTTTCATATAAAGTAGGTACAAAGCGTGAAAAGGACAAGTATTTTAAGTTTAAAAAAAGTATAAATCGATTGCGTCACTTTTTCCAGGGTAAAATTAAAATCATTCATAAGTATGTAGGTAATGGCATCGTATCTACGTCTCAAATTATAGTCAAACATAACTCATTTATCTGTGCTAACCTCAAATAACATTTACAATTATAATTTTCAGGAGTGATGCTGATGTACCTGTACCATATGGACGAACTGTGCCTTTAGAAAAGCCCTTATTACCTGATTCCACGAACTTGGAGCAATTAGTCCCATTTTGGAGTACCAAGCGGCGAGATAAGCTAGCCTCTGTGCTGATGTCAAATTGTGCTGTGTCGAAAAGAATGCAATACTTGACTGAGTTAGAAAAATATCTTCCCTTAGACGTATATGGAAAATGCTCGAAGGACCATAAAAATAGGTTTGTAACTAAAATTTTTATAAACGAATTTCCAATTAGCCAAATTCAATTTTCATGATCGGTAGCTGGTGCGATCAGATGTTTAAAACTGGTATTGAACGTAAACATAATTAACTTTATTGTATTATCCTTTAAAGGAAATTGAGGTTAATATTTAACTTAGGAAAATCGCAAAGGCTAACATAATTTTAAACCGATCTAATTTTCTGTTTTCAGTTGCCCTGGTCATTTTAGATCGGATTGTAATGTGACGTCACAATATTTATTCTACTTAGTTCTTGAAAATTCACAATGCCGGGAATATTTAACAGAAAAAGCGTTTAACAATGCTTACGAGAAGGGCGCCATTCCTGTAATAATGGGCCCGAAGCCAGATGAATGCGACAAAATCCTACCTCCCAATTCATTCTTACATATTAATAATTTTGATAATCCACGAGATTTAGCGAAGTATATTATTCATCTAAGCGCAAATGATGAGGCTCTACTTAATTTCCATAGATGGAGAAATAATTTCAAAATTGTGAACGAACACGGATATTTCGGTACGAAGTCATTTCATTATTGCAGAGTATGTGAAGCGTTAAATTATAATGACAAAAGCGAAAAAAATTACGACGAAAACGATTTGCGAACTTTTTTGGATCCTCAAAAGTTATGTTTTTAGCCGAATGATATCCGTGGTCGTATACATACTTAGACTGTGGTTTATGTACGTTGCGTTTTAGCAATAAAATGTAATATAAAATGATGTATGTTTTTTACATTACTGTAATGGACTGTAATGTATTTACTAAACTACAAAATAAAATATATCAGAAACTGTAAAGATACAGAGCGGAGTTTAGGAATCAGATTTTTATCATAGTACCTAGGTTTTCTAGACTAGAGGAAAATAAAATTAAGTTTTCCCTTAATACCATTGGAATGGTGCAAAACTGTAGGCCTGTAGCGGGATATTGATTTACGTATACCGGTAGAGAAGGTATGAGATGATACTGTGCATTATGATGTACCTAACCATATGACTGAACATAGAATACATAGATTTCCTAAGTATAAAAGAGCGTGTGTGCTGAGCACACGTGTGAGAAGTGAAACTTCTTTGGAAAAATTTAAAGATACCAAAATCATCGCATTATTCCACGACGTGACGGTATTGCCATGACGCGAACTTGAAATATTGTTCTCAACGCGCCTGAAGTAGTTTCACTTCAAAATGAAACCCGGAAACAGGATAAATGTGGATTTTTGAGATCCTTCAACGTCTAAATGGAACCAACAACTGTTAGTGATAAGATTTTATAGTAGGAGAGACGTGTTTATCGCATAAATAAATTTTATTTGTATTGCCGTTTACGACTGGCGTAATTTGCGGCCCAACTGTTTGTTTTACGGTTCAGCAATAAAAAGTTTCCGTAGCCCAATACTCATCCCCTTCGAAATTGTAATGGCTTAAGATTATTATTATATTATAAGTCGTAAGTTAACTTGATACGCTTGAGCCTGAATTTATACCCCCATCCGTTGAACGTCTGATAACTGTTCTAATTTAAATGAGGTGTAGCTTAGATTCTGATTTGTTCTCGTAGTGTGTTTTTAACATTCGTGGACGTAAACAGTAGTTACTTTAGATAAATGTATAAATAAATAAAAAAAGTTTGAGTATACATAAAATGAACAAAATGTGAAAGAAACACATATTTTTAATGTGAAAGAAAGTATAAATAACTGTTACGTACATACGAACTATTATAAAGCTTTGTTTTCAGTCCCGGACGAATCAATATCAGAGCATAATTAGTTTTCACGAGTTATGGTTATAATAATTAAAAACGATTACCCCGCAACGTTTTCTAGTCAATCAATTTAGTCAATAAATGCATATTCCTTAAATTTTAATTATTGATAGTCGTGCGACCTTTTTTCAGTTCTATTTTTTCTACATTAAACTTTCAGCATGTAAAAGTATGCGTACAGCTGCTTGAACCTCCTCAGAGAATAAAGGCTGTTTTATGTGTAGGTAGTTAGAAAGTATAAAAAGGGAAACTAGGGTGAAAATCAGGTTGAACATAATGAGCGTGTACATTCAACATAACCCGCAAACAAACCACAGCTAGTCCCCATAACTTTTGCCAAAGTGAGGGTAGTTAACCACAAATACGCGCTAATAAGCGATGGGACAATACGTGACAGTTGTACCTGAAATCAAAGTTGTGAATTTATTAATCCTCAGTGTGTAAAATATACAAATAAATACAGTTTAAATACGTTTTAATAAGATGCAAGTATTATACTCTCACTGATCCTTCACAAGTGTACCTACAAAGTTTGAATTAAATCTGTCCGTTTAAAGTGGGTCAAAATCGGGTCTAAATGAGTCGATTAAATACAAACATACAGGTGAAACTAATATAAGCGTGTTAAAAAGTGTAGTCGCTGAGTGTTAAAAAGTGTATAAAACTACTGTTTCGAGAAGTTAGTTGTCCTAAAAGCGGTCAAGTAATAAATTAGTGTCAGAGCGCCAACAGATGGCGTCACGGGACAATTTACCGGACTCACTGCTGTTTTCTCTAGCCGATGAGCTCACCGATAATATATTGCCGACCCTATCGGATACATTTCCGATTTTTAATCCAGTGATTTATGGGCACGCACCGAAACGATTTTTGAATACAATGAATCTTTTCTGTCGACTTAACAATATTTCTTTTTATCTTGATGAAGGTAAGACATCTCGTTACATATTTTATTCCGGAATTCCGAATACATGTACGCTTATTATTATGGCATAGTTTGTGTTAACATTGTTTCTTGGAGTTGATATAATTCGTACAGAAGGATGATATTTGAAGGATCAATATCACTGTTTGCGGCTCGTGTTATCAATTTCACAAATTAGCGTCAAGTAGTTCTTTGAAGATAAGATTATATTTCGCTATCAAAATTCAATTATATAGATAATGTAAAAAAATCATAAAGCAATGTCATAGATAAGATATATATACAATTTATTATCATTACCCTATTTGTCATGAGCATTTGCATTGCACGGTACCTACTATGGTACCTACCTACTTCTAAGGTTATCTTATTGGTATAGGTATCTACACAAAAAACTTGTCCATGAATTCAGTGCGTATGTCACAATCGCTTTATCTTCACTATGTTAGGTGTAGGTAGGTGCTTAATGAAAATAGAAAATTTAGTTCAGGGTGGAATATTATGCTTATCTAAAACTGTATGTAAGTACTTCACATTTTATATCTAGTTCATAGTAATAAGCAATGTAGTACCTAATGGTCAAATATTATGTCATTCTTTAATTTGTTATTAACTTTATACTGACTCATTGTTCAAAAATTTAATAAGGCAGTACGAGTAGGTATGTAAGTATAAATTGCATAATAATACAAAATACAATATACCTAATCCTTAAAATTCATCCATCACAATGTTTTCATGCAAAAATCAATTTTGTTTTTTTAGGTTAGGTAGAAATAACAATGAAGTCTTGCACGAAAGGTATACATAACACAACACCCTGTTTGGAAGGCAGTAATCAGCTTAGTGGGCACTGGCGATGGCAAGGTGTTAGTTCTACAAAACAAGTTCGGGAACTTCCCCCTTAAGAAGGCATTACAAAGGGTCTTTGTTTGGAAATAAAACAAAGATATTTTTTACGAGTTGCGAAAGGGCTCTAACAATCTCTATAAGTAAGGTAAACTGGAGAGGTTCGTATTACTGGGTCGAAGGAATTGTAATTAAGTTTTGACGAAGGAAAGAAGGAACCTACGATGAAGGAAAATGTACTGGAGTTAATGAAAGTAGTACGTGCTACGCGCGTTTAATATTAAACGGTTTTTGATGTCTCATGCTTAAAATTTTAATCGGAGATAAGTAACGTAAATATGTACCTACACATCTTTTGGGTTAAATCAACTCATCATTTATTAGATTTTAATTCAACCAGACTTACAAGCGGTTTTATTATAATTATGTTTGTTGGTCGAAGATCGAAGTACCTACTAACATTTACATACAAATTGTATGAGGTATATTATATTTCAAATATTATATGCAGTGAAAATCGAATCGCAAGCCAGTATGTTGAGCGGCTCTTATGATACTAACTAATTGGATGAAGGGGTTCCAGTAATAGACTGTTGAAGTAATCCAACAGTGCCATTATGTTTTAGTACCATGCAAGATATAATTTAATTAATTTTAATGCTCATTATAATGTTAAGTATAGGTATAATGCTAAGTGTTGACAACACTTCAAAATTACCTGCCGATGTTTTCACCTGGTTGTATGAAGTAAACGAACAAGTACCTATCTTTGTAGAATGTTTATTTTGTATTCGTACGACTTTAAGATGCTATTTAGGGATAACAAAGTATAGATAGGTAATTATTAATTCATTCAAATCTTCAGTAGTTAATTGTGTATTCGTCCACTGTCGAATATAAAGTTATACTTACCTAATTATACCTACCTAGTGTTTTTTCCAAGACACTATCTATTAATTGTTCTCAGAGTACCAGCACTACGGATATAAATTCAGAAATCAAATATATATAATATGCCAACGACGAAATTAGAATATCTGACAAGAGCAATTTAACTAAGAGGCTTCATGCTAATTTCGTTCTATAATCTGCTAGTGCTAAATCCTGTACGCTTTATGCGGAGATAAGGATGTTTCCGTATACCTAGAATGCAAATTAATGCATCAGAATTCAGCACATACGCTCGCCTTGAAGCCGACTAAAAACATTATTTTTACAATCCAAGTCAACTTTTTCCACCGCAATTTAGTGAGACAACACGAAATTAAGTAAATAAGCACAAAATGTCGTATAAAAAGTGGTAACCTAATTTTGAAATCAAACATTTTTGCAATTTAATTCTCTTTCCGAATGAAATTATGTTTAGTTTCACTTGAATTCAGTGTTTTCCCGATTTTAGTGCTTTCTTTTGTTCCGCATTAACTAAGATTTATTGTGTAGTATTTATTTCATTTTCTGAGTAGCAATTAACCTGAAACCGGGTTTTAAATATTAGATAGAAATTATTCTAATGTTTGAGTATACCGTAACGTTATTAATGTTGTCTTTTGTGTTTGATGGATAAGCAAGTTGAAATTGGAGACTTCAGTTTGTGAGAATAATGGGTTTTTCCCCTGTGTACCTACCTATATAATATTATAAGTGCTCTCTTGTTTTCGAGTTGGTAGGATGTTTCATAAGCGAATAATAAATAAAAACGCATTAGATACTTATCCAATATATACTTTAGACAGTTTTATCTGTGCAAAGTTAACTTATCCTATTTTGAAGATTGGATTTGAGTTGATCTCTTCAAATTACGATCCTTACAACACTACATTCTAATACCTAGTACATTATCAAAATAAATATTATATTGCCTTATAATATTTATTCCTCAGCTATTTGATTATTTATCAACAATTTACAACGATACAGCACCTTCCAAGAATATCTAACTAATAAAATGTTTTCCGCTGTAAAAATTTACCTCCACTTAGCCGTCTCGACCTCGGTTCATTACGGCCGGTGCACTGTTGACTTAGTAACTGACTCACTCCAACCTTGTTACTGCGAAGTTGCTTGTTCCATCTTGAGAAATGCGAGCGTTAGAATAATGTAAAATACGTATAGAAACTTTTATTCGTTGGGATAACTAGCATGAATGTAATTAGAGCCTTATTTTAGTAACGTAACTAACATTTTTTATTTTATTCTTCACTGCACTATTTCAATCGTTAAGGCGACATTATTCCAAAATCAAATGAATTTGATTAATTACCAGATAAATTTTCCAATATTATTCTATGGTTTTGCGAACATCAAATAATAGATATTGAATTAGAACTGGATTTGCTCGGTTCTTGAATTGTTAGTGTTACAACTTGGACGCCAATGATCGTTTTGATTCCTGGAAGCGACGAACAGAAATTAATCTCACTTCTGAGTGCACAGAAATCTAGCACCAAACTTGATTTGTAAAACAACTGAATAACAATTATGATATTAATGGTAATTAGAGGACCTCAACTGCTAAGTAATTTTTTCATTAATAACTTAGGCCCCGAAATCACAGACAATAGAATATCTATTGTGTCGTGGACCGATCGGGCCGTTCGGGGCTCAATGGGTTAAATCATTTATGTGACATCTTTTTTTACAAAGAAATCAAAATATATTACACCATTTAAAGTATCACACTGATGTATAATGGAATATTAAAGGTCCCCAAGAATAATAAGCTAAGTTAATTAGAAGAGTAAAAGCATTTGTGGCGCCACAGGCGGCTAATGGGTTGCTATTATACGAATACATCTTCATTAGGATAGCTTGTTACGTTACATGTAGCTTTTAGTTTTTAATATTCTATTTACATTTTATGTACTAATGTTATGTTTAAAAATGTGCCTAAATTTTTCCCATTTCACTTCTATTTCGATTTGAATTTCCAACTATGGCATTTAGCATGTGTCCCCATCTGCAATTAAGCTTTTAGTCTTGGTCTTCCAATCAGCAAGGGTTTAAGTCAGCACAAATGTTCGAAATTGGCTGTAAAAGCGTCGTTAACAATTTTCCATCCGTAGTACTAGAACACTTTAGGTACGTGCTATTAAGTAAGAGTCCGAATTAATTAACATGAGCACTTTAGTAAAGGGATTTATCAAATGTACAATTCCCGTAGGCAAACAATTTTGCTAATGAGTTTTGTAAGAGTTGGAGATAGCGGGAAATTTAAATGGCTTACTAAATTTTACTGAACGCGCCATTGTTTATCGTTTCCCATAGGAACCAATTATTATTATGTGGATTAATTTGATTTCAGTCACAAATATTTTGGACATAAGTAATTAAAGCCTAAATTTAAAATAATCTTTCTCATTTATTTGCTGATGTTATCTATACATATTTAGAGACTTAGGCAACTCTTATTAATTTATTATAATATATTTTTACTTCCTTTTAATGATACTTAGTAACGAGTAGCGTCAACGAAAACAAAAATAATATTGTGTTTATATACCATAACATTTTATTTTTATTGTTTAAAAACATCCCGGAGGAAGCAATTTCACGCCAATATTAATTTGCCTTTGAATCGACCCTTATCTACAGTATCAACGAAAACAATAAGATCAATTTTCTTAAGAGGTTTGTTTAAAATTAATGGATCAAAAACAAAAGGATAATCCTCCAGACTAGTGACTTATAAAATGCTAGAACACCTCTCCAAAGAAAAATAATGAATATTTTAATTTTCGCTGAATAAATTACGTTATATTATCTAGGGATAAGATAATGCGTGACCTTTTATAATTGTGAGCGGGAGATTAAGGCCCTGACAATGGACACAGCAGTAATTTAGTAGAACTCTATAAAGAGTTCGGTCCATTTTTATTGCTATTTTAGAAAATAAAATGTGTTTTAGTACGTACTTTTAATTTGCCATGCCACTTTATAGATATAAAATTGTGATGGCACATGGTTAGATACGAAAAAACATGAGTATTTGAGTGATGTAAATTGAAGTATTATGTTTTTTTTTGTTAGTTTTTATATATGTTTAAATATCAATCATTTATATCGATTACCGTATTATTATAAAAACGCATAAAATGACCACTTATGCTGATATTTGGATCATTTACTTCCAAATTCAATGAATTCAACATTAAAATCGAATACCGCATTATCAAAATAAAAAAAAAAACGATAAATAATTTTATCAAGACAACAAAACTTGAAAGCTCGTATTATTAATTCATACCGTAGGTACCTAAGGTAAGTACCTACTTGCATTTAGTGTGAAGAATGAAGCAGTCATAGTAGTTGAAACAAGAACAATTAATCCACATAACAATATACTTTTCATATAAGGGACAAAACAGCAACTCATTCTTGTGGTTATTATGCACGTCATTTACAATCAATAATTGATGGTACTGCTCCGCTGTGACATTAAAAATATGCTTGTAACTTTACCAAATTGAATAATCTGTACCATCATTCGATTTTTAACCGAATCAACATAATGAGCTAGCTGCTAGTCTATTAAATAATTTGGTAACTATGGTTATTGCAAAGCCTCAATAATTGTACGATGAAATAAAACTAATACTAATAACTAAAGCATATTAGATTTTTCTATGAATATAACAAAACTGCGCCTGTTTATTAAAGACGGTACGGTGCTAATATTCTAGTGGCTTATATTGTTGGTTTAATTACAAGGAAAAATTCCGAGGCTGATATTACGCCTGCATATTGTAGAGGCTCGTAAAAGTTTACAACACAAGCTTTATTACTGGCTGTTCTTTCTGTGACTGCACGATATTGTGGGTAAACGAGGAGTGCATATTATGATGCGGTAAAGAGAAAAGGTAAACAAAAAGATTTGCTCCGTATTAAATTATAAATGAGTAGGTAATTTGTTACGTAGTTAAAGTTTGTTTTGTTATAGATTAATCTAGTTATGTCCTTGTAATGAAGTTAATTCAAGATTAATAAGTGAGAAAGTGATGAATTAAATTAGATTCCCTTGAAAATAAGCATACCGCATACATGGCATGAACGAAAACAGAACTTATCATTCAAAATTATCATCATTAATAATTTTAATTCATAAACTAGCGACCATTTTACTTTGTAATAGTCACCAAACATTCGGAAAATACATTATAAACTAACTAGGGTAATTAAACTAAGTAACTGACAGGGATTTAGTTTACCCAAGAGCTTGACTCCGAAAACTATTCAGTTGAAAATATGAAATAACTGAAGCAAACAGCGTATTTTCACTAATGGGGATATATCATTGGAGAGCTCCATTTCAGAATGAGAGTTAGTCGTTTTGTGGGAATATGTAATCAGAAATCTTGTCAATGTCGGTAATATTCAAGACTGTAATACTAATGAAGTGGTTTTGTTAATTATACCGCCTTTAATTAAAGTCGTGTTAAGGTAGCTTTCCGTAATATGTTTACGTTTTCTTGTTATCTCGTTATAATAAATGTAATAACGAACAAGTCATGGAGTTTTACTAGACCTCTTATATCACTTTTGGATTTTAAATATACGTTTATTTAACTTTTAAGTCCATACGTACCTACCTACTATGAAATTAAATATTAACACGTTCCCAGCGGCACAGATATATCTGTACTTTCCATTACTGCGTTACGGGTCGTTTTAAACCTATGTCATGCCACAATGTCCTATACCAGACATTGTGGCGGCACGAGGCATATTAAACCCCACCGCCCGTATGAGATCAAAATCCTTTTTTTGGCGCCAAATAAGACAAAGTGTGCGGCTTTTGTCGTGATTATTATTAACAATGAGTCCATTAACCTAAATCTACCGTCGCCCGTGGTTAGATTAGTTAGTTTAGATTCTATGGGTAAAATAAAATGTGAAGTCTGATGTAGCCCATACCGCACTGAACGATAGCAGTTTTTCATATAATTTAGTGATGGGAAAATAAATATCGACTTTATTTAATTGTATTTATTTATCAAACTTATGGACGTTTTTCATTAAAATAGGCCAAGCAATAATATTTTTTCAGATTTCAGATTTTAGTTTCACCACCCGGTTTTTCTTCATCGTCCTCCTTGATTAACTTTTTTCGGCAACGTTTCGACATAATCGGCAGCAGTCATACTTCGTCGCGTGCTCAGTCTCGAATGCGTTACACAACACTAACCGCGTGAAGCTAGCTTAGGGTGCGGTACGAGGTGCGCGGGATACGAGGTGTTCGCAACCTTGTTCCGCACTGTGTTAGAATTTGTATTGTTCAGTGCGGCACGAGGAGTGCGGCAGTCTAAGAAACCCGGTATTAAGGTCGGTATACCATTGAACTAGGAATCAATAGCACATCTCAGATATATAGTTATCACTTTCCTATACTGAACCAGATGGAAGTTATGCCTCCCGCACGACAGAGAAGTTTAAGTTTTTTCCTACCGCTATAACGTCGAGACACGGACAGGGTGTTTCAAGCCCTGTTTCGCACCTAACGTGTTAAAAAGTCAACTTGTAAATTACTATTTGTTCACATCTTCATTATTATCATCATCGTCTGCCATCAGCTTTCATCCTCTGAGTCTTATCTCCTTTCATATCTTAATGACCTTCCTTGTATGAAATTGGTTATTTTTAACCTACATTGTTATCGAATTTTTTTAAGGGTTGTTTATCAAAAGCTACGTGTAGGTAGCTTGTACTTGTATCAATTGTATGGAAATGATTTCATTGTGTTTGATAGCGTAAATTGTTTGATATTTAAATGGCATCAGTCCTGAATATTTTTACCTTGATTTTTATAAAAGAAAATATTATAATTGTATATACCTAGCAACCATTAATTTGTGCGCCCACGAAAAAAGAAGAAATGGTTTTCCTCTTTATTATGTTTTTATCTACATGTATTATATTTTTCACGTTCGCATTGAATTGGATATATTTTAATGAGAACGGTTATTTTTGGACTGTTATTTATAGGCAAATAATTTATAAAAGTCTTTAAAAAAGTGGACTTTCGTTGCAAATGGCATTGCAGTGTTAGAAACTTGGACAATTATATAAGTTTGGCATGACCCTGCGGCCACAGAGAGTAACATGCAATTGTGAAACTTTTGAATTGAACTGTGGATTTCGAACTTAGATCAAATTATGTAATAAGCGCTTTAAGTAAAACGATGAAACTAAAAGTAGGTCGCTGAATAAAAAGGAACTATAATCCTACAGAATTATAGTTCACTTTTGAGGACAGAGCGCAATTTAGGCTAAAGCAGTATCTACCTATTAGCATGCTATGTGATATGAGTAGAATTTCATTATTCAGTTAATAATCAAATATTTTTGTATGTTTGGTTTTGGTATTTATATATTTACATAGGAATTCGTTCTTCGAAATTCATGCGAAAATCGATTGTTATTAACAGCTTTATTTTGATCAGGTAAATGTTGGTTATTTGAAAAAAAACTAACTCAAGCTACCACGAAATAGAGAGATAATTTATTACATTATATATTATTATAGCATATAAACAAAACTTAAAACAGTATGGCGACAGAATCGTTGATTAATAATAGGTTTATTTTTAGTAATTATATATTATAAAAGTCTACATTATACTCTTCGTTAATAAAGAGAATAGTTCTTAAAATTTCCAATATTAAATCTTTTTCCAAAGAGCTAAAATAAGTCTTTTAATAAAATTTGTCGAAATGTGATTTAAAAAAGATTGTCAGTAATTTAAATAAAAGCTTAATTAATTGAATTTAATTTGTCTCGATCTTTTTAACAAGTTAAAATATATGGTTTAAATTATTGCAGTATAAAATGTTATGTTTTCCATAGTTTAAAAGATATTTTAATTAAAGACGCTAGTGGTAAGTCAAAGTTAAAACGTATACCGTATCGGACAATATCTCTGGTAGAATGATTGGCATTTCAATTTAGGTTGAATTGCAGATATAAGCGACCGGGGAATGCGTCTATTAACTGAAGGAGACAAAATGTGTCGTCTATCTTAACTAACCGTTAAATGAATTGTTTTATTTACCACTCTAGAATAGAACTAAATAAGACGCGCAGAAGAAAAATGTACCAAACAACGAGTTTTAAATTGATGGGGTTGTGGCTTGTGCTAGTTAAATGTGGTTGTTAGGTGTATCGAAGAATGTTTTAACAAAACAAATGAGTTATATCTTATGCTTTTGTCATTTTTATTATTTGACTAAAATCTTGAACAGAATACTTCCACATTTTCAAGTGATTTGTTACTGGTTACTACGATGTTAAAGTAAAAACAATAATCTAGCAGTTTTCAAATTTGATTTAACTAATAATTATTGAAAGTTTTCTTAATCTGTTTACTTTAAATCAAATTTTCTATTGTATCTAGTGTAAAATTACATGAAAGGAAATTTCTACTTCGTGTAAACAAAGCGTCCTTGTGAAAACAGAGCTAACAAATTAACAATAATACATATACTGTGAAAGGTGTATGTATTACAATGATCATAACACATTTTGTTAGACAGTACTACGGACCAGACTTATTACGACCATTTATTTTCGAGAAAAACGGGGCAACATAAATTACAGCTGTGTCTTCCAAAGCAAAAACATAATTAATGTAACATTGTTTGTAATCAGAGAGTTAAGTGGCACCAGATGCGTGTAACACGCCCTCTGAACATGGTCTGAATGAAACTATGAACTTGTAGTTTTAGCTTGATTAGTAATTACGTACTTCTGGACCTTAATATTCTGTATCGTGCGGTTTATGCTAACAGCTGCAAGATGACTTTGTTTAAGGTACCTACTGTTATTATACAATTAAATGGAATGATTTATTTTTTATTTACCGTGATGTTATTAGATATTAGTAATAAATATTATGTTTTGATAAATATTTAGTATTGGTTTTATGGATTTCGACTCTTGAAAGTTTGTACACTGATTAAGACTTTTCATAAAGTATTGAAGGATATTTAGCGTACTATTTGTAACTAAAGTGTGTGTAAAATAAGGCGATAGTAAATTGAAAGTGTTATTAAAAGAAAAATACTTTTGATTTTGACAAATGAGCCGATTATTTTTCACAGCTTTACATTGTTTCCTTAAAATGGAAAGAAACACTATCTCTAAAAATGTGTCTTTATGAAGGAGCATCCCAAATAATACCATTGAATGGGCAACTAACATCCAACAGGCTTTTATTTCAATCCATGGATTCGATCTCCGGAATTACAGCAGTGGAGGGATAAGTGCCGTCATATGTCACAGGGACATGTTCCCCGGGCAAAAAACCGAAGAGGACCGTTGTTTATGACATACCGCAATGTGACTTCACTAATTTATGATTCAATAGATTAACCTACACCCTTTGTGTTCTTGCCTTTCTCATTTTGAGCCGACATTTTATAAAAATAACGAATGTTTTATGACATTGAATGTAACGTTTGGATTTCGATTATTTGTATTTGCATAGTATCGCAAACGGATGAAAGCGATATTTTATTTGTGCGCTACCAAGAAAAGCAATCTGTAGGCGGTGAGGGTATTAAGAAAATAGAAGTGCAAAAACAATGCTCTTTTTCGCAATATTTTTGTATCAATGGGAACTCGAACGGTTTTCAAGTGAAAACCGTTTTAATGACTGTATAATGAGACTTCCTATTCTGGCTGACCTACTACACACTCAATGCGGTCTGATGAAGCATTATGAATGCGAAATATAGCGCTTTTCATACAAGTCACTTTTATATTAAGTGCAAATTGGTTTTTATACGGTACAGTTGAATAATGCACAATTGAAAAATTATAGACTACAAGCCCGCATAGGACAAAAATATGGGTCAAATGAACCACCAGGGGACATATCTAGAACGATAGCAGAGCAAAAAATAATAAGATTCATCACTATGCCGTCACTTGTAAGCTGTCCAACTGAGTGCAGATGAGAATTGAAAAGTACAGGTAGACTCGGTAAATTTTGGTCATATATTTTTGTACGGCATTCTTAACCATCGATAGATCCATTAAAAATAATAAGAAACCGCTCAGTGCCGTACAAAAATGGTGGTCCACCAAGTCGGAATTTTTATTTAATTTCCGAGAGTTACCGGGGGTAAATTTGGTCATTTGACCATGTACGGCATCTGTGTCATACTATTGCTATACTGCTTTTAATCCATTATTCCGCAACGCCGTACAAAAATCATGGGGACAAGGGGAAAAAATCGAGAGATGCAATCCCCTCTCTTTCCCCACTCCAGGGGGTCATTTGACTAAGTACGGCTTCGGTTCCAAAACATTATCTAGCACTCAAAAGTACTATTAAAAGCAATGCCGTCAAAAAATAATTGTTCTTTTAAATGTATACCAATAATCATCTTAATTTCATCGAATTCTTGATATAAAGAGCTGTAAGGTCATTTGACCCTGTACGGGAACTTTTTTTTTAACATGATATTGTAAAATTCAATTGTTGTATAGTATTGCCGTTCAAAAGAAACCGTTCTAAAAAAAGTTATAGAGAAATGCAAAACCAGAAATTTTGTTAAAGTTTAAACATCGTAGATTAATGAAATATAATAGTTTTCTACACTTTATCCGTTGTTTTAAATAGTATTAACATAGATAAATTAGGAATAAACGATGCCGTACATTTTTGTGCAGACCACATCTTTTAGGCTGATGAAAGCGACGAAAGCTACAATTTTAAGAGTGCTTTATGGCCATTTGATACAGTACGGCATTAACATATTTTTACCCAACTACGGCAAAGCAAAAGGAGGGTTATGGTTGTTTACAGGTCATGTATGTATGTTCATCTATTCCCTCGTAACTTCTAAACTACTTATCAGAATTCGACAAATGACATATCATTAGAGGCGTCTGAATTGTTCACTGGATAACCAACGACCAGCTAGCTAAAGGCTATATGGGGTTTCACAAAATCTAATGTGTGCGCCCTCTAGCGGACAAAACATACAGAGTAAAAAAATAAAGTTAAGATAAATATGCAGTGTTTGGTATCATTTGAAAGCGCTTTACTTGTACATTTTGAATATGTATATATTACTAGCATTTGCTTGTGACTTTACCTGTATTCATGGACTGATTGCATATAATTCACATCTTTTCGTTCATAGCTTTTTTATTAGTTCATCAATTTAACGGAGTCCATTCCACCTGACTCCGACTTTCCAAGGTGATAATTAACCACCTCGAGCTTCTTAATATTAATGTATATTTATATTTTATTATAAAAATATAAAGCAAACATTTCGTTATATGGATTTTTTTCTTTTTCAGATTTTTCCCCTTTGAACCAACGAAAATGTACGGCACATGAAAAAATATTATCTATGCATAAAATACTTTAAAAATAAATTTATTTCGTGTTGTGTCAAATGACCCCCTGGAGTGGGGAAAGAGAGGGGATTACAACTCTCGATTTTTTCCCCTTGTCCCCATGATTTTTGTACGGCGTTGCGGAATAATGGATTAAAAGCAGTATAGCAATAGTATGACACAGATGCCGTACATGGTCAAATGACCAAATTTACCCCCGGTAACTCTCGGAAATTAAATAAAAATTCCGACTTGGTGGACCACCATTTTTGTACGGCACTGAGCGGTTTCTTATTATTTTTAATGGATCTATCGATGGTTAAGAATGCCGTACAAAAATATATGACCAAAATTTACCGAGTCTACCTGTACTTTTCAATTCTCATCTGCACTCAGTTGGACAGCTTACAAGTGACGGCATAGTGATGAATCTTATTATTTTTTGCTCTGCTATCGTTCTAGATATGTCCCCTGGTGGTTCATTTGACCCATATTTTTGTCCTATGCGGGCTTGTAGTCTATTAATTTGAAATGACTTTGTCTCGAATTAAGTTATTTTCGTTTTTATCAAATTAATTGTCAGTATATTAATTAAGGTATACCATGCAAATTTTAATATAACAGATTATGACTGGCATTAAAATGGTTAATAAAATACTTTAATTTAATGTTGTTTCGTTTGTATATCCGTCATTCCGGTTCAAAAGTAATCAAATTTTCATACACTTCCTGGTACCCGGTTGAGTTGAACATTACTATACTTTAGTAATAAAGCATGCTTATAATATATTTGTGTAAACCTATATTTATATAAGTAATAAAACGTAACATGTATTCATACGTACAAAATAACATAATATATTTAATTTGTATTTAATATATAAATAATTCCACTACGATTGATTTCAATCCAGTTAACTTTCGACATTCTAAGATTCAGTGGTTTATATTCAACCAAACCCAACGTCTACTCAAACAATTTATCTATACTAAGTTAACATACCTGAGGTCACTCTAAAACATATCGTAGCTGTGAATCAGCATACATTATTATCACGTGATCAGCTGCTCCGTATTGCTACATTGAAATTCATAAAATAAATAATGAACTGTTAGCGCATGTGCGCAGAATATACCACGATACAAGATATTTACGGCACTATAAACTAACGCTTTCCATGTTTTATCTTCCCCATAATATAACGGAATTAATGGTGGTGGTATTTCCTCTTTGCTGTATTTACAAGACAAAACGAAGGCGTGAACTTCTAGAACGGATTATCTGTCCGATATTTATCTGCAAACTATGTATGGATAATATATTACATTAATTATTGCAGTAAACATATACATAAAAAAATAATGAAGTGTTTGTTTTTTCGTTGAATAATTTTTCAAACAGCTTAAGCGTAGCATAGTGCTACGTCGTAGCAAAACACATGAGTTTTATGTCGTCATTTTTTGATAATTACAAAAAATACAATTATTACGGTTAAATATAAAATTTACGTAATGCACATTCAGTTATTAATTAAATATATTATTTCATGTAATCATAAATTTATAATGATGATTATAATAGGAAACCCGATATGTAGTCTTAATTGTTACTGCTCCAATGCTTTTAATAATATTGAAACTAATCAAACTTAACACAAAAAAGCAGGATTATAAAGTCTAATAATATTCAACATTTTGTAGTACAAGATGAACTTTGAAATAAATATTTAATGAACGAATCTTGAGAAATGAAATTCGTACTACAGTATTTACTTTGCTTCGAAGCAATTTGTAGATATTACTATTCTATTTTGTAGTATATTAATATTCTACAATTGTGATTAGTTGGGCCAAAATAAAGGTAATTTATGGGCTCAAGACACACTCGTAGGAAGCGAGAATCTCGTAAATTATCAAGATTCACTAATTAATGAGTGCCATTCTCTCTACCCGAATACCCTCCATTAATACAATATGCTAAGTACCCACTCGTCCCTGAAGAATTCCCTTGGTGCCTTATTTAACTGCTATCTGGCCCGTGGGAGATCACGCAACCCCGAGACTAGAATTTCGCACCTTATAAATCATTACTTTCTGACACAAAATGTTATTTATTGTGTTCTTTCTGTAATGACGTCGGGGAATTCGTATTGAATAATACGATTTAAATAGCAGTACATTTATAGGCTATGCGTGAATGCTGATGAGAAATGAATTTACGAATTCGGGATACGATAATCTTTTTCCTTAATTCGTTAATTTATAAGGTAATTCAGACTCTCAAAAGTTTTCCATATTATATAAGTATGTATAATGTAGCGTAAGTTATACTGTTAACAAATTAAGAAATATATCTACAGTATTGAATCTAGTAAGTATTTACTCTTTCTTAATGCTTTAAAAACTCTACTTAAGTTAAAATATTACAACGTAGGAAAAATCTCAACGAAAAGTGAAACTGGCTCTTATAAAAACTAACACTTTTCAAACTATTTTGTTCGTAAAGACAGTGTGGCAGATGGTGTCTAATAGTTTCCGCTGGCTTGTCTTCTTAATGCGACATGAAAGTCGTAACTTATATTAGATTCACCAGATGATGCGGTATTCGCAAGAAATTTTCAGATAATAATATTATTCGGGATAAATCGATTCGCAGTGCCTATCGAAAGTTCTTTTGTTTTCCATTAGATAGATATCGTTAGAAAGAAGTTTGTTTTTTTATTATATAAAAGTGTTTGCTTTAGTAGTTCTTAGCTTATCTTTAAAGTGATCCTATAAGTAATCAGGGTTTTTGTATTCATAAATGTAAAACGTTTTGAATAGATGAAATTCATAACATATTTATTTATTACGAAACTTCAACGTTAGCTCGTTGATAAAGCGGTTAGAATGAGCAGCTTGAATGGGTATTTGGAGTTAATCACCTAACTTTTAATTAATGATAGAGCCTTTTGAATAAAAGTACAACGAAGCTACTTATGTATTATCTATGTAATAAAACTTGCGTTGGCATTTAACCCGGGCTTTTAATCGTGCCTGAGTTAGCGATTTCATTAAAATTCTTGTAGGATATTAATATTCATACCTAAATTGTGCGGTAGTAAACAGCATTGTTGTTTGTTTGAAACGGTGCATTGTTTATTAAGCCTAAATTACACATGATTACGGGAACGCGACGGTAATCTAATGTTTTAAACGGAATATGTTAGAATGGGCGTTAATGAGAAATAGCATACATACGTGAGGTTATGTGTTTTGTGGTATATTTCATTGAATATTATTTTACATATGAATGCAGATGTGACACGAATGTATGAAAATGAGATAAGTGAAACATTTCATCCACAAGTATTCAAATAGGTAGTGTTAAAAATTTAAAATAATTCGTGGTGTCTAGTCTGTAGGAAATGCTCGATAGAGAAATGGGTCAATCAGCTACCATAAAAAATGCTCTTTTCATAGTTCATACTGATCCACTGGTGTACGTTACAGTTCAATTCATTCGATACTTTTTTCGTCACCACGTTTTCGGAATTGCTGAACCAAATCTCTGCCTGAACGTCAATCTATTTTCCAACTTTGGTTGGTCTAAAAATACAAACTGGATTGCAGCCGGGATGCTGCAAACTTGTGAAAATATAAAGCGACATGGCTATGCCATTAAAAGATGGGAATAGACGGCATAGCACAGATAACATAAATATGTAACAGCCACACTTCGCTTCGGTGTAAATATATTTGAAGTGATATGGACTTGGTCGTTTATTTGAAATGGAAGAATCATATTTTTATGTTTTTGGTAGTATCAATTTCAATTTATAAATAATCTGTTTGAACTACAGTTATGGTGTATTAGGGTTTGTGGATGTTCACGGGCGGCGCCAATCATCGCTTTCTGTCCGGAGACGTGCCAGCTCGATTGCCCGCTCTACGAAGCATACCTAAAAAATGCTGTCTAGGAAACGACAAAAATCGCAAATATACAAATTTATTATATCTTATGTTCTATGACTTATCAGCTTTATTCAGCTTGTTAATTTGAAATTGAAGGAATATATTTTAACTTGTTTACTTAAATTCATCAAAATAATTCACTTTCCCAAGAATCTATACTATGGTTAAAGTGTGTTGCATACGACAAAAACCGCAAAATTACAAATGAATTGTAGTTTTAATCTCAATATAACATGCCATGACATATCAGCATTGTTCAGAAACAAAATTAAGTAACAACAAATAGCGCTGAATAACTTTAAACGGACGGGTTAGCTTTCAGCGTCGGGTATAAGACTGAATGACTGGAGTGCTCTCCAAAATATGCGCCATACAATATGCAGAGACAAGACCTCTTCACTACGGTACTGTATTCAGTGTGCTTCCGGAAAGTTTACCATACCGTTATGTTGAAACCTTTATTATAAACACTTGTGTTATAATGATTGATATTTTTAAGAATTTTTGCATACTAAGTTGTTATTAATTTTAAATTGTAATGTAGATATTAAACCAGAAGTTAAATAATTACCTTTGAAAGACTTGTCTCCCTATTTCAATTACCTCATGAGGCCTATACGTGTAGTTACAGAGTACAAAGCTATTGTACCTAAAATAAAAGTACATACCTATATGAAATAAAGTAAGTAGGTGACTTTGGGCACAACGGATATTTGTTATTTTTCCTAAATAAATGTTTTCAAACAATATTTCATTCTGGAAATTAGTGTAATAATCTGTAATCCACTTAATAAACTTATTATGAGCATCCATCCAGCTCCCCTAGTCAAGTGGCTTTCTGTTAGCGTAGCGTTCAATAGAATAGACTACGAATGTATGAGATTGACGTAAGCTGTAGATACGTTTATCTACAGCTTACGTCAATCTCATACATTCGTAGATAGTCTATTCTATTGAACGCTACGCTAACAGAAAGCCACTTGACTAGGGGGGCTGGTATACTACAGTTCTATTAAAGGCATAATAATTCTTAAGCAAACATAATTCCGATTTATAGAATTAATATCAACGCGTAGAAATACTTTTTTTATTTTACGGTTTTGGAATATAAAATCTGTTCTACTAATATAATTATGCGTCTTGCTTTACTTTTAATAAGGTAAGTAAGTACGCAGTACTAGATAATAATATGAATTTTCGGCTAAATAATAATATCATTAGCTATTTAATTAGTTCAATAATATCTCAGAGACGTCTGTCTATTTCATAGAAAATTGTGTACCTAGTTTTTTTATACGTAATTTATTTATTCACGTATTCTAGATTTATTATGAGCTTTATGGAATGTACGAGGAGCCGAATGTCATAAAGACCATAAAACTCGGCCGTTTACGCTGGGCCGGACACGTTGCACGTATGGACGACAACAGGGCTCCTCTGCGTCTGCTCGATGGAAAACCAGATGGACGTAGAAATCGAGGAAGACCAAAGCTCCGTTGGCTAGATGGTGTGGAACAGGACTTGGAAGCGATCGGTGTAAAGAATTGGAGATCCCAGGCAAGGGATCGCGGGGTCTGGATGAAAGTACTGGACCAGGCCAGGGCCAACTCGCGGCTGTAGAGCCTCAGATAGGATTCTAGATTTATTAGATTAGGTATACGATGTAGTGCTTGTATATTTGTGTATTAATACTGGAAAAAACGTAAAAAAGGTTTCTCTCCAACGCTCTTAATTATAATCAACTTAGGAAAATATAAAATTTCAGATTTATTTATTTTAAAACAATGTGAACGAATTTAGAAATGAAAAATCTGTTTCAGTATAATATCTATAGTGTAGAAACACATTTATAAATGTGGACATGAGAAAAACATATCAAGACATTTCCAAGCACAGCTAATGCTTTTTTAAATACGCTGGAAATATGGTGTTTTATGATGTCGCTTAAGCCGACATAAATGTAATGCAAACGGAATTGTGAAGGCAACAATACGAGGAGACTTAAGAATAAACACGATAATACTTATTTAGCTGTTTTGATTATATAAAAGGCATTATTTTTGTAGGTTTTTCCTTCTGCACAATTGTCGACTTCACAAGAGCTTTTAGAAGCAATTTCGGTAAGTATTTCGCAGTTATTACTTAGTGTTCGCGAAGCTCATTTGGAACTTCAATAGACAATAAACTTTTCAATGATAGAGCTTGCGATTACTCGAGTCACTAATATTTAATTAAAATAAAACTTTTTTACTCCTTTCATAACGAATTTATATTGAAATCAAATTCAAATTCAAATATATTTATTTGCTCGTATAAGGTTCATATACTGCCATTTTAAATGGCGTGCAAAAATTTACAAATTAATACATTCAATTAATACAGTCAAATTATATTAAACAAATTATATTAATTATTACACACAAAATACATTAATAAACAATTACAAAAATTACACATACAATTACAATTACCTAAATCAAATTAAGATTATTAAAAGTTTTAAGAATACGTTCATAACATATTACTTTTCAGTTGATGATATTTGATCATATTATATTTCATGGAAAAACTACCAATAGCAATTTTAAGAAATGTAATTCACAATCTCTATTGTACTAGAGTACTTCTAGTCATAGAAACAATATGAAATATAATTATCATAAAACAAAAGAGTCTGACGATCTAATATATATTAATAACAAAATATTTTCAGTAATATTATAAATGTACGTACTGTTTGCCACTAGTAGAGCCGCTTATAGAAACTTTACCACATTTCGTACAACAGTATTGTTATAATTTAACATTTCATATTGAGTTCATGCCGTACCACTACAAGGATCATCAATTAAAGTTGTTATACGAGTAATAAATAAATTCTAGTTAAATGTATTTATATACATTTAACTAGAATTTCACGATCAGAAGGGTTTCATTAGTACAAACTCCTTGAAACAAAAGAACTGGATTTGTTTCAAGAATCACTCGACCCTCTCTAGTGCTGTTTATTACTTAATGAGAATCTTAGAAAATAAAGTGTTATTGTGAAGACCTCTACAGAACATAATTATTTTCTATCTGTTCATTGTTAAATGTTTGAAATAAGCTCGGTATAACAAGACATCAATACTGTATCTAAACAATGTTCCTGAACAGATTGAAAATCTTTCTGTAATTTATTTTGGTACAACAATACTTTGATATAATAATAAAGCAAAAGGCACATCTGTGTAGATAAATAATTCGGTACTTATAACATAGTAGATAAGTATATTAAGATCTAACGTTTTACAACTGAAGTGAAAAAGCCTACACTGAATTATCTATTTCAGCATACTGCCGAAACGTTAGCTTGTAAAATGCAAAATAGTCGCTGTCAACAGCCATGGCTACAAACTAGGGATAGTCCTCAGAGTGACGTAAGATTAGCATAAGTAAATTCGATACGTCTAGGCTGACGACCGTCCGGGATTAATTCTAATTTAGATGGGGCCTGAATATTTATTGACTCGTGTCACATTGTTATCTTAATATAGACGCTTGAATTAAATGAATCATTCACGGGTTCTGTTTGTACTTTCGATTTTGTTAGGAAGTAGGCGTTTATAAAAAGTCCTTTTTTTGACTTGTGTATTTTTGTATGTTTTTTTTTATAACAACGTCGAAATAATAAAATCCATATACATAAAATTCAACTGGTATTTTATACATAATTATACTCAAATTACTAATGTAATGTTTTTAAATATCCTTATTATATTATATCGTTCGGAACTACATACTTAAGCTTTAACTTTACAAGTTGTTAATATTACAACGACCCACTATCAGTGTGCATTCACAGCAAATGTGTTTAACTCGGATGATTTCCAATCGACATTCTAAACTACCCTCAGGCCTCACTTTGTTTATAGGTATAGGGACAAGCTATGAATTGTTTTCATTCTTTCAATTTTCCGCTAAACTTGATTGAAAACTAATTATTGTATGTTTAACAAACAATTTATATTGCAACATGTGCTTACTTCTAATAATTAATCTTAAATTGCAGTTTAATTACGATTCACAACTCACGATTCAAATTAAAGTACTAGTAGTAGACAAGCAGACTAGTCTAAAATTTTAAATGTGATTAAAATATAAAAAACCAGTTAAAAAATGTAGTCCACAAAATCGCGGAAATGAATTGCGTAATAAAGTTGTACAAGAGTTTTTGAGCGTCGCTCGCCTAAATTGCCAATGCCTTTATTGCAAACTTAATGAATTGAAGTTGTTTAAAGTTTCTTGTATCTCGGTCTGATATCGGATTCAGATTGGAACGAGGGGGTTTTAATGACGCCGCTGCAGTCGCCTTATACTTTTTACAGCGAGTCGTTTTAATTAAAAAGTGCCGTTCTCTGAAATAAAACTGCGCGTGGTAAATCGTTGTGCTAGCGGTCTTCAAGCTCGTTCGGGATTACTCAAGAGTAAATACTTCATGCAAATAGATGCTCCTTTGATTTTAAAGATCAAATTATGATGAGGGTTTTAATTGAAGTATAAGCATTTAACATTTCAATGGACCTTATAGCTCTAAATAGGTACAGGTAGAGTATACATCCTACTACTATAAAAAGAAGATGTTTTATGATCTTAATAGGTATTCTGGATATAATATAAACCATAATATACAACAAAATTGATTGAAAATACGGCATAATACAACTGTAATTGCTAATACAAAACAAAAAACTGTTTTCAAAGTATTTAAACAACAATGTTGTGAAGTATCTATCGCTATAAAGGTATAATTAAGTTGATTGCCGTGGAGCTGCCGCTATCAGTTTACGCTTAGCCGTTTGATTAACGATTCCTAAAATAGCTTCTGTAATGACACTTTTGAAAGCAATCATAAAAAGCTTCGAATACGAAAGCTATCTAGATAAAATCCATCAATAATTATAGAGTGAAATGATATTAGACATTTAGTAACAGATGTGACATGTTATGAATAATATAATTTCCTTAAAATGTGGTTACAGAAGAGGAATTTCAAATGAAGTATAAAGAATATTGTAGATAAAAAATATTGTGTTTAAAATGTCCTACATTGCGATACATTTTGGTGTTGTATTTATAGAAGTTTAGCGTAGGAA
Source organism: Colias philodice (assembly GCF_061535455.1). Classification (NCBI taxonomy): domain Eukaryota; kingdom Metazoa; phylum Arthropoda; class Insecta; order Lepidoptera; family Pieridae; genus Colias; species Colias philodice. The sequence continues at coordinate 6,239,461 of NC_143093.1, forward strand.
TATCGTGAAAACCATTTAATGAAAACTACGAATTGTTTCGTAAATTACCGCAGTAATTGCTTGCATACGAATGGGGCTTGATGGAAGTTTTACGTCAACAAATTGTGAAGTTAAGCCAATCGAAATCATTTCCTACATATTGTTTCCTATAATTAAAGGGAAATCTACATAATAATGTTTCATTTGAATTTATGGGTTACGTGATTGTGTACTAGCTTTAATCCATTGCGATATTAATTATTAAAAACATCTATGTTGTGTGAGCTAAAAATCTTTCGTTATCAAAAGTTTTTTAACACTTTTACTACGTTTTTCTCTTTTATAAGTGCATTCTAAACAGCTCATCGCCGACGCGGTCAGTTTTCAATACACAGTGATTATTTTTTGGTCTTTGGCGTAGACTAGCGAAGCTATTAAAAGCAAGCAGCGTTAACGACATGCAATTTCAGATTACTTCGAAACTGAAAGATAGTTTGTCCTTTTTATGGGATTTTTTCGCAATTTTCGTGGAGTGGTTTGGATTTATGAATACGATACTCGTACGTACAAAAATTTAATTCTGATTTAGTGTCCCTATTTGTTACCTCTATCTTTGGAGTATTATTTTTACTTGTAACAGTAATACTTGGACTTATATTGATTTAGTACCTACATATTATTACACTTTCAAGGAGATTAAATAACGGATGACAAACTTATTATTCTGTAGAAGTACATTGTGAATTAGCGTATATTTCTAAAGTCATTTGGTAGAATGATTCTCAAAATCAATTTTATTTATAGCAACCAACCATATAACAAAGTTCTAAAAAAAGAAACTAACGGCTTTCAGTAAAATTGACACGACCTATGAATGGCATTGTTTCCCTTTCTACAATACTACAGAAACAATCGTTGCTCAATTGTTCTAATAATTGTAAAAATAAACTCTTCCATACCAAAATAAATGCAAAAAGCTAAGTTCATTACCGCAAACATTAAATAGACAATACTAAAGTAACAAAGTAGGTACCATACGAGTAATTGAGTCAGTAAACATTTGCGCTCCTTATGAAGCGTATGTTAATATTCTGTTGAATAGACACTAGAGCGAATAAAAATTAATTTTCATACGCTCTGCCTTTCAATGGTCTGTAGGGGCCTACAGAATTTCCCGTATTTAAAGTGGAGTCTACCTGCAGACATGCTACACAAGTTCAAGCGCGGCCAGTGAAGGGTGTAGGGGCGGCAAGGCGGAAGGAACCCTCCACCAACACACCTTTTTTGTTTTTTACCGCAAGTAATAAAATGTTGCTATCACATTGCCGGCTCTCCCAACCCGTTGTCTAAAGCACACACTCTAAAGAAGCAATGTACACGCACCAACTTGATATTCTCAAAGCTAAAGCTACATTGAGAGCGTAGCGAGACATTTCATCGCGAGCTTTCAGTGTTGTTGTGAAACTCAAGCGAGACGCTACTGTATTGTGCTGCTAGTTTCTCGGAAAAGTCGTGGATATAATATAATTTCGCGATCATAACGCTCTTGCTAATGTTCAAAGTTTATAATAATAATTTCGATTCGAATAGTTACAAGTGTAAGTTTTATCGTTAAAATAATATTTTTTATTCTTTTTATCAACAACAATATCGTTAGCTGGGACTCCTTAAGGAATGACGTATGATTACTATTTAAGTAAACTATAATTACAAGTTCTAAATGTCAACACATTATTGGATTTTCTATTGAGTATTATTATAGGAAGTAATTTATTATTTATTTATCTTGTACGGTTTATCGAATTGTGATAGTCCGTTGGTGTGATAAGTTAATCTATTATGATTAAATAAGTTCTTAAAATTTCAATATCTCTTTACAAATACATACATACATTTTTTGACTGTTCTTAAAAATTATCATGAAAGTAATCATCGCATTAAAATTTAAATAATTTAAAGGGATTCTTTACGTACAGACACCAAATTATAATATAATATATTAGTCAATTAATTAAACTTATAATAAGTTATTTTGGATACAACCTTGCGTGTGTAATTAACGAATATCCATAAAGATTATTTATTACGAAAAAGCCAATATTAATGAACGGTTGGATATGATAGTTGAAGCTTATATTGGCTATTATCTACTTTCATTTGTGTGGATTACGAGGAATGTGTCATTAGGACAATGTTATTACATTATATACGTTTTCATAATACGATCAAAAGATCGAAATGCGTTATTATTATATCATTAGTGCCTAGTTGGTATAAATGTTGTGAAATAAAGTCCAATATAAATGTGAATGAACTAATCCATCAATACTTAATTGATGGAGGAATTCATCAATGCCGGGTCTAAATCACTGAATTTAATTATATGCATTGAATGAAAATTGGATAGAGAATCCTTTATGTTGTGAAGTATCAATGGTAGCAATATATTTAGGAAATTAGTCACCTGAGATAGTATAGAGTGTAGATATTTTATATATCTTGTACAATGTACATACATAGAAAAACTTTGACACAATTTTTAAATACATGTTTTTTTTTAATTCTCTTTAGAACTGATGCTTAGAAGGTTAAAAAAGGAAATAACTTGGTTAAAAATATTTACTAAAATAACACATTTTCACTATAGTAGTTTTGTATTTTTTATTATCTCACGTGAATTTTGAATTAAATAGTTATACATATAACAAAAGTTAAAAAACAAATAAGTTTTCCCCTAAAGCTCAATAGTAATAAAATTAGCCGAGAGTGTTCGAAAAGCAGAAATCAAATAAATCCTCGTTAAAGCCAGCCTCTCAGTTAGTACGGTTAAATCGGTCGTAGGTGTAATTTTTCTTATTCCTTTTTACCTTTTACAGATCCCTGCTACGTGTCCTAGACTAATGGCTAAAAGTTTCGTGATACACGCCTGTTTAATTTTGCTCACGTTTTGCCCAGGTAAACACGTTTTTGCTGCTTTTTTACGTCACATACAATTTTTATTCCCACTTACTTATTGTTTCTTTTTAACAGGTAAGGGCAATCGTCGGAAGAAAATAATTGACAATTACAAACGTGATTTCTCTCTTCAGAAAAGAATTGGTAAGATTTAACGTTAGTTTATTGTAGAAATATACCTAGAGTTATTATTAAGTTGCTTGTGTTTTGTTACGGGAGGGAAGATCTAATTTGAATGTGTATTTTGTAAATTGAGGTTATTCTCATAATAGTGCGATAATATTTGTATATAACAGAGAGTATATTTTCACTGTAGCGATTTAATTTAACTTAATCTAAACATTTATTTAATTACCTGCTTCTTCTGCTTTATTTTCTTTGATCTTGTAATTCATCAAAATTCAATATCAATGCTAAGAAGATTGAACATCTTGTTTATCATAGATATGAAATTTTGATGATGTTGTCGTTAACATGCTTGGTTTAAATTATTTCAGTTCAGTCATCGAATTCACCCAAATATGGCGGGTGGATTTGATTACTGAACTGTATAATAAAAGAAGCGGAAGAAACTCTATATTACAAAAATATACATTTTGTTTAATTCTTTAATACAGAACTTTATTATTTTAATTTACAGATTGGGAAAACCATAAAATTTATGCATATAGCGACTATTATAATGAATACCCGAATTATTCAGATATTGATTATGAGTACGATAATTCAAATTATAACAAGAAAGACTTAAAAGAGAAATTGTATTGGGATAGCGATGCTGATACTAAAAACGAAAAATCATTTATTCACAATGTACCTAAGAAATCCGAGAATCACAAATTAATTGATGTACCATTAAAAAATAACACAAAGAACGCTAAATTTGTGTTGAGTATATCGAACGAGAAGTGGCCTAAATTTGAAGATATACTCTTAGCTATGGGAAAGAAATATGATTGGAAAAATGATCGATGGATTAAGGTGAAAAAGAAAATGAAGGATACGCTACAATTGGGACATAAAAATGTAAATAAGAGCATAAACTTTCATGAAAAACATAGGTTTATTTATAGGATAGTGAGATTAAATAGACCTAAAAGTAAAAGAAATATTATATTGGCTGTCACAGCGGTTAGATAGACAACTATGGAATAAAAATATTATGGAGATGGAAAAGCAGATTTTTCATTAGAAGTAACGGGACCAATTTGATTGGAAGTGATTGTTAAGAATCTAAAATGTAGGTGAAAAGGACTGCGCGTTGAACACATCTTTATATGTATATCTTGTTCTGCCATCGACAAAGTTTAGTAAAGCTGATACTTATCTTATTTATGTAATTGTTTCTCAAATTCCTTGACAATGTTGTACAGTTGCGTTATACAAATTGCAATAGAGTCTATGCATTGTGTTTAATTACATATAGCAATAGAAAGTGTTTAAATGAATAATAAAGGATTTGTTCAAATTATCTTTGCATTATTATCTGTTCATTAAACCATTTCTGGATAAGTTAAATAATACAGAAATTTAAATTATTTTTTCAGATATCTAGTTATTTTTTTACTTTCCAGTGGATGTGTAATTGGAGTAAAAAATTAAACACACAAAAATATTATATGTACAAAATGCCTGAATTTTCCCAATTATTTCAGCATAATCCATACTTCTAAGTGAAATACTATAATTATAAATCTGGTGTTCGATGAAAATTCTTTTATTTCCAAATTAACTATATAACCAATAACACAAAAAACTTATAAGCTACTTACTATAGAAGCAAAACCAAACGAGAATACATAGCTATAATATGAACTTTAATAACCTAGTACATGATATATAAGGAAGTTATTTTCACAAGCTTACCTACTCACGCCAGAAGCAAAATTGGGTGCAGCGTAGCGCGATTGCCAATTAAAATTCTTTAAGAGGAACATACTTCATGTAGCAATCACGGTACATAAGACCGCGTGATTGAAACTAATTTTATCTAAGCTCTGATAATATTTGGATTTTCTAATACCAGATATTAATATTATAAAGCTGAAGAGTTTGTTTGAACGCGCTAATCTCAGGAACTACTGGTCCGATTAGAAAAAATATTTCGGTGTTAGATAGCCCGTTTATCGAAGAAGGCTATAGGGTATATATAATCACGCTAAGAAGGCTATAGGGTATATATAATCCCAAACTAAAAGCCCAGAGGTCACTTTATATAACTCAATTACATTTACTCAACAAACCCCGACCGCAGTGCAAACAACAAAGCACTAACCGAAATTACTGAATTATCTGGTATTAGCTGTGCCTCGCGGTTTTACCCGCGTTGCTCCGCTCCTGTTGGGGAGCAACGCGGGTAAAACCGCGAGGCACAGCTAATACCAGATAATTCAGTAATTTCGGTTAGTGCTTTGTTGTTTGCACTGCGGTCGGGGTTTGTTGAGTAAATGTAATTGAGTTATATAAAGTGACCTCTGGGCTTTTAGTTTGGGACAAATCGGGCTATGCAGGAATTGTCACGTAGCCTTGTTATTTTAGGATAGTTTTTTTAATGAAAAACTAACTGATATTTTCAAATGTATAAACAACTAGCGGTCCGCCCCGGCTTAACCCGTGGTACAATAAAAGGTAGCCTATGTTCTTTTTCAGGGACTAAAGATTGTCTGTGCCAAATTGCATCAAAATCGGTTGAGAGGTTTAAGCGGGAAAGCGTAACAGACATACTTTTTATTATAGTAGGGATTATACCGAATGTACACGAGCGAATTTTGATTATGTCAATTTAGGTACATTTCTTGAATAATGTAGGTAATTGTACAGTATACACATTACACAAGAAGAATGATACTATAATAATATTTAAAGGTCTTGCTTCTCTATCCAATTTGGTCCAAATTATTTATTTGAATTTACATATTATTTTGGACACAATCAAATCAAATCAAATCATTAATTATTTATTCACACACACACACACAATTCCCAATCACATAAATTAATCTACATGCATACAAAATTATCAAACAATAAAAAACTCCATTTTAACGATGCACACCTATGTGAAAATGATAATAAATTTCCTCTGTAGGTTAGAATATAATATTAAAACGATAATAAAATAATATCCGTTCTGTTGATACTACGAACGTGCTTATAACGAAAACAATAGGATTAAATCAGATTAAACTTCTTAAGCTTGAGGGAACGCGGTATTGCTGGATAAAAAGTAAAATTTATCCACTTTATTTTTCTTAGTTCTAGCTCATCAAAACTGGGGCTCGAGATAAAAATGAATTCAGATTATACTAAAATATTATATTTCGAGATAATAAGACTGTGTGCACTAAGTTATTACAAAAACACAGTATCTAAGAATGTACAAGCGAATTTCTCTGCGTAGCACTGTGCAGTGCTACGCGTGCTACGGTTCACAGTTTATACACACAGACAAAATGAAGAATCACTCCTTTCTTCTAAATAATAACAATACAGCAATATTTAGGTGGTGTAGATAGTTTAGGTATGCATAAAAAAAATAAAGGGTGATATAATATCTTCGTTTACTACGTAGGAAATCGAGTAGGCAAACCAATATGGGTTGGGTAGACTATACATACCTCATGACTCATGAAGCATTCACAATTATTGTGTAGACATCAAGGTATACATATTCATACGAGCCTAGTACTTATTCATCAGGCATTCCTGATGCATTTTGTTTTAAGAGTATCTAATTAATACCAACTTTAGAATTGAGCAAAAACGAGAGATACCAATAAGGAAGGCGTGTCAATTAATTATTAATTTTATATACAGTTTTGTAATTCATTAACGACCAAGAAAATTGTTTATCACGTATCATCTTTATATCAACCACCATCGAACAAAGGCTCTTACAGTCACATATTGCTCTCATTTTGGTCTTGTAAACATGCAGCTGATAATATAAAATTTGTTTTCTTGTTAAAAAAATACTGACGTACTTTATCAGCAATTTCTCACAGCTCCATGGAATTGCTAAATAAATCGGAGTGTGTGGACGTGCCTGCAGTCAGTGCCAGTTAATTCACTGAGCTGGCGACATTGGACAGGTAAACGACAGACTATTATATCATTGACTGAAATATACACTTGATTCTTTGGATTCAGTTTTATATTTATAGGTTAATAATGAATATAGTAGATAACTTTTAGTTTAAATTGTAACCGTGTTGTCATAAATTTAATAATAATAATGTACGGGCTTTTTTTATATTATAAACGCATGCGTACTTCATACAATTAAATAGATATAATATAATGAGTGTCTTAATGTGTTTTTGTACTGTTCTAAGTGCCACTCATAAATTAAAATCTTATTAAAATGCATTATTTTTGGATAAATATGAATATACTGACAAAAAATATATTTTCCAAATGTAAAATTTTTACAAATATAAATGCTTACAGTTTTTTTTTTCGGTCTCGTAAACAAGCATGTAGATAATATACGTGTCTACTTGTTCTAAGGGAAATACAATATGTGATCAAAAAAGTAATCTGAATGTAAAAAAAAAAGTTGTGAGCAATACATAACACTTAACTTAATTGTAGTCGATACAATACAAACTATTGAATTAAAAGATAACAATGTTCTATCTCATGTTATACGTACACGGGTGCGTTACTCATATCGATACGTGTAACGTGAATCAATTTTTCATAAACATGTTTTCCGCACAAAGCCAGCAATTTATCAGGCCCATATGTGCCGGGTGTGGGCTTTGTACAAAAAATCGTGGATTATATACTTGTAAAAAACAACGGACGTGATCTCGGCCTGAACGTGACGTGAATAGTGTTAGGCGAAATATGAAATTTATGATTTTTTTACGACCACTATTTGTTGAGAATGAACTTGTTAGTGTTCGGTCGAAGATGGGGCGGAATGGAATTGTTTTTATTTATTCATTTTTTCATGATGGGCTGTACCATTTTATGGTTTGTATCATTTTATGTCGAGGTGGTGAAAATCCTATTCTACATAAAATAATATGAATATGAAATATGAATTGCGATATTTTTATGGTGGCCAAATTGATAATCATGTTCATGTTCAATTTCATTTTCGTTTAATTTTTAGTACACCTATTTTAATATTTCAGGCCCGAGGTCTTACTTTAATTTCTTTCTAAAAAGTTTGTAAATAGTTGTCAATTCTGACATCCATTTCAAAAACTATAATAGATTTGAGCTATTAATAAATTAATATTATTTATTTTTAAACTAATAAGAATATTGACTGCAATATAAATAATGGATCCAGGTTTAATTCACTCATATATAAAGCTAAGAAAAAATTTTGGACAACAACCGATGTTTTGTGAAGTATCACCGGTATTGTTGGATTCGATTAATCCGGATAAACAGGAACAACTAAATTACTGCTTACGCAATCCAGTAGATAAAGAGGTTCAGGCATCTTCATCTGTATCTGAAAACTACGCTAATACTAAAATAACAATTCGGCACGACACTGGAGTAAATCACTATGAAGGCGGGTGGCCAAAAGAAATTAGTTTCACAGATGAGGAAGCGACTGCAAGATATCGTCGTCGTTTTGAAAAGGATGACACATATATTGATGCTGTTTTAAACCTTTATCCTCAATTTGAACACTACATCAATCAAAATAATGGACTCAATGCATACAATATTTATTTTAAAGAAATGAAAAGTCAGAACCCCGTTGAAAAACCATCTATAATGATAAATAGTGTTTACAAAGATCCACAAAAACGGCCCGTAAGTTGTATTGCTTGGACATATGAGGATAAACCAAAGCTCGCCATATCGTATTGCGATAGATCATTTCCAGAGTTTGAGCCTGTAAATAAAGATTTTCTGTGTTTCATTTGGGACATTGAAAATCCCAGCGATCCATATACATATCTGTCTCCACCAACTGCATGTTGGCAACTTGTTTGTTCACCTGCATCTCCAAATATTTTCGTTGGAGGACTCGAAGATGGAAAAGTGTGTGTTTTTGACACTCGTGTTCAATTTGATCCTATTCTTATAAGTCCAGCGTATGTAGCTCATAGGGATCCTGTTAATGCTTTATTATTCATCCCATCTCGCCTAAATATTGAATTTTTCAGTGGTTCTACTGATGGAAAATGCATGTGGTGGGATATGAGAAATACATCCTTCCCTATTGATAGTCTTATTATGTCTGTTCGTATTCCACCTGGAGAACAAATAAGTTTGGCAAATTCAGAAGGTGTAAGTTGTTTACAATACGATAAAGCATTTCCAACCAAGTTTTTATGTGGCACTGATTCTGGTCTTATCATAAGCGTAAATAGAAAAGGTAAAACGTACCAAGAAGTCATGAGTGGCGTGTTTTATGCACATGATGGTCCAGTAAAAGCAGTCCAACGAAGTCCTTGCTCTTCCAAATTTTTTATAACATGTGGAGATTGGAGAGTTAATGTTTGGAGTGATGACTTACTTTCGTCTCCAATTATTTCCGGAATAAGACATAGAAAACAAATTAACGACGTTGTGTGGTCGCCACATAGATTTTCAGGTTATATTTCAGTGTGTGATGATGGTAAATTTCGTTTTTGGCATCTGTTGCGTAGATATCGAGAGCCGATAGCTATAATGCCTGTTTCTCAGGAACCTTTATTAAAAATAAAACCTAATGAAGATGGTCGCTTGATAGCTATTGGTGATGCGAAAGGAGTTCTTCATTTATTATCTTTATCTGAGACATTAGTCTCATCAGGTGAGGGAGACAAACAATTAATGACACAAAGTTTTGAACGAGAAACTCATAGGGATCGTATTCTAGAGAACCGTGTTAAGGAAATAACGCTTAAATTTAAAGCTATAGAAGATAAAACTGATGAACCAGAAAAAGAAGAAATAGACGAGGAAGAACTATTTAAATCGGTTGAAGATGAATATCAGCGCATCGTTTTAGAAGAAATGCGTCATACTGAGGTCAACACGGGACATTCATTTAATATAGATGATACTATTAGAACCCGTTAAATATATTTCATATTAATAGTTTAAGTAATTGTTCAATAATTTAAGAAGAATTATTTTTATTTCAAGTTAAGTAAAAATGTTTTGTTGTATTTTTTGTCACAATAATAAATAAAATTTTATAACCATACTTTTTCTTTTAGCCCTTCTATATAACCTGTAGCTTCTCTAGCCTTTATGTAATAATAATACTACATAATATACATAATCAGAATTAGTTAACAAACAAAAATAATAGCATTTGTTTCTGTATATGGCTGAATTTTCACGGACCTTAATTTAAAAAAGCACACGTAACTAATTAGGTTTTCATCTCTTGAAAGTCAAGATACAAAATACTTACTAACGAATAGTTCTTGCTTTCTATTTTAATTGTAAGTATGTGGTCGCCTTAATTGTCTCCTTCGATGTAATTATTAGTGGCCATTACCGAGTAATGCAATATCCCTTGGCGACAGGAAGCCACTCAACACCCATTTAGTCTCCTTTGATCTATTTACTTTAATTAATGCAATTAACCTCCATCCAACCCATTTTCCTCTACTTGTACTGCGTACTTTGACATGTAATTGGAAATTAAAGTATTTATAAATGTAATTAATATACTTTTAATGGCAGAGCATTGAAGTTTCATCTAAAATATTTTTATCTATTTATTTATTAAAAACGATAGGTACACACTATAATATGAATATGATGAAAACAGGAAGTCAATTTAAGAATCACGTCTATAAAAATAATATTTTGTGAATAAATGTGTTTAAAATATAAAAACAAACGTTTATGAAAAGGAAAAATATGCACCCGTTATTTTCAAGTCACCTTGGTCTTCCAAACTAAAATATTTAAGAGCACACTCTTATATCTATCATAAAAAATTTTTCTTTACTTGTATGTTTGTAACCAATGTAACCGACTTCTCTACTGACAGATTAAATTCAAACTTGGTACATTTTTTAAGGGTCAGTGACAATATTTTCGTAGGGTTCCATATTCAAGAGTCATTTAAAGGATGATTATTCGTTTTTTTAACTATTATTAATAATAGGTATTAAGTCTTTGCTAGCTGTGTACCGTGTACATGAATGTGGTAATATCTTTGTAGCTATTAAATACGTTGAAGATAGATAGAATAATTAATAGTTCGCGCTATATAGCAGTCCTAAGGCGCTATATTAAATTAATGTCTAGTGTAATCGCATGAAAACGTTCTAGAATCGACATGATACAAGCTGAATGCTTTTAATATATTAGTTTGTACTTCTATAAATATTAGGAAGGAATATAAACTTTCGATACCGTATATTTTTTGTCAAAATAACTAAAAATGTCATGATTAAACTCTATGTTAATTCATTTAATAACTAATTTACGAATTTTATTACCTATTTAAATAAAATGAGATCAGAATTCCTATAAGATTCCCTAATTTTTTTATTTGAAATAATCCGTTTTCTTTTTATCAACTTTACAGTACTCTAACAAACACATTTCTTCAGTTCTAGTAGAATATTTCAAAGTTAAAAAGCAAAATGCAATCTCCAAAAATGTTTAACGTTCTTCCTAAATTAAAAATAAAAGATCAAAATTGCCTTTATTCGCAAACGTTAATAATTCACTCATAATTGCTCAAACAGCATTGCCTTTCCTCTGTCTTTGTAGATCTGAGTAAATAAAAGATAATATAATATTTGATTTATTATCTAATCGTACTTATACTTTATTTTTTCTCATTTTGATTCGATAATAGAGTTCTAAGAAATGTCGCACTGAATTATATTAATCATCTCGTTGTATACAGTTGTATATTGTTAATACTTGCTCGATATTTCTTTTTCCATTGCTTTTTATGATTGAGTTTTATTTATTTTATTGTACCATGTTGTTCTAGAATACTCTTAACTTCCATGGCTCTTCATTATCTTATTACGAGTATATTCAACATTTTACATACTAATTTAGACGTGAGGATGACTTAACAAAGTAAGTATTAGAATCCTCATGTCCAAATTTAACGATTATAATATTCGATACTTATATTTATAAAATTTTATTGTCTATATATTACAAGTTGAGATATTTTTTTATATAGGTATGTAAGGTATCTAGGTGTGTCTGGGGTACCTATCATTGTTCTTAGCCCTCTAGTTTTCAAAGCAACAGCTCTGTTTATAAAGTTCTTTACATTCGTGTCACAAAACGATATATTTTGGTATGAGGAAAAAATTGGTTCTCGAAGAGAGAGCAATATGCAACGTTGTGGCAGTGTACCGTGAAAGAGGGTAAACTTAATATGTACAGTGTTTGTATGAGACACATTGTTTTTAATAGGATGTTGGTCTGTTGCTTAGTAGGGTGCTGATTTTGATTGCTTTTCTTAGCGGTTTTTTCTATGCAATCGATACGGATGTAACATATCATTTCGCATAGATTTTTCTCACATTTGTGCACGTTTCGTTTAGTGTAGAGTCTGATGAATTTTTTTTTCACCTTGTTTGCGTACTACAACTAAATCATTAAGAATTTTTGAATGCTAATAGTTATCTTATTGAAGTCTAGTTAGTTTTTGTAATGTTTTTAGGTATACATATTTCATGACCTAAAAGCATGAAAATAGCCAATAAGGTAGGTTATATTATAGGCAACCTAGTTTGTGTATTTCCATGAACAGCCAAGGTTAAACTAAATTGACATTCATGGGTCATGTAATAGCGGCCAATTGCCGTATAAAATATTGAAACTAAAAGGCAAACTGAGACATTCCAAATGATAGCACACAATACCTAATTAAAGTTAAATCCCGCGCCGAGGATCCCTAAGGACACAAGTGTTAATGGGAATAATTTCAGCTTTTTTACACTAGGTTTTATCTAAAGAAGGATGCTTTGATTAACTACAGTTGTAAACAATATGATTTAGACTTTTCATTTTTCTTTGTGTCATTGCGCACTAAGACCCCTGTAGAACCGCCATCCTGTTACAAATGACTCGAAATTTTGTGTCAATATCTCCCGGTCTAATTGTTTTACTGTGATTTAGTAATATATACGGTAGTTACATAAATATGCATATTTTCAAATTATAACGTTTAAATTGTTTTTGCTCGCACTTCACATGTTTTTTATTTATTTATGTAGCTACGTGCGTAGGGACTTTCCATCTTGAAGGGAATTTCTCTACCCTATACTTGGCACCCTCTACGCACCTTTGATTTATCTATCGTTATATTCATTCAGCAACGAAAATTTGTCGCCTGTTTTATGTAGGTATGTGTCATAGCAATATACGTGCAGTGGAAGACATGTTGGCGATGTGCTATCCTAGTTTATACGATCTTAAATTATAAATCTTTATCTATAGAAAATAATACAACTGCAAAATTGCTACACAGTTTATTATTTAGTTATTGTTATATTTAGTTATTTTAAATCTTACAATTGTACCTAAGCTCTTTGACTTTATACATTTGAGCCATATTTCAGCACTAGTTTAAGCAGCATGTACAAATTAAATATTAATTTAATCTGTGAACAAATTTGATATAACTAAATCCTTGGGTACAATTTCATCTTGCAGGAATTACTTGCAGCGTTTGGAGCAATTTGAGAAAGCAATCCTAGCTTACAACGAGGCTTTAAGGTGGAATGTAAGTACAACATATTCCACGTAATTACAATTTAAACATGTTTCTAATGCTCTTTAATTGTCTCGAGTACATTAAGGACGAGTTCAAAGGTCTGATTGAGCTTAAAGATTGAACGTTCACAGCCTTCTAGGTTTTATCTCTGGTCTCTAGTCTGGACTTTATATATAGAACAGGACGATATTAATATTATGATAGGTAGGTATCTGAAAAGTTGGTGTTTTCATATAAAACTCTTTTAGTAGTTTTATGTTCATATGGGCCGTAGTTTTAAGTTATAGGTATTAAGATCTCTGTATCTACATTTGTTGCCTGAAACAAATGAATAAATTAAACAATTCAAACAGAAAAAAATTATTACTTTATTCGTTTCAATGATAGGGAAGAAGCTGAAAGAAGGTGCTTTCGACTTACAATTTTAACTCGCTTGATATTCAGAGCCACATATTCAATTCGCATCCCATAATGGTAGGGGATAAAAGTTCTACAACTCCAACAAAAAACTTTATAAAATTCTGTAATTGTCTGTCAAGGCTTAGGCTTTGTACTTAACATAGATAGATAGAAGAGAATCAACTTCTTAATTCGTATCTCCTCCTAAACACGTAGCATCGACATATATACCTATATATAGTAATTTTAGTTTTACTATGAGCATGTTGGATATTTGCTGATAAAAACCATTTTAATAACGGGTTGTATTTCACCATAGCTTCAGAAACGATAAATCATAGTCTGCGGTTCTATGCCAGTTTTGAAAATCGTTAGATTTCAGTAAGTGATAATGTCAGGTGGTCTGTGTAATATAGTAAACTACACGGTAGATAATATAATTAAGCTGATTCCGTTTCGATCGGTAAATTAATTATAGGCTGAAATAATAAATAAGTATTAGGTGAAAGTTTCACTTTAGCTCAAATAACTTTTTTGATGTATTTTACCAACAGGTTTTAAATTGTTATCGCTTCTAAATACACTTTATATATGTATAATATTATAATATATATGAAACTAACAAACTATCTCTTAATGCCTGATATTCAAATTGTATTTTGCAACCGCATACATGCAATCAAGCATTGTATAATAAATCATTTGCATTTCCCAGGGTTGGAGCACACTGTTTGTATATTAACGATCTTATATAGTATTCTACCTAATATCTTCTGCAATGCACAATTCTCCGGCTGCCATTGTATTAGAAACATTAAAAATATTACCTTCCATATCCCGTCTGTATTTTCTTCAAAGCTCAATTTTCTTTTCTCTCATTTATGATAGAACGATGAAATTTATTTCATAAGTTCCTCGTCGCCAATAGCACCTTATGAAAAATTACACTAGTTTCTGTCTTAGACGGTATAAACAAAGGTATTACGTACGTGAGTCACAATCCTCCAATTTGTTTGGAATAAGCGATTCCATTATCTTTTCTGGGCTAAAGCCAACTCTATCTTTAAAGGTACACTTTGTTGAATTATTTACGAGTATGTGGGTTACGTTTTCTTCAAACTTACTGTTAAAAGGTCAGTACAATAGACGTCGGAATCTTCATAAATGATTTCAGCAGTTTTCGTCACTTTGACTTTTTTGTTGTAAAAGTTTGCGAGTGAAATTAGGGTAGAACTAATGGTAACATTCATATAATATGCTGTTTTTATGAACTGGGTCAAACGTCGTACACTTAATATTACCGAGAATTTATTATTGCAAATAAGATGTATTTAAATTAATTATTGTACCGTAAATTTTAACAAGCTGCGCTACTAAGTATGGTGACTTAATAACTGAAATTTTTTATATTTTTATTAAACATCAAAACCTTAGAATCAAAAAATTTAAATAGGTACGACCAAAAACAAAACTATTGGGTTTTGTTTTTGGTCGTACCGATTTAAAACACATAATTTGGTTAGATATGAGCCTATTATCTATCAAAAACATTGTTGCGTTTTGGGACTCTCAATTCAAAGCTATTTCTAGTGCATTCAGATGCATTATTTTGAAACATCCTGTCTCTGGAGCTAACCCAATATTATATTCTAATACCAGAACGGTGACAGATGGAAAGACATGCCAAATTTCATTTCGTCAGACCTCAAAGGGTTTTATCCTGGCGAGTTTATTTAGAACAACATTTGAGCAATTTTAAAATAGTTTGAATGTTAACGTATTCTTAAAATGTGTTAGTTTGCACGTATATTGTTCATCGTTTGAAAAATAAAGGTTTGGAGTAAGTTATCCAAATTAGGAGAGACGATATTAAAATGGAAAAATAATAAGTCATTACTCAACTATTTGGTAAAGGTAGCGTTTCAGAAGTCAATAGATTTTAAAAAGGTTTATTTGCTAGTCTAGAGTGATGCAAATAGGGTGTATTTAATACGTTTCAATGTGTTTTAGAATGGCGACGTACGATCTCTGCTCGGAAGGAGTTTGGCCCGAGCCAAAGCGACGCATTATGCCGATGCATTAGCTGATGCGGCCCGCGCAGCTGGTTATCATAATATACTTTATTCCTCACAAATAGATTATAGTATTAGTAGTAGTACTTTAGAGAAATTGGTTTGCGATATGGATCCATATCCATAAATAATAAACAAAAGATTTTAATGTTCCATCCATATGTTGGATTAAGCCAATGTTTAGATAACAAATGTACTGTAACGTATTTTGTATCAATATTTTCACAATAAATAGGTTAATGTGAAAATATTGATACAATTCATGAGCTAAATAAAATATATACCTCAACTTTAGTTAAAATCGAAAAGGGCCGTGCTTGTTTATTCAAATTATTTTACTTTTTTATACACATGAATATTTTTAAAGCAATATGTTTTCACGAAAGTTAAGCCATCTTACGTAGAGTCATAATTATACTGAACGCATCGTTCCAAGTTTGTGACAAAGGAATAGAACGAAAACACAGAATGTAAGGTACGTTGTAATTAATTTTCGAATAAAACTTTAACAGAACTTGAACCAGATAACCCGACGGCACTCCAGATACGGGCGCAAACGAATTATGAGAAGTGTGCATTTGAGAGGGCGTTCCTCCTCGCGTGTAGGGGACAAATGCTTCGGAAGTATCCCCCGAAGTTCGCGGAATGTACCCAGTGTGCTGAAGAAACGGTATCATAATATATTCTAACATATTATGGTAACGAGATATTTGCCTGAATCGCGCGTATGAAATATTATGTCTCTATAAATATACAAACTTGTTGACGTCATTAATCGGGATCTTACCGGCGCGGTCGATCGAATTGACTGGTGGACGATTCCTTGATTTTTCAATAGAGGAATTTCAATGTATTCAGTAACGTAAAAACACACAAAAATTAATTAGTCCGTTCTAGATATAATGTTAATATCTATCCTCTTTACTAATATTATAAAGCTGAAGAGTTTGTTTTTTTTGTTTGTTTGAACGCGCTAATCTCAAGACCTACTGTTACTGTACTAGGTGTTAGATAGCCCATTTATCGAGGAAGGCTATATATGTATGTACCTATATATTACGACTAAGACCAACATGAGCGAAGCACTGCGGGTAAAACCGTGAGGCACAGCTAGTTGTAGGAATATTATATACGTATATATATATATTTTAAAAACACTTTTTAATAGTAATAGTTTTACCACTGAAACATGACTCAGCTCTACGCCAATCATAACACAATACCTAAATATTCTATTTGATAGATACAAAGGCCAAATAAGGAGAAATAGAAGTTAATAAATTCTGTAGAAATAATTAAACATTACATTGTTTGTTAAGGCTAGTGAGCAACAATAGCAAACATTTAATTAGTAGTTGGTGTGTCATGAAAATAAATGTTTTTATTCGTATATTTTCTGTTTCTGATATATCATTTTTATTCAAGTAATGAACATTACCTAGAAAAGTATAATATTATAGTTTTTTGGATTCCTATTCGTTCGAAGTAAACATGGTATAATTATCCATACATTACATCAATATGTACCTAATACCCCAATGTCATCAAGTATATAAAATACCTTTTTAAGGTCCGAGAATGCACAGGCAAAAGTGCAACCAAAGTTTTGTCTTGCGTACGAAAGTATTCAAAACAAATCGAATTAAAGAAGGATTCAGCAGATGGCATTGTGCGAAATGTACCAACTCGTAGACTTAGATTGCAGCCACAGCAAACACAACGCGTATGTAACTTTTATTTATTAAGTTTGTATACTTTTTACTGTTAACAGTTTTTACTTTTTACTGTATTCAACATGTTCAAATCACCTTTAATTCTCTCTCTTCTTAAAACTTGACTCTTTAGTTATAACAAGACCTTATTCTTAGTAAATAAATAAGGTGAAAATAAGTCTCAAGACAAGTTTCTTAAAATAAATTTCTAAATTTACCTATTTCTAGAACAACTTTTTAGTTCTTAAGAGTTCATTGCTTATCGCTTGCGAATAAATACTGCTAAGATTGTATTGGTTCCCAGTTATATTGTTATAAATAAATCTTAAGATTACTGTTTCAATGTGAAGGTTGAAGAAATGTCTCGTGTAGAAAAGCAAAAAGCCGAACGAATATCTCGCTTAATGGCGTCTAAATACTTGGAACAAATGGCCCATGACAAATACTTTCTCACTCAGCTATGTAAGGATGAGCGTCTGCATTCAGCTAATAGACAAGGCTCACATAAATTACAGGAATTAGCGAATAAAGCTTTGGCTGATGTGGAAAAGCGACAGGTATGTTGGAACAAATATTTTTCATAGACCTGCTGCATATTCTTCATGAATCTGGTATCAAAAATCTTGCCTACCAGGTTACTTTTTTCTTTTAATTATCTCCCTGCTAAATATGTATTTTAGGAACTAGATTTTGTTTAACAATGAAGTACTTAGGGGTTGGAAATTCATAATGGGACCAAAAATAGATAATAATATAATGTTTGTAGGTTGTCTTTTGTGTATCTCTACACAATTATTTATATTTATAAGAGATAATATTTACACAAAAACAGCTTACTTTGTTATTTGTATTTAGGATAGTAACGTTTTCAAATAAATTTTATATTATGATAAATAAATCATATTTTCATTTATAAATTCATAAAGATAGTCTGATAAAACAGTAACAAGAGTCTGTGAAACCAATTAGTGAAGGGTACTAAGAATTTAATGTTTTATTACCCAGGAAGTTCTTCGAGAGCGTAGACCACTTTACGCCGCGCGGGCAGCCGAAGCCGAAGCCCGAGAAAGATTATCGAGAGCTCGAAAAGAAAGACTTGGTAAAGCTCAAAAACAGCACATTACTGATGCTGAACGACTAGTCAGAGCAACTCAAGCAGTGTATGAAGAACGCAATACTGCAAAATGTCTGGAAACAGCTGAATTTGCATTGGAACAAATTTTAAGAAAACCAGCGAATTTATTGCCCGGAAAAGATAAATTTATCCAAAAATTGCAAGAAATTGTCGCAAATGCATTTCTGGATCAGGTAGGAATAAAATAAAATAGGCAGGAGAATCATTATTTTAATCCAACTGAAAAGCAGATTCCAACTGAAGAGCAGTCTGAATGGGAAATATATTTCCTGTTTCGCTTTATTAATGTTTGAATGAGAATCGAATAATTTGCAAATGTCTCGATGTGCACGCCAATTTCCTGAAGTTTTTTCATCGAACGTGTATCTGAATATCGATATTTTATTCACAGAAACGTGTCAGGGAAGAAATGAGTGAGGCAGATCGCGAAAAAAGAGCCTTTATACTGCTGGGGATTGCGATATCTCGTGAACCGAGTCACGATTCGATCTTGCGAGTCCGCCCCCCCGCGCCACCGCGCGATGCAAAGTAAATGATTGGATCGTTTTACATTTTACAGGCGAAATAGTGAAGAATGCAAAAAGTTGTTCGTTACACTATGCTAGAAAATATTGTGTTGTAACGTACGATTTCATATGATATTAAAGTTAAAATTTACAATTAAGATTAAGGTTTAATGATTGTATTGAGGATTGTATCGAACTATTTGCAGTACCTACAAATTTTCTGTATAAATGATGCTGAAATTTAAAATTAACTTTAAAATAAAATAGAGCATATAATAAAATACACATTATTTTCTAATGCTTTAAATAATAAAATAACCAAATTATTATTAAGCTTTATGAATTATTCAATATTTTAAAGTCGGAAGATTTTGTTGTTTTATGTTAGATCTTTAACCCAAATTATGTTTTCAACCAAAACTAAAACGAAAATTCAGCCCAAT
The DNA here is from genome assembly GCF_061535455.1 of Colias philodice. Lineage (NCBI taxonomy): Eukaryota > Metazoa > Arthropoda > Insecta > Lepidoptera > Pieridae > Colias > Colias philodice. Next base: position 6,259,337 of record NC_143093.1, read on the forward strand.
AATTAATATTCAATTAGTAAATTTATTCATAACAACTTTCTTGTAAACTGGTTCGCAAGAAGTCGAGCGAAATCCGGAATAAAAAAATCTTAGCTTATATTTCACTCTAGAATGAATTGAGACGCGGTAGTTAAGCTTGTCTTAGCATAATTAGACTGGTAACCTTAGTATTAAAATAGATAAAGCTACGAAGAGTACAAAAGATAATCCGAAGAATTTATTCTAGAATATTTTGCGTTATTTTTTCTTTATAACCTGGATTTATTTTATCTCAGATTGACACAAATTAACATCGTATACTGAAAGGTCGACCTTATTTAGAAATTAAAACACTTACAGCGTATCAATGCTCAGCAGTGACAATTATTTTAATATCTGCCTTTTCCTATCTTCATCACTTATTCGAAGAAAACAAACAGTCAATAAAATATTATATTCTTTAATCATAAGTCTATACAAAATTGTATGTGTATAAATTAAATACATTGTTTACTCACCAAATACAATGTATATAGATTATTTTTTTATTATTTTATTATAACGAACTAGGTGAATTGTATTTGAATATTACACTAATATAAATCATGGTTTTAGACGTCGTTTGCGTACATTGGAACGTGCATTATCACAGAGCACGCGGGCATGGGAGCGTTGTTATATCTTGCATGAACTGTCCCGCCTGCATGCTGATACCAAACAGGCTCATAGGGCCAAGTTCTTCGCACTTAAATGCCAAACAGGTAATCTTTTTATAATTAAAATAATTACAGTGTACCAAACAGGCAATCTTTTTATAATAATACAAACTTATATTGTAAAGTGTATATACCACGAGAAAGCTATATTTACCAAGTAATTAATTGCCTGTATTACCTGTATATGCCGGTTTTTTTATATCAGGTAAATCAGGGGCAAATTAATTATTGTATCGTAAATCACGTCAGTAAAATCTATTGAATGAGTCTGATTGGAAGAATCAATTTGTATTAATATACAATGGCGAAAATATGAGGCAAATAATCTTCACCGTCCTAATCAATGGCTAGGAAAAACGTCAGAAACAAAGGTTTGCTAATAATGACGCCTATTCGCTGGCGAAAGGTTCTGTTTACGTAAACGACGTCTTTGATACGGAAATTTAAGTGATTTTCATCAATTGGATGCTCGAAAGATTATATTCAATAACGATCCTAATATCATTTGTTATCACTTTTTTTTAAACGACATTGATTGATATATTTTATATTAGATACCTATGACCTTCCTATGACCTTTACACATTACATGATAAAATTTATCGTAATAGGGAGAGCGAATCGGTTAAGTGGGAATAAACCAAGTTATGAAAATAACTCTTAAATGCAATAATTCTTCTCCTAACATCAAGCTTACAAAAATATGTTATTTTACACAGAAGCAAGGTCTTCCAATCAACGAATTTGGTTGCTCAACACAACGTTTCTCCTGGCACGCTGCCACTTGCTACAAAATAATCGACCAGAGACAAGGGCCACTCTCATCGAGGGGGCAGGATTAGCCCGAGCCTATGGGTATCATGATGTCGCCGCGTTTTTCGATACGGTATCATTTTCCTCATTATCGATATTTCTATGGCCTCGCTTTTGTTTTAATATAAATTTTCGTTGGGGTGCTTTGATACTTATTAATTATGCACAGTCTTTAATATGAATGGGAAAATAACAAAGCCTTTATGTTAATAACTTATTATAAGCTAGTATGTCAAACCCCTTATATAAAATTAATCCGTACTTAATATTATAAATGCGAAAGTAACTATGTCTGTCTGTCTGTTACTCAATCACGCCTAAACTACTGAACCAATTTGCATGAAATTTGGTATGGAGATATTTTGATACCCGAGAAAGGACATACTTAGGCTACCTTTTATTGCCAAATAATATGTACCACGGGCGAAGCCGGGGCGGACCTCTAGTTCCCTATAGAAATTATGATTCCGTACGTTTCACATCTGCCTTTTTTACTACATTCTGTTTTCAATAAAAAATATAAAATTTCATACCTACGCTATACCTCCAATATCGTAAACATGATAAAATTAAATGAAAATAGTTCAAGAGAGATACTTGTGTTGCGATTTTTTCCGCTCTCGTTTCTTTCGTTATTCGCTGCAATTTTCTGCGAAAGTTTTCAATAACGGGTAAAAAATAGTGAGAAAAACTAAAATATTAACATTTTAGAAGTTTGATATTAATTCTTGCAGTGCGTTAATATTTCGTTGGAAGGTGAAATTGCTTCAAGTGACGCAATATTGGAGAAGCGGGAGAAGGCGATGGTCAGTTTGATGCAGGACGATGACCTGAGGCTCGCAGCCGAACACCTCTTTAGAAAAATGTCTGTCATACCCGCTTCAAGGTGACACTTTGCCCTGACATTGTTAAACCTTCAGCACATAAGCACATATTGATATAGTTTTATACTTGATAACGCAAAAGGGCCCGTGAAGGTGTCCTTTTCCTTTGTGTTTGGTGCAATTACTTTTTGGTGTCGGAATGTTCTAGAATCTAGAGCAAGCTCAAATATTGTTCGCAATATAATACAGGTTTGTTAAGTATGTTTTTTTCCTACTGATCATTATATTATATAGGTTCTTATGTAACATCATAATATTATGTACATCTATAGCAATTTATATTTAGAGACATTAAAGTTAATGCAATGTCTGATACGACGTGAACTAAGTAAGCGTTATTGATGCATCACTAACCTTGCATTACATCTTTGTACATAGAGTGCTTATGTGTATATCGCTGTAACATCAGTCAGTCTCAAATTACTTTCATAAAAGTTACTGCTTAATTATATTGAAGTGAAAGTTCTTTAGGAGCGTTGAGGGTAAAATTTTAAGGTCGCGTCATGAAAGAAAGAAAGAAAGAAAGAAATAATTTTCATCGAAATTTGTTTTATTTTACATCACATAAAATGTCTATTCTGTCTATCTTTGATTTTCCCGTATTAGAACCTATGTTAGAACGGAAGATTCTATTGGGAGGCGAAAATATAGGTATACTTTGGTGTATCTACGCATAAAATTTCTCTCTTTCGATATTTTCACCTCCAATGTTATTCAAATGCCGTAATTTTTTATACGCAGTGTAGGTAGCTGTTATTTTTTTCGTAGGATTATAGTATAAAACATAACACTCAATACTTAGTTATACATTTTACGTGAAAGTTGTTAAAAAAAACAATATTTTGATTCAACTGATTAGATCAAAAAATCTTTGTGTTTTTGTTTATTTGATTAGTAAAAATAAAAGTTATTCCAGACGCCCGAAGGCTTGAATTTGCTTAATTACTTCTGTCTTAATGAATAGAACACAGACAGTTAACTTTTTAACGTAGCTTCTTAAGGTGATGAATTAATTTTTCTAACATTTACGGCCCTTTTCAAACCTTCGTAATTTTTATATTATTAAAGTTGTCGTGATGAAAATTCTTGACAAGAAAGTTCAATAGTAACACAATACGTCTACCGTTTTAGAAACATGATTCCATGATATTTTCTCGATAGAAAAAAAATACAAAGTTCTCATTGTTATTTTTTTATAATCTCTGGCATCTTCAAAATAACAAACGTAAAGTTACGACTTTTTGGATATTAACTATAAAATATACAACCTATACGTCTACCGATTTAGAATTTTGAAATATGCGATGGTTTTGAAATAAACAAGAAATACTTGAAATTAGCGCGCGACCAGCCAATATAGTGAGAGCCGCCCTGTACCTTCCTACCCCGATCGCTGCACGAGTCATTCCCGCTACGGCCGTCACACGGGGAACTTGTGTCGCTCGCGCAATCGTAAAAAAAGGGTGACAACACGATGAGACAAATGGGGACAATAAAGAAAATAAGAAGAAGAAACATAAAGGTTGGAGAAAAAAGAATGCTTACAATTGGAACAAATTAATGAAGAAGTTGGTTTTATTTTAAATTTGATGATAATTGTATTATAGACGATGTTTGATATGTACCCCTGTTTTAAGTACATAACGAATGTGTAAGATTTTTTTCATTTATAGCATAGATAATCTTTTCAGAAATCCGGAATCCAGAAGGAAAATAAACCCACAGATTGTTCACAATGTGAACCCACTCCTTCGTAAGTACCTTTATTCAGTCAAAAATGTATGTTATCAACGTTCTACTGGTTTTATCGCATGATTCCATTTTTAGCAAAAAGCAACAAAGTGCAAAGAAATAAAAAATCATGGTGAACTTAGTGGAAGTATGGCGGACGTGATATGGAACAGGAGCTCATTGGAGTAGTATTATATTTAAAAAAAATACGAAAAAATTTCAAGAATTACATTTCTTAGTAGGTGGTACCGTGGTAGATAAGTATGTTGTATAAAGAATTTGATGTTGATATTTATTTCATTTATACTTACTACACCTGTGCGGGAAATTGCTTAGTACTAAAACAGGTTTATATTCATATTAACATAGTAATGTGAGTTTTAATTTCGAAAAATTTTGTGTAAGTATATTAAATTGAGTTCCTGGGTGATCTGGAAACACAATTGGGCCCGGAAGATGGCGCTGCAGTCACTCCTCCTAATCACATGAACCGATTTGGATGAATATTTGTGTGCACATTTCATTGTTGTGGGATGATTGGTTGATTCGTTTTCACATTAGCTAATATTATGTATTTTTGTTGTAAACTTAATTTAATGTTTATAAAACATTATTATTGGTATAAATAAGCCAGTGTTCGTCTCACATTGCTGTACCTGCCTACCTACCCTACCAGGGCCTAACTTTGTTCTGGCTATTTTATTTTGATTATTTGTAATGAATAATTACAATTATAATAGAGTGCAAAAAATAAATACATGCGTCAATATATTTTGTGTTTTTTTTTAAACAATTTTTCTATTTAAAAAAATATCATTCCGACTGCGGCTTTGCCCGCTTGGAATTAGGTTATATCGTGAATCCTGTTTTATCCCACAGAAGTGTTCAGTTCGGATAAAAAGTATCCTATGTGTAAATCCAGGCAATTAGCTATATTTTATCAAAATTGGTAATGTAGTCTTGACGTGATTAAGTAACAACTAACAAAAAAATATACAAATTAACATCCAAAGTTTCGCATCAGTTTTACTGTATTAGTGATATCTTCCACTCTTGACTTTGACTGAGAAGAATTAGGGTTTATAACTTCTTTCAGAAATACATAGTACCTTTCATTTCTGGGCATGATGTAATATCTACGTCAGCATCAAATTCTATCTAAATCAATTCAGTAGTCCGCGTTATTGATTACCATTTCATTTTTTCAGAGTAACAATATTTTTTGTTATTTTAAAGATTATTTATAACCTGTATTATTTTGTAATAAAGTAAACATTACGAAATAATAATAATTATTAATAATGTCTAAGGCGCTGACTCCACGAGCGAGAGAATCGCGACGAGTCCGCCCTTATATCGTCGGATAATCTCCACGAACGAGCGATAATTCCGCCGCGTATCGTCGCGAGTCGTAACGGAATCGCAGCGTTTCCGCGGCGACTCGTAACGGTATCGTCACGTTTCCTTGAAGAGAACTACGAGAAGACCAGAGGCAACGCTGAAATGCCGCTGCGTTTGACAGCGCGCCCGCTGCGCGATCGTCGCGAGCGCGCGGCGGGCCCGTTGCTAGTCGCGGCGGGCTAGCGACGATGTAATGACGTTTCGCACGCTCAATGCCACTCGTCGCATCGCGGCGATAATATCGCTGTGTGGAGACGGTTCCATAGAGAGTGTATAGAAATGCGTGGCACGACGATAATATCGCCGCGATTCTCTCGCTCGTGGAGTCAGCGCCTTAGTAGTTGTTGGAAAGAAGATTATTTGTTTATAAGCAAGAAAATAAAACCAATAAATCAACAATTGAATAAATGTATAACAATATTATAACTGTATGACGACTCCATACATGTTTGTCCCGAGTCGGCCAGCGGCAGCGCGGCGAGTTTGCAAGAATGACTTCGCGCACACCCGCGTTCGCGATAGCGAGCTATTAGACTCCGCCCGCCAAGCAGTGGATTTTTTTTGTGTATCGTCTTAAGTACAAATCTGTTGAAATATTACGCGTACGATCAACGTTCTACGAGTATTTATTATTATAGCGTGCAATAATTAACCACAAAAATTCCAATTGACAGAATTTCATTGCCAAAAGTATAATTAAATGATCTGCTTGTGTTTACCAAAAATTTTCATCGAAATTGATATTTTATACCGTGTATTTAATCTTGACTGTTCTGACTGTAAAGGCATCACCCGCAAAAGGCAATTAATTTTTCATTAAATGCTCACGATTTATAGGCATTTCATGGAATTTATGTTTGCGATACTTTTAATTAATAAAGGGAGTAATATTTTATATACTTTTTTGTATGTGTGTTCAATCATCAATGTCACTAATTAAAGTGAGATTAAGAAAGTTGTATTCTATAAAATATTTAATTATATTGCATACCGTATAGGTTCAACCTTAATTTGCCCGATGTTAATCGATTCGTTCGATTTCGACAATTAGTCGCCGATACATTCCTTTAAGTTTCAAAAAAACCTCTATTTAAAGCAAGTGCATTTTATAACAAACGTTTTTCGATAACGACTGGTACGATTTATCCTCCAAACATTCCTCGAACCTTCAAGAAGACATGTATTTTACGACAAGCGTTTCGATATGATTTGTCCTCTTCAGATTCCATGCTTCAGAGATACATATCAACTAATATATCAGGATCACATACTACAGATATATTGTGTATTTCAGTATAAGCCAAGTGCATTTTATTACAGGCGATTCTCGATAATGCCGGGCACTCGCGCGGAGGACAGCGCGCCAGCTGTCGGCCGCCGCATATCGATTGCGCCGCGCATTCAACCGGCGACGATCGCTCATAAAACTCAACATCCACTCGGCTTTCAAGACTTTGATATCTGATCTTTATGTGCATTTTTGATAAATATATTCGGATTTTTGGTTTCTATTTTATTTCTCTATTTAAAAGTACCCATATATGTATATAGGTTAGTTGGATTTATTTTACTTAAAAACAATCTATTTACTTATAGTGTGGGTGTGGAATGTTAAATTTATAAAATTGTTTATTAGAAATACTGTTTTAGTAGGTACTCAAATAAATATTGGATATGTGTAACAGCAGTGTTTCAATTAAATAATAATTGCAAATAAAATTCCATACAAATAATTATCAAATTATAATCATCGAACTAAATGTTATAAACACTAGGCATGACATTTCACGTACCTTATATATTATAATGCAATGCCTTAATTATCTAGATTCTAGAGTACCCGTTAAGATCTGCCTGGAATTTGCATCTCCTCAGCTAAGAGCACCTGTAGAGAGCAGGCATTCAGGAACCAGGTGTGAAATTGTTCGTTAAACAATGTATTTACTATTTATACTACGACAATCCTGTTTATACAAGTATTATTTATTTACTAAAAGCAGCAATTGCAGTACGTACTATCAATTATTTTTCAATTAACTTGCCGCCTGCAGCTTGGTGGACAACATGTTTACAGCGTAGGCCGTAGGCCGTTCTGCATCCAAATGTTTTCCATCATCAAATAAGTAGAGATAAAAAAAGACCGCACATTATCGTATTGTATTTAAGTTCGTTGAACTTTAAAGTGTACACTGCGTCCTTGTACAATATAAAATATTGTATGTGAAGTGTAACAACAAAAGGTTGAAAACTTAAAAACCCACACATAAATACCGATACCTACATTGCACCTCTAGCGTTTATTATGCAGCGCTATTTTTAATAACCTTTTCAAGCAAAATTGTTGGGAAAGTTATTAATACTTTTCCTATTATTAATCGCGCGAGTGGGACGTGACTAGTTATTTAATATCGTAATATTTTAACGGCATTTAATTCCACGCATTGTTCTAGCTTTGTTTAATTGTACTGTCGCGTGTTTTATACGACTTCCACGTTTTTATCGTGAAGTTATTTAATTTATATTGTTATTTCATTATACCTACTATTCAAAGTTAGCAGACATATTGGAATACGCAAATCGCGAAGTTGCTTTGCTCGTTCTGACAGCTTTTCGTCCTGCGGCTCTTTCATTCAAAACAACTATAAAAGCGAAGGAATCACGGAAGGAACAATATTCGATTCATTGATAACATTAATCCACTGATATATTTTAATTTAAAGATAATTAGCCCAACATGATGTATTTAACTTTTGAGTACCTTCTACCGTGTAAATGAATACAATTACTGAAAATGTTTGTAAGTTGTAACATAAAGATTTTAAAATAAAAGTAGAAAAAAAAGCACTTAAATTAATCTTCTCCCGTAAATTTCACGTTGAAAGTTATCTCCTAGACGACGACGTCTTCTTGATGATATTTTAAACGTCACAGGTGGGTTTTCTTACCGGAAAAGTACACATTGTTAGAAGAGCTTTTCAGAGTTTCTTTATTATATTGTTACTGTTTCAATTTACTTGGGTATAAATGTATATATATATTTCAAGGTATAATACAAAGCAAATGTTGTGTCTATACAGAAAAAATCTATACAGATTTAACATCCATACTAATATTATAAAGTTGAAGAATTTGTTTGAACGCACTAATCTCAGGAACTACTGGTCAGATTTGAAAAATTATTTCGTTTGATAGCCCTTTTATCGAGGAAGTCTATAGGCTTTATATCATCACGCTAAGACCAACAGGAGCGGAGCAATGCGGGTAAAACTGCGGGCACAGCTAGTCAAAAATAAATACTGAATGAGCAATAAGATGGAATTTTTATTACAAAAATTTTATTTATTAGATTTGCGTATGATATAAAGAGATCACTAACACATTAAAAATGTTCACACATAAAAAATGTAATAAATTAGCATTTTTCAAATAACCTTTCTAATTAAGGTTGTGGAAAGCCAAGCAAAAAAATAACATGATGCCTACAGCTACGGTTGGAAGTGACGCTCGTCGGCTGCTTAATTACTTGTGCCTGGAAAGGGTTCATTAATTATTATTCGGTTACATTGAAACAACGCAATCAAGTGCAGATTTCAACCGCCCGAACGTAATTATTAATATTTTTTTTTAATAAATTCCGTTGGTGGTTGGCAAATAGGCAGATTATAATATGGGTAATGGACGAAACAATTCCTACATCATAAAATATCGACTCCATGAAAATATTCCCATTCAATTTTAATGCGATGTTCTTTCATTTGTACCTTATTCTGAAAGTATTAACGATATCAAATTGATTAATATATTTCATTCAATAATTCTTTTCACAGCGTTGGGAACATAATATACTCCTACTAATCCAATTTATTTAGTATAGCGCAAGCAAGAGATTACCTAAGTCGTGAGGATCGCGCCATATAAATAACGTGCGATATAAAAATGATAATAATATTACGGATCTTAAGTATTGCAATAACGAAATTTTTATCCTACTACCCAGCCAAGTAATAGTGCATATTCTATTAATCAATGAACGTAGTTTACGACTAATTCAAGATGCATTAATTATAGTAAAATTTAAGTCATACGTGTACAGAATTAATCAACGAGCTTAATTGTAGCGTGTATTGATTGATTCCTGGCGCCTAACGCAGCTTCATACATTGGAGCGACTGCAATTATCACCCCCCGCTTCCGTATACCCATTATTAAAGGAAATTATTAATCAATTTGCAATTATCAATCATACACATGAATAACAATCATAGGATATGATAGGTATAGATATAATTATACATGCATGGATTATCCGTTAATTAAGATTATAACGCCTGATTCATAAATCAAAAGGTTATTAAATAGTTACTTTTGAAGCCAATTTGTATAATTTTAACTTTTTGTTTTTTATGAAGATTATGTGTCATCCGAATAATGTTTCCAATTCCTGTAAATTATATAAAAAAAAAAAACAATTTCAAATGCAATTCGAAACCACGTAAACGTTTTATTATTGAAGGCAAGTGAAAACAAACTCTTACAGCCGCAATATAAATCAAGAAACAGTTCTAAAATAAACGAGTAAAGTTCGTATTTCGATTTGCGTAAATTTATTTGATTTGCGTGAACGAAGAAAATGGAACGAAACAAGAGAATTGTATACAAAACGGTTTGAGGGAATGTAGAATGGAGATTAACTTATTGTGACTTTGTTTTGTCTGTAAATAATAAGTGAATGATGAGAAATATTACTCGTTTCTCAGTATGGGTTTGATAGAAAATAATAATTTAGAAAAGAGATAGATTTTTATGAGAGATATATTTTTCCACGAACTGCAATATTGGTAATATCTGGCTTGGACAACAAATGTATTATGTTACTAAATGAAATGCATAAGGAATAGAAAATTATTTCAATGCATCAATATAAAGGTCATATGGTTACCTATCTTAATTTCGAATTTTAATATCCGAATATCATAATCCCGAAAACGTTTGGACATTTTTTCATAACCCCGAATTTTAAAATTTCGAAGTTTTGTTCGCCATAATAATATAATCGTAACCCCGAATTTCATTTGCCCATTTTTTCGTTTGTACGACCTTTTACAATCCAGACGAATGAGTTCTAAATGCACAAAATCCAGATGACCGTAATACATATGCACGAAAGCCAGATTTTTAAAACACAATTTTTTTTCAATACAGTTAATTAATATCCAGACAAACAATGTCCAGATTTTTGAAATTCAAATAAAAGATATCCAGAAAAACGAAATCCTTCCAGGGGGTCGCAGTTCAAACCTAACCTAGGCCTTTAGACAAACGTACCTAACGCCATGGAATAGAAACTGCTAACGCTAATTATTGACATAAGCTCATGAGATTTTGGTAATGGTTCGTTCACACTACCAAAGACGACGACCAAGACCAAAATTACAATCTTGCCGAAATTTGTTCAAAATCAAAATTAAAATCTCCCGTCAATTTAGTACTCGGAAATAAAAAATTTCGAGGTCAATTAAGAAAAAAAAAATAGGTTTTTTGCGATTTTCGCTGAGACGTTTATCATAATTGTATGATAAACTTACCGTCTCGGCGAAAATTATTAAAAACAATTTTGGTTCAGGTGACTGCACCTGAACCAAAATTGTACATCATCTAATTATCTATAAAAAAGGTTAAATACATTTTTTTCTAGGAGCCACCGTTTCTATGAAAAACCTGTTTGTTTATCCATTGATCTCAAAGATTTATTTACAAAACACCAATACGACAGGAAATTCTTATTTTCATTTTTAATTGTGTTTTGCATAATTTTATTTAATTGCGACTGGATGAAAATTTTTTTCGTGGTTTGTTGTTGGTAGGGTGACCGAATCTTTAGGCAAAACATCATACGCTTATGTCAATTTCTATCGATAGCGTATTCTATTCCTTGGCGTTTTGACGTTCGTCTCGGCCTGCTTACCTACTGAGTCGAATTTGACACTTAAACCGTGTAATAGACAAGTAAAACAATAAATTTGGTTACTGGAAATGTTTATTTTCAGGCGATAGTAAAGGTAATTATTGCTATAAGTAGGTAGAAATTCGAATTTTTAACCAGTTACCAGGTCGTATAGGTGATGAAACATACTGTAAGAAATATCTATGTCTCTGCGTTGTCTTTATAAAGATTACTTCTTGTTGTGAAAAATGTTAAGAACATGAGTAATTAAAGTTTTAATGTGTATTTATTTGTACTAATTAGAATATGCTGTACTGTTAATATCAAAATAGGAAGTTATTTATTACAGAAATAAATCGAGTAGGTTAGAAGGAACGACATTAAAGTGACGAGGGTTTCATTCCATGTAGACAGCCTGCATATAAACATACTTAGCTAAGTTAAGATTAGCGTGATTCTTTACAAAACAGTAAGAAATATTTTGAAACTTTTTACGACTACGAATTGTAATATTTGTTGAAGATTTTATTTATAATATGAATATGATATAATATGAAATGTTGTTTTAATACCGAAGACTATAGAATACAAAGAAACATAGGTGCTTACTTTAGAGATGAGATTCTCGGGGCTTTGTCTCCCTCGTCGTAAATGTATTAGATTTTTCAGTTATTGATCGAGAGTAGGTACCAAATGTAGCATATTAAAATGATTATTGAAAGCAGTAGATAATTGGTTTGAAGCTAGAAGTAGAAAACAAAAACTGACTATTGACTACATAATTATATTTATACTTACTGTATATTTATATTTACTCTATTATATTAATTATTTATATTGTTAGTTTAAATGACTGATATTCAATGGGGTTAATTGGTAAATAACAGTAAATCGAATTCTCAATAATCCCACTAATAATAATACAAAGAAGGATATGTATGTTTATATTAATTAAATTTTTCAAAATGACGAATTCGCGTGGATCTTTAATTAAACGAGTCAAACCCAGAACGTCAGTCAGATGGATCAATGTCGTGAAGAAGAGTGTTCTACAAAATAACAATCTATTTGTTTCCTGGCATGGATGGATGCCCAGGATGGAAGGCACTAGTAAACTGATTTCAGGGTTCTCAGAATTTATGTATCAAATATAGAGAAGGTACTTGGTATAATAATTGAAAAAACATATTTTATTTCAAACACACTTTGCCACTATATAACCAAGCTCTATTTCAAGGGAATACCACGCTATATTTTCAATACGCTTAATACAATTCACGAGTAAATGATAGTGTGCAAGCAATTTCAGAAAACCGAGAGCAATTGTTTAAAGAATAAATACTACGGAGAACAAAGCTGCTACTGTCACAGTCGCGATAAATCCCTCACAGTGGACAGCCCTCACGGGAACGCTGGTCAGGCTTTGAACAGAGGCTATGAGTGGAAAATTGTACATATTTCAAGCAGAAATACAATTAATTACTATCAACGGATCGTTAGCGTGCTTGTGGAGGAGCAATTAAAATTATTTTCGCTTAGTTTGAGCTACCTAGGCTGTAACAACACAATAGTTATTGACATTTTCGCACCCTCTTGTTTGTTTTGCCTCGTCTACGAAATGGCTGGATCGATTTTTCGAGAAGTTCATAGACAGATTGTAAATGTTCTAATTATTTTAGAAATAGATAAATGGTTATGGGTGTCAAATCCCATTTAATGTGGACGAAGCTAATCGATCTTACATATTATTATATCAATTGTCACAATTATGCATACCTAATTACAATTAATTGCTGTTAATTGTAAATATTATTTCTATATAAGTAATAATTACAATTAATTATATGGAAATAATATTTGTTACCAAAAAATTACAATTTTAAAATAATTGCAAGAATATTTAAACTAGTGAACAGTTGCTATTTAAATTAATTTTCTAACAAAGAGTTCCTTTGTCTAGTTGCAGCTGCAAGGCTTCATGACTCTTGCATGCATGTCAGAGCTCTACAGCGCCGTTTTGTTGATACACTTTCCTAGCCTATTAATTATTTTCCTGACTATAAAACGTCTTATTTATAGAAAAGCATATAGTAGACCGTCGATAAAAAATTAAAACTTATGTTAATAATAAGATTAGGTTATCGCATCGTTAAAGCATACGTAACACAAAATACCTACATATCAAAACGGTTAAGCTCTTCAGTGTAAAAATAAATATTTTGTAACCATACATGCTCTATAGACTGCTTTAGGCTTTTATAAACAACGATTATTTATACATGAATATGTTATTTAATATTTATTTGATTTTTTATTTATATTATCTTAATGTATTTTTCAATACAATAAAACGCATTGGCGCGGACGTTAATCTCTGTGGGTGTCGACACCATGGCAACATAATAATTATTGTTGACTGAAGCGGGTAATCAATAATGCCCTGTGACTGAGTTCCATTTCTAGAAATCGAGAGAATACACAATTTGCATTTATCCCTAAGATAATATCTAGTGACCTTAATTGTTAAGAGAATATCAAATTTGATAACATCCTACTAATATTTTAAATGCGTAAGTTTGTCAGGAGGACATCTATATGTTGGATGTTTGTTACTCTTTCACGCAAATACTACTGAACCGATTACAATGAAATTTGGTATGTAGGTAGCTGAAGACCCAGAATAAGACATAGGCATAGGAACTATGGGGGTTTTTCTTTGAAAACGCTGGCGAAGTCGCGGGAGGATATCTTGTTCTAAATTAACAGCATGACATAATATGTTATGCTGTTAATTTAATTATTATGAAACTCAGACGACGTCATATAGTTGAACTCGAGAACGACAAATTGTTCACGGGTAGAGGTCAAATTATAGCATAATATCTGTTAAACAGTTTTCGTATGAAGAGATTTAGCGCACAAATTGCTTCGCATTTCCATTGAATTATTTAATTCACACTGACACAAGATAAGAACCTAGAAATCTACATTCTACATATAAATATGTATTTCCTATAATACGCGCATTTTCACTACTTAGCTTTTTTTAATACTTAAATTATCTGTAACTATTTCTTAGCAAACTTAGCAGTGATAAAAACAACTGAAATCCTTTAAAATCATCATCAATCTTGTACAACCGACGAAAACTATAGTCTAATGATATTAAGCTATAGGAATCCATTTGAACTATTTCTTTTCTTTATTAATGTTAATCGTAGCGAAAAATAAACCTCGGACAAGCATAATCCGATGACCGACGTGTACCAAATCCATGTTATCCAATTACATTAAATTTAATTATCTACACATGTATTAAAGCTTCATTCAGATTTCCTGTTGGGATTTCATGCTACAACGATTACATTCAGTAGGGCGTCAGCATTTTGTTAATACATTACATTCAATTTTAATGCAACGCATGTAAGGCCGTTTTGCGCGACGTTATTTTTCGATATCGAAATTTAATAAATAATTCGCGTTTGGTAGCCTGTGTGCTGTAACATGGACACTTATAATATGAATTGAAGGACTAGGTATTACAAAATTGTATTTATTTCCTAACAATCTTTGTATTATTTGTGTTTATATTATGTACATTCAAAGTTTATTCGTATAAGAGGACTAGATAGATAAAAAAGTGTAGGTTCAAAGTAAAAACAAAAATGTTAGTGTTATGTGTAGATTGTGTACTTCTGAGTTATTCGTAGTGCAAGCCGTATGCTTTTACTACTGGCACTGCACTTCGCTTTTACATTTTATTTCTGTACATAAAAATGCAATCTGTTAACAAAACAAGTAACTAGAAACACACTAGAAACCTGAGCTCCGTTGTCATTCAATTATTTTTGACAAAGCGAATAATAACACGCATGCTTCAGTCGGAGTTAAATGGCAAAAAAATTGTTAACAACCGTTTACAGTTCTTTGACGCTGTTACGAGCAATTTTGTTTTATAGGTAAACGAATATATACTCCGCTATACAAATACCTATTATATTATTCAAAGAAGGTGTTTCGATTTTGTCTCTTATTATATGAAATAGATTATAGATAAAATAATGATTTGAAATTAATCTGGAGCGTGAAGAGAACTTTGTATTTCAATGACGCGAACGCATTTCAACTTTTTAACAAATGACATTCGACAACAGTCAACTATCCACTATAATATGAGTCAAATTATAATTTGCATTCAATTCATCATAGCTATTTCAAATAACAATGTTTCACCTGGACAGATATCATTATTATCGGCACAGCATCAATCACGATCTAAATTATTGATGCATCAATATGCAAAATTTATCTCATTTATATTCTATGCACCCGCCAATCGCAATGGATAGTGAACTTATCGATGATTGCAGATAGGACACTAACAGCTAGCTTTCAGATTGATTATGAGATTTGGAGCTAACGATCGCATTTAGGTGGGCTAAAACGATTGCTTTTAAGAATATTATTATGTGCGGTGAGTGCACTGCAACCGTTTTTGTGTTACAGTTTTCATGGTACAACATGTAAGATATTCTTTATCATTCTACATAACGTTAATGTTTAAAAGTTGTGTTAAAAGTGTAGTTAGTAGTATTGAATTTTTATAAGTAACTAGCTGTGCCACTCGGTTTTACTTGGATTGCTCAGCTCCTATTACCTAGTCTAAGCGTGATAATATAGGTAATATAGCCTTCCTGGGATATCTAAGACTGAACTAAAATGTCAAATCAAACCAGAACGTCCTAAGATTAGCGCGTTCAAGCAAACAAAAAAAACGAAATTCAAAATAATATTAGTACCTACCTATATAAAACTACATACATACATGTACATGACTTCTGAAACACGATGGTCCATAGAGTACATGTGCTCTGACCGAGCCTATCACATATAAATGGTTTTATAACCGTTATAAAACCATTGTTTTGGGATCGTAATTTTTGTGTATTTTTAACGTTTGTGTAAAAACTACTCTTTATCTGCGAGAATCGTCCATTTCCACGGAAAGTAAAATGCTCATGCATCGTTTATATTTGTAACAGTGTTTTATATTCTTTATATTTTTAATAAAAATTGTAACCTTCTTTGTACCATCTTAATATATTATATAAATCTCGTGTCACAATGTTTGTCCTCAATGGACTCCTCAACCACTTAACCGATTATAATAAAATTCGCACACCAAGTGCAGTTCGATCCAACTTGAGAGATAGGATAGTTTAAACATGTAGGTACCACGGGCGAAGCCGGGGCGGACCACTAGTACTAATATAAGTTTATCATAATAGCTAAAATATATAAATGAAAAATGTGAGATAATGATTTATATTTGTTTTTTTATAAAAATTAAACGTTCTATTCGATACTTTAACGTATTTTTAAGTTATTTAGGGAAGGAGAAATTATCTGCAATCTGCATATTATAGGTATTCATACGCAGTGAGTATTTTCCCGTAGCCTTAGATTAAACAAATTATTGTTTAAGTTAATATTATGCTATAGTTATGTTATAATTGTTTCATTAAGGAAGCTGTCCTAGTTTGGGATCCAAATGTGACTTGTTTGTACCTAACCAACAAATTGTTTGATAAATGATTTTTATTTTTTTATAATAGAGCCTTAATTAAATTGTCAATAACATTAATTTATCAACCGCGGATTAAATTCAAACGAGTCATTTCATTGCTTAAACGTCGTTTAACAATCTTATGAACAATGCAGCTGTGACATAATATATATCAAAGAAACGACTACAAAGAACAGCAAAGCATTGCAGCGATGAGAGCTCCATCAACATTCTAAAGACATGATTACCGACAAACTGTTGGTAGACTTTTTGCAGCTTTATGTCGCAGCTTTCTAGTAACAATAATGGGAGATTGTTAAACCCATATTACGCCTTTAGCAAACAGTTCTAAGAATTGCTTCTTGGATTAAATTGAAATTGTTATAAGTAAACAGACCATATATTTTATTATGTTCACTGTGTATTGTTTTCTTGGAAATTTTTGAAATTTTATATGCTTTACAGGAGAGTGGCTTTAAACATAAAATGACAGTTCCATCCAGCCTATACTTAGATCTTTATCTAGACTCTTTAGTCTATACCAATTACTAATATGATCATGTACCTACTTATAAAAAGTAGACGTAACAATTTTTGCCATGAAATATAATATCAGCTCGACTATTATATTACAAATTACAATGGTTGTATACAGTCGATAATTTAATAAATACCCCGCAACGTCCAAATATACTGAGTTATTCAAACAACACTAAATAGATCCTATAATAAGGCACTTGAATCTAAAGCGCCTATTAGATTACCAAAATGAATTCATGTAATACAGAGTTTCATTAGAAAAGTAATACTTGAAGATTGTAATAAAAAGCGAGTGCACAAACGTAGAAAGGTGAATTATTCATGAACAATCTATATTCTTCCCTAAGGTGCGTTGGAACTTGGAGCTGTGAAACCACGGCGGATACTTGTGCTTTATTAACTCCTTTTATTATGAGATTAACATATTTTATTATGGTTCTGCCTCGCGTTTAATTTAATTTCCAGTATTAAAATATAATTGAAATAAAAGGATGTTAGCCATTCGGAGTTATTAGAGTACAGTACTTGCACGTGTAATTGTAGAACTTATAATAGCTAAATATCCAATGATATTATATATAGAAACAAGAGGAAATAGTAATACGATACGAGGAATTCAGATTGCCAATAACTGACCGATGGATTTTTTTAATTTGATAGACTTAGTTCAGTCGAATCCTTTTCTCTGGGGAATAATTCGAACAACTGTTTTTTTCATCGACCTTTACTAATCCCAGATTATAAGTATTATCTATACTTATAATAAATCTGTAGAGAGGCCAATTCTGTACATGAAATATATTTAAAAAAAAACTATGAAGGGGTGATAAGGGATCGCTACTGATGCCAAAAATGCAATCAGTAAAATTTTTGTCTGTCTGTCTGTCTGTCTGTCTGTCTGTCTGTCTGTATATTCGTTATAGAAACAAAAACTACCCGACGGATTTTAACTAAATTTGGCACAATTATTCTTCATACTCCTGGGCAGGTTATAGTAAAAGAATCATGTAAATCGGTGTAGAAACACCAAAGTTATACATGAAATACGTTATAAGTCATCGCGCGTGAATACAGAATCATGCCATAAGGATTATTTTTGTGTATCAGTTGCCGCGTTCGACGCGCTGCGCAGCGGGAGCTATAAAAATTAAAAATGCGGCGGGTCTGCACCCGTTTCGCGTTGTCACGGCATCACGTGTGAATGGCTGAACCGATTTCGATTATTCTTTTCTATTATATTCCTTGAAGTACGAGGATGGTTCTTATGTAGAGAAAACGTAAATATGTACCACGGGCGAAGCCGGGGCGGACCGCTAGTAAGAAATAAGGCTTTGAAAGATCAGCCTATTTAGCACGGTTGTTCATTAAGCATAAAATAATAAAAACATAAAATATGTATATCTAAACAAACAAAATATTGAAGAATGTATTCTAATGAAAATTACCCTTTCCAAAATTACCTTTATAGGTACGATTTTGTATTATATCGCTTATATTTTTCCTTTTTATATTTAACTTCATTATCGTTCTTATAAGGAAAGAAGGTAAATAAATAACTTCATAAAAAGGCACATGAATTCTTTATTTAAGTCTAATTCAAATTAAACTATTTACAGAAACTCATAATAATTATGCGTAAATACTTCGCATGTGTTCGTTTGTAGAGCCTTAAGTCTTAACAAAGAAAACCGTGCGGTTTTGGTTACCTGGAAGAGATGACTCTGTAGCCATAAGGTCGCGTACATCTTCATTCATTCATGTGACCTAAAAAATTCTATAACACCAAGAGAATAGCTCTTTAAGCACGCAATTAAATTTAACATTATCTAACATGTCAGAATTTTGCGTAACACAGATGAAAATATTTATGACTCGTCCGCCCTCCGGCCTCAACACCTCATTACGTTTTCTTGCTCAAATATACGAAATATTTATCTGTTCTTGTCATGTACTCGTAAATATAGCGGGCAGAGTTATTATTTCGTGTCTGTATTCTGTGCCTCTTAAGAAATATGAGAACGGCGAAGAAAATGAAAAATTTGTGTTGTTACTTTCCCCTTATACGTTATGATTGAGAGATTTTATATTCATTTTAGTAACTTGTGTACGATTATATTTTTATACATTATTGAAGTATTCATTAAAATGTTTTTATTTTTGAGGCGTAAATTGTATACTAAATTTATTTATTGTTTTAACTATATTAGGCTTGTTCGACTAAATATTCAACAGAAGGCTGATTATAATCTACATGATCCCATAGAAAATCGATCAGTGAAACAGATGTAGGTATGCATAATGCATCTGCCCCATACCCCATAGGTGAAACAAATAAGCATAGTCTTTTAATATCAAAATGTTTTCGTCAGTTAAATAATTTAAATTAAATTCATTTTCATGCAGTAATAATATTATATTAGACGAGTATGACTTGGATTTTAGCGTGGACCGCATAAATGAAAACGGTTTCCGTGTTAATCATATTTTAAGCTCAACATAATTAAATTTCAATAATTGAGTTACGTTGCATTTTATATCAAAGAAGGTGGATTAACTTTGTATGCAATTAAATGTATTTATGAAATGTATCATCGGTATGGTTATTGGTTAATTAGAAAATGTACTGAAGGAAACTATATATAATTAACAACAATAATTACTTATGTCTTTGGTACCAATCACTTACCACTACACCACTACCACCACAAAGTCTATAATTTAATCTATACTATAATATTATAAAGCTGAAGAGTTTGTTTTTTTGAACGCGCTAATCTCGGGAACTACTGGTCCGATTTGAAAAATTCTTTTGGTGTTAGATAGCCCATTAATCGAGGGAGGCTATAGGCTATATATTATCATCTCACTAAGACTAACAGGAGCGGAGCGCTGCGGGTAAAATCGCGGAGCACCGCTAGTTTAAAATAATTTTCATTTGAGGTATCTAACTCCCACTCAATATCCATACATATTATTTTCTCTACATATTATTTTGCTCATAAGTAGATACATTTTAAGATAAATGAAGCCGTTTAGGTAAAGAATTGTTTTGAATCAGAAATTGAATATACATTACCGCAGAAAAACCTGATATTTATTTCAACGTGATACCTGAAACCGAGAAGAACTTTGACAGACAGATGGACGGACAACAAAGCGATTTTATTCCGTCAAAAGAATCTCGTATATTTTTCCTTAGCAGGTTTAAAGAGAAAGGAAATATTACCAACGTTCCGAGTAATATCGTTTTATAACAATATCTTTTCTTGGGGTTTTAAAAGACGGCGATATTCTAATTTTTCAGCTAATTTAAACATGAATTATAATAAAATGTAAACGGTTATTTTAAATATTATTATCGTATCACAAAGAAAAACATGGTAAAAGAAATAAGAATGTACTCTACCAAAAATGTTATGGGTTATTTTTAAGTAAATATTTAGGAAATATCTTTTATTCCCAGCTCTAGATCTTTATTTATTTCAAATGCAATTCACATGAAAAAATTTTATCGTCAATTTTAATATCTATAAAAGAACATTATTCTCTAAACGAATATTGGACAAACGTATCGTTCTACTATTAGCATCGTTTCCACAGAGGAAATATAAAATATACATTACTGCATTTTTCTTTCAACACCGAGAGCATCGTTTACAAATGCTTTTTTCTCTCAAGAAAAGTCAAACAATTCATAATAAACTCCTAGTTTATTCCTATTAGGGCCGATTTTTCAATCCTTGGTTAAAATTTATCCGTCCAATAAAGTACCTATTACACGAACATTTTAAAATGTCACCTGTAAACTGTCAAATACGGACATCGGACAATTAGAATACATTTTTGAAATGGTAGTTTAATTATACGTTATTCGATGAATAAGTTTTAACCAAGGATTGAAAAATCAGCCCTTAATGTTACATCCGTAAAAACATATAAAGGAAAAAGAAGGCATTCAATAATACCCATCAAAATAAAAATGATTATTCGCAGGTAACATTTCATTTCAAATAATATTAATTCATCCATGAATGGCTTTCCTTAACATACATGAATATGGCATCTAAATAAGTAATTTTATTTCGCATTTCAATTTGTCCTCATTGATTTGATTTAACGTGAGACGGGGATTCGATGAAATAAACAGAAGCGCAAATTGTGTCCGAATTCGGAAATTAATCGAATGTTATTTTCAGATAAATATCCATTTTTGTAAGCCCGTGCGTAATTTTGGATCGATGTTGGCTTTAAAATTATTTTTTAAAGTAAACTGATACTCTTTGAAAACAATAGCCTTATTAGGAATAGTCTGTTTTTAAAAATGGGGCAATTTTGCATAATGAACAAAATAAAAAAGTGGTTTTCAATTTATGATTACTTTTTGACTACTGAAATAATGTTTAGAGCCCATTTAATAATTAAAGATACCTGCCTCCCTTCCTCCATTATCTTTTCTTAGGACAAAGGAAAATATATTTGCGAAAAGATGAAGCTTAAGTTTGTTAATTGAGAATAGTCAGAATATTTTTAAAAATACATTTCTAAATCAAAACATTAGTCCTACCCACAAAATATTATTATTATCAGTACCGTTCCAAATTCGTGACTAGGAAAGAGCATTTTTATCTTGCGCACCCTTTCATCGATTTTACCCTACCCTTTTGACTAACATCATAATATGAATTATTATCCACATGGTATTTAATTGTATAAATCAACAATATACCTACATGGGCTTTTTTGTAGTCATATTGACTGTTGCGCGTACCATTTTGGCGAATAAATAGTACCAACTTACGTTCATATGTAAGTATCAGTATTTATAAGTAATATGTAATTACATTCTTGATCTTCGCTTGATGTATACATAATATATAATATTATTATCTACCTGGCTTAGTTTGTGCGTATATACATATATTTCACTTCATCGTGTGACACGTTTGTATAAAACATTAGGTACTCTATTATTGCACGCCTCATAACCGAAGCGTTGAGGTGGGTACTACTGTCACTTCGCGCAAAACATCTGATTTTTCAAACTTAAAATGTCTTTATGTATCATACATTGCACTTGTAAGATAATACATACACACACATATTAAGAAAAAACACTATTTTTAACATTCATGATATTTTTGATGTCATTTTTGTTATTTAAACTAGTTAAAAAACAGTTTAAAAAAGTTCTGTCTTGGACGTCCGTGTGTCTGTATGTGCGGAGGATTTTCTTGTTAACACGATAGCGACCGAAATACTTTACTAATCGAGTCTTTTTTTTTCTCTTACGCTTGAGTATGCTCAGGAATAGAACCCTTTCATTTTTCAGGGTCTGATTCGATGTGGTTTAATTGTTATTAAATAAACAAAAATAATAATTAATAAATAATTATTAAAAAAAAATTATGAGGCGTGCACTTTTGGATTTTCCAAATTATTTTCATGTCTCCGCTTATGAATTTTCTTTTTCAACAACAATCCCTAGTGATTTTTCAAGATGTCATACCTAAAGCCGAATAAAAGAATAACAGAAAGGTTTACCAGGTTACCATTATTATAATTGATACCTATATTTAGCTGACTAAAAAACTAAGCGTGTATAGCCTGTGGTATAGCTTAAAATTTCTGAAAAGAAATCTTCTGCGCTCTACTAAAGCAGGCTACTGAAAAACCGATGTCAAAATATTATTTGGATATGATTCAATGACGCAGAAGAGTTACCAATATTTTTTATAGTCACAGTTTATATTTTAGATTCAAAGCGATACGAGAGATTCCATGTAACGAAGTTCAACACACATAAAAAAGAAAACACAGGTGCATTTCTTTACAATAGAGCTGCGTAGCTTTGTCAATCGGTTAGATTGCTGCCAACCAGGCAACTGCTTATATATTTTTATGCAGTCGTATCAACCATGAAGCACAAACAATACCTAGTATTCCCATTTCTAATGACTCATTTGTGTACTAGAATACTAAACAAATTAAATTTAAAAAGATAACTTATAAAATAAATCAAGCATCGTTTTATACCATGAACAATACAATTTAACTCGCACACAACCTTTTCTATGATACTCAACAGTTTATATATTACTATGTACTTTCCCGCGGTTTCCGTACTGTTTGCGAACCTCACTTTAATTACATCCAGCGAGGCTAGTCCTATAAAAACATGTTCACGTCAGCTGGCGACTCTTTGAAGCTGTTATCTCGCCATCTCCGATGCGGAATGAATGCATCCGTGAATATAACAGGCCGCCGGGATTCATTTGGAAAGTCAATATTGATTCAAAGTGGTGGGAACTGGTATTTCGTGATGTGATTGCATCGCAAACACTGTGATATGCTGAACACTCAATACTGAATGGAATCCGATGGTTTCCATTAAGCAATTTACGGTACTTGATTACACGAATATGGCTTTCATTAATTTGTTTTGTATTAACGATGTATAGCGATGATATATACATTGTGTTCTGTAGAGAACGTTTATCTTGAATTGTTTATTTAATGAGGTTTTGTAAATGTATTTTTATTATGAAGTTGTAGCTTGTAGTTCGTAGAAATGCTGCTAATTGAACCTAATTACCTTCTTTAGTTCGCTTTTTATTCTATTCGTTTCATATTTTTCTTTAATTCATTATACAGGATGACAATTATACAAAATTATAAAGCAAATGAATCATAAAAGACCAATTTGCTTTGTCGTAACAAAATATAAATAGACTTTAATTAGAAAATGGGTTTTTAAAAACTACAAGGTTTTGTTAAAGACCCTTGATTTTACTACTTAGGATTTAGTTGCAAAAAGGACATAATGAAATGTTTGTATTATGACATTTATTATTCTTAATACTATTCAAAAATAAAATCTATGTTAAGGGTCTGTTCATTCTGTCTATGAACTTAACGATATTTGTAAATATTTTAGTCTTAATATTGTTTTCAAATATTTGAAAAATAAAATAGAAAACAGATACTAACATACAAAGTACAAAGCCAGATGTATCTCAAATTCATATCAAAGTGAAATAAGTACAATTTTCAGACCATATCAAACCACTGGAATACTGAGATATACCTAGTTCATTTTAGTATACCACCGTCCTGTTTGGAATGGACAAATTCAAATATGGTTGTACTTACCGAATCGGGAATTCTGCAATTTCGTAAAAGCTTACGTTGTATCAAAGTATGTTTATGTACTACTTATAGTACATCTTCTTAAACTTCTCTTTAAGGTATATTTTAATGCAATAAATCTGATACTTAACCCACTTAGAAAATGACCTAAAATAATTATTCCTTTTCTATGACTTTCACAATACACAACAAACGTTGAAACTGGGATATTAAATACTCAATTGTTTATTTCATAAAGTCTCGTTAGCAAAGCGGATCTTTGGCGTGTTTCCTGTAAGAGGATAACTCAAACGAGTGTCGTGACCGGATAAGACAATACTTGGAGCTGTTTATCGGAACTTGATTATGTAAATCGAGGACGATATCACGTTAACACAGTGTTGGAACTTCTTTAACTTTGTTCGTACCGGATACCAAGTCTTTCAGAAAATGTTTAAATGACACGTGCTAGGTACCCGAACTTTTCGTGTAGATAGTAGCAAGACACTTTTCTAATGTGTGTGTGTTTATGTGTAATGTGTGAGGAGTAATGTTAATGTAAAATTACCTATAGATAACAAAAAATTGGCAATGTTCTAAGCTTCCTGGAGATAACGATTTGCAATAGCGCTATTTTATTGGAATATTTTTTCACTAACTAAGAGTTTATCAAAACACTTAAAATATCTTACGCAATCAATTTTGCAAAGCACGACTCATTTTCCGGTAAGGAAATGGTTGACTATTGAGTTTAATATTATTCTTCAAATATATTATATTTTATTACAGTTTTATATGTTGACTACCATTAATACATATAACATTATTATGTAGAAGACTGACAGGTCACAGAAAGCAGGAAATTGACCGTAGTTTATAACATCAAATATGATGTTTATTATAATTCACCATACTTTGATCTAAGCAGTATATAATATATTATAATAATTTATACTGACCTATATTCTTTATTAACACACAATTTTCTTGAAGTGTTTCGATTAAATCAAAAATAAAGAACAGAAAAAACACGAATAGACTGGGGTAGAAGCCTTTGAAAATAGTGAAAAGATAAAAAAAATCGCAGTCGGATGAAACCCATTAGAAAAGGAGGGGAATATGATAAAAATGTAAGGAAAAATAAATTACGGTCAATCCGAGTTCGGGAAGCGGGAGGGGGGACCTTGTAAGAGGAAAAAATGGTTTCTCTCGATTTCCGACAAAACTACAAGTCCTATAGAAAAAAGTTCAATGGCAAAGTTGTAGGTAATTAAAAGTTCTACAACTTTTGTATTCACAATTTTTTCACATAACCTAAAAATTTAGGTGAAAAATTCAAAAAACCAAGTTTTTGGTCTTTTATTTCTATCTACTTCAAAATTTATTTTTTTTCTACGAAATTTGGTGGAAACTTACTTTATTGTGTCCCAAATACACTGTTATTTATTTGATTGAAAATATTTATTTTTTCGCCTTATTTTGAATTAATACCAAAAAAACAACCTAATTTTCAATCGAAAAGTCACCCATCAAAATATCAGCTTCTTTCAAATACTTGGGGTGCCTTTTATTCATTGAAATCTCTACTTTCATATGGTGTAAAAAAAATAAACACCACCGTAGTAAATGTTCTCAGGAAATGCATACAAACAATCTGAAAATTAGCTTTTACTAAATCAGGCACAATTCTTGAACTCTATATCTTCTCTTGTATCGGCTTTTCGGTAATATTTCAAAAGAAAAATAATTATCTGTTCTAAGTTTAATATTTTACACCATATTCAAAAGCAAAATGATGTCGATAAAAACATTTCAGGTAGTTCGAGAAGTGTGCCTGATTTAGTAAAAGCTAATTTTCAGACTGTTTGTATGCATTTCCTGAGAACATTTACTATGGTGGTGTTTATTTTTTTTACACCATATGAAAGTAGAGATTTCAATGAATAAAAGGCACCCCAAGTTTTTGAAAAAAGCTGATATTTTGACGGGTGACTTTTCGATTGAAAATTAGGTTGTTTTTTTGGTATTAATTCAAAATAAGGCGAAAAAATAAATATTTTCAATCAAATAAATTACAGTGTATTTGGGACATAATAAAGTAAGTTTCCACGAAATTTCGTAGAAAAAAAATAAATTTTGAAGTAGATAGAAATAAAAGACCAAAAACTTGGTTTTTTTAATTTTTCACCTAAATTTTTAGGTTATTTGAAAAAATTGTGAATACAAAAGTTGTAGAACTTTTAATTACCTACAACTTTGCCATTGAACTTTTTTCTATAGGACTTGTAGTTTTGTCGGAAATCGAGAGAAACCATTTTTTTCTCTTAAAAGCTCCCCCCTCCCGCTTCCCGAACTCGGATTGACCGTAATTTATTTTTCCTAACATTTTTATCATATTCCCCTCCTTTTCTAATGGGTTTCATCCGACTGCGATTTTTTTTTGTTTCAAAAATTATCTACTCTAGTCTAGAAGTGGATATGACACATTTCGAAACATACGCAGGAAAAAATTCTCGAGCGTCATAAAGGAATCTATTCTTTCGCTCGACTTCATCCCTAAATCCCGTATCTTTTTATACTCGAACAAAGGGGTGGCGGGAAATTGTTTTCGGATTGACGAAGGTACTCACGCCAGTACATTTAAATGTATACGTGTCGGGTATTTATTTTTACTAACATGCTGTTTATCTATACTAGTCTATACTAATATTATAAAGAGGAAAGGTTTGTAATTATGTATGTATGTATAGTTTTCACGCATAAACTACTGGACCGATTTTGATGGAATTTGGCACAGACAATCTTTAGATCCTGAGAAAGAACATAGGCTACCTTTTATTGCGAAATATGTACCACCGGCGAAGCCGGGGCGGACCGCTAGTATCAAGTAAAAATGTGGGCTATAGCTTTGTGTATAGCTTGTTTTTTTTATTATCATGATGATCCACTGAACTTGTTACTATTTATTTTAATGTAGATGTTGCTATTGTTATTACTGAATATTTTGTTATAAATAATTTAATTCTTACTCATATAAATCATAGAGAAGTATTTCCGTCCACCGATTTTTATATCAGTTGACACTAACACAAGTTGAGTTTAATCAAATCTATAGATGCAGACAAATAGATTTACCTATTTTGAAATAGAAAAACTTCTCGTAGAACCGACCGTTAGTCGAAAAAAATGGTAAAAGGTTTCTCACGTTTTCTGATAAAAGTGACTACGTAAAATCGCAAGTCAGATTTTTTAAATAACCAAGCGAAAACGTTTTCATATTGTACATTTCATTTCCAGGAGCAGCTCAGTGAATCTCACAGTAGTTTAGTTAACCTTACAGGATATGTAAAGCCGAATATTTTGTCTGATATTTTCTGTGTTTTTCTTTATCTTTTTTAAATAATATGGAAATATGGATTTTGTACTTTAGTAATAAATTCTCCTGGTTTTTTAGCTAGTTAAATTAGTTCTTCTATGAATAGCCATCCATCTTACCTACCTTCTTAATTAAACACAAATAAATTTAGCAGGTTTTATCAGGTTTGTAAAACAGCCTTTATTTTTAGGTCTTTATTATGTTTCTGAACTAGGTATAATAATTATTTAGAGGTTTTTATTCATTTTCTATATATTTAGGGCCTAGGATTTTTCAATGCTAGGATAAAACTTATCCGTCCAATAAAGTATTACACGATAATATTAAACGTAAATATATCACGTAAACTGTCAAATACGGGCAATTAGAATACGTTACTAAAATGGTAGTTTTATACATTATTCAGCGAATAAGTTTTATCCAAGCATTGAAAAATAGGCCCTTAGAAGAATGAACTTAATTTATCATCTGATAAATAGCTCTTAAAATGGTTACAGAAACTACATCAAAAATTAAATACTTACAACAATACCACTAGTGTTCCATACTTGAGATAAAATATCTACGTGCCTTAAATATAGCCTTTGCTACATAACCTTATTGGTATTAAGTGAAAAATTCTTCAATTTCAGAACCTATGGGAAATCTTCAGCAAATATAAAAGTAATACCTACGCTCGGTTGCTACGTGCATTTCACGTTAAAGGAATTTTTCACTCCATCGATATTTAGCAAGTTCTTGTAGCCAATATTGAAACTTGAATATTGAAACTTCCCGCTGACTTCGCTTTCATGTTTATTTCATTTTTTAATTTGGTGTCAGTGGTAAATAAGTTGGAAGCTCTTATTTCCGTTTTCGGTAAATATTTATTCGACCTTTACAGAGATGACTCTATTACGCAGGCTGAAGGCCTACTTTGATTTTCTTTATTTTGCACGACTCATGATGCGAAGCATCAGAGAGTGCTTTACGATCGAAAAATTTTTTTCGCCTCATTTTTGCAGCTATTCTTATTATTATAGCCTTGTTAGTTCACGGAATCAAGATATTTTGCATACTATTGTCGAGATAATTTAATGGAGATTAATCCCATACTTTTTAAAAATTGATTTACTTCAATAGAATTGGAAAAAAACACCGAAATAGGTCAAAAAATTTTCCTGTCCGTCATGTGTGAAACCTGAAAACACTATAACTTGTGAAAAAATCCATCATTTGAGTTGAATTTTTTTTTTAAATATTCTAATCGACGATTGTAGGTCACTGAATGCGAATGATTAATTAATTCAGTGTCGTTTAATTGCAATTAATAAAAAACGAAAACTACAATAAGTTTTTTTTTTTTATATTTCATAATTAAATGAGCATTATGAGTCGTGCACTTTTGGATTTTCCAAACTTTTTTTTCCTCCGGTCATAGTGACAAGTGAAAAACTATCTACAATTAACTCAAACACCACGCAGTTTACAGATATAAATTAAGAAAAAAATTACTACTAAATAGGTATTTAATAGGTGTTTTATAGTTAAATACAACCCATTCAAACAAATAATGAATAGCGTAAAATGCAAGTGTGCGCAAAATCCGCAGTGCGCTTGCAAAATAGTTCGTTACTGGTTTAGTAAATGTTCCTTAATTTAAACCGATTCCCAGCTCATAGTATTGTATCCACCGATGAAATGTAAACTCCAAACTTTACCTACTCCTAGCCTAGTTAGTGTTATTTCGACCAGAATGCTATATGTAATTGTGTTATGTCTACCAACTGTTATTTTGTTAACCATTCAGAACTGCTTTAACTTCTAATCAAGCATACTCTTATTATTGTTCTAAAATGAGCAACGTAACCTTCATATTTTGTAGTTAATTCTCAACTGCTGTTCAGGAATACATATTTTTCCAGGTAGGATTAACTTCATACTTTTTTCGCTTACATACATCTAAACATAGTTTTGTGCTCCAATTAAATTGAAATATATTTTAACGTTAATCATTGAATTTGAAACATTTATTTGTGTTAGTCATCTATATCTATTCCGAAAATATATACAACTAGCTTACCGCCCGCGCCTTCGCCCGCTTTGTCTAAAACCCAATAAATTATATACTAAAACCTTCCTATTGAATCACTCTATCTATTAAAAAAACCTCATCCAAATTCGTTGCGTAGTTTTAAAGATTTAAGCATACAAAGGGACATAGGGACAGAGAAAGCGACTTTGTTTTATACTATGTAGTGATTCACAATATGTTTAATAGAGACTATGCATATAATTATTTTCCCCATATAGGTATATTCAATCATCTAGAATACAATAATAGGTAAATTGCGAACAAAGGTTGACGTCGAAAATTGTGATTTTCATATAATATTTTTGGAATCATACCTAATGAATTAAATTACAGAAATATACTTCTATTGTCAACCCACCTCCTTTTGTAGACGACTTCTTCTATGCATCTTAAAGGTTTCCTTAATATATTGGTTATTAGTATGAATATAAAACTTACATGTAACTCTGCGTAGCTTTTAATAAATTTGGGATTACCTATAGCGTGGTGGATTATGGCCTGTACCCTCATAGGAGGCCCGTGTCCCAGCAGTGGAAACGTATATGGGCTGATGATGATGATGATGATGATAACAATATTATGTTGCGGTGCATTTACAACAAACGAGCGAATGCTCATTCTAACTCCACTATATCAAATTGTTTTAGTGTAAACAGGCGTAGAACATGCAGGCGTAGTTATTCTTAGTGCGTTTGAAAATATTCAATGCAATGTTCTAATACTGAACAACACTGAATACGAGTTTTCGTTTACGCTAAAGAGCACAAAAGAATGCTCTAGCTCTAGCTCTTGCTCTATGTTCGTTTGATGTGCACTGTTATTTTGTGATAATTGTAATAACTATTTGAATATTATGTCAAATTCACTAGATTCGGGTTATTATTATAATATAATGTGCATATTTCAGTGAGTAATATTTAGATTGTTGTTTTTTATATAACGCAGTTGATATGTAAAACATGTATTTATCGTTTATCTAGACCTGTAGTCCCCAAACTTATTTTTCTCGTGGACCATTTTCAAAATTTTACTGGTTTCGGTGGACCCCCTGCTGCTACATTTCTACCACATTCTTAAAGTCGCCAAAAAATAAAAATTATGTCACTTCTGAGTTCTGTCTCTATATTCCGATAGGTAAAATAAAAACGAAAAATGGTACATTTTATAACACTAACAAAAACTATGCTTACATTTTTGCTCTTTACTATCAAAAGCAGATAAATTTTCATGGACCCCCATTTTTTGTTTACGCCTACGTAGACCACCAGCAAGTCTCCCGTGGACCCCTGGGGGTCCACCTGGACCACTTTGGGAATCACTGATCTAGACACAACATAAATAAAAATATAATATGTATGTAGAAATCATTCATATTACCTTACCGAGCTTATTTATTATAATACGAGTTCAAGTATGATAAGAGCTTTCTAAAGACTACCGAAAAATAAGTTCTTCAGCTAATGCGTTTTTAGAAAGATAAATATATAATATAGATAGTAGGATGATGTTTCTTCGTCTTTAACTTGAAAGATTGTCTGAAATGAAATTCTTGATCTTCGGGTTCATACGTCAAATAACCATTTAGAAGATTAACACATAGAAAATATGTTCGTTCAAAATTAAATTCAACACTTACTTTTTAATTTCGTTCCAATATAAAAAGTTAATGATAAATTACCATAAATATCCATTAGTATATATCTTATCTAAAGAAAATGATAATTTATCATTCATACTATACTTTTATTACTATACTTATTAACTGGTGAGAGGTGATAAAATTTTCTCATTTTCTCTTGAAATGAAATCTTTCTAGCGATATGATCTTTTCAGGTGTATTCGTGGAAAATTATAATAATATGGAGACCTGTTTATTTTTCTTTTAACAGTCGATAGGTTTTTACTGTAAAATATTTCACAATATTTTTTAATGAGGAATGAAGAAAAAATATTACACATTTATATAATAGTAGGTATAAATTATAATATGGCTTGGGAAATAGTGTAGCGTATAAAATACACTACACACTATTGTGTAGTGTATTTTACCCAACTCACTCACTACTACTATTCCAATTCTTAGGGTAATCATTAATCATTTTTAAACAACGGAGCTGTTTGATACGCTTACAAAAACAATTTAGCACCGGCTCCTTTGAAATTTTAAATAGGTTAGTAAGAATAGACTTCAAAGCTGGCACGG
Source organism: Colias philodice (assembly GCF_061535455.1). Lineage (NCBI taxonomy): Eukaryota > Metazoa > Arthropoda > Insecta > Lepidoptera > Pieridae > Colias > Colias philodice. The sequence continues at coordinate 6,291,689 of NC_143093.1, forward strand.
CTTTGTGATTCGCCTTTCAGTGTCGCAATGAAAACCATTTTGCTAAGCCACTGGGTCAGGCTTTACCTAGTACCTTCCTAAGCTGTTAAGAACCCAGCTTAAATACCCTGAAACACGTAACATGTTAGAAAAGGGACGCAAGACAACTGCGTATTAATTTTAAGCCCGAACTATCAACTAATGTCGCCTGAAATGTTTCATGTTACGTATAGCTTAAATAATTGATTATAATTTAATAACTACAACAGTTTCTGGTCAGCTATTATACATTGTTGTTTCTGAAGCACCAAATTTTTAAACGATACGATTAATAATAGCATTATAATAAATTAACTTCTAATTGTTAACCTCAAATAAAGAAGCTATAATACAGAAAATTATCATTGTAATAATGGGTTATTCCTTTAAATAATGTTCGTAGCAAATCAGATAAAGGAAAGCTAATATGCTTAGTTTGGCCGCTAACTATTAATATAACTGGTGAAATTCGTTCGTTGTTTGTAGAAATAACAGACGCTATCTTATCGCGAACAGTCATCTCACAAAAACCCAGAACAGGCCTTTTCGTATTTTCTTTGGCAATTCTATTACGCAGTGGAATGGAAATAATACCATGTGAATATTTTTTTGGGTCTATCTTTCGTTTATTTTCTATGATATTAAATTAGGATTATATTGTAATGGCTGTTTATTTATAAGCACTCAATTTACATGGCAGGAGGCAGAGATATAGGTAATAATTGTGTTGACTCAATTATGCCTAAGTTTTTTTGGAGTTTATAAATTGTAAAAAAATTAATGAGGGGGTAGAAGTACGGCCTGACGAATAAAAAAACCATACTTACATTGGAAAAAGTCCAGTTTAAGTGGAATATAGATAAAAAAGCATTCTGCTCGTATCGATAAAAACAACGTATAAATAAAAAAGCATATATATAACAAACTCGTAAGTGCCGTTGTTGAAAGTACATTTAGGGTATTTACAAACGGGGGAAAATAAACTGTATTAACTCTTCAGGCACGTGAGATGATAATCTACTTAAGCGACGTTCCGGATTCAGTGCTTTCACAACTTTTATGTTTTTTATTCTAGGCTTCATTTTGTTCATTATAATTTTTATGATAATTAGCTATCGAGGAAATGTGTATAGAAATATTAATTGAAGTTTATCACACATAACCACTACAACATGTATTTCTGACATTAAGATTGAATTGTTTTTCTTTTATTTTTAGTTCACCTTACGTATCTACGGTACATAGGTACATATTACACACGTCGACCCTACTGCGTATTAAAACTATATAAATTATTCGTATTCACTTTTTCACTGCAGATTTATCTTGAAATACGTAAGTAATAATATCATCACAAACAAACAAAATTGAAGTATTAAAAAGGTTTTTTCATCAAAATATCGGAAATAAAACGTAATTCCTTCTCATAACGAATTTTACTTAAACCCATTATTCATCCTTGCGCTTCAAAAACAACATTTGTCACTGTAAATGTATAAATGGACGTTTTATTTCGGTTTTATAGCAGCTCTATTTCTGCAGTGAATAGTGCCTTGGTAATTGGATGTCAGTGTGGCAAACATCTCATCCGATAGTGAATTAAATCAGCCATAACGAATTAATTTTGTGTGTGGCTTTCGTGGCTTTCAAAATTTGCAATTAACTCCTTCGTTACTTGTTCCACAATTAATTATAAGTCGGATTTAATTGATACGTATGTAAATAATTGCCATGTGTTAAAGTTAGTCTATAGAAACAACGATGATAATAATATTTATTAAAATCTAGAGATGTTTGCATAGAAAAATAATAAGTTTGTGTTTTGGTGTTTTCCTCATAAAATAAAGTCGAATACATAAGTCCCCTGGCTCGATTTTGCAGCGATTACATTATTGCTACATCTATTTTAACGTGAGCCTAGTTTTTCTTTAAAGATACGTGCTAATTTACACTTTAATATTACCTATATTTTGTATCGAAACAGATAAACAAATGCAAACTCTACGAATAAAATTATATAAGTTAACAAAGAGCAAACTTTGTGGTATTCATTTGATATTTTACTGACATAAATACAGTTTCCTAACCACCAAAATAAGCATGCATCCTCTTCAAGAGGCTCAAACATCTTGCATCATTATGTGAATTTTTGAAGTTAATGGCTATAAGAAAAGAAAAGCAATTTTCTAAGAAATTATATCATCTATGACCTCATTATGCATATCTCTGGATTTATGGATCAAGTTTATCCATAAAACGTACAATTATTAATTTACACAAAGCTCTTAATATCCACTTCCAAGAAACGTAATTAAAGACTTATGCTAACAAAATTAGCTTTGGTTCATATTTAATTTTAACTATTTATAAATGTTACTTATTCCATTCATTATTTTGTAAAATTAATAGGCTTGGCTAAATAAATTAACGGGCATCTAGGGACTAATTTATAAACCCACTCCTATTTTCTATAAGTTCCATTATTGTTTGGCCTACATGGAATTATGTTTCATAAAATATGTTAATATTTTTCATGAAGTTTCACAAAATTAATGACCTCCTTACTTAGTGAGTATTACGTCGTTCAGAAGTATACTCAGCTCCCTTTAGTAATCAGGAACTTAGTAGCGACTTACCTTGCTTGCTATTACATCGAAATTTCCTTTAAAATTCAAATACTATGCAGTCTTTTTTATACAATACCGCATCATTACTACACATATATCATTTTAAGACAAGCTTCTTATCACGGCTTCTACCGGTAGGTATAAATGACATATGACGTAACATAATAAATTTTTTCATCAAACTTATAGCATAAATACTACGTTACTTTTGCTATGTCTCTGAACGAAAAATGAAGCAGAGAAATAAAGAAAAGTTATTACTAACTTCTAGATCAACTTATTGCTTCACTGTAATTTGGGAATATATAGAGAACAATCCAATTTGAAATTTACGAGAGTGAAATGATGTTATATAAAACTGTAAATTGCTTGGAAATAAAAACTTCTTTGATATCAATACGTCTGCAGTATAATAATACCGTCTTTGTTCACGGTAAAGATATTAAGATAGATATTCTGTCAAAGGAAGAGCTTCTAGTCTACAATTTTTGCAATAGAAAATATTATTAAAGAGATCTCTCTAAAAGAAAACATACCATGCTTTAAGAAATAAAGGTTACAACATATTTTTCTTTGATACACAATGTTATGGTTTTTATTTTTTTAGTCTAAATGATGAATATTATGAAATGAATTAATAATAAACAGACTGTATAAATAACGAAATACATGTGTATTTTGAACCTGGTTTAGATATTATTTACATTTAAGTTAAAATAACATTGTATGTTAGGTAAATAAATTTTGTCCAGGCAAAATGAATATTACATTTCTATTAAAATTTTCTCAGTACGTATACTATCATTCTGGTTACCCATGCAGAAAATGAAATAGGGAGTAATTGGCTTAAAATTGCACAGGTACGTTAAAAGTTAACATTAGACAAGCTTAAGTTAAAGGTAAATTTGCGATGCTATTCTGGAAACCGTAGAGAGCAAACAGTATTCAGTCGTTCCCAAAATAAAACGGTTCCCATTCTACTTTATGTTGGATTGAAGTATTCGGGGGAAGAGGGTATAAATTGACGGAGAAAATGGGAGGACATGTATTTTATTCGTATAACCGTGACGTATGCTTATGTGGAAAAATATGAAAGTAACAAAGTAGGATTATGTGCCCTCCACGAATGGTTTTGTTTTAAATTAGTGTCATGTACCCATACTGTACGCACGTATATTTTTCAAAATAATCGTAAAACAAAAACAGAATTTTAAGGAAAGAAAGAAAATTTGGTTTTCATAATAACTATCAGCAAACAAAGTTATTTACATGTACTTTTAGATTTAATAAAATAAAAAAACATCTTACAAAACTAAATTAAAAAACCCCTGAATACAAGATCGTGTTCTATAAATTCTTAAGTACGATGCAGTGTACTTAAGTGTTGTCCAGAGTACGTCAAACATCTCACTCTCGACCTATTTATATGAATAAGAAGTGTCGTTAACTCCTGAAGGTTTATACAATATTGTGACAAGATAGCCTAGATGCTTCATGACCTAGTGAGAACTTTTTAAGCCGAGAATTCCAGCCGTTGTCGGTTTATTGTGGGAGCTTCACCTTGCAGTTCAACGGACAGGAAACGTCGACTGTGTATTTGAACACTTAGTGTGAATTAGATTCTTCCATGTCTTTAAACTCAAACTCAAACTCAAACATTCATTTATTCAATTAGACTACTATTTAGTAGCACTTTCGAATCGTCATTACATAGTATTTTTAACATTTACCACCGATTCGGAAAGCAGTATCTATGGAGAAGAATCGGCAAGAAACTCCATAGTTGCTCTTTTAAATAATGTCAATAAATTTACATAATATGTAACTTATATCTACCTAACTACATAATATGCCAAAGAACTGTCCTGTGGTTTTTACGCGACAACCCTCCATGGGTCTTTATCGTCCATATATTCCTGAATACTGTAGTACGCTCTCTGAACTAGTACATTTTTTATGTAAGTTTTAAATTTAGAACTACTAAACTCTTTAATATTGTGAGGAATTCTATTGTATAAGCGTATACCTTGACCCATAAATGAATTTTTAACTTTAGCTAATCGGAAAAATGGCATTTCAATTCTATTCTTGTTCCTTGTGCCATAATCGTGTCTATCTCCTACTCTTGTGTGTAAGTCAGAGCTTTTGTGTACATGCAAAATATTATTAAATATATACTGTGATGGTACAGTAAGGATACCAGTATTCTTAAAATGATCTCTTAGTGAGTCCCGAGCACGTAAATTATATATAGAGCGAATGGCTCTTTTCTGTAAGATAAATATAGTTTCTATATCTGCAGCCCTGCCCCACAGTAGAATTCCATAGGACATAATGCTATGAAAGTAGCTGAAATAAACTAATCTAGCCGTATCTTCATCGGTGAGATGCCTTATTTTTCGGACTGCATATGCAGCAGAACTGAGCTTACCTGCAGCGGTGTTGACATGGGCTCCCCACTGTAGTTTCTCGTCCAATGTTAACCCTAGAAATACAGTAGACTCAGTAGGATGCAATACCTCCCCGTTCAAGGTAATATCTCTGTTCAACTTTTTTACATTAGGAAGTAAAAATTCAACACAAGTGGTTTTTTTGGCATTTAATAATAAATTATTGGCAGTAAACCATTCAGATATGTGTAAAAGAGCACTGTTCACTTCGTCAACATTTGGGTCATGCCTATCCACATTAAAAATTTATGAGGTATCATCTGCAAACAGAACTATTTCACACCTATCCTGCAAATAATAGGGAAGATCATTGATATATACCAAGAACAAGAAGGGACCTAAAATTGACCCCTGTGGAACACCAATGTTAATTGACGCACCGCTAGAACGTTCTCCATTAACAACTACAGTCTGTATCCTATCATGCAGGTATGACGCTATGAGGTTCTGGGCTTTTCCTTTAATTCCATAGTGATTAAGTTTACGTAACAAAGTACAATGTTCAACGCAGTCAAATGCCTTGGAGAGGTCACAAAATATCCCTAGAGCATTTTTTGAGTTTTCCCATGCCTTATATATATGTGTTAGAAGTGCAACTCCAGCATCTGTGGTTGAGCGCCCCTTTGTGAAACCAAACTGTTTGGTGTGCAGTAAATTATTAGATGCAAAATGACTACTCAATTGGTTTAATATTAACTTCTCGAATACCTTACTTAATGTTGGTAAAATAGAGATAGGTCTATAATTGTTACAGTCTTCTTGATCGCCCTTCTTAAATAAAGGTATAACTTTACTAAGCTTTAGTAAATTAGGAAATGTACCATAGTCACAACACTTATTAAATATGGAAGCTAAATTTTTCGCAATATTTTCTATTATATTATTAACTAAATTTACGGACATTCCCCAAAGATCACAAGTATTTTTAAGATTAATTCAAATAATGTACTGCACTCCGCAACATGGTCCCTCAAAAAGGTCTCTGCAAGTGCTGAAGACGAATTTAAACTATTAGTAATAGTAGCAGGGACACTACTGAAGAATTCTTCAAAAGCAAGCGCAACATCAGCACTTTTGTCAATAACCCTGTCATTATTTACAAGTTTTATGGTATTACTTGATTTGCTTTTACCCATTTCACCATTAATAATTGACCAAACTGTTTTAACTTTATTATCAGAGTCGCGTATTTTTTCTTTGATATACAAACGCTTTGCAGTGAAACAAACTTTTTTAAAAATTTTTGAGTAATTTCTAACATAACTAAGAAAAGATGGGTCTTTATTATATTGCTTCATACCATATAATTCATAAAGAATGTTCCTGCACCTATGTATACTAGCTGTCGCCCATTTACTAAATGGTAAATCCTTGGTAATATTTAAAGATTTAACTTTAAATATTTTTTCAAATTCTTTATGTACTAAATTAAAAGTACTTTAGTGCATTCTATGTTGTGATTTAATTTTATATTTCAATGTGTGCTTAGTTGTGTGTTTAATAATATTATGTTAGGATGTAGCTTGTACATTTATAACTCTTTTTTAGAGTTGTTTCTACAAAAAAGCGCCAAGTGTAAAATTGGGAATAGGTACGTGTTCCATTTTATAAATTGTAATGGAACGCGACGAGCCATCTCACATTTATAATTCCATGTATTGATAAAATTTATGTCATACCTACACTAATTTTCCATTTTTATTTGTAGACCAGAATATATTATGTTCAAACATTTGAAAATGGGTCAGAAGTGTCCAAATGTCGGAATGGCTGGTGATAAGTAATATGCTTAACTTAAGGTTTGATTAATTCGAAAGAAATATTAAGAATTGTTATCGAATTCTATTGATAAAATTCCTACTGGATAATTTAGTTAGCAGAACGTGTTTATAGGCAGATTATTTCATGATAAAAAGTACCTATACTTATCATAAAATTGATCATGGTTTTTCTTCTATGTCGTTCGTTTGAAAATAAATTCTAATAGTATGATAGTATCACATACACGTAAAATCAAAGAGCTAAGAAATGATATTAAATTGTTATTTATCACTCTATATCAATAATTATTCTTACGCCTCGAATCAAGTACCTACTTACCTACTTATTATTATTGTTTCGTAGTAAATTATTGAGATTAAGATTATTGTTGAAGTTATACTTCCCACGGTGTCGTGACCTTTCACTTAATATAATAAATGTTAATATTACTTTTCTTGATTGTATTAATTAACAAAATGAGTCAATTGATACAACATTCACGTGTACTATGTAAATAATAATTATTATTCTAACAAATAATATGGAAATAGTTCTCCATTTGCTTTGCCTGCTACTAAGCACATACAAGAGAAGACTATTTGAGTGTAGTACTAATAACATAAAGGAACATTCAAAGACCTCAGTGAACACGAGAAATTCGATTCTATAACGTTATTATTTATATTATATGAACGTATTTACTCCCATACACACACTCACGCCAGTACAGAAATACATATTTATTTGTAACTAGCGGTCCGCCCCGGCTTCGCCCGTGGTACATGTTTACGTTTTCTCTACATAAAAACCATCCTCGTACTTCAAGGAATATAATAAAAAAAGAATTATGGAAATCGGTTCAGCCGTTCTCGAGTTATGCGCTTACCAACACATTTTGCGATTCATTTTTATATATAAGATTATAACATTATTATAACATGGGTACTAAATGTGTGTTTTTTCCAAAATTATTTCTGTATGGAAGAGCGGAGTGCCAGCGATAGCTTTTATAAGCATTGATTGGAATCAGAGATTACAACACTATTTTTTAGGTATAATAGTTATTGTTCAATGGAAAAATAATATAATAAGAGCTAGCTGTTCTCCCCCACCCCATCATCACTTTGCATAGTGTGCATTATGTGGCGCTCTATCTGCATAAAGAATTTTTTGCTAATATTATACAAAACAAAACATATTTCAAAAACGCAATTTCAAAATTCCAGTATCCAACAGATTCATGTAAAAGCTCTGTAACAGAATATTCGAAACATTTTCCGCTAAACATAAATGATTGAATTTAAAAGCAATGCATAAAGCGCAAATACCTACTTCATAATAAGTGCTCATTCCAATGTTTCAGTTGCTAAATAGATAAAACATTTGTCATCGTTAAGTCCCGGTCCCGATGTAACGAACGACAGACGCGTGTGTTGACCCGATTCTGAATTCGTGACTCGTTTAACTAGAAGATAAAATAGAAAAGTAATGTTCTACGTTTTTCTTTCCTCTTCCATCTTTTGTATTTTCACTTCGTTATGGCGGGTTTACGCTACATCTCATCGTATATTTATTTATCCCATGTTATATATTGTGGAGTGGTACTTGATTAATATAATAAATAGTAAATGATGTTCATAGGAATCGGACGTATTTTTACTTTTCAAAATATCGTATATCGAATGTAGGTATAATATATAAATGGAATAGGAGTAGTATTTTTAGTGAATGTTCTTATTAATTTTTAACTTTTAATAATTAGGTATGTGCCTACTTGTTTCAGTTATTTAAATACATAAAAGAATGCAGTTGCATGTTAACTACATCGATCGAAATGTGTGTTAGACACTATATAATTATTGTTAAGAATAACAAAACGAAACAATAAATAATAAGTTTTAAATTCGGATTTTGCCGCCAAATATTCACAAACTTTATGTCCTTAATTACTAATTTGAATTGATTCATATATAAGTTTTAGTAAATATCCAAATTTAGTTTACTTTGATTCCTCCATATGTAAATAGGGCGGAATAAAAGGTCCCCCAAAGTTGTGAAGAGATAACCTCAAATGTGATTGAAGCCTAGGAAAACACAAATCCGGGGATTGGATAAATGTTTCTACGAAGGCAATTTACATAAAACTACAGTGTGCTTATAACCACATCATAATATCGCAATGTTAGAAATACAATTGCACGATATTTACTCATACCGAATAAATTTAATATCGAAATCGATAAACCAAATCTATAATATTATTATGTCTGGCTGACTACTACATAATATTCTTAAGCTGCTTTTGCTTGCTCTTAAGAATATTATACTAAGACAAAAAAATGAAGCATTTATGTTAGGGTCCTATATACCTAGGTATTTCTCTCAATGTAGCACGCTTTTTCATCCACGTGGTACATGATGTTTTATAGCCTTCCTGAATGAATTGACTATTCAACCATTGAGATAATATTATAGGAGACGACACCGCCTACATCACTTATGTTCCACTCAACATACGTCATGTGACGTATGTTGAGCGGTATTTTTTAATGGTTTTAAAGTGAAACGCATCAAACATGCCTTCGTGTGTGTTACGATATTGCACAAATAATACAAATAATACGGAAAAGTGCAAAGGAATAACTTTCATCCTTAAGTACCTAACTAAATAATAATTTTTAAAACTTAGTTAGAGCAAAAAAATGGCGCACAGATTTTGTTCGTGGTGTCTCCTCCATACGTAGTAATATTATCTCAATGTATTCAACACAATTTTTTTTTTCAATTCGAACCAGTAGATCCTGAGATTAGCGCGCGGCGCGTAAACAAACAAATTTTTTAACTGTTTCCAAAAAAATGCCCGAATTTTAAGATTAAAAAAGTCTGGATGATTATAAAAATAATACGCTTTATTTTCCGTGCAAACTATAATTTTTGTAAGTAAATAACTTTTCCGCATAATTTAAGAATAAAACCAAATTACTATTATTTCGTGAACGAGCAATTGGAACACAATAGCAGCGAAGCTCTATCTGAGTATATTTTTTATCGTTAAAGCTTTCATAAAAATCTATGGAGCCTTATGAATTGGGCGAAATATTTAACGGCTTATTTATATTTCTATGACATCGCTTTGATAATGATGCCTTATCAATATGCGTATAAAATTGATATTTTGTAGGGCTTATTTTTTATTCATAAATTTATACTTATTTTTAGAAAAATATAATGAGGGAAATTCATAGTGTATATGGATTCGTGATATTTGTAAATAAAGCAACGAGACGTACATAAATTAGATAGCGATTCCAATAAAACGACTGCAAAACTGATAGGGGGTCAACACACAGGTCAGAGGGCCATTCGTCTATGTCAGCCGGCAGGTGGGCCCATTAATATGGACTTCGGAACATCCTCAGTATAAACCCTACATTGCCTGTGGGGACTCATCGACTAATGGCTTCTAACCAAATAGCCCACAGATGCTATAAATGAAAGATTGGGTAATTGTTGCTCCACCATATTTCAATGGATTTGGAAGGTAAGATCGTTTAATTATCAATAGCGTATCAGTAAAGTTCGCGCAAATAAAGTCGTGTACCTATGGTCAAATGTTCACTTGAAAGGATGAAATAGAATATTTATAGAGAAATGAAAATGGTGGTAAAAAAATCAAGAAAATAACATAGTACCTACACGAAAGTGTAATGGTGGCAGTACACATTGGGCCAACGTGTTGGGCCAACGGGTTGGGCCAACGTGTAGAGAGCTACTTGGCGGTATGTTGGCTTCATTAGCCTAGTTGGCGCCAATATTGGCAGGCCAACCGAATGTTGTCGGTTTTTTGTGCACACATCAAAGGATCTTGGCGCGCTCCACAAACAGCGTTCACACGTTGGTGTCTTGTTCAGTTTGTTGTTACTCGTCAGCGGAGACAGTATCGTTGCGCGTCAATGAAATTTACGTTTAACCATGTTCCGATAGCGATGGCGGCGCCGAGGTTTTACAATTCGTAGAATTGTATCGACATGAAGGAATAATTTGGAATCCACGGCATGAACTACACAAAAATAAAACCATATGACTCAAAAAATTAGATGTTCTATTTTCTATTTATTATATTATTCTAGATGTTTTTCTTATCTCACTTTCATACAATGCGATAAAAAAATGAATATATTTATAAAATGAGTAAAATAGTATTAAAAAGTTACTTGTTCTTAAAAATTAAATAACAATATACAATGAGCATGATTTTGATCAAATTGTGCTTTATTACATAAATAATATTATCATTTAATATAATAATATCTAAAATCTAATCTTTAAAGTTTCGTTTTATAGGTAGTTAAAATTAAATTAAATGTACCTAAAATGTACTAATAATGTTTTATTTATACAGATATAAAAAAAGGACAATAGAGATTGGAAAATGGTATCATCGCAGACGGCAGAGTAGGTACACTCATTGTTATTGATGCACATGTACGTAATAATTAAACGCACTGTATATAAATAAATTGCCGCGGCTGCAAGAACTTCTACGGACTACGTCCATCTTTGAAGCGCCAATGCAGAATGATCAGTACGCCAATGTGTAAACAGGAATCTTTGATATCCTTCATTTTTTCCCAACACGTTGGCCCAACGCCTTGGCCCCATGTGTACTGCCGCTATAAAAGTATGCATGGAAACAATAACTATGAGAAAATTAATTCTTTCTCTTTCTTGAAAGTTATACGTTAACTTTTCATGAGACATTTGCATTATTACTGCTCTATATTTTTAAAAGATGCCATTAAAGTGAAACCATAAAGCAACTGGCCGAAGCAAGAACTAACTACAATCCTTATAAATTAAGTACCCTTTGAGTTCCCCGTTCCTCCAAGAGCTGCCTCAACTGCCAAATAACGTTCATTAATTTATTAAATACAGCCTTTTGTTCACATAATACTTGACCTTTTTACTTAAAGGATTCGTTTTCTAGACAGTACCTAATACAATGTAATACAATTTCGTTCATTTCACTATATTTTCTTTTCATCTCCTTTTTGCCACAATTTTATTAAGATACCTATGTATGGGACGACGTATAGAATCCTATCTCGTGGTCACAAAAGGTTATTTGATGTCCGCTTCAGCAATGGAACAGGGACATTTTCTTTTATTTAACTACAGGTGATATTGAATATAATGAATAATTTTGTTAGAGATCGTATGATAATTCACGCCGAAATATATTGTTATTAATTTTATTGTCCTTCGGCATAAGCTTTGGCATTTGATTGCTTTCGGTTAATTAACACTGACCTAATTGAGAAAAATAATAGAGGATTAGCCTAATTATCCGCCGTTAGATTTAGGCTTTATCGAATATTAGTCTTACGTTTAATAATGCTTAAGAATTTTTTCGTCATGCAAAAAATTGCGGTAAAACATATCGAATTGGGTCAATTCACATTGACAAAAATAGCAAACCCTCATAAAAGATCGGAGTTAAGTGGTACCATATTGACACTAATGCTAACATATACACTGTACGAGGCTGGCTTTTCGTATTTTGTAATAACATTTACAACACATTCAATATACAGTTACTTATACTCAATATTTAAAGTTATTTTTATGTGTGCTGTATTTACAGGCTTTCATTTCATCATCATCATCATCATCACCCTTCCATGAGGGTTCCGTCAATAATCTACCATTCTTGCCAAGTGCAGGTAGACAGCGTGTTATACAACCGGTGATATTTGAACATTCTGATTTCATAAGGATGTTTTCTTTCATGTCATTGCTAATAAGTAATGCAGATTAGTTATATTTCTCAATGATTTTGTTATAAAGGTTTTAAGTAAGATTTATTTATCAAATATTCACTTAGCATTAATGCATTTTACTCCATAATAACATTGTTATAATAAATCTTAAACTATGAAATCGATCAATATTCTCCATCGAAACATACTGAATACAAAAACCTCCTACCTACTATACGGAATTTAAATCACAATCTGTAACCAATACCTCACCTATTTACATCCCTTCAATTAGACCTATAGTATTTGGTAACAGCGATTACAAATACATGATTTTACGTGACTCAGCCCGCGTAACGAACGTGATTATCCTCACTCACATGGGTAACTTTGTTAGCAGAAAAGGACATGTTTCAGACAGGATAGCTTTTATGTCTATTGAATTGCCTCGTTTACTGCCTCCCATTTTTAACCTACTTCAGACAGCGGCGGAATCGAGAAAATTTCATATCTACGGACGAGTGAAAAAGTTTTTCAGAACATCCGAATGAGATTTTTTTGGTTAGTTCAACTAGTTCTGGAGCTGGTTTCATGAAAAATTTAGTAGATGCATTGTTTGAAATTCAATTTAATTATGCACATTGTTTTGAGTGTTATGAATTCTGATTTCTGTATTTCTGGATTACATGTAATTCGTTACGTCAGCTTATATCTTAACAGACAACCCCTACTGAAATAAAACCACACCAAAATACAGCCCTCTATCCTTCTCGTGTTGTCAAAGAGCAATGACACACGTTGGTACGTTTACACATGGTAAGTGACCTTAACTGGATTTGAGGATGCATAGTTAGAGAGCGAATATTCACGAATTCCTCCAAACGCCTCCTATCAGCCAGTTTGAAACGCTAGTATATATTATTATCATGTGTGTGTAACGCGATTTCTCAATATTATACTCTACTCAATAGGGTCGACACAGAACGAGCAGCTAGCGAAGCAATTGCTGCGAGAAGCCTCTCGGTCTGTGTAGACCCTATTTTCCCGCAAAAACTAGTATTTAAATTGTGTATTGCGACTGGCGTTCAATAAATCAAGCTCTCTGTGGATCGGTGCGGACCTGCTGTTGAAGTTTTTAAGATATTTGTATCGCTTTATGCTCTTGGAATATATCCTGAATATTTACTCGTATTTGTCTCCGTGATCCTACACTGCGACATGCGGAATTTAAAACGTTACGTACTTTAAATCCCGTTGTGTACATGTTGTGTGAAATATAGCAGTATTCGTGTTTACGACAAATTTTTAAGTACATATAATACATTTTTTATGCATCTCTCTTGAAAATGAAAAATGAAAATGAAATGAAAATGAAATGAAAAAAAATTATTTGCAAGAATTATCTATGGTTATATAAGAAATCCTAATTATCCATACTAATATTATAAATGAGAAAGTAACTCTGTCTGTCTGTCTGTTACTCAATCACGCCTTAACTACTGAACCAATTTGCATGAAATTTGGTATAGAGATATTTTGATACCCGAGAAAGGACATAGGATAGGTTTTATCCCGGAAATCCTACGGGAACGGGTTTTTCTTTGAAAACGCGGGCGAAGCCGGGGCGGACCGCTAGTAATGTATAAATGCGAAAGTTTGTGAGGTGGATGTTTCACGTGAATCTTTCACGCAAATACTACTGAACCTATTTGAATGAAATTTATGTGGGTAGGTAGCTGAAGACCCAGAATAAGACTATTTTTATCCCGGAAACCCCACGGGAACTTTGCGGGTTTTTTTTGAAAACGTATTCGAAGCCGCGGGCGGAAATCTAGTTTAGAAAATAAATTACAAATTAATTATAAAATTCAGTAAATAAAAAATAAATTTTTTAGACGTGTAACAGTACCTAATAAGCATAATAAAATAACAATTACTATTATTATAATACTGAAAAGCCTTTCTAAAATGAAAATGCTTGAAATGCTTTCTACAAGTATACAAAATCTTCGAACAACTCAATTTCTAGGTACCTACCCTTGAAATAGATACTGCTATTCATTTAATTGAACAAGTATAATATTATTATATTATGTCACAAAAGTAAGTAAATATGGAATTTATATATAATTAAATAGTTTGCGGTGAGATATTGTTGTCAATTTTAATTATGTGGGTTCGGGCAAGCGAGTGAAATTATTTGACAACCGCATTTATTGTTGCAATAATTCTGTAAACTTTTCATTAAACAAAACTTTTAAAATAATTGTATAAAATTAAATAATGCGTTAATTTTGTAAAATGGAACAAAGCAACTTTATTTTAACTCACATAATTTATGCTATCTGGTAATGTTGAAGGTAAATAAAATAAAAGACATCATATTTTTCTTTCTATTTATACAAGCTAAGATTAATACGAAGTAGCAATTCAAGAAACTTACTGAAATATATCATTATGAGTTAATTTTTATTTAGCTACTAATAGACTTATTATAAAACTAGGTTTTCTTGTAAAATAATGTCCAAGTTTGTTTAAGGCCCATAATTATTAATAAATTTTTCTTTTCCTATTAACGACCTACTTAACAACTTAATTAAAATTTCTTTAATGTTAAAGCTGTCTTAAAAGTATCGACTTATAATTAATTATTTATTTACTAGGAATTTTGTATGGTGAATAAAAAAGAGAATTGCAAGAAAATTAGCCATTTATCAGAAAATATCTTGCACATATTGTATCGAAGGGTTCAAGAAATAAAAAGATAGGATTCTTTTATTTTCTCACTCATAATCTGATGGGACGGAAATCCGAGCCAAAGGACCGATAGCTTTACATGCTTGTTTAAGATAAAATAACATAGTATATTGTTATCGAGTTCAATATATAAATTTAATATCACAAATAAAATATTATAGGTTAACCAATCTTTACTAATATTATAAAGCTGATGAGTTTGTTTGTTTGATTGAACGCGCTAATCTCAGGAACTACTGGTCCGATTTGAAAAATTCTTTCGGTGTTAGATAGCCCTTACCTTGAGGAAGGCTATAGGCATCTAGCCTCCCGGTAAGACCAACAGGAGCGGAACCACGCGGGTGAGACCGCGGAGTGCAGCTAGTTACTAATATACGTGTGATTTATATTATGTCTGTAGATATCATAACAACATACACGTCTTCTAGTTCATTATTATAATGAATTATTACTTTAATTTATTAATTCTGAGAACATACCAGATAGATGCAATCTAATATCCCAAGTTAATATAATCCTACCCATACAGAATGACCAATAAATCTACAAAAGTATCAAAACTAGTATAACTTTCCAATCAATTAAAAGATTAATAACAGCCGCCCGATCCAAATCTCCAATTAATATCTACTCTCATCTAAATTTTCCGTAACCATTAAATAAAGGATGAAAATGACTTCGAAACTCGTTAATACGTCGGAACGTCCGTTTCGATCTAACCACAGTTTGTTAGTTATATAAATACTCTAGTTAGAAATTTTAAACGTCCATCAAACTTTGCTTTGAATTCTGAAACGATTAGAAAGTATAATAATTAAAAAAAAATATAAGATGCTAACATGTTTTTAAACCTTATTAATAATTATGATATTTTGTAATGACAATCAAAGTGAGTATATTGTAAATTATAGCTTTTTAAAAGAGATAACAATTTTTTTTTATTTCAATTCTTATTTTCAGTGCATTTTTTATTTTAGTTGCTAAATATTATGTAAATCAAAATAAATTAAAATTATTGGTGTAGAAATTAAGACATAAAAATAAAAAGAATGAAGAGGCAACCGTCAAGTTTATGGAAAATCAAAATTATACTTACATAAAGATATCTAGGTACCATTACTGACTAATAAGACAAGACGTTTTAAACATTCGCAGTGAAGAAACATTTCAGTCTTGGAAATATTATTGTTATAATATTTGGCAAGACTCCCAATTGCTACATCCAACGTCTAAATGATATTAACACTTACACTGACTTTGTTATGTTGTTTGTTTGTCCTAATTATTTTAACATCTGTTTTTGTTTGGGATACAATATATTAAAACAGGAGGTAAAAATCATGATTGTAGGTCAACCTTAAATAAATATAGAATTGTTTATTTTTGTTCTTACACATAAGGATTTATAAATGAAAGATTGGTACAAATAACTAAGTAAAAACGGGAGATCCTTCATTAGCCTTTATTTTTTACTTACTCGAGTAACAAGTATGTTCTTGATTAGCTGTTATTTCAGAACGAAATCTTTGTATTATTTTAATATATTTATTCTAAGAACTTTACTTATTATGCAAAAGTTTTGACACGCCGTTGTTAACGCTAGTAAAGAAGCTTTTCAAAACATTTACGTCAAAAGTTCTTTAAAATGTATAATTATTAAGTTTCCAGAAAACATTATATTTCGAAGTTGTTTACGGCATATAAATATTGTAAGCTTTATTACCTAAGAGTGTTTTATTCTTTTAATGTGTGATAATAATGTTTAACCTGTTTTTATTCGCTAAAGGGTTTATTGTTGATCATGTTTTGTAATTTTCACATACATTAAAGAAAGTCTATATCTTTTCGTATAGCAATAAAGATATACATGACAAAGTGTCAAAGTTTCACAGAAATGGTACACTCTGAATACGATGGTGAGGCAATATAAACTTTGTCTAATTATCTTTAAATATTCTGTAGAATGTACCTTATTATATGATTCATTTTCAAGAAATTCAAGTTAAGGCCTCATTATTCATAAATAAAATACATAATTATTGAGTTCATTATCTATGATATAAAAAAGTTTTATACAATGGATTAAAATGAACTCGATATATATTTTAAACTCAATCTTAAGATAAAATCTTTCCTGATAACACTGTTCTGTTAACAATGTTAATCCTCCGTACCTTGTTCCCTCAGGTGCTACCTTTAATAGGAAAAGCGTCGTGATATAAAGCAAACTCCAACACAGATTACCCGGCTTCCAATAGTCCATTTATCAGAATACAAACGTCGCTATATTTGGGTACAGAGCTGAGTAAAAACTGAATATGTAGATATAATCTGGCCCATGCCAAACCTTTGTTTTATAAACAAAGCCGCGATATAACAAACTTCAATCATAAATACAGCCTGAAGCAAAACAAAAGTTAGGTACATGAAAGCTTTCAGAATCGCTTGCTACAGATTTATGTGTCTACTCAAACTTTGTATCATTACCTTTATAAACGTACGCTTAAAGTGCGTAGTGAATTAGTTTCGAAGTTCTTTCATTAAGTTAATTGAAGGATATTAAATAGTTGAACCGCGAATAGACTCGTACTCAAAAGTACACATAATTGCAATTAAAATTGACTTTTATAAAGGTTTAAAGACATTCTCACTTAGACAAAGTCACTTTCACGAGGTACAAAATAAAGACAGAAAGTTCAAATTTAATTATAATTTAGGTAGTTACAATACCTAAGCTTAGATGTTTATTATCAAAAGTATATCTGGCCTCATTTTTTAGTATTTAACAAGGTAGGTTATAAACAAGACAAATAAGATTTATTGTTACAATTTTATATTACGTTACACAAAGGACACATGTTATTTAAATGATTAGTATGAATATTTTATAAGGTTCTTCTTAAAATACTTACTCTAAATATAAGTTTCTCCCTTCTCCAGTAATACAAAATAAAATGTGAAACAAAGATTTAATCTGAAAAGTACGTCTGGAAATTTCACAATACCCTAAAATTTAATATCATTCTCTACGGATTGCAAAATGTAACTTTATAAAAGTTTCTTTAATCTTTTTAAAAATTGCGAAAGCTCGTTTGACAGTATTTCTAATGTATTATAAAAGCTTTTCGTAAACATTTCAGTTCCAGCTTTAAATATACATTAGAAGTGAAGTGAAAAGGTCAATTTTGATACTTTCATTAAATAATTCAGGAGTCGCAATTACCGACGACTGTGCCTCCGCGATCCATTAGACGGACCAATTTACCAAGGACTTATTCTGATATATTAAATGATACGTGCTATTACACAAGGCTAGTGGCAATTATATGAAATGATTGAAATCATTTTTCTTAAACTTACCATGGAAGAAAACTTCTTTAACAAAACTAAGAACGACGCTTTATAAAAAGCATTTAAAAGGATTCCATAAGGTCTTAAGCTCATTATTCAGTCCTCAATAAGTTCAAAATCAAGGCAATTTCCAAATGCACCAAAACTCTAATTAACTCTACTTTTCAATATTCAGCTTCGGATTTAAAAATAAAAATGGTGTGATGTAAAACTTTTCCATTCAGCTGCAGTGGGGTTTCAGTCAGCCTTTCTCATCTCTTTTCACTGGAGGTTAATTCGACCGCGTGATAGCTGAATAGCAGACCTACAAAAACATTATCTCGAAAGAAAATTGTTAAGCTAAAATTTTTTCATGAACAGTGAATAAACCTGAAAATCCTTCAGTGTTTTGGTTTTTGAAGCGAATTTTCTTAACGGTATTAGTGTAACTCATTTATCGCGCATGAAAAATGTTTTATGTTAACGTTAAATTGCAATGGGCTTTCTATCTTTTTTGTTTATTCATTCAACTGTAGTAAATGAATGAACTGAGGTCCAAAGATTCAGAAATTGAAAAAGAATTTTATACACTCTTATAATAAAATGTTTAATTGGTTTGCACTTGAATGATTTTCCGAGATGTGACCTAGGTCATTTTAGTACCTACGAGCTACGGTTCGTTTCGCTCGCTCGCCGATGCGATGTTTTAAATAATTTAATTTATTTAAATCAATGTCCATGGTACAATGTCTTGAATTCATTATGGATGTAACTTTTTGGATTTCGTGCTAAATAAATTTACTGCATTATTAACGTTCACAAAATATTAATCGTTTGGAAAATGTCATCGTCAAGTACTTATACCGTATGCGACATGCGTATTAAATATTTATTTATTATGATACTTTATAACGATGTGTTTAGCTTTTTACATGAAAACAAATTGTGTTGTTTTGTAAGATATAATTACAAAATTTTAATATTACACACCTGTCACTTACCATCTACCATCCGCTCGTCCCTAATAAAAAAGGCTGTAAAAACTGTAAAACTTTAGAAAGGTACATTAAATTTTCGCATAAAATTATAATGAAGGGGTTTTACAGGATTGCACAAGAATATTTAAATATAAACTTGCACAACAAAGTTAAACGAGAAAAGACATAAACCTCTTAAGCCGGGTATCCACTTAGGTTCGCCGTGGATCGCGAACAATGTGTGCTCCGCGAACGTGAACGTGTACAGTGTACACACTTAGGCTGCAACATCAGTGCTCCTGTCGGAGCGCTAAATTCCGCGCTCCGGTCTCCAGTAGACACACGACAGACGGTCGGTGCAAACATGCCGCCTCCAGAATTAGTAGGAAGTGCAGCTTATATTTTGATACATTATATTGTGATGGAATACAAACAACCTCCTCAATTTTGTCAAGGTAATATGAATAAGGGAAGAAGAAATAATGAAATAATGCATATATTCATCATTTCATCGGACCACTCCATGTTCGCGAACTTAACAAACACACGCCGCTTCCGGAGCGCTCCGCCGTGCTCCGATCGTGCTCCAGTCGCGCTCCGCGATCACGACGTATCCATTATGTTTGGTTTGCGGAGCGGGCGCGTTCGCAAACCACGGCGAACCTAAGTGGATACCCGGCTTTAAAGTACACAAAATATTCAACTTATTCGCCGCCAAAGTTTTGATTAAAAATATAAGAATAGTATTTTAAAATGTATCGTGTAAGGTTTTGTTCAATTTTTATTGTAAGTACTCATAGTTTTCCTATCTTGTCATTAAATTGAAGTACAAAATCGTGTATTCAGGAAATAGACTCACAACAAGGATTTTACATTTAGCGTGCCTATTTAGAGTCCGCCAATTAAATTATTTATACTCTTAGTTTGGTCGCGAAAAGAGTATTATTGCATTCTACATTCATTTAACGTTAGTCTCTCAGTTACAACATTGAACTATGCTATAGGTATCCGTACCAGCCTACAACCTTATATTCATAGGAATTAATATACGAATCCTATAAAATTGTATACATTGGTATAAAGTATGGATAAAATAAAAGAATTAGGACGATAGGCTATAATAACATATTTATTATTAATAAATATAATAATAATAGTTAAAAAAAACTAAAAAACACGCTTTTTATAGAAAACCGAACTAAAAAATAGAAAATTTTTATCAAATTAGTGTATTGTCATCGGTCCTCAATAAATCTACAAAGTTTGAACGAAATCTGGCCGTTTAAAGTGGGTCAAAATCGCGCCCAAAGAAGTCGGTTACAAACATACAAACATACAGGTGAAGCTAATATAAAGCGTGTAAAAAGAGATAGAAGAGACGTAAAAAATATTAACTATGAATTAAAATATAATGAAAAGTAATTTATATGAGACTTTCCAATAATATTTCTAGAATATTTAGGAAAAGAACTTTCAAAATCGAAAACGGATATAAGATGATAATAATATTTCACATATTTTATACCTTGAAAACAATGCCTGGTGAACGTGGGAACAAATTATCACTTATATTAAATTCTGATAATGCTGAAAGCTAAAATTTGAAATCGATCCCAACCCAAATTAAGTGGTTACATAATTCAACGAAGCCAAAAATAATATTTAATTTAGGCAAATAATATCCTAGTTTCCCATATTAACAAATTTTATTGCCGTTTTAACAGTTAATAAACGTCCTCCTAATTGAAGCATTAATTACATGGCTGGATAATACCCAATATACATTAATTAGTGTAAATGTTCAATTCCGAATGTTCCGGCACCGCATATCAATTGTTACGAAAATAAATATAATTAAACTTTAATTGGATTTTGAACAGTGCACAAATTGATTTTTAGTGGATGCCTGTAGGATTAGCAAATAAACTCTATTTATTATTTCGACTCTCCACTTAATGATGTGTAGTGGATTATTTTAGTTTCCTAAGATTTATAAAATTGCTAATTTCATTTCTACAATTAAATTTCACAAGTCTCTTCGTTCTATAATCGATTACGTTACAATTATACGTAGGTATTTAATAAAACTCTATAGAAATAAGTATAAATGACATTGAGAAGAACTGGTGCACCTTAATGAAAATGTGTCCTACTAACTTTAAGCCACACCATATATTAGAGCCGTCACGTTCCGAGTTCCGAACGTATGCTGCTCACGAAAAAAACTCGTTAGGAGATTTTCCATTCCATCTCATCAACTGCATCTGGCACGACGGGTAACTTCGTTTAACATATTTAGTTCATCTGCAATTGAAACTTGAAGGTTTTCGTTCGTGCCACAGTTTATAATGGCTTTTAAAGCTGTTGACACATCTGCAATTTAAAAAATGTTTTCGCGTTAAATTTAAATCGGTGTCGGTAGTAAAGTTATTACGCAATTGAGGTCAAATTATATGTAGGAGGTACATTATTAAGCTTATCTTTTATAAAACACAAAATTTCTAAATAATTATCCAAGTAATAGTATTTAACTTCTGTCTGTGAGTTTATAATATCATTTTACAATTCAATACATGAATAATAATATTTAAAAAAATATTTATCTTTAAGGCGCAAATAGAGCTTATTTCAAATAATAATTAAATTAAGTGGAAACAGAGCTGCAACTGTCAACTTCTATAAATCGTTCAGGGCTGACAGCGTTCCCGGGTACAAGGCAGATTTGCTTACGAAGCGGCAATATTTACAACTACATACGACTATTAAATCCGTTCTTGATATCGTGTCTAGTAGCTTATGTTTACGCCTAAAACAAGTGCCTATAAATAAATTACTCTATTCTATACTCGTTATTATTATAGCCCTTGATATGCATTATGTATAACTTATGTATTTAGTATATTTGACAATCTTTGATTACCAATCCCAAGAAAGTATAAAGTGTTTTTCATACGCGTAATCAATTCTACGCGTAAAAATAGGTATATAATAAAGGTGCGCTTTTGTTGAACGTGGAAGAACAGCCTCATTATCTGAAACTTCAAAAAACTAGAAATGACCACCGGCAACAGAAACATAACTAAAACAAACACTAGAACATTAATTAAATCAACCTTCAAAAGAAATACCCCAAGCCGCCTGGTCAACGTGGGGCAAGACGACCACTACCCTCCATCAAATAAAAATAAACAAAATGATATAAAAAAACACAACATACGCAATAGTTTAATGTCAAGAAGAGAACAACACCTCATGATATGCACATTTAATGTAAGATCCTTATCTACTAAAGTAAGGACCTTAGAACTAAACAATGCAATAGATAAAATAAAATGGGATATCATAGGACTCGCAGAAATTAAAAAGGTAGGATACACCATTGAAGAACATAAAGAATACATATTTTGTTATATGGGAGAGACTCAAGGTCTTCATGGTGTAGGATTTTTAATAAAGAAATCGCTAAGAGACAACATATCGGGCTTTCTAGGAATATCAGAAAGAGTGGCTCTGTTAAAACTGAATTTCAAGGAAGGAACACTATCACTGATTCAAGTATATGCTCCCACAGAGAGTTCAAGCGAAGACGAAATCACAAAATTCTACACAGACCTATCAAGAGCGCAAGAATTAGCGGACAATAACAGATTAATCATCGGAGATTTCAATGCTAAAATTGGACAACCGAAACCACACGAAAATCTCGTATTGGGCAATTACGGTTATGGCATACGGAACGCAAGAGGTGACCGCTTAATACAATACGCTCAGGAGAATAAGCTGTCCATCATGAATACATATTTCAAGAAGAGAAGTTCCAGAAAATGGACATGGTTATCACCAGATCACAAAACAAGAAATGAAATCGACTTTATATTGAGTTCCAACCCAAAATCTGTAACAAATGTTGAAGTCCTGAATAAAATAAGCTACCCATCAGACCACAGAATGATAAGATGCTCTTTAAAAATACAAAATCCTAAAATGAACCGTCGAATAATCAAAACCATGCCCAGCAAATTGAAGTATACACACGAGACAGAAAACTACATAGAAAATCTAAAAGAGAACTTACCAATACTACGAGAATTCCTAAAAGAAGATCAGTCTGTACAATCATTCAGCAACAAACTGGAAGAATTAATCATTAAAAGCCTTAAAATGGATAAAAACAATAGACAAAAAAACAAGATCATTAGCGAACAAACACAGAATTTAATCCGTAGAAGAACTGAACTTATGTTCACAAAGAACAAATCGAAAGAAACAAGAGAAGAACTCAAGAATCTGTTCAAAGAAACCAATCGAGCAATCAAAATAGATTATGCTAATCATAGAAGAGCAATAATAGAAAAAAATATGACAACTTTCCGGAGTTCCAAAAGAGCCTTTAAAGAATTATCAACTCATAAAAATTGGATACAAAGTCTGAACAGCGAAAAGGGTGAAATCAAAAATAGAGAGGGCATCATAGAATGTGCAACGGCTTTCTATACTTCTCTTTATGAAAAGCCATCACATGATACAACACAAAATAACAAAAAAGATAATAGTATTAATATCAGTGGAAAAGAAATAGCAAAAACAGCACCAGACCCAATAACAGAAAGTGAAATAATAACTCAAATTAAACAACTGAAACCCGAGAAAAGTCCAGGTGAAGATAATATCCCAAATGAAGCCCTGAAAATCGGTGCGCCATACCTAGTTAAATACCTAAAGGATTTATTCAACTTAGTACTGGAAAAAGAGCAAGTACCATTGCAATGGTGTAGATCCAATATAATACTGCTATATAAAAAAGGGAACCCGCTAGACATTAGCAATTACAGGCCCATCAGCTTACTATCTACAATATATAAACTCTTTTCGTCAATCTTACTACGAAGGATAACACCAGATATAGACAAGAATCAGCCAATAGAACAAGCGGGCTTCCGGACGCACTTCTCAACAGTAGACCACATCCATACAATAGAACAAATCATAGAGAAATTTAGAGAATTCAACAAACCACTTTACATAGCCTTTGTGGACTATTCCAAAGCATTTGACAGCATAATACACCCATACATTTGGACAGCCTTACAGAACAACAATGTCAACAATGCTTATGTAAATATCATAAAAAACATTTATGCTAAAAGTGTAAGCAGAGTAAAACTGGAAAGACAAGGTGAAGAATTCAAAATTGGAAGAGGAGTACGCCAGGGTGACCCTTTGTCTCCAAAGCTATTCATCGCCGTTCTTGAAGATATTTTTAAAAACATTAAGTGGGAAAATAATGGCATATGGATACGAAATAAAAAACTTACACACCTAAGGTTTGCTGATGACATTGTTCTTTTCAGTGAGTCTGCAACAGGGCTAGAATCAATGCTACAAAAATTAAATTCTGCAAGCATAAAAGTCGGCCTACACATGAACGCATCTAAAACTAAAATTATGTCAAATAGTCAAAAGAAAACAATTAGAATAGAGGAAAACCCAATAGACTATGTAAATGAATATGTGTACCTTGGAAAGTTGGTTTCTTTTGATACAAAAAGCAACGAAAACGAAGTAGACAGAAGAATAAGTACAGCCTGGAAAAAATACTGGGCCCAAAAAGAAATTCTAAAAGGTAATTATAGCCTTAAAATAAAAAAGACAATAATGGATTCCTGTATTCTTCCAAGCCTTACTTATGCAAGCCAAACATGGGTCTTCACAGAACAAGTAAAGAACAAAATTTCATCATGCCAACATGCTATGGAACGAAGTATACTGAAACTAAGAAGAATAGAAAAACAAAGGAACGTGGACATTCGCAAGAAAACCAAACTAACAGACGCACTTAATTTCAGTTTAAAACAAAAGTGGAAATGGGCAGGACACCTCTCCAGATATAAAGATGACAGGTGGACATACCATACCACTAAATGGCAGGGCCCAATCGGCAAAAGGAAAGTGGGAAGGCAGAAGAAGAGGTGGGTGGACGACATAGAGAAAATAGCAGGAAAAAACTGGATGCGTATGGCCCAAGATAGGGATCTTTGGTACAAGATGGAGGAGGCTTTTACCCATAAGGGGCCACCTAACAAGGAATAGATAAATAAAAATAAAAATAAAAAATATATACTTATTATAAATATAAAAGGAAAAAAAAAATAACTGAAATGTAATACGTATGATTATGTATTTATTAATAATTGTAAGGTGGAAATAAATAAAGCTTATTATTATTATTAAAGGTGCGCTTTTAACAAGTCATTTGTACAGTATTCTAGATATTATAACAAAGAACTTACATATACCTACATCAATCAAAATTTTCCGTTTCATCGTGGCAGATATAGCAATATGCCGTCAATATAATTGAAGTCACGAGGCATCAATTAATATTTGTAATCTATCTATTATCGAGCAATCTCGGATAGTATATGCAAAGTATAAAGAAAGAAGTAGGCCAACTCCTGGCGTTTTAGGAGCGCACAGTACCTAAACTCGCGAGGCGCAGGGTTGTCACTTTTCATATTGATATTTTAAATAATTTTATAAACAAACACCCACCGCTCACAGCAAACCGAGTGGCGTTGTGTGCGTGCTTACGTACGAACGGGAAGCGTGGTCAAGCGCTCTGCGTACTTACAAACGACATGATGTACCTTTGTTCGAAGATAACTTACTTCTCTCTTTATACTATGGTATGTGTGAAGCACAAAGGCGGCAAGAGTTAATTAATTCGTTACCTATCAACGGATTTGGCGGTTACCCATCAAACAATTATTGATTGATCTCCGTGGAATCTTATAAGATAATATCAGTTTAATTATAGACGCGTTATTCGTATAGATAATATTATTTCAATGCGTAATTGGAATAATGTTAATTGTTAAGCTCTCTTTAATGTGGGAGTCAAGCATGCTTCTGCATGAATGTATCCCCACAGAAGATCAGCGTGAAATAGTAGCTTGTAAATACTACCGTGTTTTGTGCGATGGAGAAAGTAGAGACTTATAATAATATGTATATTCTGTTAGGCACCCTTTCCTTTATTCCCGTTGTCTATCCCTTTCTTATCTCTCATTACTTAAGATTTGCAAGTGCCCTACAATCAAGCTACCTGCCACGTCGGTTATTTTAATACATGGAAAAATGTATGCAATAAATTTGAGGAAACAAAATTATGACTCCAATTTTAAAAGCTCTTTAATTTTTTGTATGATATTATCTCAATATTATCATGCAAACGGGAGCATCGATGGTAATTGCAGTTAATAGAGTTCATCTCGGAAAATATGAAATTATACACTCGATTGCTTGACTGATATAATATTAAATTCTGGAAATAAAAATACATTTTGTATACATAATATAAAAATTATTAAATATAAAATTGTTGTTAATGCAGCGAAAAAGTGTCATCTTTTTCAAAAAGTGTACTATGTATATGCGTATTTTTTTATACTCAATAAATAATGAAATGTGTTGACGCACCCTCAAGCTTTCTAAAAATATTTGTTTCTTTTATTTGGATTCATGTCAAGCTGTGTCTGAAGATGGTCGACTTCAGACCGAATTCCTTCTGTCCTTGATTAAAATTTGCTTCACTTTATAGAAGAGACTAGCTGAGAATAAACATAATACTATGCTTATATCTACTACAGAAGTGAAATGAGGGTCGCCTTAATAAATCTCTCAAAACGAACGGACTACTATTTAATTATAAGTTTAAATTAAATGTTATATAACAACATATACCTTATAGTATATTTCGTTATAATGAGTTTAACTGAACAAAAGATCATAAAAAATATGAAGTATCTCAATTTATTTTTTAAAGATTATTAGATTCGGTTTAAATTAGAATGTTAAAAACAAATCATCATGTACTTATCAATAAATTAATACACAAACAAAGCATATTGCCGTATCCTAAAAAACTAAGAATTTTAACGGAAAATCATGAAAATCTCGTAATTTATAGACACTTTCATTAAGGGCTAACCGAGCGGCACGATGGGGCTTCACTCACTTGACCTATAATCGAGACGAGTTCTTCAAACTTCTTGAATCATCCTTAAATTGCTTAAGTGACTTCCTCGAGATAGTATGATATTTCGTAAATTCATTTCTGCATTTTAAGGAAATAATTTTTGTATTAAACTTTACTTGTTTCTATTAAATTAAAATAATTATATTATCGTACGCTTGTATCACTAAAATATCCTAGAAATAATATACTAGCTTAAATGTTATGCATGAACAACTTTTCCTCTATTTGCCTCTCGTATATTTGAAAATATTATTCGCGTCAAATACATTTTAAAGCATAGAAAAATCCATAAAATGTTGGGTCTTTCAACACTTCTACCATAAATACTAAAATACCTATAGCATAAAAAGTAGGTGGGTAAACATCATTGAGATAATAAGTTGAAGGCGTAAATGTTATCTTTCGAGTGAACACTAATGAAGGACTTTAGAAAAGAAATATTTGTTAGTTTCAGCTAACGTGAAACGAGGCACGTACCTACAATATACAACACACTACTACAATACCTACTTATAATACTTACTTATTAATTTCATTTTTACAAAACAAAATGCATTGTTATTTTTCAATATATAATATGTAGGTACAAAAACTTTTAATTAGTGAGGAAAAAGAATTCTGTTTTCACATCTGTAATTAAAATAATCTTTAAATTATAAATATAGTGGAAAATATTAATTTGCACTGAAAATATGTACCAATAAATAGGCTTGCATACATGCTTCAAGCTGGCTTTTAAAATAATTGGCACTACACATGCGTTGCGCTAACTTCGCTCCTCAATATAGACAAATTGACAGCTTTTTAGTTTTTTTTAACGAGTTATCAGTTTCGAAGTGTTTTATTAACTACATAGTGTTACAACCTTCCTTTTATATTTTATGGCTTTTGATTGAATATTAATAAAGTTACGTTTATAAATGTGTGTATTTATGAAATGTATTTTTAAACTGTTACATTGGTGTCTTTCTGATACTTAAAATGAGAACCAGTAACCTCATGGTTCTTGCTATGCATAAAAACAATATTTTTTAACGTTTTTAAATTTCCTCTACCATACAACAGAGGCTTTTTAATATTTTTCCTCCATGACAGCTGAAGAATTGCGAAAACAGATTGCAATAAAATTATTTGTAATATTATTGGTTATCCACTTATTTTGCTTTTCACTTCCCCGTGAATGAAATGTCGACATTTACATACAGGGGAAAATTCCCAATAAGTCAGATTGACGTTTGAAATACGACAAGAACAGACTGATTTCCCATTCACAATCCACCAAAAGGTATAAATTTCTGTTTGATCTTTTATAAAGGAGAGATAAAGGCTTATCAAATCACAAACATTTAGGGACTAATATTAACTTATTAAAATGAAGCGTGTATTTAAAATGATTTTAATTGAACGTGAATTCAATTTTATATTTTTATATTGCTTTTATTAGCTAGTGAGTTAGATAATATTCTATCATTCTATCGATGAAATAAAAATGCTTGAAACAAGTTAGAACTCTACCTAGTTTATAAATTATAAGTAATAAGTATCTATATGTATATCTTCATGCCCATATTTTTTCTTAACTATCCTAAACAAGTAATCTTAAAGTTATATATTTTAAGGAACATTAAGTAAGATATTATAGAAGTAAACCTAAATAATAATTTCAAAAATATTTAAAAAAATATACCGTATAATAGCAGTATTTTATGGAGCAAAATGTAGCCAATTCATCGATAGATGAAAATTTGGTTTGAAATATTGCACTTCAATTTCACAGCTGGTCAATATGTAACACGAGCCAGATCCGAGTGCTAGCCAAAAGCTAATATTTCAACGTTCAGTCAACACCTAATCTTGTTTACCATTTATAATAAACATATCTTTGCACCTTTTGGCTATAACATAATATTTACCTACAGTTATGTAGATTGCCTCCTTGCATAAAAAATTACAACGGTAAGCTTATATTTTACCCTTTTAATCATTTATATAAGGAGGCAGCATACTAAAACCACTTCCCCTTCAAAGAAAATTTGTTCCCTAACTTCCCAATGACCCAGTTCACTCCAAGAAAATGTTCTTTCATACGCGTCACATCTCACTAAAATAATCCTATAGCTACTTATTCTTTTCTACACCATATAATAAATAAAAGCAAGCGTAATACTGCCAAATGGACTTCATTTTCATACATTGTCATATTATGGTAATGAATACATTGCATGTTCGTTTTTGCGACACTGGGACGGTGCCAAGGAATGGTATTATGGACACAAAAACATTACATGCGACTTAGATCAGTGCAAAGAATGATAATAATTGTGTTATACAATATACTTTGGCCTTTATGTTTGGCAAACTCAATCTAGAGTCTAAACGAAATAGTCTAACTACAGAATTAAAAGCATGTAACAAATAGCTGTATTAGAAAGTACACATACCAACGTCATCTCCATGTCTAATAATGTATTGCGAAGTAAAGAAGAATAAGGATATTTAGGAATATGGAGTGTACCTTAATACGAAGACCTAGAGAAGGCCCCATTTTATAAAACTACTACTTCGTATATTTTATGTTACTTTTCATTGATGTTCACATACATCGTGCCTTCTATGCAATATTAACCAAAACTTCCTTTCCCATCTAACAAATAATAAACAAAAACCAAACGTCTTGCAAAAGCTATAAGCGGACTGCTGCGGAAAAGTTTACTTCGTACTTTTGCGCAATTTCTTTTCATTTCCTCAACAAAGGCCATCCTTAAACGAAATAAACATTGCAAAACAGTTCGAACACAATTGTGGTGGCGAACAAACAACTTGTCGGTAAAAAGAGTTATTACAAAGCGGCAACTAACACATTTTTCTTTATTGGCTGTATTTTATCGCTTACAATATTGTAGTCGGTTTTGTCACAGGCTATTTCCCTTTGACGACTGGTATACAGGGTGTCCCAAAAAGTAGTGATATACTGAAGCTGGGAGGTAGAGGACCTAGAGGGCTATCCGAATCACCCCCATGTATGTTATGCGATTTTTCGTATTTTCGGAGTTATGACGTTTTTTTTCAATTTTTCATCTATCGCCGAGTACGATGAGATTTTCACTCATGGTGACGTCAATTATTGCGGAAGATGCTTGATTTTTTTTGTGTGATAAGCTGAAAGCTAGGCCAATTCAGTAAGGTAACATTTACTATCGTTAGATCTTCGAATGGAATAAAAAAAAGAATTAAATGCCAAGAAAGATAACATTTCCCAGTATGTTCATAACTTCAAGGGCCCATAAAAAAATAAAATCACATAAAAAAGGTTTTCCATTTGGCTTTTAAAAACTTGCTCTATCGATCAGGTAGCTACTCTAAAAATTTCATTTTATTATTCAGAAGGCTTCAATCGAAAAATTGAAATCTAAATGTGGTAAGTGCAAAATTTTTATTAACATGATGATCATTAAAACCAATAAATAGGTGTTTAATTACCAGAATTTTTTTAAAATAGCCCCGCTGTTGCTCAATGCAAGTGCGACCTCACCGTAAAAAGTTGTCTTTTAAATGTCTGAATGCTCTTTTATCATTTTTAATGGTTTCTTCTGCTACTATGAATTTCCGGGTTATTTCGTCCAAATTGTGGCATTCTCTCAAGTAGCCGAGGTCTTTTTAGTATCCCCATTGAAACAAATCAATGGGGTTTAGGTCGAGGGACCGTGGAGGCCAGGCTTTAAAGCAGGCGTCACCGGCGCATGCGCAGGCTGCAACGACCAATCCATCTTTCAGGGTATTTTTGCCCTTTAGCCTGGCCTCCACGATCTCCGGACATAAACCCTATTGATTTTTTTCCGTGGGGATACTACAAAGACGAGAGACTGCCACAATTTGGACGAAATAACCCGGAAATTCATAGTAGCAGAAGAAACCATTAAAAATGATAAAAGAGCATTCAGACATTTAAAAGACAACTTTTTACGGTGATGTCGCACTTGCATTGAGCAACAGCGGGGCTATTTTAAAAAAATTCTGGTAATTAAACACCTATTTATTACTTTTAATGATCATCAAGTTAATAAAAATTATGCACTTACCACATTTAGATTTCAATTTTTTTATTGAAGCCTTCTGAATAATAAAATGAAATTTTTAGGGTAGCTACCTGATCGATATAGGAAGTTTTTAAAAGCCAAATGGAAAACCTTTTTATGTGATTTTATTTTTTTATGGGCCTTTGAAGTTATGAACATACTGGGTAATTTTATCTTTCTTGGCATTAAATTCTTTTTTTTATTCCATTCGAAGATCTAACGATAGTAAATGTTACTATACTGAATTGGCCTATCTTTCAGCTTAGCACACAAAAAAAATCAAGCATCTAGCGCATTAATTCACGTCACCATAAATAAAAATCTCATCGTTCTCGGCGATAGATGAAAAATTGAAAAAAACGTCATAACTCCGAAAATACGAAAATTCGCATAACACACATGGGGGTGATTCGGATAGCCCTCTTGGTTCTCTACCTCCCAGCTTCCGTTCATCACTACTTTTTGGGACACCCTGTATAACGTTTTATTTGACGGCACGTTACATATAGACATGTTTGGAAATG
The DNA here is from genome assembly GCF_061535455.1 of Colias philodice. Taxonomy (NCBI): domain Eukaryota; kingdom Metazoa; phylum Arthropoda; class Insecta; order Lepidoptera; family Pieridae; genus Colias; species Colias philodice. The sequence continues at coordinate 6,324,006 of NC_143093.1, forward strand.
CTATTGTAGCACATCACCTAACTTACTAACCGTGGAAAACTGGCTTTGTTCTATAGCTGAAATATTTTTGAAATTACTAACCGGATTAACTTTATAAAATAAAGGTATAATGAAGACCAATCTACCTATATCATTTTACAGTTCATATTTTAATTTGGTTACTATCGAAAATAATTCTCTATTTCGAATTCACAAGCTTTGGAAGTCTTCATCCAAGATACATACCTACCTACCAACCTATATTGAAGACGGAACACCGCTTCTTATTTTCTCAGAAAAATCCTTGATATTAAAATACGAGACGCAAGTAGGTATAGAGCTATCACGATGAGATAACACACAAACAAAAAGCAGACCGTAAACCAGCAATAGCGTATAACTAAAAAGTGTACACTAGAGAAAACGTTATCAAAAGTTACGTAATAAAACATTTTGTTGGCTGTAATTCGCAAACAAGTTAGTACTTCAGCAGATAACAGCTTGCAACCAACTCGTGCAATAAAATGCTATCAACGTTAGAACTTGAGAATAGCGTAAATGCAACCGTGGTACCCCACGCCATAATACTGAAGTTAAGTGTTAGAAGTACCTAAACGAGCGAGGGTCTCTAAATGCGCTTAGTTTGTAACACTCTACCTTCAATTAAGGCTTTAGTTCTGTACAATATAGATCATATTTCACTAGCTCGGTATTATATTGCACTTTGAAGAGTTATGTCTAAGAGTATTGTTCGCTTAATTGACTTGAATTGAGCCGCATCATATTATAGTAATTTGGACTTATCTAATGTTTTATAATTTTCTAATACTTGTGATAATGACATTGTTGCACGAACTACCTCCAAAATCAAATCAATCTTATTTGTTGAACAAATATTGTTCAATCTTATTTACCAGTGGTAGGTTTTGACTTTTATTTATTTTTTTAGGTTTACACGAACGTCTATTTAATTTGGGAATATTTATCCAATTGGAGTTCTGATAATAATTAGAATGGCTTATGACTTATGACTAATAAAAACCTAAAAAAAAGTTTAAAAAAAGTTACATTTGTATGATGTTAACTTTAACTGGATATTTTATGGAAGCATAAAAAAATATTGTAGAGAAAGTTCTCAACCCAGTAAACGGTGTAACGACACACGGGAAATGTAGTTTTGACAGTCCTAAATAACACGAAAGATTGCAATTTTATTTCCACGAATCCGTTAAAATTAATCGTTTGGAAATACCTTCTAAATTTAAAACTAAAATAGATAAATATCTTGTTTTTTCCTGTCATATTTTAGGCTCTAGGTTTTTTTTTGTACATACATATAGACTATTTAAAATACTGTATTTTATGTTTATAATTCAATATAAATGTTGTTAAGTCCCTTTATTTACCATACTAGATAGATTGCCAAATTTACATTCTCGTGTTATGTTTCCTTGGAAGAAATCAAGGAACAAATGTCGACTAGCGTACCTTGTGACCGGAATCCGAATCCCTGAATCCTATTTACATAATCGAATAAGTGAGATCTCAACGGGTTGTACAGAACACATTGATACGTCTGATGGCCGTTTGCAAACCCCTCGATAAAACAACAAGAATTGACGAAGGAATCAATGCTTTCAATTCAAAGATATTTTGTAAGATAGAGATCTTACCATGTCGATCATAACGTGTGCGTATATTTTGCCATTTTTTACTTCATGTAAAGATTAATAAACCACATTTTTGCTCGTTTTTATTCTTACTTTTTCGTAATTTTATATCATATCCTTACCTTGTCCTTAAGATAACAAATCGAGCGTCCTAAAACGTCGTATGTATGACGAGGGTATCACATAGACATATGAGTATATACAGGCGTTCGTGAGCTCTTTAACTAGATAGAATCAAGATAGGCAATGTGGGTCAAATGTGATAAAACTCTAAAGCCATGTTGAGCTGCAATAAAATTATGTTATATTTAAATTTAAATGTTAATTGGAACCGGGAAATTAAAAACATTTCGTATTTTAACTATATTACAGACATAATGCGCTACGTCTACGTCTACATTTTAAATTATAAAATGTACAATTGCACCCGGGCCGCGGACAAAAGCGAGTATTTCTATCGTGCTTGCTTATGTGTTATTCAGGTACATAAGCTATATCATTACCAAGTACCATAAAATAATTCTGTTTCAGAGGTTTTCGCGTGAAAGAGTAGGGTCAACTCATCTAATTCTGTGACAAAACAGAATATGAAAAAAAAAACAGGTTAAACTTTATAAATTTTATTTTTATTTTTAATAGGAACATTAATCAATCTTCTATTTATCAAATGGAGCAAGTGTAATCTTAACACATATGAATTAACTCAGCGTAAAATGAGCTTAATCAAACCGCGATGACTTGTCTAATTCTGTGACAATCACCATAATTCGGTGATAGTACTTCTCTAATTCTGTTATAACCGAATTAAGTGAGTATTTATTATTTTTTAACACAAAAGTAAAAAAAAAATACAATTAATAAAAAATATAAACATATTGAAAGTAATAATTATGTATTTATTTATCAATGAGAAATTATCAAAAGAGGGGAACCATAAAAAATTAATATTGGACTTTATAATTGTTTGTGTGAACAGTGTACAGACTCATTTTTGACTGCAGAATATTTTGAATTGCGGATGTCAGCGTTGTTTCATTATATTTTCTATTTTTATTTTTGTCTTCCTCCATGCTGTCTAAAATAAAAAAAAAATAACTCACTTAATTATGTGATAAAAAAAATAACGGACTTTTTAAAAATGCTTGAAAGCGATCCTACTTTTAAACCTGAGTAAAAATAAATATTTTCTGACTTAAACGACTAACGTATACGTACTAAAAACAATTATTTATACACGAATTGAAAATAATAAAAATTTGCTTGGTTAATTCGGTGACACTGTTTTGAGTTGCAATCTTGAAAATGGTTAACTTTTTGAACCCAGGAAATAAGGTATTATGCAAAAACAAATGAAAAATTACTAAAACCTTTATCGGTATCAACAAGAATATGTTTTTAACAATTAATTGTCAAAGTATCATGAACTTACACTCACCTTTTCTATTTAAAATTAATTAAATAATGACAGCACAGTTGCACGCTACCGGTGAAACGTCAAACATGGCGGGCGCAGTGACAAATTCCGTGATTGTTACTATCTCACCCGCACGATTTTAACAAAAATTTGTACACGAAAAGAAGCTTTATTACCATACCATAGGGTTAATTTTAATGTATTGGATTTTACTCCTATAACGCTGTAAAAGAGTCCAAACGTTGTATCTCCGAATTAAGTGAGTCACATAATTAGGTGAGTTTACCCTACATACACTACATACATAATCGCATTTATAATATTACCAGGATAACATCGTATATTCTGTGGCTATTACACATTCAAAAATACATTTTATAGATAGTCAATACACGACAGCATAGCCTTTCAGTCGGCCCCGCAATGTGCGGTAGCGTCGCTAATGTGTGGTTCACATGCAATTTCCGAACGACATCGTCGCATCTGCAAACAATCTGTGGATTCAATATTGTATTGTTACGTACAGTTATGAATACTAAAATAATAGTATTGAATAAAACGATGGACCCATCGCGTGGTGAGTTTTGTGGTTTTTGTAGATACGGCTTGAATATATTATGTACAATGTTTTTTGTCTCTTTCTGGTTAAGAAGGATTTTTCTTAAACATTTAGTAATGTAGAAAAAAACACTATTACAAATAAATGTAGCAAATATTATTTAACAGCTACAAACGATCCTATATAAAGGTAAATTTGAGCATAGGTAGGTACTGATGTGCACGGGCACTATTAATGAAAAAATCTATATCAGTCTAAAAATATAAATTATTATTTATGTCATACAGATAGATCGAAAATGCTGATCTATATTCTATTATATAGAGACTTGTAATATAGAGAGGTAGAGTTGTTAATTGTTATGCTTAGCTATTGTACAAAAAAAAATTACAAGGACTTGATTTTCAAAAAACAAAAAATAAGCTTGAAATTCTATATGTACTACAACCTGCTAATGGTAGAAATATTATGATTAACGAATCTTAGCTACGCAAATGAGATCGGTGATACTTTTAGTACCTGGGTAAAAGTTAAATGATTTTTTTTATAATAACTTAACATACTGCCTCGTACCTAACGGAAATATTTATAACGTCAAGTACGAAATCTCCTATGAAAAATTATAAATAAAATATTAAAAAAAATTACTTATTGGAAAAATAGGCTTAAAGAAATACGCAGAAAATAAATTTCGCTATAAATTCATTTCATGCATTGAAATTCATACACATTTACTGGAATCATCGTGCATTCAATGCTATAGGTAATATTAAGCTTATTAACTAGATATTAAAATGGCTTTATTGGACATTTTGATTATAGTATTATAAATACTATTTAAATGTATATCAATATAATTGTCATTTTATATTGTTACTAGAGGTCCGCCCCGGCTTCGCCCGTGGTACATATTTCTCAATAAAAGGTAGCCTATGTCCTTTCTCGGGTATCAAAATATCTCCATACCAAGTTTCTTGCAAATTGGTTCAGTAGTTTAGGCGTGATTGAGTAACAGACAGACAGACAGAGTTACTTTCGCATTTATAATATTAGTATGGATCTACGTGAAAGTTTTAAGCTTTTGCGCGACAACTTATTTTTTATGAAAACGAAGTGGTATTACCAAATATCAATGTTCACTGTTGGCGAAATTTGTGAGATAGGTACATATTCCTAATATTAGATAAGGCATTACATAAAAACGTATTTAAGATGCACTTGACCAACCTGACAATATTCCATTATCCAATAAGATTTTTTTAAAGAGTTTTTACCTAATTTACTCTTTCTCTACTAATTGTGTATTCTCCTCTCACACTCCATAGTTGATTATATTATGTCGTTGTATAAAAAGTCTAACGAACATGAATTAAATTACGCCAATTATAAGGAATTGCTGTTTTCCCAGGCAATAAAACTTCCCGTCACGGACTTTGTCAACCACAAAGGGTTACACGGGAAGAATACGATTACCGAAAGGTCAATAGAAAGGGTAGAATTATCCCTTCATCAGTATAAATCCTATAAAACAATCGCATTATGTATTTTCCAATACATTATATGAAATCAGCCCTTGACAGTATATCAAACTTTATTATCCTACCTTTTTGTATTTGCCTATTTGCCTATTACCTATGTGTATTTCCTAAATAAAGACCTTCAAATTTTCATTATTTAGCAAAAATAGGAAACCCTTGACTTGATGGAAACATACGCTACCCTTAAACATGAGCAAAATTAGTTAAAGTTTTATGACTAAATTCAAACCTTAAAATTCTCATTAAAATAAAGTTTAAGTGAAAAATAATGATTAATATAAATTTGACCTATAATGCTCTGTATACTAAGATTCCTCTAAGAAACCGATACCTCTAAATCTTCGTTATAACAAATTACTAACAGAAGGGTAAGATTAATTGGTGATTTCATAACAGTCATTAGAACCAAATTCATCCATAACATTTCATTACACAGGTCCGTTAAATACCGTCATTATCAAATTCAATTACGTTTAAATCGCTCCATTAGACATATTAAATCACGACATAACCTAAAATTGCGTTCAAGCTTTCCTAATTATATCATAAACAAATGAAAGGTAACTTTTGAACTAGAATAACAAACTAAACTAGGCCTATTGTTCGTCCACTGCTCCGCAGAACAAAAGCGTTGATCCGAAACGCCAACCCTTTGTGACTGTTTAAATATTCATCCGTGTGAAAAGAGTCATCCTACTGAATCTTCTTCATTAAAATTCATTGCGAGACGCTTCTACATCCATTTATTTGTCGGCTTTAAGTTACGCCGCGAACTAAGCCGGTCGTGGTGATCTCGTGATATTTTTTTGAATCATATATAATTTGCACCAAATTCTCAACAGATTAACTACAAACAGCAGTACAACGAAGTGTTATTGAAATAGATTATTTTACAAAGGTTTTAGCAGTTTTATTTAAGCCTTATAACAACAATATAGATTTGCGCTATTTTTGTCCAGTTGTTGAAACTTGTTTGCAATTAATAGCATTCGAATAATATAAAACAAAAAAATACATTTATCTCATAACACTTAGATTACAAAATAAAAGACAGATGGAGCGTTGCCGAACTAAACCGAATAATTTATCGTCATTTCCATAAAGCTATGTGTGCTGTCATTTCGCCGCTGCACTGTACGAACACGGTGCTTCTGTGTGCGTGTTATGTTACCAGATAATGAAAAATTTCCCAAATTTTTTCTCGACTACGGAAGAAAGAGGGTTATGTTTTTCGAGTGTAGGTATGTATGTATAATATTTCTTTGACACGCCCTGCAGTATAAACTGTTGGATCGATTTTGAGTTGTGACTTGTGACTTGTGAGGTGTCATTGCAATCATCTGAATTATACTATGCTACCTTCGTAGCTGTGGTGGTAGTGACGTAGGCTACATAAATTATTAGCAGTCATGTTTTAATTTTTATTTTAATATAAATTCGGGTTTTTGATATTATTTTATAATATTGTAAAAATTATTTTATCACCTATCTACTAAAGTTATACATGGACAAAATAATTTTATTCAATTTTTATTAAATAAATTACATTAAAAAAAGTTTTTATTTTTCAAAACATATGAATGCGAATAGCGGTAGTTTTTAGTCGAGAATGCGGGACATTTTATTTTCATCATATCCATCATGTGTTCACATGAATTAAATCGCAAGCGAAAACGACGCTTTTTATAAAAGTAACAAAAAAATGTATAATGCTTTTTAAAATAATCTAATAATGACCATGAACTTTTATTGCACTATACAAATACAAATAATCACATTCACGATCGAAAAATCCAACAGCACTACCCCGAATATCTTTTAACCATTTTACCCCTAAAAATGGCAAATTCATTTTCAAAATACTGGCAGCATACGTTGAAGTTTTGAATTCCTTCGTATTTGTAAAATTATTATTTGTATACAAAATTAAATAAGCCAAATAATCTACAGAAAATCTGTAAAACGATGTTTTATCTTTTTGTTTGTTTTCGGGAACAAGTTTTACAGCGTTTTAATGTCACAAGACAGCATTTTTTTACTAAAATATCAAACCCCTTTTGACGTATTGCATGACACTAGAATCGCTATAGCACTAGCGGAGGAACGTATTCGTTTTTGATTTCGTATTTTCTTTGACAAGGGCGATGAATGATTGACATGCTCCATCTGTATTTTATTTTGTAATCTAAGTCATAACATATTATAATTTGTGAGAAATATCACATTGAAACTAACTTTTTTCAAAAAAATAATGATAAACTAATATTGTAATTTGTGAACTTTTAAGTCAATATTAAAAAGTAACTATACCATCAAATATGTAGAGATAAATAAATGCTGAAGTATGTAACCCAACTATAAACACTAAAATAAACTAAACCAGCGAACTATTGGGATGTAGGTACTCGTATTATGTGAAATGTTAAAACAATAATTTCTCAGAATGTTGTTGGCGCGACAGGAAATATGCTTGTGGTTTCAGAGCAGCATATCATAATGCTTTTCATATTTACTGCAGCGAAAATACAATTAATATTGCCTGTACTATGTTACGGTGCATTTACATCAAACGAACATAGAGCTAGAGGCAAGAGCTTGAACAAGAGCTTTCTTTCGAGATCTTTTAGTGTAAACGAAAACTCGTATTCAGTGTTGTTCCCTACTGGAATATTGCAAAGAATCTTTTCGAACTCACTAAGAACAACGAAAGAATGCTCTACGCCTGCCCCCCTAGTCAAGTGGCTTTCTGTAAGCGAAGCGTTCAATAGAATAGACTACGAATGTATGAGATTGACGTAAGCTGTAGAAACGTTTATCTACAGCCTACGTCAATCTCATACATTCGTAGTCGATTCTATTGAACGCTACGCTAACAGAAAGCCACTTGACTAGGGGGGACACTAAAAGAATTTGACAAAGTGGCGTTAGAATGAGCATTCGCTCTTTTGATGTAAATGCACCGTTACAGTCATATGCATACATATACTTTTAATGAGTTGGTTGAAAACAGACAACCTAAATTGTTTATTCCTTTGACCTGTCCCTTAATTCGAGGTCAGCTCAATTTATAAATTTCTATTTATATAATTTGAATGAATAGAGTCAAATCCTATTAAGAACTAGGGGGTTTTAAAGAGGTTACTACATAGTAAGTTCGTCAATGAGATACCGGGAAATCTCTAATACCTCTTACTCAATAAATGCAAATCCTTCTTCATGAATTCGTTTAATTTTGTGTTCAATACAAACACGACTGCAATTTGCATAATATTTTATGTGGTGCGTAAAATCTATAAAAAGGAAAATCTATTAAATTATCATAACTTTATTCATACATCATACTAATACCTATTATTTAGATTTTTATGCTATAAACCAATTCGCTATAGATTAAATTCAATTAAATTTAGTCACATACCAATAACTTTGCTTTTTCTTGATTAAATCTCAAACACCTCGACAAAAATCTCGCATCTTTAAATAAATAAAAACGTTCTAATGTTCTACATCAAAGAGTAAATTCTATTTCAAAATCATGATAAAGCCGGTTAACTAGAATTGGTAGCAGGTATGCTCAAAAGATGAAAGACAAAGAGTTGATAGAATTCCAGCGGATTGCTTTTGGCTAATAGAACCTTTCATCAAATTAAAGCTGCCGATGTTTTGTTATTTATATATGTATATATTACAAGGTGAAAACACTAAAAAATAACTCCAAAGAAACTGGAAAAACAAAAGCTCTACACTTATGTACAGGTTTCGTATGTCATTATAATTGATATCTTTATTTTTTCATATTTTAAGTATAGCGTCATTCGAAGCTGCATTGTTCTGCATAATATTTTATCCAAATGCCATCTTTTCAAGAGCACCAATACCTTCGTCCTTCACATTATTTCTAGGAAAGAATTTCATGTTAATATCTAATATAATATGTTTAACACCTAAAAGATTACTTCTGAACCTGATATTAATATTTAAATTGTTTTTATTTGGTAACCATTTAATTGAAAAATAAAACAAAAAGGAAATCCAATATGTGTCATCATTGAATTTGCGTTCCCCATTATACCGTACTAGATTTCCACCCGCGGCATCGCCCGCGCAGTCAAAGAAAAACCCGCATAGTTCCCGTTCCCGTGGGATTACCGGGATAAAACCTATCCTATGTCCTTTCTCGGGTATCAAAATATCTCTATACCAAATTTCATGCAAATTGGTTCAGTAGTTAAGGCGTGATTGAGTAACAGACAGACAGACAGAGTTACTTTCGCATTTATAATATTAGTATGGATTCGTTACTTCAACCTGCTGTTTTGTATTTAAATTTCAACTCACGGAGGGTAGACAAGTTTATACTAGCTATATGTGTATTATTCGTACGCAAAATTGAGTAAATCTCTGGAAATTGGTCTGCCAAATAGAGCGTAGAAACGAAATCGAATCTTATACCTACGCAATGTAATGTTTTTTTTTTCATAGAGTCAAACATTTGGGTTTAAATGATTATATTTTTAGAAAACATTACTTATGTAAAAAGATACACACATAAATATCTAAGCAACTCATTGTATCTTTAGGAAAGTTTGCGAATCGCGATAAGACGATCGCGATTTTCTTAATCGTCTACCTAAGTATTATAAACGTACCTATGAATAAAACCTATCAATTTTATTACCATTCAAAGAACACTTCATTTATCTTTTATCATACAAATATATTGCGCAATGAATATTTCTTGAATTGAAGTCTACATACATTTGTAAAGTTAGTATCGAGGTTTAGCAACAAAATAGTCCCTGGAATTGCATCTGGCTCGGCACGTGCCATTGAGTTACGACCATATCGAACTGTTTTATAACGATACAAGGATACGATATTGGCCAGGGAAATACTGTATTTTGTAGAGAATTTTGCCTTCTTTATTGTCAAATAAATTGACTTAGTAGTCAACCGGTGTACTTTATAGTTGATACAATTTGTCGGCGGAAAGTTCGGGAATATATCGTAGCGTATTTGTTTCTAGAATATGAATGTGATAGTGTTTTAAAATGTTATACCTACCTACGTTATTTATTATTTCTTTAAACTATAACGTTGAAAAACCAATTAGCTATAAATTGTCTTTTCTTATCATATTAAATCTCCATCTATACAAAGATAAGTTCTCGTTTGTAGAACATCGCGAGTAAACGCTTTTTCTTTATGATGCACTTATAGTTTCATCTCTTTATTCTAAAAGTCAATTGCACATGAACGTTTGGAAGTTATCAAGAACCGCGAGTGCAGTAATAAAGCTCGCACCATTGAGGAAAAGTAGTGCATAAAAGTTTAAAGTCAATATTTATGCCGTAGTTTCAGCGTGTTAGCTTTTTACACAGGTGAATGCGACAAAGGTTTCTCATTTTCTTATTTGTACTTATTTCTTTTAGTAATAAGTTTCTTTCCTTTGATGTTGTATGCAATTTTGAAATATATGTATATATTTTTTGGGATATTCGACAATGTTCAGGAAATTGCAGATATTTAAGAATATAAGTTTTTTAAGTTACCAGCATCATTAATGATACGCTGATTATTTTTGCAGTAAATACTGTCATATTTTACAAACGTATAAAATTTAACTATATCATATTTGATATTCAGCTTTTGTGATTTTCCTTTAACCACGCTAATATAAACCTCATTTTTCATTCTCATCTGCTAGGAGAACACAAAACAATATGACTACATAAAACATTCAAATCCGCAAAAGTGTTCCTACCGGTTCATACATAAAACAGTGCTGAAATCCGATAGAGAATTAAAAATCAATCACTGAAGTATTTCAAACTGTAAACCGTTGTCACGGACAGACTGCACTCCGTTAATTGAATTATTAACTACGTACAAATGCGTTGCTAACGAAGTCATGACTCTATATGCAGTATGACAATTTATTACCACGCTATAATAAATGTAAAGCCATTATTTTACGTCGACGGAGAAATAAATCGCGCTTATTTTATGTATGGCTTATGTATTCAATAAATTTGTCTGATACGTAATGCAATGTGAGTGTTTACTTTAATATGATTTTACTATTCGGAGCAGGATTGAACAGACGTGACGCGCATCTTATTAATCCTACAACTATAACAAGATGTAATAGTTAATGATACGCACGTTAAGAAAATATATAACATACCTACAAATGATATTAAGAAAAATAGTTACATTCTTGACTCATATATAAACATACATAGGAGAAAAGCTGTAGATAGAAGCCCTCAGTAGGAGCCTATATTTCTTGTTCTGTTAACAAATGAGATCTTATACATGATTTTAGTAAGTATGTAATATGTATGTTTTTATGTCGGTACGGTTTTGTTCAAGTCAATCGGTCGAAAACCCACGAGTTATCGAGAAACTAAGCCTAAAAAAATACAGTTGAATTGAGAATCTCCTTCATTTTTGGCAATGTCGGTAATACCACAGAATAAAATATAATAGTACTGTAATACTTCGAATTTATACTGACGCAAGAATAGTTCAATTTATTTGCATCATTTATTTCTTGAAGTGTCTGCAAAACTCGTGATAGAATCAAATTTAATAAAATATATCAGAATTTGTAAAAGCTTATTTCAATAAAGGTTTTTAATATGATAAAGCCGAAGTATATTGTCTCTCTTATATATTATTAATAATATCTCTTATTTCAAATATTGCAATAAATTAATTTTTACCTAATTAAAGAACTCACTCATCACTCATTCATTAATAATTACAAACGAAACTTTGTAACAATTTTCTTCTGTATTCCACAGTACATATTTACTATTTTGAAACAAATACGACATATATTTCTGAACTAAAGCCAAGACGTCTTGTTTCACAGCCGCAATTGATGTATAAATGGGAAATTGTCCCCGGTCTCAAGTTTCATTCGTCCAATCTCCGGTATTTGTATTTTGCTAGATCTGAGGTCATCTCGCCACAATTTGCCGACCCCTTATTTTCACCCAATTTCCCTTTTTACACAAACCGAATCAGAGTAAATTGAACTGTAGAAAAAATGGATTCTTCAATCTTGGAATAGTCCTCGAAATATCTAAGATAGTACTTATATATTTTTAGTTGTAAAGTAATGAAAGGACAATGTGTGTACCTATTTCTTTCTTGATGACATTTTTAATTGGAACGTGCTCAGAGTGTTGATAACAGTTAGGTATAAGTATTAGACCGCCTCCTTGGTACAGTGGTTGACGCGTGAGCGTAGTACCGAGGGGTCCTGGGTTCGATTCCCGGTGGAGACGAAGAAAAAAAAATGTCTCGGTCTGGCAGGACACAGAAGGCTGATCACCTACTTGTCATTAAAGAAAATCGTAAGTAGTAAAGCCCCTTACCCCACTAGGGGACACGGGACTTCACTTAAGATAAGTATTATGAAATTATTTAGTTACTCGTAGCAGTCTTAGGTATATGTCTTAGGTATAGGAAGGGTAAAGGTATGTTCTTATATAATTTTCTAAATGTATTCAGGTTTAATAAATTTCTCACTGTTTACTGGGTTCTTAATGACACCTAAGTATATATTCAGGTACAGATTGAACAAACACGGTTGAGTAGACATTAGTCATCAATCTAAACTGTTTACATATACATAATCTATCACCCTAATGTGTATTATTTGCGGCCATAATGATGTCGGCTATTAATAAGAATATTTTTGTGAAATGAAATAAATATTTTGAAATACGTTTGTAATTTAGGTATATGCAACAGTTCAACTACAATATGTTTATCTTTAAAAATAAATTAGTATAGTTTTTTTCGGTCCCTCTATATTCTTTCAACTTTTATATCCCAAAAACAATGTTAATTTTCCTGACTGAAAAAAAATTATCACTAATCATACAAATAACAAACAGTAAAAAATAACAGCAACGGAGACATCTTCAGTGAACCATAAACATATCTAGATAATTATCACAAAACTAAATGATAAATGAACTAAATATTCCGTTTTCTAGGAGAGCTTAAATCATAAATTATCTTATTCTACTGTCTCGCAATGTAGGACCCATAGTAGGTATTTCTTCGTAATAACTAAAAGCTTCTCTAAATACAAATTAATTTACATCATAAATCAAAACACTCGGTGCTTGTGTATCGTAGATACTAGATACTTCCAGTTAAAGTTATTATAGCAAAATTGTATTTGTAAATTTGAAGGAACTATTTTGCGCATAAGTAAAACTAGTCTTCTGTCTTGAAGGCTGATGGAATAAAAATACAGGTGCTAGAACATCCAGACACATTTTTTTTATTAATAATAAATAGCGGTTATGTGCTCGTATTTCAAAGAAAAAGAAAACCTACACTCATTGATATTCTGCGAGGATATTCTCAACGAATTTGCCAGAAATGTAGGAACTTGACTTTTTACAAACAGTGTATACAGAATGTCAGATACATGAACATACTCTTTATCCTGGAAATACACTTTATCATAAATCAGACGAATTTTTTACGATTATTTATCAACTTCAACGATTTCTAAGAATCATATTATAAAATGTGCTCAATCCATATTCCAGATACTTCTTCAATAAGTTTTATTTTACCGTCTAAGAGATGTTTTTCTGCTCAAATAAGCTTTATAAATTAATTGAAACTCGTATATATTATATAAGCCTATTTCTCATACCTTTAGCGGGCTGAAAAGATTTATAAATGACGGAATATTCACGATAGATGGTTGTAATCAATTTTGTTAATACAAGCTATTATAACGGTAGATTACCTCAATTTGTATTTACTGCAGAGCATGTTGAAGATTAATTGAATTATTGTCGATATCAGGAATATAACACGGAGTGTGCCAAGCGATAGGAAATTAATCCAAACATGTTATGTGATTATGTCTTAATAATTGTTGAACAACCTTAATACCTAACTTAATACTAACTTGCATGACATCATGTTCATCATTAAAATTGCTATCTATATAGGTACAAGATTTAAAATTGGATAATTCTTATCAATCTCACACAGTCGAATAAAGTTGTATTACTTTTAAAAACATTGTATTTTAGAAATATTCAATTTCCTTAAGACTTCACTCAAATTTGATTTTTCCCAAACATAATATATTGTGACACCTTACGTAGGTACATAAACATCAGTGAGAAACTACATACAGTGAGCAAGATAAAAGCTCACAAAAATACATCTCCCAGTTTAAACATTTGGTATTTATCCTAAGAAATAGCTACTGTAAATCAAGCACCGCATAACTCAAGTATTCATACGAAACAGGCATAACAAATAGCACCAATACAGGTAGGTATATTAATGTATGCATGAGCTACAAAGTTCTCCACAACAGGGAACTTGATTCCATAGTATTCGTGGCAGTCGAAAGATGGAGCAACTTGCAAGACGTGGAGTGCACTGAATAGCTTGGTAAATTTACATACCTTCGGAAAGCGAAGTTACGATGAAGTACTTGTTTGCAAACTGGCTGTCCCCTGGTCGCCCCTAGTGAATAGATACCCTATTCATCTAAAGATTGCATTAATAATATTGAAATTTTCATTAGAATAATGACCATTTTCTTACAATTTTCATTAGAATAATAACTCAGGTTTTGATACGCAATATCCATTAATTTTAGAAAAGTTAAAGACAATATCAGATTTCAAGTATGAAAAATATTTAATATGCTGGCTTAAAAATATAACAAGCAATAAGTAGTTTTATACCGAAATAAAATACGCCAACGAAATCGCAGTCGCGCGATAATTGTCTCTGTTTATTTAAAATTATTTCGATATTAAAGAAAATATTTCCCTTTTAAATCAATTTGTGTTGATGAAATTTATTGATATTTATAACAGTTATTACCATGTTATTACCCTTTAGCTCTATGTTATAATTTTGAAAGAAGAAAATGTTTGTTATGTTTTATTTTTTGTTTCGAGTGAAGTAATTAAATAGAATTAAAAAATTCCGTAATGCCTTATGTCTATGATGAACTAGAAATACAAATAAGACGCATATAATTTATTTATATTATAATATACGAAATTAATTTATCTTAATTCGTAAAGTGCGGCTCTTTACTTTGAGTCGATCGATTCAGCCCAATAAATTAATTCTCTTCATAAATGGCTTCTACAATATTCGATCGACTGAAATGGGAATTTGTAAATTACTTTTCAAATTCTCTTTAATAATAAATTTGCTTAAATTTTTTCAATGCTTTCGCTAAGGTCCATTTGTATGTGACTGAAATTAATTTTATCGATTGCGTGCGTACACTTTTTTGTTGGTGTTAAATATGTCAAACAGTTTATAGTGCCTAATTATAATTTTGGGTTTAGGTATTAGTAGTACATTAGAAATTTTTGTTTGTTATTGCACTTGAATACATCTCGACTTTCACAAACATCGAATAAGGAGCATCGGTGAGTCATCAATTCTTACCGTAATTTCCTTCGACGTATATTCCAACGAGCACAGCTCTCAGTAGGATAAAGATATTGAATCTTTTCAGCATTATGAAAATATTTCAAATATAAAAGCATTTTAAAGTTTTCCACTTCCCTTCCATCTGAAATACGAAAATATAGACAAGGAAGGACTTTCGGATAAAACTTGAAATTTATATATGGACTGAGAAGCGCTGACAAGAAATTTTAAAGTAGAAGCTCTCCAAAGTTTTAGCCCATATTTTGTATAACTTGCGGAAACCGTATCTTATGAACACTGAATAAATGATAAAGATTTATTGGAAACTTCGCAAGAGTTCAAAACACTATCGATCTGTGTACCTACTAACGTTTATTTACAGCCACCTTAAAATATTGACTGAATTTTAAAAGCTTAAATTTTTCGAGTGCTAAAAGTTTCACGTGATTTGGATTCACAGTAGTAAATAATTTTGATGATAAACGATCGGAAATCTTAAATGATCCCATTAACCCCAACTGTTTCCACACGTCCATATTCAAAACAGAGTCGTGTTTGTTAGGTACACCACTTATAACTCAAGACGTTCTTGATTTGGCGGATTTGTTTTCTACTTGGATTAAGATGACAAGTGTAAAAAATAAAGTAACAAATAAAAACTCTCCAGAATGAGTGCCTAGCTATTATAAATCAAAAAGCTTATGTCATAATTCTCCAAGAATTTGGTATCAAATAACGCGTAAATTCGGAAATGATAATATTATTTTAAATTAATTTAAAACAGATAACTCAATTGCGAAGCCATGTTTAAGTCCTTAATTATATTTCCCTTAAATTCAGAACTCTGAGATTCAATTTTGCGAAAGCATACTTTCATCATTAATGTAATTTTACAAAACAAATTAAGGGATTACTTTTACAAAATGGACCGGAAATAACGTCATCATCCATCAACGAAAGATTAAATTTAATCATAACAAAATTAAATAATGAATTTACTCGAGCGTCTATATATTTTCTGAACACATGAGCTTTAATTTAGCACACTTTAGGTTCAAAGAAGATAATGAAATTTTGCTACAAAGACTAAGTTTTTCTTTGTACAAAGTTTTACTTGACAAAGCACCTTAAACCCTCTCGCTAAGCCAGGGAAATACATGCCCGAGCCATCGCAAGGCTACACTTAGGGTGCACTCACACACATCAGTCACCGTCAAGTCACCGATGACTGATCGGTGACGGTTCGTGTACGTATCCACAAACACCAGTCACCGTCATGTTGTCCGTCAGTCACGTCGCCGGTTTGACTGAATCATTGAACACATACATCAGGTTAGTCAGTGATTAGACGTGTGTCACGCTAGAGAACATGTAGCAATTGACGGTAGCACGACGCTGACTGAACTGAGACGTGACGGCACCGGGTGAGTGGGGATAAAAGTATGATACATGTATGGAAAGATTATTTGACGTGCCTGACCGGTGACGTCACTGATAGATTTCGTGCCGGCGACTGTCGTGTGGGAACAGAGTCATACTAGAACTATTGATACATATTTTTTTTTAATCCTGTCCGGTGACGTGCCGTGACGGTGACTGATGTGTGTGAGTGCACCCTTATAGCGGTACCTTTTGTATAAAATATGAAAACAGTAACCCCCTGAGAAATTAAACTTTAAAACAAAAGCTGTAAGGTTCAATGTAATTTTGAAGGCATAATAACTGGAGACGGTTATTTGACTTTTAAGGCGATGCGAAGTAAAATGGGAATATCTAATTTGTCATTTTAACTCGATATCAACTTTGTCAAAATGCCAGCGGCTTTAACCCGAACTTGGCAATAGGAAAATTTTTATTTTATTTATTTAGGTTGGCAATGTGGTTTCCTTTAATTATCTAAATGACAAATTAAACAAACTTTTTTGCAAACAAACTGCATGCGGAGAATACCAATATAGAGAATATAATATTCAATCTGCTTTTCACGTACATTTAATACAAGAAATATATGAGCAATTTAGAAGCAGGAAAGTTGTACTTAAGCAATTAATGCTTAATTTCACTCCAGACTTGTATTTTATTCGTAAGGCACAATTTCCTAATAAAAATAAAGATCACTTCACAATAGTCTAACCGTCTTAAATTTAGCCATTAGAGCGAAACTCGGTTCGGTAAACACTGTCATAATAAAAATGATCATTCTTTTAAATTACACAAAAACATGTTTTCCGGTTTCATTGTAATAAAAGAAGCAATTTTCCTTTTCAGGATAAGAAGTCGAGAAGCAGCAAAAGGGTTAAAATTATTTGGTACCTATTTTAATTTTGTGAATATTCACGTGCACTTTGACTCAACATATTTTACTAATTATTTGTATGGTTAGTTGGTTTTTTTTATTTATTTATATGCATGTATGTATATCTAAAAACTGCAATTTGGTTAACTTTATCGTTGCGGAAATTAAACAACTTTCCCAGTTCCACTAACAGTTTACTCTGCTTACAAAGTAGTTTACTTTGTTTAAATAAAAACAAAAAGCTCGTTTTAACAATGTTTGTCGTTTTGTATTTGGAACGCAGTAATTGAAACGGAGAAACCGTGTACTTTTTAGCGTTCCGTGAGGAATGATATAAACCGTTGTAAATTTTGTTATGTCTGTATATGGGCACCCCGATAGTGGCATAACCAGAGTAATTGAAATAATAATACTATGTAAACTATTTACCTAAAATTATTAATAATTAAAATAAAAGAAGGGTTAATCGAACTTAATGCATATTGTGAAAAGGCTGTATTTCAGTAACCTACCATTGTTACTTTCAAATAAAAATAGATTTCCCTTGTCTGTTTACTATCACCATTGTCACATATAACACTATTAAGTGACAAAGCATACAGACATTGTTTGGACATATCTAGGTTAGACAAAAGCCTGATCTGAATCTAGATACGTCAGCTTCGTTAACATTTCCTGAATAAAGCGTAGCCAACTGGATTGGAAGGTGACTTGCTCTCTGGATTTTCCAACTAGTTAATTGAATATTGTATGTCACCTACCAGGCACCTACGATACGATAAATTCAATTAAGAATAGTGTTCTCTATACCAGTATCGTAGGTAATTTTTAAAACCTTATTAAATGAACTGCTTAAAAAGCTTAGCTTTTTAATTAGAAAATACCGCTCTTGGAAAATATGTTCGTATTGTTTATTAAGTAATTCAACAGCTGTACATATTGTATCCTTTGTTTACAGGCATCTCGATCGAATACATACAGCAGAGTCATATACAAACAAAAAAGACAAATACATTTAATTCCGACTCATATTTTTGCTGGCATTAATTTAGTAAACTATACCCGAACATTACTACGACAAACAAGACAATATATTAGGGGTAGCGTCACGAAAATTGTCTTGAGTATGGAAACATAATTATAACACACATTTATCTCTGAATCCCTGACGTTGCGCTCAACGGAGCACGAAAATTTATATGCAGCCTTCGTAGTTTATCATAACAATGTGTTTTGGCTAAAGAATCTATTGAAACTACGTTTTATTTGCTTGAAAAATTCTTTCTTCTTTTTGGTATGTGTATCTACTATCTACTATTATTTTATTTTATGTGGTCACAACGTAACAGATCGAATTGTTTTACTTTTTGCTTTTACTACAACGGGGTGACGGAAATCCTATTGAATTTGATTTTACTTAATAGTTAGTTTCATCATTTGGTTTCAACATTACCTACTGTTTATTGAATATCTTAATTTACGCAGGAATAACGACGCTAGATACCAACTGACTGAATTCTAGAAAACTAAATTAGTAGCAAATAGCAGAAGACTCAACTGGATACTAAAGATTGACACCAGAATTGATTTGATTAATAAAATTATAACTTGTTTTAATTAATCCAGTTTCACTTTAATGTATGATAATTTCTCAATCCAATATACTAAAGGAACAATTATTCAACGTCGGAGAATTAATATTTCTACGACAAAACTTTAAAGCTCTAACTTATAAGCTCTTGAACAAACGGAAAAAGCAGATTAGAATTACGTCCTTAGATATTATAAATTTTCTTAATTTACTAAAACTTTTGTAATTTTATTATTAATCATCCCATTGGAAATGACTTCGAAATAAATATAAGAAATAGAAATACATCTTTTGTATATAAACTACGTATTAATTTTGAGGAAACCACCAAAATTGAATTCGGAGAAACATTCGAGCTCAAATATTTCGTAGACGTAATCCGAAACCGCCTTGAAAGTACATAAATTATAACGAAATTATTTAGCAGAATCTACTGAAAATACAAATCATGGTGAACAAATTTATAAACTTATCACGTTTGGGACAATTTATCTTCATTCTCAACGCGTAATGTGACACCATATCAATCTCATATTCCCGCCTACCGCCTACTCACTACAGTCTACAGATATCAAAGGTACGTATTATACCCACCTACTTATTTTCCCTTTGCTTTATGTAAAATCAATTCATGGAAAAAATTATATACAGTCACCTATTCTACATGATGTTTATATGTTATTCGCTTTCGTATTTATTATTTTTATTCCTACATAATTATCCTAACAAACAAAACAATCAATGAGCTTAATTGTATTATTTGTATGGTTCTTCAAATATATCGCTTTATGAATATGCCTGATATTAATTAATTTGTAAGTAACAAATCCTTTTACTTACAATTTGTGTTTATAATTTAAGCCTTCTACTCTAAACATCTGAAATTATTAATCCTATGATTGAGTAATTACTGCGCAAAGAGGTAATTCTAAGAGCAAATACAAATGGTTTAAATTAATGACTAAACACCAATTCAGGTACAACTGTTACAGTTTCTAAAGTTCCATCAGATAGAGAAATTAATGTGTTTGATAGAGAAATTATGTTGAATGAAGAAAGAGTTTGTGAAGCAATAATTTAAGCATGAAATTAAATTAATTAATTTTAATTTACCTAGCTAAATTATTGATTATAAAACTGGGTATTCTGTCAATTTAAACAAGATTTTACTTTGATATTTTTTAATAATTAATAATCAAGAAATACCTACCTATTGTTTTCAATTTACTACAAATTAAGTCTGTTCCAATCAATTCGTACTATTATTTATCAATGTCAAAGGAACTGAAGCAACCAGCAAACCCGATGCTATTGTAAAAGTTCCCCCAGAACTTATTAACTAGATCCAGATTCCGGACAATTCTTTCTTTGTGTACTTTCTTTACAAATCTACGTTGCACAGCTACGTATTAACAAAGTTAAAGTGGTATACATCACAATACAACCGCGTTTCTATTGCTTATATCCGACGAGAAGTATAGCTTTCTTTACATGCAAATAATAAGAAGTGTGTGTCGTGCATCAGACCTTTACTAAAAAGGACTACGGAAATAGTACAGCCTCCTTCTTCTATCTCTCCTCTTTCTTTACATGTATTAAGATTTTTGTAAAATATATTTGGTGAAAAAATAAATCCGTATGATAACTAACATTTATTCATTAAAAATATCTTTTGAACAAACAACAGTCAACTGCTAACAGCTAAATTATTGTGGGAAAAGATAAAATGCGCGCCTAATAATTCCGCCGCACATACATAAATTTCTTTCTTGATCGTTTTATAATTTTTAAGCGAGATAGGTTAGTTATTTATGAAATTTTCGGTAAAAATATCAGTTTATCAGAGTTAAATTTTATTGCTGTCATATTAATAAATACGAGATAATTAAAACGTACAAAACTTTATAAAATTACAATATAAGCCCAAAGTCATAAAATACAGTCGTAAACCTAAAATTGGGACTCGGATTTGAAATAAGCGGACTTTATGGGGCTATGAATCCTCCTAAAAGATTGCATTGATCCATTTTAAATTAGTGTAATGAATACCTTATAAAGAAACAGAGTTAATTTACAAGAAACCAAAGACGCTTGACTAATTAAGAAAACAAGTATGACCTTGGAAATTACGTTTCTTTTAGAGTTCCCAAGAGAACAAAGTAATAGAAGGGGAGTCTTGTCGTTGGAGATTTTAGGCAGTAAAATAAAATTACCTTTTTCACCTTATTTTCCTTTTTCGCTTCGGTACAATATTCAATTAAAATTTAGAGAACGGCCTTCACAAATAATGGTCCAAATAAAAGTGTAATCTTATTACGTAAATACCACGATATTTCTACTGAAAAGGGATCAGTATGCACGACAATACTACATTTTCCATTTGAATTAAAACGGCTTATTTTAATAATTAATATACACTTAATAAATAAATCTTTGTGTTTTAAAACGTGATTTTCTGATTGTGCAGTAAAATTCGTAATGTTCTGCTTGATGTTTCCTAAAAGTTTATTGAAGTTACCGTAGAAAATCTTCATATCACCACTCCTGTACTTAATTTCACTAGCATTACCGAAGCGACCTCAAAATTCCGCTTAGACCTCGACGTCAGCATGATGAAATTCAAATTTCTTTATCTAGACAAGCACGACCTATAAAATACGCGTTACTTTGCAGTTTTTCCAAGAGATCGGTTGATTTTGCGATAACTTAAAAAAGCTTTTTTCGCTACATTAAACGTCGAAGGCTTTATTCACTGGCCGTTACATTGGGTTAGGTGACGATAATGTGCGACCTTCAAACTGAATTTACATATGTGATGTAGTGGAGTTAAAAAGGAATATTTTAATGTACTTTTTATATGGTTTTGAACTATAAGGTTTCTATAATAAGTTCCTAAGATTAGAATCTTAAGAAGGTACAATAATTCTTCATTTACAGATATATAATTTGACATTTTTTTTTAATATTTTATATCCAATTCAGGCTGTTGTATGAGGTCTTCAAGTTGAGGCGGATACCGTCTAACAAACGCTTCTGAATTTCACGCTGAAAGCTTATTATGGCTTCACAAAATTTATTTTTACTTTACTTATCTTCAAAAATAAGCATTTATGAAACCTTCAAAAGTTATTTCTATAACGTAAAAGGTAAAATTGTATACAGGTAGTACTGGCAGTTCTTTTCTCCTAAGGTCTTAAGGGAAATAAAATCCACCGTTCAAAGTAAAAGTGTTAACCCTTAATTTGGCAAAGAATAAAATGTAATAAAGTCAAATTTATTTTTATAAAAATTTATTGTAGACATCTATAGGTGTAACAAAAAAATAGTGAAAAAAATATAGGAACTTCAGATTTCCTGAAAAACAGTGTATGTCACAGCATACATTGCCAAGTGCCCATAAAAACATTGAGGAAATGTGTTGTATGCCAGGACATACACTGCCAATTTCAATACAAAATGATAATAATAATACCAGAATGTTACTTTCCCACTGCTGGGCAAAGGCCTCTACTAGAATGAAAAAGAAAAACAAGGCAACAACGCCTAGAAATGCCCAACTTTACTAGACCCGCACAAGGTAGTCTAATTGACAATTCCTAGGACATTTTCGAGTTACAAAGCACAGATGGACTTGGCATTTTATACATAACACTGACGTTAGCTTTGAACATAGCCTACAACGACCTTTGCTGGTCATTGCCATAAAATGGCCACTATTGTCATAGCGTATATAATATATAGCAATAATATTATATAGCATATCAACAAAATGCAAATGACGACGGATTTGTTGATACCGTTTTAGAGACATCAAATCGGCTTTGGGATCGTATCTGTACCGCAATATCGCAACATGTAATCGGTGTACGATGGCATACTAACAACACCCATTATAATATGAATTGCTAAAAAATCTCGCAATTCATCTTCGGTCAAGCCAAGAGAACGCCCAGTTTTGAATACTGCGTATGAGTTTGTTTGCTCTACGATCTCTACTAAAACGTCAGGGGAAAAGAAATTATAGAAATAACGAGTGAAGTTTCGTTTAATATGTCGGTGTGATCTGAGTCTTCTTCTACAGCTGTTGCCTTGTGTCGAAAAACCGTTTTTTTCCACTAATAGTTCAGAATGAACTTGGTGATTCATCTAGGTCGTCCAACAGCAGAAACAGTGGGCCGTTGCGATCTGGTATTTCTGGGACGCGACTTGGAAGAAGCCCTTTGAGCTGCAACTAAGCCAGTTATGGAGCCACTTGCTGTTGGTTCAGGTGGTGCAGGGGTTGCTGGGGTTGCAGGAGTAGCGGGAGTTGCTGGGAGTGACGGAATGTCACTCAGGATTGGAACTTTTTTACAATTTGGTTCTAGGGACGGGCTTGAATACACGCTTCGAAAAATTGGTGTGAGTCGAACATTCTGGTCGGGGGGGGGGGGTCTTCATCATCATCTAAAAAATTGAGCCATCCATTGAGCTATCTATAGAAGGTGCAGAAGAAGATGTCGTGGAAAGCGGGGTGCGCACACGTAATTCATCGTCAGAACTTTCGCTACCGTCAGAGGGTGCATGCTCAGCAGGCACAAGCGCTAAAATTCTACCAAAATGTTTGCTGCCGGCAAAGAAAATAAAGCGTGCTATAAAACTAAGTAAATAAAAAAGCATCCTCAAATTTGCAATGTATGCCGTGACATACAAACAAAATGGCGGGTGTTTCGTTACAAACTTGGCAGTGTATGTCACGTCATACATCATGTTAGTGATCAAAATAGAACCATTCAATGTAATAGAAACATCACAATTATTATCACACTTATTCCATTACACAATAAAGCATACATTTTAGTCATTACACCTGTCCTAAACTAATTAATATTCATAATAATAGAATAAATACCTTGGACAACGCAGTTGACGTCCACCAGGTAGCCGTTTTTTTCAAGTTATGTCAAAATAAATGTTGCTACATGTGTGTTTATTTTTTCCATCCAATAACAGTTAGTGTTGCAACATAAGAATGTTAATTTTCCACTCGGAAGATGTAATTATTTTAACAATTTTTTTTTTTCAAGTTCATGTATGACGGTACATACAGTGCCAAATTAAGGGTTAAATACTAAGCACATTCAGAAATCCTCGCTTAGGTGCTTTTAGCACTTAACTTTAGCCAGCATTATGGCGTTAACAAATGTTGTGGCTGCATTTACACCAGTCCCTCGGTGCAATGTTGATAGCATTTATTGCACGAGTTTCTAGCTCGTATTTTTATGCGAACTAAAAGTAACATTATGTCTCCGGTTTAATGACGTCATAAAATACATAGAAGCCTTCCTTTGTAACGCTCTAAGTCTAAATTCTACTGCGATTTTAGAGAAGGTTTTTGCCAATATATTTAACACTCTGAAAGCAAAGTCGCTCTGCCGATTCTTATCATACCATTTTATAATACACTTACTCTCGCAAAATATTTTAGTTTACTTTATTTAATTCAATCGAATATATTTTAAGAAAAAAGTTTGAACGATCACACACTACAATACACCACCACAAATTTAAAAAACAAAGCAAATAATTTTATCAAAGTAGATATCTAATTAACATATAAACGAAAAAAATTTCTCCCCTAGAATTAATGGCTACCAGGAAAAACATAAATCTAATTAAAAAGAAACCTTGGATTCTATATTTGACTATTCCCGTTTTTAATGAATGCTATTTTATCCGTAAGAAAATAAACAATCCAACGTGTTGCGTTCTTATTTTAACGGTGAAAAATCCTAGCTTTTAAAATGTTATCTCCAGTGTGTATAAATAAAAAGAAGTTTCATTCATATTGTTGCAAAAATTCGTTCCAAATAAAGTATGAGATACCTAATCATCTCGCCTACATCCATTGTTATGGGTTAACAACGCTTTTGTATTCCTAGGTCTTATATAAACCAAACACCTGCGATTATGCCTGCGTTAAGAGTTAGGTATATACAATTTTAAGTTATTGCATAGCTTCTATCGCGGGCCTTGAGCGCCTCGAGAAATTCCGTAACGAAAAAACCTCACGCTCCCCACCCCGACGGGTTCGGAGGTGTGGCTTGAAGGCATGCTATGCAATAGCTTTACCGCGGCAGTCCCCGAGTGCCACACGTCTTTTTTTATTGTTATAATGAGACGTCCGATCGCTATATGTAAAAGGTCGAAGGTGCCAGACTAAGCGAGCAAACGAAAAACTAGATGGAAACTAATGATTTCTCAACGTTTATACAATACTAGCTGTTGCCCGCGACTTCGTCCGCGATTCGGTCGTTTTTCGTCATTCGTCGTTTAAAAAAAATACGTGACACTTTATTTTTGAATGTTCTTAATTGTCTCTTATAAAATTTAACTACATTAAAATTGAATACTCTGATAAGAAAATCTTAAAATCATCGAAAATCATAGACATCGAATATCTGAGGAAAACATGAATGAATGTGATTTAAATTCTACATTTCTTAGTAATTAAAATAATAATCTAAATTAAATGTAGATTAACAGTTTGAGCGCACCATTATAGAATATGTACCTAAGTAATAAATTACGTTAGTTTACATAGTAACTTTACTAAAAACACGATGACTTTCTTTCGCGCTCGGTACCACAAACTAAACATGTTTGTGGTACGTGGCCCGCGTCACTTTACCCCCCACGAGTTCCCCTCCGTTGCTATGCGAAAATACATTCGTCGCCCTACTGTAGGAAAAATTGTAATACTGCGGCCTGGGCGTTATAACACGCTCAGGGAATTCCTGAGTGCTGATAGACTTCCGTCTATCGGCATTTATACCAATTTTATATTAATATCACCATCTTGAGGAAAAGCTTCTAATGTCGATTTAAAACGCATATATACGGATTAACCTGATGAATTAACATGTTCTAAAATTGTGAAATGAGTTCAGTTTTAAATTCGAGAAATATTGATTTCTTGTATTCGATTATTCGTCGTAGTCGAATACAAAATATATTTAAAGAAACTTAGGTTGGCCTTCAGGCAAAAGGGATCCTATCAAATGATAAACTTGACCTTGTATCTTAAAAGTAAGAATGAAAGGAGCATCTGATAATTGTTGAGCACCAAAGGATCATTTAAAACGCAATACTATAAGAGCTAATATTGTCTAAGAACTGTTTAGATTGCACATGTTCCTCTAAAACTTAAAAGTAGTGATTTCAAAGGTTCCGGCGTATCTTCAAACGAAAGCCGACTCCTTACTCCACTTTAAAGCATTACAAAAAGAACATACTACGTTAATATCGCCTATACAGAAGATGATCTGTAATCAATTGTGAGGTTATAAGCAAACCCACTTTTATATTATTTTGTCGGACCACACCACCGAATTTGTAGATTGATCTTCTATGTTTCTAAGTCATTAAGACTATGTCGAAATCTGTCTGCAATAAGACGGGCCTCTCGCTATTCGTCCGTTTAAAGAGACCAATAGTTTCAATTCTTAATCTTTCATTAAACAAACTTATTAATCGTTCTTGTCTCAAATAATGGTAATATTCGCGTCCCTACTCTAGTCATTGCTTATGCTCATGTTCATCTTCGAGAGATCGAATAATATTATGGTGCACCCTATTATTTGTCAAACGGTCTTCATATTGAGTAAAAGTTTCAGAATTCTCGAGATAAAATATGACGATCGTGATCAGCTGTGAGACGTAATTCCCTCTCAGTGAGGGTTTCGGTCTCACGGGATAGTACAATATGCCATTTGCGATCAGCTGTGAGACGTTATATATACCCTCAGTGAAGGTTTCGGTCTCACAGGATAGTACATGCCGTTCGCGGTCAGCTGTGAGCCGCAATTCTCGTTGTGAAGCGGTTTCAGGTTCGGCATAACACATGTTGTTTTCGGTCAATAGTAAGCCTCTTATCTCTAACGATCCTTGAGAACTCTTATTTCTCATTTTCTTAACTTTGCTCGAATTTCGATATATAAAGATTTTTTAGGTGGCACTGATGCGGGTGAATAAAAATTAAAACGGACTAAGAGTGTTATAATCTCAATCATCATCATCAATACATATAATAAAATTGTGGAAAAGTGATGTCTGTACAATTAAAATATGTAGAAAAAAATTAGCAGGTGTTATTATTATCGAGAAATCGAGAGAAACCATTTTTTTCTCTTAAAAGCTCCCCCCCTCCCACTTCCCGAACTCCGATTGACCGTAATTTATTTTTCCTTACATTTTTATCATATCCTTTTCTAATGGGTTTCATCCTACTGCGATTTTTTTTTGTTTCAAAAATTATCTACCCTGGTGTATAGGTAAATTTTCCACATAAAATGTCCTTTAAATTATGTCGTATTATATTTTTAACCCCCGACGCAAAAAGACTGGTGTTATGTGTTTGACCGCTATGTATTTCTGTGTGTGTGTGTGTGTCTGTCTATGGCACCGTAGCTGGCTAACAGGTAAACCGAATTAGATGCGGTTTTTTTTGTTAGGCAGAATATTTTCCGACGCTGGTTCTTAGATAAAGTGTATCAAAATTGGTTCATCCACTTATTATACCTACATAGGGGTAAAAGTGGGAATGAAAAAAATGAAAGTTATAATTTATTTTTAAAGATCGTCGGGAAGTTTATGAAATTATTTATTCCTTTTTCTATACACTTTTCTTCGTCTAAACGGTTTAGTTACGTGCTCTCTCTCTCTTCAGCCTTTAGTTACGTGCGTGAGACAGGAAAGATCTAATTTGGATTTGTTTCTGGATTTGATAAAAACTGAGTATCGATTAAGCTGATCAGTGGCTACTGGCTACACCATAGATTATTAAAAACATCCGTTTAAGAAAGGAAGGAAATAGAATTTGCTCCTCTCCCCCCCCCCCCTGGTTCCTAAAAAATAATATGACATAATTTAAAAGAAATTTTACGTAGAATTAGTTAGGCATTTCTTTTTTGATTTTCGATATTATATACTAATCATAATTTTTAATTACAATATGTAGTAACTATTTGGTATAGGTTAGGCATTTCATTTCTTCATTTTCTTTAATAATTTGGTACGTAAGTTTTTTAGCTCAGTTTAGTAAGAAATTTTAATAACAATTCTTTTAATTATTTATGGTAGTACAACAGTACAGTATGGTTGTACGTATTTACTCAATAATTGCATGTTAAGTAGTAATTCAGCATGGGCGTAGCCACGGTGGGGCTGGGTGGGGCGCTTACCCTGGCTTTGATCTGGTAGGTACTAATTGTGAAGGGGAGTGGGCGTGGGCGTGGGATTGGGACTGAACGTGGCATATGGCGTGGGAGTGCGAGTGGGCGCGGGAGTGGGAGCATGAAAATAAAAATGATTTTTTTATTGTTGCCCCACCCTGAGCCCATGGTCATAGGTCCCATAGTCACTATTCCACGCGAACGAAGTCGCGGGGACAGCTAGTAGACAAATATAATCAGAAAGCTTTGAACTCCTAAGCTCAACCATAAAAGATAGACATTTATGATGTCGGGAGATATTTTTTATATAATATGGAGAACATTTCTTTCATACTTGATTTCTGTGTAGCTTTAACCATTAAGATACACGCATTAAGAACGCACACGCGACGAAAGCTTAAAAATGGAGTTGCTGCTCTGCTCACGAATATGAAAAATAATTGTACCAAGTTTCGTTTAAATCCGTCGAGTAGTTTTTGTTTCTATAACGGTTATACAGACAGACAGACGGACAAACATTTTTGACGTCGATGTCGATCTCTAATCACCTCGTGATAGTTATTTAGGAAATATATTTCATGTGCAGAATTGACCTCTACAGATTTAATATAAGTAGGTATACATATATTTAGATTCCAATTTCCATGTAACGTTAAATTCGACTATATAATAACTAACAGACAACGCAGGTTACTCTCGTTTCCGTAAGTTGAGGTGGCTACATATTCGGTCCTAATAACATGACTTTTTGTGAACGAAACGACAGCGCGGTTTAATTCGATGGCAACACCATCAGAAAAAAGGAAATATTTTTAACTTTGAAAAAATATTATGATTTACACTATTAATACTATTTTAACATTAACACAAAATATAAGACCGTGAGTATGTAAAAATTAATCCAGCTAGTTTCACATCACACTTATGTTTATAATTAGGTATACGACATGAAAATATATTAATTACCAAGCAATAATCATACAGATAAATACTGAACAAAAGTATTAACAGTCAAAGTATATTTTTACTAACAACATGTAAATGATGAAGGAATAATAATTATCAACGAACTAACCTTTTTGTATTAGAGTCCCGCCTCGTGATCGAATTATTAAAACACGAAGATTTTTAAAAATGTAACCAATGAACACAATCAATATTAGATTAACTGTAATGGTGTCTAGTTTGACTTAAAATAATATACATCTACCCTCACTTTTAAAAATGTAGTATATTCACACGAATTATATAAGCGCACCTTATAGGGAAGGGAAGATTTATTATGGGTTAAAGAGTTAAATAAATAAATAACATAATTATATTTAAATTATTAATTTTTAACATTGGGTTCAGTAGTGTTAACATGTAAATTGATTTGATTTTTACGAAATCTCATAGATGGCGCTGAATCAAATTTGTCTTTATAGTACTAAGATTCATTAAACAGTTTCTCTGCCCAAATTACGTAAATGACGTAGTTTTTATAGTGTAAAGCTAGATAATAGCATGGCTTACTCAAAAACAACATTTAAACATGAGTCTTTAGATTGTACGCTGTCGTAGTACACGGAATACGTAAGAAAAGTAAAGGTTCACAGCTCCTCCCCCGGAGGTGATAGCATGATAATATGTTTAAAAAAACCTCACACGACCTGTTAGTAATATTCATGCAAAATTTGAAGTCAATCTATGCAGTACTTTTCGAGATTAGCTCGGACAAACATACAGACAAACAGACAAACAGACAAACAGACAAAAATTCTAAAAACTATATTTTTGGCTTCTATATCGATTATAGATCATGGATTATGTATTCTTTTAAAAAAATATTCAATGTACAGTTTTGACTTTCCTACGATTTTATTATATGTATAGATATATATAGATACATACTCGATTTATTTCATAGATGCAGAAAAATATTGTGATGTAGCCAACTAGAGAGAAAGCAGGCTGCAGTGAGGAAAAAATTATTGGCCGATGATCAGGATGATTCTATTTGTCATTTATGTATTTTCATTGTAACAATTATATGTAGGCAATCGTGAAAACGTGGCATCTGGTGGGAAGTAATCACCGTCACCTACGCAATATAATAATTTCCTATAGGTAGCTGCTCCACAACACGCACACGCACACCACCCACATAGAGCATGTGTGGAATTTATAAGAAAAGTTTTTGACGCTGAAATCATAATGTTATCGAAACTCCTTTTGAAGCGAGTCATGAGGACAGCATTTTAATTGATGTCGCGTAGGACGGTGATGGATCTTAGGAACTGGTAACGTTCAAAAGTACCTAATGTATTTTTTATACATTAGGTAGGGGAGACCGAGGGGAGTTGAAACAATTTTCACGTTTTGTTTGATATAACTCATACTATTATCAGAAATCTGATGGTACTGGTATCAATCGATAGGTTATTCTTTACACTTCCGAATGGTTAGCATAAATAAACGGTAAGCGTTAAAGATGGTGGTTAAAAATTGACTTAATCGTAACAAGTCAACTTGTTTCAATTCCCCTCATACCGAGGTAAGATGAAACAGAGGTCGAGGAGAGTTGAAACATAATGATTTTGGGGAGTAATAGGAGCTGCAAAATAAAAATGATGATTTAATTCAAAGGTTTTAGTTAAAACTTATATTTTCAAGTAATCAACGACTTTTATAAGTAATATTTTAATGACATTTCAGTCAAGTAGGTCTAATACAAATAATTAACACCTAAATAACCAAAAATTAACATGCGTAACATCAATTATAATCAGTCAAATCAACAAAATGTTTCACATTTTTATAAAACTAAATCTTTGACATAAAATAGTTAATAATCAGTCGTTTTTAAGTATGTATTACAATCAGTACCTACTATAAACTATTTAAGGAACAATAATCTACAAAATGTCAAAGACAAAGTTCTCCACCAGCACAAGTTTCATGAGCCCACAATTGGCATTTCAGACATTGAGCCCACTTTTCTTTGGATCTGTTATTTGAATATGATTCCATACAGCAAATACAGCAGGATTCCTCTTCTTCTTCATCACTATCTTCGTTTCTTGACAACCTTAACCTTTTTAGTTTTATAGCCTGGTTTTAAACTTATTCTTGCTTTAGTTCCTCCAGTAGGCATGCTTAAACAAATAAACACATTAAATCAACAATAAAATCCGATAATCTTCGTACTTTTTAGCTATAATCAGATATTAAATTGAAAACAAGGAGAGTTGAAACAGTCTGTTTCAAATCACCTCGGTGAGAAAAAACCTCCCAATTTTTATTCAAATCGCGACCAAGCAGTAAATACACAGAAATCAAATTTACCAAGTATATTTCAAGAATCAATAGATAATAAGTTTTTAAAACGTATATAACTCAACCCAAAAAACAATACCAATATTAAAGTACGAGCATCGTAAAAAATCATGAAATACTTACTTTTTACGATTTTCGGCACATGTCATTCAGAACTACACAACTGCACAACTGACGTCATCGGCATGAACTGACGCGATAGCTGGTGGCGGGAGTTGGTTAAAAAAGACGTTGCCAGATCGCTAACAGTTTTAAGTTCGGAGAAATCGAGACTGTTTCAACTCACCTTTGTTTCAAAACCCCTCGGTCTCCCCTACAATATAAGCTTTCCGACCGCGGCTGCTCCCGCTTTGTCTACAAACTAATAAATTATACACTAAAACCTTCCTCTTCTATCACTCTATCTATAAAAATACCGCATCAAAATCCTTTGCGTAGTTTTAAAGATTTAAGCGTACAGAGAAAGCGACTCTGTTTTATACTATGTAGTGATAGTGATTACAATATAATTTTCACTATACTATTGTAATACATATCTATGTATAACAAAAATAATATTCGTCTGTTATTAATATTTTATAATGCTTTTTAATACCTACACAAAAGAGCAATGCTAATAAATCATAGAATCGTCTTTGAACATGGTATTGCAATTATAGCACACATTTATCTCCAAATCCATGTCGTTACGCTCGACGAAGCACGTAAATTTATATGCATCCACAGAACTTAATCATAATAATGGTCTGAGTGTATTTGCAAAAATGTATAATCTGTGAAAGGAAATTCCCGGCAAATTCTTTTAGGTTATATTTTTTCCTCTTTTATATTGATTTGAAACGTTCGCATAAATTCTAAAATTTTTTTGATGAGGCTCAAAAAAATCGAGTTTGAATGGAAAACATTTTATACAGGTCTACATAAATAATTATTATTAATATAGGTACGAGTTGTTGAAAAAAAACTTAAAAATAAGAAGCGTCTTTTCGACTTGAAAGTTCTTTTGATTACGTAAATTATAATTTGAAAAATATATACAAGTGTTCCATTAGAATTAATGACCAGTCCTGTCAAAGTAACATTGCGAAAGAAATATTTTTAATACCAACGTATTTCACTAAATGTGGAGGATATTAACGGTCGCTGGAAACTCGTGCAGAATACTTATTACTTTAAGGGGAATAAGTGGGAGAGGTGTTTACATTTGAAAAATAAACATTTTTAAGGACTGACGCTCAAAGGAAGGTTTAATGTTGAAGCTTCCTAGTAATACGTAGTTTTATAATATATTGAAGCAAGATTAGAACGAAAAATATTTAATATCTTTACACAATTTTTTAAATATTGTAGACTTAATTGTAGACGAAATTGTCAACATTGGTAACCTATTTAAATTTGTAAATTATCGTCGGAATTTGTCGTCTAAATTAAAAATTACATTTTTAACATGTGAAATATATTTTAATGGCATCTATTTAATAATCAAAACATCTAACTGGGAACTTAGATTAAAAAAAATTGTTAGAACGTAGATATATAGTTTTATTATTATTTACTAGATAATTCAGATTGTACGTGCTTAAGATTAAATCATGTTGCAACGAAATTAAACTTAATACCTAACGAAGTGGATACGATGTTATACTAAGTTAAATTGAAAGATTACTCTAGAGTGAACGGCGTTCATAGCAATGTTTAATCAATAATCGCTTCGAAACGGGTGAGCGCTCCATATACAAAGATACGAACATGTTTATCTTGGAAAGTGCATTAGTTTGATACGCTAAATATGAACGCGGATACTAAGAAACTTATATCAAATCAGTACGGAAGAGTGAACGTTCAACCGATTGAAAGATGCAGAGTTAATTTCTGCACGGACTTAGAAAAGTCCGTTCTAATGAGTAACTTTGAAAGACGTGGCTGGAATCAAGTCGGACCAGACGACGAGTGGAACTTTTACTGGGCGTCGACGCAGACTTGCAGAAATCTTTTCAGTGTTGAAAGCGGATATCGCATGAACGACAATCA
Organism: Colias philodice; assembly: GCF_061535455.1. Lineage (NCBI taxonomy): Eukaryota > Metazoa > Arthropoda > Insecta > Lepidoptera > Pieridae > Colias > Colias philodice. The sequence goes on from NC_143093.1 coordinate 6,358,069, forward strand.
GATTATCAATCACTTTCCTAACCATTACGAGCTATCAAGAAAGGATTTGTTGGTGAAAAATATCAAGAGATATAGAAAAGAATTAGAAAGAGAAGGCAGCCCAATAGCCGAAAAAGCAGAAGTGACTCTACACGGCGGGCAAGTGGTAAACAGATATGTTCACCTCGATTTTATTCCGGTTACGTTTGTCCTCCCTGCTGACTACAATATGTTTGTCGAAGAATACCGCAAGTCGCCGCAAAGTACTTGGATTATGAAGCCTTGCGGCAAGTCCCAGGGCACTGGAATTTTCCTTATAAACAAACTCTCAAAGTTAAAGAAATGGTCTCGCGAGGCCAAAGCTCCATTTCATCCACAACTTAGCAAAGAAAGCTACGTGATATCGCGCTATATCGACAACCCGTTGCTCATAGGCGGAAAGAAGTTTGATTTGCGATTATATGTTTTGGTAACATCTTTCCGACCCCTGAAAGCATATATGTTCCAATTGGGTTTCTGTCGTTTTTGTACTGTAAAATACGATACGAGTGTGACGGAACTGGATAACATGTATGTGCATTTGACGAATGTGAGTGTACAAAAACATGGAGGCGATTATAATAATATACACGGCGGGAAAATGAGCGTTGAAAACTTGCGTCTGTATTTAGAGGGAACAAAGGGTAGAGCAGTTACGGAGAAATTGTTTGCAGCTATGCAGTGGCTTATTGTTCATTCTTTAAAAGCTGTTTCGTCTGTTATGGCGAACGATAGACATTGTTTTGAGTGTTATGGATATGACATAATAATAGATAATCAGTTAAAGCCTTGGTTGGTGGAAGTCAACGCTTCCCCTTCGTTGACATCAACTACAGTTAACGATAGAATAATGAAATACAAATTAATAGATAACATTATCTCGGTGGTTTTGCCACCGGATGGTATACCTGATGTTCGTTGGAATAAAGTGCCGAGTCCAGAAGCTCTTGGGAACTTCGATTTACTTATTGATGAAGAATTGTTGGAAAAAGAAGAAGCGAGCAGTTCTGGGCGCATAATTAAAAGCCATAAGAATAGAAGTTGAGTTTAATTTATTACAAATATTCTTATAAATGTTACATAGTAAATTTAAATATTTAAAGAAATATCCCCCTTCTTCAATATAATAATTATGCCTTTCCACAACACTGCTTTGTTCATTAACCTGATGGAAAACTGAGATAAAATAAAGGAACATCAGAGCGAATTCGTTTTTTTATTATTATCCCTGTATTAGCACATCTTGCAGCAGTTAAAGTAAATGTTTAATAAACTAATATTCCAGTGAAACTATTGTATACTTACCTCTATCGTTTATTTTATGAACACGTAGCATTTAGCTACGACGTAGACCGACGAAAGATTCATCATTAAATTATCGTTATCTGTATATTTTATTCTTTGTTGAATTAAATGTTTAATTATTGTATACAATTTCTTGGTCAATAAGGATTTTAGGTAAACGGATTTAAATTTCTGAATTTTCTCTTTTTTTATTGTCCGATTGAGACACCGCAAACTCAAATGTTTGTTTCAAATCGCCCTCTAAGTTCACTGAATAACTACCTCTACGCGAGCAGTGACTAATTTACATTTTAATGTTTGCCGTCCAGGAAAAATATCGCCACTCCGCTACAAGCATAACTTCCCACGAGTGTTCTATATGTTAAGTAGGCAACACAACACCGCTTAATAGTGCAAAAGTTTCATAAAACACCGGTATAACTCACGACTTATAAACGTGGATTAACCCCATTACGGGGGTTAAATTTCACAGCGCTGTATGAGTAACGGCGCCTAGACGGACGGTTGTTAATCATAATAGGCATGACGACAGTATCCATAAATGATCGTATTAGTGTTTTTAAGGGAAAATGTATAATAGATAAATTACATATAGTGACTTAGAAATCTTAAAAACATTAAGATTAATGAGATTATCAATAAAGTAAAACATTGAAATACTGCAGTTGGCCATTTTGACTAAAACACGCGTGACGTCACGCTTAAGTAAACAACTCACGTCAGATGTTTTTTGTTGTTATGAATATGTTGAGAATACGCATTTTCATTTATTTTCTATCGTTTCACGTATGCTTTATCGGCTCAGAACAGAAATATAATTGCGAATTCACAAATACATGGTTCGGGGTTCTCCGCGCCAACTTTATACAATCATTTCTTATTATTTTCGCGCTTGAAATAATTACTAACACATTTTTGAGCATTATTTTTATGTGGATTCACACTGCAATACTGCACACCACTTATAAACTTTGAAATTCGTTTCTATGACACATATTAATTAAATATTTTTTTAATTTTCTTCGCAATGCGTACAAATAATTACGTATTTACCAAAGTGTGACGTCACGCCTACGCCATGACACCTGCGAGCTGTTTTGGCACAGTTAATAAATATTTTTTGGAAAATGGCTTTTATCGTCGTTAAATTTAGGTATATTACCGAAATATAGGGATTTTCTTGTATAGTAAACGTATACACACATTATGGAAGAGGATTTCAAAATCTTTCGTCATGCCTATTTTGTGCGACCACGATACTCAGAAAGAACTATTAATTATTGTAAATGTACAATGTTAGGCGAAATAATTTGCTGTGTAAAAAGTTCTTTATATTGAAAATCCTTTGTATAAAATAATATATGAATTACATTAATATTACCTAAATTATGTACCTATTATATATGTAGTTATAATGTTTGAGCAATATTTAATTATAGATATTTAATTTACATACTTTTCATGCGTTCATTACTTAGTTCATTGTATTACATAATATATTGTTACAATACTGTGTAGATTGTAAGCTATAACGCTATTGAGAAATTATTACGAACGAAAAGTATGACGTATATTAATCGATCTACTCTCGGTGAACAATATAAATTTCTACTGCAAAATTAAGCTTCGATGGAAAAAAGTTGGAAGGGATTATGCATGCGACCTCAAAGTTTCATTAACTTTTACGAGAGAAAATGCACTGTCATTTTTATTACATAAATCTTTTTACAAATGAATTTATATGTATCTTTACTGTCTACTCTACATTTACATTACCCGGTCTAAATTTCAGATTTTACAGAAAAATAGACTTTTTATTAAATCCATGTCGAGATACATTTAGTACGAAGTAATGTAAGAAATAAAATGTTATGCTGTTATAAATTAAAACAAAGACGAAGTAAAATAGTTACATTATTAGAGCAGAAACTAATTTCAATTCTATCCGACTTAATATTGTTAAAAGCAAAATAAAACTGTACACAATCTATTGCAATCTTCGTAAAAATAAAACGGGACTACGATTGTTTACTTCGCTTATTTCCAATGCGGAATCGCAAAATACCAGATGAATCGGATTTGAATTTATGAAATATTTTCAACGCAACTCGAAGGAATTGTAATAGAGCGGAAATTGTATTCAATTGGACATACCTTCGGTCATTGAAATTCCCAAGTTTGTAATCGCTATGCGGAAATGGAGTAACATGCGACCTAAGTTTCCGTAAATATTTATTTGCAATACGTACACTTTTTTTTATTAAACTTTAACAGGGGCCTTAGACAAAGTAACAATTACAAAACGATAACGAAGTTAGAAATCGCAAAAATGTATGGGATTGACATTAGATAGACCACGTGATCTAACGCGGCGTATGTCAATCCCATACATTTTTGCGATTTCTAACTTCGTTATCGTTTTGTAATTGTTACTTTGTCTACTGGGCCAGGGAGTTCTATAAGACGAAAATCTCCCAATTTTATATTGAGTTCCTAATCAAAAATTTTATTACAAAATACGGTAGGTACCTGCATTGATTGTAGGAATGTTTATTTGTATTTAAAAATAACAATCTTGTATTAACGTTGCATTTTTCATTGAGTTAATAACAAAAATAAATTTCCATAATTTTAAGGGAAATTTGGGAAATGTTTATAAAAATCTTAATAGCCCGTCCATTTCCATGATCTTTTTCGCATTGAAATGTAAAAGTCGCGGCCTTAGTGGGTATTAAAGAGGTCGCTAGGTATAAAGGGTCGTTTTAATAAAATACAAAATCTCCATATTTCAGTGCCTATGATAAATAAACGTGTTGTATTATGTATATCTTGTAATCTAAGTGTATATCGTTATTCCGGAAGGATGTTTTATTTTGAATCTTAAGAAATCATAGATTACTCAAATAAAAGAAATGAAAAAAAAATTGTTACTAAGTCAATAAAATTGAAGTGTTATCGATCAATAATTGACTTATTAATTGATTGTATTCAAACGATAAAAAAATCTTTGAAATAATCGTAGTTATAACTCTTTAATATTGATTATTTATTTACCGGTAGGTACTCAAATTGGATTAGGTACCCCTGTTACCTCTAGGTGAAATCGAGGCTAAGAGTTACCATGAAATGTTATAACCAAACTGGATTAAAGCAATCTGCGCAAGTTCTGAAGTCAGAGAACATTACCTAGTACCGGAACTGCACGTATTAATGAATCAACGAACTTTGGAGAACCTAACATAACCTTCGAAAACGGTTATGCCTAGCTTACAGCTCGTGCTCAAACTATTAAACGGCTTTAGTTAGCTAAGTGATATAACCGCACTTATATATGGCAACCTAGTAATTAGTCGTTAATTAGAAACTCCTTGTTCCTGTGCCTTGTTCCATTGGAGACACCACACAGGGAGACACATATTTTATGTACTTATAGTTATATTTTGTAAAAAGTATTTAGCTGGATAATTTATGGAAATATAGAATACCCACCAATGATAATTATCTGTTAAACAATTAGAGTGACATTTCGAAAGCTTTTTTCATATAAAATGGAATAATATCTTGCTATTATAAAAATGTTTTGTAATTTTATACTATTTATTTAATTTTTTATACGTCCGTTTACTTATAGTTATTTACTTTTCATTTTCTATAAAATGGCTCTGGAGAATAAGAAAAACTTACCAAGCACTCACAACAAAGTCCTAATGCCGGCGCCCGAAAGAGAGAAAAGGGTTACTTATTGCACGGATTTAGAGAAATCAGTAATCATGACCAACTTCGAACGACGGGGTTGGGTCCAAGTAGGCCCTGAAGATGAATGGAACTTCTATTGGTCTTTTACACAGAATTGTCGAAATATATTCAGCATCGAAAGTGGATACAGAATGAATGACAACCAAATGATAAACCATTTTCCGAACCACTACGAATTGTCGAGAAAAGATTTGTTGGTAAAAAACATTAAGCGGTACCGAAAAGAACTGGAACGTGAAGGAAATCCTTTAGCCGAGAAAACAGAGGTCACCCTACCGAACGGACAAATCGTTACACGTTACACCCACTTAGATTTTATACCCGTTACTTACGTTTTGCCGGCCGACTACAACATGTTTGTAGAGGAATATAGAAAATCCCCACAAAGTACGTGGATTATGAAACCCTGTGGCAAATCTCAAGGGGCCGGAATTTTCTTGATAAATAAACTATCAAAACTTAAGAAATGGTCTCGCGAGGCGAAAACTCCTTTACATCCACAACTGAGTAGTAAAGAATGCTATGTTATTTCGCGTTATATTGATAATCCCCTTTTGATTGGAGGCAAAAAATTTGATTTGCGGTTGTACGTTTTGGTGACATCGTTCCGCCCGCTAAAAGCTTATTTGTTTCAACATGGATTTTGTAGATTTTGCACCGTGAAATACGACACAAGCGTCACTGAGTTGGATAATATGTATGTGCATTTAACAAATGTCAGCGTGCAGAAACACGGCGGAGATTACAACAGTCTACACGGTGGCAAAATGAGCATACAAAACTTTCGTTTGTACTTACAAGGAACGCGGGGCCGCTCTGTGACTGAAAAGCTTTTTGCCGAAATACATTGGCTCATAGTGCACTCTCTCAAAGCAGTTGCCCCTGTGATGGCCAATGATCGACATTGCTTTGAGTGCTACGGATACGATATCATTATAGACAGCGCATTAAAGCCTTGGCTAATAGAAGTGAATGCATCTCCCTCCTTACAGTCCACGACTCACAATGATAGAATTTTAAAGTACAAACTAATTGATAATATCGTATCAGTCGTTGTGCCTTCAGGTGGCATTCCAGATGCAAGGTGGAACAAAATACCTTCCGAAGAAGCGTTAGGAGATTTCGAAGTCTTAATTGACGAGGAATTAATTGAAAGGGAAGATGTAAATTCACGCTACAATAAATATCATCGATTCAAGCAATAGATACATTTAATTATCATATTTTATTGCATAACAAAAAAGAAACATTTAACTAACTATTTGAATAAAATATTATAATATAATTAGCTATATTTTTTCTCTGAAGTCTATTTTCTTATTATATTCTTAGAATCTTGACGTGACTCCTCTTCAGAATCTTTATGCATAAAATCTTCATTAATGAGTACTTCAAAATCGCCCAATGCTTCAGAAGTAGGACTTTTATTCCAACGTGTATCGGGAATTCCATTCGGGGGTAAGACAACGGATAAAAGATTCTCAATTAAATTGTATTTTAATATTCTATCGTTAATAGTCGTTCCAGTCATTGATGGCGACGCGTTTACTTCAATGAGCCACGGTTTCAAATTATTGTCAATTATGATATCATAGCCATAGCATTCAAAACAGTGTCGATCGTTTATCATAAGGGGAGCTACTGCTTTTAATGAATGTACTATTAACCATTGTATCTGTTCGAAAAGTTTCTCGGTCACAGCTCGACCACGGGTTCCTTGCAAGAAGAGCTTCAAATTCTGAATTCCCATTTTTCCACCGTGGTTTCTATTGTAATCGCCTCCGTGTTTTTGAACACTAACGTTCGTCAAATGAATGTACATATTATTGAGCTCTGTTAAGCTCGTGTCGTACTTCAACGAGCAAAATCTACAAAATCCGTTCCGAAACATGTAAGCTTTTAAAGGGCGAAAAGATGTAACAAGAACGTAAATCCTCAAATCGAATTTCTTTCCCCCGATCAAAAGCGGATTATCTATGTACCGCGAAATAACATATGTATCTTTGCTGGTAAGTTGATGTTGTAAGTATCTTTTTGATTCCCGGGACCATTTCTTTAGTTTCGATAGTTTATTTATCAAAAATATTCCAGCTCCCTGAGATTTGCCGCAAGGCTTCAGAATCCACATTGTTTGTGGTGATTTCCTGTATTCTTCGAGGAAAATGTTGTAATCAGTAGGTAAAATGTATGTCGTGGGAATAAAATCTAAATATAAATAGCGGCTGATGACCTTGCCATCCGGGAGTTGTATTTTGGTTTTATCGGCAAGAGGGTTACTTTCTTTTTCCAATTCTTTCCTGTAACGTTTTATATTTTTTACGAGCAAATCTTTGCGTACTAATTCGTAATGATTTGGAAAGTGGTTAATAAGCTGATTGTCATGTAACCTGTATCCGTTTTCTAAGTTGAAAATATTTCTACAATTAATTGTATTGGACCAATAAATATTCCAATCATCTTCTGGATTGACTTCTTTCCAACCCCTTCTTTGAAAGCTGTTAATTACAATAGATTTATCAAAATCGGTACAAAAACGTAATTGATTTTTGTCCCGTACGTTTATAATTTTACCATACATACTGAAGGGTTGTTTGGTAGAGCTAGTCGCCATCCCTATAATAGTAATTTTTTTATAAAATTACAATAAAAATAAACTTATACGTTTTTAGCTTCAACCACCTAGATTTGTATATAGGTAAGAGCGATTTTACATAATTATTATTTGAAGTTTTATAAGACAGCTTATTAAAATTGAATTTTACAGATAAAATACCTGTATAGTTAATATTATTTCAGAGTTTATAATATTATGCAAAGTTTACTTGCACAGTTACTTGGTAATCAGGTGAAGGAAAATGCATCTAAGTCAATATATCCCTCGATTTGGATAAATCGTAGAACTGGGATTATTTATTTATTCTCCACTGCATACACAGTTAAAAAATCTTAAAAAAACACGTTATCGTTATTTACGGTTTATGTACATTCTATCCGTTATTAAAAATTAAAAGTATATCTCTTTTACGTAGGTAGGTTCATTAGCTGCTGTGTTCATTAGGTACCAAGATGGCTAGGACCACGTACAATGGTAGGACATAAACTATTTTTCAAACCCGAAAGATATGAGTGACCCTGCAGAATATTAGCCATTTGAGCTATATATGAGCACTACACAAACTAGCCATTGACAAAACTAGACTCCGATATAGAAATTCTACTAATATTAGCTGTTATGCCTATAGAAGTTTCAATGTAAAAAACAATACAAATATTAATATTCAAGTATATTTTTCAACAACATAGAAGCCTTGATCGCATACCTACACGTGACTTCATTTATCACACCCTATAATGTGGGAAGATAATATAAAATGCGTGCGGAAAAGATAATTTTAATGTCGCCCTACAAAAGGGCGGGGGATAATGATGAAGTATTTTCGTTACCACACGTGTTTCCATAATTGCTTTTTCCATATTTTTTTGCTACCTATGGAAATTTTATTCTTATATTGTTGATAATTCAGACGCGACTTATGAATTACGTATGTGACTTATGTCTCACACACCTCACATGACTTTTTATTAGTGTCTTGTTTTGGAAATGATGTTTTGAGAAGATTGATAATTTCGTGAATAATAAGAATTAAGAATATCATTGTTCGTGTAAATTGTACATAGTTGAGCCTATAATAGCTTATCTATATAATATAGTCAGGGTCGTCTGGGAAAGACTTTTCACTGTGATATATTATAGTGAACTTTAGTGTTTACATACTCTATATTGTTAAGCGATAAAGATAAAATTAACGCAAATAATTATGAAAATAAAAAGCTCATAAAATTTCACTTAATTTATTTTAGTCTTAATTCAACAATACAATAAAAAATCTTTTTTAATATGAAAATTTGATACTATTTGCAACACGTGATTTCTTTAGAACCATAATCCATCTTCGGGTTCCTCTTCACTATCCGTGACTTGTAAATCGTCTTGTATTGCAGGATCGGGCTGAAAATACAAAAAATATCTTTAGTAGAATATTATTTTTAATTAAGTATATTATAATTATTCCCGTAATTGAACTATTGAAGCTACACCCCGTTTTCCAATTACAGAGCATAATGCGACTCAGTGCCGCACAATGCCGAATTATGCTGATGCTTAATTGGAACGTGAAACGCACCAGCAGGTTGCGCTAAGTTCAGTGTTGAAAAAAAAAATATTCATAGAGTTAGCAATAACCTCATAAATGTGTAAATAAAGTGGTATACATAATAATTGGTTGAAAAATATTTACGGTTATTTTAAGTAATTTGGATTTTGATTATTTCATTAACATTTTTTTCAATGTTTGTACCTTCATCCATACTTATATTTATTTTTTTTAACACAATTTGAATTAACTTTGATTATTTCGAAAAAAATACAATGAAACGAAAGCTTTAAATTTTTTTCCAACAATTAATAATTACTAACGATAAATCGATTGCACGCATCAATTCACGCGCATTACTTTTTCTAGTGCTCGATTGTGCGAAGCATTGCTGTAGTTGGAACATTCAACGTTAAGCATTATGCCGCTTAATGCGCTCTAGTGCTGTAATTGGAAAACGGGGACAATAAACAACTATTCATATTCACGCTCAGAAATTGTCCGAAGTCAAACTATGCCTATGCATGTATGAGGCAGAGTTTTCTAACGAGCCATACAATACTTTGAACATTACTGCCACGAAATAAAGTGTTAATTTCAATGAATGTTTTGAACAACGATGCGCGGACATTTTTGTAGAACTTTTAATAGACGATTGTGAGTCTAGTTGTTCATAGTAGGGTAACGGCACCAGTGGTCAGCCAGGCACCAGTGATCAGCCTATTGCGTTGTTTATTGGCCATAAATATCGCTGTAATCAAAATAACCAAATCACGTGCACTTAAATAGAAGCTCTGTTTCGTTATTGGTTCATGCATCACGCGATAGGAGCAGCAGGGGGTCAGGGGAGAGAAGTAAACACGTTCTTACAGGTGCTGTCCGCCGACAAGAGCAGAAGTGTCATGTCTGCAATATTTTTTGTTTCACGTGGTGCTCTTTTGAAAGGTGAAAAATAACATATTTTAGTATGAAATGTGATTGTGTTTTATAGATAATAACTTTATAGATTACTTAGAGCATTTAATTTTATGAAATTTGATAAAAAATATTGTTTTTTTACTTAAAAATTTGAGGGGCTGACCATTGGATACTGATTTTTTATGAAAGATCCAATGGACAGCCCCTGGGGCTGATTACTGGGATTATTCCTAATTGTTAGAAAACCCAGTGGTCAGCCGCATTTCAAAATAATTTTTTCAAGCGGCTGACCACTGGGTCGCAATCTGTGGTCTCAATGATCCAGTATTCAGCCACGATGTTATTGAAATAATATTTTAAGTATAAATGCGAATGTTTGTGTTTAAATCTATAAGTAATACTTCATGTTAGTTAAGTTTTACCTGAAATAATGGTATTCTGTGTATTGTTGTTTATATCCAAAAGTTATTATTGTTCCCTTTTTTTCTAGCTAAAAATGCCACCAAGACAACAGTATCCTCCAGAGAAATCCTCCGAAAGAGATCCTCCTGTGGTTGATTATAATTATATATATTGTGGATTATAGATGCATCAATAATATTATAAACTAATATCGCTGATTTCTTTAAAAAGAATTATTGCTGTTTTTATGATAAATAATAAGAAGTTCCTAGAAAATAAGAAGACACAAAGAGATTGTAATAGTATGTTTAAAATAATATTTGTATTATGTGCGATATACATTTTTTTGTGCTAAGTGAATCGTTGCTATAAAAATGTGATTAATATAGTTGATTTTGATATAACATTGTTTATTTTGATCTCATAAATAGTTATACTTACTAAAGGCTGAACACTGGGTTCAACAAGGCTGTTTATTGGTTTTTAGAGGCTGTTCACTGGGACTCTGGGCCATTTTTTGTTTAAAATTAATTATATATTTTACTAAGAGAATTATTGTTTTTGATAAACGCTGATTCGAAACTACAATAAACAATAAATCCATACATGTTGTACGTTTTTTTATTCGACGATTGTTGTAGAAATGGCAATTGTCAAAACTTCAAAAAGCTGTTATGAGGCTGACCACTGGTGCCGTTACCCTATCATACATAAAAATAATACCAAATTTTATAGCATATGTTAAGATTGCATCAGTGAAAAAAAATTAAGTTTGGTAATATATTACATAAAAATAACCTTTTAGAAGCCAGTTAAAAGAACATTGGTACATACCTGCCAATTCTCCATCGGTTCTTCCTTGAAGTGCGGCGGCTCCCCAGACATGCCTGGCAAGTCCATTGGAGGCTCCATACTCATATCCGGTTCTATTGGCTCCTCCTGTACATTGAATAATAATTTTTTTATCAGTAATGTAATATAAATCACACTTACTATTAAAAATCCAAAACTCTGATATTCTGAGTGTCTGTGAGATTTTTTTGCTCTTTTAAACAAAACACTAGCAAATAAAAGCTCTTGGCAACGCCTTAAACGTTTTGCTTTGAGTGTCGTAATGTGAAATAATAATTATTTTCCATTTTTTATCAAAATAACAAAGAACAGAATCTCAAAATAGCACGTAATTGTTTATATACGTGCACATTTTGTACACGCACACAAAGATAATAATTAAAAAACGCAACACAGTAAAACTACACCTACATATCATTTTCTGAAACAATTGTATATCAAACCAAGTAAAAAATATACATAATAATACCTTAATAGGATAATTATAGTCCATACTATGTTGGTCCAAGTCGACCAATTCGTCGGACGCGTGCGGAGGCTCGTCGGGTATTTCCCGTTTGATCGGGAAATCTGCCGGGTTGAAACTAGGCCCTGCACCTGGATCGTCTTCTGTTAATACGTAAAAAATATGCAATATAAATTATTATTCTTTTTTTTGTTGACTCACTTGATAATTGAAAACTTAAAAAATTTTCAGCGCGACATTTTTCACTTAATTATCAAGTTATTTGATCCAAGTATATTAATTGACTTTATTATAAAAAAATAGAAAAGACCTTAATAGTCAAGAAAAATAGCCTTTTCAATTATAAAGTCAAAATTCAATAAGTGATGTTTTTGCGGTAACATAATAGGAGATTATACGAAATATTTAATTCATACAAAAAAATATATACCAGTGTGTGTGTGTTAATTTCAAATGAAATACTAACCAGATTTAACAGACAAGTGCACCGTAGTCTCTGTGCCATCTTTTTGTTCCACTTCTTCAAGACCAGAACTGCCGCTGTCAGAATATTGCAAGTCTGCAAGCAAAAATAGTTAATGACAACCCTACACACTTACACTACATAAAAGGAATATAAAATTAAAAATTTATAATAATTACCATCTACTAAGCTATTTTGATCTTTCCGTGGTCGACCGCGTTTCCTCGGCGTTGCTTCTGTAAAATCAAGACGATATGAATTATGCGAAATTATCAATCCTACTATTCTTCTATTACTATAAAGAAAAACTGCATTTTAGTCTAACTAAGCGCTTCATCGGTATTCAACGGGGATAAAATGCTATGCTTAAATAAAATCTATACTAATATTATAAAGCTAAAGAGTTTGTTTGTTTGAACGCGCTAATCTCAGGAACAACTGGTCCGATTTAAAAAATTCTTTCGGTGTTAGATAACCCATTTATCGAAGAAGGCTATATATCACGCTAAGACCAATAGGAGCGGAGCAATGCGGGTAAAACCGCGTGGCACAGCTAGTACTTTATATAGGTGAAAATAACACGTTTCTCCGTAAAATGTCCGTCAATAAATCCGTCGAGTAATTGAATTAAATCATAACAAAACAGTAAAATTAATCCTTCCAGTCTATAATATAAGTAATATTAAACACAAACATACCATCCGTAGAGGTAGAAGGTGTAGGCTTATGTTTCCTCGGCCTGCCTCTGCCCCGTTTCTCATCATTTACGGGCAATTCTTCCTCCGTGTCCGATACATCTGCTTCTTCTAACATTTTCTGTTGCACTCGGGCTATGTTGGCCTCTAATTGACTTACGTGCTCGTCAAACTGTTTGAAAAAGGGTTTTAATTATTCCATAATAGGTATCTATTACATATTGTTAAAATAATAAAAAATAAAAAAGACGTGTGGCACTCGGGGACTGCCGCGGTAAAGCTATGCATGCTATGCCTTCAAGCCACACCTCCGCGCCCGTCCCCGTGGGGAGCGTGAGGTTTTTTCGTAACGGAATTTCTCGATTCGGTCCCCGCGCTCAAGGCCCGCGATAGAAGCTATGCAATAGCTTAAAAATAATGTCAGCAGAAGTCGAATTGAACCCGAATATGAAATTATATTTAAAAAAAATTTGTTGATAAAATGGGCGGCGGTTTCTCACTATACATAATATATTATGTGAAGTTCTTATACAAATGTCATACATAGATACTTTATTAGATTTTGATTACGGGATTTTTTGCCTTTTTTTTGTTGCATGTAAGTTGTTTCTTGAAAGTGTACCTCAAATATTATTAGTCAACTATACACTATTATTACATACCTGTTCCAGTGATTCCTGTGTTACTTTCAATACGGCTTCAGCTTGCCTCGTGAACTGTGAGTTCGGTCCGTTGTACGCACGACAATTGTCAACCAATAGTTGTATATCACGTAAGAACTCTTCGCGACTGTGATATTTGTGCGCTAAATGAAAATGAATTATTAATATTTACTATATCTAATTAAACATTAAATGAACATTCAGATTTATAGTTACTTTATAGTAAATACTACTTAAAGAGAGAAATGGTTTGCTTTTGGAAATCGATTTAGATTGAAAACTTTCAAAACGTTATGAAATATTGGGACAGGATTTAAAACAAAATAAAATTACGAATAGTCTATCAATAATCGAATAATTTTATATTATTTACCTTGTATCTTCTTGCCTATGGTCTCCATATCTATAGGTTTCTTTATAACGTTGTAGTAATCCTTTACTTGTTTCTTGTTCACAGGTTTCAGGAAGGGCCACGCTTCGGGCATTATTTTCAATTTTGTTGTTAATAGATTCTCGAATATAAAGGATAGAGCCACCTAGAAGAAATTATTTATGTAAAACACCCGTAATACGATATTAAAATAATTAATATAGTTTAAAAATATTGGTGAATTTGATATTTTTGGTTTTTATGGCATTCAAATGCTTTATAAATTATAAATTTATAAAGAATAGAAAAAATTCGATCACGAGGCGGGACTCGAACCCGCATCCTTTCGCGCCATTCCGGGGCGGATGCCTGACCAACGCGGCCACTCGTGACCCGCCAGAGCGATCGAATTTATTCTATTCTATCAGGTGAAGCTAATATAAGCATGTTTAAAAAAAAATAGCAGAAAGGTATATTGTTCGGAATACCATTTTATCAGTAAGGAAGATAATTTTCATACCCAGACGACTTTTATTATTATAACATACCTGATCATTATCATCAAGTAACGGATTAATTTGTTTTTCAAGTTTCATAAATTGTTCCTCTTTCTCGGCTAGTTTTTCGAAGCATCTTTGCATCATCCGCTGAGCGGCCACCGTCAAGCTACTGTTAGCACCTATTGATTGATAAATTGCACTTTATTACAAATTACACTAAACTAAAAAAACTTAAATATCCTAAAAAACGAATATGATAAGGGTATAAATCTGGGAGTAATTTATTGTGCTTTTTTTGTATGTTGTATTATTACACCTGAACTAGTCTGTTAATGTATTCGAATATTTTATTTGGAATTGTTATGACAAAGGATACTTCAGAAAATAAACATTGTACATCATTAAACATTAAACATTGTACATACCATTATACAAATTAGAATTTTCCACAATTTGATTAACATCTGCAAGGAATTCTTCTCTGCTTTGATAGTGTTTTTGTCGCAAATTGTCCCTGATCGTCTGCAGATCCATCGGACGCGATACAATGCGATAATAATCCGCCACCATCTATAAACATATGAATATCGTAATAGAATCTGTTACGATAAATATATCATACAGGCATATTTTGTTTCGTTTGGGCACTTATTTATTTAATCTATTTTATTTTATTTACTCAGATAACATCTTATTGAGTGCACGGTACTATGCTCGATCGAACTCATAGTTTTGCGTGCGCTGATTACATCAAAAACAGTTAAAGTAAGTAATAGTTCAGGTTTTTTTCTATAACTGGTTGTCTGGCAGTGCGACAGTAACACGTTAGAAGCATATCCCTTCACATGATAAGAGCATCTGCGCTACTAACGCGTAGATGAAGCAGCTGCACTGCAGTTTTGAAATGTTACGCACTTTATTTCAGAAATGGATTGCGACGGGAAAATGTTTCAACAACAAAGCAGGAATAAACAATGCACACAATTCTCTATGCACATGTTTTTGTAAAACTCTTTTGTTTATGGTTATTTTCGAATTTCGAAGGTCACGGCTCTACCGTACCTTCGGGTTGACGGGGAACAGGAAGGGCTGCACGTCCGGCAGGTGCCGCATGTGGTTGAGCACGTCCTCCAGCAGCGAGGAGAGCGTGACGAGCGGGTCGGTGCGGCGGCGCTCGGCGGGCCGGCGCACGAGGTAGTCGCACGGCTCGCCGGCGGTCCCGCGGCGCCGCGTGCGGCCCGCCGCGCGCACCTCGCCGCGCGACCGCCCGCTGCTGCTCAGGCCGCTGCGACGGCGCAGCTCTTCGGATTGCTGTGGGTTGTGGAAAGGACGTAAATCTATTGATTTCATACAAATGTTTGTTGTGTTTCGAAAACAAGTTCACATATAAAAAAAGACGTGTGGCACTCGGGGACTGTCGCGGTAAAGCTATTGCATAGCATGCCTTCAAGCCACACCTCTGCGCCCGTCGGAGTGGGGAGCGTGAGGTTTTTCGTTACTAAATTTCTGGATTCGGTCCCCGCGCTCAAGGCCCGAGATAGAAGTTTCGAAAATGGTTTATATTTCAACAAAATCCGTCCAGAAATTCCAAAGTTGCAGCAGCGTTATGAAGCAATTTTAAAGTTGCGCTCATTCGACTAATACTGTGATGACGTCACGCTACGACTGTAGTGCGCGTGCTGAGCGATTGCGGGTGCGGAGTGCGTGCGAATTTGATTTATAAAATGGTTGGCACATAATTATTATAGTACACATATTTGACATTTTTCTTAGTAAGTATTTGTTTCTTTTAACTGACTTTAAGTTTTAACAAAATGTTAAATTTTAAGCTATTGCATAGCTTCTATCGCAGGCCTTGAGCGCGGGGACCGAATCCAGAAATTTAGTAACGAAAAACCTCACGCTCCCCACTCCGACGGGCGCAGAGGTGTGGCCTGAAGGCATAGCATGCAATAGCTTTACCGCGGCAGTCCCCGAGTGCCACATGTCTTTTTTATTTCTTTCTATTTAAATCTACTGATAACGTCAAACAGGTTTGCCGCATTGTTATTGCATTTGCAACGTGTAACAAAACTAGCTTATATAAGCTAGTTAATGCTGAAGGAAATGAATATTCATTTCCTTCAGCATTTGGAATAGTAATAATTTTCAGTTTAAAAAAAACTGACCTTAACAATTTTCGACGGCAGTGTGAGCTTAGTCCCCTCAACATAAGTGAGGTCCTCACTATCGACCGGTTCACTGTCCCTCTCATCACGATCAGGTGACGACGGGCCCCCTCCAGTGTACAGCGGACACGCTTTGTTCGTACGCATGTGTCCAACTTGACCGCAAGCACCGCACTGAAAAGTTGTTTGATAAGTATAAAGAATAACTTATTTTAGTGGGCATTATGAGACTTGCACATTTAAAACTGTTTATTAAACACACAGTTTATAGGCTGCTTGATTAGAAGAACTAATAATTACTACCACAAAGACATTTGTTTAACAAATGAGACACCTTCCTTTATTTGGTCGGTTTATATAGGTTTTATAATCATGTTATAACGGATAGTTTTCATTCGCATATTTTTAAATATTTTACAGATTTAACAAGCACTAAATTTAATACATATCAATCAATTTTATGTATTATTTTTACCTTTAATTTCAGATCTGGTTTCAACTTAGCGCGTCGGCGTGACGGTGTATGAAGATCGGGCTCTTGTTTGATTTGTCCTAAAGGAATGAGACCAGGTGACGCTGAACCCATGTCTCCCATTGATGACATACTCATACCTAGAAAATACAACATATTAAACTATTGTCAGAATGAATCAAAAAGTTAAAAACATATTTTTTGAAGTGAAACTTCTTTATCGGGGTTAGAAAGAAATTTAGTGTAACATTTTTTCGTTACGCGTGAAATTTTTCCGTTACGCGCCATCGCGTGATTCGACGTATTTCTGTAAAGTTGCATATAGTAAATTATTTTTTGAAAAATAAGGTCATAAAGAAGTTTCACTTCTTACGTGTGTACACTAGTACACGCACACATTTTTTTTCTACAAGAAATGCAAGGAAACATGTTAAAATAGAAATACTTGGGGTACATATTTTCAACACTTATATTCAATTTTAGGTGAAATCATTGTAATATTAACTCACTGTCGCCGCCAATTATAGACCCAGGCACAGGAGGATTGCCCGCCAACCTTTCCCGTTCTTGATTCCTCTTTATACGCCTCAGTTGTTCCTGTTCAAAAGCATCATAACTATTATAGTCCGTTTTCTTATGGGCATGCTTGTATGGAAAGGTATACATTTTTGAGTAAAGCAATGCCATTTGGTACGAATGTTGTACTCGTCCACCTAAGCCCAAATCGCCCGGTAGCCAGACATTACTCCCCTGCAGGAGGGAGGGAGGGGGGGTTAAACAACAGAGCGCCCGGCGCTCCGAAAAAAAATTCTGGCGGCTAAATTTGGACCTTTTAGTCGAGTTTGGTGTCGTTATCAGGTAACTAGATGATGCTCGATTCATTCTCCATACCAGATTTTTAGGGTTCCATAGCAAAATATGTCACAATCCTTAAAATAATAAAATTTTAGTAGTGACAAAATCCAAACAAACCAGTATAGTTTTATATTTTTGTATCAAACTTGGTTTATAAAAAATATTGTCTGAAAGGCCGTTTAATGCAGATTATAAAAACATTAACATGTAACATATATTCTATCATTTTAAATGTAAAAAAAATTATATAAAGTACAGAAACGTACGACAGCGCAGCGTAGGGGACGGCTAATAGACCCGAAAAAGATGCAATACTAACAAAAAAAAACAGCCAAGTGCGAGTCTGACTCACTAATCGAATGTTTCGTACTTATTTGTCATATACCATGTTAACTGGTCTGGTAGGATCTGGATATTTGATACTCAAAAATTTTCGTCTTTATAATATTAGTGTGATTTTTAATCATCTTTAAATTATAAATGAAGTCAGGTAATATTGTTAAAAATAAAGATATATAATAATAGAACGTTTTTGTAATAATAATAATGACATAACCACCTCCCCAATTACATAATTCTGTACATTTGAGCTGGCGTTTAAAACACTTTAATCTGGAACTGCAAGATTTCACGCACCGATATCTTATTAATTCAAAGCTTTTCTTTTCTTTTTATTTCAGACGGACAAGGAATATTCAGATTTTTTTGTAGGCCCCCAAATATACACAGCCTGTAAAACTGCCCTAAAGGTGTGTTGTTTAAGGGCAGCTTCTATGGGTGGCAAATTTTCGATTTCCCTTCTATTGTGTACTCATAGTTATTTTAGACCTTCTAGCTTTAGAAGTTAGAACACAATATGATATTCTGTACTAGCTATTTGTGTCGACTGTTCTTAACATTATTTTGGCTACTATATCACTATATCGTGTGTACCAAAGCTAGAAGGTCTAAAAGGCTATGGATAAAAATGATGGCACAGGATGAAATCATAAATACCTGCATGTAACACTGCTAGCTTCATGTTTAAATAATGGACTTATTAGTAGTTACATATTACATATTACTATATTACATATTACTATATTGTAATGTGTTATGTAGTTTCATATAGGCTGAAATCAGTCTCATCATCATCTATGTAAAATTAAATTGTACCTTATGATATGATTTAAAAGAGCAAATAAAAAGTTTCTTTTCTTCTCCATACTTACTGCTTTCCGAATCGGTGATAAATGTTAAAAAAATGTTATGAGTTAAGACGATTCAAAATTGCTTTTACAAGAACTTTAATTAAATAAATAAATGTTTAAGTTTGACTTTAGACTATTAATTTCTTGACAAATAATACTTAAGAAATGGTTTTCTTGTTGGTCCACAAATTACACACGTTTTGCCCTTATTCCATTATTTTACCAGATGTTATACAAACTCCTATTAAATGCAAGACGCAAATAAACTGCATTTCAGACATGGAAGGCATATCCTAAAGCCACACGAGGCCGAGGGTTTGTAGCACTTTACAGTGGCAAATATGCACACAGTGAAATTGAAAAGTTTGTGATTACAATGCATGATAGGTAAGGACAGTCACGATATTTTAAAGATATTCTTATCCAGAACTTATATTTTTTATAAGTATTATAAACGTACTTATATTTTTCAAATCATACAACGCTGAGACAGTAAATGAGGGTCGCAAACAATTTTTAATATAAAAAAGAAGGGAAATCGAAAATTTGCCACCCATAGAAGCTGCCTTTAAACAACACACCTTAAGGGCAGTTTTACAGGCTGTGTATATTTGGGGGCCTACAAAAAAATCTAAATATTCCTTGTCCGTCTGAAATAAAAAGAAAAGAAAAGCTTTGAATTAATAAGATATCGGTGCGTGAAATCTTGCAGTTCCAGATTAAAGTGTTTTAAACGCCAGCTCAAATGTACAGAATTATGTAATTGGGGAGGTGGTTATGTCATTATTATTATTACAAAAACGTTTTATTATTATATATCTTTATTTTTAACAATATTACCTGACTTCATTTATAATTTAAAGATGATTAAAAATCACACTAATATTATAAAGACGAAAATTTTTGAGTATCAAATATCCAGATCCTACCAGACCAGTTAACATGGTATATGACAAATAAGTACGAAACATTCGATTAGTGAGTCAGACTCGCACTTGGCTGTTTTTTTTTTGTTAGTATTGCTTCTTTTTCGGGTCTATTAGCCGTCCCCTACGCTGCGCTGTCGTACGTTTCTGTACTTTATATAATTTTTTTTACATTTAAAATGATAGAATATATGTTACATGTTAATGTTTTTATAATCTGCATTAAACGGCCTTTCAGACAATATTTTTTATAAACCAAGTTTCATACAAAAATATAAAACTATACTTGTTTGTTTGGATTTTGTCACTACTAAAAGTTTATTATTTTAAAGATTGTGACATATTTTGCTATGGAACCCTAAAAATCTGGTATGGAGAATGAAACGGGCATCATCTAGTTACCTGATAACGACACCAAACTCGACTCAAAGGTCCAAATTTATCCGCCAGAATTTTTTTTCGGAGCGTCGGGCGCTCTGTTCTATAACCCCCCCTCCCTCCTTTCTGCAGGGGAGTAAAGACTGGCTACCGGGCGATTTGGGCTTAGGTGGACGAGTACAACATTCGTACCAAATGGCATTGCTTTACTCAAAAATGTATACCTTTTCCCATAAGAAAACGGACTATTACATACAACTTAAACTGTACGCTATAAAGCACACATATTATCATAGAATACTGTTATGAACAAACATAGTATCTTATTGTTAGTTCATAATTAAAATTGTTTCTTACCACGCTTTTCAAAGTGTTCAAAACATCGAGAAGAACGTAAAATTTCCGTATAAAATTCTAATTATTCAATACTGTTAAAAGCACAAACCACCTTTTTTTGGATACGATTTACCTGAATTCTCCTCTTTTCTCGCTTCATCTCCTCTTTCTGTGACTCATCCATAGTTGCAAATTGTCGAATGAACGCATCATCTTTGGTAGAGCGGATCTTAGTATACGCTTCTATGACCGCTTGCTTCCTGACTAACTCTACTCGAGTGTAACGCTGGCCTGATGCGTTACGGAACGTACGGACTATGCGAAGTACTCGACCTGAAAAAAATTGTTTCAAGAATATTACCATGATATGTATATCGATAAGTTTATATTAATACATGACACGAGAAAATAAAACCTGAATTTGAACTATTTCAAAATAAAACGCGTGCACATACTCTACGCCAATACGCTTATATCAGCATAATTTCAAGAAATAAAACGAAACCTTGATTAGATGATTGTTGATCGTTTTGATTTATCTGAGGTTTCTTTTCTGACTGTCCGAGAATCATCTTCCTGAGTTCCGCTCTTTCTGCCTCTTCTCTTTCCAACGTTAACTATTGAATAATTAATAATATCATATTAATTTTATTAAAACTTTATCATGTACTAAATTAGGTAGCAAAAACTTTGTTACTGGTTCATAATTATGTTTATATCGTTTAACAAATATGTAAGAAATTATATAGGTATATTTTAATAAGATTTAATTTTGATGTATAAATAAATATTTTTCAGGACAATTTTCACATACGGCACGATCTGATCCCATACTTAGCTTTCACTTGTGTTATGGAAACCAGATGGCTGATAAACATACATATATAATTTTAAATAAATACTTATATAGATAATTAACACCCAGACACAGAGTATGTAAATATCTATGTTCATCACACAAATATTTACTCCGGGTGGGAATCGAACCCACGACCTCTGGCTTGGAAGGCAGGGCTACTACCAACGGAGCCAACCGGTCAGTCAAAAAAATTAAAATCTATATTGCTTTTAATTTATAAGGAAATTGTACATTATTGCTTTCAATGAAAATGAAAAAGATCAGAAAACTGAAATATTCAAGAACCAAAAATTTCAAAGACATAATATGTCATTATACATGAGGCATGCTATATGTATCAGAAGTGGGAGCAAATATATGCTGATAGTGAATAAATTATAATTTGATGCCAACCTGTTCCGTAGTCTTCTTATTCGCCAACATATTCTCAAGATTTTTTCCCATTTCTTCGAGATCGGACTCTTCACTAACTGAACTCTCGGCTTCGTCTGTACTTAGGACTTCAGTACTTTGCAATACGCGATTCTGGAGCTCAAATATACGTTGGCATTCTTCTTTATACCTTGATGGATAAAAACATAATTAGGCGTGTTGTTAACCTATATCTGAACTAAACAATTAGTATTCTTATTTAATTTTTAGCTTAGCATAGGTATTTTTATACAGAATAGAATCGGGTGCCTGGGTGGTTTGACATATTTCTAAAGTAAACAATTAGTATTCTTATTAAATTTTATTTAGCATAGGCATGGACGTATAAAAAAAGACGGACGCCGTATTACGAACAAACAACGTGAAGCCACCATAGTAAGCTAGCGATTGTGTAAAGACAATAAACACGCACACAATCTCACCATAGTAAGCTAGTCGGCCGCCATTATGTCGTGAACTGCCGACTAATTAACTGCGTCACTGTTTCACAAAAAATATTTAAAATGCCGTCTTGCGTGGTTAAATGGTGTCGCAACAGTATAATTTTAAATAACAAAACACAAGGGATTACATTCCACAGGGAAGCAAGTTATTTCTTTTATGTTTTAATGACAAAATTATTACGGCAAAATTTATAGAAAAAAATAGCCATTGTCATCAGGACAGCTGTTGCCATGGCAACATGGCACACACACATGGATGTTTCGCCGCCATTACTAGGCTTCACTCAATGTTTAGGCGATATACCGTCCGTCTTTTTTTATACGTCCATGAGCATAGGTATTTTTTACAAAATATAATCGGGTGGCTAGGTGTTGACACGGTACGGCAAAAGGACGCAGGTTCGAATCCCGCCACGTATTCGATTTTTTTTATTCCTTAAAAAAATATCAATTAATGTTCTACTTCAAAGTCTAAACATTTATTTTTTTTTTCAGTACAAAATGATATACACATAATAAAAATAATAATTTACCTCTCCTGGTGCTCAGCTATAGAGAACCTGTTCCCTCGAGAGAACTTCGTCATACCTTCCTCTCCAGCCTTAGCTTTTTCAGTTGAAAGTGTTCTAACTACATCAATAACCTCCCAACGTGAAAGCTTTTTGATCTGTACGAAGGAAAAATTATTACTCAAAATAGGCATTTCATATTATATATTCCACATAAGAGATATTTTTTAGATTTCACGACTATGTGCGACTTTTTGACGTGACAACGTCTTATAATTCGATAGAGCCGGCTGCACGCACGAAAAAACATGACTCATGCGGCGTTACCTCGCTCTGAGGCGTTCCATGTAGGTACGGCTTGAAGTGCAAGCGAAAGCGCGAAACGAGCGACAAAGAAGCACGTTCAACTATCGTCAGTAAACCAACTTTACCGACAACCATTTTTTTTTACATAAATTTAGTGCCTAAGTCTATTTTCATAAAATAGAACTATAGTTTAATGTTCTTAAAGTGTTCCATTTCAAGTTAAGCAGAAATATGATGATTTATATTAACTGAAATAATATGATCTACTTAAACTTCAAGAATTTGCTTGAAAACTATCATTCAAAATTTTGACATTGCGATAAATATCAATGCTACATACCTCTTCCTCCGGCACGCCGAACTTCCTCAGCAGCGCTTTAGCGTTATTCAAGCTGAGTCTTCTCAGATCAGCATCTGTTCCCGTGACCGTTCTCTTTGGCTGCTGCTCCTCATTTGGCTGCTGTGTGGGTTTGTTGGGCACTCGCACGTATGAGAACCCTTCACCACACCCCGTAGGGTCAGCGGGACCAGTGAGTTGGAGGAGGCATTTACCCCGCATAGCTTGGATGTACGCTCGCGTTGTGTTCCAGGGAGCTACTTTCACCTGGAGACAGTAATGAAATCACAAAACTGCAGTTTCTTGTGTGAAAGTGTATTCAATAATTATAATATGTTCTATATAAAAAAAAAATATATTTTTAAGAAATTAAATAGATTATAACTTATAAATTATGTTTGTTTTTTTTATCTCCTGTCCGTAAAGTATTATTGCTACACGACAATACAATAGTCTACAAAACACTTAAAAGTACAGATATTGTTCAAATCGTTCAAATAAACTGATTATTATAAATGACATTACATAAATAATTAAATGCTTTCGAACTATAAACTTAAAGCTGACGTAGATCAAATGTTTTTTTTTTTACCTATTACCATACATTAAACCGCCCTTTGCATCAAATGTCCTGTCTGTGTGTGTGTGAAATTTGTATTTGTTTTGTATGCAATAAAGATTATAAATAAATAAAATAAATAAATAAATAAATAAACTACCTACCTCGTCATCCATTTTCAACTGCAGTTCCTCATCATCATCCTCTAGCGGAGTGAAAATGAATTTCTCTCCATAACCAGCGTCTTTTAGCCTCTGTTCCGCAGCCGCCATACTGAAGTAGGCGCAACATTGCTCCGGCGATACCATAGCACGGATTTCTTCTTCGGACGGCAAACGAAAATCTGGTTTTATCACCCACCTGCATGACATAACATAAATAAATAAATAAATATTATAGGACATTATTACACAAATCGACCTAGTCCCACAGTAAGCTCAATTAAGGCTTGTGTTGTGGGTACTAGGCCACGATAAAATATATAATATTTAATAAATACATATATAGATAACACCCAGACCCAAGAACAAAATATAATTGAGTTCATCACACAAATATTTGCCCTGACCGGGGATCGAACCCGGGATCGTCGGCTCAGTAGGCAGTAATTACTTTACCACTGCGCCAACCGCGTCGTCATCATAAAAAATGTTTTATAATAATGCTATGAAGGATGAATTTGTATGTCATTTTGTTTACATAAAAGTTTTAGTTGTATATTTCATACACAGGGCTACTTTCTTATCTCTATAAGGACATATAATTTACAACGTTTCTGAATGATTTAAGGTGATTGCTACGATCTGTTCCCAGCCAATGTCCCGCTAGATGGCGCTGAATTCTACATTTCTAGTTTATTTGAGTTTTTGCGTAATTGGAAAACCTTAAAGTCGTAGGAATAGTCATGGCGGTTACTGAATATTATATTTTATTGAAATATGTCATATCATTGCCTTAAAATCCACCCAATTCGGTAAAAAAATGCATTATAACATCTGTCATTGCATACAGGGTCGTTTACACACACAGACGTATACAAAAATGATAAAGATTTAAGTCTAGATGGCGTGAATGTAAAACAAGTTTTCCATTTTTCTGTATGGGTAGACAAAACTTCAAAACGCCACCTGCTACGGTTTATATTATGAACGATTAGCTTTCCGCCCGCATTTAAAAAAAAAACCCGCATAGTTCCCGTTCCCGTGGGATTTCCGGGATAAAACCTATTCAATGTGTCCAAGTTACGTTCTATATGTGTGCTAAATTTCATTGTTATCGGTTCAGTAGTATTTGCGTGAAACACACACATGATACACATCCTCACAAACTTTCGCATTAGTAGGAAGTAGGATTGTTATAAAAATAAAAGTTATATTTGTTGGCGTAAACTATTTTGTTGTAATTTTGGGAAATAAATAATGTCAAAATTGATTACAATAAAACGCAGTTTTATTTTATTACATTACACTATTGTTTTTTTTATCAAAACATGTATTTGAAGTAGCATATACCTATGATATAATATTATGCTGATCCAAGCATTTTCACTCAAAACTAATATCACTAATGATTTGTAAAAGTAAATTATTTCAATATACATTTCATAACCAACAAGTAAGAATAATTATTCATACAACAACAAATCTAAAACAATATTTACTATGGAAAAAAACCAGGAAGGTGAAAAAGATATTTACGATTTCGACGCACTCGACGACGACTTTTAGTAAAATATAGTAGGTAAAAATTAAACAATAGTAATGTAAATTCTAAACAAACTACTACCAAAATACAATTAGAACAAAAATCATTTGACTTGTTTATTTCACCCAGAGGCCAGAGGCGGCTCGTGACAAAATTGTATAGGTGTTCACTTGAAATAAAACAACGAAAATACAATAGCGTTAGCGGGATGATTTATTACAAAAAAATGAGCACCACATTTTATAAATGTCTATAACACTAAAAATTACAAAGTACAGGCTATTTCAAAACGAATTCAATGATTATCAATAATAAGTAAATCACCGAATTTGCATTCGCGAGCGTAGGTATCCATAGTGTTTGTCACTGACGGTCACTGACCTCTATAACTTATAGTTATAGAGGTCAGTGGTGTTTGTTGTGTAAACATGTTGTTATGTTTGGTAAACTAACAATAATTGTAACGTAGTTTCACGACTTGAGCTATCGTACGAGTGGCTCAGTGGAACTAATGTGGAGCGTAGATCCGCGGGTCGTAAGTTCAAATCCACACGAATCTCAATGCATTTTTTATAATTATTAATATTTTTAAGAAACGTCTGGAAATCCTTATACGATGTCATTGAAAGGACAGTGGTCGTTGAGCAGTGGATCTCGGCACACCGTTTGTCGGTGTAATTTGTTTGAAATAATATCATAATTATAAGTGTGATTACATATTCTAAGTTTGTGCTATTATTTTCGTGCGAGAAGGGCCTGTATGAAACGCCTTCAATCTCGTGATCAAAATAATACGCGTTCGATATCCATGCGACTGATTTTTACTACCTGGAGCTAACTAAAAGGCAGGGATTGGAAGGATCCCGTTCAATAAATAAAATCCTCCTGGCGCCCTCACTAATTTGCTAAGATTACTTAGATATAAGTCTTGTTAGAATTAGTTACGTTAGTTACTACCTACTAGTTATTATCCTCTGGTTAAGTCTAACTGTTTTTTTTATAATAAGTATATTATGTACCTAGTTCTTACTTTTAGTTAAGATTTCTATTGATTGTGTACGTCAATGAAATAAAACGTTTCCTTCATAATAGCTTAGTTGTTTTGCTTCATATCACCGTGTGCTTAAGAAAAATAACCCATAACAAAATGGCGCCCAACGCTAAAACAATGGGATTATTTATTTATACTCTTAGTATATTAAGGTGATTGCAACGATCTGTTCCCAGCCAATATCCCGCTAGATGGCGCTGAATTCTACATTTCTAGTTTATTTGAGTTTTTGCGTAATTGGAATAGTCATCAAACCTAGGAATAGTCATGGCGGTTACTGAATATTATATTTTATTGAAATATGTTATATCATTGCCTTAAAATCCACCCAATTCGGTAAAATTATGCGTTTTAACATCTGTCATTGCATACAGGGTCGTTTACACACACAGACGTATACAAAAATGATAAAGATTTAACTCTAGATGGCGTGAATGTAAAGCGCGTCACACACGGTGAAGATACTACCTATAATATTTT
Source organism: Colias philodice (assembly GCF_061535455.1). Lineage (NCBI taxonomy): Eukaryota > Metazoa > Arthropoda > Insecta > Lepidoptera > Pieridae > Colias > Colias philodice. Next base: position 6,385,635 of record NC_143093.1, read on the forward strand.
ATCTAATCTAGTAATATTTTATATTACAGTATCTTAAGGTATCCGGTATCAGCGTTCTGACCATCATTTTTCTTTTTTCGCTGTAGAACCGCCATCCTGTTACAAATGACCCACAAAGGAGAATGACCACGGGTGGTATCGGTAAAATTTTAGTTGTGCCACGTATTCGTTATATTGTTAATTCCTATTTGTATTTATAATGATCATATGTATCAATATTAAGTCTTAATTAAACCGGATAAATTGAAATAATAGTAAAAGTAAAAGTTTTTCTTTTGAAACATGTATGAACTTTCGCATTAGTAGGAAGTAGGATTGTTATAAAAATAAAAGTTATATTTGTTGGCGTAAACTATTTTATTGTAATTTTGGGAAATAAATAATGTCAAAATTGATTACCTACAATAAAACGCAGTTTTATTTTATTACCTACATTACACTATTGTTTTTTTTTTATCAAAACATGTATTTGAAGTAGCAAATATGATATTATGCTGATCCAAGCATTTTCACTCAAAACTAATATCACTAATGATTTGTAAAAGTAAATTATTTCAAAATACATTTCATAACCAACAAGTAAGAATAATTATTCATACAACAACAAATCAAAAACACTATTTACTATGGAAAAAAAACCAGGAAGGTGAAAAACATATTTACGATTTCGATGCACTCGACTTTTAGTAAAATAATAGGTAAAAATATTATTATGGTTTTGATCACAGACATATCTGTGGTTTTGATTTTAGCTACTAGTATCAGAAAGCTGCGTGTTCAATGCACGTCGGGGTCCCACAACTGTGGAGGAAGGAAGGTAGAATACCTCCATCGAATAAGTGAAGTTTCTCGACATACTCGATTTGCCGGCCGGCCTCAATGAAGATTGTCCGAAAGTTGTATATGTGCTCTGTAACGAAAAAATTTCGCTAGCGCGATTCAGAGTGAGGTGTCGTACAATATACCTAATGAAGTTTTTCATCTTTTTATTTTACTGCAAATACAAAATAAAAATTAAACAATGGTAATGTAAATTCTAAACAAACTACTACCAAAATACAATTAGAACAAAAATCATTTGACTTGTTTATTTCACCCAGAGGCCAGAGGCGGCTCGTGACAAAATTGTATAGGTGTTCACTTGAAATAAAACAACGAAAATACAATAGCGTTCGGGATGATTTATTACAAAAAAATGAGCACCACATTTTATAAATGTCTATAACACTAAAAATTACAAAGTACAGGCTATTTCAAAACGAATTCAATGACTAGGTATCAATAATTAGTAAATCACCGAATTTGCATTCGCGAGCGTAGGTATCCATAGTGTTTGTCACTGACGGTCACTGACCTCTATAACTTATAGTTATAGAGGTCAGTGGTGTTTGTTGTGTAAACATGTATGTATTTGAGTAGTTAGTAGCATATTATATTCTGAATTTCTGATCCATGCCTATTCACTCAAAACTAATAACACTAATGATTTGTAACAGTAAATTATTTCAATAGGTAGGTATTTGAACATTTCCCAACAAGACGTAAGAATAATTATTCGTAGGTATACAAGATACAATAACAAATCTAATACACTATTTATTATTTTATTATTTACTAGCGGTCCGCCCCGGCTTCGCCCGTGGTACATGTTTACGTTTTCTCTCCATAAGAAGTAATAGCTAGAGAGCTAGCGCAAAGCTACCTGTATGTATTTGACCAGACCTGGATTTTTGTGTGTTGATTCCCCTATACCTACTATACATGAGATGAGGAGTCACTAAGCCCAGAGTGGTGGACGGGGCGCGCGCTTAGGTAAGACAGGTGGAAATTTTTGGCGAACTTTGAAACCATTTGACCACGTCTGCCATTTTGATATTTGAAAATAGATTATTATTACTATCGGAAAATAACAATGGCAGACCATTATCACGCGGATAACATTCTGGCAGACACTTATGAAAGTGCTGAAAAAAATACAATTTTGAAAGTATTTGACCAGATCTGCCATTCATATATTTTATTTATTAGGGTCTTAAAAACTTATTTTCGAAACGGCAGACATTTTCATTGCGTACAGACTTCAGCAGACAACAAAACTTTACAGACTTCAGCAGTCAACAAGACTTAGCTTCTACATGGTCAGATGTATATATGTATTACGTTCCCTGACCTTACATCAATGATTTACTTTATTAATGTTTTTATGGTCATTTACATTTAATTTTGAAAACTATGGAATAAAATTTATAAATTTGATGATACAAAACTAAATATACATTTGTAAAGAATCTCAAATATAAAGTTGTGTTGCAAATAACAAATCATCATTTAAATATTTAGTTTATTTCTTTATTTAAGAAACAATTAACAATTACAAAACAACATAAAAAAACACGCATGCATTTATTGAAATGTTCATTCATCATCACTATCGTATGGCGTTGTGTGACTCGTCTTCATAATCCATTGAATCGGATTCTGTAAAAGTAAAACGTAAATTATATAATAAAAGAAATGAGTCATTATAAACTTACCTAGTAAGGCAATGCCTTTGATGTCGCACGATGCCGCCGCGCCGCCAGTGTAGGTACTTCTGCTGCTACATGAAAATATGCTAGGGTTGCAACAAATGGGAAATAAAACAATTGTGATTATTACTATTATGATGTAATCATTTATTCATATTATGTACATTCAAAACAATTGCTATTATTAAATCTGATGTAATTATTTTTTCATAAATATATAATTATTATTAATTACATAATATATTGCACTGTGAAATATTTACGTATCACTTTATTTTTGATGTTCTTAATTGTCTTTTATAAAATTTAAGTGACGCATTCGCATTGGGATCAACAATCCGATAAGAAAAGAATGGAGACAACATATACATAGCTTTGATTTCAATTCTACAGATACAAAATATACAATCTATCTAAAATGATACAACGGATGTTTCCTGCGTTTTCTCGTCAAAATACCGAAACAACGTAATTATTGTATAGTAGTTGGGCGTGAAAGTAAAAAAACAAATGAAAAGTGTTTTCCATATGATTATTTATTAAATTTACGCGATTAAGAATAATTTCAACGATACAATTTAGTAACCGAGAATTCAGAGGATTAAAGAAAATACCTGCCTGATCATTTTATCAAACTCTAAAAGAATTATGGTTATTTCGCATCACTCGGTTTATTAGTTTGGTAATAATTATTAAAGGTAGTTACAACCCTAGCCATTGAGTCGAACGGTAGGCAACACAATATCGACTTTGTGCGGGTACATATATGGTACATTTCTTCTTGCTGTGAAGCGTAATTATTATTATTAAGATTTTTTAGGCTATTTTGAATCAGCTGTTCTAATTTAATTCTAGAAATTTATTAAAACGTGATTTTTTTAAAAGTATATTATGAGTTTATAAATACCTCAACCAATAGTTATTGTGTCCTATCCTCATTTCTTTATATCTTGGTAGTTAACTAAAGTGTTAAATTTACATAACCTCAACAACAACATTTACACTGCCACTGCACTTAAACTAAACTAACTAGCTCTCTAGCTATAAGAACCATCCTCGTACTTCAAGGGATATAATAAAAAAAGAATTATCGAAATCGGTTCAGCCGTTCTCGAGTTATGCGCTTACCAACACATTTTGCGATTCATTTTTATATATAAGACTAGCGGTCCGCCCCGGCTTCGCCCGTGGTACATGTTTACGTTTTCTCTACATAAGAACCATCCTCGTACTTCAAGGAATATAATAAAAAAAGAATTATCGAAATCGGTTCAGCCGTTCTCGAGTTATGCGCTTACCAACACATTTTGCGATTCATTTATATATATATACTAGCGGTCCGCCCCGGCTTCGCCCGTGGTACATAATATTTACGTTTTCTCTACATAAAAACCATCCTCGTACTTCAAGGAATCTGTTGTTTTTCTAAGTAAATATTGTAAATTATTGATTAAAAAGGTCGAACGCGCACACATTTCATTATAGAGAAGTGATAAAATGATTAGTTTTAAAGAAATAGTGTCTGTGTTAAGTGTTTAGAGGTAATCAAAAATGTATGGAGGGACGGTCGGAACATCAACCTTAATTTAACAAAACTGTGCTTGTTATTTTTAATTAGCTAGCGGGTTAATCTCAATAATAGATACTTGATTAATTCGTTTAGTTTTAATTTAGTATTTTAAAATAGGTAGTTTAAATACATTATTTTTTTGAATACATGTAAGTGCTTAATACTTGTCAAAATAAGATTTCTATTTATTATTATTGTGGATTTGGTGTAATATGTATATTATATGGAATGATTGTTTATAAGAAATTTGTTGATCGAATATAAGATTTAGTGTTACATGGATAGTGATCTTTTTATACACACTTATATGTAAATTATTTGAGGATACAACTTATTCTTTCTTGCACGGTTTTTATAGGCGCATTAGATTTTATAGTATACCTACCTTTTAATTATGGATCCACAGTATTTGTTAAAGGATGAGGTGGAGTTTGAACTCGCGTGCCGTGGATACGTGCATCCAGGGGGTTTAGCCTCAGCATTAAAACTTGTTTTAAAAAAAATGTTACATGTTGAAAATTTAAAACTGGTTTCTTATGAATTAAAAGCACCCAGCCAATGTAGTGAAAATCCTAGTAATGAATTAGATATATGCTCAGATAAATTAGATTGCATTTTACGTTATGTGTCCGAATTAAAAGAAAAACCCGATAAGCAGCTTTATAAACGTTTAGTCTCTCGTTTAATTCATGTGATGAATAGGTTAAAATTCATTGAAGCAGCTGAAACATTAGATAAGGAGAAGCACAAAGCTTTGTCGGATAAGGCTGTTATATTACTTAATGATTTAGAGGCTAAGGATGATATGGAGGATGATGATAAAATTACTAAGGAAATGAAAGAAATTCTACAAAAATCATTGGGTGAAGATAGTCATAAGATACTTAATGAATTGGATGTTGACGTCATTGGGCCGTCGACATCTAAAGTCCCCTGCGAAACGTATTTAAACAAAGAATGCACTTCGAAAGTAGACTTAGAACAAAAGAGAGTTAGCTTTGCTCATGATGATTTAGGCATTCAATATTTTCATGATAAATTACCGGAGAACGTTTTTAATTCGACTTCAGTAAATGATGCACAAGTGACCCAAATATTAAGACACAAGTTGGTGCCTATTAGCCAATGGGGTGTTCAGTTCTCGGGCGACACTAGTGTTAGTGTTAACGCTTTTATTGAGCGAGTGAATGAATTGAAATATGCTAGAAATGCAACGGATGAAGATCTTTGGAGACATGCTATTGATTTTTTTAAGGGAGATGCTTTAATTTGGTTTCGCGCTAATAGAGAATATATAGAAAACTGGAATGAACTAGTCATCTTATTAAAACGTAATTTTCAGTCGCCGTACTATCAAGAAGAATTGCTGGCTGAAGCGAAATCTAGAACACAGGGTTCTAATGAATCTGTAGTTATTTACGTATCCGTCATGCAAAATTTATTTAATAGACTTCCAAACAAAATTTCGGAAATGGAGAAAATAATGATAATTATAAAAAATCTTCAACCGTACTATCAAAGAGCCGTATGTAGGGACGTATTTTCTTCTATTTCCGATTTGATTAATGTTTTGAGAATTTTGGAAAGAACCAAAATTAATTGTGATAACTTCAAAGAACCTAAATCTTCTTATAGATCTATGGAACCGGATTTAGCCTATAAGTCTAGTATTGAAAATAATCACGAGATACATGAAGTAAAAGCTTTAGTTCCAAAGACATATAGTAATAAATCCAGATGTTGGAATTGTCGTGAATCTGGACACTTATTTCGATCTTGTGCAGCGCCCAAGCAACGACTTTTTTGTTATAGATGTGGTCGATTTGGCATTACATCTAAAGAATGTAATTGTATGGGAAACGAGAAAGGGGAAGGGCAAGACACTGCCAACTAACCTTTCCCCTTAGTCGAAACAGTATTGAGTGGCAGAACTGGTTAAATTACGTTCGGCTATTCATGTCACGAGAAGTAATTTCGCCTCTGACCTTTCGGAAGGAGTGTGATAATAGGTCATACGTTTGTATTAACATCCTTGGTAAAAGATTCAGTGGCTTATTGGACTCGGGAGCTACTAGATCCGTGGGTAATTTAAGGTTTATAGAATATTTAAAGGTTGTAAACTTAAAGACGCAGAAACGAGAACCCGTTTACATTTCTACTGCAGATGGAACTAATCACACTCTTTCTGAAATTGTTGATGTACCCATTAAATTTAATAATAAATTTCACGTCATGTCGATATTGGTAATGCCTAATCTGTCTCAAGACCTGATTTTAGGCAAGGACTTCTTTGAATTATTTGATATAGGGTTTACATTTAAAGGTTATGATATAAAAGAGGGTTTACATATTAATACGGTATCAGATGAAGAACCAGCAATTATAAGTGAAGAAAATTTAAATGAAAATGAGAAAAAGTCTTTATATGAGGTTATTAATTATATTAAGGAAGAAATTGGGTCAGGATTAGGTAGAACAACAATTCTGAAGCATACAATAGATACCGGTGACAGTAAACCGATATACCAAAAGCAATACAATTTTTCTCCAGTTATTAAGAAAATTATTGAACGTGAACTAGATGAAATGTTAGCCAAGGATGTAGTAGAGCCATCTTACAGTCCTTGGTGTTCTCCAATAGTACTGGTTAAAAAACCAAATGGCTCCAATAGACTTTGTTTAGATAGTAGGCAGTTGAATAAGGTCACTAAAAGAGATACATACCCCTTGCCTAGAGTGGCTTCTATATTAGACAACTTGCGACACTCACAATTTCTTAGTACTCTAGATCTCAAAACTGCTTTTTGGCAAATTGAACTGGATAAGTGTAGTAAAGAGAAGACAGCGTTTGCAGTGCCAGGTCGAGGGTTGTATCATTTTAAAGTAATGCCTTTTGGTCTTGTAAATGCATCACAAACACAACAAAGACTCATGGATATTTTGTTTCATGCCTTAGAGGGCAAAGTTTGGGCTTATCTGGATGACATTGTTATTTGTTCAGAAACGTTAGAGGAACATCTGAACATTCTAAAACAAGTGTGCAGCATATTAAAAGATGCCGGTTTAACAATAAATATAGAAAAATGCAAATTTGCGCGTTCAAGTATGCGTTTTCTGGGATACATTGTAGATAAAGATGGATTGCGTACTGATCCTGAAAAAGTGTCAGCTATTATTAATTTCCCAAGACCTAAAAATTTAAGAGAGTTAAAGAGATTTATTGGAATTGCAAGTTGGTATCGAAGGTTTGTTAAAAATTTTGCACTCATTGCAGCACCCCTCCATCAGTTGACAAAAGGGAGAAAATCCAAAACATTTAAGTGGACGGATGAGGCAGATAACGCATTTGTTAAAGTAAAGACACTCTTAACCACGACGCCAGTGATTTGTTGTCCTGATTTTAATAAACCTTTTATTATTCAATGCGACGCTTCAAATAAAGGTATAGGAGCAGTCTTATGTCAAAAGGTTGACAACGTCGAGAAACCCATAGCTTTTCTTAGTAGAAAACTTAATGAGCGAGAACAATTATATACGACATCGGAAAGAGAACTTTTGAGCATTGTGTATGCTATAGAAAAATTCAGACCCTACATAGATGGATCGCATTTCGCAGTCGTCACTGATCACAGTGCACTAAAAATGCTTCATAAAATGAAAGACCCACATGGTAGACTTGCGAGATGGGCCATGAAATTGCAACAGTTCAGTTTCGATATAATCCATAGGCCCGGTAAATCTAACGTTGTTCCTGATGTTCTATCACGATCTATTGATGCCCTTGGAGACTGTATAGAAAGTAACTTTCTCAGCAATTTAGAGAAACATAAGGACGAATGGTATAGAAATAAAATCTTAAAAATTACTAGCGGTAGCGAGGTTCCTAATTGGCAAGTGAGAAATGGGTTATTATATAAGAAAATTCATCTGAAGCAATATCCAGATAAAGTTAACGACTGGAAATTGTACATTCCGCATGCTCTCAGAGGTGATGTTTTGAAACGTTGCCATGATGATGTCACTGCAGGTCATTTGGGAGTACGGAAAACTTTATTTAGAGTAAAACAACATTATTACTGGCCTGACATATTGAAGGATGTTAAGATGTATGTCGGGAAGTGTGAAGTGTGTGCAAGAGCAAAAGTGTCGCAACAATTACCCTTAGGGCATATGGGTAGTCATCGTACAGTCACTAGACCGTGGCAAGTGATTTCATTAGATCTCATGGGACCGTTTCCTAAAAGTAAAAACTGTAACACTATGTTACTTGTCATTACATGCTTATTCAGTAAGTTTGTTCTTCTATTTCCGCTACGAACAGGAAAAGCCGATAAGATTTGTGACATTATTGAAAAACAGTTTTTACTGTTTGGAGTGCCTCAAGCGATTATTTCAGATAATGGGAAACAATTTGAATCTCATTTATTTAAGGATTTGATGTCAAAATACAATACCAGTATTTGGTATACGCCCAGTTACCATCCCCAAAGTAACCCAACAGAACGCGTCAATAGAGTTGTTGGCACTATGATCTCAACATATATTAATAAAAAAAACATAATGAATGGGATGTACATTTACACAATTTTGGTCATGCCATTAGAACATCGATTCATGAAACAACAGGTTTTACACCATCATACTTATTTCTTGGTAGGGAGACTGCTGTGCCTCCTAAAACCTTAAATTCGAGGGATTCGCAAATAATAGATGTTGACTCTATCGTCATTAAGACCGATAATTATTTGATGGATTTAAAGAGAAGAAGCCAACTTTTTCGCGACGTTGAGCATAAAATTAAGACCTCACATTATAAAAGTTCAAAATTATACAATATTAAACGTAGGCGGGCAAATTTTAACATAGGTGATGTAGTTTGGAAAAGAACTAAGTTGCTTTCTAATGCCAGTAATAAATTTATGGCAAAGTTAGCACCTAAATTTGAAAAAGCCATAATAGTAGCTAAGTTATCAGATAACATCTATCGTCTTAATAATTGTCATGGTAAGTCAATAGGTATTTGGCATGCTAAGGATTTAAAGCCTCTCTGGCGTGAACATAACGCATGAAAGAAATGAGATGCATAAACTATGGCATCTCATTTCTTGTGTTGGTTGGGGGAATGTTATGTTTGGTAAACTAACAATAATTGTAACGTAGTTTCACGACTTGAGCTATCGTACGAGTGGCTCAGTGGAACTAATGTGGAGCGTAGATCCGCGGGTCGTAAGTTCAAATCCACACGAATCTCAATGCATTTTTTATAATTATTAATATTTTTAAGAAACGTCTGGAAATCCTTATACGATGTCATTGAAAGGACAGTGGTCGTTGAGCAGTGGATCTCGGCACACCGTTTGTCGGTGTAATTTGTTTGAAATAATATCATAATTATAAGTGTGATTACATATTCTAAGTTTGTGCTATTATTTTCGTGCGAGAAGGGCCTGTATGAAACGCCTTCAATCTCGTGATCAAAATAATACGCGTTCGATATCCATGCGACTGATTTTTACTACCTGGAGCTAACTAAAAGGCAGGGATTGGAAGGATCCCGTTCAATAAATAAAATCCTCCTGGCGCCCTCACTAATTTGCTAAGATTACTTAGATATAAGTCTTGTTAGAATTAGTTACGTTAGTTACTACCTACTAGTTATTATCCTCTGGTTAAGTCTAACTGTTTTTTTTATAATAAGTATATTATGTACCTAGTTCTTACTTTTAGTTAAGATTTCTATTGATTGTGTACGTCAATGAAATAAAACGTTTCCTTCATAATAGCTTAGTTGTTTTGCTTCATATCACCGTGTGCTTAAGAAAAATAACCCATAACAATGTATATGTATTTGAGTAGTTAGTAGCATATTAGGTATATTCTGAATTTCTGATCCACGCCTATTCACTCAAAACTAATAACACTAATGATTTGTAACAGTAAATTATTTCAATAGGTAGGTATTTGAACATTTCCCAACAAGACGTACGAATAATTATTCGTAGGTATACAAGATACAATAACAAATCTAATACCTACACTATTTATTATTTTATTATTTACTAGCGGTCCGCCCCGGCTTCGCCCGTGGTACATAATATTTACGTTTTCTCTACATAAAAACCATCCTCGTACTTCAAGGAATATAATAAAAAAAGAATGATCGAAATCGGTTCAGCCGTTCTCGAGTTATGCGCTTACCAACACATTTTGCGATTCATTTTTATATATAAGACTAGCGGTCCGCCCCGGCTTCGCCCGTGGTACATATTTGCGTTTATTCTACATAAGAACCATCCTCGTACTTCAAGGAATATAATAAAAAAAGAATTATCGAAATCGGTTCAGCCGTTCTCGAGTTATGCGCTTACCAACACATTTTGCGATTCATTTTTATATATAAGATTATGTGAAAATAACCAGGAAGGTGAAAAACATATTTACGAAAACATAGTACCTAACATATGGCTGTCGCTACAATAATTATATTTCAATTTTATCTTTTTATACCTAGTAGAACTGGCCGACGAATAAAAAAAATCATATTAGAATAAATTTACGGAACAAAAAAAGGATTGTAACTGAATTAGGTAATTAGGTATGTTTGTTTCTGGGCGCACCGTTTTCGACGACGCGACGCGCGACGTAAGCGTATAGGTATAGGTACCTACTTTGCTAAAACAAACTAATAAAATTGTGTGTCTGTCTGAAAATTCGGAAAAGCATATTTTGCAAGTTTGTGATTACTTTGATAGTTTACCGATTTATAATAATTGTAATTGTAATTGTATAATATATCATTTGCAATGTGGTGAAATTTCATAAAAATCACGGGCCAATTTTTTGTTTTGAATCCCACCGAAAATATAATTGCGTTATTAGAATAATTAATTACTATACCTACCCACGATCAATTATTACAATATAGTCTCAAATGCATACTAGAGAAATATTGCAATTTGATTCAATGCATAGCATACAAAAATAAATTCACAACACAAGAAATTCCGCGCGCAAATCATAGCGCGTGTCATCAAGCCGACGACGACGCGACGCCGAACAAAAGTACCTAAGACGGACGACCACGCTTCGAGTTGCCAAGTTACAACAATAATGAGTAATAAATTGTTTCCAAAAACAAACAAGTTTTCCATTTTTCTGTATGAGTAGACAGAACTTCAAAACGCTGCGCCACCTGCTACGGACGATTGTTATAAAAATAAAAGTTATATTTGTTGGTGTATACTATTTTATTGATCAATAATTTTGGAAAATAATAATTGTCAACATTGATTACAATAAAACGCAGTTTTATTTTATTACACTATTGTTTATTTTATCAAAACATGTATTTGAAGTACCATATAATATTATGCTGATCCAAGCATTTTCACTCAAAAGTAATATCACTAATGATTTGTAAAAGTAAATTATTTCAATATACATTTCATAACCAACAAGAATAATTATTATTATTCCTACCTACAACAACAAACCTAAAACACTATTTACTATGGGAAAATAACCAGGAAGGTGAAAAACATATTATTATTTACGATTTCGACGCACTCGACTTTTAGTAAAATATAGTAGGTAAACATAATACATATTATGGTTTTGATTTTTGCTACTAGTATAAGAAAACTGCGTGTTCAATGCACGTCGGGGTCACGCAACTGTGAAGGAAGGAAGGTGATTTCCTCCATCGAATAAGTGAAGTTTCTCAACATACTCGATTGGCAGACCGGCCTCAATGAAGTATGTTGGAAAGTTGTATATGTTCTGTGTAATGAAAAAATTTCGCTTGCGCGATTCAGATTCAGGTGTCGTACAGTATACCTAATGAAGTTTTTCACTTTTTGATTTTACAGCAAATACAAAATAAAAAATATACAATGGTAAATATGTAAATTCTAAACAAACTACTACCAAAATACAATTAGAACAAAAATCTTTGACTTGTTGATTTCGGCCGCGGCGACGCGACGCGTGACGTGAACGGAGTAGAGTATACTAATTACTGATACCTACTTTGATAAAACAAACTACTAATTGTTTGTCTGTCTGAAAATTCGGAAGTACTTTGGTAGTTTACCGTTTTATAATAATATTGTATACCTATATCGTTGTTTAAAAAATATTCAAACACAATAAAATATTATGATATACTGATTTATCACTGGTTTCAGTGATGAACTGATGAGTCAATGTTAGCCACTATACTTTCGTCATACGTGTGTATGATTGATGTGATTTGCAACGTGGTGATATTTCAGAAAAATCACGGGTCAAATTGTCCCACCGAAAATATAACTGCGTTATAAGAATAACTATACCTACGATAAATTATACATAATACAATATAGTCTCAAATGCATACTAGTGAAATATTTTATTTGAATCAATAAAATAAAAAAAAAATAAAAAATAATAATAATACAAAAATAAATTCACAACACAAGAAAATCCGCGCGCAAATCATAGCGCGTGACAATGAAATCAAGAACTTTCGAGCCGACGCGGACGACGAAGGAGCCTAACAAAAGTACCTACAATCATAGGCGGCTCGTGACAAAATTGTATGGCCGTGTTCACTTGAAATAAAACAACGAAAATAGGTACCTACAATAGCGTTAGCAGTACAAAAAAAATGAGCACCACATTATAAATGTCTATTTATACACTAAAAATTATAGAGTATTTCAAAACGAATTCAATTATTATTTAGCAATAATTAGAAAATCCCCGAATTTGCATTCGTGATCGTATTCATAGTGTTTGTCTACACTAATATTATAAAGAGGAAAACTTTGTTTGTTTGTTTGATTGTAATGAATAGGCTCATAAACTACTGGACATTTTACCAATGTTTGCAAGTTTGTGATTACTTTGATAGTTTACCGATTTATAATAATTGTATACTTATATCATTGTTTAAAAATATTCAAACACAATATGATATAGGTACTGATTTATCACTGGTTTCAGTGATGAACTGATGAGTCAATGTTAGCCACAATACTAATCACTTTCGTCATACATGTGTATGAACTATGATTGATGTGATTTGCAATGTGGTGAAATTTCATAAAAATCACGGGCCAATTTTTTGTTTTGAATCCCACCGAAAATACATATATACATATTACTAATTGCGTTATTAGAATAATTAATTACTATACCCACGATCAATTATTACAATTTACAATATAGTCTCAAATGCATACTAGAGAAATATTGCAATTTGAATCAATTAAAATGCATAGCATACAAAAATAAATTCACAACACAAGAAATTCCGCGCGCAAATCATAGCGCGTGTCAATGAAATCAAGAATGTAATTTTATATCAAGCCGACGACGACGCCGAACTAAAGTACCTACAGTACCATTTACCTTCAGTGTACAATACAGTTTACAGACCTACGACGGACGAACAATAATGAGTAATAAATTGTTTACAAAAAAAAACATAGTTTCTAAGGTCATTAGTTTTATTTTATTTTATTGTTATTTTCTTTGAACGATTGGAAATGAAATTACTCAATTTTTACACAGAACTTTGATTTATTAGAATTATGCTCATTATGTATAAGATAACGAACGCGAATGCACGACATCTAGCGCGTCAATGTCTAAACATCGCCTTTCGTTTAGACATTGACGCGCTAGATCTGTAATAAGTATATAGTCTTATTTTTAATTATTTAAAATGTTATTATTAATTATTGTCATTTTTTTTTTTCTTGCTTGTTTTTTTTTACTGTTTTTTTCATGTGTTTTTATTTGTCATAATTTTGTTGTTGTCTTTTATTTTATTATGTGATGTCCTTTTTTTATTTCTATTGTGTACATAATCTACCTTAATTTTCTTTTTTTTTCCAATACATTGGCTGCTCGGGTTGCTTGGAAGAAATTGCTTGAAGCAATAAAGCCGCCCTTTGCATCTAATGTCCTGTCTGTGTGTGTGAAATTTGTATTTGTGTTGTATGCAATAAAGATTATAAATAAATAAATAAATAAATAAATAGTCTATGCGCTAGATGTCGTGCTTTATGTCGTGTTTCGCTTGGCAAAAGTCACGCACACTACTGTAGAAGTGTCAAATTTTGCCGGTATTTCACTGTTGTTTTTCTAAGTAAATAATGTAAGTTATTGATTAAAAAGGTCGAACGCGGACACATTTCATTGTAGAGAAGTGATAAAATGATTAGTTTTAAAGAAATAGTGTCTGTGTTAAGTGTTTAGACGTCATCAAAAATGTATGGAGGGACGGGCGGAACATCCACCTTACTACGAAACACACTATTCATTTATTTAGACCGTTTTAGATTTTTTCTTTTACTATTATTATTCCCTTAACCTGTACCCCTGTATATAATTATCTAATAATACATAACATGTTCGACAATTTAGTTCTATATTTGCATTATACATCCAGTTACTATTATGTAAAAGATGACAAAAAAAATATTTCAAAATTGTCAGAGTTTATATCTCACCAATTAGAATCCAAGCCTGTACGCTTGAAATCAGCGCAGAGCTTGAGCCGTTTACGGATAGAACTCTCTGAATGTGATGGGAAAGCTCTCTTGATGTCATCCATTTTGATACGACGAGGATTGTCTCGAGATTTCCAGAATAATCTGTATATGAACACCTGAAATACAAAGAATGCATTTTAGTAACAGTGACCAACCAAATAAATATTGTGGAAAACAATATATAATCACACAAAACCTAGGATGAGTATAAAATATGATAGAGTTATTAACTAGAAGTATTAATATATGCAAGGCAATACAACATTCAAATGCATGAAACAATTGACTCATAATATAAAAATGCAAGACCATGTGCATACTGAAATCTTAAAACCATAGAAACATTTTAAAATATTTACCAACCTGAAGAAAGTCTCTAACAAAGTTATTGGCTCTTTTCGAGTTGGGTCCCGGTACCTCATACAAAGGACACTCTTGACCGGCGACGAAAAGCGCATCCACCTCACGTATGTAATATGATTGCCTAAAATTTGAATAAGGATTTATTAACACTTTCACATAATATAATATATGCTAATAAAGAAACATATGTTTGCCTTTGTATGAAAAATTTTCTGGTATATTTTATGATGTTACGGAAATATAGGGGAAAACAATATCAAAATATTTCTTATATGCCCATCAGGAATTCCAAATCAATAATAAGGTTGAAGTTGCACCTCCTAAAGGCCCCTGATAGCTTATTTAACAATCCGTATTTTTGTACTGAATAATACAATTATTCAGTACAAATTACGGATTGTTACGAACTTAGCAGAAGATGTGAAACCACATCCATTACCATTTGTATTTTTTGAGCACTTAAAACCAAATTATGTACACTTACCTAGTCCTAATAATAAGGAAGTCAGTTTGTGGTAATGAGTGTTCATATATTGGAGCTCGGTACATGTTATTTTCTACCACTGATTGAGTGGCACCTGGTGGTAGTATACCCAAGAACGGTGACGTATGCGCGTACGCAATTTCACCGTACTTTTGCGGTTTTGGACCGTTATCCTGAAAACATATTGTGAAGAAAGTTCAATAAGGTTAGGTTTATAATCTGTGCTCCGCGGTTTCACCCGCAGTGCTCCGCTCCTGTTGGTCTTAGCGAGATGATATATATAGCGAATAGCCTTCCTTGATGAATGGGCTTTATAATATTAGATTAGATTATTAGTAAAATCAGCACCTGCTTTATTTGATTGAAATAAAATCAATGTATCGTTGCTATTTGCACTAAAGATGTTTTAGAAAAGTGATTTTCTTTAAATTACACAAATCTTATTAAAATTAAAAATTTGATTCTAGTAACTAAAATATCAAAATCATTGAATCATTATAGTAAGAATAAACATAACATGACTTAAAATCTTACCTTAGTAGCAGTACGCTTATAGTAATTCTTGATCTTCGTGCACATTCCAACTTGACTGATGAGCGGCGGGTGTTCCTCACAGAACTCGACCAGTATGAGTTCCCCGTCCCTTCCGCTGAGGTCTTCGGGAGTACGCATGAAGAACACGTCACCACCACCTGATGCAAGACGTTCCGCTTCACGTTGCTGTGGACGAAATTTTCATATTTAATCAAGATTTTTTTTTCAATTTTTGTAACTGCGGTGGAAAAGAAAAGTATATTTTTGGTATCAAATCCATACTAATATTATAAATGCGAAAGTAACTCTGTCTGTCTGTCTGTTACTCAATCACGCCTAAATTACTGAACCAATTTTCATGAAATTTGGTATGGAGATATTTTGATACCCAAGAAAGAACATAGGCTACTTTTTATCCCGGGAAAATGACGCAATTCCGGAAATCCCACGGGAACGGGAACTATGCGGGTTTTTCTTTGACTGCGCGGGCGGAAAACTAGTATACAATTTAAGTATAGAAATAATAAAAGCTGGATAATTTAATAAAGTGATTTAACCGAGACCATTTTAATACACGTTAGAGCCACAATAATAACCATATTGTGATTATGTAAATAGTATATAGTATATACAACCGAATATACTGATATTTATAATCCGTCAAATGACTAATTCTTCTTGTTCGTCTTCTTATTGTGCGTTTGTATGAACGGCGCTCGTAACTCTACTACCTAATGTGCTAATAAAAATAATAGCTGCATACCTTAGCCTTCTTCTTGATATGTTTCAACAACGGTTGAACGGGATGTGGTCCAGGAGCTGCCAATGGTCCATACGACAGTTTCCTCATAGCTGGTCGATGGAAGGCTCTCAGCCTAGCCGGGCCCATGTGCGTTTGTATGAACGGCGCTCGTAACTCTACTACTGGAGTACTGTGTTGTATCAGCTGACCGCCACCCACTTTGAGACGCGGGTTTTGGGATTTTGGTTGGTAATAGCTAGAGAAAATGTTTTTATTTTTTATAATAATTGCTGTTGTAGTAACTAGGATAATAGATAAAAAATTAAAAATAAGTTAATGTATGTTAAAACTAGAACAAACATAACTGGTAAATGAGATAGATAAACCGGCTGTTTAGACCTGGATTAAATGTTATTTTTTAGTTTTTGGGTAATCGTGGAATAATAACGTTTAAAAATCACAGAATTAGCGTATATAAAACTTACACGTCATTAGATATATTGAAAGGATCTCTGTCAGGAGATTTCGGTGGCGGAGGTGGTGCGTCTTCTTGCAGAACATTGATGACACCCGCTTTACCGAGCAAGATCTTCGACTTTTTCACGTGTGGATGCGGGATTTTCACTTTAGGTTGCGGACCTCTTTCTGCATAAAGGACAATACAATTTTAAGTTTGTTCGCACTCTTCCAGTATGTTTAATTTTTTGTCAGAATAACAACACAATACATATTAAATGTAGTTGAAGGATATAAAGTTCATTCTAGTATAATTCTTGGTACCAGAAAATTAAAAATTTAAAGTAAATTTTACGATGTAACTTTAAATACGTATTTAGAAGCACAAATTTTAAAAAGGTAAATATTAAAACACATAGGTGGTATGAATTAATTTTATATAAACACATACCTCTAGTAATCTTCGAAGGGTCAACATCATCTGGTATACCCAGAATGATATTTTCGTCATTAGGATCCAAGGTCAATATCTTAGGCTTGGGTATCTTGGGCATATTCTCTGGGTCCCATATCACTTCATCTTCCCAAGTGCCATACACCAGTTCTTCATTTTCCACGGGGAAAATACTATACCAAGTATTGTCTTCGCCATCTGCTGAATTGGCTGGATTGTTAGCTGATGCTGTGGACCTAGAATAATAATAATTAATAATTCAAAATTTGAATGCAACTGTATTGGTGCTTCAATATATATTTATATAAACAATCAACTCTAATATGTAATTTTATCTAATTAAATAAGAAAAACATATAGTGGTGGTCATATAATTAAGAACGATCTGAAGTACTAGAAATTTTTATTTAAATAATGTCATACACAGAGATGTGCACCTTCTGAGAAGCAACTAGTTATGTCATAAAATAGCCACATTAATAGAGCAACTAAGTTTAAGAATAAATAATAAAATCGCCAACAATATTTTACTCAAAAATAATTTATTTTACCAAAGCAACACATTCAAATAATAGTGAAGCTGGACAAATAATTAAGAACGATTAATTTATCTGCTCTGCTTTATATTGAGTTCCAACCCAAAATCTGTAACAAATGTTGAAGTCCTGAATAAAATAAGCTACCCATCAGACCACAGAATGATAAGATGCTCTTTAAAAATACAAAATCCTAAAATGAACCGTCGAATATTCAAAACCATGCCCAGCAAATTGAAGTATACACACGAGACAGAAAACTACATACAAAATCTAAAAGAGAACTTACCAATACTACGAGATTTCCTAAAAGAGGATCAGTCTGTACAATCATTCAGCAATAAACTGGAAGAATTAATCATTAAAAGCCTTAAAACGGATAAAAACAATAGACAAAAAAACAAGATCATTAGCGAACACACACAGAATTTAATCCGTAGAAGAACTGAACTTATGTTCACAAAGAACAAATCGAAAGAAACAAGAGAAGAACTCAAGAATCTGTTCAAAGAAACCAATCGAGCAATCAAAACAGATTATGCTAATCATAGAAGAGCAATAATAGAAAAAAATATGACAACTTTCCGGAGTTCCAAAAGAGCCTTTAAAGAATTATCAACTCATAAAAATTGGATACAAAGTCTGAACAGCGAAAAGGGTGAAATCAAAAATAGAGAGGGCATCATAGAATGTGCAACGGCTTTCTATACTTCTCTTTATGAAAAACCATCACATGATATAACACAAAATAACAAAAACGATAATAGTATTAATATCAGTGGAGAAGATATAGCAAAAACAGCACCAGACCCAATAACAGAAAGTGAAATAATAACTCAAATTAAACAACTGAAACCCGAGAAAAGTCCAGGTGAAGATAATATCACAAATGAAGCCCTGAAAATCGGTGCGCCATACCTAGTTAAATACCTAAAGGATTTATTCAACTTAGTACTGGAAAAAGAGCAAGTACCATTGCAATGGTGTAGATCCAATATAATACTGCTATATAAAAAAGGGAACCCGCTAGACATTAGCAATTACAGGCCCATCAGCTTACTATCTACAATATATAAACTCTTTTCGTCAATCTTACTACGAAGGATAACACCAGATATAGACAAGAATCAGCCAATAGAACAAGCGGGTTTCCGGCCGCACTTCTCAACAGTAGACCACATCCATACAATAGAACAAATCATAGAGAAATTTAGAGAATTCAACAAACCACTTTACATAGCCTTTGTGGACTATTCCAAAGCATTTGACAGCATAATACACCCATACATTTGGACAGCCTTACAAAACAACAATGTCAACAATGCTTATGTAAATATCATAAAAAACATTTATGCTAAAAGTGTAAGCAGAGTAAAACTGGAAAGACAAGGGGAAGAATTCAAAATTGGAAGGGGAGTACGCCAGGGTGACCCATTGTCTCCAAAGCTATTCATTGCCGTCCTTGAAGATATTTTTAAAAACATTAAGTGGGAAAATAATGGCATATGGATACGAAATAAAAAACTTACACACCTAAGGTTTGCTGATGACATTGTTCTTTTCAGTGAGTCTGCAACAGGGCTAGAATCAATGCTACAAAAATTAAATTCTGCAAGCATAAAAGTCGGCCTACACATGAACGCATCTAAAACTAAAATTATGTCAAATAGTCAAAAGAAAACAATTAGAATAGAGGAAAACCCAATAGACTATGTAAATGAATATGTGTACCTTGGAAAGTTGGTTTCTTTTGATGCAAAAAGCAACGAAAACGAAGTAGACAGAAGAATAAGTACAGCCTGGAAAAAATACTGGGCCCAAAAAGAAATTCTAAAAGGTAATTATAGCCTTAAAATAAAAAAGACATTAATGGATTCCTGTATTCTCCCAAGCCTCACTTATGCAAGCCAAACATGGGTCTTCACAGAACAAGTAAAGAACAAAATTTCATCATGCCAACATGCTATGGAACGAAGTATACTGAAACTAAGAAGAATAGAAAAACAAAGGAACGTGGACATTCGCAAGAAAACCAAACTAACAGACGCACTTAATTTCAGTTTAAAACAAAAGTGGAAATGGGCAGGACACCTCTCCAGATATGAAGATGACAGGTGGACATACCATGCCACTAAATGGCAGGGCCCAATCGGCAAAAGGAAAGTGGGAAGGCAGAAGAAGAGGTGGGTGGACGACATAGAGAAAATAGCAGGAAAAAACTGGATGCGTATGGCCCAAGATAGGGATCTTTGGTACAAGATGGAGGAGGCTTTTACCCATAAGGGGCCACCTAACAAGGAATAGATAAATAAAAATAAAATAAAAAATATATACTTATTATAAAAGGAAAAAAAATAACTGAAATGTAATATGTATAATTATGTATTTATTAATAATTGTAAGGTGGAAATAAATAAAGCTTATTATTATTATTAATTTATCTGCTCAGGAATTGTTTTGTATGACACTTACATTTAAAAAAATTACAATAATACGTTGCGAGAAAAATTTGTAAAGCAAGTTAATACATTTTTAACTAAAATTAATATTTAATAGCATGTCCACGGCTTTTAATTACTGCTCGGCGAGGCATTGACTCTATTAATTTTTGACATTTTGCTAGAGAAATAGAGTTCCATTCTTCTAAGAAAACGTCGTACAGCTTCCTTAAATTTCGACACTGTGTATTTGAAACCTTTTTCTTTACTTCGAACCATAGATTCTCTATTGGGTCAGGGCTGTTAGCTGGCCAGTCCAAAACAGAAACTGACTGCGCTGTTAGAAATTCCTTTACAGTGTGTGCAGTGTGCTTTGGATCATTGTCATGCTGGAATGTCCAAATAACCGGTAGAACTTCTTCAGCATAAGGTAATATTGTTTCTTCCAGTATATTTTTGTATTGGAATTGATTCATGTTACCTTCTATCAACTTTAAAGGTCCAACACCATGTCCAGAAAAGCACCCCCAAATTTTCACATTTCCACCACCATGCTTTAATGTTACATTCGTGTACTTAGGGTCGAATTCTGTATTCGGAGGACGTCGAACATATCGTTTTCCATCGGAACATACTCTGTTTATTTTCGTTTAGTCAGAGAAAAGTACATTTTTCCACTGTCGCACAGTCCAGTTTTCATATTTTCTTGCAAATCTAAGCCGGGCTTGCTTGTGGCAAAGTTTCAACATGGGTACTTTTCTTGCTATCCGACCGTGCAATTTTTCTTCTACCAAACGTCTTCGAATAGTGCGTGCTGAGATTGCTGAAGGATTATTTTCGCCGAAATATTCTTTTCTCAGCCCATTGGACCCTTTAAAAGGATTTTGTTTCACCATACGGACGATGTTTCGGTCATCTTGAGGAGTTGTTTTTTTCTGTCTTGGCATACGTGGGACATCTGAAGTTGTTTGATACGTATCAAAATGCCTTATAGCGTGGAAAAGCATAGTTTGAACATTGCAGATACACTTTTTATAAGACCAATTCTTCCCGCGAAGTTTTATTATAACTTCCCTAGTAGATTTATCACAACTTTTATTTTTTCCATTTTTTTTATGAGAAGTAATCACTTTTAATCTTTTGCAACACTTAATGTCGCCAAAATTATACAAACAACCACAACACACAACACACAATAAATCGAGTCGAGTGTTCTCTATTGAAATTTGAATAAAAGTATAAACTATTTAGCGTTCTTAATTACGTGACCATCCAGTTAATAGGAATACTATGTTTAGAAGTAGTGTAAAAAGTTTGTCTATTAATTTTTAGGCTAATCACATGTATTAATGAATACAGTGATTTGTTGGAAAAGTATTTCTATAAATTTATAAAGAATAGAAAAAATTCGATCACGAGGCGGGACTCGAACCCGCATCCTTTCGCGCCATTCCGGGGCGGATGCCTGACCAATTCAGCCACTCGTGACCCGCCAGAGCAATCGAATTTATTCTATTCTTTCAGTTTTATGTGTCTAAGGAACACACCGCGCGCCATCTATTGAGATGATTAACAACCATCTCAACCAATATGAAACACTTTTCAGTGAATACAATATTGTAACGATGGAACACGACCTTTTTTGTTGAAATTGATATTTTTGGTTTTATGGCATTCAAATGCTTTATAATCGAATTTTTTCTATTCTTTATAAATTTATATTTATAAATCATTTGAATGCCATAAAACCAAAAATATCAATTTCAAAGTATTTCTATATCGAGAAAAATAAAAATAATTGCATGAAATTAGTTATGAATCTTAGTCTGAAAAAATCTTCCCTTTGTATTAGCGTTCTTAATTATATGACCACCACTGTATGTTATATTGACTTCAGTAAAAAGGACAATACACTAATAATATCGAGATATTTTTACCTACAGGGCTATGGAATGAACATTTTACCAATATACATGTGCTAGATAGCAGATTTTTGCAGAAAATACTGTCCTTTATATACATAAAACCGAAAGAGTAGAAGAAATTCGATTGTTTTTCTGGGATCAGGAAGGCCGAGAGGTCGGACGTCACCGCGAAAATTCGAATCCCACCTCGTGATCGAATGTTTTCCATTCTTTATAATTTTCTAAAATAAATACTTTACACACATTTAATAAACAAAAGTTTTATTGTACTTTTATTTTATAAGACTGTTACAATAAAGAGTAAATAAATAAACACAAGTAACTAACGTGGGTGGTTTAGGTTGCAACGGCGCCGGCGGTTGCGGTCTCGGATGCGAAAACTGCTGTGCCGTGCGACTCACCGACGTCGGAACCCAACCGGCGGCATTGCTTTTGCTGTTTAAACGTGCCAGCACCTATAACAAAACAAATTTAAAATACTTATTTATAAGATGATTGATGAGATAAAAATTTATGTAGAATGAAAGCGCAGGTGCAATAGAATATTTAAAAAATTAGACAACCTAAGTATATATTTGATACAGAACAATAAAATATCTCTGATAGTATATATTATGTGTACTTAAGAGATACATATATCTATTATCTGTCTACAAAATATAATAAATTTGAGACAAATGAACCTGATCTCTACTCATGCGGGTATTATTAAAATCCTGTCGAAGAAAATAAACTTCTTATATTACCTTGTGTTTAATTTCACTGCCGTCCCAAATAACATCGTCCTCCCATTGCAACTGTGAGACCATAAGGAAGGAGTCATCGGGAAAGCCACTATCAGGACTATCGGAACCTTCACATTCCTCTTTAACCTCCTCCTCTTTTTTCGGTTTCTCCTCGCGATCTGGTGATGGTGCCTAGAAATAATGAAAAAGAGCACTATTAAGAGGCAATAACTTTGTTGGAAGTTATTGTCCAGTTACACTGAGCTATAATGTTATTCATTTTATTAACAATTCAAATAATTATAATTTTTATGATATTTTGAGTAAGTTGTTTCAAAAGTAGTACCGTTCAAAGGGAAAAAGTGATTATTTTTTCTTAATATTTTGTTCATGTGTCTGACGATGAAGTCAGAAGATGTCTGAAACCAATCAATAATAACAAAAACAGGAAGAAAAATACTTCATTTACCTTTAATTTAAACCCATAGTCAAATCCATCGCCAGTTTCTGGCACATTCAGCATATCATACCAAGCCTGAGCGGGACCAAACCTCCAATGAGCAGGTGTAGGCCTCTGACTCTTGTCACCTTTATCACCAGAAGAACCATTTTCTTGATTCCCCATATTTTGATTTTCTTCCATTGGTCTACAATTTTCATTACAATATATTTACGCTAAACAAAATATAACATAGGACATCAATTTATATGTAGCTAAATGTTTGTTAAATTAGTTTTAAAAACCTAAGAGTATTCGTAATTTTTAAAATGAATTACAAAAATATTTTTTTATGCTTATGAACACCATTAGTCCATATGAGTAACATAACACTTTTAAAAATATTCATAGGGACAGAAATTATTCATGATTCTTCAAAATGACAATTTTTTCACAACACATGATTTAAATATGTACATCATACGTACTTGAGAAATTTATCTTCATCGTCACTAGCATATTGCGGATCCTGCAGTTCAGATGTTTGTGGGGGTGTATCGGACCCTGTACTGCCGCTTCTCTTACGACGTCTTCGTTTCTTAACGCCTCGCCAAATTTGTGGCAGACTCGATAGTTTCCCCGGGCCGAATAGACGAGAGAAAAGTAATACCTGTGTATAAAATTTATTCAAAATTAAAACACTTAATATTAATTTATAATATAAACAAAGTCAACACCATATAATTTGATTGCATCAAAAGTTATCATAAAAACAAATGCTGAAGAAAACTTTGTTCACTTAAAATATGCATACAAATTTACGATAAGCTTAACTCACCTTGTCAGGTCTAAAGTCTGGGAAAAGTTCTGTGACATCAACATTAGCATATTTTGATGGAAGCATTGCGGCTAATGGAGTTTCCAACCTTTTAGGTTTCTCAGTCTTTTGTTTTCTGTAAATAGTTTGTTGCACAAAGCAAAGTTAGACAATAGTTGAAGCATTGAATTGAATAAATTAACGGACTAAATATAGCTACTTAGCTACTTAAATTATTTTTATTAAAGTTGCCCAATTAAATATGAAAGATGCTTTATGAAAACTACTAATTAGCATTATTTTAAATACTCTGTTAGAACTTGCTGTCACTATATTTTCTTATTCTTTATTTAAAATAAAAATCAAATAATTTCTTTTTATGATAAAAATTCTAAATTATTGAATGCCACATAAGTGTGAGAAAGTAAAATTTGGAATATCTCAATCAATTTTTAAGCACTGAGTGTTTTCATAACTACAGAATAATGCCCTTTTTCATAATACTAAATACAATGTTCTAGAAAAGTTAGGAACTTTAGCATAAATACTGCACAATAATAATCAATCAATTGATACATATTTTTATTAACAATCAATCAATTGATACATATAATCAAAACTTACGGAACAGTATTTGGCGGCGGCATAAGGCCACCGTCACCTTCCATGTCCCCTTCATAACCATCATCATTCCGCTGCTCATACTGATCATCTTGATTTGTGTCATTATCATTCTGTGGTTGATTTTGCTGATTGTCATTGTTTTCTTCTTTTACATCTGTATTTTCTGCTCTGTTTGTGTCCGATGGTTCATCCCAATTGCTTTCTTCATTCTAAATCAAAAAAATCTTTCTTCAAATTATTGTCAAATATGCATTAGTCTATACTAATAATTTAAAGCTGAAGAGTTTGTTTGTTTGAACGAGCTAATCTCAGGAAAAACTGACTTGAAAAATTCTTTCGGTGTTAGATAGCCTATTCAAAGGCTATAGGCAACTAATCAACTAATATCATCACTCTCAAGACTAACAGGAGGGGAGCCACGCGGGTGAAACCGCAAGGCGCGGCTAGTAAAGTACACAAATTAATCAAGGATTAAATTTAAATAAAATTTTGATTGTAACAAAATACAATAGTTACTATTGTAATTACTTTAGCAGAATTGGTAGGAGCTTAACTCATACCATAGGTTAATGTTTTGAATAAAATTGTAAATTGAGGCGATTCAACATATACTTTGTAGAATTAAATGCATATTTAACTGATATGAACACAAAATTACAGTACAATTATAGTAAATGATTTTTTATTGATAACAGAATATAAGTTACATCATATACATAATATATTCTCACCTTATCTTCATCAGCTGCATCGTCAATATCAAAAAAATCAACAGCCGATGGGCTCTTTTGTGTATAATCTAGAACAAAATATAAATGGCTATTTGAAATACATTTCTTATGAACTTTGTAAAATGATTATTTTAATAAGTAAAAATTATTCTAGAAATATGTTTAAAAGTGTCTTTTGGTGTCAACATCAATAACCAATAAGCTATTTGAATTTAAAAAACAAAGCCAACATATAAACTTGTAAATATGTAATCTTTACAGAAATTCTTATAACAATATTTGATAATTTCTTTTGTGCATTAAATTCAATTGTAATATTCTACACTACTAGTTAAAAGTAGTAAAAAGTTAAAAATATTATTGAGAATAGAGTAACTTTACAGTATATCCTCTGTTGTACCACAAATAAACAAACAAAAAGCATTAGGGTTAGGTACTCAAACAGTATGTACCTTTCTCTTCATCATCTTTATTAGGTTCCTCCTGATCTAAAACTTCAGACAACATTGATCCAAGGCCTAAGCGGTTCAGAGAGGACAGCATCCTCTTTGAATCTCCATCCAACAACCCATCGTCTTCAAGTTGACCGCTTTCGTCTATATTTCCAAATAAAAATCCTGTGAGGTCCATGCCGCCTCGACCCTGGTCGCCAGGATCATCACTATCACACATTTTTATAATTTGTGTTTATTAAAGTAATGATTTAACAAAAAACTTCTTATTTTTACATCACAAATGAAAATGTTTGGTTTGGCGACTGGCGATTACCAAAATAATGACAACTCATTTCAGTTTTCACATTTGACAAATTGACAGTTGACATTATAAGAAATACTTGCCAGATATATTATATTTCTTTATCAACTCGAAAACCCATGTATAATTCCTAATAATAGCGAATATCGTTATTGGTACGATATTAACAAGTATTTTTTTCTTTTTGAAATGTATTTAATAATAGTATCTATACTTTTCAATTAAAATTTATATGGAAGAGGAAATCATAATTGAAATAAATTTATTACTGGCAGCACATAGCCATGACCCAAATAGCCGCCAAAACTTTGTTTAAAGATCGGTTGCGATAAATTGCCGCTAGATGACTCTGTGCTAGATGGCTGACATAATTCTAGATATTTTAAAATATTGTAGTTCTCAAATCTCACGTTATCTACTTTATATTATAGGTAAGTACCTACCTAAGTACCTTGCAATAATAATATTAGTATTAGTACTATATAAAAATAAGTCGGGTTTTCCTTCCTGACGCTATAACTCCAGAACGCACCGCACGAACCATGGTTCCATGGTTTTGCCATTGGGTTTTGCATTCGTTGGAAAGGTCTCGGGCTCCGTGAGGTTTTTAGCAAAGAAAAGGTGTCTCTGGTGGGGAAAATGAGTTCGCCGGGTTTGCTAGTAACTTATAAGAAGCTAGTATAAATAATATAAGTGTAACTATAAGTATTATCCAAATATTGGATTTTAAGTTTGATCCGTTATGATAATAATGCATAATACTAAGATGCTTTCCGGGGGCAGCAAAAGGTTTTATTAAATCCCCTGAGGCCTGAGGTAAAATTAATGTAGGTCGATTACAATAATAATACAATAATAAAATTATAATGATTAATAAGTCAGATAACTAAGTAAGTAAACATTGAGTAACTAAATAAACTTTGTTATAATATTATTAGGGCGGAATTTAATCAAACTTAAAACAATCAAATGATTGATCAAAACTCCAAAAAAGATACCTACATAAGCCTATATTAAAGTTTAAACAAATTACAAACTATTGCAATTTTTAAACATTTTTCTACTAGGTACCTAAATCACATAGGATAAAAGCATAGTTTAATAAGTAACTACTTGCAAAATATAAAAATACAAGCATTAAATGTAGTGGGAAGATGGCCTCCTGAACCCTGTTAGATATATCATGTTAATTACGAGTAATATATACAATATACACAGCGAAGTTACGCAAACTATTACCCCTTACATAATAATTTATAGTCGTATCCCTTTGACGTCGTCCCTTGTGTTTGCTACTTAAGATATGAACATGAGACTAAAATGTCTCAGATAAATTGATTACAATCTAATTTATGGCTCAAACGATCTAATCCCTACTAAGCAGGGTTGTTAAATCGAAATAAGAGTATATTATGCCAGTTAATATGTAATTTACTACGTGTCATGCAAAGGTACTTAGTTACTGTGCTATGCACACTGAACAACTTCACAAAAGCGCATGTTGAATCATCGATCATTATGGTGAAATTGGTTCATACGAGTGTTATGTTAATAATAAGTACAACTAAGGAAATTAATAAGAATATAACTACGTTTTTTCATGTTTGACTTGTTTCTTACATGATTACCTACTTACGTCAATTTCCTACTTCAATCCGGATATCGACGATAATATATTCCAAATTTCCAAGAACAGTGAATGAGTATGCCGTTTACTACCTACACATAATAATATTTTGCTATTAAACAATGGATATAATAGGTTATTAGGTACCTAGTACTGTACCTATATGCTTTATTTCTGAAGACAACCTCAAACAGATTCTTAAATAGGTATCTACGATGCGTATTGAGGGTAATCAGAAAGTCAGCATTAGAAACATCTGGATAATATTATAATATTCTACCTCAGTGATGGTAGTTTTATGAAATTTACAGGCCAACTGGCCGGGTAACTTCGTAAACATTTCTATAATTCGCATTAGCACGCTACCAGCGCGAGTTGGCACAACATTGTTGGATATAGACAGTGCTCGATTAAATTCGCTGTGACTTTATTATAAAATTAATATTATTCCCAAATAGTCATAATATTGATAAGTTTTAAAAGTGATGAGTTATGCCAACGGCCTAAATTGAAAATATGATTTCGTTAATGAAGGTGTTTCGAAAACGTAATTTTATAATGATCACATATTTTATTAGGACCTAACCTAATACCACACCTAAGAATTATGTTTTAGCATTAATACTTAGATATTTTGTTTTAGTAATAATCTCTATGTCCGGTAAACTTTTTGTCTGAAAGAAGCTTTTCAAATGACGGGTTTGTTTCGTAGAATGCATGAGTACGTTGAATCTTTTCACTGAATATTCTTCAAAGCATACCGATGAAACTCGAAAACATGAATTTTCTTGGTGAACATTTTATACGTAGTTCACAGTATTTAATAAACATTCTACTAACCAAGTAATACGAGCATATTAAATTAAATAAGAAGGTTTTCGTTTGATGTGAAAGCTTTAGAAAGAAATTTTGTCTCATTTTTCCTTATTATAGAGAGCTTTAAATAAGCATAATTTAATCAAAACCTCTTGTACGGAGCTATTCTGGTTATTAAGATGCATACCCAGGTTCTTAATTAGTTTGCTGCTCTCCTCAAAGATAGAATCAAAGGAACTCAGTCGATTAAACTAAGTTAAAATTAAATTTTTATATTGAGACAAATTTTAGACGGGCAGTAGTCAACAAGAAAAGCTTTTTGAAGAGTTAACTTCTGAAATCATCATCTGCAGAGCCTTTCTTTTATATAAAGTAAATGCTAAGATGTCACAAATTTAGACAGTTTTGAGTTATGTTACCTATTTAGGTAATTAACAATCCAAAGAGGGATCTTTACCTCCAAATAGAGCATCAAAAATTACTAAAAATTCGTACGCCTAACGAAGGAATATGAATGTTAGTGAACTTAGCAGATCATTTTTAGCAGATCAAAAAAAATGTGAGTTCTTATCGCGTGCAGTTGAGTTCTACAGTTCCTGATACTTTTTAGAAATAGTTCTGGCGTTTTTACCTTAAAAAACGACATTTGAAAAAATGATCTGCCAACTTTCCGTAGCAGATCATTTTTAGCAGATCAAAAAAAAAATGTGAGTTCTTATCGCGTGCAGTTAAGTTCTACAGTTCCTGATACTTTTTAGAAATAGTTCTGGCGTTTTTACCTTAAAAAACGACATTTGAAAAAATGATCTGCCAACTTCCCGTAGTAGATAATTTTTAGCAGATCAAAAAAAATGTGAGTTCTTATCGCGTGCAGTTGAGTTCTACAATTCCTGATACTTTTTAGAAATAGTTCTGGCGTTTTTACCTTAAAAAACGACATTTGAAAAAATTTATCTGCCAACTTCCCGTAGCAGATCATTTTTAGCAGATCAAAAAAAAATGTGAGTTCTTATCGCGTGCAGTTGAGTTCTACAGTTCCTGATACTTTTTAGAAATACTCGCGTAAAATGAAACACTAGAAAATTTATTTATGTCATATTTCATCACGCCGTAGCACCATGCCGTAGCATCATGCCGTAGCATCACGCCGTAGCATCACGCCGTAGCTTCATGCCGTAGTATCATGCCGTAGCATCATGCCGTAGCATCATGCCGAAGCATCACGCCGTAGCATTACGCCGTAGCATCATGCCGTAGCATCACGCCGTAGCATCATGCCGTAGCATCACATCGTAGCATCACACCGTAGCATCACGCCGTAGCATCACAGCGTAGCATCACGCCGTAACACATGCCGTAGCATTACGCCGTAGCATCACAGCGTAGCATCACGCCGTAGCATCACATCGTAGCATCACGTCGTAGCATCACGTCGTAGCATTACGTCTTAGCATCACGTTAAGCCGGGTCCAGGTCGGGTTTTTTCAAATGTCGTTTGTTAAGGTAAAAACGCCAGAACTATTTCTAAAAAGTATCAGGAACTGTAGAACTCAACTGCACGCGATAAGAACTCACATTTTTTTTTTGATCTGCTAAAAATGATCTGCTACGGGAAGTTGGCAGATCATTTTTTCAAATGTCGTTTTTTAAGGTAAAAACGCCAGAACTATTTCTAAAAAGTATCAGGAACTGTAGAACTCAACTGCACGCGATAAGAACTCACATTTTTTTTTTTGATCTGCTAAAAATGATCTGCCAAGTTCACTAACATGGAATATGACTTATATATTTTATAGGAAACTATCTAACTTTGTACATAAACAAACGGTATCGAACACAATACCGGCATGCCTCTCGCGTGCCTACTGTTACTCTTCTTAATGTTTCTTGCTAACATTTTTATAGCAGCCAAGCGCTATAAATACCAAACATTCCTCCACACTAAACATGAGGCTAGGTGAAATATTAAGGTTACAAATTATTTGGGCCCATGGATGCTTAATACACAAGACATTATTTTTGTTAATAAATAAAAACCTTAAATTTTGAAGACAGATAATATAGAATATAAAAATTTCAAGTTGTTCATGTTTTTGCCTCGATGCATCGAATCATTGTTCTAATTACTTACCTATAATACACCTCATTTACAACTGACCTGTTTCTATGATGATCTAGTCACTTTATTATAAAACTTGTATATGTATCTATATAAAACGCTAAGATAAAACGTACCTATCGAAATACCAAAAATCAATATAAATACTTACCTACACAACATACAATATATGACCATCATTCTTCTTATGTTGGCTAAAGTTTAACCTTTTAGATAAGACCGTTTATTTTCTTTGTCTTCAGATAGATGGACATAATATATCAAGTAGGTACAAAGTAATTTATATTGTTCGATTTCACGGCAACTCTGTTTATAAATAAATGGACGACTTTTACATGCATGTTTATCCGTGACCACACACTCCGAAAATGCAATTTAATAGATATTTTATGATCAATTAGCATGACTATAAAATTTACTACTTACATAAAAACCAAACTGTGAATGTTAATTATTAATTTCTAAAAAATTAGCTATAAAATTATCAAAACTTAAAGTACATGATTGGCTCCAGCCGGAGAAGCACAACCTTCCAGGCAAGAATAACATTTCAAGAAGTCAAATAAAAACTAACTCTAAGTACGCTCTTCTTGGGATTCATAACTTTGCTATAAATTCTTCAAAGACTGGCAGCAGATGTGTAGGTTCGCTGAAACCTCTTGAATCTCCATTCTATATAAATGCATATGCATATGCATCTATAACATCCATCTCTAAACATAATACATATAACATCTCTGAAAAGCTTGCCTACATCAATCGTTATAAGTAAATATAATCTGAAATATAGAAACATTTACAATTGAAAGGGTTTAGAAACGTAGAATTTGCGGACAATAATATAAAAACATTTTAAATACCTGCGCTATTTTTTCAATTAGGTAACAACCTAACTATTTTATAACAAAATGAACAAAAAATAGCACTTTTATTTTATTCCCCATCTACTTACAGGAAATTAAGCTCCGGCCATCATCGCAAGCTGAATAATTTCAGAACCATTTCAAATTGTTACAGGCACCTCGAGTTCTAGACTTGATTTTCGGCACCCATTTTAGTTAGTTTATTCAAATAAACGAAAGTTTGTGCAACGAACATAGTAAAGGCTTAAGCATATTCATATTATATTATGCAGTAAGTATTATATGAATTCGTATTGTACACACTAAAACGCATAAAATACATTAAGAGCAGAAATGTTTACAAAAACGTGAATAAAAGATGTGTTTGAAACCATTAAGATTAACTTTTTTGAGTGGAAATTTGGCTCGTCTGGCGCATTTTGTGTTAATCGTTTGCAAACGTGAGCAAAAATCCTCTTAGAGTGATTTAGTGACGCAAACTCATTACGAGTGTATTTTCAGGCTTATCTCATATCATTGTAGACTGAAAAAATGTTTTTAGTTTTTAATAATATTATGGCGTGGTCGCGTCGTTGTTTTAAGGATAGGTAGATATTTTATCAATTTGACCTAAACTTTTTTATAACTTCAGATATTATTTAGGTACATACCTATAACTAGCCAACCTAGGGTCTTTAAGAAGTTATAGTAACAGTAGTAGTTATAGTAAAGGCACGTAAGTACTATTTTTTGCAGTATTGTAATTTTGTACCATCAAATTCGTTTTATTAATGAAATTCAGTTGGCAGTACAGCTACATAGCTGTAGGTAGGTATGTATAAAAGCAATATTATGAAGCCCTAAGAAAGTGTTTATTGAATATCTTAAATGCCTCATTTCTAGTAAGCAATTGGAATAGTTCTACTTTACCTCAGTTCTGTTCCACTAAGAAGTTGAAATGAAAAGCGGACGAAATGAATAGCATTCATTGCTATATAGAAGTGATAGCTTTTTAAAATGCATAGACCGAGGAAAGGCAGCAAATGGTCTTAGAATAAAGCAATATGAATATAATTGGTATATTTTGTAATGATTTAATGAAAGATCTTTCATTTTACATATTATATTTAGTAATGGAAATATAATCGGATAACAAAATCTCATTTGAAACTTTAATGTAACATTGCTTTAAAAAACAGTTTTGATTATCTGCAACAACATACAATTTAGATATGAAAACAGATTATTTACCCTTTCATGCAAAATTAAATTTTAAAATATAACAACTCTATGTATCATATTCGTAAATGGTTAAAACAAATACCTACAAAAGCAATCTGGACTCACGTTCGCCGTTTAATTGTTTGACAAAATGAAATAAAACGAACCACATTTTTGTTTGTTTGTTGAATATATTATGCTTCACTGTTATGAAAGCAATAAATAATACCATTTGTCAAACCATTCTGTCTGTGCATGTTTGTATTCCAGTTAGGTGTATGATAATTTATAGGTAGTAAGTCTATTTGGTTCTTTCTTAGGTAAACGTAAAGGTCAAAGAAAATTTTTAATGTCCAGTTAATTTAGCAGAATAAACTGGACATTACATTTTTTTATGCTGAAACATTACAAAAAGTCTTACAAAAGCTGAAATTTAATTGAATTCTTTAAACACACACCCCACATACCTAATATATCGCCACGCGGTAAGAAAATAAAACAAAGCTGTAAGGAGTTATAAAGTAACTAGGTACTTCAGGATTTGTGAAAAACACACACTACCGAAAGCCGCTTTGAAACAGCTAAGCCGAACTCTTTTAATTATTCTCAACTCTAAAAATTTATCGTAACTTTTCCGACGCCCTTAATTAATTCTGCTTTTACTATCGCGCTCGATTCGGTCTGATATCAAAACATATCCTGCATTTAATTATACTACCGCTGAATATCGCAATTAATTAATTTAATAAACTGCGCAGACATTGGCTACACTTTTGAGTTCTTTTCGTAAAATATTATAGTATAATCATTGAGCTATATTATTACGTTAGTAGCATAATATATTATGCGGATAGGTACTTTACCAGAAAACAAAAGGACGAAATAATTCTAGTCTAGTTTTTTGAGAATCCTTTTTATCTATCACAATCTATCGTTCCTTATGATTATTGTATTAAACTATAATTTATTGGCATATTTAATACTGAAAAAGACATATTTTTTATTTAATTTTAATAGAGCTACATAGTGGATTTTACTACCTAAACTATAACCGAACTTAACTCAAGTTCTTCTTCAGTGCCAATCGTATTCTCTTAGATTTTTTATTATTAGCAAACATATGCTTGTATTTACCGATATCCTGTAATTATAGAGCTATTTATAAATATAATATTTTTTCTAAATAGATCCCAATAAAAATTTCCACGCTTTCCAAAATAGATAATAATATTATTTGAACAATCGGGTTATAATTTGGGATCGAACATAATATTATTCATACATTACCATAAAGTTTGTAGGTATTCATTTAAATTTTTCTTCGAATTGGTGTTGGTGTACTTGCTTACATTTGAAAATTTAATAAATTTGTGAAAAATAACCATCATCTAAAAAATTAATATAAATTGTGAAAGCCATTCTAAAAATTATAATAAATTGTGTTCAATAATGTTCACGTTAATTTAAAAAAAATTACATACAAAATTAAAACGTAGGTTAAGCGCGTTAAACGCATACCTTACCTAGGTATGCGTTTAACCTTGTAAATCAAGCATATTTATTCATTTTTCTATTCTTTTTCTATGTTACATTTGTCTATATATTTAAATTTAATTAATTATAAGCATAGCAGCATAGTAAAAAAAGGAAAGCAGATAATAAACTATTTTTAAATCATAAAACGTATAGTTACGTTAACTGATTATCTATACCATAATAATATTAATCAAATTATCGATAATTAAGCACACATAATTGAACAAGACTCCCAGAAATGTTGCTGCCCGGAATGTTATTCAGCGCTCAATAATAACACTTACAAGCCGATTGATAGGATTAGTTTATGATAATCTTAGCTAACCGTTTATGTTCAATAACATTATCATTTACTACAATAGTATCTGTTTATACTTAGAGTATAGCTTAAGAGCTGCAAAATTAACTTTGCTGTTTATTTAGGTAAATAATTAGTTAATTAGTTTCTTTACTTGCCTGATATTGAATGAATGCAGTGATTGAATTATATTATTACAATTAGGTAAGTAAATATAATATGATTTCAAATTACTTTCAAGGACAAACAAAAGCACCTAAATAGATTATTTTTATAATAAATTATAAATTATTAGCCAGATAATGATGGCGAAATCCTCTAGTCAACTGAAGGTTTGCGATCCTTACCACCGCCCATGAGCTTTTTCAAAATAAGGGTCTTTGTGAAGGTTGAGTAATGATTAATGAAGCTTGTATAATGATGATAAATAATAATTACATTTATGCCAACCGAATAACAAAGCAAACGGATATTGCCAGAATAATTAAATTTCTGTACCTTGTCTCATCTGAACGATTGTAGGCGGAGGAATCTACTTGATACGTAAATTATTTTAATAACAATCTAAACTTATAATCTACCATAGCAGAGCGCTTGAATCGTATATTAATGATGATATTATTTGTGTAACTACAATAAAGTTTGACTCAAAAAGAGTGAGCTAGGAAATCACCTAAAGTAAACCAATTGGTACTAGTTCAACAACATAAATAAAATGAAAGATTTTAATTTTCCCTAATTTTGGTACGACGATGAAGAGAACTGCGGAGCTATCAATGAGCTAATCAACTTTAAATATTTAAGCTACAAATTGAGAACCTAAAAAATGTTATGACGATTCAAAAATGCTTTTATAAGAAGTCGAATTGAATAAATAAATTTCTGAGTTTGAGTTTGTTATTATTATTTTATTTGTAATTTATCTCTATCAATAACACTAAACTCAGAATGTTTCAAAGATAAACACACTGTGTTAGATATTTCAAATAACATTTGATACCCTTGACATGTTTTCCCAAAAGAAAATATTGTGTTCTGTATTTATGTTTTTATTTTTTACATCTAGTTTGTACATAGTAAAATTAAGACGCGATAGAAATGTAGTTTACTCTTATTTAATTATTTATTTTAAATTTTCATATTTTAAATTGACGACCTGTAAGATTTGTATTAATTATGGTAAATCATTTTTGTATATTTAAACGATTTTAAAAAATCAACTAGGTACTTACTTCTTGCCTGCTCTCCTCTGTAGAAACTGTTTTCCGAACTGGTGGTAAATGATAAAACTATGATATGACGCCACAAAAGTGTTTCTACAAGAAATCTAATTAAATATGTAAATAATGAAATAAATGAAATGAAATGAAATAAATTTATTTGTCCATTATATGATTTACAATTAATGTACGACAGTGTAATATATTTTTGAGTTTGATTATTAGAACTTACAGCTCTAATTAATTCAAATTTACAGAATAGTTTATGGTTAGCAAAATGTGCATGCAAATTTGCTAACCACTAACTAATTTGTTGAATGAAATTCTGTATCAAACGAGTGTCAGTTCAACATGCCTCAACCGATAATACCACGCTGATATTATAGGTTTATTCTAATTATTAATTAATTGGGTACTTACTAATTATCTTAACAAATTATACTAAAATTTTGGATAGAATATGGCACCTATGAAATTACCTATAAATAGATACCTATGAAAATTCAAATTAAACTAACATTATTTTCATGTAAAAGGCTTCAAGCTCTCAAGACGCGTCGATTTACTAGTAACTAGGTAATTGGAATTTGTAGGTATTCAACATCAATCCACCAATTTCAATACATTCAAACATACTAAAGGTGGTAGTAATCACCATGGAAATATTGATATACACATCGCCGAAGGTTGGCTTAATATGTAGGTACCTGTATCTAATTATACAAAATTTCTACCACATTAACTAAAGCAATTCTTAAACGTATACTTGTAGCTGTAAAGGGATTTTAATGTGGCATTAAATATTACAATTACGCTGCAAATTACTGAAAATATGAAGAATTAAATTTTAACGCCCTTTGGACTGAAGAAGCTTTGTTAACTCGCACTGAAACGAGCGGTAGGTAGGTAATTAAATAATTCGCGAGTAAGGATCTTCTCGTTTGGTAACCGTCTTATGAATAAGAGAGTATGTTATTTCTAGTTTAACGAAAATATTTTCCTATTGCATGACAATTCGGGATATAGTACTTTTTAACTGCCAAGCTGACTGGGACGAAGAGGTTGTACCTAGGTAATTCTTTCTGATTCTGATTTCAGTCAACGTTAAGTCAATTAAGTAGTATTAATTAATTAAGTGTGGTATTAGTCATTTATTTTCTCTTTTGTACAGTGAGTGAAATTAATAATGCATCTACACAAACAATAGGTATACCTATTGAAACATTTTACATATTTACATCGTGGAACATAAGCACAGAACATAACCATTCAAATCCACAATACAATTTACCTTATTGAAATATGTTTTAATAAAACGAGTTGTTGATCGTATCTGCTAGCATACCTACTTTAAAAGTTTATCATTCAGACAGTTGTATTATAAATGGATGCATGTGTATCACAGGTGTATCGTACAACTCAGTTTCGACAGCTGGCAAGAAAGATTTGTTTCAAAACAACCTCTGACGTGAGCAAACAATAAATCACACCCAGGCAATCTCTTTCAAATATTTTACCCGTTTAAGTTAGTAGTTGTTTTGTTGAATTCGTTTTTGTTTTTATTTGTAAGTAACATAAATATTTATAGCAAATTATTAATCTTAAAATGCCTACATTACGAACCGTAACATAGGCATAATAACAACAATAACGGCAAAGGTCCTCAAATTTTTGGTAGAAAGAAAGATGAGGATTAAGAATTAGTCTATTAGGCTAAAACGTTAATCTTTAAAAACTTCGTTAAATATTGAAGTATAAAGAAATATGATTTTACGACTTTAACTGCTTCTATATTCATTTTTAAGAATAGGTCGCTCATTAAATTCTTAAGAAAGTATATTCTGTTATTTAATCTAACATACTAAACGAAACTTTTTCATTTATCAAATATATTAATTAAGAGAGTAAGTTATTAAATTAATCAATACGTCTAAAACACCGCCATATAATTAATAACAGTGAGGCACTTTGGAAATTTTCCTTAAATTACGATATAGGTACTCAGAAAAGTAGGGGATTGTTGATGTTTGTAGCGTCACGACCAACGAGCACCTGAGCTCGGAAATGTGAGGAATGGTCCGGAGTTTTGATGTGAAGAATTTTGATGTTTCTTGAGAAATATAGCTTTAACACAATGGTTTTAATTGCAATCTTTAATATGTATGATAAACATTAAAGATTACCAGATAAACAGTTTAATTGGAATTGATATTAAGACGATTAAATTAATAAGATACTATTGTACCTTTCAGATTCATTGACATACCCGCCCAGCAAATCGTTGCGTACCTATGTGCCTTTTGGGAAGATAATATTATGAATAAGAACTAATAAACATTAAATAAAATTAAATAACAATTTCAATTATTACTGTTTAACTTAAAGTAAATGAAAAGAAATGAAATTAGAAATGTTTAAAGTCAATACAGTACTAAAAAAACGTAATATTTTAGGTAAAGTAAAATAATTTGATATTATGCCCAAAGGTAGCCTTTGTTACAACATCTGTAGAATACCTATCTGGCTATCGAAGACACTATGGTTCACATCCTCTCTGATAGATGTCCAGTAATCTAATTGAAATATTATGTTACCTGGGCAAGCATAAATTATTAGATGGAGAACACATCTTAGTAGACTTAGTACACCGTCTTAGTAAAGTACCTATATCAGGTTTATAATAACAAAACTATATAAATTTATACAGGTATAAAAATAACAATGCTACTTTGAAGAACTTAAATTGGTTACAATTAAATAATGCAGTCTAAACCGACTCGAAAAAAAACTTGACTGTGGCATTTTCTTAACTTGCGGTTCAATACATAACTAAAAGCGATTTAAGATGGATTTAAGTATTTTATTTATAAATAAAAAAAATTTAGTTTGGTAACTAGTAACGACCTATTGTGACAGTCCGAATCGAAAAATATCTAAGAAAACCGTTTTTTAGGAATAGGCGTAAATATTTAATCTTATACTCTGCCAAATATAACTTACAGGAACTGTACATCAAATTTCTTAATACTTGGGAGCTTATCCCAAGTATTAAGAAACATATTACCTGTAAAAGCAGTAAGCAGAAGTCTCAAGGCTATTCAGAAAATTTCACAGGAAATTGCTGTATTTGTCATGTTATATATACAGGGTGTCCCACTATTGGTATACTAAGCGCGAAGGAACTTGTAGTTTTGCATACACTGATCACGTAAAAAATACTTAAAAAAAAATTGGGTCCAAAATTTTTTGCTAAATTTTTCCTGAAAATCCATGTTTTCTTCTCTAGCTTCGCGCAGCCGGCATATACTGCTTCTCTAATATGAGCATTTTGTCTATGAAAACATAATCTTAAACGATAGCTCACGTGCTGGTGGCAAAGTTGGGCAGGTTGCTTGTTTTGGGTGTACACATAGAGTTTTAAGAATTCATCTATTTGAAAAAAAAATGCGTCAGGATTTTTTAAATTATTTTTTACGTACTCAGCGTATGCAAAACTATAACCTCCTTTGAGCTTAGTATACCAACAGTGGGACACCCTGTATAGCGAAGCATCAAAATTAGTGAGCGCAGGCGTTCGTTGTCGGCGGTGAGCCACAAACTAAATTGCGGATTTGAGTGCACAAGATATGTGGTGAAGCACCTACATTGTACGTAATAATTAATTCAGAGACCCCTTGTTCATTTTGTCCTGAATAAAGATTGATGTACCTGTAGCTATTTTATATAAGATATTTTTATAGCACGCGGTTAGTAAACTTAGCTGAAATAAGAATCTCTTACATATCGAGCTATAATCTGAAAAATATAATGGAATGAGAGAGCGTTTTATAGAGCCCTTGAATTCGTTTGAAAGATTAGAGAAAAACTAACGATGATGTTTTGGTGGGACTTGTTAGGGTGTCACAACGGTTTAATGATTTTTTTTTATCTATACATATAATAAAATCGTAGGAAAGTCAAAACTGTACATTGAATATTTTTTTAAAAGAATACATAATCCATGATCTATAATCGATATAGAAGCCAAAAATATAGTTTTTAGAATTTTTGTCTGTTTGTCTGTTTGTCTGTTTGTCTGTTTGTCTGTTTGTCTGTTTGTCTGTTTGTCTGTATGTTTGTCCGAGCTAATCTCGAAAAGTACTGCATAGATTGACTTCAAATTTTGCATGAATATTACTAACAGGTCGTGTGAGGTTTTTTTAAACATATTATCATGCTATCACCTCCGGGGGAGGAGCTGTGAACCTTTACTTTTCTTACGTATTCCGTGTACTACGACAGCGTACAATCTAAAGACTCATGTTTAAATGTTGTTTTTGAGTAAGCCATGCTATTATCTAGCTTTACACTATAAAAACTACGTCATTTACGTAATTTGGGCAGAGAAACTGTTTAATGAATCTTAGTACTATAAAGACAAATTTGATTCAGCGCCATCTATGAGATTTCGTAAAAATCAAATCAATTTACATGTTATCACTACTGAACACAATGTTAAAAATTAATAATTTAAATATAATTATGTTATTTATTTATTTAACTCTTTAACCCATAATAAATCTTCCCTTCCCTATAAGGTGCGCTTATATAATTCGTGTGAATATACTACATTTTTAAAAGTGAGGGTAGATGTATATTATTTTAAGTCAAACTAGACACCATTACAGTTAATCTAATATTGATTGTGTTCATTGGTTACATTTTTAAAAATCTTCGTGTTTTAATAATTCGATCACGATGCGGGACTCTAATACAAAAAGGTTAGTTCGTTGATAATTATTATTCCTTCATCATTTACATGTTGTTAGTAAAAATATACTTTGACTGTTAATACTTTTGTTCAGTATTTATCTGTATGATTATTGCTTGGTAATTAATATATTTTCATGTCGTATACCTAATTATAAACATAAGTGTGATGTGAAACTAGCTGGATTTATTTTTACACACTCACAGTCTTATATTTTGTGTTAATGTTAAAATAGTATTAATAGTGTAAATCATAATATTTTTTCAAAGTTAAAAATATTTCCTTTTTTCTGATGGTGTTGCCATCGAATTAAACCGCGCTGTCGTTTCGTTCACAAAAAGTCATGTT
The DNA here is from genome assembly GCF_061535455.1 of Colias philodice. Classification (NCBI taxonomy): domain Eukaryota; kingdom Metazoa; phylum Arthropoda; class Insecta; order Lepidoptera; family Pieridae; genus Colias; species Colias philodice. Next base: position 6,427,075 of record NC_143093.1, read on the forward strand.
ATTAGGACCGAATATGTAGCCGCCTCAACTTACGGAAACGAGAGTAACCTGCGTTGTCTGTTAGTTATTGTATAGTCGAATTTAACGTTACATGGAAATTGGAATCTAAATATATGTATACCTACTTATATTAAATCTGTAGAGGTCAATTCTGCACATGAAATATATTTCCTAAATAACTATCACGAGGTGATTAGAGATCGACATCGACGTCAAAAATGTTTGTCCGTCTGTCTGTCTGTATAACCGTTATAGAAACAAAAACTACTCGACGGATTTAAACGAAACTTGGTACAATTATTTTTCATATTCGTGAGCAGAGCAGCAACTCCATTTTCAAGCTTTCGTCGCGTGTGCGTTCTTAATGCGTGTATCTTAATGGTTAAAGCTACACAGAAATCAAGTATGAAAGAAATGTTCTCCATATTATATAAAAAATATCTCCCGACATCATAAATGTCTATCTTTTATGGTTGAGCTTAGGAGTTCAAAGCTTTCTGATTATATTTGTCTACTAGCTGTCCCCGCGACTTCGTTCGCGTGGAATAGTGACTATGGGACCTATGACCATGGGCTCAGGGTGGGGCAACAATAAAAAATAATTTTTATTTTCATGCTCCCACTCCCGCGCCCACTCGCACTCCCACGCCATATGCCACGTTCAGTCCTAATCCCACGCCCACGCCCACTCCCCTTCACAATTAGTACCTACCAGATCAAAGCCCGGGTAAGCGCCCCACCCAGCCCCACCGTGGCTACGCCCATGCTGAATTACTACATAACATACAATTATTGAGTAAATACGTACAACCATACTGTACTGTTGTACTACCATAAATAATTAAAAGAATTGTTATTAAAATTTCTTACTAAACTGAGCTAAAAAACTTACGTACCAACTTATTAAAGAAAATCAAGAAATGAAATGCCTAACCTATACCAAATAGTTACTACATATTATTGTAATTAAAAATTATGATTAGTATATAATATCGAAAATCAAAAAAGAAATGCCTAACTATAACTAATTCTACGTAAAATTTCTTTTAAATTATGTCATATTATTTCTTAGGAACCAGGGGGGGGGGGGGGAGAGGAGCAAATTCTATTTCCTTCCTTTCTTAAACGGATGTTTTTAATAATCTATGGTGTAGCCAGTAGCCACTGATCAGCTTAATCGATACTCAGTTTTTATCAAATCCAGAAACAAATCCAAATTAGATCTTTCCTGTCTCACGCACGTAACTAAAGGCTGAAGAGAGAGAGAGCACGTAACTAAACCGTTGAGACGAAGAAAAGTGTATAGAAAAAGGAATAAATAATTTCATAAACTTCCCGACGATCTTTAAAAATAAATTATAACTTTCATTTTTTTCATTCCCACTTTTACCCCTATGTAGGTATAATAAGTGGATGAACCAATTTTGATACACTTTATCTAAGAACCAGCGTCGGAAAATATTCTGCCTAACAAAAAAAACCGCATCTAATTCGGTTTACCTGTTAGCCAGCTACGGTGCCATAGACAGACACACATACACACACAGAAATACATAGCGGTCAAACACATAACACCAGTCTTTTTGCGTCGGGGGTTAAAAATATAATACGACATAATTTAAAGGACATTTTATGTGGAAAATTTACCTATACACCAGGGTAGATAATTTTTGAAACAAAAAAAAATCGCAGTAGGATGAAACCCATTAGAAAAGGATATGATAAAAATGTAAGGAAAAATAAATTACGGTCAATCGGAGTTCGGGAAGTGCGAGCGGGGGAGCTTTTAAGAGAAAAAAATGGTTTCTCTCGATTTCTCGATAATAATAACACCTGCTAATTTTTTTCTACATATTTTAATTGTACAGACATCACTTTTCCACAATTTTATTATATGTATTGATGATGATGATTGAGATTATAACACTCTTAGTCCGTTTTAACTTAATTTTTATTCACCCGCATCAGTGCCACCTAAAAAATCTTTATATATCGAAATTCGAGCAAAGTTAAGAAAATGAGAAATAAGAGTTCTCAAGGATCGTTAGAGATAAGAGGCTTACTATTGACCGAAAACAACATGTGTTATGCCGAACCTGAAACCGCTTCACAACGAGAATTGCGGCTCACAGCTGACCGCGAACGGCATGTACTATCCTGTGAGACCGAAACCTTCACTGAGAGGGTATATATAACGTCTCACAGCTGATCGCAAATGGCATATTGTACTATCCCGTGAGACCGAAACCTTCACTGAGAGGGAATTACGTCTCACAGCTGATCACGATCGTCATATTTTATCTCGAGAATTCTGAAACTTTTACTCAATATGAAGACCGTTTGACAAATAATAGGATGCACCATAATATTATTCGATCTCTCGAAGATGAACATGAGCATAAGCAATGACTAGAGTAGGGACGCGAATATTACCATTATTTGAGACAAGAACGATTAATAAGTTTGTTTAATGAAAGATTAAGAATTGAAACTATTGGTCTCTTTAAACGGACGAATAGCGAGAGGCCCGTCTTACTGCAGACAGATTTCGACATAGTCTTAGGGTGCACTCACACACATCAGTCACCGTCAAGTCACCGATGACTGATCGGTGACGGTTTGTGTACGTATCCACAAACACCAGTCACCGTCATGTTGTCCGTCAGTCACGTCGCCGGTTTGACTGAATCATTGAACACATACATCAGGTTAGTCAGTGATTAGACGTGTGTCACGCTAGAGAACAATCATATCAATTGACGGTAGCACGACGCTGACTGAACTGAGACGTGACGGCACCGGGTGAGTGGGGATAAAAGTATGATACATGTATGGAAAGATTATTTGACGTGCCTGACCGGGGACGTCACTGATAGATTTCGTGCCGGCGACTGTCGTGTGGGAACAGAGTCATACTAGAACTATTGATACATATTTTTTTTTAATCCTGTCCGGTGACGTGCCGTGACGGTGACTGATGTGTGTGAGTGCACCCTTAATGACTTAGAGGTAAACATAGAAGATCAATCTACAAATTCGGTGGTGTGGTCCGACAAAATAATATAAAAGTGGGTTTGCTTATAACCTCACAATTGATTACAGATCATCTTCTGTATAGGCGATATTAACGTAGTATGTTCTTTTTGTAATGCTTTAAAGTGGAGTAAGGAGTCGGCTTTCGTTTGAAGATACGCCGGAACCTTTGAAATCACTACTTTTAAGTTTTAGAGGAACATGTGCAATCTAAACAGTTCTTAGACAATATTAGCTCTTATGGTATTGCGTTTTAAATGATCCTTTGGTGCTCAACAATTATCAGATGCTCCTTTCATTTTTACTTTTAAGATACAAGGTCAAGTTTATCATTTGATAGGATCCCTTTTGCCTGAAGGCCAACCTAAGTTTCTTTAAATATATTATTTTGTATTCGACTACGACGAATAATCGAATACAAGAAATCAATATTTCTCGAATTTAAAACTGAACTCATTTCACAATTTTAGAACATGTTAATTCATCAGGTTAATCCGTATATATGCGTTTTAAATCGACATTAGAAGCTTTTCCTCAAGATGGTGATATTAATATAAAATTGGTATAAATGCCGATAGACGGAAGTCTATCAGCACTCAGGAATTCCCTGAGCGTGTTATAACGCCCAGGCCACAGTATTACAATTTTTCCTACAGTAGGGCGACGAATGTATTTTCGCATAGCAACGGAGGGGAACTCGTGGGGGGTAAAGTGACGCGGGCCACGTACCACAAACATGTTTAGTTTGTGGTACCGAGCGCGAAAGAAAGTCATCGTGTTTTTAGTAAAGTTACTATCTAAACTAACGTAATTTATTACTTAGGTACATATTCTATAATGGTGCGCTCAAACTGTTAATCTACATTTAATTTAGATTATTATTTTAATTACTACGAAATGTAGAATTTAAATCACATTCATTCATGTTTTCCTCAGATATTCGATGTCTATGATTTTCGATGATTTTAAGATTTTCTTATCAGAGTATTCAATTTTAATGTAGTTAAATTTTATAAGAGACAATTAAGAACATTCAAAAATAAAGTGTCATGTATTTTTTTTAAACGACGAATGACGAAAAACGACCGAATCGCGGACGAAGTCGCGGGCAACAGCTAGTATTAAATATTACTCTGGCAACATAATAGCAACGCAAATTAGCTGTAAGTACAATAAAGATTCCGCATTATCAACTCCTCGGCCGTCGGCGCAAGCTTCATATATCATTTATTTACACTTATGCAGATTCATAATAAAAACGTAATTGTATTAACTCTAATGATTAATAATAAATTGCTTGTTTTAATTATTGGCACAATTAAGCTGCGTTTGGCCATATAGAAAATTTAACAGCATTAATAACTTTGATTAAGTGCCAATCGCTTACTGCGCCGCTTGGCCAGTTCATAAATTAACGCAACGTCCCATGAAAGGTAATGTAATAATTTTATCTTTATGACATGGAAATTAACACGATTTTCGATCCTATTAATTATCTGTGTAACGATAGTAATTATTACAAAATTACAGCTGTATGTTCGTTGTATTTTAAAATAGGCCTTTTTGAATTTATATCTACTCATACGTAAATAAATTGATTATTTCCGTAAATTTCTTGCAATGCCAAAAATGTATAAAACACAGCAAATGAATTTACTTTCAGAACGAATCTTATTTAATGTACGTATATAATTATAATAGATTCACTACAATTTCCATTATACATTATCAATATAACGTTTATTTCATAATCACAAAACGGGTTTGAAAATATAATAAAAGTTCTATCATAACAAAATTGACCCATTAATACTTACCAAGTAATGAGATCGTCTCGAACAAACAAGCAAACAAGTCTCAGCATTATTACATTAGTATACATTTTAAAGTATCTTCGGAGTTATGCAAAGTTGCAGTTCTGGAGTGCCTCCTCAGCTTTGTGTGCCCGCCTGGAATAAATATATTGCAAAACATTTACTTGAATCAAAATAGCGTTTATGCTATAGCGATGTACTTCGGCTTGGCTCGCGATGCACCAAGATAATGCAAGCAGAAATATTTGCACTCTTCGTACTATTTTTCGAACTTCAAACATAATATATCTCTAATCACACAGTTCCATCATCATCATCAGCCCATATACAGTTCCACTACTGGGACACAGGCCTCCTATGACTTTCCAATTTTTTAATTTCATTTTCCACTTATATTGTTTAGCATACATGGAAACATGGAAATCATGTAATGAAGGAATGTACATGCCAGCTATTGTTACTACAAGCTATAATCATAATATATTGCCTTTTATAATATGTTTACTCTTCCTCATAACGTTATATAATTTAAGAAAAGTATAAATCCGTGTTTTTGAGACACATTATTCTTACTTACATTGAGGAAATGCTACGATTTCGTAATCACATTACGTAGTCATGAGAGCTACATAAGTGCTACGCCGTAGTAATGTCAGCATAATATTATGTAAGGGTATTTTGAAAGAAACAGTATTGTCCTTTGATTATTATAAACACGTATATTGTCACAAAAACACAAATTTAATAAATATTAGGATTTTTAACATAAACTAGTGACGTTCACTATCAGTTCTAAGCTATAAACTGATTTAATTTTGTAATAGTCTGTTATAAGTGATAATTAAGATCGAATGTATACCTAAAGAACCATTAATGCAGTTATTATATAAAAATTGCAATACAATACATGATTGTAGATCACCAATACTTGTAGGTTATCAATATTCTACAGCGTTTATCAAACGCATTTATAAAAGCGGAGTTCTACAAGGAGTTTTAAACAGAAATTTTGAGGATCAGCAATAAAAGTTTACTGTGCAACTTTAGGATTTTATTTCGCTTCAAAGTTTCCCTTTCAATGGCTGTAAAACAATAAAGAGTTAAGGGTTCCAGTTAAACACGCTTCGTATCTCATAATCTAAACATTTTAAAATAAATATACAAACAATATCATTTACATATATTAATTTTATTATTAAATGGTGTAACGTGATTAGATTTCTGTCTATATTTCTGTCTGTATGTTGAGACATGAATTACGCAAACTTTGGTATAGGCTTTTTTGTTTTTATTGCTCATTATTTACGAATTTTATCCACTACATAACCAAACCTGCAGATACATTAAGAATATATACATTAGTATATTAAAAAATTTTAAAATTACTATTACTTCCACTCTTTTTTTATTATATTTTCTCAGTAATTCGCGAATGAATCAACCATTAATGAAAAAACGACGTTGATTATTGAAAAACAGGGTTCCATCAGCGCTCTTTCAATTGCACATCGTAAGGGAATATTAAGTTAATTTGCCGCATTTACATTTGTACGACTTGATTGTGTTTTTTGTATTTTCATTTTACCAATAAAATATTCATTATATAGTAAATAATTTGATTAAAAAAAAATGTTTTTGTTTTACGAAATGTAGGTACCTACTTACATGATTTTCGTATACTTTTATAGTGTAAGGCTCCGATATGAATTATGAAGTGAAAATTAAAAAATCGTTTAAAAAATTAAACACGACATATCTTTATCTAGGTAGCTGAATTTACAACAAGTACCTAGTACAAAAATCAATAGCGTTACGTTACATCCGATTTCTTACTAACTTACAAACCATTGTATCACTAGAGTCAAAACTAATTAAAAAACTTTTTTAGAGAGTCTATTTTATCACAAATAGTTCATTAAAAGTTGACACAACTCTTGGTTGTTGAAGGATGAAAGTTTTGTTTGCGGTTTCTTTATTAAAAGTTACGCTATCTGAAAAAACAAGCTATTTCTTCTTCGCGATCCATTTCCTGTTTTTCACTTGGCTAACATATTGTGTTTTTTTATATATTATTTACGACTGACTTTAATACATTATTTTTAGTCAAAAGAAAACCATACATAGCTCCTGTTTCCGTGTGATTTCCAGGATTAAACTATCCTATGCCCTGTCTCGGGTTTCAAACTATCTTTCAACAAATTTCATAAATTTAAGAAACAGAAAGAGTCACTTTTGCAAATATAATTTTGAGAAGTAATTAAAAAGCGAGTATGTATAATTTTGTATAATATATGTAATTTTTTTTAAGGTTCATCAAAACTAAATGAAAACGAATTTAATTAAATGTATGACTTGAATCTCGATTATACATCAAAAATAAGCTTTTCTGTTTTAGTGTGTTCTAATAATGTAAATATACAAAATATACTTTTTACTCTCGAATATTTGGTTAACCCTCGGTAAAATAAAAATAAAATAAGTTAAATAGCTAAGCGGATAAGAATGTAACTTTAATTAAATTTAATATTTATTATCATTTATTTCATAAATTTCGATGCACTGCGAATAAAAATAAAATCGGTAGAGCAACGGTAATCTGTAGAACATAATATGGGATACCGTAATAATATATTTCAAAATCGGTTTTGAGATCTTAATTCCTATCGTTAAAATATGTAAAAGACCTTATACGTCGTCGATAATAAAATTAAATGTGAAATAATCATAAAACGACAAAGGAAAATTAAGTCGGAGCATATTTTACACAATGAACAAAAATTAACTCAACGCGTTTATAACTACCACTAAAACGAAGACAGTTTATACGAGCTCGTTAAAGTGTAATAAAGAGGTTCATAAGCTATAAGAAAAGGGTAATCCGACAGCATTCAACAGTATCATCAGAGCATGTCGCAAAGATTTATGTGTATACTTTGAGTACGGAACAAGGACGTGAGGAATTTATTCCGGTGTAAGTGAACATCTGCATTTTGTGAGGCGGATAAATGGAGTCAAAGGTAAACGCGTTTTCAGTTTGGGTGCTAAATAGTTGTACTTTTTGTGTTGTATTGCAGCATTTTAGTGTATTTCTAACATAGTGTTTACAAAATAATGTACGCGACAATTATCGTTACTAAACTATTAGAATTATAAAGCGGAAAAGTTAGGCTATATTGTTTGTTATTTATGATTGAACTCAAGAAAATCTCGAACGATAAAAGAACATTGCTCCATTAGAAAACATCTTCACAGATTAGCATAGGATATAAGTATATAGATTTACATTATGTTATGGTCAACGAGTCAACCCGGGGGAAACCGGGACAAGCAGTTAGTTATATGTATAATAAAGCTTGTTCTTTGTTGATTTGACCGTATGAATAGTACCTACCTTGGATAGCGTATTTATCAAAGCTCCCGACTATATAAGCAAAATAAACGGCAAATATTACAAATTACGTAAGAAAAGCCGCGTCTTATTGACTCCCACACGAAGAAGTTAATAGGCATAACTAGTTACACGTTTGCACGTTTCAATAGGTAAGAAACTATAGCAAAATTTATTTTGCGCCAAATCTTCCTAATATTGGGAACTTTGATTAATATGTTTGTGTGTTCATGCAAAAACCACTGAATGAATTTTGATGATACTTCAAATGCTGTAGCTTATTTTTTCGAGTGTAACACTGATAGAGAGGTACAGATAAACAATATAGTTTCATCTGTACCCCACTAAACACATAAAGCATGCTTCAATAAACAAAAAAAAATGATATAATTATAAAACTCTTATTACCTACTCTCTTATACATACGTACATTTTATACATTTCTGGAAATAGTTCAGTTGACGAATATAATAAATAATATAATGGGGAAGTATGTTACTGTTGATTGCTACATTCATTTCGCGAAGAAATGATGTAGGTACGTTTTCCTTTTCTTAGAAATATTTTCATATTTAACAATTTCCTTTTCTGAACGGGTTTATAATGTAAACATAATTAATATACAAGCAGACGGTACGTAGGCAGGCAGGCATTTTAGGCATACAATTTAAATTAAATCAAAAAATAACAACGTATAGATTAAATGTTAAAATGAATGCTCGCTTCACAAAGGATGCTTTCAAACACTGCTCTTAATTATACAAACAAGGCATTGAACGAAACAGCCTTTGGCAACAAGTGGTGAGGCTTGTTTTCCCTACAAACATGCCTTTATTTTGTTATGTATGAATTCGCTTAGCTTTTCGACAAACAAATAGAATTCTTCGCGAATTGAATAGGCAAAAGAAATATTATAGCGGCTATAAATTGAGCGAAAACAAATTTATGTTTTTTGTATGAGAGCCATAAGAAACCTTTTCTGTTTTATACATCAAGGTCCGCTTTTCTGGATATCTATAACCTTATAAGATAATGTCTACGAGTGTTTACACTCAAGTCTCGTATATTCGTATAGATTTACTGTAACTTTTTTTCTTAGTATGTACCTACCTATATTGCCATTGGTATTGCCTTGTACCAATACTCTAATTTTATCTACTATTAATTATTTTTATAAGATTTATTTTTATGTCAACTCACAATACAAATATCCTATTTTATAAAGTTTCATTGAATTCTCGTTCGATAAGTATAGCAAATTAAATTATGCTTCAGACACCATTGTTGTTGCTTACATGTCAATATCTCTTCATTCTAAAGGAACTTCATAACAAGTTTAATGCGAATTTGAAAACTTCAGCAAATTATAAATCTTCCTTCGGAAGTTGACTAACTTCATTAGGATCTCGCATCCTTGTTATAACAAAAATTATCGGAACGCTTGAAGAATGTTAATAAAATGTGAAAATTCATATAAACAATGTAGCGCTATTTTTATCAATTTGGTTCGACAGGCCTATTAAACTTGTAGATTGATTAGCTGGTGCAAAATAAATTGAAACTATGAGATATCGATACCTAGTACATACATAATGTTATGTATGCATGTATTATAAATACGAAAGTTTATGAGGTTGGATGGATGTTTGTAACTCTTTCACGCGAATACTACTGAACCGACTACAATGAAATTTGCTATGTAGGTACCTAGCTAAAGACCCAGAATAAAACGTAGGCTTTTTATCCCGGAAATCCCACAGGAACGGGAACTATGCGGGTTATTCTTTGATAACGCGGGAAAAGCTGCGGGCGGAAATCTCGTGACTCATAATTTAATTGATACTTTATCTAAACTTATTATTTTAAAGCTGAAGAGTTCGTTTGTTTGTTTATTTGAACGCGCTAATCTCAGGAACTAGGTACTGGTCCGATTTGAAAAATTAATTCGGTGTTAGGTAGCCCATTTATTTAGGAATGTTATATCATCACGCTAAGACCAACAGGAGCAGAACACTGCGAATAAAACCGCGGAGCACAGTTAGTTAGAAATAATGGTTTTTACATTAAAAATTAAAGCTCTATTATTCAGCTCTATTACTCATTAATCCTAACGGATCAGATTTGCATGTATTAATACAATAACCACGTATACAACATTAACAATCACTTAACCTCTAATAAATATTAGATGACTATGAACCTTCACGATTACGCTTAGCATTTACATAATGTAATAGATAATTACTAGGCTTGTCTATTAATGTACCTTGTAGCTGCTAATTCGAAGACGCAATTAGCCTTTGAGATGTTAAATTACCCTTGCATATCTATAGTATATGTGTCTATATGTACACATACAGCATTGTCGAGGTTAACCGAACTCTTATGTTAGATATTAACTATGTGTTGCAGCCCCATTAGCTGCATATATATTAAAGGTCTTCAGTAACATATCGTCACTATTACAACAGCTATATCTAATAATGACGATTTGTTATATTCGATCCCAATGTAGGGACAAAGTCTCCTATGAGGCTTATGCTATAATCTCCATCCACGCTGTGCTGGATTAAATGCAGTTTCAAGACATGCAGATTGCTTGCGATGTTTTTCAAATTTTTCAATGAACTTAATTTTGGCTGTGAATGCAGTAGATACTAAATTCTTTATTTTTTTAATAAATTGTAATACGTTGAATAAATACAACATTTGTAGTTTAATAAAACGAATTTGGTGTAGACTTGTGCGCAAATAAAGCAGCAATTGTCTTGTATGTCTAAGGCCAACCTTGTGAAATAAATAAAACCTTACATTTTCTCGGACGAAATTAACCTGCCCGAACCTCATTAGAGTAAACAACACAATATTTCATTTGGGGTCTGAAAAACACCGACAACATCTATACTACTCTAAAAGAAAGCGTAGTTTTTCTTTATGCATAAATAAGTACACCTTGAAATTACACCTTGTAGAATAATAAATAACAATATCAAAACTTGAATATTGTTTTTGTTTGTTATGAGTATTTTAATTAATGTTCGTTTTGTTTTAATCTTCTGTAATGCGATAAGTTTTGACGCACGTGTCAAATCATGTACTTATTTGTAACATCTCATAAACGAAAATCTTTCATTATGTGATTATAAAGTAACTTGTTTGTTTTTTAACATGTATTATTTAAAAACACATTGAATATGCTAAGGTCTGTAAACAAGGCATGTAGATATATTACATAATCAAGAACCATATGGATAAACAAAACTTTATGCTAATCCTACGAGCGTATTGAACGTTCAACCGAAAAGTAGTTCGGAGTCAATATTACGGCTAAGTTACATACAACAACTCGCGTGAACTAGATAGTAGAACAAATATACATAGTTTATATATAAACTTAGGAAATTAATATGGAGATATAGGTACAAAACTATGAGGGCAGCGCAAGTATGGGTCAGGAACTAATTTCACTAATCGGATCACAACTATTATCGCCGTCATCCTCCTAAATTGTTCGCGTAAATTGGGATTGTGAAGGATTATACCCTGCTAATCATTTTCGTATTAATCTTATACCTAATTTGGTAATACCCTAGATACGATATATGAAAAATAAAACAATAATTATCGTTAGTTCAAATGGAAGCTTACAAAAAACAAAGTAATTGTTGTTATTAAATTACTTTTATTCTCGTTAAATTTAATCCTCTCTTTTGAACTACTATTGAATTGAGAATAATTAAAGAATTTTTTCATGTCAGAAAAGTACTTATCTGTTTTTAAAAGAGATAAAATTGTTATAGTAGATAATATGTGTTAAACGTCTTTTCCAAAGCAAATTGAAGCACTTGTAGATTTAATTTGTTGTTCACGAAGCTGAAATACTACATTATAACAACATTATCTCGCTTAATACACCCATTATAACTCTCTACAAGGATTTGAGATTTATGCAGAACATCAACATGACATCAATATTATATGAGTTATAAATGAATAAAAAATTCCAAGTCTGTGATTAGAATTAAAAATATTTTGTTGTTGTTTATTAAAATCATGTAAAAGTCTATCACTTAATTCACTGATAATTTAATTTATAAAATTAATTGTAGCCTATGTTTCTCGATAGCTATGCAAGCGATATAATTGCCAAATCTTAGCAAACAAATATGTAATGCGGCGACGCGGTTGGCGCAGTGGTAAGGTAACTGCCTACTGAGCCGACGGTCCCGGGTTCGATCCCCGGTCAGGGCAAATATTTGTGTGATGAACTCAATTATTTGTTCTTGGGTCTGGGTGTTATCTATATACATGTATTTATAAAATATTATATTAATTATCGTCGCCTAGTACCCACAACACAAGCCTTAATTGAGCTTACTGTGGGACTAGGTCGATTTGTGTAATAATGTCCTATAATATTTATTTATTATTATTTATTTATTATAATCAAATGAGTTCTTCTTTATTGATTAAAGCCTTGGATCTATTTAAATTATTTTTAAACACTCAAATAGCTATAATCTATATTATGATACTTAATAACTGAGGCCCCGGAATCACAGACACAATAGAAAATCTATTGTGTCGAGGACCGATCGGGCCGTTCGGGGCTCAATGGGTTAAATACAAACCTGTAATGATATACGTAAAGCAAAAATAAAAAGCTTTAGTCCGATAAAAAGTTAATTTCACTTCAATTACTCTAGTACCTATATTAAGCGGCACTTGACCGAACACTGTTGGAAAAAAATTCGCACTTTACTACAGGGCATACAATAGAGTTAAAGCTTTTTTGCATCATAAGGCTTCGTCAATAATTTTATTCATAGAGAAGTGGTACATTTACGCTATTGTTGCGTACAAAAAAGGCATAAAAAGACCTGAGAAAGGGTCGCTTTTAAAACTTTCCGATTGAAAAAGTGGAAATAGTGTTGTATTTTTTATGATCAACGGTTTCCAGTTTCCCACTGCATACGTATTGTTCGTTACAATTTGTAACACGTTTGTTTTGAAAATTAAACATTATTTGGCTTACAAAAAAATGGCTCCTAAAAACGGCTTCTACAAAAAAAATGGCTAAAAATATGGCTTCTTTATTAATATACTATTTAAATCTGTACATTAATAAAAGGACCTATATATTTAAAGTCAAGATATAAATAGAATTATCCAAATATGTAAAAAAAAATATACGATAAAGAAAAACTTTATATAATTCCTCTCTCAATCCACTACGCAATCATGAGACATATTGAGATAAAACACAAAAAAAAAACTTATTAAATGTAACTACTTCATGTAAATAAATTAAATTTCCAAGTACGAGAGAAGCCTGACGAGTTACCAGATATGTGTATGCAATAACTTTTCGTTTCCAACTCATACGAAGACTATCTTACTTGAGAACTTTGCACATATCAAATATTTTGTTTGCTTACGCTACAAAATATCACGGTGAATAAGCAATGTATCATTTAATATTTTATATACAGTTTTATGCATTTATGTAGTCAATAGTTGTATGTGTTGTATAACAAGTATTTACTTTAAAATCTGTCATGTACTATGTGCATGAAATCGTAGCAAACAATCAAATTTTACATTGTTAGTTTATGAATAATGATTTATGAATATGGATGTACATTGTACATCTATACGTACTTATAATAATATTAAGCTGCAGCGTTTATTTATTTGCTTGAACGCGCTTATCTCAGGGACGATTTCGAAAATTTTTCGCCGTTAAATATGTACCTGATCCCTGGCTATTATATTATACTATGTTATAAATTCGTATGAGTCTCGTTTCTTACTGTATATTTTCAATGTACAACTACGTAAGCTGGAAACACAGTCATCATTCTTACTAATAAATTTAATAACAACTACAATTTATTAATTCTAACATAGAAGTTATCCCTTTCGCTTCCAAAGTGAAGATAAAAGAGTATATTTATCCAATGATACCCAGTGGATTTCTACAGTAATGGCGTTGTAAAATCCAATGTCTATTCACTATTACAATTTAGTTAAGCTATTTGCGGTACCGTTATAGGCCAGTTATTGCGAAGATAAGACAATGTTAATGAAAATTTATGAACCTATTAGCTATCGATGTTTATCGATTTTTTGTATAATAGAAAAAACGCTTGGTTCTTCTTTGTAAGAATGTAGATACCTACAGATAGAGTCAATAATAAATAACTTAAGTTAGATACTATTAAGTATTCTTTGCTATTAGGTTATTATTCTATAAATCGATTACACAATGGATGACATGTATTATTTAATACAATAAATCTCAGGAAGATTCTTCGCTATTTTCTTCTTCAACAATCAGCAGATAACAAGCATCTTTTGGTTGTTAGGAGCAAAAATCTCATGTTTTCAATTTCCATTTCCATGTCAAATCTTGAACTAAGTACATTTAATAAAATGTTTGTAGTGGGTAGTGTATCGTTACATTTTATCTCCTAACACTGCAGAACGCGACAGAAAATAAAATATCGGCTTATATTTCGGAGGCGGTGTTTTGTGGAAAAGAGTAAAATTTTCGATGCTTAAGTCCAGACCGATACTTCACACTCGAATAATTCAAGATGTTCGCGGCTTTGTCGGTAAATTCGACTCCCTACGCTTTCTCAGTGGACGATATTTTACTTTTGTTCACCTGTATTCAACTGGGTTTTATACGAGCTATTCGATTTCCGTTTATGTGTAGGTAATACCTTTTTGGCCCTAGCTTTACGGTTTCTAATCGTTTTCCGCACGTTTCTACCGTATCGAAATATTCACCTCGAAATGAAAATTTATTTTTAAGTAGGTAGGTATACAACTTGCATACTCAATGAGAATTACTCGAAAATGCATATTTTAATTAATTTAATTATGATAGATATATTTATAGTTGTTTCTTGTAACCATTCAACGATTTGGAAGTTTGATAATTGATATACCTTTAAATTGAAAGAATGGAATCAATATCCAACCTCATTTAATTTGATATACTTAGGTACTATAATCAATTTAAGAAATAAATATTTAATCAAAATTAACGTAACATACAAATAATGCGTTTACCTGGTCCAATTGCAGTGTACCTGGTAAACTATAACAAAGAAGATTTATTAATTACAATATTTTCCATTGTCCTTCATGTTCATTTTAAAGGAACATCGCAATCCTTTTGTATGTAAAAGTAATAAATAACATTTTGATTTCATATTTAATTTACTTATTTTATTTAGTTTAATTTAAAACATGTCAATGGCTTAACATTTTATTATCAATAAATAAAAATAAGTACATTATTTTAACTTTACGCCTATCTATACTCAGACAGGAAATAACAAACAATATTGATACAAAAGCATCGAACTTCAATAAAAATGAACTAGCTATTTATTCGAAATGCTTCGTCTTTAGCCAGCCAATTTCAGGCTCCAATAACCAACATGAAAAATCTATTTCTGCAATCAGTGCAAATTGTAACTGGCACTGCATACTAACTTTGAGCACTCAATTATGTATCTATTATTTCTCTATTCTCGATATGATTAGATATTGCATTCTGTGTATTTCATTGAAGGTTTTATATTATGACGGTGGATATTTTTGAAGATTAGGAATAAAGCCACTCTCATTTTTTTTATTCGAAGTACCTGAATAAGTATAAGTATATTGAAATAAATTCATGCCTGACATAGCTATTGTATTATAGAAAGTATGTAGTAGCAATACATTTAAATGTATGCAAAATTAACCTATTAAACAAATGTCCAAATATACAGAGTAACATTTAAATTAATCAAATTATTTTAATGCTTTTGCATGCTACTTTATAAATTTAGCACGTAGACCAAACAATTTAATATCTTAACTATAACGTTCATTGCATTGCGGAATGAATTTATTTAAATTTGGTTTCATTAATAATTTATAGAGTTATTTAAATTTATATATTTCATAGTTCCCTTCCAATCAGAACGTTTATTTTATTGTTAAAGAGTTTTGAACCCAATGCTTTATTATATTAAACTGTATATTGGATAACAATTTTAAACGCAATCGCATGGAAAAAGGAAGATTTGCGCAGTTTTAAATATCTATTTGAAAACCTCAAATTCCCTTAACCAGATTTCATTTTACTTTTTAGCAATGTTAAAATCGCAGAAAATGTTTGGGATTTCATTTTAGTTTAGTAGGAAATTTTGGTGCTATTTATTCTGCACGTACGTACTTCACCCTAAATGTTTTCAGTGTAAGCTCGTTGTTATAGAATTGTTCCATCCTACTTAAGTCGGTATGTTTACAGACTCTTAACCTATAAAATTTAATGACAAAGCGCGCTCTGTGCTCGAGATTAAGAGTATTTATTCATGCGCTAAAATGGCTCAACTCTTTAAGTTGTTAAAATATTTCCGTGCTTCCTTCGCTCTTCTGAAAGCGACTGGAAATGAATGAAAGCTGCAGTGATGAATCGCTTTAGATACGCTCTGAGAAGGTATTAAGGAATTTAATAAGATACAAAACTTTTATTAGGTTTTAATTTAATTATGAATGTTTCAATCCAATTAAAATTGTACTTTGTGCCTATTGTTTCTGGTTCATTGCGTATTCAATATAATTATGATTAACTTTTATTATTTTTCCTTTTATTTTTAAAACATTCACACTATATAGACTTGACTTATATTATATATACATATATATAATATTAGTATGATATTTGAAACGCATTAAGATTCGGAAATAACTAAACTAACAATTCGCGTGAACATCACAAAGTATTTTAGTTGTTTATGTAGGTATAACATACAGAGTGGGTGAGATTCCGTTTAACTACGCATCCCTTTGGAAATAGTTCACATCCCTCAATTTATTTCTCATTAATTGGAAGTTGTAACGCAAATCGAATGTGCGAACTTATAAGTAAACAATAACTGTCTTAAGAACATGTTACATAATATGTCGAACTAAATAAGAAAATATACTATCTATACTAAGCGCTCACTATATGATATAGCTTAGTAGCAAAATCAGTATTTTATAAACTACCTACCTACTTACTTTGCAAAAAAATTAAAAATAAAATATCTGACTAATTCTACTGATATTACTAGGCATTTACCATCGATTTCAAGTTTTATGCTAATATTTATAAAAACATCTGGGACGTCCAATGCACAACCCTTTGAATATATATTTCACAAGTACGCTAAACTATTATATAAATGAACAATAAAGTAGTTACATATTCTTGACAAGTAACTTTTTGATTATTCCCCCGTACACACTCCAGAGACAACCTTTTACATGAACCGCCGTAGAAACTTAAAATTATCCAACATTCATACGTAAATGGGCAAAATTTCCGAGCGTATTGAAGAAATAGAGATGGTTTAGAAACTTGGCTCGCATTATACCACCTTTGGGTTGAAGTTTCTGCATGTTGGTAGGACCATAACCATACCCGGCCCGTAAACAAACAAAGGATTATACACAATCGCTGGCCCGGACAGATGTGCGCTCTAAATTGAAATTATTGTGGGCGTACATAAAGGCGAAGCACCCGTTTTTATTTCCCGTATCCTGTTTATGGCCAGAACGATATTCATATAAATATTCCGTAAAAAAGTTTCCTTTTATTGCTCGCTACGATTATGCCTCTACGCTGCGAGCTACGACGCTACACTAGGAAATCTTCATGTGTCATAGATAAGATTTTTAAAGTGCGACCTTTTTAAATAGAAAAACTCAATCATTTGCTTAATAGATGGTCTTTAGTATATTATCAGATCAATAAACACAAATATACGTATAAAAATAATACTTAATGGTATCATTCTAGGAATATAATTTATACAAATTCCATTAAAGTTTGTCAATTCTGAAATTAGCTAAATTGTTTTAATTCGGTTCGCAACTTCATCTAAGTTGAGCACTAAGAACTTTAAACTTAATTTACTAGATTTAGACTTCCATGTTAATTGACAACGCTTATCATTTATCGTTACATGTTTTAGTTACTGTATATATTTTATAATAACCCAAATCGTTTATATAAAATTTCAAATGGTTTACAACGCTCGCTAAGCATCGAATACATTCGTCATAAATATACCAACCTTGCTCAGGAACCTATTTCTAGATTAGAAAAGGCTTCTTCTATTACCTTCTTATATTCTATACTATGATATAAAAGACAATTGGCAATACCATATTTTTTATATCTTAATTTTGTAGCCTTAGTTTGTAGCATTCAAAATTTTATAAATGAGAATTTTTTAAGGAATACAAAATTTTGATCACGAGACGAATTCCATTCTTTAAAAATTGCCAATGTCTTATTTACAATTAATACTTTTTATACAATTTTTTTCTTTTCAACTTGATCTTCAAAGTTAGAATTTCAAAGAAAGACTGTTGTAAATAAATTATTAAATTACAAAATATCAAATTAACATAAAAGGAGTAAACGGTAAATTAAGTGGTTGGAACATAGCAAAATTAAGGCAAAACACGCAATATTAACTTTTAATACCCTTCGGACTAGCTTTGTAAATTCGCGCCGAAACAAGCGAGTAATTTAATAATTCGTAAACCCCTTCGTTAGATGAATTCTGTCTGTTGCATAAGTTAGAGTTTCATCACGACTCACCTAAGGTTCTTTTAAGTGTGCAATTTGCGGGCTTCATAAAAAAATTACGTTACCTTGGGGCATAGGGGTGGGCCCTATTAATAAATATTTTTTGTGAAAAATTTAAATGTTCAGGGCTAACAGTTTCTATGCGTACTTTGTTTTTATTTGAAGAAATATTTTGTCATTGGCATGTTCCAAAATGATTATAATAAAGATATTACTATCATTAATTTACGCTGGGTTTTATTATAAGTATTAATATTACTATTCATAACAGCAATAACATACACAATTCTAATGAATTCAAAGCCTGCATTGGACTATATGTGGCTAATTGAATAATTTCAAAGACTTATATGTATTAATTCATAAGAAAATTAAAATGTGAAATGGAGAACATTTCACCCTCATAAACCGGCTACTAATGTCTTGATTATACTTTATAATTAAAGGTTAAAATGAAAAATCGTTTCAATGAAAACGTTTAATATTAAGAATTTCCGCAATTTCTTCATTTCTCAAAGCTTTGAGAGTCGTTCTTTACAAAATAATGTGACCATTGAGTTGTTCTTCATTCATCACTCTTACATCCGCTTGTGACGTTTTGCGGCCGATTTAAACGCCTCTTACGTACATTTTTTCTTTCTTCCTAAGTGGATTTAAATCTACTTTTAATTCGTCTTTAAATATATGAAAGATATATTATTTCTACGGGGGCACTTACCTGCAGTATCATATTGAACACAAATAAGATCCACACCTCTTTGTAAACTCGTGTTATTTTAAAAGTAACAAAATTTATTGAAACAAACGAAAAAAAAATTACATTTCCATAAAAAGAACGTTAACAAAATCCACAACGTATATTTCAGGTGGTTTTATCGGGTGTTGATAACAAGAAGAACTTGGTGCAAATATTTTTCGCTTGTCTCACACAGAAGTGGACAGTTGTTGATGTTCCAAGAGCACTTCAGATGGAAGTTGGAACACCTGAGCACTGAAATGTGAGGACCGTTGAGCGTTTCGACAGCCGCGTTAATTTGTTCTCAATTTGTATAAAAATGCTTCAACAATGATAATCACTTGGGTTTGAAATATTATCCAAATTATTTAAAATATAAGAACAGATGTAGAACAAAAGGAGATTGATGCTTTCAGAACTTTAGATACGTTGGAGGTGAATAACTTATTACGAATATTAAAGCAAATGATGGTGTAAAAGAAAGATAGTGTAAAAGAAATACAATATTATCCTACGGCAACTTCGAACAGTTAAACACTAGGTTTCGGTATAGCAACATGAAAAGCATTTCTCAATTAAAAGTTAACGACATGGCATATATTGCAATTATCGTGATTTATTATTTAAATTGTCTCTGTATCAAAGCGTCAGACGTCAAAGAAAATTAAGATAAATAAATAGAGAAAAATAATATTTGTTTCGAAATCAATGGAGCATGCGAAAAATACAGCTGCCTTTATGATTATGATTGAAATGCAAAGCTTTGAAATCGAATATCTACGTCGAGGTCGTTCGATTTTCACCCCATTGTAAATAAAATTGTAATGGATCAAAAGATTGGAATTCTACAATACAGGGAGTTATTTGAAGATGTGTTTGCGATGCTCTCTTGTTATTTTGTTTAACAACTTTAATGGGTAACGAGTCAAACAAAGGAATTGTATTTTTGTTTATAGAAACATTTTGTGTTCTATTTACATATACTAGTGAATGGAATTATTTATATTACAACTGATAATTTTACTAAAAAGCACTGTTAAATATTTAATTATTAGAGAGTTATCCAACGTAGATCACTATTTTTTTTTCAAATGGATCGATAACAACTACATTACAAGACCTACACCAGTATATCAATTTTTGACATTAGCAGTTACAAACACACAGATAAATAAAGTAAGAGACAAACAAATAACTACTGCTATAATCTGCGTTAATAAGGTCACCAATAATAGATTTTCCAAGAGCTTCCGCCTACTGACAAGGATCAGTTACATTTTATTCTATTATGTATTAATAAGTTATTCTATACCCACGACCCGTGTCTAAATTTAGTGATAGGGATTATGTAATCATTATTATTTAGTTATATTTAATAGAGTATCAGCAAGTTGAGGTTCAACAATAAACCTTTGTATATTGTTCACTTCGTATCGAGTTAACATCGAGTGTTGTGATTGTTAAAAATTCAATATTCATGTTTTACTAGCATAGGGTACTAGTAATTTATATTATAATAGTAACATAATAAATAGCAATTGTTTTGAATGTAATAGTAATTAAGGGTGTTCATATTAATAATCTCCAAATAAGTAGATACCAATTAACACGAACGATTATAGAGGGGTTACGGATTTGAATTCAATAAAAACAGTTATCACAGTAGTTATGTTCTATTATGTTATAATTTTTTCTTTAAATCACAGTATTTTATTAAGTCACTAATAAATAATTATTTCTATTACTCAAACTCATTACTAAATCATTTCTCAAATTAATTATACATTCCTTTATCTTTAAGTCAAAGTGGTATCTTCCAAAGTTTATGATACACTTATAGTTTTTGAAGTGAAACTTCTTTATCGGGATTAGAAAAAAATTTAGTGTAACATTTTTTCGTTACGCGTGACATTTTTCGCCATCTTTTTCTTATCCCTACCACGCGTGATTCGACGTATTTCTGTAAAGTTGCATATAGTAAATTATTTTTATATAAAGAAGTTTCACTTCTTACGTGTGTACACTAGTACACGCACACATTTTTTTTATACAGGACTTATCTAACCTAAATAGATAAAAACACGTAACGGTTTGGAACCTCCGTAGAAGACGTGTGAAATTGTAGACACTGATTAAATATCCTCGGCTGGATTCGAGCCATTTTCTCAGAGTTATGGGTCTCGTATTTTGTCCCACTACAGAAGAATGCGCTAATTGCACAACTTTAAGTAATTATCTAGATATATTTTTAATTGTTTTAGCACTTACTAATTTAATGTACTACAAATATATTTCTTTACAATTTATTACTTGCTATCACAGATCTCTATGCTTGCTATGTATCGGCCATATTAAAATATTGTACCTATAACATAAAATTAAATATTTTTTCATATCGTGATACAGTATCTACCTAGTGCAATTTATGTTCCAACAGTTGTTTTGATAAAAAATGAACAAACCGACAATAATATAAAAATTATATTACTACATATACCAATTTATAGCACACATGGTGTGTCTTTTCATACATTCCGTGTATTTAGTAATTAAAACGAAGATTACATATATAAATAGTGATTTTGCATAAACCTTTAAAAATACTCAGAATTCAAAGATCACTAATCTTAACAACTGTCAGTCAACTAATTTTGAAGCTGTCTGACACCTGTTTTAGCCTGAACCCTAATCACTTGAAATTAACAATAAGAAATTCTTCATTCTTAGAGTTAACAAAGATAAAGCAAAACGAGGATAAATTTTCGAGTTGTGAAATCGTCGTCGTCGGTGATGAAAGCTTTTGATAAGACAAATAACATATTGATTTTACCGTAATCTTCATTCCCTTTGTCATATGACAAAGTTTTTGCAAGGTAGGTATGTGGAGACAAATAGATGGGAATATTTTATTGTCCTTGAGATTACACTTACATCTTTTTTTTTATTGTGTGATAGGGAAGCGCTTGACCACGATCTCGCCTGATGGTAAGCTAAGATGTGGCCTATGATGGAGCGCGCTTCCCTAGAAGGTACCCGTTCACTTACACACACATGTTACACTTACATCTGTTAGTAATGCGAATGTTTACCCATGTATTTTCGCGTTTATATTATAATTAATAGCATGAGCATTCACGTAGATGTGACCAGCCAATAATCAGTCGCTGCCATAAAATTAGGCAACGCCGACGAAGCAAATCTGTAATGCTCAACGGACGCCATTAGTCAGAGCTTGCCGATATTTATAGCCCAGTTGCGAGGCTTAACACGTCCCTATGTTTGCTGTAACAACGATACAATTCTAACAATTAAACGCTTGTATTTTTTTGGTATAGAGCCTACGTAAGCGGACGAGATGATAGGAGATAATCCTGCTTAAAGAGCACATGTATAAATATGATAAAATATGTTACAGTCAGTTGAGTTAAAGGTCATATAGATTAAAGATTTCAATTATAATGTGTTGATTTTCGACAATAACACCCACAATTAATTTGTGGGTGTGAAATAAGATAAATGATAGAGAGTCTTAAAACATAACAAGAGAACGACAACATTTAAATTTGTTTGTTTGTATAACGACAACATTTTAATATGTTTATTTTCACAGTTACATCGAGTCATTGCTTGATGAAATACATGATTCTGAGAAAAAAATTAAAGTTAGGTATATGAATTTGCTATTTTTAGAAAGCTTATTAAATATGCTTTCATTTGATATACGTCATATTTTCCAAATATGTTTAGAACATAAAAAAATTGAGGTTGAGGGTTGAGGAACTTAAAATGTAGGGGGTGTGCGATTTTTTTGCACCCGAGTGTATGAAAGCACGAAGTACCTAAGAGACACAAGATAATGACTACTTAGATCCTATGCGGGATTGACAGATTTATTACTTAGACTATGAATTATAAAGGATCTATGCCTAAATTCTGATAAAGACGCTTTTTATTCCGAGAATAACAAAATTTTAGCAGTAGTTCCCAATTTAGTTAGAAGTTTCAGAAACGAATTTCGTTTGTTTTAAATCAATTTCAATTTGTTATCGTGTTACAAATTCAACTTGTTTTGGCATTTGTAACGTTGGAAGCCCTTTTGATTGAAAATGGAAAGATGCCGATTTATTTACAATTCTGAGTAAATTGAAACAAGTTATTGGAGTATTTATTTGTGTTACGATGGAATTAAAAATTCGATTTGGTAATAATAATAGCTATCAGACATAGGTGTGCGTGTGCGTGGGTTGGAGGATTTTCGGAGAATCTTATGATAAAAGTGACACTGTCATACGTAAGAGCACTGTGAAGGTGGAACGTGTCTATAAATACTTACCTCATGGATTGTTGTTTAATACCTACAAATAATATAACTTCAACGTATCGCATAAGATAAGAGGCCCTGTTTGTTAATCAAATAATTGTTTGCCGAACTTTTATGTAGGTACCTATACTTGGTGTCTGAAATAAAGATTTATTATTATTATTAGGTACTAGCGGTCCGCCCCGGCTTCGCCCGTGGTACATGTTTACGTTTTCTGTACATAAGAACCATCCTCGTACTTCAAGGAATATAATAAAAAAAGAATTATCGAAATCGGTTCAGCCGTTCTCGAGTTATGCGCTTACCAACACATTTTGCGATTCATTTTTATATATAAGAAGATTATAAACTATGCAAGCCTAATTTAAAAAATCAAGAGCCATTACGCAATCTCACAAAATAAAATGATTAGGTATACTTATTCCAGATTGCCTAGACACTGTATTTCCAAAATTTTTGCAGATTATGAATCACATATAATTCAATATATTTATTACACCAAGTGCATAACTAACGATTATCTGACACAAGAGAATTTTGCAATCGATCAGTTTAAATCGCTACGTGTACTGGGGTTAAAGAATGAGCTGCAGTACATTGAATTCGAGGCTTATCAATGAAAAGAAACGTTTATTCGTATGCTACTTGAATTTAAAGGGTATGATTTATAGACGTTTAAAGGAAGAAAATTCATCTAATTTTATTGGTTTGAAATGGTAAAAATAGTAGTATAGGTAGTTTTGGTTAGGGATTCAATATCTACGAAGATTTTGAACTAAAGTTTAGTATGTTTTATGCAGATATATATTTTTTATATATTCGGTTATTTATGCAGATGTAGTGTGCATTTTATAATACGAATATTGTTTATTGAGTCATACATTTTTCCCGTTAATACGCTGTAATAGGAATTGCATCAAAAATAAAACTTAACATCCTGTAAAATCCTTTGGACAGTTAGGACAAGCAATTCCATTCAGCACAAGGCGATTATGGCCATCCGAATGTTCTTTACAATTGCCAGTCTACAATAACTCGGGGATTCAACACACGTCGTCGAGAAATATTGTCACGTAACAATACCAAGCTAATAACTAGTTGTAGCACTGGAGATAAAAAGCGTATAACCAATTAGAAATTTATTTTAAAAATGTCCAAGACTTCCCAGATATTAAGGAGTTTTTACTTTTTACCTACAACTAGTTATTCAGGATGAATAGGGCCTATATGGGCCTATATAATTTAAGTAGGAAAGATAGAATCTATGATAGCGAATTATTTACAATTGTTTGATAAATCCTGGCTTAGAAATGTTTGATTGATTTCTTCCACGTCGTAACGGAGCGATTTAGGGTATTATTTTAGTGCCTGGCGATACACTTAGGAGGGGGAGAAAAAGGTAGTCTACTTTTTACCTCAATGCAAGTTAAACGTCTTAATCTCCTTTGATTACACGGGCGAATCCGAACAGAAAACTAATAGATTAGGTACATATTTTTATGAAGCAGGAATCTCATCCAAGATTGGAATCTTCCGCAACTTATCTTTGTGTTCGATACATCGAATGTTGGCAATTATTTTTGTATCTAATAAATATCATAAGTCGTATTGGAATCCCATCTCTAGACATGATGAATTGCCGCAATATTTATTTTTGTTACCACACCAACCAATTAAATAATTTTGGAAAGATACTTATAACAAATCTGAACAACTTTCTAACTGAATTCTAAATTTCTAATTACCAACTAATCCGACCTACTCCATTTTCCTCATCCGATCGCTGACAAAGTTATGCAAAATAACACATCAGAAAATATTATTAAAAACGAAATACATAACGGTTGTAAAAACAACTTTATTATTCCACAAGCGTCAAGCTTAAAATAGAATCCTTTTAAGCAAAGCCAGTATCACAAACGAAATAATAAAAGATTTGTATTGTACAATTTTCGCATGTCAAGAATGAACTCATGGCCGGTTGTCTACAGACGTCTACCCGCATCAAATATAATGTTTATTTGAATTTCTTAATATAAAGATCCGCCTTATACATATTATTTACTTTCGCGTAATATAAATTATTGTAAAATGCATATTTAGCATTACGTAATATTGCTAAAATTATCAATTAATAATTAATGAACTAGCACGCTAAATTTAATTAAATAGAAAATGCGGTTTTGTATCTAACATGAGTGTTATTATAATTGGTTAAATAATTTGGAAGGTCTGCACAAATAATTTACATGATAATGACTTCTTCAGTGCGTTTTAGTTAATAGTTAGGCACACTAGTGAAACCCAATGTTTTTAGTTCAATTTATTTATAATATCTATGTCAATATAAATGAATCGACATAATAAAACAATTAGTACCTATATGTGTTATTTAATACAAAACTCAAGAACGGCTTGACCATGGAGAGAAAAAACATAAAAATGATGAGGAAAATGGTAGAAACAACACTTTTCTTTTCACATACGAACCACTTTGTTCAATAAACATTTTATTTCACTCAAAGCAAAACAAATCTTGGATTAGGATAACAATTGATAATTTCCAAACATGACAAAAAATACTAATACCTGGGTAGAACCTGGGCTCATACATAATAAAATAATCGACTAAACGAATGAATGAATTACGTTTAATAGGCTAGTGACGGGTGCGGTGAACCAAAAATTTAATCAAAAATCGCCGTCCGTTTTAAATATTTTATCTGTGAATTCGTCCTTCATTAAAAGTACTTAAATTGTATGAGCACTATGACGTTTCCACGGAATATAAATTATATCACATACGACCATTTCGCACAAAGATCACGTAGTCATCTACAAGCGTGAAAGGCGTCCAATTAATTATTTCGATAAAACAGATACAGAAAAAGCGGGTAAAAGAAAGGGTTTTTAATCCGCGACGCAACTTTATAAAGTGTGTAAATACGCTTATATTTTCAATGCATCGTGAAACATTAGCAGTTTATTTACGAACATTTAGAATATCTAAAAACGTAATTACGTGAAGGAAACGTAGCTAATATTCTCAGTTTCCGCGGCCCCGACGTGAGGGCGCATTGTACGCAACAAAGAAGTTTTTCAAGGAAATGAGCTAACTTTCAAAGCTGTAGCCATTACGATTCCACTCATACAATTTTAATGGATATAGCTCGATACGCATACTTGTACAATTAAACTGCAATTTCTGTATTGGTTTCGTACGTTTCAACTTAGATATCTTTAAATATACTTACAATCTAAAACGATTATAGTATTTTTTTATTAATTAAATGATATCCACAAATGTCATTGTTACGTAAACCATCATCGTTAATTAACATAAATAATATCTTGCATGTCAATGTATTATTCAATGCATAACCACACTCACTATCAGTAATAGAGCTTACATCGAATAATATTTTTAATTAAAATTTTAAAGTAATGCAGATTTTTAGGTTAGCTTTTCTTCAAATATCTTTTCGCTTTTATTTTTTCAAACTATCAAACAAAAGTAACTCACTTTTGTTCAGTGCTTCAATGAATCAACTTCACATTGAGCACACTTTTTCTTATCTTCATTGTTCTATTTCACGATAGAAAATTTTCTAAGATAACTCCGCTTAATTGATAATTCAAGAATACTTCTTTTATACCTGTATTAACATAATAATGGGTGTTCCAATTCAAGTTTATTATTCAGCATGAATACAAAAACACTCAGCGGATTTTATTTTATTCATCCGTCGAATATATTAAGTAAAAGCAGAGCAATTTCAAACTTATCTTTAAAGCAATAATTTTTATTATTAAACGTAATATCAACACAATTTAAAAATTACATTAGTGTACCTACAAAAAGTTACATACTATTTTTCAAATCGTTAAAAATAATTATTTTTATAGTAAACATGTAGGTACCTCCTTTCCGCTTTTATCATAATAAAACTTTTCTGCCAGAAACCACGAATAATGTCTAGACATTTATAATATTTTACTATCGCCCATTTTATGTCTAGTAAAAGGGTTTTCCAAGAATAAAGGTACAAGACCTAGATTTAGAATGAAGACTGTCCCCTTTGGCAGTTGTAGCACATAGCTCGCGGCCCCAAACGACTAGCCAATGTTTTATGTTTCAAAGCCTTTTCTATCTTGAAATGAGTTCGACACAAATAGAAATGAGATACGGGTTCAACACTTGTCTATTATAATGTGAAACTGTTATAAAATTAAGTTATTAATTATTATGCTCCGTAAACAGGAGTTAATTGAATTTTAAGTATTAAAATAGTCCAGAGTTTTCAAAAATAGATATCAATTTGATGAGTGTATATTTAAACGAAAATGTGAATTTTAATTCGGTACATTTTCCGAGTGTTTGAGTTGAAGGCATAACGTTCAATAAGCACAAAAACAACACAGCCCACGGGCGTGTGGAAACAACAGTAACATCGGACATTGCCTTTTCTATTAACCGTGTTAATATAACACAAGTCTATTCATTTGTTTACGAGCACATCTCAGTAATGACCTCACTAACCGATGTAAACTCCAAAGAGGACCCAGAGGTAGCATAAAACGGGCCAAGTTTCTGAACCCGCTCTATTCCGGCCAATACTCTGAAATTTTGCCCATTTACGTATGAATGAAGGATAATTTTAAGTTCCCCGCGCTTTGTGCTAAGGGATTCAACGGAGCATATTTGAAGAGTAATTCACAAACTCCAACATAGTATAAAATTGTTTATTTACTAACTACTTGAATTTAAACATTAAATGCGATTTTTCATGCCAGCAAAGTAGCTTTGATAGAAAAATATTCTAAGCTTGTACCTAAATACACAAAGGGAAATGGAAAAATGTAAATTGTTACCAACTACAAACATTAAGTTAGTAATATTTGCGTGGGTTATTTATTTTAGAAATGTTTGTGATTTTCCCTACACTAATGTATGTACAAAAAATTTGCCTCATTAGTAATTTCAGACTATGACTGTTATTGCTACGGCCTACAGCCTACATAATATGTATTCCTTTTATTGAATTTTGATTACAAGCGAAGTATAATCGCATGAAAAACAATGTATGCAAGTAATTACCCTACATGTAACATAAAATTAATGTTTAAAACGTCTCAATTAACGCGTAAAGCAATTTGTAAGCAAGCAATTTAGGTTGTAAACATTCTAATGGGAAGTTTGAATTAAACGTGTTCCTTAATACTCATTGGCAATTCCATTTAAAACGATTTATCACTCCAGCTTTTCATTTCATTTCCACTTGGATTTCTCAGTACAGCTGGCAAAGGAAGTACGGAAATATTACAACAATTTAAAGAGCTGAGCTATTCTGGTTTAAATAAATACTTTTCTAAGATATGAAGTGCCAACTTACAGTTTAGATATTACATTTTTATAGTCCTTCAATTTATGGTAATTGCATAAATCTGTAATATTTCTATCTAAAGCATTATATTGTAGATCTGGATAAAAGCCGTAAATGACCCTTCGCTTTCTAAGGCATAATTTACATGTAACAAAATATCTCTCCTATACAGTAATCTCGAACTACGCAGCAATATATTTCAGAACTGCGTCAAAACCTTTATAGATCTAACGCTTGAGATCTGTTCCAATTTTAGATTACACTTTCAAAGTGAGGAGAAATTCCAATGAGATAAGTAAGTCTTCGACGTTCCTTGAACTAATTAGTGCTCCCAGTACATGTCACTTGTTCAGCTCCTAATAACACGCGAATAGTATTAGAGTTGAAGCTAGAATTAACTGAGCTTCTGAATTCATTAGCTTAACTTTCAAATACGTTCTTTAAATATTGATAAGATTTTATTGTTGTAATTTGTTAGAAACTTACGGGTTCTTCAAAGGAATGGACAATATGATTCTTTGTTAAAATATTTGTTTTGAAATTAAACCAAAGTTACTTTGTATAGTCACAGAATTCGGATTTTTAATTAAAATTTTCTACCTTTACCTTTTTAAACTTCTGCTCTTAATTTTGATACTAAACTCAATACACTCAAAAGAACAATAAGCATTTAAAATTATTTAATTGTAAAAATTAACATAAGAATTTCATTAATTATAGGAATATTTAAAGGTTACTCGCAAGAAGACAAATCAAACGACACTTTATAACACGCTATCAACACGCTATAGATGCATTCGCTATAAGCTATCAAGGGCAACATATTCCTCCTCCTGATCTCCTGGGTAAAGATGTAATTTCCGTCGTATTAATTTATAATTATAACAAAGTATTGTAATTATAATACGCTAGCACACTGACACATTATTTATTTATTTGACAATTTAATTTACCACACCAAGTCAAAAATATATATTTTTTGTATACAAGTATACAATAAACGGATTGATACATAAGGCGACCTTATCGCTTATTATCTACAATTTCAAGACTATTTCAAATAAAAGCTTTATGTAGAAGGACAAAAACTGAAATCAACACTAAAATGGAAAAGTAAAAAAATATATACAAGGAGCATTTACTTTTGACATTACAAGCTGTATACTTACTGCTAACAAATAATTGTCAATTGAATAACGACCGCTAGCTCATTTACTAGCCGAAAACTATTTGCTCGTTACTTGTGTATTTTGGACATTTTTGTCACGTCTCTCCCTTTTATTTAACGTTCATCAATAAATAAAATAACATAATTGTATAAAGCTATATAAAAGAAAATGTACTTCACGGGAGACTTACGAAAAATTCCATTATTATTCGTAGCAGGAGAACTATAATTTACGGTTATATTTTTGTAAGAAGTATTCTTTTAATAGCAATGAGATTAAAAGTATCGTTAATATATTGAATAAGTCTACATTTTACTAAGTTTGCACGTAATACTATATTGTGTATGTTTATAGTAACATGGCTAATAAACTAATAAGAAGATATTCATATCTATGACTTTTTAATTCCATAATGTAAAAATCGACAAAAATAGATATGAAGTAAAGGCTTTTAAACGGTATGAAGAGCTGGATTCCAAATGAACTTAATTACGTTACGAATAATGCATTCCAGACATAACTTGAATAAATACAGAGCTGCATGAAATCTACGAGTTACCCACAATTGAATTAAATTAACTAAACTTGAAGAATGGAATTATTATTCATTTATGAAATATTAGTTTATTATAACAATTAAAGTATAATACCTATCTCGTGAAGCTAGTGTATTGAAGCGTTTAACACAGTTATAAACACGTCCGAGCTTCGCTGAATAAACTATGTTTATACAGCAGAATCTTCATTTTTAAAAGCATTTTCCAAAATAAAAAAAGTGTGTAATATATTACTTACAAGATAAATAACATAATCTCGAGTACCTACATTAATATTTAAAGTAATTTACGAATGCCTGGTTTTGTTAATGTGCGTGTTTCTATTTAAAAATATAAAATATTATGCATAATCATGCGAATATAATATGAAGTAATCTATAAAACATCTAAAAGAATGCATCCCTCTACCCAACGTTTCTATGAAATGAGTTTTCTTCATTAATTCATATTCCCCACAACAGCCTTTTCCTGCGTTAGAAAACGATAAACTCTAAAATGTACGGTCTACTCATAATGAATTTGTATGGCATTACTTCAAGAGGATTTCCACTTGTTTACGAGCAATAAAACCGAAATAAGCTAAGCGACGCAGCTTTTTTGCGGAATTTGCGGGTTTTTGTCGTATACTGTTCATTTTATTTTAAAGATTTCAAGAATAAAATTAGAAAAGAGTATAAATACTAATATATTTGTTATGTTCTTATTCAATTGGTTAGTAATAAGTAATCAATACTTTCGGTCAATAACATTCTTTTTAAAAATAAGTTAATTAATTAAAACCAAGTATTATAAACGAAGAATTCGTTAATCGAATTTAAGTTATCTGTTTTATATTCATTAAAGAAATTTCTGCATCTACAGCTTATTAGAATCTGTTTTACTCGAAACAAAAACATACCTAATATAATCTCAAATAGTAAATACATGTTCTGTTATCTTTCACTTACGCTACATCCAGATATAAGAAATGAAACGAATTTAGAGAGCCGTTTGAGAGTTAGGAAAGAAAGTAACTGGTCCTAATGCTATTACCCACGGCGTAAACATTTTATCTCGCTTGAGAAGGATCGACCTCGTACGTTACTTGCTACGTGTTTTGGAGGATAGACGTAACAATTACAGTGATAAAATATGTGAAATATAACATTATTAACGTGCGTATACTTTTAAGTTAACCATCATTAAATATTAAGTAGGTACGTGTATGTGTATGTTGCTATAGATTAACGCAAAATAAATAAAAATCCTATATAAACATTAAATCTATAGATTAAGAACACAAAGGTAAAGCATATTATAGAAATAGTAAGGGAATCATTCTAACAACTAAAATTATTATAAGAAAAATAAACATTTACGAAGAAAATTTGCTTTGTTATTGTATAAAACCCCGGCTTGAGGCGCGTAATCCCGCTTGAACGGACACGATTGGTAGGATCAGTGGGACACCTTCAACGGGATACATTTCTACAATTCTAAGATCACATTGTACTAGAATACTCGAAGTTTGTATGATATATACCAATAACTAACTGAGCTGAAATAGGTACCTATATAATACAAAAGGCTGAAAATAAAACGACAATGAACATTTTATTCTTTTTACACATTTAACAATATTTATAATTATTGAAACTTTTTAAGATTAGGTACAAATAATGATAGAGCATCCTACTAAAAATAAAATGTTAAGAAAATTAAAAATTTACAGTCAACTGTGATTTTGAAAATAATGTAGCAACATTTTTTCTTTGCAGATGCAGCAGATGGACAATTTGGCACATCGTTAAAATTGCGCTCGCTCTACAATGCCCAAAGATCTACTTGGAAGTTGAAACCTATAACCAGCAATTTTTTAATAATGACTTAGTTTGGTTGTTATTGTGACTGTTATTTACTAAATCCCTAAGTAGATATACAATTAGGTAGTTCTTATTATCGTTATGAATATATTTTGACACGCAACAATCATTCTTGTGACTACTGAATATTATTTCTAATGTTTTGAATTGTATGTGTAACTTTGTGTCAAGTTATTACGAATTAAAGTGTTAAACAGATTATCAGTGACCTCAGTTATGAAACTGAATCTTGGTCATTGAAATTTTGTTTTAATCATCTCAATAGATCAAAGTCTTCAATAGCGCCTACGCTGTAAATTCAGGATATTCACAACTAATTTCACTGCAGTATGAGGCTTATCTCTGCCAGTTTAGTGCGTCATTACGCTACCGCGTACAGCTTAACTAAATTGCGATAGTGAATAGACATTGGATTTTACGATGTCATTACGATTCGCTGGATATCATTGACCAAATAAAAGGGCTTTGTTGTCTGTACCTAGTGTGTAGTGTACAAAGCTTATTATTATACGGATGATTTGCTATTAATTGAAATTGTGCTATTTTATGAGGCTAATGAACCGTGTTCCTTCAATGAACAGTGAACACATTAATTTTAGTCATAGCGATTTGAAAGACGCATACAGAAATATCGTATTTAGTTAAACGATTGATTAAACGTATGAAACATTTTTGTTCAACAAATGGTATTCATGAAAAATAAAGTCGATTATCTGTAAACGTTTTCACAGTTGTAAGAATATAATTCCCTTTTCTAGTTTATTCGCCTCACTGGCTCAGAATGAGGAGTTGCGACCCGTACCATTTCTTACGGCATGTTCGCGTATAATTTGAATATTTCCTTTATGCTTTATTTACTCATTCCAAGTTTCTTTTTGAATAAATCAAACATTTATTTTTGTGAAAATTTTATTTCATCTACACTTATAAAAAAAAAATATTAAGTTAAAATATAAAAGCCTACCTATAAAAGCGCCTGTACTTAATAATTTTAGTCTCGTTAATTGAAAATCAGAATTAATAATTCTGTATAATTTGTTTTGAAATTGTATAATCTTTAAATTCGACACTACGGAGGATACAAGACTATTAGATTTTTAAATAATTTATGTCATTTAACTTGATCAACGTGCCTAATACGAATTATCCATCATATAAAATAGAGCATGTATTTTAATAAGTAACGTATTTTCTGTACATATAATTAAATCTCCATTATGTAATAAGTCTGCAACTTTAGGATGCACCAAATAGAATAAATAAGCAGCCAGAAGGTTTACAGTTTGCCATTATTACCAAACTTCTAGTCACTGTCTTTTTTGAAGTTAAAATTCGCAATATGTATGCACTACGCAACTTTGATATTTATGTGTACAATTTACTGAGAAAGAATAGTTCCTGTATTGTTATATTTTTCCTAGGTATATAATATATTATGTGCGAGGGAGAGATTTTTTTAATAACCTTCTTTGATGTTTAAGGTTAGGGTAAGTAATGCAATAATTTTAGGTAATTATTTTATAAACGAAAGTATTCCACACCTTAGTAAGTAATGCTTGAATCCATACTAATATTATAAATGCGAAAGTAACTCTGTCTGTCTGTCTGTTACTCAATCACGCCTGAACTACTGAACCAATTTGCATGAAATTTGGTATAGAGATATTTTGATACCCGAGAAAGGACATAGGATAGGTTTTATCCCGGATCTCCTACGGGAACGGGTTTTTCTCTGAAAACGCGGGCGAAGCCGCGGGCGGAAAGCTAGTTACCTATAATTTAAAACCCAGCAGCAATGTTTTAACTTCATTTTAAAAATATTATGAATATCTTGAAAGTTGAAATGCTGTTATTTAGTAAATAACCTTCCAGCAAACAAGAATATTATCCAAAATACAAAATTTTATCATTAAATATTTACGAAAACGATCAGTCAGGTCGCCCGTAAAATTAAAAGGGTAGGTAAAGGATCATTCTTCTGAATATGAATATATCATGTAAATCATACTTCAACATTTAAATGAAATGGATTTTATACACTCGGCTCTTATTAACATGTTAATTGACCTTTTTAAGGTTCCGCATATAAGAGTAAAAAGATGTCCAAAAAGAATCTGCTGGGCTCTATTTTTTTAACTGTTTTAAAAAGAAATAAACTATTGTAATTTACAAAAACAAATAATTAGAATTTAAAAGTAAAACACTGATAAAATACAAATTTTGTAAAAATTTCAATAATAGTAATAGTCCAAGTTATATTTTTTTTCTCTATAATTACATTTGTATTAATAGTACAATAATTACTGACAAGTTACAGATAATTTATTATTAAAAGAAAACTTGTCGAAACCCTCTGTACGTAAATAAAATTATCGTTTCACCATTTGCGTAAGTCAGGCGTAGATACCTTTTTGTAAAAACTCTGCATGATATTAACATAATCATTTATTCATTAAATTTTAACTGGTGATATAAAGAAGTGAAGAAAAACAAAATTTCAGTACCTTATTAATTTTGTTAAACGTGACTAGAAAACTAAAGTAATGTGGGCTGTATATTTATAACGGAAATCTGATCATTATTTCCTTCTTCCTTGCCTATCATTAATTTAGTCCTTAGATTTGCACTTTTACAGCTTGTTGCACTGTACCTACGCGAACAGCTACTGTAAACTATCTACTAGTGTAGAAACCAGAACAAAGGTAAAGATAGTATGAGAAGTATTATTAAATAACATAAAATAAGTAGAGACAATTTCCAGCGACAGCCTAATTCGGACCAAAAAAAAAATACAGTCGAATTGATAATCACTTTCGTTTTTGGAAACATGCCTAACATCAACAATATTCTCCATATAAATTGTTCTACAAGTAAAATATATCAATAAATATACCCAAAATACGATACATCAAGGTTGGAACGCAATATTAAGGTATTTGTCAAAGCGGCCGGGAAGACGGGACGCCGGTCACGACACCTTCCTGATTAATGGACAACAATCTAATTGAATTATGTTATCTAGTCACTTTGTATAAACTCTGCTTAGATAATAGGATAATTTGATTATAAACAAATATCGTTAGAAGGGCTAGTTTAATCATAATTGGGGTGAGGTTGCCTGCAGTGCTGAAACCCACCAAAGTAATTACCGTTCTTTAAATTTTATATACTTCGAATGTTTCTATCAATAGCGATAATATTTCACACATAATAACAAAATTATAATTTTTTAACGCCACAATAACACTCTATGAGTATGAAATATTATTATTTTTCAAGAGTCTTGTATTATTAAACCTCATTTATCCACGTGCCCATGCCGGATCAAACGTGTTTATTGAACAAAAACATTGATTTAGTATAGACGTATTCATCCAAGC
This sequence comes from Colias philodice, assembly GCF_061535455.1. Classification (NCBI taxonomy): domain Eukaryota; kingdom Metazoa; phylum Arthropoda; class Insecta; order Lepidoptera; family Pieridae; genus Colias; species Colias philodice. Next base: position 6,463,367 of record NC_143093.1, read on the forward strand.
TCTTTCAAAGTACCTACTATTATAGACTAGACAATAACAAGATTATTGTTACGTTTAATTACGTGATTATTTATCGTTATCACAAAAACAGTCCAATATATTAGTTCTTCATCGCTCATGAGCCAGATAGACGGATTCAGAATAAACTATGTACACGGTCATCAAAAATAATTTACTTTCGAAATTGAGAGAGCTTACTGTGTTGGTTCAGAAGGATATGATATTATAAATAAAATTTTGGAAATTATAAAACTGGCAGGCTGAAATTTTGATAAAACAATAAATTTAGAACCTATTAAAATGCATAGATAACTTTTTTATTTTTTCAATTGACCACATTATACGCGGCAACTGACAAAACATAAATTCATTTTGAGTATCTTTAACGAACAACGTTTCTTTATTCATGCCAAACCTGAATTCAATCTATTTGCATCTCTAAATTCACTTAACTAATAAGCCAATTCACATCGCATTAAATGTTAATTAACTATGAAATGTTGGATTAGCAGCGTCTCAAACGCTTATGAAACTCACGGCGGATGCAGCATCTCAAGCCTTGCCTTTATTGGCAATCCTCGCCGTATAGCTCCTGAAACTTAGGCAATGAAAGATCTTGAATACACAACTTGCAACGCGCACTCAGATTCAATAATATCATGTAGTCGAGTGGTTTCATAAGAAACAATGTTCTTGTTATAGTTTTCTTTGAAGAGTGGCTCTTGCTCGATAGTAGACATGTGTAATAAATAGAGTCGTAATATTATGAAGAATTATATTTGATATATTATCAATTTAGTGTTGTGTCCATTTGGACTTTTATTAATAATTAAGTATAATTCTCCAGTGATAATACCTTAGTATAAAGTACTTGTATATATTATTGTGCCTAGAGTCTTAAAAATAAATTGTAACTCTTTATGTGCCGAAATTCATTTTCATTTCTAAGGTTTTATACGAAATAATTTTCAACACAATACAATCTAATCGTTATTCGTTAATAAAAAATATGAAAAGTGTTTCAACGAAGTAAATACAAACATTTATTTAATAATCGGCTTAGTCCACAAGAAGTGTTAGTCGCGAGAGTACGTCAGATTTAAATAAACCCCTATGATGCTTATAATCACACCAGTGAACACAACAGTTTTATTTGCGAAGAAAAGATTTGAGCGGATTTGTTACAAATATGGTATTTTATTGTGGAGAATTAGGGTTTGTAAACATAATATATATTGTATCATCTAATCGTTTAAAAAACGTATTTTATTGTTGTACGAGCTGGAGCACGCGGCTTCGCTCGCGTGGTACTCTGGCAAAATGTAGCCTATGTGCTTATCCAGACTATTATCTGGGTAATTTACATCAAATTTTTACGAATCTTAAATAAATATATGAAAGAGTAACAAACATATTATACATCCATACAAACTTTAGCGTTTTAGTAGACATAAAGTAATTTTGTAAAATTAAAGAAACTGTCGAAAAGATTATATCACTTGGATGTCATTCCACTACGAAAGGAATTTTCGAAAACAATTTCTTATGAAACTGAAAATTGTAAAATGACGTTAGTTACGTTATGCATCGTGCGGAGCAATCCAATTTATCAATTTTTTACCTGTTAATGTTTTGCGAAATTGCGAGTTTATTCAATACCAATTACTTGTCAATGCTAAAGCGATTATCTTTTATCTTATATTATTAAATATGAGTATTACGGATAGCCTATCGTGAACTTACTAGTTGAAATGTACGTTGCTACGTCGTAGAGACACGGTAGAGATCTCATTAATTTTATGCTTATAAATAATATTATGATGTGTTAAATATAGTATTGAATGTTTTTATCAGTGCCACGAAGCTTGTTATCCATATGTTAGCTGTTTATCCATACTTTCTAATCAACAATTATTAGTAATAGATTTATTTCCTAACTGAAGAGATTGAGTTACATATCAGACTCTATGTATTTTAGAGACCGCACACAGGTTTGACACACCATAAATCGTTGGAACAAAATTATTTTGAAATCACTCAATTGTATTGTCCAGCAATGATCTCATGTAAATTTTCAGTTTCAGCCATAAAATTAAGCAACGTCGAGGAAGCAAAACTGACGCCATTAGTCAGAGCTTGCCGATATTTATTGCTCAGTTGCGAGGCTTAGCACGTCCGTATGTTAGCTGTAGTAACGATAAACGTACGTACAGTGACTTTCTATTTTTTACAACACGAATACGCACAATGCTAATAGTTAATACGTTAGGGTTAGAGCTTCAAGATATAAAAGCGCTTCACTTTCTTTTGTACTTGCCTATGTAAATTTAATAAACCAACCTTTCAACTTAATGCGGCGTCTAGTTAGTAACTAAATCTTCCAGCAAAAATAAAATTTAAAAAAAACATTTTCGGCAACATGTCTTACAATAGCATCATGATTTATGTTTTTATTAAATACCTATAGTTTATAGAAATCTTTGTATAAAATAATCTACTATAAGTTAGCAAGAATTCATCAAGCATCGAAGAAAAGTGTGTTAATAACATCGACATCGCATATGAGTGTAAAGTCCTGAATCCCGCTGATGATCAAAGTAAAATGGACGACTCGCACAATCAAGCACAGCTTCTCTTTGAAATGATTATTCACGCACAACTCACAAGCATGAGATACGTACAAAGCTTCGAGCAACCGACTACCTACTCAATCCTATAGGCTGGCAATATACGTAACCCACGTTATAATTACCTATTATTTATTTATTGCCTCATTTTTTTCTTGACTTCTTGGCCATGACGATCTACCCCAAAAATACCAAGACTTATTTGCCATTGTACTAGTTTTAAATAAAAAATATTCCTCTTAAAGATATTTATTATGACGCTACAATATATTACCCATGGTGCATGTCTAAAATAAGAAATACTAAACAGGATTAGGTAGCACAGAAATATTTCCATAGCATTATTTTCATCTTCTTTACAAACCTAACATAGAAAAATCAAACTATTTTTCGTAACGTCCAATTTCACGAACCAGAAAAAGTTACGATTAACCCAGGCATTGAAACCAAACTTTTTGTTTTACGTTAAAATTAGTTCGTACTCGCAAAAGTTTTATTTTAAAATATCCCGCCATACCAAAAATAAACTTTAAGTCCTCTTATTATGTTATCATCTTTGCCATACATTTCTGAATGCTTTCCAAAGAAAAATCGTAGATTATTTATCTCTTCGCACTAAATTGGGCACTAATTATAAATTAATTATATCTTTGAATTGAACTGGCAACAATTCATTATATCACAAAAATTTTAAAAGTATACCTACCTATAAAGTAATTTCCGGTCGGGATAACTACGTAGTTTTAATTTATATTTAAATAAACGTTTCTGATTTATCTTTGAGCCTTGAGGGCAAAATGTTGATAAGCTTTAAGCAACTGTTTCAGAGATAAAACTTCTTTACGGGAAAGTGTATATTTTATAAAAAAATTAATGATAAAACAATATTGCCATAAATGAAGCTTTTGCGATGCATGAGAATACAATCGTATGAAGCAGATAATACGTTTTATTGTCACAGTTACTAAATAAATTCAGTCGCATCCAGCAATCATGTATAGGGATCACGTAGCAAGCCGGCCCGATGAAAGGTATAATCCAATCAATTATTACGGTCGTGCTCCAATTCTGCAACAGTGAAAATGCAAAGGGAAAAGATTTAATCCTGAATAAAAATATCACTTGCCAAAAAGCTAACAGTTGAATTGGACTGATTGGTTTATCTGTTTCGCTCGTGCACTTCTTTACAGTGTTGATTTGTATCTTAAATTGCGTCAAAATAAAATATTTTTTGGACAATTTTCACACGGCACGATCTGATCCCAATTCCCATACTAAGCTTTCGCTTGTGTTATGGAAACCAGATGGCTGATAAACATACATATATTATCATTTTAAATAAATACTTATTTAGATAATTAGCACCCAGACACAGATCATCATCATCACATTAATATTTGCCCTGGGTGGGAATCGAACCCTGAACCCACAACGCAAGGAAGGCAAGGAAAAATAGAATTAAAGTCTTTAAATATACATAATAATAGCGTGAAAAACCTAAAGAATTCGACGGTGGGTTACTGGGTATAATAACGCGAGTAATCATGCAATAAAGTTATAAAATTATCATAGCATTACCACAGTATTACAATGGAAATAATATTGAAATACTGTGGCATTACTAATTAGTGTTGTATTTATAGATACGAAAATTTTATTCTGAATTATTTACTCGTTGAATACAAGTACTATTAATTTTATTTACAAAACAACGAAAAGACGAGAATTTATTCACTCGTGAATCAAAATTTGAACCTCCTCAAAATTTCAGCCTCTTCAGTCAAACTCAAACCGTAGGCTGTAGCAGCGCTTCAGTGAATTTGACCCGTTCACAACTGATCGATTTTGCCTGTTCCTTATGTTAAAAAAATTGAAAAAAATCTTCAAACAACTTGATATTTCTGAATGCTATTTAGACAACAATCCAGTTTATTATGGGACGCTTATCCAATATCCATATCTTTAATTTATTATTATTAATAGATTAAAAATAAACTATAAAACTAACTTTTAGCAATATAAACAGATCTACAAAAAAAAAATATTCAGCTTAGATACTCATTTCAAATGAAATTGTCGCAAAATTACCAAAATAATGAATGTATATGTAATCTATCTTATTTACTAGAGAGATTATTAGTTATTACGATACGGCAAACGTTAGGTAGGTATACTTTTTATCGATGATTCCAAAAAAATATTTTTCTAATCTCTTTGCATATAATACTCCATATTATTAGTGGACTAACGAACTTCTCAAAAAAAAAACAAAGCGTAATATCTTTTATGCGTGTTCAATTTGCCTAAGCTTAATTTATTCAAAAAATTTTGATTGCCAATATGGAAAAGTCAGCTTCGTATAAAGCGACTGATAATTTCTATAGCAACTATCAAATTTATTTAGAAAACAGAAGCCTCACGAATAATATTTAACGAACGTATTACGAAAGACAACAGTCTTCCTCACTGAACCCTCTCACCTTAACTCAACCAGCCCGAAGCCAATTCTATGGACTGAGGTTACCAATGGAAACAAGATCACTACTCGATAGTCAACGTGTAATCCAATCCATACAACAAATCACAGGTCGCTTCCTTTGTAGCTCCTAATTTGAGTGTTCAATTAGCCTTTGAGTTTAACAATCCAACTGTGGAACTTTGGTTTAAGTCGACTGCAGTTATGCATATGTATTTACTTGAAATTCAATTGCTTTACATTTAAGTAGGTGTTATGCAAAACAGTAAACGGTGGGATATGATTCAGTATTTTGTGATTAAATATTTGAATAGGTAAAATAAAGCTGATAAATTAAATGAAAAAATATTTATTAGACGGTCGATACACGCATAAAAATTAACATATTGTGTAGTATCCTGTGAGATCTATAGCGCCTGATGATTTTTAATAGTTAAAATGATTTGTGAAGTTTTCTACTAAACATCACATTGAACGACGCAAACTGAAACGAACTATAATATAAGTGTTTAATGTGTAATGTTGTACATCTTATGTTATTGTGTACCATTAAAATTATTACCACAGATAAGCAATACGTAGGCAATGAAAACGTTATGATTGTTCTAAAGATAAATAAGTTACAAATTACGAAACGAAATAGCACTGCGGCATCAATTAAAACTTTTCACTTCGAAATAAATTTTGTTTCTAAACGAGAGGACAATTCTTCTACGACGATGGAACCGTTCTTATGCAAGTCTCGAGTCATTTACGGAGTACTCGTTCCAATCGAGCCGAGAATAATAGTCTTTCATTAGAACTCGATACTGATTTATCTGTAGAAGTGATCAATTCGTAGACTGAACGAAGATTTTAAGCGGAACTTTTTATGTTATTAGAATTTGGTCATTTTTTAACGCCTTCAGGAAATTAACGTTAAGTTATTAGATGGTGACAGAGTTGTTATAATTTATTCAAATAAATATAAAAACTCCCATATAACTAAGTAGTTATATACATTAAAAAATGAAATTAATTTTTAAACCTAACGCAAAAATGCAAGTGTAACTTATCTCTACCTATTATTGGCATTATATGGAACGTAGAATACAAAATTAACAAGTACTAAGTTTTGGTCGTAGACACACAGGTTACAGCATGCAAATACATATCAGCAAGATAACAGCCCGAATTTGTCTTGGAACGCTTTAAGATTACAAATAAAATGTATTGATTCTTGTATTTTCGTAGTCAGATCGAGAAAACAGTCATTACTATTTATACCTACGAGCATCCTGATTGCTGAACAACATTTATTTTGTTCAATAACTAGGGAAGATCTAAACAGACTTTATAATTTTATCAAGTATCTGTGTAGGTAGATAGGCTGTTATAATATTTCAATTTTATGTATATTAGCCATGTAAGGAACCTTTTCTTAGTATATTGACAGGTATATTTCTCCATGACTACCTACCTATCATAATGTGATTTGGGTAAGTATAGCAAAGAGACTCTTATAATATATTGGTTATAAAGCTATCAAGACACACTTACTTCAACATGGTGACCGTTAGAGGCCATAATTTCATATTTTTCAGCAATTTTCGGTACGTGACAAAGTAAGACAATATAAAATTGGAATAAAGCATATTCCGTACTTTATACCCCGGACACAAGATTTATGGTACTTATAACTTAAATTAATTGAAAAATTATATATTATAATAATATGTACCTAGATAGTAAAAGCATACAACAATTATTCACCCCGCGAAATGTAGTCAACATTTGGATATAGATAGACATTTGAAAACATTTGTAAAATACGAAAGTAAATCGCGTTGCATGATCAAAGTATTAACTTACGCCGTGGGTGCTGTTAACAAAACTTAGTTTAGAAGTCATAACGACCCTTGATAGTGATAAATAAGCGACGCATGAATAAATCATAAACTAGACACGAGTTGTACCGATACTTTTTTAGTTTAGGTATAAGTACTTGTGGCACGCTATGGGCAACGTTTACGTTATACAAAAGAATATGTATCTAAATACAGACATTATCCCTAGTAAAACAAACTTTACTAATTAAACAGTGTCTGTGTTACATATGCATATATAATTTTATATTATTAATATATAATTATCTTCATTTAGGAAAAAGTTCAATGTTCTAGTGCCTCCCTTCTTACCGAAGTGAGGTGCCAGAATAAGCAAAAAGCAAACAGTTTACTAAACCATACCTATCTAATACAGTCGCAAGAACATATAATAAGTAACTATCTGAAACTGTTCAAAACTTTCGACTGCTATTGAAGAATTTCTAATGGAACAGTAACACTAATGAATAAGGAAGTGATACCAAAATATGTAGTTAATGCCATAGAAGATTTTAAAGATAATATTTTAGTGTGAATATAAACCGAACCCCGATTTAAAGTCTATTAATTATTGTAAGTTGTAAAGTTCATTGCTTTTGTAGAAACTTTACCGCAAAACTTAAAAATCAGAAAAGTCGATGGGAATCACTGAAAGATACGATAAAAGAAGGATAAATAAAACAATTGAAAAAATCTTAACATATTTTAATAGCAAATAATATCAACTTATTTCTATTAATTTCATCAAACTATCACAGGAAGTTCTGAGCTAAGTAACATAATATTTCGTAACGTTCGTAGGTACATAATTAACTATGGAAATCATGAACAAATCATACAAGTTCATAATAAATTAACGGTAGCAATAACACAGCAAATGTCTTTAAAAATGATAATTGAGCTTATATACCTATAATATTTACGATTAAAATAGTTTACAATATTAGTTAATTATAATTTATCTTAATTCAACGATAGCTGCAAATATAATTCACATAATATAGTTTGATATAATTTATTTGATGGACTAAATAAATAATATCTTTATCGAATTTTTTAAATAAAATGTTCCTTGTGTGTGTAATTTAAAAAATAAAACATAATTTAAAGTAAAAATTTCAATGTAATTCAACAATGGTTGATAATACATTATCATATCGAATAATTATTGTAACAGACTTTACATTGTTACAGAATATTGTTACATAAGTAATTTAACATTTTATCTTTTTGTATGCATTTTACTTTATTTCGAATGTCTAACATTAATACATAATATGTTTATAACATGATTATATTCGAATTATTTGAAGGGATACATGGCAAAGTGTATTCATATGTTACACTATTAGGAACATAACATTATGAATAATAAAACCTTCTCTAAATGCCTTCACGAATTCCATTCGCAGTCTTTGGTGTAAAATATTCGACGACTCCATGTTATTTAAAAATAATATAATAAATCTAAACACTTGAGTTATAAAGCTAACAGTAACTAAGACATTTTACAAATAAATATTAGCGCATTTTAGTTTATTATTGTGGAATTAAAACCATATTGCAAAAAATATTTTTATACTTGCAAGACAGTTTATTACGGGATTTTATGAAATATGAAATAATTCTTAAGATATACGGACTACATTTTTTAAATCTATTGTTATAAATAAACTAGGTTGCCAGAACAATTAAAAAATAAAAAAATAGTTGCCTGACGTAAAAAATAAATAACTGTTTACATACTTATTCAAAACAAGCTATGAACAGAAAGCGAGACGTTTAAAAATTATAAAAAAATAAAAACAAAATAGTTTATCTATACAAACCTCAATGCACTAATCTTAAAATTAGCAGGTAACATGAGCTAATCATAACTAAACTATATCATCCATACAACATACGTAACAAACACAACCACTGCTAGCCGTCGAGCAAAATATATGACCTGAGTGAATTCCTACATTAATTATTTACACCTCACTGCACATTGCATCGTCGCTTCGCAAGAAAGTTCCCACACTAATTACAACTATGAAGTAAGTGTAATTAAAAATTCGATCCTACTACACGTAGTCGATTGGATTACGCGGGGACTAGTGATATATGAATATGAGGAAGTATAGTTGCTAAAATAGTAACAGCGATTAGGATTATATTGAGTTGATTCGACGTTGCTTTGTCTGCCAAGCCGCATTCCTGCCCCCGATAATCCAAACAAAAATTCTGTGGAATAATACATCGTGTTAATATGTTCAATTTTGGGAGTGTTAGATATAATATATATTTTCTAAAACAATTCAGTGTCATAGATTTAAGTGGTTTAAAAATACACACTAATATAAAGCTCAAACACCCTTAAAATATTGGTAGGTAAATAAAAGAAAAATATACAAACTACGATCTTACAAAAATCCGTAACTCTTTTTACACAGACAGGCATTGAGTTGAATGATCAAACCAGACATAAAAATATAATGTTGATAATTAAATACAAACCTTAATAATATTAGAAGCCATCCGTTTAAGGAATGCACTAGTGAACAAGGCTGCTTCATCACCACACGACCTCTGAACCGTTCTCTCTGAACACAGCAGGTATTCTTGGAATGAGCTGCAAATTCAGATTGCATTAATTAAAGACGTACCAAGTCACATCGATCATTTCAAGATCCATGACAAGCTACAGGCTATATAAAATTACAGAAAATAATCTCAATTACACCAGGAAATTAGTACGAGGAATTGAAACATCAATACATCTTAACTTAAATAGTTTGGATTTAGTTATCAGCGATATTACAAATCTATCAAGAATCGTATTTTGCGTGTCGCACGAATGAAAAACGTAATTTAATTTTTCGCTGCCAAACACATTTCAAATCCGGCGCAAAACGCAGAATTAGCATTCAGATTCCACCATTCAATATTCCATTTAAACGTTTTTAAATGGCCGCATTGTCCAATCATACAATTCGCTATGCGTTTCGCTCTGCAATTTTTACAGGAAGTGGTTCTGTATCTTATATATAAAAATGAATCGCAAAATGTGTTGGTAAGCGCATAACTCGAGAACGGCTGAACTGATTTCGATAATTCTTTTTTTATTTTATTCCTTGAAGTACGAGGATGGTTTTTATGTAGAGAAAACGTAAATATGTACCACGGGCGAAGCCGGGGCGGACCGCTAGTATATTTATATTTTCATTGTGCCCGTGGCCGGCGACGTATAAGTCCTGCGATATCCATTCAAAATAATATCCCATATCAGTATCCGGATTGAATTTTATAGACTCCTGTTAAAATTAGTTGCCGAACGTGACTGATTTTCATGAATCACAATTGTACCGGAAAAAATCTTTAAGAGACTCTTTTAATGGTACTCATGAGGAATACTAAACAGCTGCTAGTTATGAACTGAAAACGTTATTAAGCAATGCAAATTTAATTTTGCAGAGATTGTACTCGATACATTTAGAATAGTTAAAGCTCTTTTGTGGTCATATTAGACTGAATATTAATTGACTGTAAAATTAAAGTTATCAAAATGGATTCATCTTGGAATTTTCAATAAATTTTACGTAGAAGTTTGGAGTTCATTCAAAATTACAAGTTGTGTCTAAATTATTTAATCATCCATCTGCCTTGAGTGCTCTCAATAAGAGTCATTACTTGACAGCTTCTGAAATAGCAGACGAACAAGATATCTACAAAAATGTTTTGACTTTTGCCATTTCATGATATCTTTATTCATAATTGTACCTATCTAAAAAATCTTCTTGTGTGTTTTTGTAAAACATTACCTCCCACGTACTTCCTTTGGTGTGTCCTAATCAAAAATTTTAATATATTTATCTAACTACACTCACCAGCAGACAGTTCTCAAGTAATCTCCCTGACTGTCAACATCTGTTTCATACTGATCACTTTTCTGATGATTCGTGAGAGCTGTGAGCGTTCCTTCATAGTTTCTGCTGCACGTTTCATACTCGGGCCTGACTTTCTTCACACAATCCGCATGCTTCAGGTACTCGTCCTGGTAGCTTCCACGGGTACATAGTTCTTGTACCACTTCGGTGATACCAGCGTATATTCGCCTGAACATCACTTGCTTACTCTTCTCCATGCATACTTCTGTGTAGTTGTCTATGCATTTGATCCCAGCTCGGAGTTCTCTGTAACGAAATTTGGAGTTGATTATTATTATTTAGTTGACAAGATGCGTTCTGTTTACATATGTTTTCATTGATGCTGTTAATCGTATCATGTTATAATAATCCTTTTACTTTTTAAAAACTAGTACTTTCACATACTTTCGTCAGAAAACATTACGTTGGGAAGAAAGTGAATAATCACAAGTAAAAATTATTATACATTTATGAACTCAATTTCTATTCATAACGAATACAATTCATAATACCAAGAGCTACATACAGTCATAGTATATACGTACAAATTAAGAATGCAAGTCACTTAAAAAACTTTAACGGTGTTAGTATGCAAAGTTTATCTTTCAGAAAGTTTCTTGTTAACGTTAGTAGTCTTTTGTCAATAATTATTATCGTGGCCAGCAGGAAACGGAGCACTTATAAACTTTTAGTTAACTCATATTACTTAAAAACGTGTTAATTAGAGAAAGAGTCAATTAATTTGACCGTTGTTGAGGTGGTTGAATATCTGTCAAAATTACATACAACCTCTTAGGCAATACAATCTGTTAGGCTCTCTTTGGTTTCACTTAAAGCTTATTTCTATCATTAATGTTTCAAATCAAAAATTAGCTCAATTAAAATTTAACATCCAAACCTCTCGGTCTCAGGATGTGATGAATTTAGATTTCAGATTCACTTGGCTATTTCGTATGAAAATCACGTTCCACACTTTTAAACGATAAGTAACCAAAAGTTCACCCAGGAAGCATACGAATCCATGTATTAAATATCGACCGTACTTCAAATTGAACCCAACTTCCGCTGAAGATTTTGAGTTTGTATTGGCTATCTAGCTCATTGATCATTCTGCTCGATTTAGCGCTAAAGTTGAAGGGTCGAGCCATTAGTTCCAAATTGCTATTTACCACAAACAAGAAGACTAAATTAAGATGAGCTGCGTGGGGCCATTCCGCTAGAGTTACTACGAGTGCTGCTGACATCGCAGTCTTAGCAAAAGTTATTCTGCATACCAAACTTCTTGGTAAATGACTGAACCGTAAATTGGCCGTGATACTGGAGTGCAGTTAGGTGAAGTTATAAAATCCTTGCACTTGATATTATGATATTTAAAGTTTTAAATTAAAATTTTTGTTTGATCCGGGGTTCTTATTAATACTTACTCATTTTTATTGTCATTATTGTGGATATTACGAGAAGGTAGGTACGTTATCCGAATGTCTAGTAACTATCAATGGGTATCAAAAATTTAGATTTTAATAATTTTAAAATCATTAAATGTTAAATTATTTTGCAATAACAATAACTCATTAGTATGATTCGATAGACAGAAAAACAAAGAAAATTCACAATTCACGTAAAGGGTTCGTATGAAATAAGAGCTCTGCCTATCAAAATATGTTAGCAAATTAAACAGCCACACTACTTCTAATTTATGTAACCCTGAATATATCAAGTCACTAAACTCATATTCACTACGTAGGTACTTACACACAACTTTTATCCAATTCTTCTCGTGTGAGTGCAAAAGATATTTCTGGGGAACTTAACACAGGTAGCGCCATGGAACACCTTTGTAGTAAGTCCTCTTCTTTATTGCAGTGTTCCTTAGTAGCACCTGTAACAATCGTAATGAGGAATCACGTTAATAGAAAAAGCACGATACGTCATATAAAATACAAGAACAAAAGCTTTAATTAAATGTTTCAAGCGATCTGTATCAGATATACCGGAAGAAAAAATAAAGACAGGGATTTCTTTTTGTTGGGTGGCTTCATATTATTATCTTCAGTCGTTAAGTTATATTATCTATATTCTAAGTGCAAATGAAAACAGAATGATTATCTAAATATTTTTTTTATCCAAATCATGATTGACTCACAAAAATCTTGTAGAAAAAGGAAAAATCTAAGGTCCATCTCAAAATTATGCATATGTATTTCAAAAAATTATATATAATTTTTTGAAATACATATATTTCAAGGATGATCTCTATCTCAGGATATGTCGTAACATAAATAACGTCTTAACCAATAAGATGTTGGTACTCGGTAACTGGTAAGCTAAGACAATAGTCTGCAAACTAGAACTAATGAAATACCGCACATAGACAAACAGAATTCCGTCTGAGATAGACATTTGGGTATATCAAACTCCCATCAACGTAATATTCGGATTGAGCTCTCCGGGTATAAATTATCACATTTTAGGGAGATTTATTACTTCTAGTACTATGCGTCTCTACTCTATTGTTTAATAATTAATTAATCAATACGTCAATAGTACCTACTCATATTGCACGTTGTATTTGTTAAACGTACCTATGTTTTGAATTAAGTCTGAATCCGTGGGTACAATTGGATCACAAATACGTGGATCATAAATTGACATTACACCTAATTTCCGTATTGGTCTTGCCTCTTGGGTCCACAGTGTAAAGAAACTCCTCCGATATAGCTTGACCGATTTTAGGGGTTGCTTTAATGTGTAGTTGGTAAGTCTGAAAATAGCTTGTAGTCTAATTATGTAAAGTATACGGGGTGACCCACTATCGGTATACTAGGCGCGAAGGAACTTGTATAGTTTTGCATACACTGATCACGTAAAAAATACTTAAACGATAGCTCACGTGCGGGTGGCACAGTTGGGGTGGTTGCTTGTTGTACTCAAAGAGTTTTAAGAATTCATCTACATATTTGAAAAAAAATGCATCTGGAATTTTATAAGTATTTTTTACGTACTCAGCGTATGGAAAACTATAAACTCCATTGAGCTTATAATACACACGGTGGGACACTCTGTATTTCATACCCCGTGAGCCTCTTGGTTGAAAGCGAACCCCAATGTTTTCAAAATGTAAATAAGAAAAAAAAATCGCTACGCTCCAAGGCATTTTAAGTAACCTAGAGAAAAGTAAAAAATACATGAACAGCATTCCCACACATGTTTTTAAAAACAAGTTTTCGGTGTTTCGTAATTCTGCCGCTAATAGCTTATTAGCATTTATATTACAACGAAGACCCTCATATGAAGCAGGAAAGGTTACCCTCGGAAAAAGTGACTTTCCATTATGTAAAATCTTTTTATTCCACGTTTACTCAGTTGACCAGACTGTTTACATAAAATTTTCATATAAAATATAATTAATTAGGTATAAAAGATCGATGATGTATAATATCCTTGAATCACCATTACTTCCACTGTTTGTTCATGTGCTTATATTATGTTAAACTTCGTTATCTCGATTGCGTCGTACGAGATCGCGCGCCGCCGCGGCCGTTCACAATCGAAACATAATATCACTATACATGTAATCACGTGGTCTCCACGAGCAATCATGTTTGCTCGCGATTGGAAAAATTCAAGCGAGATTTTTATTGAACGGAATCGTACCGTAACATACTCTCTTTCTTCTAAATCAATCGCCGTACTCTTACAACACGTAATATTGCTTCCACTCTAATTGAACGGAATGAAATGGAATACCATATGTTTTACTATCAACGAGCTGATAACTAATTCTTAGTAATGGCCTCAAACTCGCATCATGTGTGTCCTGTTGAACGAGTTTATTTTTACCGGTGCCATTCTAACCATGCATTCCGATGGTGGTGGGGTGGCGAGCCCACAGCGTCGCTCCATCTCATTGGCTAATTCATATCGTATGATATTTTGGCTTGTGTGTGTGCGTTGCGAATACGTCAACCATTACACATTTAGCGTCGTATATCAAAGACCAATTTAAGAAACATCTGTATGCATCGATTGATTGAATTGATCGGATACCATAGGAAGTAAATTTTTCCTACAAATGAGCGAACAGTAGATTGATTGTTGACCTTTTTATTATTAGTGCAAGCATGTGTTGTTTACGAGTAGCTCAGTGCACGGTTTAAAATTTAAATATGAATTCAAAACGTATAGACCGGGAGATACTGACACAAAATTTCGAGTCATTTGTAACAGGATGGCGGTTCTACAGGGTTCTTAGTACGCAATGACAAAAAGAAAAATGATGGTGTGAACGCTGGTACCGGCGGCTTAGTCGCGTGGGCGTTAGTCGAACTCGTCGGAAAATAGCGAAAGTCAAACGATTTGTAACAGTATGGCACTTATTTTTCTTGGAAGTTTGAGGATCAAAGAATATAAATACAAAATTTCAAAGATCTAGGTGTTGGAAATCTTCACTTATATAAATTAATACTAAATTAATTTTTCAAGTATGACAGCACTTTTTCCCCCTACTAGAAGTATGGCAAATATAATAATGGTCACATTTTATCAAATATTCTCCAAAAATCCAAATGCAATACTGGTACAAAAAGTTTGGCGAAATAAATTTTTTTTGCAGATTTTCGGCGGTATGGCGACCATTTGGAATCGTCCGAAAAGTATGGCATGGCGATTTTCGTAAATGGCTGCACGACGATGGTTACCTGTGCAAAAGTTAGCCTGGTACAAATGGTTGAATAATTGTTTTATTTAAATCAACATATTCGCGTCGGTATGGCGGGCTGTAAGTCACACCGGAAAAGTATGGCATGACACTACCGCCTACTTCTTTTTTATGGGCTATCGGTAAATACTAAAATTTTTGTGTTACAAATCGTTTGACTTTCGCTATTTTTCCGACGAGTTCGGCTAACGCCCACGCGACTAAACCACCGATACCAGCGATCACACCATCATTTTTCTTTTTATCATTGCGTACTAAGACCCCTGTAGAACCGCCATCCTGTTACAAATGACTCGAAATTTTGTGTCAGTATCTCCCGGTCTAGTAGTAATGACGTTATGAGTTATTTTTACTCGCGTCTGAAGGCTGAAAATGACTTCCATCAAAACAAGTACCAATAATAAAACACTCACGAGATTTACCGTACCGAATTAAAACTTACTATCGTCTATAGAGAGTGCAGTGGTGGCTCAGTGGTGAGACCTCGGACTTCGAATCGATAAGTCCGGGGTTCGAGACCAGGCGAGCGCGCAGGAAATAAATTGATTTTTCAATTTATCTGCGCATGTTGTAACATCACCACTGCTCGAACGGTGAAGGAAAACATCGTGAGGAAACCGACATGTCGAAGAATCAAAAGTTCGACGACATGTGTCATCCGCCAACACGCACTTGGCCAGCGTGGTGGATTATGGCCTGTACCCTCATAGGAGGCCCGTGTCCCAGCAGTGGGAACGTATATGGGCTGATGATGATGATGATCGTCTATAGTATTATGAACTGTGCGTGATTATAATAATTGGCCAACGATTACATTAACACACACTCGCTGCTATCGGTTTTAATATTTAAAGCGTGAATCCCGTTCATTGCAAACATTATCAGTAATTCAGTATTACCATAATAATCCAGCCGTAACAAGCATTAAAAGTCAAATGAGAATAATAAATGGGGCATAAGTCGCTAACAGTTCGCGGTAACATGTCGGATGCTAAGCTTTAAATTACGGTGGGGTTTAATCCCTCAACACCAAACCGAAATCGCATATTATATTGTTTCATTACAAATTTGTTGAGCATGTGAAATAAATTGGTAATGATACATTTACATACGTAATAAATGGGAGAATTAAATTAACCACTGCATTTTGGCCTTAAAATCAGTTCTCCGTTCAAGCAATTAGGTCTCTATTAAAATACAATAAAAAAAATACAGATTAACAAAACTCTGAATTCATACTCTTCAGATCCCAAGATAGTCATTCACAAAATATTTATTATAGTGATGCATTAGATAAATCTAAATTTTTGATGTTTAACTCATAAGTGATGCCTACTTTTGCTTACTGCCTCACCATTTTTCCTAAAAATGTCATCATAAACGCATTTCATTTTCTATCCTGGGGGTTTTCTAGTTTACTTTCAAATTAATCTGAGAGTTTATTCACGATTAATGCTAACGATTCTAATATTACATTTAAAGGAGCTCAGCAAGATAAGCTTTTCTCATTCCTGAAATGCTAAGTAAAGGAATAGATAAATTCTTCGGTGACCGTCCTCTACGCGCAAAATTAGGTATTTCAGAAATATATAGAGCCATAAAAGTAAGAGCACAGATTAGTTATTCTTATAATTAAGTTTACGCTGTATACTGTTATAGGCAAACTTTGTGTTTCTCTACCTAATTACTAGGAACCACTTTTATTGGATTTTTACCGATTTCCATTATGCGCTACAATTACTCAAAAGTTCAATTCAACTTCCAAGATTTGTGGCCAGGAATCAGACCATCATGCACCCGGATATGTGGATTGATTAATTTCAATCGGGACAGAAAATATTAAGAGCTATCGTAAGACCTGAACCACAGACCTGAACTTATCTAGAAGCTCAGAATAGTATGATGACATACTAGACAATTTGGCCAATAACAAAAATGGACTTTGTTAGATACACATTCAATACGTTCGTTCTACAGATACAGAAAAGCACAAATAAATCTCAACATTTCTCTTGCCACCAAAACTCTCGTGGTCTCTATATCGAAATAAAAAATATTTAGCGTTAACCTACTTTTTTTAATTATAACTTTTTCATAGAAAACAGATAATAGATGGGTATGGGTATGGGATGGGTAGATATTTTCTTCTTATAAGTAGTCTTCAAAAATGTCGAGATTTTTTAAATTATTAAATTAACTTTTTTCAGATGCGTAAGTCGGAACGTATTGAGTATTATTTGTATGAGTACAATAATTAGTTGATATTACCTTTATTTGCGGTTTAATAAGATATGGACAAAAGTATGTCAATGTAATTTTTTATCATTTTCGTCATACTAAATATTTTCCATTGATAAAATTTGCTATTACTTATGGGATTCCGCACTGACGAGAAGCATCGCTAAAAACAAGATAGAAGCTTGATTAGATAAGATAAAACCAGTGAATAAACGTGTGTTTATTTCCTGAGTCTCCATAGATGAAATATCTTTATTTATTTTGATATTGCATTAGATGAAATTAGTTTTTAAATTGAAACTTTTATTAAATCAATTAGCCTTCTTCTAGAATCACTTTTGGAACGTTGAGTTTTTCAGTATCATTTTGTAAAATAAAGATCATCATTAGACAATAAAGTTTTAAGAGTTAACGTTTGCAATATTAGAATATACATGTTTATTATGTATTATGAAAGTACAATGTACTTTACATACTTTTATTGTTTAATTTACTAAAATAACAGAGTCTATTAGGAATATGACAAAAAATATATTGCGTCTCGGCCATTTTAATAGCTAGTAATATTTACATAATTGGATCCAAGGCGAAATAATTCTTGCACACCTTGTCAAGTCAACTATTAACTTTATTTGCTCTAGAGGATAATAAACAGTATAATGTTCAAAAATTCATACCTAACTATAATATATTATTATGTATTAATTATGGATTTTTGTATCATCTTGTATTTTTTAAAGAGGGATCCGGGGGAAGAGGGAACGTCTTAATCGAGGGATCCAAGCATTTCGGGATTATGATATTTGGAATATTTAAATTCGAGATTAAGATAGGTAACCATCAAAAATTAATAACTTTTTATAGTTATTAATTTCGTTACCAATCAAAAACAATGAACATTTTGCTAGTTAGTAAACGATAGAAAACAATTAAGTAAGCCTGTAAGGTATTTCATTGTTATAAATACGAAAAAATATTTTATAGGCAATAATTTGATCCAATATTTTGTACTTGATTACGATCTAGTATTATTATATTATCCGTGCTTACGATCGTTATATTAATTTAAGGGGGCGCATAAAGCAAAATAACCAATCTTCTATTAGATGATACGTGTAATATGCAAGACCAAATCTAAAAAATAAAATATATATATCAAACTAGATGATATGTTCAACGATTCTGTTTAATCAAAAACATAAAATATTAAAATTTACTCGATAAAAAAAAATCACCAAGTTAGCTCTAATTTTCATTCATCAAAAACATTCATACAATCTCCATCACAGAACATATACATATACTCAGGGGAGATCTCCGCTCTATCATGGACTAATAAATATATATATTAGTCTATGGCTCTATCATAGCATATCTAAATAGGTATGTAGATTACAAAAAATAATTTATAGGTATTTTGAGGTAGGTCGTGATATGGCATAGGAAAGTCCTTATTATAAATTATTTATTTAATTTTAAAATGATAAATTCATAAATTTAACTACCTAGTCGTTTTTAAATTGTCGAATGCATAAAGCGTTTAACTATTATCTGTTGTCTGTTATTCTTATGGATCAATCCTTATTCCTTAGCCTTATTCTGGCCATTATTTTCCTTACACTTGAAAAATGTACGTCGAGCACAAAAACGAGAACATGATGAAAACGAACAATGTATCATGATCCTATCTCAATAAAAGTAACTCCCAAGTGAACAGCTGAGACAGAAAACTGGGAATGATCGCGAAGCAAATCGCCCATTTCACTGATGTCTATGCGCAGTCATTTGTCATTTCAGTCGTGGGATAACTTTTTGTACGGACCGCTGACTTCATCCGAACTTTTGCAAGGAAATCGCGACATTATCACCTTTGACATTAACGGTTCAGCCCATTGTTTATCTCCATTTTCTTATTAATTTATACGCTCTATTAATTTTCATTATGAAGATATGCGACGCTAGATTATAAAGCATTTTCAAGATAGGTAATAATTTTGGTTACTTTTTCAAATAGCTAAGCAATGGAAACAGTTTAGATGAAAGGTCCTAAGTTTAGCTGCAGTGCACTTCAATACAATTTTCCTTTACCTGAACCAGACGTGTCTATTTGTTACACTTTCGCGACACTGCTGATCGACCTGAATAATATTTAGCTTTGGTAGGTATTAATTGATTGGGTTAGGTAAGGCGTTAGAACTTTACAAATAGGTATACACTTGAATTATTAAGGTTTATTTATAATCCATTTCAGTTGATTACTTAAAAGTTAAAACATTTAAATAAGTTAATGTTCTAATCACCGAGTTCTGTGACGACTTTTTTAATTATTTTACTTCAAGTAAAGTCTATTTAAATGAGGCTAATGTGTACATACATATTATATAAATAATATGTAAAATGTATTTTAAACATTACCCTTCCAATTGTATTTTGTTTACCGATCGGTTTAATCGGAAACAGTCAAGCCAGTCTCTTGAGAGCCATAAAATGCGAAATGGAATGACTGCCTCATACCCAAAACTATAAACATTGCAATATAATAATTCGTGCATCGTATTGTAGTCCGAGAAAATTAGTAGATAAAATTATCGGAAATAATTCGCTATAGTAGTTTTGAAAATCGCTACAGTTATTCTTTGACATGTCGGAGAGAGCGTGGCAAAGATCTGATTTAGATTTGGTGTTGGATTTGATGAAAACTGAGTATTGAGTATTGTATCTATACAAATAATAAATTGGAGTGTCTGTTTTTAATATCAGTGAAATAACCGAAATCTGAGGAACGGCTGGACCGATTTTGACAGGACTTTCACCAAAAGATATATAACTTTTGTTATAAGGAGTAACTTATTAGCTATTTCTAATACGGATATTCCCACAGGAACATACCTATGGATTTAAAAGAAAAACTCTTTCACGTGCGCTGGTAAAACCGCGGGGCGCAGCTGCAATTTGTTCATAAATATATGTAGACGGTATTATTTTGATTTTTGAAGTTATGCTTATATTTTCGAGTGCCTACATCCTACTATCCTAGTAATACATATACATACATATTATAAACTAGAGGTCCGCCCCGACTTCGCCCGTGATACATATTTCGCAACAAAAGGTAGCCTATGTCCTTTCTCGGGTATCAAAATATCTCCTAATACCAAATTTCATGCAAATTGGTTCAGTAGTTTAGGCGTGATTGAGTAACAGACAGACAGACAGAGTTACTTTCGCATTTATAATATTAGTATGGACACAGACTAATAATAATATACTACGTATGTATGGATAAATGCGAAAGTTTGCGAGGATGTGTGTGTGTGTGTGTGTGTGTTTGTTACTCTTTCACGCCAATTCTACTAAACCGATTACAATGAAATTTAGTACACATATAGAGAATAACTTGGATTAACACATAGGATAGGTTTTATCCCGGAAATCCCACGGGAACGGGAACTATGCGAGCTTTCCTTTGAAAACGCGGGCGAAGCCGTGGGCGGAAATCTAGTATTCCATAGTTTTTCAGTACCTACATTAATATTTGTTTGAAATTAAAATAATTTGGAAAATCCAAAAGTGCACGCCTCATATTTTTTTTTTTAATAAATATTTATTAATTATTATTTTTGTTTATTTAATAACAATTAAACCACATCGAATCAGACCCTGCAAAATGAAAGGGTTCTATTCCTGAGCATACTCAAGCGTAAGAGGAAAAAAAAAGACTCGATTAGTAAAGTATTTCGGTCGCTATCGTGTTAACAAGAAAAAGGATCCGCACATACAGACACACGGACGTCCAAGACAGAACTTTTTTAAACTGTTTTTTAACTAGTTTAAATAACAAAAATGACATCAAAAATATCATGAACGTTAAAAATAGTGTTTTTTCTTAATATGTGTGTGTATGTATTATCTTACAAGTGCAATGTATGATACATAAAGACATTTTAAGTTTGAAAAATCAGATGTTTTGCGCGAAGTGACAGTAGTACCCACCTCAACGCTTCGCCTATGAGGCGTGCAATATTATACGGTATTAGGTAGGTAGTTAGGTATTTTACCATTGTTATCTTAGGTATCACTATCCCACTTCCCAGCCTAATTCGAAAACTCGCTTAAAAAATCGACTAAATAGGTACCTAATGAAGTAAGACTAGATGAGACTATCTAGGTACTTACTTGACTTCATATTATTTTGTGAAACCTTTACTTTTGTACCTTTTATACTCTTCATCGACAAATTATTGTAAATTAATAAATGCCTAGCTAAAACTTGTAAGATTATTGTTTGCGATCTATGTATAATTATTTATAATAACTTGCAATGTGTATGTAATGTACATTAACATTGTAAACTGCACATTTATTTATATACCTTTCAAGGTCAACAAGAAATTATTATGTATGTATCAATATATAAATATTATATTTGAAAATGAAGAATCATAATAATTATTTAAGAAACACTTTCCTTAGGAATTATGGAAATTAGAAGTGGATTGTTGTTATTTACTTACCAATACGATTAAATATGAGAAATGTTGTTAACCACAAAAATATCACTTCAGTAAAAGTCATGTTGAATAATCTAATAAACTTTTATATCTTAAAATTTCACTTGTATTATCTGCACGTTAATTTTGTAACTACTATTATCACTCTCAAAACTTTTCTGTGATTAAAATTTAATTTAAAACACTTTCATAACAATATTATTTACGTACTTTAACACGTAACAAAACTTTTAGAGGAGCACAACAAACCCTTTCCGCATTCAAGATAGGACTGCTTGAAAATGAAATACCAGCGATTACCGAATACGAAATACGAATCGTAATCCTATTCGCGAGTCGAGTGATGACTCGTGAGTCGTGACGCGTCACAGTTGTATTGAGACCGGTAACACTATAGTTCACTATAGTACCTGTGCTATAGTACTATACACAAGGCTATCGAAAAGCGCGAATGACGGCTACTATTATAATATTTTAATAAATAAATTGAACAACTTTATTTTATAAAAATAACCAATAGCCATCTTCTTCCTTTATAGGATCTAGTCCATTTTTTTCTTATTAAAAATATGAAAAAGAGAAATTATTGAAATTTTTGACAATTTCAATAATTTATCAATTTATCAATATTATCACAGACTAATAATAATATACTACGTATACAAATATTATCAATATTATACAATAAATTATTTTAGAAATAGTAAACAATTTTTTAAAAGAAAGGAATTTATTGAAATATTATTTTATATTTAAATGTTAATTTTTGTGTCATTTTTTATTCAATTTTCAACAGAAATTATTATCAATTTCCTACGTTCCTGTGACCTTAATGCCATTATGATCACTCATTCGTTTCTTCAGTTCAGTTAAATTTTATTAATGGCAACTTTGAAGTCGAATCGTCAGCTGTCTCTCTAATCTCTTTGGTCATTGGTGTCAAGATGTTATGTCAAATTGACAGCATGTGTCATGTGTATTGTGATTTGTGAAATGAAAAATAAATCAACATCGCTGATTTAGTATTAAAGAATTGTTACATTCTTATTAGAACTTAATAACTAAGAAGTCGCAAAATAAAATTCATTATAATTCAAAAATATCTTTAGAATGAGTACACTTCAATAGTACCTATCAAATTTTCTATAACCTAGAATGGCCGGTAATATTTTTAGAAATATACTCAGACCAAGAATATCTAACGTCTTGTTGAAAAGATGGGAAAGTTCCGAAAAACGCGTCGCCATCCGCGACCCCTTTGCAGACAAACCGGAGAAAAATAAAGAATCTTATTTACAAGTGATAAAAATGTTTGAGGGAAGAGACCAAAGGCGACGAGGCCATGTAGAATTTATTTATGCAGCGCTCGGACGTATGAAGGAATTTGGAGTTCACAAGGATCTTGAAGTGTATAAGGCACTTATAGAAGTATTACCAAAGGGAAAGTTAATCCCCCATAATATTTTTCAAGCAGAATTTATGCACTACCCAAAACAACAACAGTGTGCTGTAGACTTATTGGAACAAATGGAAAATAATGGTATATATTTAGACTTATATAATCTTAGTTTAATTTATTTCAGTTACTATACCTATACATACTTAGTGCAATTAAGTTATTAGAGTTATGATTATTAAAGAGGGTTGAATTTTATTTTAAAGTGTTTGCTTATTTTTTCATCAAAATGTGAAAAATAATAAAACAATAAACTTATTTACTTACAGCTGTTATGCCAGATACGGAAATGGAACAGATGTTGTTAAATACATTTGGACGTAGAGGCATACCACTCAGAAAATATTGGAGAATGATGTATTGGATGCCTAAATTTAAAAACTTGAGTCCATGGTACCTACCTGATAAACTGCCTGATGACACATTGGAATTGGCTATGCTTGCTATACAAAGGATTACTTCAGTTGATGCTGATACTAAAATTAATATTTGGCAGGTGAAATACATCTCTTTACATTTGAAATTATATATCCAGTTTGAAAGACTGCTTTTTCTTTTAAATGATTTTAATAGAACTTAATGAATTGAATATTTATTAAGGCTAATATAACACAGTAAATTCAACTCACAATTTAAAATGGGCAATTTTTATTGTTATAAATGTTTTGAAATTACATGCTATAAGTGATATCAAAAGAAATACATTTAAAATGTTATTTAATCCAATTGCTTATCTATGTAACATTCATAAGGTATGTAAATAACACATTTTGTCAGACAGAAGAAATAGAGGCCTCGCTCGACAAGACTTGGGTTGTGAGTGCACAGAGCAGCACTCAACAGGTGCTACTTAGTGAACAGCCTTTGGAAGAACCTCTAGTTATCAAAGGTCCATATACAGTATATCTAAGAGATCAGACTGTTACATATTTCACACTATTGGGAAAGATACGGCCTGATCATCAGGATGACACTGATTTAGATGGTAAGTATATGTAGTGATATTGATTATTTTTCGCTTTAATTGTTCCTTAATAATAAATTTCCAGTCCAAAAGCATTTATAAGAACATTGATAATGCAAACTTGAATCCCAATTTATATAGACTAGTACTAGTACTAGCTTTCCGCCCGCGGCTTCGCCCGCGCTCTTAAAGAAAAACCCGCATAGTTCCCGTTCCCGTGCGATTTCCGGGATAAAACCTATTCTATATGTGTTTATCCAAGTTACCCTCTATATGTGTGCTAAATTTCATGCAAATACATCCAAGGTATAAAAAGTTTCATACAAACTTCTATCCCCTATTTTACCCCTTTAGGGGATGAATTTTCTAAAATCCTTTCTTATGCCTACGTTATGACATCTACCTGCATGCCAAATTTCAGCCCGATATGTCCAGTGGTTTGGGCTGTGCGTTGATAGATCACTATATCAGTCACCTTTGAGTTTTATACATATAGATTTCATTTATTAAACAAACCACTGGTAATAATCTATCTTCAAGTTTAGTGCAGAATCAATAAATTGTATATTTTTAATTAACAGCTGCATAAAACATATTTTCAGATGTAACCAAGATAGAGAAACCCACTGGAATTCCGGGTTATATTGGAAAAACAACATTACCATCTGTGAAATGTACTGTTCATGAACAAGATGATGGCACCATCCTTGCTATTTGTGCAACTGGTAAACACTTCATTGTTGAATACATAATATACAAATATTACAGAAAAAGATTACAGTCTAGTCTTGTATATTTAATTTGAAATAATAAAAATGATAAACTGTAATCAATTTATTCAAAATAATTATTTTTTTAGTGTAATATGTAGAAGACATTTTCATATTATTTACAGGTTCGTCATCAAGAGATTCTCTACTATCATGGATAAGACTATTGGAGAAATACAACAACCCCATTCTAGCGAAGATACCAGTTATATTCACATTAATAGCCCCATCGAATGATGTTGCATTACAAGAGACGCAACCAGCCATTCACAATGACGATAATATAGAGAGAGCGGGATAATATTTACTGAATGTAGACAATTGTTAAATACATATAGATGTTGTTAATATGACTTTTATTTACAATTTAAACATTAAATATATTATTATTAAGAAATTCTTCCGTAAAGAGCAGACATGTTTAGCTTAAATAAGTATTTACAACACCTAAATCTAATATGTATCACTTAATATTTACATTGATTTAAAATATTTTGCTTCATCAATTAAAATTTATATAATACAATTTTAATATAACAAATACAATTTTAAAATATTATGCCTCATCAATTAAAATTTATATATCTCAACAATATAGACCAGAGTTGCAACATAACAATCTCACTAAAATCAATACAAGATTTTCCTTATGATATTTTAAACTAAAGTTGCATAATCAACAATTCACTGTTAAGTCCAATCATAATCTTCGTCGAGCTCAAAAGAGATGGTTCCCCACTGTCAGGTGATGTTGTGCCAATCAGCCTGAGGAAGTAGGTATGTTTCATTGTCACTGGTGACAACTTGCACACCAGCTCCGTAAAACGGTATCACATATGCTGAACCATCAGATGGACCAACCACCTGAAATGAAAACATTAATTTATTTATTTTATTATTATTAATGTTCTTTTGTATTCTAAAGGCTGATGTTAGCTCAAGAATCTGCACTCACTATAAGTGCTTTACTTACACATACTCGTTTTTTATTGTATTAAATTTTAAAGAAACTTTTATGCAATCAAACAAGGTTTCAGCAACAGGTTTTTAGTAGTAAATTAATTTTAAAATGAGGCAGCTTGCTTAAAAAAAACGGTATATAAACAAGAATATATAGACAATAGTTCATTTAATTACCTGTGCAGCAATCAATATAATATCTAAGAGCTGTCCCAGGAACATAAATCCTAGTGTACACAGCTTGGCCAGTCCTATACCTGGGTAACCAAGGTAGAATCTGTCCAAACCAAACATTCCCAGAAATACTGATAATAACAGAGCTATTTCTAAAGAGTATCCATTCCTGAAAAATAAAGTGTATATTATAAAATACTAGTGAAAAAAAAATAGTTATGAATTTAAAGACTAGATAGACTATAGACTTAGATTTGAAGTTTTTTTATTAGTTATGGATAATGTAATGAACTGAATTGTGGCCAAAATCTAATTTATTTGTAATACTTACGTCCACTTGCAAGGCATTTTCCTTACAAATGTTGAATTGTTTGTTTCATTGCATATAATTCCTTCTGCAGCTAGGCATTTCACTGAAATTATGAAATTATTATTACAACTACTAACTACCAAAAGTCAACAACACAACAGAGTAAGTATTTAAATAAAGTCAAAGAAGATAATACCTTCAGCTTCCCCTTCTGATGGGTCTATTTTGCCTTTCGTACAACCTCGTAATTGTTGTGTATCTGGATCAATGTGGTTTATATTTGGATCAGGGCAAATATATTGACCTAATCGTAAAGTGCTACAATCTACAACCACGTTTTTCTCCCCCTTTGCTTCATCGGAAGCCTCACAAATACAAATAAGATAGAATAATGCAATAAAAGCCCAACGCAACATTGTAACACTTATTTTATAGAACGGATTAATGGTATGAGACGCAATGGCTATTACTAAAAATTTCACTTATGCTTTACTTTTAAACTCCTAACATCGTATTCTATTAGGAGTTATATTATAAACTATTTTAATCCACAAAATAGTCATTTTTACTTGCAACAACAATAGAGAATGAAACGTGAAATATGACAGCTGTTACAGATGACACATGACACTGACATTTCGAATTGTGCTTGCCAGTTGCACCCATTGAAACAATTGAATTGAATAATAATTGACCTAGATGGCGAGGGTGGCGACTGGCGAAGCCTTATTGGGTGGGGTCACGGGGTGGGGTCTAAGGGTGGTGTGAAAAACAAAGCGAAGAAGAAGGCAAGACATGAATTATGATTATAATATGGTGCATTCGCTTGCAGACTGGACACTTGTCATTCTACGAATCATTCTATGTTTGTTATATACTCGGAGTACACGAATACGCAAATATATAGGCGAATAACGAAAGCACTGTTTGTTAATCAATTACGTATTTAATTCGCATGACTATGTAAATGCACCATGAAAAGATGACAAAATATGTAATATGATTTTTGTAGGCTAGTTTCGAATCCTTATTACCAACCTCACTAAATTGAGGGCGTTTAACTTGTATTCAGATAATAAAAAAACATGTTTTAAACAAAACCTTCTTCTGGCACTAAAACCACGTGAAAATCACAAATAATATTTATGTAGATATTCTACCCTAAAAGTATAAGCATGCCCTGGCTTCGCCCATGCGTACACGAAAATTTGCACTTAATTCATAAAAAAAATTATAATAATTGGGCATTATTTTATTACGCTTTCAAGGCGAAACCACTTTACCGATTAAAAAAAATCAAGTTACTTGTAAAAAATATAATAATAAAGGTAGTGTAGAAGACGCGCCATGTCTACACAATTGTTATTTTGAGGATGAACGGACTGATTCATTACCACCCACTGGTGGTAATGAAGCAGTCCGTATTAAACGTCACTAGTGCGTATATTTATTACTTTCCTTTACTATAAAATATATTAAATAGTTTATACAACGGTCAAAAAATGATTGAACACTTCACTGTATTGGTAGTCCTTCAATTGATCGAGTGTGCTCATCCCGCCCTCTCCATATTTTGTAGCTGCCACTTTGTACTTGAAATAATTGCATTGTAACTATTGGCACGCACTACGCAGCTTTATTGAATTGGATTTAAATTTAATTGGTATTTTCTCTCGTCTGAAACGGTTTTACTTGCATTTGTATAATACATAACTATGTATCAGTATATTTATATAATATGTAATTCCTACCTACATGATAAAATGTATTGTTGTTTCATTTATTTAATTAAGTATATTGTTTCTGAACATTCCCTACTAAGTTTGTGAGGATGGATTTGTATGTTTTTGTTTTTTTTTTATTTTAAGCTGCGATAGGGGAGCACTTGGCCACAATCTCACCTGATGGTAAGCTGAGATGTGGCCTAAGATGGAGCGTGCTTCCCTAGAATGTACCTGTTCACTCTCCTCTTGAAGACCCCCATATTGTACTCATCGGGGTACACAGATTCAGGAAGCATGTTCCAGTCCCTAAGCGGTTTCTTTGAATAAAGAATGTCGATCCGAACCGCTTAGTCCGGGTACATGGAACGTCAACCATGTGGCGATGCCTAGAATCTGTGCGCCTCGACGAACGATGGAAAAACGGGGATGGCGGAATTAGATCGTGCAATTCCGCAGCGCACTCTCCAAAGTGTATCCGGTAAAAAACCGATAAACTTGCCACTCTGCGGCGATGAGCGAGGCTCTGGAGTTTTTTGCCTACTAGCACATCGTCGTTTATGAGCCTCTTGGCACGCCTCTCTATTGCCTCAAGCGACTCCAGCTGGTACTTGGCAGATCCATCCCAGAGGTGAGAGCAGTATTCCATGCACGAACGGACTTGTGCTTGGTAGAGATTGAGCAACTGTCCCGGACTGAAATACTATGTATTTACTATGTATGTGTATGTTTGTTACTCTTTCAAGCAAATAGGATAGGTTTTATCCCGGAAATGCCACAGCAACGGGAACTATGCGGGTTTATCTTTGAAAACGCGGGCGAAGCCGCGGGCGGAAAGCTAGTACCTATTACCTAAATATAAATGAAACAACAATACATTAAGAATAGTAGGTCATTTTCAATAAGTAATAAGAAAATTATTTTATAGAGGCATCCCCAGCTTTTCTAAAACTTAACACATAAGATCACGAGAACCAAACTATTGGTGAAAACAGAATGCAAAACGGTGCAGCAGTTTAACGCGAAAAGACATCCAAACGGTCAGTGGTGTAAGAGCGTATACGCACTATGCGGGTAGCCGCATTGCGGGTAGCCGTCCGGCTGACCGCAAGCACAATTATGTACGTAACCACAGACCGCACAGTGCGCATAGAAATGCATATTACGTAAATAATAATTGTGCTTGCGGTCAGCCGGACGGCTACCCGCAATGCGGCTACCCAAATAGTGCGTCTACGCTCTAAGTGTTTTTAATACGTCGAAAATTATATGATTAACTAGATTTCCGCCCGCGGCTTCGCCCGCGTTTTCAAAGGAAAACCCGCATAGTTCCCGTTCCCGTGGGATTTCCGGGATGAAACCTATCCTATGTGTTAATCCAAGTTACCCTCTCTATGTGTGCTAAATTTCATTGTAATCGGTTCAGTAGTTTTTACGTGAAAGAGTAACAAACATCCATACATCCTTACAAACTTTCGCCTTTATAATAGTATGAATGAATAATAATATTATGTAAGTATGTAGTAATATATTATATAGGTGTAAAACCTTTAACATTAAAAAAAACCTATCAACGAATAAAAGCAGGTACTTTTCCGCTCTTTAAATGCTTAGATATTATATTGCTCTACTGACTATTTATTCCTTTCCAAAACAAATGTTATTTTGAAACAAATGTGTTTAATCTCTACGTTCGCGTTGTACCTACTTAATCTGGTAGAACTTAATTAGGGTGGAGTCTCCTATTATCGGCCGTCTCCTAATATCGGCCTTTTCAAGAAAATTGAATATAACTATAAAAATCGATCTTAAATCATAAAAGTTTTTATGCAAAAAGTTACTCTATATACATACGCAAAACCTCCCAAATTTGGGTGCGGGTACCTCAACTGTGGAACATTCAGTTGGCCATAGAGCACGCGAAGGTACAGACGTGCGTGATTTGGCGACATTGCTGAGTCAAATCCCTGAGTCGACGCTTTACGTGGATAAGTATTTTAATGGAATTAAACAAACCTATAGTATTTAATTTTATGTGTTCTTAAAGAAAAACAGTCAAATTTTCGATAAGATAGTGCGTTTTTACATTTACTTGTCTTTTTAATAAAATAATTGCGGGGCCGAGATTAGGGATCTATATTTATTGATAAATCTCAATATCGGCCGGGTGGTCGATATTGGGGTAATGCATGAAAACTTTAAATAACATGTTTAGCTATTTTAAATGTCAGCAGTAGCATTAATAAGGTTAGAAATGAAACAACAGCTCCGTTTGATCACTAGATCCTAAAGTCGGCCTCCTAAAAACGATTTTTATTAGCTACGGCCGATATATAGCGAATCGATGCGTAATAACGGCCACCTTAGTAAAACCTTTTCTACTAGGGAGGTGATACAAGATGTACTTATTTTAATTTTTGTTGAGCTATGCCAAAATCATGCCGTCTCAATCAAAACTCCCAAAAGATCAACAAAAAGGAAAACGTTGACCATTGCAAACGTTTCCTTTTTGTTGACCGTAGTAAAACAATAGAGGCAGTGAATGCCATCAAAATATGAGCATCAGAGAAGCATCTCGACAATACGACATTCTGAGGACCACTTTACAAGATAGACTTCATGGAAGAATAGACACAGATTGCACAGTTGTTAGAGATACCGTCTTAAACCAAAATGAAGGAGAAGAAATTGTTCAATGGTTGATACGGATGGCTATCGTAGGAACGTGATCTAGGAAAACCGCAATTGCGTTAAAATATTATAAAAGATGATAAACGAACCAATCCGTTTAAAATGGAAATTCAGGGAAAAAGTGGTATTCCTTGTTTTTAAAAAGAGACTCAATTCTTAATGAAAAGGCTCCAGAAGCTATTACGCTGGCCAGGGCTGTAGTTACAGAAGAAAGTGGTTTGATGACTTAAAATCAATCGGACACGGAAGACATACCCTATTACAAGATCCACTGAGAATATTTAATAGGGATGAGACGATCTTTAGTATTTGTCCGAAGACAGGGAAAGTAATAGGGCCTAAGGGATGGAAGAACATTTATGAAGTTGCTAAGGGCAGTGAAAAAGTAACAATAACTGTTTTGCTAGTCATATCTGCATAAGGAAAATCTTTGCCTCCCATGGTTGTTTTCCCTACATCCGTTGACCACCTAAAGTAATCGTTAATAGCACACCATCCTCCTGGTTTCTTGGTTTTATCAAATAGTGGGTGGACTAGAAGTGTATGTACTCGTAGTATTCTATGAATATGTTGCAAATGGCTTTAATGATTGGGTGATTTCTGATAACATTTCCAAACCAATTCTTTTTCTAGTTGATGGACATAAGTCTCATTTAATCCCATATCTTTATTTGTCTGAAGAATACTGAACTAGGTACATTACTTTTAATTTTTAAGACAATGTAACGAAAAGACCAATCATGATAGGTGAGTTAAAAAAATGATTTGTATCTCAATTGATAATAAAAAATGTTATCAGTTTTAAGTTTTATTGATCTAACTTCACCTTAGAAAAGGTATGCCGATATTAGGGCCAAAGACGGCAGATATTAGGGTGTTAGTTTGGTGTTAGGGGCCGATATTGAGGGAAATCGGCATATTCGAAATAAAAATTCTATATTTAATAAAGTAACAATGGATTCGTAATTTTGCAAATGTAGTAATGGAGTTTCAATATCTCTCTACCCAAAAAAGGCACTGTAAGAAAGAAAAAGCTATTAATGTAAAAATTACATCCAGTCAAAGTTCAAAAAAAGTTGATATGGCCGATAATTGGTGCCACCACCCTACGAGTAAAACTAACGAGCGCAATCGAGACACGCCGCGGCCGTTTGCTTTATAATAAGACTAGCCGCTCCGCGCGGTTTCACCCCCGTGGCTCCTCTCCTGTTGGTCGTAGCGTGATGATATATTATAGCCTATAGCCTTCCTCGATAAATGAGCTATCTAACACCGAAAGAATTTTTTAAATCAGACCAGTAGTTCCCGAGATTAGCGCGTTCAAACAAACAAACAAACAAACAAACAAACTCTTTAGCTTTATAATATTAGTATAGATATAGGTAGCTTCGATTTTCAGGTTTATAAGTATGGTCCATTGAAAAGTTACATTTGGGGTCGCATTTTTTAGAGGACGCAATTTTATTTTTTTGATGTGTAGGGGGGGTCAGTGTGAAGCTATCACCAAGTTTGTGGGGTCGCCACCCTTGTCCCACGGCCGCCATCTTGAAAATAGCGGTTGAAATGGTTTTTACGATATATCTCTTAAACTATTTATCTGATAATAAAACAATGTTAACATTATTCGTTGCAAATTAAATTCTCTACAACTTAGGTTCAGTAACTTTTTGTCGTAGAACTATAAACAAAAAAGTTATAAGCGAAAATGTTCAGAAATTAGAGATGTTTATATTTTTCAATAAAACTTTTTTTTATGTTTACGAAGAAATTATATCAGACCATTTTTGTAGATTGTTTTTCGTAGAACAACTTTTATTTACAACATTTTTTCATTAAGTAAATAGCTAAGGTTTTACAGCCATCCGAAGTGAGTACTATTTTAAGTACTCTTTACTATACAGAATACGATATATTATGTGTGTACTAATAATAATTTGTCACCAGTAATTATTTTATTTTTGTTATAATAATATTTTTAATAATTAATTTTACAATATTATTAATAATTAATTATTGAATCTTTTCCCCACAACCCAGGAGGTAGAGTCTGGAAGTGCGTTTTTTTTTACGTCGAAAAGCAGGGCTGAAATGTTCTGCAGTGTGCTTCCATTGTTGTGGAGTCTGGGAAAAGAGCCAATAGCCAATTTATTATGTATAGTTACTACTGAAAAATAGTACTCACTTCTGAGCGCTATAAAACCTTAGCTATTGACGTAATGAAAAAATGTTGTATATAAAAGTTGTTCCTCGAAAAACAATCTACAAAAATAGTCTTATATCATTTATTCGTAAAATGATAAAAAAAAGTTTTATTGAAAAATATAAATAGCTCTAATTTCTGAACACTTTCGCTTATAACTTTTTTGTTTATAGTTCTACGACAAAAAGTTACTGAATCAAAGTTGTAGAGAATTTAATTTGCAACAAATAATGTTAAAATTGTTTTATTATCAGATAAATAGTTTAAGAGATATATCGTTAAAACCATTTCAACCGCTATTTTCAAGATGGCGGCCATGGGACAAGGGTGGCGACCCCACAAACTTGGTTTTAGCTTCACACTGACCCCCCCTACACATCAAAAAAATAAAATTGCGTCCTCTAAAAAACTCAAGGTCAGGCCTAAAAAATGTAACATTTCAATGGATCAGTATTGTTAAGGTAATGTTCATAGGTTTATATTATTATGTCGAGGGTCATTATTCAATAACAATTAAGTAACTAATAATTAAACACTTGACCGTAATTTGAAGCTTACTTATTGAGAAGGTACCTAGCTTTTTCCGCCTATTTTCCCTCTCTTTCTCGTTGTATATATGCTATCTCTCTCGCACACGGCACACCTCCCACCAGGTGGCGCGGCCGGCGCACGATAATGTGCAGGCGCTTGATCTTCTTCATTGGCGTCTAGCTTCCGCCGCGAGAAGGTTGTCTACAAGACTACAACCTTGGTGCTATTAAGTATTAAGTATTGCTTAAAGCAAGTGCTAAAAGTGTTAAAAAGTGTATCCCGTCGGATCGGTACAGTGAGTTATTTTTACATCTATTCTAATAATATTTTACTTAAAAATGAGTAAAAATCTTTAAAGTCAACGGTATAATCGTTGGACTTTATTTAAAATGCTGAGGTTTTTAATGAATCCTTCAGCAATAGTTTATTTTTCAATATGCTTAAATACTTAATAGCATGAATAAAGATATTTAAAATTAACGATACAACCGTTACATTTTACTTGAAATAGTAACTTTTCTTTTGAAATATTTCATTATGCAATATGTACTAATTAATATTTGAATTTTTAATACTGTGAGTAAAGCTATTTTAACGGTGTTACCGTTCGGCTTTACTCGAATCGTTAATATTACTTTTGTGATTATTTGATATTACTAGATATATCAAATACCCTCTCTTGTATATAGATATTTTTAATATTTTATTTCATTTTTAATAATGTGTTTTTATTACAAGGGTACAAGTGAATTTTTCGTGGAAAAATTACAATTAATACTTAGTATGGATATGAGCCAACTCAAAGCTTTACAGGCATACAATCCATTGCTACGACTTTATTACATTGTCGTTATCGCTAGGAACGGTTCGGAATTCCTATCATAGTTTATTACTAAAAATTATCGAACGAGATGAGTCAGCTCCAAGAAGTCACGACATGTCAGAACACGTTGTGATATTATTTTATAAATCGTACGGGAGTTACCGCTCAACTGAATAATGATGGAATTCGCTCATGTATAGTAGATACGTACCATGAATGTTCCACACATTCAAAACTATCCGTAGTCTATACGTGTCCTTTTATGAGTATTATTCTGATCCGTTTTTATGTGAAAATAGACATATTACACACGGCTAATTTGATTGAAAATTACGTTTCCTATGTTCAAATGATGCAACTTTTTTGTTAAAACGAGTAAGTACCAAAAATTTTACAATTAAATTCTTTGGTTTACTGAACTTGTGCTGAAAGGGTTATCGTATAATAATTATCGAGATATCTTAATATAATTAATTAGATTTAGATACACTTATTTCAAAGGATTTACAATTCACTTCTAACGTTTTAGAATAATATTATAAACTTGTACACCTTGACAAAAAGTAAAAAATTGCGGGTGAGTGGAGATTATTTTGTGCAATTAAATATTATAACGTCCTACGACGGTATGGTTGCGTTCGTAAGGAATGTTAACGGATATAAAGCAACTAAATGTTACATCGATTGCATGAACAAAAATAAATATGAATCGAAGTTCATTTTAAAATTTAGTGAATTGATTTGAATTATGAATTTATTAAATGTCGCTAACATTGGAAAATAAGTTAAAGGACCTTGTTAATTGCTATATTATTTAAATGATTATTTACTGCTATTTTTATATTAGCACTAAGGTGTATTCTTGCTCGAAGCAGAATACATAAATGTGGCAACTACTCCTCGCAGGGGTTAGCCAGGTCAAATTCACCCTCGCAGGGTGTCTCTTAAGCATTTTTTGGCAGGCCCTACTTATTTCTAGTTACAAACATCCCTCGCGCAGCTGTCGCTCGCAGGGAAATGGTGCAAATATATATCGGCCCTCGCGGGGCTTTGATTACAATCGTCCCTCACGGAAAAGATGGTGCGAATATATATCAGCCCTCGCGGGGCTTTGATTACAACCGTCCCTCATGGAGAAATGGTGCAAATATATATCAGCCCTCGCGGGGCTTTGATTACAACAGTACCTCACGGAGACATGGTGCAAATATATATCAGCCTTCGCGGGGCTTTGATAACAACCGTCCCCACGGGGAAATGGTGCAAATATATATCAGCCCTCGCGGGGCTTTAATGGCGATTGGTGCAAATATACAAAGGATTGATCATTAAAATGATCATAGATATTTGCTTTTGTCAACGAGGACCCACGAAAGAAGTTTTGGATATGACCGTATCGGATCTTCACTCTTCTAAGGTAGGTAGAAAAAGGTTTTGAAATCTACTTCACAGTGGGCAGTATAGTAAATGACCTAATAAATACAATAAAGGTTAGATACGTCAAATAATGGGCGCATGAAATTGATACTTCGTATCCTAAAAGTTTACGCTTCAGGAATCAGGAAACCACCATTGGTTTACCAATTATGGAAATTGGAATTGAACAAATTGTATTTACCAATGCAAAGCCTAATCACAACAAAGGAAGGCGAGTCGGATCAAATATCATCTCGCAGATGATTTGTGGCGGTGGTTTCGAGGATTGTCACCAAGCCTTGTGTCAACGGTATGTTTGGTATCGTAATTAAATGGCACTAGCCGACCAATTTTCATATACAAACATCGGAAGAGATTTTTTAATCGCAAAGCGATTGAATGTAACAAATGACGATTGATTACGTATAGTTGACCTCTCATAGGCCTATTTTAGTTGCCCGGTCTTGTAGGCAATTTATTTGACTCGTTTTTCAACCCATTTGACCTCATTATTGCACCCATGAGACTTTTCTTCGGGGCTCAAACAATAAATCGCTGAGGGATTAGGATAATCGTTTGTTAGACAAGTTTTTTGTCATCCCACCAGGATTATTATATTGTATAATAAAGTTATATACAACTATTAACGTAAAACGTTTAAGTACTCAACGAATGCTGAGAATACTGACTGTTGAGTTACATAGGATAGAGGATAAATAACGGAAAGTCAATCTTTCCAAACAAAAGCCTCTTATTATTAGATATTACTTGGAACCCCTACCCTTAACGAGAAAGCTCTGCCAAATGACTTCTCATTTCTTTGCTTTGAGGGGGGGGGGGGCAATAAATGAAATGTACAGGCTATACGGCTTTTAAAATATAAGTCTGGTAATCGAACTAAACCTTGCTGGTTTAGTTCTTGCTATATCGCTATCCGTGCCTGCTTCTCGTGTTTACGGGTGAATTAAGTTTATCAATAGTCATAAATGCAATGCTATTCAGAGGATATACTGCATTTAAAACATGACAAAGTCTGGTAAGCGAACTAAACTTTGCTAGTTTAGTTCTTGCTATATCGCTGTCCGTGGCTGCCTCGCGTGTTTACGGATGAATAAAGTAATGTCCTGTCTTCGCATCCACAGCTAACTGTCCTATACTGTCATAATCTTAACACAGATTCATTCGACATAGCTCCCCACGAGCTCAGTTCTTCATTTTTGCACTCGCACAACTGTGGACAACACAAGAGCAATGCCTCCATTGGTAGCAGTCACAATCAAGGGATAACTAACCTTAGGCTAGCCATATTACGGATGTTGGAACAACCGACTATATTCAGGGCAATTTTCTTTGTTCAGTGTAACGTTTAGACTGTCGTAGCATTCCTACGGAACAAAGATGGGATCAGATCTGCATCCTTAATGCAGTTAATCGAAAGGAGATACTTTCAGACGACGATAGTATTCAAAACCCACCATATTCCTTAACATAATAATGCATAGTTAAGCTTATAATCTCTCTTGCCATTATGTCAGTTAGAGACCTGAACGACGCGATAGAGTACCGCTATTTCAGTAGTAGTAACACCTAGAAGGGTGAAGGTATTCTGGAAAGCGGAACTGAAGGCCCGGTCAGCAGCATCAGCCACCTAATAGACAGTGTTCAGTGCTGCACCACTATAATCTGCAAAATGACTCTGACGGTATGAAAATGTGGAGTACATTTTCAAAATATCAAATGATATAGTTGGAATAAAAATCCTATTTGCCTCCGTCTATCCAAAAGACATACGGAGTAGCTAGTAGCAGTTGGTTGAATTAGAATAAAGTAACTATAGTTAAAATCCTTTGTTACTGACTGGATAAATTTGGCTCTTTTCCTATCTGACGTTCATATAGCTGTTGACTGCCTAGTGTTGTGCACAAACACTATTATTATAAACTAGCGGTCCGCCCCGGCTTCGCTCGTGGTACTTACGTTTTCTCTACATAAAAACCATCCTCGTACTTCCAGGAATATAAAAAGAATTATCGAAATCGGTTCAGCCGTTCTCGAGTTATGCGCTTGCCAACACATTTTGCGATTCATTTTTATATAAGTATAAGAATAAGAAGATAAGTCACGTTATGTAGTCCCGAGGCTTTCGGTATATAAGTTCTGATGTAAATCATAATTATATCTTAAAACCGAATTGATTAAAAGTAACGTACTTGGCTGTAGTAATTGCAGTTTTGGGACACAGATAAGCTCCTTATCATTTTAGTCTCTTAAGTTCAGTATATTTGTTTCCAGTACAGAGTTTATGACCTATCAGTTTTAAATAAATAATTCATGCATTGTACTGAAAGTACTAGCCATGTTTAGATTATGATTGGTGGCGTTGGCTCTAAACATTAATAGATACCGCACGTTTTGGTTGGATGTTAAAAATCTGTATTATAATTAAAACCGTTTACCTGTTTTGATATTTTATTGCCTTATTCAAGGGGTGACCTTTTAAATTTATTTCTGACCCCAAAAGTAAGGACCAAGTTCTCTTCTTGTCCGCTTGTAGCAGGTTGGGTTAAAACTGTGTGAGTTGAGACAGGTGGTAATTCTATGTTAAGATGATTCAATTGTGCTTCTACAGAGTTCTAATTGAATAAATAAAGGTTTGAGTTTGAGGTATTTTTGCCTCGTCGGGATCAGCTGTTGCTTCATTTTATAAGTAACATCTAAATGCGTAATTGAAAGTCGTTACTGGCGCTTTCGCAGATTTACGCTAAAGATAGTGAAAATTGTAGTAACTTTAACTTTTCAAGCCCAAAAGGTTAACTAAGGTACGCTTGAACCAATCTCATAAGTTCTAATACTTTTAATCATTATGATTAACTTTTTGGTTCTTATTTGATTAACTTTTCATCTGGGATTGTTAATATAAATAATATAAAAATTTGTGTGATTTATTGGTATACTATCTGCACACCTTACTCTTTCAAATAAAGAAATAAGTAATTACTTATGTACCTATTCAAATTCACATTGGCGTCCATATATTGTACACCAGGTGGGTAACAAACAGGTCTCAATAAGTAAGCTTCAAATTACGGTCAAGTGTTTAATAGCTGTGTTTTACCTGAAAATAAAACACATATTAAATACTTACCTATATTTGAAGCTTACACTTAACGTCCACCTGTTGAGGATTTCGACTCAATGAAGAAGATCAAGCGCCTGCACATTATCGTGCGCCGGCCGCGCCACCTGGTGGGAGGTGTGCCGTGTGCGAGAGAGATAGCATATATACAACGAGAAAGAGAGGGAAAATAGGCGGAAAAAGCTAGGTACCTTCTCAATAAGTAAGCTTCAAATATAGGTAAGTATTTAATATGTGTTTTATTTTCAGGTAAAACACAGCTATTTTTATGTTATTTAACTTTATATAAATACCTGCAAGAAATCTTACATAAACATAATAAAAAATACATGTCTGGAACAATAAATCAAACACCGCAACTCGTAAGTTATGTAGAATTTGGGATACTTATCCTGTTTTTAATACATAACTACTACTATTTTCAGTTTATGATAATATCGAGTTACGAGTTAATTTGTATAGCATAAAAATAAGCTCTCAACTTCTTCAGTCATTAAACTTATGCAATGGTGGAAAGTTGGTCAGACTGATTATACTTTCAGATAACTCGCTAACAAACCGGGATATCTTTTCAATTTTCTGTCCAGCACGCGCCTAACGAATCAAGTTTCGTCAAGAAGATGGAATAGTCAAATGATTGTATAACTGAATTTTACTCAGTTCTTCTTTTAAATCTTTGGTCCATTGAAAAGTTACATTTGGGGTTGCATTTTTTAGAGGACGCAATTTTATTTTTTTGATGTGTAGGGGGGGTCAGTGTGAAGCTATCACCAAGTTTGTGGGGTCGCCACCCTTTCAACCACAAAAACCATTTCAACCGCTATTTTCAAGATGGCGGCCGTGGGACAAGGGTGGCGACCCCACAAACTTGGTTTTAGCTTCACACTGACCCCCCCCTACACACCAAAAAAACAAAATTGCGTCCTCTAAAAAATGCAAGGTTAGGGCTAAAAAATGTAACATTTCAATGGATCACTTGGTGTGAATAAAATAGGAATGCTATTCAATTTGTAATAAAAAAAACCTTATGAGTAGTTAAGGGATAGTATAATGATTTTTATTCAGCTTTTGCGTAAATAAGCATAATAAAACATATCAATATGTAACTACATATATACTTTCATGAAAATATTTGGTTTTGTCTGCCTTTACAGCAAGAGAGAATACGATAGTGGGGAGGCCAGAGAGTAATATGGGGCAACGCAATAACAGTTTTATTATGAGTTAGTAAATGTATTTGACTTCGCGATTGAATTATTATGAGCGACTAAAATCAGCCTTCTGAAAGAGGAAATATTTTTTTATAAGTAGGCTTTATCTGTTTTTAATTTAATTTAAAAATAAATTCATAAGATGCAACGCAATAATTCGTAAATGTATCTAACCCTATGTTTTTTTTAGTTTTAAAAACAGCTGAGCCAATTTGTTTGAATTTTATTTAAGACATAGAAATAAGATACTATAGCTAACCGGTTAACCGCGGAAGCATTTTGTCAATATAATATTCGAAAGGGGTGAAAACGGGCTTATAATATGATTAGAATAAGTAATAACAACGAACAATATATTATTATTGTATCAAAATTTCATTTTATTCTTAATTTATCATGATAATTCCAACAATAACACAATATTAAAACATCACATTAGTATAGCATATAATGCTTCACAATAATAGTCCATTCACCATATTTTTTTTCTTGAAGCAGTATGTCTGTGTCAACCACGCCAGCCAG
The DNA here is from genome assembly GCF_061535455.1 of Colias philodice. Taxonomy (NCBI): domain Eukaryota; kingdom Metazoa; phylum Arthropoda; class Insecta; order Lepidoptera; family Pieridae; genus Colias; species Colias philodice. The sequence goes on from NC_143093.1 coordinate 6,504,597, forward strand.
AGAATGATGGAGACCTATAAAATGAAAATATATGTTTGCATTGTACAGGTCGAAAAAATTCTTTGAAAAATAACTACTTCGCTTTTTTCAATGGCTTGCCATCTAACAAACACTGGAACCAAGGCTTTCACTAAAATAGGGTGGAGATATTAAACAAAAACAGGTCTCGAATACGCTATAATCGATATTAGGTTACTTGTATATTTTTATTACACACTAGATTTCCGCTTGCGGCTTCGCCCGCGTTTTCAAAGGAAAACCCGCATAGTTCCCATTCCCGTAGGATTTCCAGGATAAAACCTATCTTAGGTGTTAATCCAAGTTACCCTCTACATGTGTGCTAAATTTCATTGTAATCGGTTCAGTAGTTTATGTGTGAAAACCATACATACATACATACATACAAACCTTTCCTCTTTATAATATGTATTAGTATAGATTTCACTAGCCACCACCGCACCACGCATACATAAAACAAAATATCTAATTAGTTAAAAATATTTTTTATTGAAATTTATCTTTATTATAGGTCTACCAGAATCTGATGGCATATTTATATTTATGTAATAAAAGATTTTCATGTGGCAACTTATTTGACAACTATCAAATTGGTTGTCAAATTATTTGTCTTTTTTGCAGTTGATGAATAATTTTTAGGATTTTGTCTAAAAAATCTTCGAAAATGTCGAAAAAGCCGCTGCGATCACAAGCAAGAGGTGTTGTTTATAATGTGTATAGAAAAACATTCGATGAGTAAGGGTCAAACACATCACAATTTTCAATTTTGAAGATTTTATTGGTAAATTGGACTTACCCGTTTTGATACTTAAAATTAAAAAAATATTATATGTAGGTAACTATAATATTGTTTGTTGATTAGAATATAATTTTATGAAAACTTATTACAGGAGTTTCCAATACGGCTATTCGTCAAGTCCAAGCTGTCCAAGTCAATTTTATAATGTGTGTATCTGTTAATACTTACGAAAATAAACATAGTTTTATTTTATTTTTATTTTATTTTATAAAAAAATATAAGCAGTTTTGATCTACATTATCATTATATCGATATTTTCACATGGCATACTGGTAATGAATATACAAATATAGGTATGTGTAAATAATAATATGTATTACCTGTATAAAAGTAATATGTACATAATTGTATATTATACATGTAAGTATGTACCTACGTAATATTAAGTGGATATCTCATTATTAAGTACAGTATTGTCCACTTATGTAATGTGACTAATGATATTGAGGACAAAATAAAAAATAAGCAGTATCAAGATCGTTCAGTCCATTTTCCCCAGGGTTGCACACTCAAAATTTTGATTTCCCTAATTGCCATCAGATTCTGGTTTACCTATACCAATCGTTCAAATCCAACATAATCTATTTTCTGTTTAACCAATGTAAACAATTATAATAATATTATACGTACGTGTTAAAACTAGGTGCTTGTTGCGGCGCTTGTCCCGACTGCTGTGCGAGATTTCCGAACGTCAGCGTGTTCTGTGTCGCTAGGTTTTCAAACGTTGCATTTGATTGTGTTGGCGAACCGAATCCTGAAAATAATATTTATTGTGAAGAAGTTGAAACAAAAGTTCATGATATGAAAAATTGATAAGATTTAAAAAAAAAACAAAGTTTAAGTGACTGCACAAAAATATTAATAAAATATAAGAGACTTTTACTTTAAATGGAAGCTTATTCATAAAAAAGAAACAATAAAAAAAAACATCTCTGACTCATCGAAATCATTGTCATAAAAATCAATATAAACTGATCTTATATACGTACTACGTACATAAGGTTAACGTGAGATCCTTCTGCATTCAAAGCTTATCGTACTTATTTGCTTGTACTCATTATTTTTATCAACAATCAAATATTCAAACATAAATACACCAATTATGCTAGCCACCACTTATAATAAACAAAAATGTATGCGTGTACTCTACACACGTAAGAAGTGAAACTTCTTTATGACCTTAAAAATGTCACGAGTATGGCGTAACGCAAAAATGTCACGCGTACGGCGTAACGCAAAAATGTCACGCGTACGGCGTAACGCAAAAATGTTACACAAAATTTTTGTCCAACCCTGATAAAGAAGTTTCACTTCAAAAATAAACACAAAACTCACCAGGCGAAGTCCCACCGAACACTTTCCCCGGCGAAGTGTTCCCAAAGCCGGGGGCACCGAACGCGGGGGCCCCGCCGAATGTAGCGGAGGCCCCGAAGCCCGCGCTGGGGCTCTTGTTACCACCGAATGCGGAGCCGCCGAAACTGTATAAATGTACATATTTTTTGTATTATTTAATTTTATTAAAAACTAGCTTACCGCCCGCGGCTGCGCCCGCTTTGTCTAAAACCCAATAAATTATATACTAAAACCTTCCTCTTGAATCACTCTATCTATTAAAAAAAACCGCATCAAAATCCGTTGCGTAGTTTTAAAGATTTAAGCATACAAAGGGACATAGGGACAGAGAAAGCGACTTTGTTTTATACTATGTAGTGAAGCAAATTTACGAAATGTAAATAAAAATGTTCAACAATGAAATATCGAATTTTTAAAGCTTGTTTATTAGAGTCTTTTTTTAGATTATACACAACATATTATGTATTTTTTACAACATTATTATTACTTGCTGTTATTTAACTTACCTAGGTGGTGATGAAAATACGGGTTTTGAGCCGAACACGGGTGAGCCACCAAAAGCAGGAGCTATAAATAAATAAAAAAATAACAAGTCATTATTTATTTTTATTAATCAGTTTAATCGCCGGATTGTAATTAATCTAGCGATGAGATACAATAGCGATGTTTCGTTCGAAAGTGCAAAAAACTTACAAAACTAACAAAAAAATTACAAATACTGAGGTATATATGTTAAAGCGTGGTTGTATTACGTAATTAAATACTGATATAATACTTTTAAGACATCTTGACTCGACCAAAGTCGGTAGAAGAATGACTCGCAACTGCAAACGACCGTTATTTATAGGACGATCAAAACAACTATTCGAGTGGCGTGACTGTGTGAGTCAGCGCAGGTGTTATTTGTGTTGTTTTGATCGTTATTTTGAATATAACTTGTAATATTATTATTATTTGATAATTAAATGATTATTAATACTTTTATCCATTTGATTATTATTAAAATAATTAAATAAGTTCATCAATTGATTTACTTTTAAAATATAATTTTATCTTTAAATTAAACGCGCTAACACGGCCATTCTGAAAAAAGCTCGTGCTCTGAGCGGTAATTCAAAACTCAAAATATCAATGATATAATTCACTTCAGCTGGTGACATTCAGACTTATTTTAAGTAGTAAGTACATTATATTCAAATTATTTGTTTCTTTGTCCAGTTGTCAGGCGAAACCACTGTCTGGATCCATACTGACAAGTGACAATCAGGTTATTATTATTTCCCGCCCAGTTGTAAGACTAAGTCACAGAAAACGCGTACAGACAAATGGCATTCAATTCTATTATTATCTGCCCAGTTGCCAGCCTAAGTCACAGAAGACCCGAACAGACAAGTGGCATTCGATTTATCTGCCCAGTTGTCAGACTAAGTCACAGAAGACCCGTACAGACAAGTGGCATTCGATTGTATTATTATCTGCCCAGTTGTCAGACTAAGTCACAGAAGACCCGAACAGACAAGTGGCATTCGATTGTATTATTATCTGCCCAGTTGTCAGACTAAGTCACAGAAGACCCGTACAGACAAGTGGCATTCGATTGTATTATTATCTGCCCAGTTGTCAGACTAAGTCACAGAAGACCCGTACAGACAAGTGGCAGTCGATTATCATAATTAGTTTCCATTACCGCTAACACGGTCATCTAAATTTGGCTTTGGTACTATTCTTACACGTACATAGGACACAATAGTAGTCTAGCAATTGCTTGTACTTTTCGCTTCATAGCAATCATTGTCGAGTATTATTGTGATTTACATAGGATTCGATAGCTCAACGAGTTTTTCCAGCTGCGAACAGCGGCTTCTGTATCTCATCTGTATCTCAACTCTCAAGTGACAACTATAAGTCCTGGAACATAATTAAAATTTAAAACACAAGTTATATCCGGTTTGGCCATAGTAAAACAATAACAAAATAACGTCCTCGTACGTTCATTTGAAATGAGTACGGTAATTTATCTCGTGATGTCAAAACACAATGTATTATAACACAAACATAACCGCTCGGCCAAACTGACCTTATAGAACACCATCACATCCACATGATGAACTTAAACTCAAATATTGATTCATTCAACTGGACTTCGCTTAGAAGCGCTTTTAAATCGTCAAAGTACAGAAAAATAATAATTTACCACCACAATAGCTTACGCTGGGCGCCATCAAAGGCACCACATTGGATTCAAATGCCCTGGTATTAAAAATTTGTTATTTGTGACATAAGCACGTCGTTCGCTTACCACAATTAAAGGCTCAAATATCCTGGACTACTGCCCGGATTGCACATCACATTATAATATTGATGAACTACATTACCGTTACAATATTCCACACCACAAACATTTACTTCACACAACGCACAAGAAAACACACATTGTGCGAGTTCCTTCATCCTTGTTTACTTGAAGTCAATTCAATCCAATTTTTCGTAGATTGAAGTCCACAGTGGTATACTGTCATGATGGTGACAGTGACAGTTGCACTCTGTCACGTAGTATGATGGAAGAATTTGTGCCAGCCTGTCAGGATTCCGAGTAAGGGCTGGTTCATCTTCTACTTCTGATGTTAAAGCGTGGTTGTATTACGTAATTAAATACTGATATAATACTTTTAAGACATCTTGACTCGACCAAAGTCGGTAGAAGAATGACTCGCAACTGCAAACGACCGTTATTTATAGGACGATCAAAACAACTATTCGAGTGGCGTGACTGTGTGAGTCAGCGCAGGTGTTATTTGTGTTGTTTTGATCGTTATTTTGAATATAACTTGTAATATTATTATTATTTGATAATTAAATGATTATTAATACTTTTATCCATTTGATTATTATTAAAATAATTAAATAAGTTCATCAATTGATTTACTTTTAAAATATAATTTTATCTTTAAATTAAACGCGCTAACATATATACATATATTCAAGGTCACTTGAGAATAAAAAGAAAGTTTCCAAATGGCAGAACTATTACGTCTCATATTAAAAACAGATTAACGATTATGGACTCCTTACTTATTAATTATTATTAATTAATATATTAATACCGATTTTCAGTGAGTTTCAGCAAATCATACCCGATTGTTGTTGCGGCGAACCGAACACCGATGACTTTTGTGGACTACCAAAAGGCTGGCCCGTGGATGGTTGACTGAAACTGCCTCCAGAGCTACCGAATAACGAACTTTGCGTTGTAGCTGGTTGACCTGTAATGAAATAAAAGTAAATATTTAGACTATTATCTTTTACTACTATAGACTCATAATCTATTAAAAGATCGTCAAAAAAGAGAATGTGTGCCGAGCACACGTGTGAGAAGTGATACCAAAATCGTCGCCTTACTCCATGACGTGACGGTATTGCCATGACGCGACCTTGAAATTTTACTCTCAGCGCGCCTAAAGAAGTTACACTTCAAAAATATCGAGAAGCATTATTACATTTGCAATTATTCTAAATTGCACCGTGGCAGTAATGTTCAGTCTATTGTTATGTTGCATGTTCATTAGGAAACTCTACATATTAGGCAGAGTTTCAGCATAATTTTTGAGTTATTTATTGTACGCTTAACGTCTATGCTGTTTTGCATTGATTTTTCAAGTTTTTAAAGTAAAAAGTAAGTCACATACTTACCAAAACCAGAACCAAATCCGCTAGTAGCTGTATTATTGCCTCCACTCCAGAAATCCGTGGCAGGCTTTTGCCCAAAACCGCCGCCACTGTTATTGCTTGCACCAAATATACTGGCGGCGGTGGGATTACTTCCACTGAACGTTGATTTTGCTCCAAACACATTGGTATTGGAACTTCCAAATACTGAGTTGGAACTGAAAAAAAATAAACGTGACGACAAAACAGTTAGAAGAAGTTATTAGATGAAAATTTTTATGAAATTTTAACAATTAAATTGCTAAAGCAATTGACGACTGTAAATAAATTATACATCATATTTGATTTGATTTGATTTATTTATTTGATATTATACTATCAAACTTTAAATGAAGTAAATGAATGTTAATCAAACATGTTAATAAAGTATGTATGTACAAGAATCTCACCTGCTGCCAAACAAATTGCCTCCACTTTGTGATGGAGCGCTCGTTGTAGAAATACTGGCTGCAGCAAACAAGCCTGCACCACCGTCACCAAACATAGATCCAGCCTGACTCGTAGTTGATGTTCCGAATACTGAAGCCGCCGGTGCAGTGGAACCAAACACTGATGACTGCGATGTAGGGGAACCGAACACTGCCTGTGACGTAGGCGCACCAAACACCGATTGGGACGTAGAAGTTCCACCAAAAACTGACGTTGGTGTCGTCGCCGCATTGCCAAATACAGGCTGGGCGGCGGTAGACGATCCAAACAATGATTGTGTGGTCGAAGTCGACGTTCCAAATATACTGCCTCCACTGGATTGCGTAGTAGGCGACGTTCCACCGAATGTGGATTGCGTTGTTTGCGACCCAAACGCAGGTTGAGCGTTACTGCCGAATACAGCACTTTGCGCAGATGACGTTCCAAAAAGCGACTGATTAGAAGAGAACACTGCGCCACCTCCAAAGGTAGACGCCTGTGTTGTTGTTGTTGTACTAAACAGACCTTGAGCAGAAGTAGCTGGTGTACCGAATGCCGTTTTATTGGCGCTACTGAAAACGCTTTGAGCGGAAGACGTGCCAAATACAGAAGAAGAAGCAACTGTAGTGACGCTTGGCGTCGTAGTAGTGGAACCGAAGAGTGTACTTCCAAAACCTGGTGAACCAAAACTTGATGAGGTTGTTGTAGTAGTATTAGTGACTTGTGTAGAAGATCCGAACAATGGCTGAGCTGTTCCTGAAGATGGTGCACTGAATATTGAAGATTTTGATACAGCGCTACCAAATATAGATTGTGGTGTAGGACTGGTAGGTGCTTGTGTTGTTGTTATAACTGTAGGTGTAACTGGTGATGATAGAGTAGAAGCTGGTGTTTCTATTTTGGGGGTAGTTTGTTCTGATTGGGGAGTTGGTGGTTTTTGTTCAGCAGTTTCTTCTTTTTTGGTCGAATCGGGCGTAGAAGCAACAGTTGTATCAGGAGGCGGTTCAGTAGTATCCGGTGTCGTGGATGAAGGTTTAGCTGGTACCGAAGTTGTAGATGTCACTTGAGATGTAGTAACTGTTGGACTCTCGGTCACTATAAACATAATTATAGAAAATAACATTAAGATTTTTGCATAGTGATAGTGTTAATTCAAAGCAAGTAATAAGTAAATGCCTTACCAGTAGTTGCTGCAGTAGTAGCAAAAAATGCAGCAGGGAGAGATTTTTGGATTTTAATTTCATTTGGTTTTTTAAGGTCCACTGCAAAAGAAGTTATTAATAGAAATAATTAATTTGTTAATTTCATATTACGCAATAATAAATGTATTATATCTTACCAACAAAAACAGGTTGAGAAGGTGTTACACCAGGCGGGATGCTAATAGATTGTATAGGAAAAGGTTTCAATTCACTATCCTTCTTTGCAACAGAAATTTTTACTGTAGCTTCCGCAGCTTTCTGTACATTCTCTTTAGGCACTGAAGGTTCTTTTTCTACTTTTGGCGCTGGTTTAACTTCAGCTTTACCAAACGTTATTTGATTTCCCTTAACGAGATCAGGAACATTTTGCACGCTTGTTAAGGGTGTAGATGTTTTCATACTGAATATATTTTGTAGGGGTTTAGTTTCTTTAGTTTGTGACTGAGTCACGCTTTTTATAGTTTCGAGTTCGCCCGTTTCATCAGACGTCACAATGGGTTTCACGGCTTGTTTTGTTTCAGGAGCTGGCGATTCCGTAAATTTACTGAACATACTCGTCATTCCGGCAATTGGTTTTGATGAAAATACTGATGAAGGTGTACTGCTAGTTGTGGCGGGTTTAGCAACTGTAAAAATGTTTTTTTTTATAGAAATGTTTGTTGTAATCATATTTATTTATGGCTATTATTTGAAATATAGTATCAAAACTAGATTTAATATTATAAAAAACACGTATTGAATATTTTATAGTGCCAAAATGAATTAATCTTTTACACTAAAAAGGATGGCAGTGTCTACTGACTACTGGAAAAAGTATGATTATCAATTAATAAAATTATTTATTTAATTTTGAATAGATTGCAGTAAACCTTTTTGCAATTTAGATATTCACAAGACAATAAAATATAGATATGATAAACATATTAATAACTAATTTTATTATACTCACAAGAGAAAGAAGTTGGCGAGCAGACATTTTGTACCAAGTTTTCAACATCACCTTTCAAATAATCTTTTAGTGAACGTTGGTTTGACGGTGAAGTTATATTAGCAGGGATTGGTTCAGTCTTGATTGGTTCTACCGAAACTTGTGGTTGTGGCTTAGGAGCATCTTCAGTCTTTGTTTCTACAATAATTTATTGTTTTATTAACTGTGACTATTGCAATCAATCGTATAATAAGTACAAAGTACAACATTCCGTCTTTAAAACGGTACACTAACGCACACTCGAATAAACGTCGAAATAAGATGGCATGATAAAAATATCGTGAGCGAAAAGAGACAAATGAAGTTTAATATGGCTAATTAGCCACATTTCCATGTGCCACTCCTGGAGCGCTAATAACCTATCTACAACTTTTTACATTGAATAGCATTGATAAAATGTATAAATCCAATATATTATTGCAGGAGAAAGAACTTTATCAATACCCTAACAAAGCTAAGAGGACACGTTGGTGGATTTGATAAATTATAAAACAAGAAAAACTCTGCTTAATTATTTTCAATAGAACACATATTTTCCCTGAGTTTGGTATTGTACAAAATATTTTTTTAACAAATAAAAGGTTACCAGGAAGTTAGTAAAAAAGCTACATACCTCCAGTAAACAATGTTCTGGCAACATTTCCCATACCTGGTTTGGACGGTTTTGCCATATTTGCCGGTGAAAATGACGGTACGGAAATGGGTGATTCTTTCAATGGTTTCGGCTCCTTTTTAATGAATGTATTAATTTGTTGAGCTGTGAATTGTTAATATTTTTGGAATAGGAACTTGGTATTATTTGGATTAAACACATTATATATTACTTCGTGATTTGTGACGTAATATGAATGGGATATGCGATTGAGATTAATTTGAAATTAAGTCTAAAGTTAATAATTTATATTAATTTCAAATACACTTCCAGTTAATAAATACACAAAGAAATAAAGAAGGAAATTAATGTGATTAGGATTAATATACATATATACGGCCTTACTAATAAAAAGTTAAACAATGGATAAATTTCTACCATTTTCTACCATAGCTGTGTCCTGCTCTTGTTAACATGAAACGTCAATCATAAAAAAACAAGACAGGCTATTGCAATTACTAATCCATTGCAAAGCGAATGGGTAACATTTTATTAGTAAGACCGTAAATACAATATTAATTTTATACAAGTAATTAATTATTAAAACACACATTCTACTATACCTTGCTGCAATTCAGTTTTCATTTTAGCCTGCGCCTCACTCATCATCTGAGCCTTTATTTCCTTTCTTATCTCTGCTTGCATTTCCGCCTCTATTTGTCTTTGAATATCTGCTTTTATTTGCTTCTGTATTTCAATTTGTCTTTGGGCCTCCAATTGTTTTTGGTATTCCATTTGTCTACGGATATCATTTTGCTTTTGTATTTCCATCTGTTTGTCCATTTCGCGTTTTTCCGCTCTTTCCTTGACGCCTTTCTTATATTTGTCCCACATGGATTCTAAATGCTGGCGTAGTTCAACACTGACGGGTTTAATTTTTTTGGGTCTATGGTTGGAAAGCATGTCGCGGAGAGCATCTAACTTTTGGGCGGATAGTTCCTTTTCTTTATTGTCTTGAGGTTCAATGCTCATGTTGAGAATATTTTTTGTCAATTTCGATAATGGATCCCTAAAATATGGAAAGGTTAATATAAAAACTATTGATCATTAATGTCCTAATGGGTAGTTTTTGAGTTTTCCGTAAAATCAAATCATTCGTCTTCATAACATTTGTGTAGTTGATATAATTTTCAATTTAGAATACAAAGTAAGTTTTAATTGGATAAGAAATCAATTATTAGTTGACTCCGAAAAGTCTATTACAAAACAATTGATACATACTTATTCTTAAACGGCGTGCTCCGCAACAAGGAAGTAGATTTAAACATTGGCGTCGTATTACATTCGTTGAGTGTATTCCTTAACGTTTTTAACACTGCTTGTTGGCGACTAAGGATCTCTTGCTGTTTTACTAGTGGTTGATACACGTCATCTAAGATTGGACGAATCATGCGTTGGCCTGGTCTATGAAAGAATATTTTATGTATAAATGTAAAACACGCTCTATGACGGTCTAAATTTGATAATTTTATTCAATAAACTTTTTAACCCATTGACCACCGAGCGCCCCGATCGGGGCGCGACACAATAGATTATCTATTGTGTCTGTGATTCCGGGGACTGATGGACTGCTCAGAATTAATCTAATTAGTAATTACTTTCTTAAGACTAATTGAAAAAAAAAAAAAGATTAAACTATGATCTTTTTAACACCATATTCACATTGACAGTTTTGAAGGATATTTTAGAAAAAATTGGTGGTAGGTAGAGTATATATACTTGTTAACAAAGATATGATATAACAAAAATAAAAATGAAAACTTTAGTCCATTGAATAAAAAGTTCTAGAGTGCGTGAGTTAGTAACGTAAGATGTTTCTTCGGAAACATGTCAAGAGTCCCTAGGTAATAAACATACTAAAACCCCGGGCCATTAGGAGGAGCCCCGGAGTGGGGGGAGGGGGAAAATGGGTCCATTTTTTCATGTTTCGCTTAAATCTCAAAAACGGTACATGTTAGAGAAAAACTTTCAAGGAAAAGTTGAAAGGCCATAAAATTATCTACAAGTTGTACCTGAATCATTTTTTCCTATATCCTACCGTTTCTGAGTTATACGCAGTAAAACATGATTTTGGCTCAAACAATTTCCACATCAATCGATCAAAAAATATTTCTTTCTTCCAAAAAACTCAAAAGTGCAACTTGTGACCGGTACTGATAGATTGCTTTTAATTAGGTCTATAATTGGTAAAATAAACACATTCCTCCATGGAAGCCTTTAGGAGGAATCGATTGTCAAAATATTATATTATGGTAGTTTGAGTTACTGAACTTGATCTTTTTATTTTTTTCTTCCAAAAAACTCATAAGTGCAACTTGTGACCGGTACAGATAGATTGCTCATAATTGGGTCTATCATTGATAAAAATACCAGATTCCAACACGGAGGCGTTTACGGGGAATTGAATTTTATTAGGGTAGTTACGATACTTGAACTTTTTATTTTTTTTGTCCAAAAAAACTCAAAAGTGCAACTTGTGACCGATACTGATAGATTGCTCTTAATTAGGTCTATAATTAGTAAAATAAACACATTCCTCCATGGAAGCCTTTAAGAGGAATCGATTTTCAAAATACTATATTAGGGTAGTTTGAGTTACTGAACTTGATCTTTTTATTTTTTTCTTCCAAAAAACTCAAAAGTGCAACTTGTGACTGGTACTGTTAGATTGCTCTTAATTAGGTCTATAATTGGTAAAATAAACACATTCCTCCATGGAAGCCTTTAGGAGGAATCGATTGTCAAAATACTATATTAGGGTAGTTTGAGTTACTGAACTTGATCTTTTTATTTTTTTCTTCCAAAAAACTCAAAAGTGCAACTTGTGACCGGTACAGATAGATTGCTCATAATTAGGTCTATCATTGATAAAAATACTAGATTCCACCATGGAGGCGTTTACGGGGAATTGAATTTTATTAGGGTAGATACGATACTTGAACTTTTTATTTTTTTTCTTCCAAAAAAACTCAAAAGTGCAACTTGTGACCGGTACCGATAGATTGCTCATAATTAGGTCTATCATTGATAAAAAAACCAGATTCCACCATGGAGGCCTTTAGGAGGTATTGAATTTTATTAGGGTAGTTACGATACATGAACTTTTTAACTAACTACCCTAATAAAATTCAATTCCCCGTAAACGCCTCCATGGTGGAATCTGGTATTTTTATCAATGATAGACCTAATTATGAGCAATCTATCTGTACCGGTCACAAGTTGCACTTTTGAGCTTTTTGGAAGAAAAAAAATAAAAAGTTCATGTATCGTAACTACCCTGATAAAATTCAATTCCCCGTAAACGCCTCCGTGGTGGAATCTGGTATTTTTAGCAATGATAGACCTAATTATGAGCAATCTATCTGTACCGGTCACAAGTTGCACTTTTGAGTTTTTTGGAAGAAAAAAATAAAAAGATCAAGTTCAGTAACTCAAACTGCCCTAATATAATATTTTGACAATCGATTCCTCCTAAAGGCTTCCATGGAGGAATGTGTTTATTTTACCAATTATAGAACTAATTAAGAGCAATCTATCAGTACTGGTCACAAGTTGCACATTTGAGTTTTTTGGAAGAAAGAAATATTTTTTGATCGATTGATGTTGAAATTGTTTGAGCCAAAATCATGTTTTACTGCGTATAACTCAGAAACGGTAGGATATAGGAAAAAATGATTCAGGTACAACTTGTAGATAATTTTATGGCCTTTCAATTTTTCCTTGAAAGTTTTTCTCTAACATGTACCGTTTTTGAGATTTAAGCGAAAAATGAAAAAATGGACCCATTTCCCCCCTCCCCCCACTCCGGGGCTCCTCCTAGTGGCCCGGGGTTTTAGTATGTTTATAACCTAGGGACTCTTGACATGTTTCCGAAGAAACATCTTACGTTACTAACTCACGCACTCTAGACCCCCCTTGGAGGGACTCATTCAATGGACTACTTACTTTCCATATTGACTTTTGGTAGACATTTCATTCCATTTGAAGTCAAGCGCTTTTTGGGCTTGGTCTAGTTGATTCTGTACGTAATACGCAAGCTTCTTGATAGACGCAAAACGTTTTATGGTTAATGGATCAGCTTGCGTCCATTCATGAAGATCCTTGGCTCTGAAAATATTTTCGTCATTTTATTTCATGAAAAGGAAAAATAAACATTAAACGGATAAAAGGATTATGCTTGTTAAATTCAATTATTTACATAATATTATGTAAGTTAATTTAAGACAAGAACAAGCAATCGTAATATTTATATTCAAAATATTCAAATTATAGTTTAAAACTAGATTAATGAAATATTAAAACAATCGTTTGATATTTTGTTTTATAGCATTTAAATTAAATGCTTTATAAATGAGAATTTTTTAAAGAATCCTGATTTAATCCGCCTCGTAATCGAATTTTTACGGTGCTTTAAAAAGTTTCTCTAAACAATCGTTTATTAGAAATTAAGGATAAACAAATGTTTACTCAGCATGTGTTTTAGCCTCAGCGATCACCGCACACGCTCTTACAAGCTCCAACTTCAATTGAATTACAGATTCCGTCAACTCTTCTACAGAACAGTCTTTCTTCAATTGTTCCGCGTGTAGCGTTTGCAGTTCTGAGTTTGGTTTAACCGCGTCGATTTCTTGTTGAATCTGTATAAGACAAGATTTTATATTTAGACAAAACATGTATTTAAAGGTAGTGTGATACCTCATATTAACAGTTATACGCTTATCAAAACACTACTACGTGTTTTGCCTTTGGCACAGTATATTATTTTATTTAAGACATCATTACGTATACTTTAAGATATCATTTATCACCTGAAAGTAAGTGATTTAGTATTGTGTGTTTTGACGAAAGAAGCAAATTGATGACCAGAAACGAATATAATACAAAAAACAATGATGCTACATACATTTTTTATACAATTTTATACAATACATAATACATAAATATTGTAAAAACGAAAATATTATAATTTCTTACTTAAATACCCACCTTATTCTGACTCTCCCTAGTCATTGTCATAAATTTATAAAGTTCCATTTGGAAATCATTGACTTCCTTTATTAACATATTCTTCAATTCAAGTTCCACTTTTGCTTTGTTAGCTTTCTCTTGTTCTAACTTCATTGCAGCATTTGCTTCCACGGTCGCATTTTGATTTGGAGTGATTTGTACTGGAGTTGGTTTTGGTGCTGCCTACAACATTATTTTATTGTTATTTTGGATTGATAATAATATTCAAAAAACTTATAGATCATCATTTAGCAAAGGTAGGTTTATGTGATGACAAGCTAAACTGGATGAGATAAAAGTTTTTGTTGTTTTTCAATAACATATATAATTTTTGAGGAAAATCATGCAATGAAATTAGTTATTGCAAGGTTCTAAATCCTTCACATTATTTGGATTTTGGTTTTCATAAACACTTACTGGTGGAGTCGATACAGTAACAGCTGCTGTTGATGGCTTTTGCACATTAAATGCAGCTGAAATAATAAAAATTTTAAAACTTCAAATTTTAAAACATTTTCCATATAAATTTAAATGGCAGATTTGTGTTAGTTCAATGTTTATCTAAAATATGATTAATATATCTCTTGATTTTAAAATTACAAATTTTAAAGAGTTCTTTAGTAATAGCAATAACAAAATATTGAATAGCCCAATTCTAGGTCTCCTTAAATATAAAAATAAAATATTTACCCGCAGCTCCAATAGCACTCTGCACTTGCGACAATGAAAATTGCGCGCTATTTGGCGTCTGTTGTTCGACCTTTGGCGTCTGTTGTATGGGCTTCGAGAGCTGTTGTATTGATGTTAACTGTTGTATTGACGTTAGTTGTTGTACTGGGGATTGTTGAATCGGTTGTTGTTGAATTGGTTGTTGTTGTTGAATTGGTTGTTGTTGTTGAATTGGTTGTTGTTGTTGAATTGGTTGCTGTTGTTGAAATGGTTGTTGTTGTTGAATTGGTTGTTGTTGTTGAATTGGTTGCTGTTGTTGAACTGGTTGTTGATGTTGAACTGCCGCCGGTTGAGGCTAAAATATGTTGCAAAACTTAGTGACAAATGTTATACATACATTTTGAAGGTTAAGTTAACATTTTTTTTATCAAATCAAAGTAAACATTGATTTTGTTATGAGCTATAAGTAATAGATATTTAACAATAATTAATATTAGTATTGGTTTGGTACACAATATTTTGATCGCCAAGGTATTATAGAATGAAATAAAATAATTGATTTTATTAAGAAAAATTTTAATTTGTATTGATATCTGTGTCTGAAATAAATATATTAGAATAGAATTCTTCTCTTATCTACTTGCCTAAAATGAAAATAAATTAATGGATCACAGTGCTTAAAAGAAAGCTTACCTGAGCAGGTGGTGCAGCTTCCTGTTGTGGTGCGTCATCTGGTATTTCACTAAAAAAAAAATATTGGTTGTTTGTAAAGTAGGTTTACGATCGAGATGTTTACGTGATAACGTCTTATTGGTGGCAGCGCTCGAGATGAGACGGGAGATCGGTCCGTCTCTCTCTCTCGTTATACCTGCGATCGCGCTCGTGAGGTTTTGGTGTGACACAAGTTTCTGAACATGTCACCCGACTAAAACGATTTTAAGAACGTTATCACGTTAAAATTAAGTTTCATTGCAAGTAAGAAATACTTAAACAGAAACAGTAGAGTTAATAAGGGAGCAATGAAATATGACGCTATTACCACAAAAACAAAATTTTCACTATTCTTATAAGCCTGATATAATTGATGAGTGACTATGTGCTCTCTGTAATTTTGACGTCTATGAAGAAGGTGGTTCTTATTATCATAATTGGACAATATTGAGTTGTTCTAAAAGTAGTCTAGTTTGATCAAGGGTTGATTTAAATTTAAATTTATAAAGGGTTGATGTCAAATATGAGTCTTTGAATAAATGTATGCTATAAAAAAATATTTCCTTACCTCGTCATAGCAGCAGTTGGTAAAGAGAGACTCTGAGGCTGTGTGCATATTTTCGCGACTCCCTTATCCAAGTTAATGATATTGAAGACTGTTAGAAGACCAGTCTGCGATACGATGAGCAAAAAAGGCATTGGTGGTAGAACTTCATTTTCACCTAAAAACGAAAAATATGAAAGATTTATCTTTGAATGTATAAAAATTACTTTAAAATGTGTACTTAAAAAGTTTTATTTAATCACTAGCGGTCCGCCCCGGCTTCGCCCGTGGACCCCGTGGTACATATTTCGCAATAAAAGGTAGTTTCTCAGGGTCTAAAGATTATCTGTGCTAAATTTCATCAAAATCGGTCCAGTAGTTTATGCGTGAAAACCATACATACATACATACATACAAACCTTTCTTCTTTATAATATTAGTATAGATAAAAAAATATTACTTGTTATTTATTATTATGTATTTATTTGATATAATAAAAAATCTTTGTGTCTACAGTGTTCACTATAATAATAATATTGTATCATTTACCCCATGGCAGCTGATGAACACCACTAGTATCAACACATAACCCAACAGGGTAGTTTTCTTGTTTTTTAGATGTTAGCGGCAACTCTGGTCTGGCTTCATCATTCTGTAAATAATTTTAGTAAATCACAATTTTCATATCATAAATTGATTTTTAAAGTGAAACTTTTATTACATCGTCTCAATCTTTTTGGTCTGTGTAGCGCATGTCGCGTGTATCGCTGATGCCGAGTAGGTATACCTACTCGGCAGCCGACCGACACGCGACATGCGCTACACAAAGCAGTGTTCGGAACCGTTCGAACAGTTTCACTTTTACCGTGGTTTCATAAAACAACACAACATTTTTTTTATAAATAAATATTTACTTTTAAAGCTCAAATATTTAAAAAAAAAATGTTAATTTAATTATCACAATAAATAAAAATGATTGCTATAATATTTTATTTCAGATTTATTTATACTATTTTACTTACTTACTTACTCCTGTGGCGCTGAAACCCCGAAGTGGGTCTTGGCCTCCGAGACGAGAACTCTCCACCTTCCCCGGTCCTGAGCGGTCTCTTGCCAATTGTCACTGGCTTGAAGCGCACTCAGGTCCCTCTCCACTTGATCGCGCCAGCGATACTTGGGTCGACCCACCGGCCGACGGCCCGGGGGACGGCCCAAGTATGCTCTCTTCAGACCTCGCTCCTCACCCATTCGCTCTACATGACCAAGCCAACGCAGGCGATGCGCTTTTATTTCCCCAAGTATATTTGGCTCGGCCATGAGTTTTTCTAATTCGGCATTCTTCCGGATTCTCCAACTTCCATCCTCTTGTCTGATAGGACCAAAGATCTTCCTAAGAAGCTTTCGTTCTGTGACTAAAAGGTTACGCTCTTCGTTCTGGGTTAGGGTCCAGGCTTCACAACCATAAGTAAGTATTGGTCTTATAACCGTTTTGTATATCCGCAGTTTGGTTTTTTTACTTAGAAGCCTAGACACGAGGACTTTATGCAAGGCTGCACCACACTTGAGGGTATTTTGTATGCGGATTTTAATTTCTTCCTCTCTAGTGTGTGCATCCGTTATCGTGCAACCCAGATATCTGAAGCTAGCTACTCCCGTGTACGTCGTATCTCCAACCTGTAAGTTTTGGCGTTGAGTTCGTGTGTTCCTATAGCGCTTCATGTGGAGATACTCCGTTTTCTTTTCGTTTATTTTTAGTCCGACCTTTTCAGCTTCTTGTTTTAAGGTCTCAACGGCTTTACCCACTTCGTCACGGTTTTCACCAAGCAATGCGAGGTCGTCGGCATATCCAATCACCAAATGCTTTCCATTTAGTAACACTCCGCAGTCCAATGCAAGCATTTTCCGCAGGATATATTCCAGTACCAAATTGAATAGCACAGGCGACAGAGAATCGCCTTGTTTTAATCCGGTGAGCACCGCAAACTCTTCTGATAGTTCTTTGCCCACCCTCACTCGCATGTTACTGTCTCCAATAGCTGTTTTTATTAAGTCCACCAGTTTGGCTGGAATACCAAGCTCCTTTAAAATTGTAAACAGGGCGCCCCTATCAATACTGTCATAAGCCTTCTCGAAATCTACAAATAGCGCGTGCATGCTCAGAGTGTATTCCCACCTCTTTTCCATGATCTGTTTGAGGAGGAAAATCTGGTCGATCGTACTTCGGTTTCGACGGAACCCACACTGATAATCACTGAGGATGTTTTCCGCGTAGGGTTCCAGTCTATCCAGCAATATGTACGACAGGATTTTATATGCTGTTGGCAGCAGAGCAATTCCGCGGTAGTTGCTACATTTCCTCTTGCTACCTTTTTTGTGAACTGGGCAGATGATCCCTGTATTCCAATCCTTTGGTTGTATATGTTCCTCCCATATCCTTCTAAGGATTTCGTACAACTTGGATTGAGTCACCGCCCCACCTTGCTTCCATATTTCAGAAGGCACGCCGTCAATACCTGGTGCTTTGTTATTTTTGAGCCGCATGATTGCTTTGTGCACTTCTTCAAATGTGGGAGTGGGTACGTCTTCCTTGTTGTCCTCGGTCTCCCTGGTGATTTCAACTTGAGGGGGTGGGCAATTAAGTAGGTTCTGGAAATACTCTCGCCAAGCTATCTTGATGTCGTCTTTATCAGTGATGAGGTCACCATTTTCGTCCTCCAGCACTTGGGTTGTGGGTTGGTATCCTTTTTTTGTGGTTTTAACTTCGTTGTAGAATTTCCTCGATTCACCGGCTCGTATGAAAGACTCCATGTTTTGTATATATATTTGTATTTATACTATTTTGCAGTACATAATTACTGGAGCCTTGAAATATAATAATAATGCTTACCTGGCACCATTGCATCCAAGCAACACCATCTTTAGTACCAAGAGTTGCAATTTCCATACTATTTGATGATGATGACAAAATCATATTCCTAAAATTAATGAAAAAACAAGTTATATTTTTTTATATCTTAGACACTTTGTATATGGATAATAGGCTAGGCGTTGCTCGGCATGGCAAAAATATGCTAAAAATAATAAATCCTTCTTACCATTGTGCAATTCCATATAAATAGTAGTACCAGGGTCTATTAGAACCCATACTGTAGCAAATATCTTCATAGTTGAGGCATCCTGGCTTTGCTCCCTTAGGTGTGCTGACTATAGTTACAGCTAAAATCATAATACTGAATAAATAACAGTATAATTTTCGATATAAGAAGACAATTATACAATATTACTTTTTGATTCAAGTTTCATAACAAATAAGCTGTGTTTTATTGATTGATGAATATCAACATTTCAATTGGTTGTGTCAAATAGAAATAAACAAAGCATTTTCAAATTATCCTGTTCCTTTTACTTCTTTTAAAGATGATTTCTACTGCTATTTGCTACTGATATAGATTTTGTACTAAATATGTATATTAATTACAAACATATTTCATACCTGGCCGGCTATTATCAGACGCATTTCTAAATACAACAGCAAATTGATAAGTGGATATCCAATAAATAGCCAGAGCTTCAACAGGCGCTCCTTCAAACAAGTTAGGGGCTGGTACTTGTTTCATTGGTGACAAGTCTGGTTTGTATTGACAGAGTGTTCCGTCATTGTTCCCAGTTACTAACTGTTTTCCTTTGGGGCTCCAACATATGCACCTGATAAAAAATATAAATAGAAATATTAAGAAATTGGTAGAGTAGTCATCACTACATAGTAAAAAACAAATTCGCTTTCCACCGTCTGTGTTTCTGTATTATTAGATCTTTAAAATTACACAACAGATTTAGATATTATTTAAAATAAATTTGGTAAGTTTTCTACAAAGCAGAGGGAAAGCAAATAATATTATTAATTACACAAATGTTTAACAACAATATATTCTTAACAGTCATGATGTTTACAACCACTTATTTTAATAAAGTTTTCATATAAGTGGATATTTAATTTAAATGAGAGTAAAGTTCTTTAAATGAAGCATAAAATATGTAACAAATGATCATACCTGGCTGAAGATAGTATTTGCTTTTTCTGCATAGTACTAACTTGGCAAACAACTAGAGTACCGTCAAAGAAGACAATACCAATAGTGTCAGGTACACATGGATTCCATTGCAGGGATGATACAAATGTTGATGGATTGACATCACATTTTATAGATGCAGATGGTCCAACATTCTGAAAAATTATCCACCAATATATTGATTACAAGATAAAATGATAAATTAACACAATTATAAAGAAAGAAACAGCAAATTATCTAAATTTATAAAGAAATTTTTTTTTCTATTCTTTATAAATTTATATTTATAAAGCATTTGAATGCCGTAAAACCAAAAATATCAAATTTACAGTTCACACAATTATTTATTTAACTATTACTAACTTATTTGATAAATATAAAGTTAGTCAATAAAATGGCTACTTACTGGATTTTGAAAATCAGTTACTTTAAAAACCAATAGCATTTGACTCCCCACTACAGCTAGCCATTCCTGATCACAGTTTACGGCTATATGAGTGGGTTGCACTGGTAGTTTGACCGATAGGTGTTGTGGTTCAATTTCATTGTTGATCAAGTCTTTGATATTATACACTGTAAGGAGTATTCAATAAATAGTAGTTTGTGTGATTAAAATTATAATTTATTCATAATTTAAAATAAATTTAAGTATAACTTACCAGATAAAACTCCTTGTGGTGAAGCAACAAATAGAATACCATATTTGCTTGATGTCGTCAAAAGATTATACCCTCGATTAGGCAATGTATTAGATGTATTAAACACCTTTATTTTCCGTTGTAGCTTGTAAAGCAGATTCTAAAAGCCGGGTATTATTATAACCTATTAGCAATTTATATATTGTAAAATATAATATATTTAATTGGATATTACTTACAGATTCATCTATGGAATTTGGTCCAAATTGGACTTCCATCGTAGGAGATTGCGATTTGGGTTAACTTCAAAAGATAGACATAAAATTTAAAAAGAATAAAAAGTATTTGTAAAAGTGAGCATTAGGACATTATTGGGATTACTTAAATAGTAAATAGTGCAAGTATATAGAAAGTAAATATAAAATTCATTAATAGCCCTTAAATTCGAAGTTAATAAGGTATTAAAAAGATTATTTAGATCGTTGGAAATACAAATATGCCAAAGAAAACGAGAATAAAACCGCGACAGAAACACAGACAGAATTCCTTCCGTATGTCAAATGTCAATGTCAAATGTCAAAATAAACAACGATCAGTGTCATAGTAATAGACAGCAGTGTAAAGTGTTGTCTTACAGAAAAATAAAACCACAGATAGTACTACGTAAACCTTAGATCATTAAGTAATGGATGGAGCACGCTGGCAAATGTTCTAACTAAACTTTCTGCCGATTTTGGTGCGGGGAGGGTAACTCACACTTTGAAAAACAATCACACATTCACAAAAATAATTTGTGTCTTTACAAACTCAAACTAATACAAAATTGGCAGACTAGCATGTTTTTGCACACATACATCGATTACACAGAAAAATCGCTGTACATATACGTAATAATACAATCGCTCTAAAGGGATGTAACCATATCGATATTACAAAAATAATAATTTTGTTGAAATAAGAAATAACATTAATATTATATTCATAAAAAATACTACATAGGTCATTTGTAACGTTTTCATCATTATTATATGCATACGAAAAAACAATAAAACGCCATTTTATTTGTATTTGAATATGTATTTATTCAACACATCACATATTATATTCAATAAAATAAATATCGGTACAGAAATTTTTATTGAAGTGAATACTTCTTTAGCGGCGTTGGGTATAAAATCTTAAACTCGCGTCAGGTGACCTGATCGAAAAAGCGTAAGACGGACTTTTTTTTTAGCCCTTATATTCCATGCGTAAGACGGATACCATTCCAAAATATCAAACATGCTGAACGTTAATAATCAAGTTTTCACTTCTGCCGGCACTCCCGGAGTGCAACCCGTCTTTTTTTTGAAGTGAAAACTTCTTTAGCGGCGTTGGGTATAAAATCTTAAAATCGCGTCAGGTGACCTGATCGAAAAAGCGTAAGACGACTGGATAACAAACATGCTCAACGTTAATAATCAAGTTTTCACTTCTCCCGGCACTCCCGGAGTGCAACCCGTCTTTTTTTATTTCTGTACCGAGGTGTCGCTACAGATATAATAAAAATTGTAATTCGATTTTTTGTAAATCTGAAATATACGCAATATTAATACATACATATAAACAAATTACATAATAGAAAGGTAACAAGATTAACATTACAAAAAAACGGCTAAGTGCGAGTCGGACTCGCGCACGAAGGGTTGCGTACGATTAAAATGTTCTGCCAGTTAAAAGTAGCCGAGCGTAAATTTTAATAAATATATACAAGATTTACAAAATAATCATTATACTCCTTTTTATGCAGTTGTGTAAAATTGTAATATAATAAAGATTAATTCTCATCTCATTTCAAATTATACTTAGAAAAATATTTTTTTATCGACGTTCAAGTTAAAAGCAGTCCGTCACTAAGAAAGTCGTAAAAATTTACGACCTTTTAAGCGACGAGTTTTTAAATTCAACTCTATTACTAAGTTCATAAAGATTAAATTTGAATTTCTCTTCAAGATAGTCTCGCTACATCAGTTTATAGTCTCGTGGGGAGTGCGGTTCAATATCGCGTTCTAAATTCAACTTTATCGCTTAGTTCATAAAGATTAAATTTGTATATTTTTTCTTCAAGATAGTCTCGCTACATCGCTTTATAGTCTCGTGGGGAATGCGGTTCAATATCGCGTTTTAAATTCAACTTTATCTCTTAGTTCATAAAGATTAAATTTGTATATTTTCTTTCCATGATAGTCTCGTGAAGCCGCATCAATGATCGAGTAAACACATGACTCGATTATTTGTCTTGATCATATCGCTAAACGATACATCGACGATTATTAGAAATTGCATTTAATTAGAAATGTACGTTAAAAAAATAAAAAAATATACACAAATGAAAGGTCATTCCATCTTTTTTAATATTCGACATGTTTGAATTGCTTCTGCAAGACATGACAGTGCAAAACGGCATTTTTAGCGGAGCACTCGCATACGTCCTTTCTATGTTTTACGAATACGCAGAGTGTTCGTAATCGATTACGCAAGTAGTTTTTATGAAAGCATAAGATTTTTCGATTCGAATAATCTAAGGCCGGGTCCACATTTGTAGCATTTCGGTGTATCGTATCTCCGTTGCGTGGCCTCGGCGCGTATCATGATCGCTAGTTTGGACGCAAGATGATACCCGTTGATGATACACACCGTATCTGATACGGCCCGATCCGCACTAACCGTGTATCATGATACACCTCGTATCTGATACGCGTATCACGATCGGTGGTATGGACGTATTTTGATACTGTATTACGATACGATATACGTGATACACCGCGAACCATCGTGTGTCGGTTTTTCCGCGATCATCAAAGAGGATACACATCGTATCGCTCAAGTTTGGACGTGAATGCAATTGATACGCGATCATTGCCTGTGTTCCCGCCATTTCGTGGTTTGTGGTAAACATTGAAGATGAGCTGGGATAACGAAAGTGTTATAAAACTAATCGACGCCTATAAAAGATATGAAAGAAACGCGTATCAGGAAAAGATATGAGGATAGGAAGAAAACTGGAGCGTCCATTGTCGCCGATACACTGAGATGATACAGCATTTGATAAGTATGGACGCGTTTTTTTTCAAGATACGCCTTTATAATACGACATGGACAAATGAGCGTCCATATTTATGATACAAATACTCGATACGATACGACTGATCGTGATACGTCAAGATGCTACAAATGTGGACCCGGCCTTATACCTCGGCAAAAGGGGAAACGCCTGCGTGTGTTATCCATTACTTAATGATCTAAGACGTAAACGTACTAATTTACACACAGTTTATGATTTTATTCTCGTTCATATTGGGCATATGCACTAATGGATAATAACCAATGAACTTTTATTCTGGGGTTTTTTAATAAAACAATATTAGAGTAATCAACTATTATTATTTAAAAATGGTCATACGAATGGCGCCAAATATTTTTACGAGAATAAAATGATAATATTATAGGCGTTCGTCTTTATTTCGCCGATTCGTTTTTCTATAATATTATTGTAAAAGTTATTATCATAATAATATTATAAAGAGTAGAGAAATTTTTACTATCATAGTAAGTATTATCTTTTTTTTAATATGTTTGTAATAATTATGTTCTGGGAAAAAGCTGTGAATATTATTGTAATATCTTATAACTTTGTGGATTACAGGAGAAAAATTACAATAAAAATTGTATAGATGTACCTATTAAGTATTAACGCTACTGCTACGTAGGCTTCATAGACCGGGAGATACTGACACAAAATTTCGAGTCATTTGTAACAAGGATGGCGGTTCTACAGGGGTCTTAGTACGCAATGACAAAAAGAAAAATGATGGTGTGAACGCTGGTACCGGTGGCTTAGTCGCGTGGGCGTTTGTCGAACTCGTCGGAAAAATAGCGAAAGTCAAACGATTTGTAACACAAAAATTTTAGAATTTACCGATAGCCCATAAAAAAGAAGTAGGCGGTAGTGTCATGCCATACTTTTCCGGTGTGACTTACAGCCCGCCATACCGACGCAAATGTGTTGATTTAAAAAAAAACAATTCAACCATTTGTACCAGGCTAACTTTTGCACAGGTAACCATCGTCGTCTAGCCATTTACGAAAATCACCATACCATACTTTTCGGACGATTCCAAATGGTCGCCATACCGCCGAAAATCTGCAAAAATTTTTTTTTTCGCCAAACTTTTTGTACCAGTATTGCATTTAGATTTTTGGAGAGTATTTGATAAAATGTGACCATTATTATATTTGCCATACTTCTTGTAGGGGGAAAAAGTGCTGCCATACTTCATAAATAAATTTATTATTAATTTATAGAAGTGAAGATTTCTACCACCTAGATCTTTGAAATTTTGTATTTATATTTGTTGAACCTCAAACTTATAGGAAAGATTAATGCCATACTGTTACAAATCGTTCAAAATACGAATAAAATCATACAATAAAAAAAATCTTACACACATTCGCCACCTCCCACAGGTATGGCATTATCACACTTCTATTTATAATCATTCAGGAGTTGTTGAAAAAAAAATTTAGGGTGTTACAAATGGTTCGGCGAAAAAAAAAATTTGCAGATTTTCGGCGGTATGGCGACCATTTGGAATCGTCCGAAAAGTATGGCATGGCGATTTTCGTAAATGGCTGCACGACGATGGTTACCTGTGCAAAAGTTAGCCTGGTACAAATGGTTGAATTGTTTTTTTTAAATCAACACATTCGCGTCGGTATGGCGGGCTGTAAGTCACACCGGAAAAGTATGGCATGACACTACCGCCTACTTCTTTTTTATGGGCTATCGGTAAATTCTAAAATTTTTGTGTTACAAATCGTTTGACTTCGCTATTTTTCCGACGAGTTCGACTAACGCCCACGCGACTAAGCCGCCGGTACCAGCGTTCACACCATCGTTTTTCTTTTTGTCATTGCGTACTAAGACCCCTGTAGAACCGCCATCCTGTTACAAATGACTCGAAATTTTCTGTCAGTATCTCCCGGTCTATCAAATATGACATAACAATAAAACGGTAATGGGCAAGAATGGGCGATTATCATTTTATTCTCCGGGGACGGCGATATACAGGTATGTAGGTGTACGTGTGTGTACAGTACGTGTATAGTACATAAATAAAGGTAGTTTATAATTTTCTTAAAGTAATAGTCAACAGCTTAGGTCAACGTACAGTTATATAAAACGAATAAAATGTTTATTTTATTTCCTTCCAATATTTAATCACATTCATTAATAATTCAATTGTTCTAATTACATGATTATATTGTATACTTACTTAGCCTATATATAAAACGATTTTACAAAGCAATATTAAAATAATATGTATAATAATAATCATTAACAATTCGTTCGTAAAATATGAAATAGGTAGGTACATAATAATTATTATACTTAGTTCTTTCATTATATTAAATTGATTAGTTTCAATTAGGGAATATTAAGAATTTTTTGATAATCCATAAATGTAACGGTTCCGGAAATGGAATTTTCATTAACGCATAATAGAATTTGTATCGCCAAGTCTCCACCTTGTACAATAATTTCGGCTTATCCGCATGTACTACTTTCATAAACGTCTCTATAATATTCTCATCTTTCAGGGCATCGAATCTACTTTTCTGTGTGCTTTGGCACAAGTAATTGTTCAATGTTATTATTTTGGATTCGTATATCGGCTTCTGTTCTTCAGTCATATTTTTTAATATAGCATCTTCTTGGCATTTTTGAGTGAACATGAGATTACTGGCACCCACGAAGCCACCTGAAAACATTTAACTCAAACTCAAAAACGTTTTTGTTCATGTATTTTTTCTGGTTTTTATGAATAAGTAGCCAATTTGTCATTCATATAAACATGTACTTCGAATTCACAAATAAAATAGAACACATCATCAGCTTCGCGTTGTGTGGCATGCAAAAAACGTGATAAAAAAGGGCAAATATCGCAAATATAAAATTATACCGACCAGGTACAAATGCGGCAACGGTCAGGCCGCTTCCAGAATGTTCTAAACGTAGTGACCGTGTCCATGCCAATAACCCAGCTTTGCTCGCACTGTATGGTCCAAATCTAGGCAATGGCTGTAGGCCACAATGGCTAGCTATGTTGATTATACGTGGTTTAACAAAACCCTGTGAAAATAATAAAATTAGTCGAGGTACATTGTCAGCTAATCAAGAAATTGAATCAGTTTTTAACCGACTTCAAAAAAAAGGAGGAGGTTATCAATTCGGCCGGTATGTTTTTTTTTTTTTTTTTTTTATGTATGTACACCGATTACTCCGTGGTTTCTGGACCGATTTACGTGATTCTTTTTTTGTTCGATGCGGGATGGTGTCGAATTGGTCAGTTATTATATATAATACCGGTCAAGCAAACGAACAAAGAACAACAAACAAAACATGTAAGCCATATTGAAATAAAGCACACATAATATAAACTTAGCATAAGTATATAAACCGTGTCATAGAATTACATAATTTTTTTTAGGAATAAATCATATTATTATAGTTAAGTAGGTAAGTAAAGAAACATTAATAATTAATGTTACCTCTGAAGCAGTTCTTCTGAGATCAGGAAGAAACGCAGATGCCATTCTCATCGACCCCAGTAAATTGACGTTAATGGTGTTCTCAATAATGTGAGGGGTTTGTATTTCGTAGTCCGCTATCGTCATCACGCCAGCGTTATTTACCAATGCGTATAATTCTAAAAAGTTTGAAGTGGTTCATTAATATATTATTTCTTATGTGATAGTTACTAATTTTTCAGGACAAACGTGTAATTTTCTTATTACGACCTTCAAAATAATATTGTTCGATATTGTTTACATTATCCATAAGTTAAAACAAATGAATAAATATTTTACATTGTTGGAAAATCTAGAGAAATTTTAGTAACAGGGCTAACTACGTAAATAATAAATATAATGAACTCATTAATTACCTACTTTCTAAAATGATGTTTCAGTTAAAGTAATGGAAGTAATTATACAACGATATGTACAATTGAAAACGTTCAAATCTTGCCAAGTGCATGCTACAGTGGCTTATTTGCAAAAGACCCGCGCCCCTGTCTTAATCCCCGCTTTCGAGTAAAATAAAGTTTAGGCTGCAAGGCTTTAGGCTACCGCGAACTTGGCTGCTTAATACCTACTTGTAAAAAGTAATAATCCAAGCATATTATGTACTGTATTAAATATAAATAATATTATGTTCTGTTATATCTATATTTTATCGAAACAAACTTCCTAATCTAAAAAGTTATGGCTGCATTTTGACAAAGGTTTACCATAATTTTGTCCAACAGACTGTAAGTGATAATACTTACTATACTCCGGATTTCTTTCTAGAAGATGTTTTACATAGCCATAAAATTTTGCAATGCTTTCAGGGTCCGTCACGTCAAGTTTATGGGGATGAGCGCATAAACTTTTAAGGGCATATGAAGCTTCAGTATCGGTTCCATTGTACATTCCTGTTGGAAGTTTGTTATTAATAAGTTGTCGGTTATATCTATTATTTTTTATGAATTATTTTTATCCTGAACATCGTTTATTATTGTACATTTTTACCCTCTTTTTATGCTTACAATAACATAGGATTTTAATAATCCTCTTCGAATTAACCTACGACTGACGCAAAAGAAACTCTTATTAAGAGAACGGTTTTTACGATTATGTCGATAGTTTAGAGTCGAGACTTTGAGCTTAGATACAGCGCTTTAGTATCCTAATCAAAACACCGACCCAAGAGGATTCATTTGAAAGCAATCACTGGTTTTGGATAAATTAATTAAGATAACGGGAGTAAAGTTTATAGTTTATGAGGCCAAAGTCTATCAAACTATCGTCAATTAAAACATCTTTGAAATTCTCATTCCTCATCCCTCGTCTAACGTCTTTTACATAGTGATGGTAAAAAATTTTAAAATTTCGAAAATGAGAAAATATTGTCAACATATTATTCCCTCAGTCCCCGGAATCATACACATAGAAATACACAATAGAAAATCTATTGTGTCGTGGCCCGATCGGGCCGCTCGGTGGTCAAGAGTTAAAAGACATAGAAAGTAAAAGGTACAATAAAATGTCATTGCAGTAACCGAAAAAAAAAAATAAACAACAGAAATACTATAACATGTTCACGAACACGAAACACTTATCTTGCAATTATGGACCGCAAATACACGAATTGTATATGAAAACCCACCTGCCACAGTAACTAGACCCTCTCGCGCCAAACGGGCTGCGAGAGCCCAGCCAAGGCCGCTGTCGCATCCCGTTATGGCAACCACACGAGTCCAGCTCATTGCAATGCTGCAAATTCAAGGGAATACACAATATAGGTAAAACTAATTTATTTGTTATAAATCATACGATAAAATACATTTTTTTCTATCGTTAAAGGATATAAGTAAAACGTGATTATTGATAATTATTATTATTAATATGCAAATAACATAACTGTTTGTTTCGTACGTATAGGGTCAATGTACCACTAGCTGACCAAGCGCCAATGCATGACCGAAATTCAAATATACGCGCCAATTAAGAAAATACGGCAGCCCCAGATGATAGTTTATTGTTTTTTCTATAAAGCAACATCATCTATAAAATAAAAACAAACCTTGCTGCCAATGGTCAGAAATATTGACATTTTTTCAACACGAAGATGTCATTAAGTAGGTGCCCCGTAAGTAATCACATTTTTTACTAAGAGTTTTTTATCGGGAGTTGATTGGGAAATCTTAATTTATCTTGAATGCAATCGATTACTCTTTATATGTCTTGTTATAGGCATAATGTTGAACCATTCTGTTATAGACTTTCGGCTTCATTTTTGGCATGAACAGTTTTTCATGATTTTTAGCGGCCTGGTTATCTTTTGGAGCAACAAAAACAATTTTTCGCCTATTGTTGACCAGTATGGTCAGCTCTTGGTTCTTTATATTTTGCTAAGAAAGACTTGCTTTGTTTTGTGCTTATACCTACCTAATTTAACAAACCATTTAAGCCGTAGTTAAGTCATAGCTTTATGTTACATATTTCCAAAAGCTGACCACCGTAAGATTTTTATACCGAACTTAGTTGGTCAGGTTTCGGGGCCGAGAAAATTATTAACCTTGAGTTGTCCACTTGATTTCCGTGACCAAGTGGTTTGATTTCATCAACCTATTTTTATTTATTAAATAATATATTTATTTATTAAACAAAACTAATGTTCGAAGAAGGACATTTTGTTCATTTTGAAAATGGTCAACTTTTAGAGCAATGATGGTCAGATATTGGTGATCAGTGGTCAAGTAATGGTGTTTTTAGCAGAAGTAACTTTCAGAGTAGTTTTCATAAAACCTTTAAAGGTTATCAAATTGATATTAAGGACAATAGTTGCAGTGAGTATTCAATTATCTGTGTCCCAAAAATAACATTGAACGTAAAACAAATAACCCGTTTTTTATATATAGCTAAAGATAAAACCGCTTAAATGGTCAACTATTGGTACATCAACCCTATTAAAATATTAATTGCACTAAATAACATTTTTTATGTTTTAAATATTGTTCCATCATATTTTTTTTTAATACTTAATTAAACTTCGTTACGTTCTAAAACAGTAAAAAATAATTAACCCTTAACACGGCAAGCCCTGAAATAATGTACCCAGATTGACCTGAATTGGTTTTAGTGATAGTT
Source organism: Colias philodice (assembly GCF_061535455.1). NCBI lineage: Eukaryota > Metazoa > Arthropoda > Insecta > Lepidoptera > Pieridae > Colias > Colias philodice. The sequence goes on from NC_143093.1 coordinate 6,535,117, forward strand.
ATTGATTAAAAAATACTATAGTAGAGAAAAAAATAAAACAAATTTTCTGTAAGTAGGTTTTTCAGGATGTCCGTTATAACGGCCTTTGCCAAGAACCCCGTCTTCATTGCTGTCTCAAAAAACGGACAACGCTGTCATACAGCTTATAAAATAAGAATGAAAAAAAAATAAAATTCACCTAATATAACACAATTGAAAACAATTTCAAGTAGCATTTTATTGTTTTATTGTATCACAGTATTTTTACTATCTATTATAACAAAAAATTCTTCATTTTAACTAAATACCTAACAAATGATAATTGAGCCCTCTCGAGCTCAATCACACTATTTAGTTGTGTGGAATGTTAAATAACATTTATTATTTCGTGTCAAGCAACCTTTGGTTTCATTTAATACAAATTATAATAGTTTTTCTAAATGTGAAGTGATATTTGGCCGATGATTAGGACATTTAGACGAAATGCATGTGGAGGTCGAGGAACTCCCGGTTCTATTGTCGATCCAACAGATTTAACTGGTTGATTGATTTTGAATTTGATTATTTTGATTATATTCGTCATTTTGAACTTAATTAAAAATAATTCTACATATAATTAAAGACTCTTAAGCAAGAAATTCCCATAAAAGTGATATTTTATTAAAGTACGAATCATGGCAACGTCCGTTTCTTGGGACATGCCAATGGGTTCTTAGTTACCTGTATCTACGGCACTGTCCCAAAAAACGGACCAGCTATATTTCGAATATTTTGTCATATAATTATTTGAATATTTTATAATCTTTAGAGCAAAAACAACAGTTTATCTCACCTGAAAGTTAAATCAATAGCAATCAAACATGGAGACTATTTCATTAAAGCTATTATTGACCAGAAACACAAACAATCACTAATTCCGGGAATCCCTAAATTCAACAGTCATCTAGCACACGAACGAAATGTTCTCTATAATTGGCATGTAGGAGAAAAATAAAGGATTGTTATCGTACTTTCTCCAACGTAGACAATTTTCTAGATTTTTTGGAACGTTCAAGATTTACACGGCAATAAGTACATGTACTAAAAAAGTGACAGAAAAGCTTTAAGGGTTAAGATGTTTCCGAATGATATTATATTTTCTAGGTATAGTTACTATTTTTTATTTTTTATAAAAATAAAGAACTTGGTCTTCTTGGTGTATTTAAATTAAAAAATGTGACAAATTTTTCATAGAGACACATAAGGATTCGATATTTTGATTTTATATTATATCATGTTGCCACTTGCCAGTTGCATTCCACGAAAAAAAAAAGAGATTTAAAAATAGAATTCATTGTCTAGGTCAATCCATAACCTATTCAGGCGTATTGGAAAATATTAATAAATTGGAAAAAAATAACAGGCATAAAATTAAATTGAGATGTATTGAAGTATTTACTACAATAATACAAGTACGTACCTATTTATGAATGTTTATATGGTGCTCACGGATACAATGTTATGATGACAGACGCCCAGCTATCACTGACTCTAAGCGAGAGATGATGACCGGAGAATATAAAATAGGGTCGGGTTTCATTGCATATGTATCATGAATTTCATACATTTGTTAAGAAGAAACATGTAATATAAAACTTACACTATTAAACTGATAATGATGTCCAGAAATAGTTATATCAATAGAATGCTCACGATACAAGTGAGGGTAGATGTTTAAAGATTTATATAATTTCAGGTATTTTGGTAAGGTATTTCATTAGCTTGTTGGCAATCAGTTGGCCGAATTTGTCAAACAATTTATCAAAGACAAGGATAAAGGACGATCGTTTGAGGGACTGTGAAGGGAATATGAATAACGAATATTTAATTGTACGGTAAGTGTCTGAATTGGATCTTTACACGGTATCAGTGAACTGCGTCAAAATTACTAGATATATAAAACAAAGTCTCTTTCCGCCGTCTGTGTGTAATCTTCAAAACTACGCAACGGATTTTGATGTAGTTTTTAATAAATAGAGTCATTCTCGAGGAAGGTGTTATTCTTCTAACGTAATATAAAGCGGAGAGTTAGATCAACTGTTTTTTTTTAATATAAGCAATTTTTAATTTCTCACTAGTCACTACATACTTATTAAGCCCCAGAAGAAAAAAAATCATCCGTACTTTAACAGTATAATAGATTAGTGTATAGCTGTTTAAATTATTATTACCTTTTTCTAATATTCGAAACTGTGTCAAAATTTTAAATGGTATTCTCAATCAAGGCACACTTTTTAATATCAGGTAAAATCATAGAAAAGCTCTCAAACTTCTAAAAATAATTTCCTAAGCTAACATTCCTCCAATCTAAAATATTACCGATCAAAACACGATTTAAACAGGCTCAGTAGCTAACATTGGTTACATAAAACACGTTTACCCCACCGGGATGCTTGCTAATTGTGATGGGTGCATATTTACTGGATCGTTTTTATTTGTTTCATCGGTTTTGCATAAATCACAGATACGCCGATTACTTCCCCCTCACTTGGTTTTAAATGCATGTTACGTGCAATAAATGTATTTGAAATTTATCTTTAATGCCATGTTTTATTTTAATTAATTGCAAATGGATTAAAACAGTGTTTATTTAAATTTAATATCTCTCTCTCTCTCTCTCTCTCTCTCTGTATAAATCTGTCAGTATCTACTGAATATACACGTGTCTTAGATTAATTTATGATATAATTAGAATCCTCAATTAATAGCTTTATCTATTAAGTGTAACACGCTTCATGTATTAGGTATGTAGTTTGGATTGCATAAAGATTAAAGTCACAAGTTATTCTTATGTTGTGTTTGCTATCTGATCACTGATGCATTGTCTATAGTTAATTGTACGTGTTCTTTCAGGTAGTATAGAACTAGATAATTGAAAAAGGAAAGGATATGAGGGGATTGGGGAATAATGGAACAAGGGCTTGAAGCAAGCTTGCATTTATGACCTGGGTACCTTGAATTACGTGTGATGCATATTTGAATGGGAATTGTATTGCTATGGTGGTTAAGTATTATATGACTTTTAAAGTTTTAAGACGCTGAGAAATGATTACAATAAGTATTATGATTAAACTTATATGTGCCACAAATAGTCGGTAAGTATTTGTAAGATGATAATATTTGTAACCACGACGATAAACCTCTGTTATCGGCGATTCCCGTAAGCTTAGACCAAAATTTGTTGCAACCATAATTTCACGCGGTATAACTTTAAGATTTTACGTGGTACGGCGGTCATTCGACCGACACTTTTAAAGAGAAGTGGCCTCTTGGGAAATCTACGAGCCCCCGGCAACATTTCTGATAATAGTGTTTGTTCATTTAAGTGTATCCCGCCTGGATTGTTTCCCGTGACGCTTAATGGTCTTCGAAAGGACTAAGGGGCACATATTTGTCCTTTATGTATCGGAAATGTGCGTTTAGAGTAATGGCATTGCATCAAATAAATTGATAATAAATTTTGGGCTACGTGGTACACAATTAAGTGATATAGGTAAATGGATATGTGGGTATCACAGATATGTTAGTCGTTTGTCATTCTAACTTTTCAATAAAATTTAAGAAGATGGATGAATGATTATGAATTTGGAATTTGTAGGGTGGTAAGTTTAATACGTACTACAATCGATTGCACTGAAATTGTTTCTCTGGAATAAATAATCTTATGCGTAAATTATACATAATATTCCTGATGGTGTTGATGCATTTAACTAAACGATCATAAATCAAACACTTATTTGTATGACATAAGATTTTATTAATATATTTTAACATTTTAATCGTTACGGCTATAGATATACATTATAGCTAATAAATAAAATAAAACATTAATTTAAATGTATAATTTTACATTATTTAAATATATCTTACACACAAAGTTCATTTAAATATTGTACTTACATTTGAATAAAAATAAAATAGTTGTAAAATATGCTGTCGTTAGATTCACCGACAATGTTAATTCAATGCAAAAGTTAAAATATTTCGTAATTTGCATACCTCCTGTCTGTTCCCTACGATTTCAATATTAATATCCCAGTTAGCATTCAGAAAAGCGGTATTCACATAATTTATCATCTGAAACTAAGTAAATAAGTTGCAAGTTGAAAACTAATTTTGTATATTCGCACCGCATCCAAAATGTTACCAGTTGTCAAACTTACTCGAACATTTTATTATTTTTGTTAAAAGCATATTTAAATACCTGAGTCATAGTAGATGAATAAAACGAAAAGCAATTAATTTGAAATGCATTTTGAATAAAAATATTCTATTCAGGTAGCATTTGAATTGAATTATTTGATCTAAATCGCAGCTATGCATACAAAATAAAACTTTTATCAGATACCTACTACTAAAGATATTAAACATTTTATTCATTTTGCCTCATAAAAATTCTCTAAATCTCTCACTAATCCTCTTAAATATTGTTACTCTATAAATTAGTGTTATTAAAAATAAATTACATAATTTAATTTAGGTCAAACATTAGTGGTTAAAATACAATTTATTGCAATATTTTTATGAGTTTTATAATACGTCGTGAACTAATTTTTAGATCATGCAAATACATAACTAACATTATAAAACCTGACTCATGAGGTAGTCGATTGACTAAAGTAGGTACCTATACATAAAATAAAGGCACGTAAAATACAACATGTACTTTAAATATTCGCTTATTCTCTAATTGTACTTCGAATCCAAGCCACGAATTGGAAGACATTGGTATAAAGTGACGGAACTTTGGAACCGCATGGAGTATCAGCTCTTTTCCCGCTCACAACACCGATGACGTAATAACTATCTCTATACAACATCATGAGAGGACCTCCTGAGTCGCCCTTACACGTATCTTCGCCTGTACGACCGGCAGCACAGATGTGAGACTTGGTTAGATGAGGATATGACTTCATACAGTCCTCTGGTGGTATTAAATGTACGACAGTGGATTGTTTAATGTTGGTGAGGTACTTTCCGTCACGTCCCCAACCGGTGACGGCGAGAGGCAAGTTGGAGAACTCTGGTAAGTCAATGTTGATGGTTGGAAGGCAGATGGGTCTTATGTATCCTGAAATAAGTGTACAGTAATTTTAACAACAATTAAAAACAATCATTCGTTATCATTTTTTTTACGCAATAAGATATAGATAGCAAAAATAACACGAAAGCTACGCCAAAGAAGTGAGTGAGTGAACGAGCTATTAGCGCCTAATTATTGCTGGAGGTAAGTCATTGCCGATACGTTCTTTCGCTCCAAAAAGGTTAACATGTATAGAAAAGTATGAAAGTTTACTTACGCGTATATGGCGCAAATGCATTGAGCCTGATAAGAGCGATATCGTTTAGAAGCCGATCGTCATCGTATTCGGGGTGATGTACTACGTCTTCAGCATGTAATACTATGTTCCTGACACATTCCTTGCCTCCACCAAACACCGTGATACAATCTATTGGAAACGTGCGTTTGTCATATTCAGCTAGCGTTATTTCGACACTGCAAGGTAATGATATTATAATTAGTAATATATTTTGTACGAAGATACTTACTATATAATGTATACAATAATAATGCTCTTAGTATAATAGAAATTGTAACATTCGTAGATAGCTATATTATTTTGTCTGCAATTAAAAATATAATTCAAAACAAAATTACAGTGACATCAATTATTATTATAGTAACATTTTATTGTAATTTCTCGAAGATAAATTAAGTGTTTCAGATAAGGTAACTTATGTTTTATTTATTTTTTATACTTATTGAAAAACTAGTTGAAAAGTACGCAAAATATTAAGACTCTTAAACTAGTAAGTTAGTTATTATTTTCATACTGATTTTGCATGCTTCGCTATAATTGACGTTTGAAATTACGCCAGTCTGAGAGTGAGTTAATTTTCAACAGAATTTGGTAAGCATTACTCACTCGCTAATGCTAGCCTTTGGTTCATAGACACAATGGCCGGCGGTGAGCACGTATCTGCGACTAATTAATGATCCGCCGCAACTGAATGCAGCCTTCTTGTCGCCGTAATCAAAGGTCGTCTTCAAAAGTGCGGTCCAGGGAAATTGGTCTAGCTCCGTATCCATACCTCCTGCAAGAATAAAAAACAATGGTGAGGTTATTTGAAACATGCATATTTAAGTGATATATTCAAGAAATAACAGCTATTGTAGAGAGAAAAGATTAGATTTTTGAACTTTAGAGGAGAAAGTCATTTTTGTGAGTGCCAGAATTTTTATCTTTACGTAACTTAGACGAATAATTTAAAGCGAATAGCTAATAGAGTGTAAAGTATAATAAACCCCTCATTATATTACTTAAAGGCTTTATAAATATATAAGAAATATAATATAATAAACAGAATTTTAGCAATGCTGCAAATTATTGTAATAGGCAATAGCAATATTACATACTGTAATAATATTGTAATAGCAACATACCTGCAATTCTATTTTCAAGTGTCCCGTGAGTTGTTACATTATTTACAGATCTTTTCCTTCTCTGGTAATTTGGCCAATTTCTTGCTTGCGGTTGCCGAGCTTGATTCCAGTTGTTTCCGGACGGTGCAAATAAATTGAGAAGGCTCTGCAAATCTTATAAAAAAAACAAAATATAAATAATACTGTGTCAAAAAAAGCCTACTATAACCTACCTACCTATGCATTTTTATAATTGACACTACCAAATACACTTACCTGTAATTCTCTCAGCATCAGACATATCTTTTCCACAACATCCTGTTTCGGGACTGGGTGGAAAACTCGACTTCATTCTCTTGCATTCTTGGCTTAACTTTTGATTATTTTCATTTCCTATATTATCTTCATAGTTATTTTGATTTTGTCGTGGTACATTTGGCGGGTAGAATGGATTTTGATTATTTAATGCAGGTGTACTTGGGCTTATCACTCCTGGTTGCACTTGGCTGGGAACATTTGGCTGGTAGTATGGATTTTGATTATTTAATGCAGGTGTGCTTGGACTTATCACCCCTGGTTGCACTTGGCTGGGAAAATTTGGCTGGTAGTATGGATTTTGATTATTTAATGCAGGTGTGCTTGGACTTATCACCCCTGGTTGCACTTGGCTGGGAACATTTGGCTGGTAGTATGGATTTTGATTATTTAATGCAGGTGTACCTGGACTTATCACTCCTGGCTGAACTTGGCTGGGAATGTTTGTTTGTGGATTGTTTTGATATGCAGGCGTATTTTGATTTGCCCATGGATTGCTTATTACATTTGAACCAGGATAAGAAGGTCTGTTTATATTTTGTTGATTGTTATATATGTTTGGATTACCAGGAGTAAGCTGATTTCCTATATTTTGGTTAGGGAGACCTCCATTTGCATTGCCTGGATCTGGTACATCGTTGATGTTATTTTGTCCAGGGACGAATTGTTGTCCTGGGTAAATATTTTGGTCGCCTGGCGTATTTTGATTGCCACCTAAAATTCCTTGACCAACTGGGGTATTTTGATTGCCGCCTAAAAATCCTTGACCATCTGGTGGATTTTCCTGACTTCCTAAGGGCCCACCCTGGTTACCAGGATAGTCTTGATTCACCGGGACGTTCTGTTGACCTCCATACATATTTTGGTTGCCTGGAAAGCCTGTATTTCTTGGAAAATTTTGTTGAGGTCCGTAAAGATTCTGATTACCAGGGCGAGTTTGATCATTTCCTAAGTATCCCGGATTACGAGGGAAATTTTGCTGGCCTCTGTAGCCTCCTTGGTTTATTGGTAAATTTGGATTAAATTGCCCACGACCATTGGGTTGTTGTTGTCCAAACATATTCTGATTTACGGGAAAGTTTCGTGGATTTTGGTTATCTATAGGCCTGTACATATTTTGATTTGGATAATTTTGATTTCCATAATAATTTGGATTATATCCTGGATTTCCAAACCCATTTTGATTGTTTGGTGAATTTTGATTGCCAAATAAGAACGGATTTCTGCTATATGGCTGATATTCAGGCACTAGCGCTGTATTATTACTATTTCTCTTTGTCATTTTTGCATTTTGGTTTAATTGATTTACACCCCATACCTGAGAGCTAGGACAACAAACCTGAAAATAAAATATGGTAAGTAAAATAAAGGAAAGAAACGTTATTATTACGTGAATAATAATAATCATTTGGGACTAACGATAAACTTTTCCCAAAATTATTTTTCTTTTACAAAAGTTCACTCGGAAATACCATTTATAATCAAAACTAACTAAAATAGTCTATAAGGAAAGAGTACCTTATCTCCTTTAGCAATAGTTGCGAATCCTAAGATCGACGTAGTGTTGTGTATCGGACCATCGCAAGGAAACTGCTGCATCCATGACTCTTGTTGGTGTATATCCATATTTGAAAATGCTGGACATTGCTCTTTTGGTATGCATTTTTCACATATGTCTTAAAGTAATAATAATCGTTAAGTTAATAAATACCTACTCAGGTAAGTATAAAATATAATTTTTTTGACCATTTTTTCAACGTTTTCTTTTAAACCTCTAATTCTGTGATTTTTTTAATATGCTTTAGCTATAGTTTAATATTATAATGCATCCATTATCATAAATAATTCATTTAAATAATATATAGGGAATAGAAATATTCCATTCACTGATACTTTAATCATTTTTCAAAGAAAGCATTATTTTTTCAGTTTTTAAATTTAGGTATTTGTGCTTTAAAGATCAATTTAGAGTTTAGAAAAGTATCATATTATATGAGTATTTGTTTTCCAAAAATGACACGTAAGAAGCATAAAACAACTTATTCCTAAATTATGCATAGTTGGGTTATAAAATTTCCAGACAAAAATATATTTATTGCATTTCGAAATTCACTGAAGCATTCGATGAAGTTCCAGCAAGACTAGTTTGATGGTACATTATTTTGGCAAATTAGTTAGTCAAAGTTATATCTTTAGTGTTCATACTAAAGTCTGGAAACTTGGCTAGTTAGTATTTTCAACTGAGCAACAGAATTTGTGATTTTGAATAACTGTAACCTTAAGTGTTACAACGATCTAATATTACATAATGTTAAAAAAATAATAAGTATTTAAAAAATAAAATTAACAATGGAAAAAATTAGCAATTTACGTATTAAAAATCAAAATCTCACTAACCTTTTGTAAGCCCATGAACCAATATCACTTTAATAAAAAATACAACTACTAGACACTTCATTGTAAAACACCAAAAAATAAATACAAATTCATCTGTATTTCCGTGTGTTCTTCAGAACCTTGTTGATTAATGACTGTTATAGCATAATAGAAATGCCTATGTAATTGTCATTTGATTGAAGGGTATTAGGTTGTGGGTATTTGCCACTAATTGCGTGACGTTGTGTCTTCATTAATAGTTTTGATGAAAACAACATAATACCGTCATAATTAGTAAGTTGATTCTTGGAAAGGAAGTATACATTTTCTATTGTTTTTAATACGGCATGGGAATTCTAGATGGCAATATTAAAATCTCGTCAGCGGGTAATCGGAACGTGTGATAAGGAATGACTAAGATATATGGACAACGAAAGAAGATCAATATGATTATTTTTAGGGTAAAGCTTTATTACCTACTGCAGAATACAATATCAGACAATGCTTCTACTCTTCAAGCAAGTAGGTATGAGATATTATATTATAGCCTACATTTCTCCAGTACTTGTTTATTTTACGAAATAACAGTGATATTTTGTTTAGTTCATTACAAAATGGTGTTGATTTTATAGCAGACCACTTCGTTTAGACTCGCAACATATTGACTGGCGACGTTTTATTTGCTGTGCAATTGACAACGAATAAAACAACGGACGATTGAGCGCCTGTAGTTTTCAAATTCGCAAAGTGAATTGAATAGCCGTGTTTGTTAATTGGTCAGTGGAATGCTAAAACGAAAACGGAGACGCGTACGCACCGGGCCAGTCTAAAATTCAATTAGCTGAACGCCCTTTGCGGAACGACACACGGAATAAATAGAAGGGGCCATCGTTAGTTTACTCTCACTGAACTTTAAGGTGGATGAAATTAGTATACCGTTCTATTGAACTGCACTGAATAATACCTACCATGAAAATAAGTTATGCGACTGCTGAATAACTGCAGGAATAAATATAAAAGAATAGGACACAGTGGTAGTCATCGTCCTTGCTTCAGCCTTTACTGTCCGACCACTGTTGGACATAGGTCTCCGCCAAAGATTACCAAAACGATCGATTACCAGCGCAGCGGCCTGAGTCCAGCAGCTTTCTACCAAATAGCACATAGTATATAAGATCAATGAGAGTGTATTTTTTCCAATAGCTTCTTATTCAAAATAAGTTAAAGGTACATCCTTGTTCTTTTTAATAGCAATTGTAAATCAAATATCACAAGCACTTAAATAATTCTACTATAACGTGTAACAGCTGTCCTTAATTAATTACATTCATTTATTTTCTGCTCATTATTAATGATGATAATGAAAAACCCATTCACAATTAGGTTAGTCGTTACCATATCTGCCTCGTTAAATCTCCATTACATATCTCTGTAATATTAAACCCCAAGAGGCTTAATGCAACATATAACTTAAACTCACATAAATGTATTTAAAGGATGAAACTTGGTTCAAATCCGCACTCGTCTTTAATCGAATTTGTTACTCTTCCGAAGTAATAATAATTTAACTTGAAATCCTTAAAGCTGTAGTAATAAAAAGTTTTTGTGTCAACAAAATAACTGCGACATACCTATTCCAATATCTTTGTAAAATATGTGATGAATACCGAATAAAGTTCTTTTCCTTCTTAAAATTGTCCGTATTTAAGCAAAAAGGAACCACCCAGCAAAAACGCACTTCTGAGATATCAAAGGATTTACAAAAACATTTGCAGCTCTGTTAGATGAAGTAAAATTAAAATTTATTTTATTTAAATTCATTGATAAATTACTTATTTAAGTATGTGTATATAAATTTGCTCTGAATATTCTTAAACTTTCTAGATAATTAAGAAAATGTGCATGTGGTTCCTTTTAACATTTATCAATTGATAGGTTTTCTCTTATACAAAAAGGAACCACATCCCAGGGATTTCATGATATAAATGAAACTATGTATTTATAATATCGTAATTAAAGCTTTAATTAATAAAATACATAAAATAATACTTATATAGGACGTTTATTCGACGTTATCATCAAATTGGATTTCGAAATCCACCGTGTCTAGTCCATCTATGTGGTCTTCTTTTGCATCATCACTAATGAGACCGTTATAAAAACTGTGCATCTTGTGGAATGAGATGTAATATGGACTGAATATCGCTAGAAGGTGAAGAAAGCTTCTCCAGAGGCAGCGACGTATAAGGTTCTTTGTTATCTTCTGTAATAAAAAGAAAAAAGCTTTAAATCAAAATAATAAAGCCGCGTGGCTTTTATACGTAGGTAGGTATATGGCGATAGCAAAATATTATTAGTCGTGTAAAGCCGTGTCCCTACTCCCTACTAGACGACTAAGTATGTTGTATGTACATGCGCCATGTACAAAAAACTAGCTAAGTGCGAGTCGGACTCGCGCAACGAAGAGTTCCGTACCATTATCTATAAAAACGCCAAAAAAATCACGGCTTATTGTATGGGAGCTTCTTAAATATTTATTAAGCTATTGCATAGCTTCTATCGCGGGCCTTGAGCGCGGGGACCGAATCGAGAAATTCCGTTACGAAAAAACCTCACTCCGACGGGCTCGGAGGTGTGGCTTGAAGGCATGCTATGCAATAGCTTTACCGCGGCAGTCCCCGAGTGCCACACGTCTTTTTTAGGGTTCCGTAGCCAAAATGGCAAAAACGGAACCCTTATAGTTTCGTCATGTCCGTCTGTCCGTCTGTCCGTCTGTCCGTCTGTCACAGCCGATTTACTCGGAAACTATAAGTACTACAGTGATGAAATTTGATGGGAATATGTGTTGTATGAACCGCTACAAAAATATGACACTAAATAGTAAAAAAAAGAATTGGGGGTGGGGCCCCCCATACATGTAACTGAGGGATGAAATTTTTTTTTTCGATGTACATACCCGTGTGGGGTATCAATGGAAAGGTCTTTTAAAATGATATAAAGTTTTCTAAAAAACATTTTTCTTAAAGTGAACGGTTTTTGAGATATCAGCTCTCAAAGTCGTAAAAAGTATGTCCCCCCCCCTCTATTTTTATAACTACGGGGTATAAAATTCTAAAAAAAATAGAGGTGATGCATGCTAATTAACTCTTTCAACGATTTTTGGTTTGATCAAAGTATCTCTTATAGTTTTTGAGATAGGTTGATTTAACTGTAATTTATTATATTTGCTGCTACGGAACCCTTTGTGCGCGAGCCCGACTCGCACTTGGCCGGTTTTATTTATTCTGTTTTTTAGTATTTGTTGTTACAGCGGCATCAGAAATACATCTAAACGTATTTTACCAAAATAGTAGGTAGGTACCTAGATCATCGACAGTTATTTTTAAAACAGGGTTTAGACTTTAGTAGTTTCATCTCACAATGACAGATGAATCGTAACAAAATGACTCTTAATTCGACTCGCCTTCGTGAACAACGACATTGTCGTTAAAATACGTAAATCCACAGAGGATTCCTCTTGTACTTACTTAATGAACTATCTTCTTAAAATCACACAACAATCGGTAATGAATCAAAAGTGGATAAAGCGTACCTGCATCTCAGATTCAATAAGTACTTAAATGCATTAAATAAAACTACTTACCCGTTGTATCTTCATTATTATCTTCGGTGTTCGTCTCCAATGCTTTTCTTACCCATTGCTTACTTATTTATTTATTACTAAACATTTTCACATTTAATTTTAAAGGTAATTAACAAAAACAATAGAACTTACTTCGCGGAGGAAAAAAACACCGTCGCGTATTCGAACTACTTCGCTGAATGTCACCTATATTGACAGATGTTCGACGTTTTACTTAAAAAATCGGAGTTTTGCACTTAAGTAATGAAATACGTTGTTTAAAGATGAGAAGCATTGTAACAAGTCAAGGCATTTGGTTCCATATAGCGATGATGGTTTTCAGAATGTTTTACAATATTTATTTATGCATAATAGAACCGAATGCTTGTGGTTTTATTTTGCAATAAAAAATTACAATTAAATTATGTATTTATTTTACGCACAACCATACCACAGAAACCTGGTTCCATTTTGTGTATTAAAAATAATTGTTATTAATAGAAATATGTGTAATGTATAATGGTACCAAGTAGGTGTGGATCTGTTTTGTATAAAATGACATGATAGTAATATCGTTTATTTGTTTGAACAAAGCAGTCCCGTTGTGCTGTGGTTCGGTTTTGCTTAATATGGTATTATTCGTTGTTGCTGGTGGTTCCTTTCTGCTTTTAGTATACCTTGTTTCCAACGTAAAAATCATGTGGTTCTTGTTTGTATAAGAATTTAGACCACTTTTGGATGAGTATTCTTCAATAAAAGCAAAAAACGAAATTTGTCGAGTGGTTCCATTTTGCATAAATACGGACAATTATTAATATCATATTTACAGTAAAAATATTTTATCATAACAGGTGGGTAATTCTTAACCGTTAGCGCACCACGATATTGTATTCGATATAAATAAACTCTGATTTCTTTTAAAAATCTGGTTCCTATTTTCTGTCAATTAACTTCAGGTTAGGTTCAATACAGTGAGTGCTACTTAGTTCTAATGGCTTGATATACCGAGGGTGGTTTGTGAGGGGTGCCGACAATTTTGAGTACTGTTAAAGTACTTCATACACTTTGATTCTTGCCAGACTAATTTTGTGGCATGCAACCACTCCATGCAAATAATACACGTGAAATCAATATTTATTGAAACTAAATCATAAGATCAAAATTATAATAACAAAAATATAAAATCGCAAAGAAAAGTTCTTTCAGCCGCAAAAATCAGCTTTTCTTATACTTGAAACAATCCTTATTATGAAATCCTAAATATGAAAATATTTTGTATAACATTATTTATTAAAGCTTTAAAAAAATTCAGTAGGTAGTATAGTATTAGGTATTTTATAAAGTAAATATTTTTTGCAAAATTAAGAAGAAAGGCGGGGTTGTATTGCTATAAATCGTGAATATAACAAAAGAAGCTTTGTTCCAATTTCTCATTAAAAAAAAATACTTTGAAAGGAAGCATCTAATTCACGGGAAAACGTATAACCCTACAAATAACTTCGAGTTTAAGTAACTTTGTTTTCATCTGATGGTGCTCGAAATATTCTTTTATATTCGTTTCTCCCTTCTCACCTTGGTAAATAAGGGCGTCTATTAAATAAAAGGTCTCAAAGCGAATCTCACTGATGTTTTCCGTCGACTTGCTAAAACGATTTGTCTTAATTCGGAAGCGAGGTAATATTCATTTCCTACGTAAAACACATTTTCTCTTCGTAAACGCTAAAAGTGAGTTAATAATGTTTGGAATTTACTATCTCAAACCCTCAAATGAAATAATGGCTTAGGGTTCTCGAATTACGTTTTATGAAGTCCTTTTATGCGCATATTTATTAAATATGAAATTTAAAAACAAAAGTGTATTTGCAATTCTGTGGGGTGCTCAAATACGTGTCGAAAACATATGCTAGCATGCGTTATTAAATATAAGGAAGAAATGTTTACAAAATATTTTATGGTCTGCTTGATATTTTTTTCAGAATAAGTTTGTCTGTATCGTTCAAAAGTTTATATTAAAAGTAAATAAAAAGCGGAACTTAGATGAAGGATAAGAGGGTACTGATAGATACTAAAGTAATTTTTGTTAACATAGGATTTTAAATAAATTAAACATGCAATAAACCTTTAATGTTCCTTAATGACAACTCTTACAGCTATATTTTCATACCCCATAATTCATGGCGTCATTATCATTAAAAAAGGGAAATAATATAGACCAGAATGTTTTCACACACCATAAAGCCCAGGTCGTAATTTGAAACACTCCGCTATTCAACTTAGCCTGAAAGGTTCCCCTGGCTATGGCTCCATGTTTTCGCTCTTAGAGCTCTCACGTTTTTAGCTTTCAGTACAATTGTCAGCACAATGATCTTTTGACTGGCGCCAGGTACGAGTACGACTGCTAGTGCTCCTGAGGACTTTCAACTGTCGCTCATTTAAAACTGCAGAAAATTAGACGTCGTCGTTAAAAAATAATACTGGAACAAAATTGACGTGGGAGTTTTTTTCCGTGGTCCCTTTAATGAGTTTACGGATTATTTTTATTTTAAACATGTTTTATTATATAGACAGATACATATCTTTAATTGGGAAGGAATTTTTCTATATTACGCTATTATATTGAATGAGTATAATGTTGCCTAGTACCAAAGCAATTAACATTAAAAACAATATATTGTTACGAGTGTGATTGAACATTACAATTGGAAAATAAATCAAAGAGAAGCTGTAGATGTACATGTAGGTAATAAAGTAAATGAGCATTGGAACATGATTGGAACAAATTACGTATCCTTAATTATTGCCATTAATTACACCATCAAAGACAATATTATATAGAAATGGAAAATTTTACAGCCTTATAATTAACCGTCATATATTTTTCGTGCTATCCTTTTAAAGTCATCTATCCAGTAAATAAGTTATGAAGATTACTTTCTCCTCGCTTTTATAAAATGGCTATAATAAAACACGCGACCCTGCCGGCGTTATTTAGGTTGCACTCGAGAAAGGGGAGACAAGAAGGCAAGGACACACTGTGGCTAAGTAGCTACTAAGGTATTAAACAAACATTGAATGTAAGCAAAGCAACCAGCTCGTTTCCATGCGATTTTCTCTTTGAAGCCTTTCGGAGTTTTGCGAATAGCGTGCACTCGCCCTATAAATGGGGTGCGTTACGTAGATGTAGGCGCAGTTATCGTATTTGCGAATGTTTAATAATAAATGCTCAATATGCAGGAACCGTGGTTAACAGTTTGTTATCTGAGTTTTGCAGACCTTCACTATTAGCATAAAAGATAACTGCGCGTAAATTTTGAAAGTTTGGACGACTTGGTGTTGTGGTTTATCTTTGCGAAATGAATTCGTAGAATAAAAGCTTTAAGCAAAATAATAAGTTTTTCGTTAATTATTATCGCTGCTGCATTAAATACATTTTGCGTGTTCGTATTCATGCGAGCTCCCGTGGTACAAGTTTTAAATGCATTATCTACAGAAGTCTGCAGTGTTATTTAGCTTAATGGCTACTCACGGCTTTGGATGTGATTCCATTAAGAAATCCCTATAATTACGTTGCGTCGTAACCCCGGCAAAGTTGGTTTACGAGCGCGACTGTCGGTGGACCGCAATCAAAAGCTTCCTAAACTACAACGATATAAAGACAACTTTTGTTTTTATATCGTTGTAGTTTAGGAAGACTTTTTTTAAATTGCTTATATTTTTAAAACATTGACAAATATGTGGCGAATAAGGACTGGTAGATTATAATTTCTAAAATTGTAAGTAATAGATAAGGTAAACAGAACATATTAGGTATCCTGCAGTTGTAAAATCAGCTATTGGAGTAGTTAATAGAAAAGCTACACTGATTTATTATACGGTTCCTTGTTTCATTATTTATTTAACGCATGAATGTAATGTAATGTCATTAAATTACATTCAATTAATTTATTAAATTAAAAGGGTTAAGGTTATTGAATCGAAAAATGAAACAAAGATGACAGATAAGACATTCTTATCCAATGATAATATTATAATAATCACCCTTATAAGGTAAGTGTACAATCATCTTTGTGATTTTAAACTTTTTATTATTAAAAGCATTGCGAATTTTTTAACCTCAAGTTGATAAATAATTAGGTTTTATATAATTATTTACTAAACATTTTTTTATTACTTACAAATATTTCTCATTAAGTTGTCAAGTTTATAAATAATTATAATAAATAATATTATTCTAGAGGGGATTAAAATGTTATATTTTTTGTTTTGACGTGTTTTGTTGTTGTTGAAGTATTTGTTGTTATTATTAGTTTTTCACAGCTTGTACAACTTGTGAATACTTTCTTCGTACTTGAAGGCAGGCTTTGATCCGTTCTAGGAAATCTACAAAATCATTCGATACAAGTATGTATCAGCACCTGCGTCGTTTTTGAGAACTTCAAACTGCTAAACTATCTTCATTTGTAAGTTAATAAAATTGTATGTAAAACTTGCAAGCATTTCTAGAAATATAAAAACCGGTTAAGTGCGAGTCGGACTAGCGACATTAAGGGTTCCATCAAGCGTCTACTTGTTGCTATTATCAATATCGAGCAAAAATCACTTTGTTGTATGACAAACTTAAAAATCTTTGTGTAATTTTTTGTATTTGTTACATCTCTGAAAATTTTTAATATCTTTCTATCACGGTTCTTGACATACAGTCTGGTGACCGACGGCCAGACAGATAAGTCTCAGTAATGGGGAATTACCCTATGTGTACGGAACCCTAACAAAATAGTGCACATATTGTAACAAATCTAATCACAACACTGACAGTCACTACATTTGTTTTGTATTCCCGCGTGGCTGTCACGGGAATCACAGGAATTGTGTTTATTTTTCGATTTACAATTTAGTCACATAATGCCTGTGGGGATGAAACGATCTGCTTCGGCCGGGGAAGTTTTATTTTTTAACTATTATACATGTGATTCTCTTAAGATTTTTTTATTCTTTCAATAATTATAATTTATTCTTACTGCATTCGCTTTTCTCAATACCTTTATGTAAGTATTATTATATTATTTTATCAAAAGTTCACTTTACAGTGTTTCCTTTTAAAAGAAATCCTTAATTAATAAAACAATTTAGTTAGTTACGGGAAAAAAAATAATTAAAATGTAAATTATTATTATAATCGAGTATATTTCAGTATCTACTGTAACAAACAATAAAGCAATTTGCAATATTATTTGACGATGTAACGCTAAAGTTGACTGTGGCCCGGCACCGGGAAGTTAGCGCCAGTTTCCCCACTTTGATTTTCAAACTATTCAACTTATCCGAAATAGACGACTATGCTATGACAAGGTTATTATATTCAGGAATACCTCGTCAAGCGAGCATACTTCCTTCAATAGCTCTGCGTGCTTTTCATATTTTAAGACATGTACGTACGTTGAAATTTTGTTTGCCGTCAAAGGACTTTTGCAAAGATAAAGGTATCAAAGTAGAGTAGTAACTATCAAAATCAGTTACCAGATCGAGACTCAATCGTTCCATTTATCATCGATTATTTTAGATTGTTACACTTATATGACTATTTATTTATTATGTAATTAAAAATATACCTATCCAGATATATTTTATATTTCAAATATTTTAATACTTATGTAATATAAAAGGAAATCAATTTTGGTCTCCGGATTTTATGAACAATGGAAAAGATGAGTCTACTATTTAATAGTGGAATTACTCGAGCATCGTTCATACTAAGTCATCAAAGTTCAAAGCAAATTTTCCGTTTCTTAGCTCCGAGCATCGGATTAATTGTTTCAGCGGATAATACTTCCCGTTTAAAAGTGCATAGCAAAGGATCGTTTACAAGTCGACGCCGTTGAATGAAACTGGCATAACGAGCAGATTGACTCCCAGACTCGCTCCTACATTTAATCCCGAGGGGAAGCACGCCCAGGCCACTTTTAACGTCTGGA
The DNA here is from genome assembly GCF_061535455.1 of Colias philodice. Taxonomy (NCBI): domain Eukaryota; kingdom Metazoa; phylum Arthropoda; class Insecta; order Lepidoptera; family Pieridae; genus Colias; species Colias philodice. The sequence goes on from NC_143093.1 coordinate 6,553,844, forward strand.
TGGATTATATTGCACCGATTTTGGGGAAAAGCTGTGTTCATCCATGATTCGGGCTATATGAGCATTGTTTTTTTTTCGTTGACAACCGACTAACTTTTGCGTTTAAAAATAGAACGTTAGCAGAATTGGTTGCAATTTATTTTATAGCGAATCGTTTAGGAAGCTATCAATTTGGATCACGTTGAAAAATTACGTGTATTAAAATTATGATATTCAATGCAGGGTGCATGAGCACTTTCAACTAGCTTATAATTTCCCCAGCGATTCGGACATCGTTAACTTCCATTCATGTAAAGACTGTCTGAAAGACTTTTCATGAAATTCAAATACTATATGGAGGTTCTTCGTTAAATTACAGCGAATTAAGTTTTTTAACTCTTTCGAGTCGCTAGTCGAGCTGTAAATGTTTTATTCTTCATTTAAATTCTAGAGATTTAAATGCTTTAATTCGTCCTAATTAATATTTAAGTTAAATAAATTTTCATCTGAATTATATTCATCGTTGAATGTAGAATTAAAACATTTTACTTTTTTTTTCTGGTTTATTTACGTTACTACTGAACTATCCATATTAATAATCAATTTAAATTAGTATGTTATAAACCAAGAAGGATGGATGGAATATAACAATGAAAATAGCCAAAAATTAATTTAATAAATGTAATTAAAAAGTTTTAAATTTGTAAGATGTGAAAAATAACTCTTCTCTCTTCAATCTTTTTTATGAACACAAATGTAAAATATGTTTCTGTTACCCATTGACATAATATTTATAAAAAGCATCCCTTAATTTACGCCACTATTTTAAAGTTATAATTTTATTTCCTGAAAAACGCATTGAATAGAATCGTCGTGGGGTCATTGTCCGACGCGCACTTCATACAAACTTGTTCGTAATTCGTGAATTTTATTCAACATTCAGTTGCAGAAATGTTGTCTATACAAATGTATACCTACGTCTTGTATCTATTAACAGTGCACCGAATTTGCGCCGAGCTCCATGGATTACCGTGGAATCTCTCTGTTACAATAGCTATTTCAGTATCGATGTATTCGTATTATAGCAATAATATCAATGTTATAGTGAAACCCCGAAGCTCGGGCATTCGTAGGTTGGATTTGTCAAACCTCAGGTCGGGCATAATGACTTTGTCAAAGCCCGATATAATATTCCGGCCTTTTACTCGACAATTTTCGTCAGTCGTCGTCTAGGTGAGGAGTCTTATGCGCGTGCGATGCCTATGCTGCTTTCGCCTACGCCCGAGGCTACTGCTGACTTCAGTCAAAGGGTGCAATTCAAATGTATTTCGAGTATTGCCCGATGGTTTTTGCCAAATCTAAGATTAACCAGTCCTGCCGCGAAGAGATTGTGTTTCGGGATTTGACTATAACATCAATATGCGGTTAAGCCGAGAAATAGTCTGGGTTATTAGCAAACTGTCTTAGAACTGCGTCTTGATCTGAAAATGTTGAATGTTCGTACGTAAGTTATGAAAATAATTTTTTAGTAGAATTATATTGTCACTTTCCATCGTAAATGTTATAATGAAATACTTGTTTATTGAATAAGTATAACAACAACAAAACTAAGTAGGTATAAGAAGAAGAGAGATTACGAGAACAAAAAGTTATGTAATAACTCATATTTTTATATAGAGAATTGTACTCAAGTTCTTTACAGCTTATGGTTTTTTAAGGTAAGTCTTTAGAGGTATACTTACTATACTGAATTAGTTCGCGGCGTTCCTTGTCGGGTATAATATTATATTATTGAGCCAATATATCTATACTAATTAATTTATATAAAATTTTAAATAACGCGACGGATTTACCTTTCAGTAATCCATACTAATATTATAAATGCGAAAGTAACTCTGTCTGTCTGTCTGTTACTCACGACTAATCACGAATAAACTACTGAACCAATTATCATGAAATTTGGTATGGAGTTATTTTGATACCCGAGAAAGGACATAGGCTACTTTTTATCCCGGGAAAATGACGCAATCCCGGAAATCCCACGGGAACGGTCCGAACTATGCGGGTTTTTCTTTGACTGCGCGGACGAAGCCGCGGGCGGAAAGCTAGTATTTCATACTTTAAAAATTTTTTAAACTTAAATATTCAGCATTTGTGTGTATTGTTATGGTTACCTTCTAATAATAAAGTACCATTTAAAAGTAATTTTATCGAGTTTTCACAAATATGTACTTTGTACTAACTAAGCAAAAGGCCATGGTCTAATTATTCAGTCATTATAACTAAGATTTCAAATCAATCGATCAATTTGAAGCCAAACACAGTCAGAAGCAATCTGAATTTCACAGCGAATTGCAGTTTATTTCTCTCCATTTGAAAGTTAAGCGGAAATAACGTGTATTTGCGGGAAATTAGCTAGGTAATCTGTTCAGAATATCATTTCCTCTCCAAGCTTATGGAGCGCTTTTCCTATAATAGATTTTGTTTCGCGTTTGTATCAAAATGTAAAATACATCAAGCAACAAGCTCAGCTGCTCCAGCTCTATTAAGTTTGAAAAACATTTTATAGTCTTTGTTTAGTAGGCGTATATTTCATTGCACCTTAAAAGAAAACTATGCATGAAGTTAAATATTTACCTTTCCATAAACGTTACAGTTTGTGCTGACATTTTATTTTTGCATAATCTAGATATACTTAATTCATTAACCTCTAGATTTTCCTAGCATAACTATACTCATATAACTACTACTACTCGTATAATTATTTAACATTTATTTATTTTTCAGTCTAGTCGTTATTATTCCTGAAAATCTTCTTAAACTCATCTTTTCATTGCTCTACTTAAAATATGAACTCATAAAAACATTTCATAGACACTAAAATAAAAGAGAGCACTAATAACCCACTGTTTTACGTAAGTGCCATTATATCGTTGTTTTATTGCACAACGCGCTTGAAGCGCTTAATCACCGAATGGAGGTACAAAATTGTCGCATGCAGTAAGCAACTCCAAGCGGGTGTCAGCGATGCAACTAAGCGCTGCAAATTAAACTAGATGCCGCTACATCAGCGCTGGCTATCTATCTAATTAGATAACGAATTAACGTCTTTTCACCAGCTGAAACTGTTTATTTTCCTCATCAGAGATTCCTTTGCGCGCTGTAATTGGAAAACATTTATTCATCTGATACGTGGTTGTTTTAATTATACTGTAGTTTATTTCGGAAGTGTTTCACTGTGAAACGTTTTCTGTAGAGAAATGTATAGGTTCAACGTTATTGGGCATACTAATGCAGCAAATGTGCAAAAAAAATTCTCTTAGGTCTTTTACTTACTAGTCTGATAAATCGTACGATGCATGCCCGACTAGTTGTGATATTAGTTAATGCTATTTGTTGATAAGAGTGATCAAGCTTATCCGAATTATCAAGAGGGAGATCTTTGAAACTGCCGTTTGGGCAGTCACAGCCAAAATCTCATCAGTGTTAAAGTTTTTCATTCCGTATAACATAGCTTCCAGAGATTCTCAGATCCTCTTTTTAGAATCATAATACGATAGTCATTAGAGCAAGGTACCGGTTTCAACGGTCATAGGTAGTTAAAAATAATCGTAACTACAAAGTTCTTATTATGTCTAATGAGTCAGATAATGATACAGAAATATTTTTTAATAAACGGATACTGAGTAGAAATTATTCTGCAAGTAATTGTGTCATTGTAATCTAGCTTTGATATTATGTATCTATTACGAAAACAACATAAAATTACGTAATTACGGTTTTTGCTTCACGGCAATCGAAAACATATCTTGATGTTATTGACATTATGTCGATTTATTTCACCGACACTTAAATAAAATGTAGCATTTAAAATGACTACAATGAAAAATCACAAATTGTTATGTTAATGCACGTTCACTTATAATTTAAATATAGATATTTTTAAAAACTAAATAAAACCGAAACCTTATCAGATTGATGGATCGATAAATCAATTATTATCGGTCTATAAATAAAAAAGATAGGATTAACTCATATAATTTTACTAGCTGTGCCGCGCGATTTCACCCGCATTGTTCCGCTCCTATAGCCTTCCTCGATAAATAAGCCATCTAAGACCGAAAGAATTTTTCAAATCGGACCAGTAATTCCTGAGATTAACGCGTTCAAACAAACGAACAAACATAAACAAACAAACTCTGTAGCTTAGCAACAGTATCCTGTAATTCAAGACGACTGCGACTTTCAATGGAACTTTCAATATTAATAAATAACAGTATCCTGAAATTATTATGTAGTTGGGAATACCCGTCGAGTTTTAATTAATGACCTCGGCATCATTATGAATATTTTTACAGTTCTCTATGATGCTTGAAAAATGAGACGAATCGTTATCACAAGGCGTAAGGGATAAAATTTTTAAAACATTGAAAGTTCACAAATTTTGCTGATACTAAAGCTGCACATCAATAAAATTTCTTATGTTTAAAGATCAAGTGTGTTATTTTATTTGCACTTAATTATATTTAAAAGTAATTTTGACACTATATAAGTAATAGAATATTGACAGTATTTCCTGTATTCCTCTTAGGAGACCTAATTAGATCATACGCGTTGCTAGACAGACATGTTATAAGTACAATACACTAATCGTGTTAGTGTCGAATCTGATCCGCATTATTTGGTCACCAACATAATATTAACTATAAACTATAATAATAGCTACATAATCCTATTAACACGATAACATTAATTTATATGTATGTTTGTATTTAAGCGACTCCTTCGGACTCTATTTCAAACGCAATTTAAATGAACAGATTTAATTCAAACTGTCTACACGTATGAAGGACCGGCGATAATATAATAATTTTATGATACTTTCTTTTTATGCTGAATAATAAATAAAACATAAAGTAACATTACTTACTTGTTACTTGAACAGTTTCAGTTTTCAAGCGAGAAATGAATAGAATTTGTAACCTAACGTATTTTACCGTAATATTTCTAATCGCTTGACACTTTAATAAAAAAAATCTGACGATGTAATAACAATAGATCCCTCACATTAAAAGTTTATATTTAACATCAAAATCTATCAAGGTTGTTTTGACAAAAACGTGCTAACCGTAGACAAGTTGGGATCAGAAAACCATATTGAGGCAATCCCTATGATAAGCTTAGCGGCTTTTCTCCAATGTGTCTAGACACCAGGGCATTATCATTTTACAGGTTGCTTCCTTGGAAGTTCACGCGCGAACCAAAATAAACACCTCGGTACTAATTAATTTATTAGCTCTAACGAATCTCTATTCATTCCCTAGAGTTGTATGCAAAGACATAAATCTGTTTTGCATTTAAGTTACTTAATACTTACCTTTATTAGTGTTGATATTACACTTTTTAAATTAATTTTACTTACGTAGTAACTTAGTCTGTGGTTTTACTTTATCGAGAACCAGGTGTAGATAGTATTAATATACCTACCTACCTACTTGATTCTATTAATTAAATGCATTATTGTTTTTTTACGAACAAAAATTTAAAATGCTGTTTATTATTTTAATTCTTTTTACATTTTAATTAAGTTAGAAGTCCTATATATTATTATGTTTAATTTGTTTTAAGGAAAAAATCATAACAGTGATTTAATCAAACGGGGAAAAGTCAGAAACTTGTTGATAGCTGTGAACGGATATTTTTCATCCTGCCTTTGTCAGGTGTGCTTGACAATGATTTATAACGTATCTCAAATGAAAGAATTGAAACATTTTTTAGCTCTGCTTATTTTCAAGATAGCTTCTTCTTTATTAAAATTACGTTCATACCAAAATGATCTGGGAAAGGAAGCACAAAATGATGTACAATGTTTTTTGACCATTCCTTTATTAGGTACCTACTTTTATGAGTTCCAACTTAGATTTTAATATTTATAGCAAACGATAAAAGTATAAGGTATATGAAATAGATCTAAAAACATTCATTATTTTAAAATAGCATTTTTAGTACGTAATTTAAGCTGCTTCAATCTAGCGCACGTTAATTTTAGCTAAAATCGATCAATAAAGCTTATGGACCAGCGTACAGTTATGGAAACTATTGAATAGGAGAACTTTACGTACATTCAATATTTAGTTCGGCTGTTTGCTTCAGCACATCACGCTCAGTAGAGTCGAAGTTTATTGTTTCCGCAGCGTTTAACTCCGAACTGATGGTATAAACAAAACTTTCATATTGGACATTACTACAAACTGATTTTTTGCGAAAAAACGTACTCGTTGCTATAGAGCGAGCGATTTATTCGTTTTCTACTAGCGCTAGCTATATTTTCAGAGTAGAGTAAAGCTTTACATTTATGAATTAAAGACTGCTGCAGGTTGTGTAGTTTGTTGGGCTTCATGACTAAATTCAGATTTTTTCTTCTGCCATGATAGATTATGTGAACGTCAAAAAAATTAATATGTATCAGGTCACAAGCAATGCTGAACACATAAGTAAATACATTTTTTCATAAAAAGTATGGTTTCTATGAAAATCGTTATAACAATAGCAACAAGCGTCGTCTACAGCCTATTTTCACACTCAATTTTCACACTTTTTACTACATTTTGTTGAGTAAAAAATGCAGTCTCATGCAGATACACCATTTGGTGCAGATAGCGAAGTAAGTATGCTCTTGACGAGGTAGTTAATTGAAGGGGAAAAAAACTAGGATCAGTATACTGTTGCAGCTGTAGTTTTCCCTTTTGTAAACATTAAACCTGTGAAAATTTGAACTGCAAGTTGTAAGGATACAATTTTTTTACTTAAAACTTCTTGAAGACATGTAGCGTTGTTAGTAAAAAATGGAGAGAATTGATTTAATCTGAACGTTGAATTACAAAATTCAACAAACGAATTACCTTTCTATCGAACGCTTGATATGATGGTACGTATAATTTATAGAATATTTAATAATGCATATTAGAAATTCCTTAAAACTTTATTCATTTTATTTCTGGATCCCTAAACTTGTCCTTTCCCTTTTTCCCTTATATAATTGAGAAAACTTAATAGAATATCCATAAAACATAAGTAATATCGGTCGCTTGACAATATCATAGAAGCTTCTTAAAACTTTACGGTTGTTGTGAGGGGATGCTGATCACAAGCTGAGAGGTTAAATTACTTTAATTAGTTCCCGACAGTGAGTGAATTATGCCGAAGTAGTAAAACGATATTGTAATATGGCTTCTATCTTGTTAAAATGCTATATATACGTAAGTAACTGCATGATTATAAAATATGATAAATTTTCTGACGTGTTTTGTGAATTGTATTCTTCCCAATGTCACTTACCTTTAAATTAAGTAGGTTAATCATAATTTGAAGTTTCTTAAATTAAGATTTACATAATTAAAATTGTAAGACATTAATTTTACATATCTATACAAGGTTTACAAGGTTACTTTAAATAAAATACCTGCGTAAAATTTTTGGAAAGTTGGTCAATTATTCATATACTGTAAATCAAAAGATCACAGTTTCAGATCTATTGTATAAAACTGTATAAAACATTCCTCTCTGCGTATATAAAGTTATTCCGAAACTTAGTTGATACTTACTGGATTGCGAGACGGCCACTCAAAATACGAAACTTAAATCCTTTCCAAGTGAAAGCCACTAGAATATGTATGCTAAAACACTGCGAATAAAACACGAGATATTGAAATGTTTTGTTTTACGTGCCTAACTTGTTAACTAAAGCAAAAGACTTTAAAACTTTTCAAGACTACAGTTGAGTCGTAACAAGTTCTAACCAAACACAACTATTTTATTTGTAAAAATGATATGCAATGATGCAGGCTCTCCTTGTATTCGAAAAGTTCAGTACAAACAGTTATTCCTTTGGGTGTATACCAATTACCAACAACTCCAACTTTTGCTAACTTGTATAATTGAATACAACCACTTAATATCATACAAGCTACTTGTCCCGGCTCCAGCTGCATTGATACGAGATCAAAAGAATGAAAAATATAATTTAGCTTTTACTAGTGAAATAATTTTCAAAATAGCTTCGAAGCTCATTGGAACCCAAAAACAAATAAATCAAATTATTTCTCTATTGTAATAAAACAAATATTACATGAAATTTGCTCTATGAAATTATATAAAAACTTAACTGTTCCGCCACAGAACGTATTTCTCATTATTTCCCCTTTTCCTCAACATAAAGAGGTTGGACACTTTTACGTCGAGGGCACTCTTGTAGTTTATTGACATTTACTTTCCGAGAATAAACACGCTGTTAAAGTCTATCTTGACTCAAATAACGTACGAGAATTGAATATATTAACGTTATAAATGCACTCAGTGAAATGAAGCTTTGAGGTTTATTAGCTGAAAATCACAATCAATTTTAATTCGGTATACATAAATGTTTTTCAGGTATGTATTTAAACACTCCTTTTTTCTACTATAATAAGGTGAGTAAGTCGACTGTAGGGATTGTCTTTTGATGAGAAATATCTTTGTCTAGCATTGATTTCTAGGATTAAAACATAAAGCGGTCAATCACAGCGCTTCCCAATACAGAGCTTTATTAGACTTGGAAAGTGCTTTAAGATTTGTTACGTTCTGTGAAATCGGCGAACCAATATCATTCGATATTGCTAAAGTTCTCGTATTATGCATATAGAGAGGGAGAAAATCTGCAAACACATTAATCTTAACATACCTACATACGAATAATCTTACAAATATCAATAATTACCGTATCATTTATGATAATATTCTGTTTTAATTATCGTTAGTATTGTTAACATTATGTGTCTATTGTGTTACATGTTACTGATAGCAAACGATTGTTTTCTATTTTTTCTGATATTTATATTATAATAGAAAATAAACAATGAACCTATTTTAGGATCTTGTCACAATGCGAACACTATATCACTTAGGAAATTGTTATTAAAATTATAATAATATTTAAAATGGTGGATACTTTTAATTGTGTATAAAAATCAAACTTATATTAACTATACCACATATTTTATCTGGTATAGTTAATATAAGTTTAATATATAAGTTAAAAACCTCAAATATTTTTCTGTTTCAAAAACGAGAAAGTGCTATTAAGTCTTATTTCGCGGCGACAGTTCTAAATCTATTTAATATATATTTATGTTTAATATTCTTATAAAATCACCTACTATTTTGAAACAATATTGTGACGGGGATTACGCCGTACGAGGCAGCGTCCCAGCTAATGCAATATGTATTAGCTTTTAACGTTTTCTCTACAGATAACTAAAGAAAACTTGCGACATGTTGATATAAACGTGCGATTTTTTGAAAGCGTATATTTGTTCGTCGACTTGATATTGATAAGATTATAAAGAGCACTGTTATTATAATAAAGTGAAAATAACCTTTTTAAACGGATTGGATTACCTACCTTTATTTTTGTACATTTATAAATACCTAATACAAAATGCATACACCGTGTCCGGAAGGATATTGTTATTTGTTTTTAGTAAATAAGTATAAGAAAGTAAAAATAAATTATAACATAAAAATATTTATCTAATATCAAAAAGGGAAACCATAAAAATTTATACAGTGATGTCATGAATCTTAGAAAGTGTTTGCCTTTTCCTTGTTTCGGTGACTATAACAACCTTATAAGAAATGTTCCTAAAGTGAGAGGACTGCCAAACTTAGAAATTGGTTATAAAATACGTATTACTTATCTTATTCGTAAATAGTTTTCTCACAGTTTTTATTTTACTCATATTACATATTTTATATAACCATTTATGAAGTTTGTCCGTTGTATACGATAAAATATAAAAGTTAGTACATGGAACCGATTCGGATCACTTTAAAAATATAATATATCGTCAATAATTTTAAGTAGTTAAGTGGATATAGAGTCAAATAACTAATTGAAATTAGCTTATATTATTACAAAAAAAAAGATTAATTTCGATAATTACAATCGAACATAGTTTTTATAAGCTATCTCTTGACGAAAACATATTTCCACGCAATATAGAGGGGACTTAAGGCGCATCCTGTCTGTTCAGTGTCAATCCATACTTTGGTTAGAGTTCGCTTTTGGCTCAAGTTCAAGTGGGACAACAAACGAGCATGCCACGGAAGGGCCGTCGATGAGCCTTAATGCTGGGCTCCGAAAGCCTGGATAAATGTGAAGCCGTTTAGACGGTACATTGTTAAATTAGTACGGGGTTGGACGCTCCGTTTAAAGGAAATTATGGGATTATCTCTTTACACTTGCCATGTGCTAATATTATAATTTAAGTGTTTACGTAATATTAAAATATTATTTTATTTTTATAAACAACATCCTATTTTCTTACCTTCTTCTCTTTAAGCAAATTGATCGGAGATTAATTTCTTAATTGTGATTACTGTTTCCAAAATTTTAAACAGTTTCTAAAAGTCGATATGCCAATCGCTTCGTACGTAATAACGCGTATGTAGAGCCGTCCAATGTGTAAAACTTACCAAACAGCGTTTACCTCTAGGCTCTCCTATTTTTTTTATAGGCAAAACTTTGTTTTTCGCTTCCATTAGCAATAACGATTACTCCATGTTCCGAAGTAAACCAAAATAAAAGTCACCTCGTGACTGAGCCATCAAACCACGTGTTGACAAGGTTTTAATATCGTGGAGTGTATTTGTGGTAAACGCAAAGCTTTGGGAAAACGCCCTTATAAAATATCTGTAAAATTACTTTTTTAGCCCACTTCTTTAATATGAAAGTTATACATAATATTAAAGAATGATCACCAATACTAAGCGTCTTAATATTTTTAAGGTTCGCTGCATGAATTAATAAATAAAAATATATAATTTGAAATTAATCAAACAATTACTGAATTCATTGTTCATTTGAATACTAAGTAAAATAATTAATGTTTGCCTACATTTTGCGGGCGCTTTCAAATTTATTACAAACCGCTAATAAGCGTATGCATCTTTAAAATTTCATTGTTAGCTTAATGTTAGCGGCATTATGGTGTTATAATAGTGTTTTACATAAATTAGGCGGCAAAGTGGACATTGTTGCATGTAGGGGTTTGTGTGGGTTGGCATCGGCTATATAGAGAGCTTGCCGCTGCCAAATTGCCCGTTCGCTTATCATTTGGATTACGTCTAGCGCGGCCACAATATACCACGTCACGGGAATATTCCACATTTTAAATTTATGCACGCCTGATCTATCGATGAATAGCGTGAGTCTTATGTGTATTCATTAGCTATCGTATTTACGTTTCGAATTATGGTATCAATGTGTGCATGCTATGGCGGCGGGATTTGCAGGGTTTCAGTGTAATAATTCTTTGAAATAGTCTTAGCCTTGCTCGTTTATATATTAAATTATGCTTAGCGCCTGTATTATACGATAACAATACCTAATTTTGCATTGAAAATTGCAATTTGCCAAGCAACTGCCATATTGGTGTAGTTTTATTATTTGTTTCTATGCTATTGGTTTCTATGTTCTAGTGAGGGATGTATAAATGTACTGATTACTGAACACTTGAAATCATAAATACGTCAGTCTTGGATGCCTAATTAGCTTCATTTAGCTCTATTCAAGCAATGCATCTGAAAATCTTAATACTGGCTATAATGAGAAATAAACCTAATATTGAAACTGTAGGTGAGCATCGCAGCAGCATTTCTCCAATTTCGAGCAAAACACGTCTGAATGACTTTTATTTAGATTCAGAGTTTCGAGCAAACATTACAGTTGGCGGACTTTTGTTTCCCCGTTGTTAATAGCGTCCAGCTGCAACCGCAGACCAACGAAGTTTTTCTCGTGTATTTAAGAGTTGCAATTTTACACTTATAACATTAAACACGCCGTTTTAGTGCTTTCAGACTTTATTTTTTATGAGCTTGATTCGTTGAACCTAGGTGAATATAGAGAACGGTGTATTATAGATAGGTAGCTGTTTTCTCTTTTCTATTGATTTAATGGCGCAATTTGTACTGTAGGCCTTAATTTGTTGAAAATGTTATTAAATCTCGCATTTTGGGCCAACTGCCGCTAAAATATTTGCACACAAAACAAAATACACGTTTCATTAAAATCTCTTAAAATACGTCGCACGTTCATTTGTTAAAGGGCTGTGGCATATTTTTTATAAATTGCAGATATTTCCAGGCCAGCGGGCTTAAGAGAAGCGACGACTTGGAAAGCATTGGCCTCCTCTTATTTGCACTGGAAATTGATTTCATGTCGATATCAGTAATAACTTATTTCTGAACTTTTTGTTTGTATGTTATTTAAAATTTTAATTAAAATTTATTTTTATTGGAATATTTTTAAAAGACTTTTAGTATTATAAAGTTGTTTTTGTTCTATGTTTAAATTTTAAAGTGAGTGATTATGTTAAAAAAAGTGTAGCTTACTTTTTTCAAGAGTCGTAAATTTGCTGTAAAAGTGCCGATTTTTTGTGTTTACATGAGCGCATTAGTATTTATTTTAGGCACGCTATGTGGAAAAGATGATGAATTTATTTATTTAGAGCTTATAAGAGCTTTTGTCGTTAGTTTTGTCTTTATTGTAAAAATAAACACCAGGTTAATTAAAAAAACTTAAGTTCAAGCTTATCGTGTTATAAATAAATATAACAAAGATCTATTAGCGATACAGTACCTATCTATGCAAGCACTGCAAGCTATAAAATCGATCAATTAAACAGTAAAAGATCTAAACCCCTGTGGAAATGGGAATTAAAACATACATTAAATGCATGCACGGCGTTATTTATACTTCAACCATGCCCCCAGCAGACGTAAAGGCATATTCAGTGGCTCAAACGATGCGTGGGTTTCTTTTGACGGGCAAAACGTAGTCGGACTTCCCGTGGAACGTTTAATCCTTGCTTTTGCGATGGTGACTACTTTGTCGAATGAATGTGAGGTGTTGGCGGATGCTGGGCGCTGTTTACGCACCGTAAGGTCTATTAAATTGGCTTTATGGAGGGCAGTGTGAAATAACTAATACAACAGCGCAAGGAATGATGGAATAATAATTATAAATGCGAAAGTTTGTGAGGATAGATGTGTATGTGTATGTTTGTTACTCTTTCACGCAAATACTACTGAACCGATTACAATGAAATTAGCACTCATAAAGAGGGTATCTTTGATTAACACATAGGATAGGTTTTATCCCGGAAATCCCACAGGAACGGGAACTATGCGAGTTTTTTTTCGAAATGCGGGCGAAGCCGCGGGCGAAAAGCTAGTAAAGTTATAAAGTGTTTGTGTATTTGAATATTTCGAAAGGATTTCAAGAATATAACTTGTATAAATTCTTACCGTTGTAATATAACATCAATCAGATCTTAATATCATTCATTTCTGATTATGCTTTGATTACCTACCTACCTACGTATTTTCTTTTCGTTGAATATATTTTATATTTTCCTATGCTATTGAATAATAATTAATGAATACTAACTTAGATATCACAGAATCAGTCACTAATAACTCTTATTTATAAATTGGTTTCGTTTTAAATCAATAAACGCTCACCTATTTTGATTACAAAATGTGTGTGTTCTTTTCACACTCTCTTATATAAATATGTACAGATTTAAACAGTTCCAGTCATTTCCATTGCACATTAATTATTTAAGGCGTTATGCATACGAGATTTGCCGAGAAGCAAACGTGATAACTAAAAAGTGATAATAGTTGTACCTGCAGCTGTAAATTCGTACTGTGTAGTTCTTCGTATTGTGTTCTAACTTCAGCCAGATAAAGTTTCAGACGCAATAAACTTGACATGACTTAATAAGAATGACATTAAGTTTGTATAGTGTATATCCTAGTTTTAGTGAGCTCAGATTTACTGAGCATTTTCCGTTAAATGCAGGTAGAAGACAATTTTACGTAACACAATAGAACGTTTCGTTTTGCTCCAAATTTAGCGGATTCCGTTTGCTTTGTGGACGTATTACATGAATTCATGAGTGTACTTCATTTACATGAACGAATTGGATTGCAGCGTTCGTTTTAGCGTTTTAGTGGTTTTATCTATATTCCAAAATTTCTGTAATTATTCTGTGCAATCGTAATATTAACGTTATTAACCAATTTTAATGAAATTTTGTTAATCTGTGTTGAATTATACTGATAAAAAAGAAAAAGGCAAGGAAATCTAAGAAGATTTATGCGTACCACGAATTTCATCGAGTCAGCAAGTTTATAGCTCCCAAAGTGAAATAGTCGAACACAATGTCGTAGAAATGATTGTTGTTTTCTTATGACTATTTTATTTCCTTAACTGTAATTTTTTCCACAAGGAAAAATATGAAAATAAATGTTTACCCAAAACATCTTGGCGTGAGTGCCACAAGGAAACCCCATAAGTCCGGGAAATGTGATAAATTATTGGCCATTGTCCCGAAGGACCAATTTAACATTGATTTTCCTTTCAACACACGTCAGCAATATATTTTTGTTTATGTATACTTTGGGAACTGTTAGTACTTAGTGGGATGATTTTTGTGACACATTTTGGGCGAGATTCGGGCTAGATAAGGCTCACAGGAGATGCGTTCAATGTTATCACTATGATTAATCACATCCCACGTCATGCCCGTTTTTTAGTTACAAACTTAAAAAAAAGCTATATTTGAGATAATATTGGCAACTCATCCACAAATATTTATATTACTTAACGATTAAGCTTTAAACTCTAATAATAAGTGTTGATCACATGAATGTTTGTCAGTTTATCGGGGGGTTAAATAAAACAAAATGTTATTGTAAAAATTGTGATATATTCTTTCTTAAACTATGAATAACTGTACAAAATACACGATGATTCTAATTTACATAATATAATATTTTTAACAAAATAATAAAATATATAAAACATTATTCAATGGCAGGCGACGATCGATCGTTCGTTAAAGTTTTTCGTAGCTTTACTGTTGCAAATTGTTGTGGCCTGTGCAAAAACAATATGATCATAATAAAAACCCTTACATTATAACACTATAACAATAATATTAAAAATTAATAAAACTAGACTTTATTTGGATACATGGTAGATAGAAAAATACCTCAGGTGTTAAAGAACGTTAATATTTCAAATTAAGTGTGAACTTTTCTGTATGAATTTTTTAAAAGTTAACATTAACAACAAAAATATACAAAAATGACAATAGTCACAACTCAAACTAAGTAAAAACAAGTAAAAATATAAAAATACGAGCAAACTTCTACCACAAACTACTCGTGCACAATGAAATTAATTAATAGATAATTTAGGGGAATGGTATACATTGAGGACCCTTGTCCTTTACGTTAAAGGAGCCTATAATTACTTGTACATGGCAGTTTCTCGGCCCCATAAATCGTACCACGGACCGAAGGTGTGACCGTCTTCAGGTAATTCTGGTCCCTCGGTAGGACGCTTAAGTAACTTTGTACGGGGTAACAATTGTGGCCTTTGTTGTTTCAATGCTTCATTAAATTTTTGATCATCTGATTCACTGTACTGACTTTCATTTCTTTGGTCGGCGAATCTTCTACCTTCGAGTCTTGCTTCTTCCTGTCGCATCTTTGATTTTTCGGCTTTTTTGGAATCTGTTTCATAATCATATCTGGAAGCACGCCTTTCCTGGTCGCTAAAGTAAGATATATTAGCGTCATAAAATCTTTCTTCTTTCCTTCCATTATACTGTAAAGAACTGTCATCATAACTCCGGATTATTCTACTTCGTGATCTCACTTCGCGGTTTTTGTTGTCAGTAAACTCTTTTTTAACTTGTCGTCTATCTAATGAATAGTCGATTCTGGGCTCTCTAGTCTCGTATTGCCTTGCGTCTTTCTTTTGGTTCCTTACTTCGGCTTTTGGATAATCTTTGTTATTTTTCATGTTTTCAAAATTATTTTGCGGACGATTTTTATCTTCGTTAGACCTTTTCTTATATTTTAGTGTACCATCGTCATGGCCGTTGTATGGACCTTCCTGACGTATTTCATTATTATTTCTTTCCATGGGAATACCGTACCTATCGGTAACTTCATTATCTTTGTACTTCAAAGTCTCAGATGACGCTGAAAAAGTTTTAATTTCCTTAGAATTATCCTTAAACGTTTTGAATTCCATAGCCTTTGGCGAAGATCGTTCATGTGAAGATTTTTTATTCTTTTCAGGTAATGTTGCTCGAACGTGAGGTTTTATTGGTGTAATTTCAATTTCATCAAACTCAGGCATATATGCATTTTCCTTGCTAGTTTTTATTTCTTTCTCCATCAGTTGTGCCTGTTTACGGCGATCTAATTCTTGTTGTTTCTTTGACGTCATATGATCATCTACAATTATACAATCATATGGATCAGTACTAGAAGCAACAGAATTAACATCAGAACTGCTATCATTGTCGTATCTTTGTAATATTTCCCTTCGCTTCACAGTTTTCATAACATAGCCTTCACCAGTTTCATCATTGTAAAAACTATTTTCGAAATTAGTCTTTATAGTGCTCGTATTAGTTAGGTCTGAATGTCGAGATTCGTTTCGCTGAACAAATTCTTCTGGTTTTTCCTCCACGATAGATTTCTCGGACATGCTCTTTTTATTCATCTGCGTTGGGTGATAATTCTCATTAGCTTTCTTTGCTTTTTCAACCCTCTCTTCATGAGCTTGGATAGATCCTAAACTCCGTGCCTGCCGCATACCATTGTTTATTTTTATGTCTTTCCTATCAATAGTTTCCTGAGGTCGTTGTATATTTTCTACGTGTGGCGTGTTTTCTGTGTTCACGAGTTTTCTCGGCTCAGGGATATCGGGAGCTGGTCTCAGTTCTTTTTTCAGTTTAACAAACAATTTTTTCTTAAACTCTGGCACCGTATCAACAATGTCTCGATGTTGCCATAGGGACATTCCTTCCATGATCTCCTCAGAAGTAGTGCGCCCAAATTTCCAGAATGATTTGGTTCTTTTGATCTTTTGTGAATCTTTGTCCATATCTAACATATTGCGTAAAAGTAACTGTTGATCATCAGTTAAATATCCATTATTCGTGTTATTTTGTTTGGGACCACGTTTTAAACTTTGCGTTTTTAACAAATAGGTTTTGTGCTCGTTGCTGAGATGGGCAGATTTACTACAAAATGAAATAAAAATACATAAAATAAGTTCTAGCAAAAGTAACACAAAAGCAATATGAAGCAAAATAAAAAAGGAAAACTAGGGGATCAAATAAAAAGAAAGCTAGGGTGCAGTTCTTGAAATTCTACATAGAGATACAAGTGATTTATACCTGATAGGCACTCGAAGGCGCTGAGCTTCTTCGTCGCTATAATCAATATCAGGTTGTGGAGGTGGTTCATTTGAAAAACCTGAATCATTCGAACTATGTAGAGAAACGTTACCAACAGCTCCGACCGCTGACACCACTGTTTTAGCGGGAGCTTTGTTCTGCGTCATCTGAAATTAATTCAATTTTCAATGAAATGTTCAACAAATATTAAATTATAACTTAGAATATAAACTAAAGTTAAAAAGCTACCTGTGAACGCAAAGGTAACGTTTGTGGGCCAAAGCTTCTTGTTTCAATCACTGCGTGGGTCGTGAAGCTTGCAGCTGAAGTGGAATTCTTTATTGCTCCGGCAGCTCCAGATGGTGTAGAGTGGAAAGTAGCGCTGGCCGAAGTACTGAGAGCGCTCGGGGACGGCGCTGGTAATGTTGGAGGCAGGCCTGGAGATGTCGGTGCGAGACGACCCTGGTATTAAAGAGGGAAATTTAATGAAGAAAGATAGTTGATCAGTTCTTACGTAAATAATTTAAATTATACAATATCAACCGGGCTAAAGTTAGATTGATAAATTAATTTTTTTTTATTGTTGATAGGGAAGCGCTTGACCACAATCTCGCCTGATGTTAAGCTAAGATGGAACGCGCTTCCCTAGAAGGTACCTGTTCACTCTACGCTTGAAGACCCCCATATTATACTCGTCGGGGAACACAGATTCAGGATTAATTGTGTGTGTGCATGTGTGTCCGTGAATGAATGTTGTAATAGTACAAATTATTTTCTTGACTATCAATACAAAGTTTTGCTATTTACATAATGAACATATTTATGAAACTTGGCCAATATTTTTGTATGCATGTAGACTAAGTTCGGGAATTTTGAGGAGAAATAAATGACTGATTATGATTAATTATTTACTATAAGCATACCTTAGCAACATGGTGAGCTGTGACCGTATCCCCGAACATCCGTGTGGTTGGATGCGAGTGCGCGTGTGCTGTCGTGGACATCTGCGTGTGTGCGAGCGGCGCGGGCGGCGGGGTCTCGCTGGGTGTCTGCGCGCAGCTCCAGCGTGCTGGCGAGTTACCACTGAAATAGTTCCTTTATATTTGACTGATTTTGAGTGTATCGGTTTACGGTTATTGACGTGACAACGTCTTAAGCGCGTCACACACGGTGAAGATACTATAATATTTTATCTTAAGATAATGTAATCCATACTAATATTATAAATGCGAAAGTAACTCTGTCTGTCTGTCTGTTACTCAATCACGCCTAAACTACTGTACGAATTTGCATGAAATTTGGTATGGAGATATTTTGATACCCGAGAAAGGACATAGGCTACCTTTTGTTGTGAAATATTATGTACCACGGGCGAAGCCGGGGCGGACCTCTAGTATTTTATAATTACAGTATCTTAAGGTATCCGGTATCAGCGTTCTGACCATCATTTTTTTTTGTCATTGCGTACTAAGACCCCTGTAGAACCGCCATCCTTTTACAAATGACCCACAAAATTTCGGGTCATTTCAGATACTGTAATATTACAGTATCTTAAGATAAAATATTATAGTATCTTCACCGTGTGTGACGCGCTTTATAATTCGATAGAGCCGGCTGTACGCACGAAAAAACATGACTCATGCGGCGTTACCTCGCTCTGAAGCATTCCATAGGCTTGAAGTGCAAGCGAGAGCGCGGAACGAGCGACAAAGAAGCACAATCGGACGTTGTCACGTTCAACTATCGTCAGTAAACCGACTTTACAGACAACCAATTTTTTTTATTTAATTTTGTTCATAACAGGCATTTGACCGCGATCCCGCCTGGTAGTAAGCGTAGATGCGTTCGATCGCTTAACAAATGGGTATGGGTTGTCAATAAACATTGTTGAGAAAGTAATTTGTCGATGAAAAAAAAAATTATTTTACACAATTACCTACACTTTAAAACGCACTATACAATTAAGGGCCGATTTTTCAATGCCCAGATAAACAGCTAGATAGACTTTATTCTTCAGTTAACAAAATATTCAATTTTTCAACAGACGAATAGGACGTATCTATCGAATAACTACGTTATTTGAGGAATAAATCTATTTGCCGCTCCAACGGCCAGATAGCGCGCTATTCGACGGTTAGGCGTTTGAGTTGACAACTGATGCGTCAAATTTGGGATATTTTCGTATGTCATAACATAGAGCGTAGAATTATTAACAATTAAACCTCTTTCTATATAATTATTATCAATTAAAATCATATTGAAATTGATGTTTTTGATAGTACTGATGACCATGCCATTGAAAATTTGCCGAACGCTGCCTTTAAGTATGTCGTTTCCATCGTATAATATATAAATTGAAACACAAATTTAACCAAACTCTTTACTCGAATCAAAACAACAATCAACAATCATAGAAGAGAAAAGCAATACAAGACGTGAGTCATAATGACGGTTGTTGACAAATTGCAAGAGTTGACTCTATCCCGCTCTAACCTGACTAATTTAATATGTTTGTTTCGCCACTCCGAGAGCAGAGCTGCCAATATGGAAATATTTGGTCAGATAGTTGTTCATCAAATAAATCACGATTGAAAAATAGGCGAGCCGTTATGAGTTAGATAAATAATTGAATAAATCTATTCGAGGGGTAGATATTAGACTGTTTATCTCGGGATTGAAAAATCGGCCCTAAATTATTAAAATTGTTATGCTATTTAAAAATTGGCTTCAAGAGAAATTATTAGTTTTGTCTTTGAAAACAATCATTATCTTTAACACAATAATTTATTTCTAGTTTAAATTACTCCAAAATACTCACATAACTTCATCATTTATGATCGGTTCAGTATAAGCCAGAGGGAACCAACCCGCGCTATGTGTGCGCAGATTTTCCCCATATTGCCATCCTTTAGTTCTGTCTCCCAGCAGTGCCAGCATGTCCCCTTGCTGGAAGCTGAGCTGATTGTCACCAGCCGCTGCGTATGCGTATAGAGCCCTGGCGAGCGGAGGGTCACGAGACGTGCAAGTTGGTGGCGCCAGTGACGTCGGTCGAGTACTGGTGCGTGAGTCTGTACCTGAGAAGGTTAAAAATTCGTCAAAAGTAGGCAAAATATAGGCAAAAACTTTTACGTATTATTTCCACGCGGTAGGATAACTATTTGAAAGCATTAATGTAAGAAAAGCATTGTTCTTTTTTGCCAGGGTCAATTATTTTATTTACCAGGGTCTATTCGAGTAAATAAATCGGACAGACATGCTTTGGCATTATGATATTAGAATGGATTAATTACACAACTGATTAAAGTAAGACACTGAACAATAAGGAAATAGCACAGGAAATGAGGTTTATAAACCTCATTTCCTGTGCTATAATGTAGTGCTATAATGTATGTAATGAGGTTTATACCTAATAGTTATTAAAATTAATATTAATGCTTATTAACTCTAAATATTATAGGGAAGATTACAATAAACACACATAATCTAACAATACAGACTGCAAACGCTGAGTACAACGCTTCGTTCACACGAAAAGAGCAAAATCGAATTGTCGCATATCTTACCTTGTTCGGAAGCGTGTAAGCTCGCTTGCAGATTCAAATCGGATTTCGCTCTAGAGATACCCTGACTGGGGGAACCTAAGTCCCCGATAGATCGCACGTCAAGGCACGACGCGTCGACCGATCTCGTTTTGCGCAAGGCTGAACCAACGGACGCGCGGTCGTCGTCGTCCCCGTTCCGCGGGCTGGCGTATACGTCTTCGTCTGCCCAGAATGAGACTTGCTGCGAACGTAATATTCAGATAAAGATATTTGTGGTCGAAGTTTGTTCATTAGCGAAGCACAATTACTCGTGTGTCATAAATAGGCACTAATCTAAGTCTCAGAACTTAAGAATTCTGAATACTAGATGGATTGGTATTTAAATCGGTTACTTTAAAAAAAACAACGCTCATAAATATATCTACTCCTGCCAGGGTTCACAATTTATTAAAGACCTAAAACTTATGTTAAATTATAATTTACAATTATCTTTTATGAGAGTAGATAAAACAGAACGTATATATATATATATATATATTGCTTAACTATAGCGTATATATATTGCTTAACAATGCTTAGTTTAAGAATGTTTAACTTATAAAAATATATCTACAGGATACGCGATTTCTAAAAAGCCTCAGTGAGTCCATTCATTTTCTTCAGTCTATTTTCTTCAACTTAAGTGATGCTCAGATGTTTAGTTTGTATCCAATTTCTTATTTGGACACTTAATTAACCCAAATAATATTTCAGCGGAATAATCTATCGAAGGGAAAACAAAAATGTAATAAAGAAAAATATAATAAAAGTATTGAAATAGAACTAGTTTCGTGAGTCAAAATATATTAAAAACTTTGCTTAAATAATATATGTATTACAGGATAATACATGAATTGCTAAAATGTTAATCTTTGTAAATATCTCGGGAATAACACGAACTTGACGCCATAGAAGGAAATAAAATCAACGGTTTCTAGTATCCTACATCCGAGATGATTGTGACCAATACATCGCTGGCAATATTGTAAAATCTCATAAGTGTTTTATGGACAACATGGTCAACATGCAAAATACAAAACTCAAATAACCATATCGAATACAATGGCCAATGAAGTATTAAAATGCGTGCTCGCAAACTTTTACGTTCCAAAAAATAAAGTTAATGCTGTGCCATTCCTTTTATAATCCTTCATTTTAAATTAAAAACAGAATTACTTTTTTTCTTTTCAAGAAAAGGACCCGTTTTCGGGAGATAAAAACGTACTTATACAGAAGTTTCAGTGAGTTAATAATATAAACTTAGTATCACAAACTTATTTCATCTGGTAAAATAATCATTAGCTTGTTTCTTTAATTATTAAGTCGGACGTACCTACTACTCTTACTAAAAATAATAATTGACGAATGATTATATTCATAAATAGGTAAAATATCTTCTTACTCGTTTAAATATAATGTTATTAAGTTTGTAACCTACCCGCATTCTGCTAACGAACATAGCTTCAACATTCGGCGGCAGGAACTCCCTAGTTCTGGAAACTTCTAGCCACTCTTCCAAGCCAGTAGTGTACGCGTTGGCGCCAGCTGTATGGTAAGCCAGCCAGTGTTTCGCTAGCGAGCATTGACGTTCCAGAACAAAACCATAGCGACGACGCTCTTGAGTCATTGCCTAAAATAGAAGTGTACGATTACCTAATCGTACAGACAATACATGTTCCCGTAATGCAATGTGTCGATATTGCATATTCTATTATAATGTATATTAATTATTATTTTACCACACAATAAGTTCAGTTCGCCATCGGATTCCGCACCGGGCGGAGTGGAGCTCCGCCCGGTGCGTCATAAAACTCAATCTCATCTAATCCCAATATAGTTAAGAAATAAATATCTCTTTATCTCAATCCCAATCTCATATATCTCATATTTTATCCCATTACAAGAAGAATAGAAGATTTGATGTTCTGTATGAGTAACGTTTTAACGGGACCATGCTGGACGAGGATAGCAAGAAATAGATCGATGTGGAGAATTCTTGGGGAGGCCTATGCCAAAGAGCAAGACAATCATAAAACCGGTGTCTAATGCAAAAAATAATATTTAAATATGATGTTGCTTTCATAAACTTACATGTTTAATATTACTTAAGTAGTTTTTAAGAAGAAATGTAACATTTGGATTGTTAATAAAGGCTTTATTTATTTATTTATTTATGAGTAACGTTTTAATGCTGTAAGCTTGTATGACTGTGGGAGTTGAATAATATGTTCAAATGTTATATTTAGCTAGTTTATCCTTTATGAATAGGGTAGTATTGTATCTTAAAAGGATGTAGGTCTTTCGCACACAGAATGTCATGCAATTAGTTTTTTTTATTAAGTAAATTGTGTATGTCCATTAATATAAAATATTTTATGTATGTTCCTATGGTTCAATATGGTTTTCGATACTGCATTTTAGAGTAAAAATTGTGCATGATTGTCCTATTTCTAAACGGAAAGAGATCCCATATAGCTTGGCAGTACAAACAACCGAGTCTCAACTTCGGCTAGACGCAACGATACTATCACAAAAGTTATTTGTTTAGAATACAAATCTCTCTGAAATACTTACGTTCTTTAAACTTTGCTCACAAAATGCATCCAACTTTGTTTTTTCCTCTTCCAATATTTGCATGCTCTGAAACATTTAGTACATTAAAATATCTCTTGTTAATCTTGTGTTTGGTTATAAGTGAAAATTTTGTAAAAGTATTTGTGATTAAACGTATTTTCTTTCTTTCTTAATTTTCGATTGCTACTATATCTTATCTTAATATATATATATATAAATCTCGTGTCACAATGTTTGTCCTCAATGGACTCCTAAACCACTTAACCGATTATAATAAAATTCGCACATCATGTGCAGTTCGATCCAACTTGAGAGATAGGATAGTTTAAACATGTAGGTACCACGGGCGAAGCCGGGGCGGACCACTAGTTAGTTTATATAAATCTGTTCTCATCAAGGATTGAATATTTAACGAAGCTGGTGATTTACCGCCCATTTAGATTTCAATTTATTTATAAATGAGAATCTACTGAGCGTGAATATTAAATAAAAATTAAATTGCAGGGAAATAGTGAATCAATGAATACATTCAGTTAATGCAATTATATTAAACATATTCAAATTAATATTTTCAAAATCAATTTGTGGTGATGATGTAATTCTCAAAAATTATTAAATATTCATTATATTTAAATAACATATGAGAAATTTTCAATAAACTGTCGAATGAAACATGTTTTAAATATATAATTATTCCCAATTAAATTAGATTATTTTAATTCGAGTCGTGTTCTCCGTTACCTGAAATAAAATCCTTGTCATTTTAAATAAAAGAAATGACAAAAAAATAAATATCACCCAGATTGAAAGACATTTTTAATTATAATGGTTTACCTTCATTTCTTTATCCATAGCCGAGCCGACCTTAGTCGCGTTTGTTTTCTTTTTTCTTTGTTTTTTAATTGTTGCAGCGGCTTTACTGTAACTTTCTGAACGCAGCTTGTGTTGTTGTAGAAACCTTTTCTGTTCAGACTAAAAATAAAAAGTTATTACGTGAAAAACAATATCAAAGTGAAGATTTAAAAAACGACTATACAATTTTAAATTACAATTTGAATCCGCTAACTAAAATCAAGAAACAAAATTGAATACGAACATTTGATACAAAAGCTTAAAGAAAAACACTTGTGAAATCAGGCACGAGAAAACAGATATTATTATATCACAATGTTATTCAACCATCACGTGTAATAGGATTTGTGTCTATCGGATAAAGAATCCATAGGTTGTCAGAAGTTTGCCTGTTTCGCTTATCCTGTAGACAATTCGGAAACACGTTGCCATAAAAGATTATGAACGGAACCATCTTATTGACCGACCTGTACTACTTTCGTATCTTTCTCGAGATTAGTTTCCAGGGGAACAAGTAAATCCACGTAGAACGCCTTCAGCTGTAACAAACAAACAAATTAAAGATTATCGCCTTCGCGGAAATGAAAAAGTTTTTTACGACAGATGCTTTATGAGAAAAATTGTTTGTCGCCGTCTGAATTAAACGCGAATGTCAATACTGTAATTATTTTCATAAATCACTTGAATTTCAAAATATTTATGGTCGAATTAAGTATCGTATATATTATATGAATTATTTTTCTATTGAAATATGATTTATACATAATGATCGAGAATATATTAATGTCTTATGACATATAGTTATCTATATTCAGTTATTTGATTGATTTCCTCATTTATTATATGTTATTAAGTTTTCTTTGTTATAAAAATACTTACGATATTCATTTGTTGGTCTTGAATTTCCCGGTACACCTCGACGACCTTCATAAGAGCGGTTCCTGTGAAAGTCGTTGCTATTAGATTTTTTTTAGTTCTCAAGTAAACAGTTTTATAAACCTGTTAACGAAGCATTCACAACATTTTTTATGATTTATCACACACCTTATTGAATTTTATTAGCCTTCTTTCATCCCGGATACGACCAGTTTTTTAAGAGTTGCGTTAAATTTAATTTCACGCTATTTCGTTGTTATATTTATGTTAATAACGAAATACTCTGTGTTATATATTTTAACTGTGACGTAATATCAAGTAGATATTGCAAAAAAGATAACAAGCTCTAACTTATTAAATATTTTCTAAAATTATAGAAATTACTTTACATAATCATCAAAACAAACATTAAAA
This sequence comes from Colias philodice, assembly GCF_061535455.1. Lineage (NCBI taxonomy): Eukaryota > Metazoa > Arthropoda > Insecta > Lepidoptera > Pieridae > Colias > Colias philodice. The sequence goes on from NC_143093.1 coordinate 6,579,426, forward strand.
TTTAACAAATATTATCCATATCCAAAATTCTACACGTCGTTTCATAAATTGATATTTTTATAGTATCGGCTCTAGTTTCTAGAATATTAGATTATGTTTTTGCGTACATCATACATTCGATTACCTAATTGTTTGCATAAATGATGTAGTCAGTCATTTACTTGTCTCCTACTAATATTTACTATAACAGCATCATCCTTATCATTCAATTTAAAATACAAGCCTCATTGCCAATCTTAAGTAAATATAATATAGAATATTGGATCCTATATTTAGTAAAATAAGTGTGTAATTAGTCTGATAATATGTACTTACCTATATCAGCACAGCCTCCCCAAGTGCCTTGCTGTGCCTGTCGCCCCAGCTTGCCCACCGCATCTACATACATACGAGATGCTGCGGCTGCGCCTGTGAGAAAAATTAAGTGTTTTAAAATCATAAATCATTTCAATTATTTATATTTATAAAAGATTAAAAGAATTAGATAGATATTTTATGTATATTTACGTTTGTTTATCTTAAGATAAATTAAAAAAAATGGTAGGATAGCGACTCTACATCGTGTTGCTTGGAAGAAATCGTTAACAAGCGATAAAGCCGCCCTTTATACATCTCTATTATAAGCTATCTCAAACCATGTAACAAAGTATATTTCTATTTTCTACCGTAAAGAGTTTTTCATTTCAAGAAAAAGAAGAGAAATATAAAATATAGAGAAAATATAACTATAAAGATTTTTGATACCATAGAACTTTAATCAAAAACAGTTTGTTTCCTATCTGATTCTTTATGGTGTGATTTCTTTAAACTGCTTGTTGGGATTGTTTTTTATATGTCATTATGTCGACGGAGGACAAAATGTCCTTCAATATTTTATGGGCACTTCACTTTTATAGTCATGCCGATTTCTCAATGACAAAACACTAAAAATGTCTGCTAAATTCCGTTGAGTAATAAAGGATGTCTATATCCTTTCATCCTTGTTATGCAAATCGATTGCAAATATACATTTACTATCAAAAATATGCATAATAGCGCATAATAAGAGCAAGTATGTTACCTCGCCTTGCCCTAATTAAAACTGGTTGGAAGAAACATTAATTTCCGTCATAACAAATTTGAACTTTGCTCTTATGCCATAAATGGTTAAAATTGGAGCGGTAGCTATTATTTATGGGAATAAAAATGTGTCTTGACACAATTAAATTGTAATATAGCTTTTAATAGTGAGTAAACAAGACATTCATCGTATTACACAACGCTCAACTTTATTGCGTCTAGCGTCGGGCATTATACTCTAGATAAGCCAACGGAGACAATTTGGCACAACCTATGCCCCAGTTTCACAGCCAAACAAGCGCACTACACTGAGGTTTCGCATGTAGATGCACCCATTTGGCGCGTTATATATAAATTAATTATTTTCGTCCTCACTGAATACGGCCGAAGTAATGGTTCGATGCTATTTTTGTATGTGCATTGTTTCGGAATAGGGAAACCGAAGTATTTAATATCGTCGTGTGTAATGTACGTTGATATCATTACGTGATCTTTTATTCTACATACTTATTTGATACCTATTAGGGTACGAAATCGTAGTCCTTTGAACCAAATGAGATCCGTATGACATTCTATAAACTTTTATCTAATTATGAATTGAGTACATAATATATGTTATGATCATTAGTATTCAGTGCCGTATTACATTCTGTTATAGGCAATAGAAGTGAAAAGACTAAGTTGGTCGTCATTACCGAGATATGTACAGCATTAAAATGAAAAATAACCCAGATTTATTATGTCTTAATGATACTATTCATCATAGAAAAAACGTTCAGAGTTAAAAATATTTAAAACTTATGAAAGGCTGCTTTAAAATATTATTTTACTCTCAAAATATGAATTGGATGCAATGTAATTAAATGAGAATTTGTTAAATGTTATTATGTAACGTATAAAGCGTGGACTTTTATCTTTATCAATGTCAGCCTGGAATAATATGTATCTACTTTCAAAAGTTTGTTATTATATTTCAATATAACTGAAATAATAAATTTCTGAGAGCCTACTTAAAAATTCAATAATTAATACATATTTTAATGGAAATTCCATTCAACAATAATAATGGAAGTACCCGAAAGTAAGTAGGCACTGGATCGCATTAAAATCTAATTAACTTATTTACTGTTCAATACCTCTGTAATAATCTATTAATATTATAAAATTAGGACATCAATCATTCCGTGATTTTTTTTTGGCAACAATTATTTACGTTTTCCTAAATATAAGATAAAGTTACTCATAACATTAGCTCTTGCCAATGAGATTAAGTGGATCAAAGAGACTCACACAAAAATATGAATAAGTAATTGTTATGTTAATATAAATACCAAATGTACTCTGAATGCTATGTAGACATTACAGACATATTAGAACTGAATAGAAGATAATAATTAACCACTCATTACTTCATTAGGTATATAAAAAGGAATATTCACATTAAGCAGGTAATTATGAACAAACATACGATTGATGATGATTGAACTTTTATATTAAAACTTATTCGATGCGTAATATATGTATTAAAAAAGAAAAAATCACTTACCATGTAAAGCTTTCAAATACGCCTTCCCAGCAGTAATCATCTGCCGGGCACCTGGATTGAATTTATCCAGGATATTCTGGAACAAATAAGAATTTTGTTTACTGTGCCAAAAATGCCTACTATATTTGATCTTATACAGACTGTTATTGCCAGGACCGCACTCTATTATAAGATTAGGTTGGGACGCTCAAGCTAAAACAAATAAATCGCGGTCACCGCTTCGTGTGGCACGTCATTTTAGATGTAATATGACGATAGTCCTTTGGACGTAAAACGTAATTCGGAGTAGGAACTTTGTGTTTATGAAGCATAGATACAGCAAAAATATGCCTATAACAATAATATTATGTTGACCAAGAATAGGTTTTCCTCTAAAATCTAACAGAAAGAACTGGGGATAATTCAATTAACGCCAAGGATTTCTATCAAATGCATATCTTTTCTTCAATGTTTTCGAAATTAAAGCAAATCTGCAGAAAGCACGCAGTAATTATCTTTTGAAGCTTTTTGCGCTCAATATGCTAGTTTAGTGAACTCGTCTTATACATTATCGTGCCAATCCAAACTTTTCAAGTTGTTAATTCCTAAAGACTTTATTTGTGGTGACTATCGAGAGCTGGTGTTAGGAAAAATGACTCTAGTATTGTATATTATTTTCAACATACATTTATAAGCTTAACGTTTAAAATTGTGTATTGTCTAAATTTAATCTGACATGAGCACAGCAAAAGTAACAAAAGAATAAAGCTACATAACGATAACCATATATTTCCGTACTCTATCTACTTTTTATAGACAGTCGTTACTGAGGTGCCGCGGGTGCTTTTAAATCTAAAGGCGACATTTTAAAATACGCTTGCGGAATATATCGGTGTATTCTTTAAACTTTCAAGTGTAGGCGGCACTATTGTCAACTAGGTAAAATATTATCTTTCTCTATTAAAACATTATTTACGAACCATTTGTGAATATTTATTCACGATTTACATCTGAATAGTTAATTTAAATGGTATCCTTGCATTCTTGTTAGAAGCGTTATGTAATACTATAAGAATTCATAAATTATTCAACGCGAACAACAAAAAAAGGAATTTTAAAACGCCCCATGTTTAAATTGATTAAAATTACCATTTTGGTATAAAATGAACATTTTTATGTAACTAGTGTATGTTGGCAGAGAAGTTGGTAGTAGTTAGCAATCGTAAAGAAAATGAGGGCTTAGACCGTAAATAGACGTCGGCGTAGGAATGTGGCCTTTCAAGGATGCTGGTAACCTCGCCAAGGTGTGGCAAAGTGCCGACACTCACGGCACCACATTCCTTTGTAAATGCTGCTTGAGCCACTTCTTCGAAACCTAGATGTGTAATTACCAAAATTATATGCGGCTACCAATATTCGTTCGGACAGGCTTCCGAGATACTCTATAGATAGCAAGCTGAACTCTTGACTAAGCGTGTATAAAATTTACATATTTCAAAAACTAGTTTTATTATAATTTATTTACTACAGGATTTTATTTACTATGCATATTAAAATAAGAACTGCTTAAACTGGTTTAATGGCTTCGTTCCTAAACCTCATCTCATTATTTTAAGGTACTCCGACCATAATAATATAAGAAATATTACATACAATGCTATAAAACGAATTCTGGGTTCTAGAAGTGTAGTTAACACGTTAAGGGACATAAATACGACAGGTCTACGGCACAAAATGTCAGATTCCCTCGTCGTAATCCAGAGGTTATTGCCGCATTACAAAAAGCCAATGCATTTTCCCTTTTACCCCAATATCGCTGGCTTGGCGCGTGTTAGGCCCGACTACGTGCTAATGTTTTTTACGATCTTGTGAACTTAAAACTGCCTACGTGTACGCATACGAGATCTTCGAACAAACGTGATATTTTATCTTGTGTATTTTATTGAGCGTGATTTTTTATTACTAAACCATAAAACAGCGTCCAGGATACGTTTTAAATTAGCCGAGCCATACGCTACCGCTTTGGAAATGTCAGTAGCGTAGCTCCATAAAACCATTCTGTGATTTAGGTACAAATTGAAATGTATGCTCTCATATTAAATAATTTACGCCTCACTTACATTATCTATCATATATCATAAACAAAATATAATTAGAAACTTAATAAGTAAGCATGTAGAAGACGTTGTTCTTGTCTATTTCACTCTCAAGCGTTTATAAAATTGAAACGAAACACACTAGAGGTATCTGTCTCAATCTTCACGTTTGGCTCGTTCAATTCTAGACGATGACTGAAATATATCGCTTCTCCGTTGGGGCGGACAAAAAGATATATTTCACGAGAATCAAGCGAACGTTTTAAAATACCAATGCCCTATGTCGTAGGCTGGTTATTGCGCGAGATGCGTAAATCTTGGGGGAGCATTTCAATTCAAATAGGGGTGAGAATAGATGCGCACTTAGAATAATTAACTAGGAAAAGAATAAAAAAAGATTGATTGCCTGAATTTCCCAAGTTTTTGTCGCGGCTTTAGGGGTAATCATAATGGCTCTATCTTGCAGCATCATTTGGGCGTTGCGACAAATTAGCATTAATTGTAATGGGATATGAATGTTATTATCATCATCATATAGTATAGGTACATATAGGTAATTAATTAATTATACGCTGTCTGTGTACGGACTGATAAGTATTAGGTAGCTATGAGAAAAACTATTATAACGTACTATTTACTCAAGTAATAGAACTCAAATACATTAGAATTAGAATAGTGGTAAACGTTAATTAAGTGTTTTGACGATTTAAAAGCACTTCTAAAACAGCTAATCTTGTTAAATACATAAACGTTTAAGTTCTGATTTTAGATTTTGTATCTATTTGTTTGCGATTTTTTTTCCGAAAATTTTCAACCGATTTGATACAGTTTTCACTAATTACACACAAGTATTATAATATTTTCATTTGAAAAAAAATCTTAATTCTTTCTCGACAATAGAATACGTACTCGTAAGTCATAACAAACAAGCTAACAATAATTAGAATTCTCATATTACCTTACCATTAAAAACGTCAACACCTTTCAAACGACACGGAGCAACTCCACCCCTCTGATAGTGATCATTACCAATCCAATTTATCCGCACAAACCCTTTAGCAAAATTGCATAACCCAATTGAAACGGACGTATAATAAGTGGAATATTAGCATGGATAATTTTGTTCCTTCCAGAGCCCTTATTGCGAGCTAACAGATCCTAAAGTTATCCGGGCAACTCCATTCTATCCTCTTTATTTGTAAGGCACGTAGAACGACATTTGGTACAAAATTGCCTCGGGCAGACTTCGTGACGCGCCCACCCTTCGCTTGCGTCTTCCTAATGTCTTACGCACGCGGTCAATATTTTTGTCACACTTCTTATAAAATGAACAGAAGCCGAATCATATTACGTTTTTATTTCTACTTGTGTTTTTCATGTAAAGGTTTTTGTCTTTTGATTTGGACAGTCCAAATGAACAGTATTTGACTAAAAATAACTAAGTAAATGTAGTTGTTACCTTTGATACAGTTTCGTATTAAAACTTTTTATTATAGATTACTAAGTTAATATACAATAACTTTTTGACTAAAATCCCGCCCTCAAATTTGCCAAAAAAAAAGATCATCAAAATCGAAATTAATAATATACCTAGTTGAAAGTTTTAAGGTAGCAAATCTAAAAAAAACAGTCAAATTGAGAACCTGCTCCTTTATAGAAGTCGGTTGTAAAGTACAACAATATGCGCTGAAAAGACACGTTCAAAACCGATTTATCTCAAGGGTATAACCCTTATGACATGACATGATGAACTTAACTTCTATTCTACGCCATTTACTTTGTCTCATTTGAACCGTATATTTTGTCGTTCGTAGTAGGGTAAAGAGCATTGACCTCTCCACAGAGGAGTGAAAAATAATGAAAAATACAGCGCTCGGGATATACTTTATAAATGGTCCATTTTTATTTTCAATTATTTTGTTATAGAAACAGCTACATATTTTCGATTATACTTACAGGAGCGAAAGAAATAATAAACATTATACTTTTAAACATATTCTTTACTCCAAAGGGTTTTATTTCAGTCCTCATTTATACAGAAATGTTTAGAAACATCCTAACTAAAACATTTCAATCCAATTTTTCGTAATGGATGAACCTGCTCTAATTACAGTTTATTAAAATTTACATAGCACACTGCATATACGTACACCTAACTAGTCATAAACCCTCACTCTCTTCGCAATATAAAACTTATTTCATAAACGCATAGACACTTGACCTTCTTCCAGCGAAAAAAGTTACTGCGCTATGAAATATTAAAAAATGTAAACAGGCTGAGACGCTGCACATGCACCCAGCTTGCATACGAGATGTTTGGTGAACACTTGTTGCCACTCGACACTACGTGACAGCGCTGTTTGAGCTAAATACATAACTATTATGAAATAATAGGCAACATTACACTATTTAGACTTGGAGAGCCCAAGAACGTGTACGTAACTCAAGTTCAGATGTATTTATGTAAAATGTCATTGACTAATGTTTTTTATATACTAAATTAATTGCAATGACATGGCAACCTCGGTATGACAACTCTTTTAACAAACTCTACATTACAATAATTTGGCTGTCAAGTTATAATTTATCATATTTAGGTACTTATAGTTTCTGTCTTATATTAATTCTCTGATGGAAAACACAAATAAAAGAAATAACTTATAATACGAACAAAGAATTTGCTATTTGCACAGACATTAATTAAACGCCCGCCCTACGTTCCTTGATTGTAAAATATTGAAAGAAAGGCAACTGTTAAATTCCAATCTATATTTTACTTCTATTTGAAGGAAGTTCTTAACGTAATCACGGCGTGCAATTTGTTACCGATTCAACAATGCATCTCTTAACTTCTTCGCTAGGGAAAATAAAAGAGTCCTTCTTAAGTTCGCTAAATGAAGTTGACTACAAAAGGCAGAGCGAGGCGTAATTCAAATGAACGCGGGCGGCACCGAGCCACCGACCGCTCTCTGCTTCGATTCCGTTTGAAAAGTTTAATTTTTACAGAAGTTCTCGGCTCGGAATCGAGTACTGAAGTTTTGATTCAAATTTGATGATTAAATGTGTCCTAAGTTTTAAGCTTACTATTTTATGAAAATGGTATTTTTAAATAAACGTACTTAGGTAACGATATAAGAATGTGCCTATGTTTGAGGAGGATTTTGGAAACATTTTCACTAGCTGTCATGTAAGTGATAGGCCAAATCTCCTACTTTATCTTCTCATTTATCTTTCTTAAATAAAACATTATTTAATGTTAGTGAATTAATTTTATTTTTATGTTTTAAAGTGAAACTTTTATTACATCGTCTCAAACTTTTTGGTCTGTGTAGCGCATGTCGCGTGTATCGCGGCCGGCAGCCGACCGACACGCGACATGCGCTGCACAAAGCAGTGTTCGGAACCGTTCGAACAGTTTCACTTTTACCGTGGTTTCATAAAACCACACAACATTTTTTTTTCACATGTTCACACTTAATAGCTATAATTAAGAACATAACAAAGAGAACCGCGGAAAACCTTGTGTTTAAAACTTACATATCTATCAATAGTGTATCAAATAACAAGGTTAGCTTCAGTCACGAGTTAACAACTATTTATGTTTAAACAGTAGTCCATTGTTAGGTTGTAAATATTGGACTGGAGTTGCTATCATTTCTAGTTTCTACGTATGAGTGCCCCAAGGTAACCGAAGTTTGTTTTAAGGCGAGTATTACACGTAAATTTTCGTTGTAATTTACTTCGTTGTACATATAAAGTAAAACTTCAACAAAAAACGTAAACACAGTTCGTTAACGTACGTAAAGTTTATGCTGTCACTCATGTCTCAAAAGATAAACATTACCTAAATATCTATTAACGGAAAAAAAATATAATAATATGATATTTTTATCGATTCTTGGAAGAAATGGAGAACTAAAGAAATTCTGTATGGAATAAGAAAGTAAAAATTTAATTATTTTTCTATTATCTATCACAAAGAAATTTAGCCCTTAATTATAGTTCCAAGATATTAAATTCCCGTAAGCTTAATTTTAATTAACTTTCTTTTCTGTAGCCAGCTTCGTCGTTGACTCTGCGAAGTAAATCTGCTAGTTAAATATAATCTGCGTGATTGCGTTCTAGAACCAATTAATTAATAGGAATATAAAATATATTTATTGTGTAATGTACCTAAGCTAATGTAATCTTTGTCACGACTCCGGCAACAACATTCATCATCCGTAATATGATGTCACTACGGCTGATGCAAATATTTCTTTAGGTTATTATATGAACAACGGCTGTATACTTACAGTACTTTATTTTGTTTATCTCAAATTTTATTACATACATAACATATAAGAAGTGAGAGTGCATAAAAAACAGGTCTGTATGGTATCTACTACATAATAAAATGTATAAGAACGAGTAGTACTAGTTTTTTGTTTGTGGTTTGAATTTATTTATGACCATAAGAAAAAATAATAATGTTCTAGATAAAATTACCTATATAGATAACTAGATACAATCTGTAGACAACTTTGAGTTTAAACGCCTAGAATCAGTTTTAATATAATTTTTGTTGATCTTAATCACAGCTGATGTCAATTACAAATTATGTTTAAATGATATAATTAATATATTTTCAGACGTGTTAAAATGTTAAATACTTTGATAGCAGTTAAACGTTTTCGTTACAATATATTATATTCGAGATTAAATGAAAAATTTATTTAAAACAAACCATGTCATAATGAGTGTTTATAATTATATCAAAACTATTATACACGCCTTTGAAATTAGTCCTTTAGATAAATATCCGGCTGCTATAAAGATTTATATCTTATAATAATAGATATAAATCTTTATAGAGCCTGTCGGTGAAAGGGAATCGCGGATAGCTGTAATTGCAAATAAATTAGCATTTACTCGAATCCCATTTGTTTCCCTTTCTTTCATTAAACGCAAACGAAAATATATTAATTCCATACATTTATAGGCTCGGCTCGAACAAGTTTCCAACATTAATGCGTGGAACATTCATGCTTGTTGAAAATATAACTTTTCAAGTGGGTGAACATCATACCCACTCCGTCTGCGGTTTATAATGAAACAAGCGAAACAAATTTTATTGAGGTATGCTATTAATTTGCGGTTCTGTTGTGAATACATTGTCCTGCGTTACGTGATCTCGTCATCAAGGAATTAATGAAGAATTCCGATTGTTTATTGCCTTCATAATATTTTATGAAGGACTAGACAATTATTGATATACATATAATATAGGTATTTAGATGTTTTTTTTATAATATTATGTAAAGTTAAATTAAATTATTTGGAAATTTGCTGTAGTTCATGTTTTTCAGAAATACAGGGATATTCGTTTAGTTTGTAAGGATTAAGATAAGATTTTAAACCAACGCAACGAGGGCATTTAGACTTTTGTGACTAGCGCTCTTTTGTTGAATAAAACCAACACAAAAACAAATCGATCCATAGCAATGTTACTGCGAAGTGAGAATTTCCGTCTCTGTAATATTTCTCCAGACATTTTCTCTGTAGAACTTTATATTTTCCTTGAGAACATTGTTGCTTCTTCATATTAAACCCACACATCAAATGCACTAGGAAAATGAACCAATTAAGTAACAAACACTTCTTTATTATATCTTAATCTTCTTAATACTATTATAAAGGCGAAAGTTTGTATGGATGTATGGATGTATGGATGTTTGTTACTCTTTCACGTAAAAACTACTGAACCGATTACAATGAAATTTAGCACACATATAGAGGGTAACTTGGATTAACACATAGGATAGGTTTTATCCCGGAAATCCCACGGGAACGGGAACTATGCGGGTTTTCCTTTGAAAACGCGGGCGAAGCCGCGGGCGGAAATCTAGTTGTTATTATAAATGCGTAATAACATCGTAGTAGTTACCATTATTATCATAAATACTTGGACATGGTATTGACGCGCATTACTCGACAAGCTCACTTTAAACCAAGTCACGAATCCACACAGCCGCATTCCAAACATTTTATTCCCGTGAGCCGTAATAAACACAAAAGATCGCTAGCACACGATATCTTATCTATAATCAAATAAAAAATTACTTGGCATTCAAATTTTAACGCTAAATGCAAATGCGACAAACATTTCTTGGTATGCTCGTATCAGAAACATAAAACTATTTTCCTGTACTAAACGATTCACAACACTATGTAATTTTTAGCGTACTACGGAGATACAATCTTAAAAGGTTTTAAAATTTATAACACACTCCATGTAGTACGGCTTTTAAATTTTTATTTGAATCTCCGAGAAAAATTTTCTATCGCAGAAAATTTAATTTGAAGTGACTAGAAGAAACTTTAATATCATCTATTGTGTGTTTGTACTGTCTGTACATTTCAAACGAAATGAATTCCGGCGCCGGTCTACAAGTTTTACCGTAATGAAATTCTTTAAATATTCCTGTATATAAAGATTATACGTTTAATATTTTGCTCAGTCTTCAGCCGCTTTATTTAGAACCCCATGGGACGATTAAAGTATTAAAGGATGAAAGTTTAGGATTAAAATTAAGGTGATTCGTGTCATGGTTATGGTTTGTATTAATGTACATGTTTTCTATAGGTCATCAATGAATTCATAGGCAATATTTAAAATTTTCTTTATAATTCTGATACTGTAAGCTGCTTTTTAAGCTTAATTACGTAACGTCCATATTATGTATATATATTCGTCAATTTGTTTGTCTATCTATTTGGGAACAGGATTTAATGCACTTTCTGTATCAGTGATATGAACCTATAACAGTTGAAATAAAAAACATTCAGTAACAAATTAGGTAACTTTTAAGTTTACAGCATGATCAGCACAATTTTTTACGCTTCATTTGTAGCAGTTTATCTCAATGATATACCAGTAAAAATCCTATTATTCACGCGTGATCAACTCGGCGAGCGAAGGTCGATTGTAATCATAATTTAATAACTCATAATATCATGTAAAGGGCGCTCAAACGTTAACCTTAATGCTCTGTTAAGGCGACGTACACATGTATTTGTTTTGAGGGTTTATTGATATGTTAAACGGACATACACAAGCGGTCGAGTAACAGTACCGGGCTATTAATCGGCCGGGGCACGTACGCTTTACAACCTGTCGTGCAAATATTTATCCACATTGGATTTACGTGTTAACCGCCCGAATCGTAATCAGCCTTAATTGGGGAGTGGAGAATTATCTTCGAACGTAGATGTTCTAGAAGCTAGATACATAGAGATTAAGAGATAACCGTGTTAACGGCATGGAATTTTTATACTATCTAAAACTAATGTTACCTATGTAGATCCGAAAACGTAAATCTTGCATTTAATGAAGATTTGTGCCTAAAATATTTTTATATTATAAGCTATCGTTATTATTATAATATTACAAGCTATCTGAGCGAGCTCCATGGAATCTTAAATAATGTAGAGTAACAGGATACGTTTCAAGACACACTATGATAGATTTTAAAAACATTGTAATTTATGACGACTGTGAAAATTTAACATACATTATTATATGCGACCTTTAATAGCATGAGAGGTTTTTATTTGGAATAAATATACCGTAGTAAAAATTCCCATTGATGGATATCTATGAAATGGAAAGTAACTAACGTATTATAATTATTATTAGCACAAAATCTATCGAATTATCCTTTAAAATCTGCTTATGAAGAAGGAGCCTTGAACGTAACACTCAACTTAATTATGTTAGTGTGACCTTTAATTTTCTTATTTTATCAGACCCGATTCCATTTTCTTAAGAAATTAAATAAACTTATTAAACATATTTTGTGAGTAAAAGTTTTACTCAGTAATATTCATAAAACGGGTATAATTTTCAATATAAAACAGAATTGTGATGCATTTCCTAAACCTAGTATACCAAATCAACTATGGATATGTCTTTTTAAATCTTATGAATAAAGTATTTTTTTATGAAAGTGTTACCAACATGTTGTAATTTAATTAAAAAGTGATACAAAAACGTTTTTATATTTGTTTGTATCAAATAACTTAAAATAATGATACAAATATATGAGCTTATTATCTTTATTTACGGTTTTATAACGCACTCTCTTTTATCGTTCCGTGATAAAACTTAATATAAGTTTAAATGTTAAGAAGTAAAATAATTTTTAATTATCTTTATGTAAATAAATAAAAGTAAAAGGTCATAAAAATGTACAACAAATTATACATCGACGTCGAAAGTGCTAATCAGATATAAAAGTCGTTCTGGTCCAGTAAATAAACATTTTATCGTTACATGAAAATTCCAATCAAACTTCAATAACTCAGGTTAAATTGGATGTTAAATAAGGAACTAGTTTGTGTGTTCTTTGAATGAGGTGAGGAAGTTTTGTAGAGAAGAGCAAAGCTTGGAAAATGTTTTAAAAAGTAATATTTTTATCTGAAGCAGGGGGTGGTAGTTTGTAATACACGGGTGTATAATGAGCCTTATAAACATACTAGCTTTCCGCCTTGAAATTTCATTGTAATTGGTTCAGTAGCATTTGCGTGAAAGAGTAACAAACATACATACATACATACACATACACAAACATCCATCGTCACAAACTTTCGCATTTATAATATTAGTAGGAAGGATAGTAGGATTACAACATTCAAACTGACTCTATGAATTAAGATAAAAAAAGTATTCAATTAAATTTTAGTGAAATTCTTGGTCAATGTTAAACATTATGTAAATTAATGCAGACATTTATTTTTATTTCAACGAATAAAAAGCCATGTTACCAGATTCCCGACGTTAATAAATACCCAAAACAATTTCTGTTCTGTTAAATGCTTTGTGCGAAAAATACAAACACAATATTCGCAACACCAAAAATGTTTTAATTGCAAACGAATTGTTACAACGAATATCTTAATCCAATTAAATGCTTGAGAACCATTTATTTACGTCTAAATCATATTACTTTTTCCGAGTGAGATATGCTCGGAATGCGGCCTCCATTCGAGCTTCAGTCATTCCAAAGGTGTGTTGAGGCTAGAATTAAATATACCGGCGTGGAGCGTTGTCACCAATTTGTACCGTGTCACCAAGGTGTTGTGTACAATTCCGATTTCGCGCTACCATATCTACCGAGTATTTCACTTAGAAAGTATGAAGACAATAGGTAAAACGTTTAGACAAAGCATCGATACTTGTCGCTTGCGGAATAGTAACGCTATTGTTGTTCAATTGCTAATCATTCTTTTGCGTTAGGAAATAACTAGACAAGCTTCAAGTTTTTTGGAGTTTTTAGCCGGCATAACTCTATTTTTTGTCATTAGTCTTCTATACATTTCTAAATGAGTACTTTTGCAACAGATGGTTTCAAGAAAGTAGGTAAATTGATTTATATCACTTAATTAACAGTATTTGCAGAATACTTCGTTGTCAAGCCAAGACAAATACAATTTAAAAGGATGTCTTCAATTTCGGCGAACAAAATGTTTATATTTACTCGTGACTTCAATTTTATTGTAGCGAATACTCTTGTATACTTATCGAGATCGTAGCCCGAGGCAAAATAAAAAGGAGCTCAGATTAAACTAATTCTAAGAACGTTAAACAGCGTTGGATTTTATTTGTTTGCGTTGCGAAAACTCGAGCAATCCGAGCCGTACGTCGTCCTTTTGTCTCCGAACTGGTAATTAAGAAAATATTTCGTGTGGAGTGACTAATTTCCATTCGTTCGAGATGAGACGCAAACTGTGCGTTGATGGTACAGAATGTAGGCAATTACATAAACGACAATCAACGCTACAAAGACGTTAGGAAGGGAAAGTCGGGTAACGCAATTACACAGATATGCCACGTTAACACCCTCCACCCTGCAATGTGACGGCCTTAATGCTGCTGTATAAACGCTTCATGAATATATAAGTTCTACGGAAAGGAAGACATGCAAAAAATACAAGTCATTTATTATCCGACTAACGATCTGCTATTGATGATTACAGTGTAAAAGTTATTATTTAAGACAACAAGAAGAAATGGAAAGTTTCTTGTTATGAATGTTCTAAGATGATTTTGATGTCCTCAATAAAATTTTATTTAATGAGTATCATAAATGACTGATCGATAAAAGTATTTCAATGGATAAACGGTTTCTAAAAATCAAAATTGGCAATAGGTAGCACGGGTTTGTTGTGAATTTAAATATACTTTAAAAATAATGTAAGGAAGTATAAAATTCACGTACACGCATAAATTTGAATAAATGTAGATGAAATTTCAACTTGATTTCACTATTTTATATAGCAATATATTGCATAAGGTTGCTATCTAGATGTTACTCTATTTACAAGTTTTGCATAAAAATTGTGAAGTATTACATCAAAGCGTTAACTCAGGATACAATCGCGGTTACAAAATTATGAAACAATCTTGTTCGGTACCGCACAACTTAGTTTTAGTTTTTAGTCGAGGGTAATGACTTCCGGTTAACCGCTTAGATACTGTCACTACGTGTTTCACAGTTTATGTAATGTTTTATTTAAATTTATACATAGGCCGTACTGTTATGTAATATAGCAAATTACTATTAATGTAGGAAGCGAACGAGGAGATTCACAGAGAAAGTGGTATATGTTATTGCTATGACTGCATAATGTACCTACGTGACTTGTGATGTTTGTTTTCAGCTCATTTCCTTGGTTATGGGAGATTGGAAGGTGTTTACATATTGCATTTGATACAGACAAACGGTCATAGTTACTTTATTTCCCTTGGCCTTTATAAAGCTAGGAGAAATGAGATCGTATAAAGGAATTGTACCTACAGTTATTTTAGGTTGGATATTTTTGTTATCTTATGCGATTTTTACGAATTTGAACATTTACGAATGTAATATCATGTAATCATTTCCTACTTTTCATATTTTGAATGCATTATATATCTTTATATAACTCTTTACGAGTACATATTTTAATTAATATATTTCAATATTGATTAATATAGTAGAAGAAAGCAAGAACAGATAAAAAATAAATTGAAATCCTGGAATATTAAGTAGTACGGTTTAACTTGAACGAATACAGATAAATTATTTCATTAGTTGCTCTGTCGATGAAGTGAACAAATCGTTTATTTCCTTTGTCTTATTAATTCGAAGCAAGTGCAAGTCTAGACTTCTTTTTGTTCTGTCAGCGAAGTAGTTTTTATTAAAATTCAAATACAAATTAAATAAGTTGGAAAGAACTTGCGACTTATGTAAATGGAACGAAATCTGAGTTAAAACCTATAAATAAACTAGGGTAAGACAAAGTATATTTAATATATTTGATCGTTTGTATTCATAACAATACTAAGCAAATATTACGTTTACATGGAGTTATATTTTTGGAGAGAAACGAAGCGAAACAATTATTCCAAAACTAGGTAAAAAGGAATTACTTAATTTAAAAAAATTTCGTTCGGTAAGTTTTATATAATTTATTTTAAATACTTTTCATACTTCGGAGTCAGGCCGTAACATTGTTTTCAAGGTTCTATTATAATATCTATTTTAATCTGTAATAAATCCATACTAATATTATAAATGCGAAAGTAACTCTGTCTGTCTGTCTGTTACTCAATCACGCCTAAACTACTGAACCAATTTGCATGAAATTTGGTATGGAGATATTTTGATACCCGAGAAAGGACATAGGCTACCTTTTATTGCGAAAAATGTACCTCGGGCGAAGCCGGGGCGGACCTTTAGTAAAATATAAACATAAAACAATTTATGTAGAGCAAGCTAAAAATACTTCAGTTCATATTTAATATTAAAAGAACAAATTAATAATATGGAAACGTCGTTTGCCCTTATTATTAGAAGAAAACAGTTGCTCTTCGTTGCCTTGTCTCATTATGTCATGTTGAATTTTCCTATGAGGAAAATACTCTATACAATACAAAGCTGTTAGAACAATTTATTTGATCCGAAGCTATTCTTTTGTTGCTGTTGATTTAATAATTACAGCAGAAAGTAATATTATATGTATAGAAAAAGACATTAATTTTGTATAACTATGTATTAAGATTGTAGTATATTATGATACAAGAAATATATTGCAATAAGTTATGGGATAATTTTAATAATTACCCGCTACTACATGTTACAAACTAACTTACACACAAAGTCAAAGATTAGTAACTCAATAAAGACTGAAAAGTCAAACGAAACAGCAGAAACAAATTGAGTTTCCACCAACACACTCATAACTAGATCATCACAGCACACGTTGATAAATTAAAAACTTTTTCATAATCAACAAGCACACAAAGCGCGAACGAGCACGTTTCGCATATTTAACGTTGCTCTACACTTTGAAATTTATTCAACTAACTAAAATCCATTATAATAGGCTGTCTGCTCTCAGTGGGATGTTGCTTCCACTTTTCAGTAAACATGTGAACGAAAGGAAAAAAACATTGTTTATTGTTAGATTACAAAAGGGAAAGCATGACTCGAGTTAGGCCGGCGTTTATAAAATAAATTTTCTTTTTAACTCAGCCGGGGTGTGGTTACTTTGCTCGTATTTCTTTCAACATTATTTATTCTTTAATAGGATCCTGTTGTTGCTGTGAGAAAATCGCTTAGGAAATTATGGAAATGTATGTAGGTATTTTATTTATGTGACTGCTCCATTGGTTTAATCTTTATATTATTATTTTCTTCTGTCTCTTGCTGTTTAATGACAATAGTAAAATAGCAGTATTCTTACTTACTAGTAGATATTATTTTGATTGGGTTGATATTAATACAAAAATATTTGATTTTAATTGATTTAACTTTAGGTAATATCATTAAAAAAGGGGTATATTATACATTTTTATTAACATAGAAGTGAAGCTTTTCTTCCAGTACATAATAATCCTTCCATACAAAAACACGAACTTCATGAACTAAACATTCAGTCGAATTGCAGCAGAAAATTAAAAACTACAGATGCAACGTTAAAAATGTTAGGAATCCTATTCTTCTCAGCTCAGTCGGAGCTTGAAATTCTCCAGTTTGTAGAATGTAGTTGCCACTTTTGTTGGTTGTGTGCCAATCACGTCCGACTCTGCCCGGTAATTTCCCCAATCGCATCGGCTTGGCGGTCGGACCGTGTATTTTTATTTTGGCAAACTTACGAGACCATTCTTCAAAACTGCTCTAACAAAACTATCACAAGTTTACCCTTTATCAACATACTTCATGTTTTATATTAAAGCTGCTTTCGAGACAATTGAATCTCATAAAGATAATGCACAACATACTCTCTGATAAATTTAATCAAAACAAATCCAATTTGATGTACTTTAAAAATTCGTTAACAAGAAATCACGTCATAATCCAAATTCTTTTCATAACAAGTCGGCTTCATTCGCTGTCCTAATAACTGTCATACAGATTTAATATCACATCTCGCATTTTGTACGATTTCCACCGCGAGGCAATTTCCTTCCTAAAATTGTATTTGGACGAATTCGCGTCAACTAAATACATATGCGACCCAAACGACAAATTTAATTTATATTCTTTATTTCGTAGAATCAAATGTGTTTCCGCTTTTACGACGTTTGGTATCTGTGTCATATCTAATATATTTAAGAGGCTTATAAAGTGTAATTTATTAATCCGCAGGTGGTTTTGCCATTGTTATTTATGAATATAAAATAAAAATATGATGAGTCATCGTATAATAAGATGTGAAATAAATTTAGATTTGAAAGTAAAAAGTGCAGGACACGGTTGAAATTTATATCCTTTCTCTTTGCGACAAATATATCGGCGAGGCAAAAATAAAGGATGTCACATAAAATATTAAATGTTATCGTCTGCGAGTACTACGTTACGTTCGAACGTGGATTCGTTCTATCGAGTTCATACATAGACAATGGTTGTTAAGTTCGACATGGCAAGCAAAAGGGAGACTCGTAGCATAATGATCTGCAACCGAGACCGCATTCTACTCGTTCAATGAATGGAGTTTTGCAAAATTTTCGTCGTCTTATTTCAGCTCAGTGCAGGGCAATTTTTACTTGAAATGAAGATGTACTGTTGGCTTGTATGCAAAAACTGTACGTAATATCCTATTCATACATATTACATTTACCCATTGTAAAACTATCCAATTCAAATATAGACGGTTAGATTTTGTAAATGTTGTAAGATTTGGCATAATAACATTTTTGATCAATTATTATAGGAGACATTTATCCTTTTTGAGTTATAAGAGATTGCTCCGATAGTAGAGTTATACTTGACCGATTTGATAGCCTTGGTTTTTCTTTTATTCCAATAAGTATTTATAAATAAAGTATTATAAATTAATAATTACCAGTCGCAAAATAATTTTGTAACCGGAGATTGCTTTAGATGTAACGTGCGCATATAAAACAAATGCATCCGAGTTTCGTTTTTATTATGCACATGATACAATTTTACAAATTGCGACAATAATCACATATTGCAACACATTATAGTCTCATGTACTACATTTACTTGCAAAATGACAACAACTATGATTGATGCTGTGGAACTGATCATTTGTGTTACAATTGTAGTAAATCTGTGATACAATGCAGCACTGTGTTAACATACCATGAATATATTAATCAATGCTTGGACCAATATAAGAATTATAAGGATAAATCAAATATTACAATTTATTTAATTATGAAATCTATTTTTTTAAATAAATATAAAATAGATGATATTTAACAATCGCAAAATCGCACATCCTATTTCTGCTTATTATGTGCGACATATATGATAGAAGCATATTTTTTGACCATTTCTTTTAAAACTTTTAGGCCAAAATGGTAAGGTAGCATAACAACAGAAAGTAATTTGGCATGTATAACTTTCCATCGTAAATATAATACGCTTGTAAATGTGCCCTGAAATAGTGTCTCCAGAGATAGGACTCGGCCATTCTTATTCAAATAGGTGCAGCCGCAGATTTACCCAGAGGAGGCATGACTGCACGCCGCCTAGCGGTGAAGCCTTTTGTGACATCGAATTTATTTAACCTAATTTCTGTATTAATTTATAAGTTTCATTCATATTTCGAACTGGATTATATAAGCGCTATAATTATATTCATTACTTTATGTTTGTTTGCATTAACAATAAGTACGGGTTCAAATATAAAAGTTGAAAGGAAAAGAGATTAGATTTCATTGGGTGAATAGTTTGCATAAAATATCCTGAAATATTAATATATACAAGAGTTTTCAAAAAGTGTCGAGTTTAAATTATTTCAACTTGTTTTGATATTGTTTGTACCTTATTGGCAACAAAAACTTAAATATACTATTAATTTCCATGTTCCGTAAAAAGCAAAAAATGTTATAAATGTACATAAAAGTTAACCTTGCATTTGACCGTACATTTCAACGATTTAAAAATATAATAACATCATACCTACTCTGAGTCATTGTTATTCTAATAAATGGCGATGCTGTATGTACCATGCCGAATTTTTTATTTAGTTTGCCATATAAAAAAGCTCTAAAGATAAATTGGTAGAATTCTACCTAATAGTTTCTAGCAGATGGCAACTTGCGACACAAATTCTTAGTTTCGCTTCATTCCTTTTTGGAGAAGTCATCACAATACCGTGTCAATAGCTTAACAACTTTCTCCTTTTTATATACCATTGTGAGACTAATTTCACTCATTTCTTTTCGACGTCTCAAATAAAACAATACGGCGAACAATTTCCTATTTTTATTTATGTTAACTGTTTAAGTCATGAATGAGGCTGCTTCATTCTCTATTTAGACCAACAATCATTTCCTTAATTTGTTGATTCAATTCGTATAAAGTCGTAACTTTTATTTCAAGTGCTACACTCGGTGAAGTCATATCTAGAAACATAAACGTATTATCTAAAGGAAATCACGCGGCACATTCAGTTTCCACCCGAAACAAACAGACGCAGCATAACGACGAAAATTTACATTAGGCTGGTTTAATGTCGCAAAGCAATCTCATTCCTAGTAGGAAACCGGCTTAAGACGACCACTGAGCTTTGACCTGTGGGATAGACCGTTCAGCATAATTGGACTAGAGCAAGACAGGTCACATGGAAATGGTCGTGTGTGATATCGCAACAAAGATAAATTTGCCGCATATCTCGAATGTTACCAGCGCACAACCTTGACATTCTCAATTTCATAAGAGAAAAGACATAACGCAAATGCTTTTCAATTCAAATTACGGCATATCTTAATTACGCGGGTATTTAGTTGAACGCGAAAGGTATTTCATTATGTTTTAATTTAATATTTCGTAACGTCTCCATGAATATATAATTTTAAACTATGTTCAAAGCAATTAAGAGCAGTCGAGCTTAAAATTTAGTCTAGACGAAAACTATTCTTACGTAATCATTTAAATGGTTTTGTAACAGAAAGCATCTTATTTGTAGCATGCTTGTTTATATATTTTATTATTTATATTAAAAGCAAATACATACATTATACAACTTTACTACCTGAATATAATATTTACCTCTCTCTTATTAATGTCTGAAGATAATATTGTACACTGAAATATACTTATTAATATTTTTATTACGATTTTTTTTAAACTAATTGTATCCCTGATCAGTCAAGGAACAAACAATAGCACTGAATAAAATTGAAATGGTAACCAAAAGGAAATTGGTCGGACGTGTATGATGTTCCCAAAGACATTAAAATTGAACAGCGCAGTAAAATTTCCCCTTTCGATGTATAACGAAACCTTTATTACGGCAAACTTCATTTCACATCAACCATTATATTTATTGCTTAATTTCTATACGAAACGTACGAAATTTAATGGATACAGTTGATGAAACTTAGATAATTAGATAGATATATATTTTTAAGCTATTGCATAGCTTCTATCGCGGGCCTTGAGCGCGGGGACCGAATCCAGAAATTCCGTAACGAAAAAACCTCACGCTACCCACTCCGACGGGCACGGAGGTGTGGCTTGAAGGCAAAGCATGCAATAGCTTTACCGCGGCAGTCCCCGAGTGCCACACGTCTTTTTTTAAATTTATACTCATAATATTTCTAAACTAGCTGTGTTTTACCCGCATTGCTCCTCTCCTATTAGTCTTAGTATGATGATATACTTATATACTCTATAGCCCAGTGAAATAATTTTTCAAACCGAACCCTTGGTCTCTGAGATGAGCTAATTCAAGCAAGCAAACAAACAAAACTCTTCAGTTTTATAATATTATTATAGGTAGGGACGAATAATAAATATGACCTGATTTTTTTAATTAATATAATAATAACAATGAAACGTAACTTTGATGTCTTAAGTTTTGGAAAAATTATATTCCAAATTATAATCCAGTCTGGAAGAATTTTCCAAAGCTTAACTTTTATTAAAATGATAAAGAAAATTAAAAACAGTTTGACCTGAGATGTTTTGAAAGTTTGTAAAACCCATTTCTTTGTTTACTTATAACAGAAGTGCTTTTTGTAAATTGTATAATTTACAAAAAAGCTCTTCTTCTGAGGTTGAAAAAGGCTATTAAATGGAGAGTCTTTTAATACAACTTTATTTATAATAATATAAAATTTTAATACCTACTGAAAAGTATATCTATTAATAAGAAATATCCTAAGAATCCTACTCCTTCTGAGAATTTTTTTTTTATTTTTTTTTTATTGTGTGATAGGGAAGCGCTTGACCACGATCTCGCCTGATGGTAAGCTGAGATGTGGCCTATGATGGAGCGCGCTTCCCTAGAAGGTACCCGTTCACTCTTCGCTTGAAGGAAAAAACAGGCTTTTGAGTTTATATCATCCCACAAAGACGTATTATATTACCTACATTAGATCTATTAATCAACGGCACTGCTCCTGTTTTATGAGAGCTTTTAAATACTCATTTTTATTAAAATTCTTATAAGGCAAAGCACAAAAACAAGAAAGTATTTTTTATATTGAATACACGTATACACGTGTTAAGAAACGAAAGCTAAGGAAAATAGATTTATAAATAACTTGCGTTGATTTGATAGAGATAAAAGCGAGTAATTAAATCGATGTACCTTAAGAAATTTATTACCTAAGTAATTAATTTAGTTCTAATTTTTCATGTAACGGATTTGGTGGTCTTCTAATTTACTCCGTTAAAAGATATTACTTCTAAAAAAGTGTAAAGTTTTTTCATAATAGTACATACATAGTATAAAAACAAAGTCACTTTCTCTGTCCCTATGTCCCTATGTATGCTTAAATCTTTAAAACTACGCAACGCATTTTGATGCGGTTTTTTTTAATAGATAGAGATGATTCAAGTGGAAGGTTTTTAGTATATAATTTATTATGTTTTAGACAAAGCGGGCGAAGCCGCGGGCGGAAAGCTAGTTAATAATAAGTTGATATGTAGTAAGCTCAGAAAAAAGTCACGAGGAATAAAGCAAAAGAACCTTGTAGAAATGCATTTTGTTAATTAATTATTTTAAGATTTCCCATACAACTTTCACAAAACGACAAGCCATTTCACGAAGGAAATTTATGTATAGAATCTATAAATATGTTATGTAAATTAAACGCTTAAGACGATATCATCCGCAAGCCATTTAAATTAACAATCTGCATTAAGTTATAAATTATTATCTTTCGTAATTATTATTCATGAAAACTTGTAATACTTGTAATTTAATTAAAAAATAGTTATGGAAGCTACCGCATATCTAATTGCTACAAATTATTTTAATCTCTAGTAATAATATGGATACAATCACAAGTATGTAAAATATTCAAAGTTAAATGATATAATAAAGTAAAGAATGTGAATCGATATCGTTCCTACAATATCAAATGAAATAATCAAATATTTTTATCGTTTTTCCGGAGAACATCTTTCGGGTCAAATAATTTTTCGACGCCATCTTTCAAAGATCAGAAGAGAAGTAATATGATCTATAGAGCGGCATTTAATTTATTTCCTAATAATCTGTATATTTATTTTTATCTGGGCCTGGAAATTACTTCGGGAAACTTGATATTTTACGAGTCTTCGAGTGATCTGAATTGGTCCTAGCTTTAATAATCTTTAAAAAGTAATGATTTAATTTTGAAAATTACCTAAGTATAAATTTAGCAAATTAATTTTTTAACTGTCCGTTAAATATTCGAAAATTAACTCTGCAATATTGTCACAGGAAAGTGAATAATTAACGTCTAAGAAAAAGAAACTTCGACTTTTTACGTAAAAGACAGATGCTCTCTCTTAACCCGCCATCATCCAAAACGTCTATGACCTTTCGGGCCGTTAATAGCCTTATTTATATTCAACGGCAGGCAATCTCATAGATATAAAGCATAATATACGTAAAAGAGTAATAAAACGAAAGATATATCCGATTCCATCGGAATGTGATAACGCATTTAAATAATGATAAAACGAGTTAGAGAAATCGTCTTCGAAGTATTGACCATTTGACCTTGACATTTGACATTAACCAAGTATACGCGCTTAACACCTGTGTTAAGCGCGTATACTTGGTTAATTGTATGGTCTTTTCACTTTTGTGTAAGTACAGACCTTTACGAGTGGAAGACAACGTAAAGGTCAACATTACCGTTAAAAGCTACTATAATTAACGACAGACATGTTTTAGGGACGGAGTTCCAAGCTTCGATAATATTTAAACGTTCTGTTGCAACAGATAGTATTTAAAGACACCTTTAAGTTCAATATTTAACATTTCTTTTTTTATAAAATAATATAATAATAAAAGTTTTAAAGTACCTACATGATTGCGTCTCTATTAAACCGATAATGACTGAAAAATCTATAATTTACAGGATTCTAATCGGCAACTTTAAAAACAATGCTTTAACGAATTCACTAATTAATCAATAGAACCTGCATCACGAGCTCAAAAAGCAGGTCTCGAAGGACCTATTAGGAATGTAACCGCTAAATAAGGCCAAACCAGCGCAGCAGGCTGGCCTACCCTTTCACTTCTCATAGAGATCTTAACTTGCATTAGAAATCAGGAACTTTAAGCACTCCCATTAAACAGGATTTTAATCAAGATCTCATTCATTACGAATTTCTACTTTATTCAGGTGTTCAAGACAAATAGTGAAACTTTCTATCGTAAACTAACAAGAAAAATAACAGATAGGTTTCAATTTGAAAGCCAAAATAAATTATATAGTGTGTTACATACTGTGAAATTAAAATTCAATATATTTTAATACCAATTTTGCGTCTGACTATTATAATATTTTGTAAATGAATTAATCGGATTAACAGGTTCGACGAGTTACATAATTTAATTAAATATATTAAATTACTTTGATTCCTGGTATGAGATACATATTAAAATATTTATACTATTACATAATCTTCTTATATATAAAAATGAATCGCAAAATGTGTTGGTAAGCGCATAACTCGAGAACGGCTGAACCGATTTCGATAATTCTTTTTTTATTATATTCCTTGAAGTACGAGGATGGTTTTTATGTAGAGAAAACGTAAATATGTACCACGGGCGAAGCCGGGGCGGACCGCTAGTAATTAATAAAACTATGAAAGTTCCTAAATACAAATTATTATAAATGTAATTTAAACACTTCTTACCTTATAAATTCCATCGACGAGTTTCGTAAGTTCTTCCGTCTCCATTGTGAGTTTTCTTCAAGTGATCTTCAACGAAAAACAAATGAGAGTCACACTCGATACTTCATTTGGAAACTATCGCGCACAATATTCGATTTTAACACCATTAACACTAAATTCACTTTCCATAACACAGTATTTACTTGTTTTGACGTCTCGCGTTGTGGTCAAATGAGTTAAACAAACACATTCGCTTTCGAAGACATCTGAAACAATGAAAATGTAAATAAATATCTTCACTTTACTTACATTATTGGGTACATACACGCTTTGCCAATAGGCGGATATCATTACATATTATCGCATTTCTCAAAATTGACGTAATATTTTATATTTAAAAACACAATAATATATTTTAACACAAAATACGCAATAATTTAATCCAATTGAAATTATTTCCAAAGCTCTATTTTGAAACAAAATATTAAAGTTCAGCGTTAAGAAAAGTTTACATCGCCACCTTTCAAGTAAAGATCGCGCCGTGCGTTCACTTCGAAGCGACGGAGCGAAGTCCGGTTACTTGGTACGATCTCGCAAGAAGTGTTTGGCAAGAGCCGACCAGCGAGTAACCTTGCTTGTACTGTTAGCCACCTGATTGTTTTGATGAAGTGGAATTTCGGATGGCCTATGTCCTGAGGTCAACGACACACATACCGACGTTTTGTTAAGATATCACAATCAATTAACATACCTTTCAGTGCTGAGGTGAAATCGCTTTCGAAAAATTATTTATTTATATCATTTATATTTAAATATTTGCTAGCAATACGAGATTTTTAGGTAAATTTCTTTGTGTGCGAATATTTTTTGTTAGTATGCGTATGTGGTTTTCCTTTCACTAAATTTAATACGCATATATTTTTTGCGCGCTCAGGTAATGCGTAGAAGTTTTAAAACCAAGCTCATATAAACATTACCTACACACATTGAAATTCGTGAGTTGCAAGTTCGTGACACAAAATATCATAAGCTCGTTACGAAACCGACTCAATGCCACTCAAGTAATTGGCAGTAACTATTACTGCGTTTGTCTTGCCTACATTTGAATGAATATTGAATACAATAGATTGTACTTTCATTTTTACGCCTACTGTTATCAGCCTAAATATTTCTGTATATCAAGATGCATTTATCTACGGACAGGTTGTGACTGTAAAATTTAAAAACAGCATGTATATATTAATCGCTCTGTATTCGCGTCTATATGAGAAATCAAACAAAAAGTTAACATCTCTAAGTTGATTTGTTAAAATTTAGAAGGTTCGTGTTAAGTCTTTTGTGCCCCACCAGAGGCCATTATGTTTATTCGGTAAAATTAAACGAGTCTTTAGGAATTTAGGACTTCCAACAGTAATATTTACTTGCTAATCCCATCTTACTTATAACATCAAAACTAGTTATTAGAAATGGTTTGTTAAAACATTTTACTTAACCATTAAATACCTTTGCTATCTTGAAAACTATTTTGTTTTAGATATTTATGAACTCTACAACTACCTACTGAATAATTTTGGCATAATTAATCAGTTACTTGGCAAAAATACATAATGTATCCGTCCGATCTAATTGTAACTAACTAAGCCTTACTAGTTTTATTTCATTTCCAACGTATACAACATAGTCAAACTAATGATGCGACTATAAAATTAAATTCCTCTGCGTTTTCGCTCACACATTACAGAATAAATTAGTCGTGCTATACAGTATAAATTGTAACTTTCTTAGATCGACGTAATCTTCCTGATGAATTATTACATCGCCGTCAAAACGCCTAAGTGGATGAATCGTGTTGGTGTAAAATTTACATAATTACACAAGAGATGCACTTACTAGATGCTAATCGTATGCATAGCTCGTCGCGACTAGACTTAGTTAAATAGGAATAATAATTCTCACTCGATGTTTGGCAAGCATAAATTAGTTCACTATTGCTTCACCTATTCAGACGTAAATTCATACATTAAATATTGTTTTGGAAAAGGGTATTATATTGTCTGTGCAGCTAGAATATAGTTGTGCTTACAGTCAATCTATATTGGTTAACTAACTTTACATTTGTATTGAAGACTGTTAAAGTGAAGACAGATAATAATCAATGTAAAACAAAAATGGCATGGCCTTTCAGACACCGTCAGTAAATTTGTATTACAAGTAATTAATCTAAGCTTACAGTAAAAGTTGTAAGATAAGCTTAGTATCATAACTTTTTCTTAGCAAATGCACATAACGTTGGAAAAGTTATACACAAAAGAGTTCCAAAACAAATGGTCGCAAACCAAAAAAATAATTAATAATAACAGATGAGTAGTTGCGAAATTTTCGCGGCGAAGTATTGCATAAAACCGGTGAAAGTGTTGTTTTATTTCAGCGTTTCTCAGCTGGTCTAGCATCCCTGCCGCAGGCATACACAGCACGCCGTACACACCCATGAGGGAATTTACTTTATCTTTTTTGTTTTATGCGCACTCAAACTTAACGGTTATTATTTCTATCTATGGTGAAACGGAACTTGATCTTTTCACTGATTTAACTATATTTTAAGGAAGGCTTTTTCAAATGCAGACTTTAGCTGTATTTTACACTCACATGATGGAATTAAAAAGAGATAAAGTGGATAAACAAACTATTTAGCACTTTTTTCATTATTCTCCTATTATATTAAGAAAATAATGGAAATTTGTAAATTTTGTTTAAAATTACTTCACGTGTAGGTGTTCTCGGTGTAAGGAAATAAGTGTGCGAAGGAGCTTGCAGTTTGGACTTTCTAAACTGAATATAAACTTATTGTAAGCGGATCCGGGAGGTTCAGCTCTCGTAACGAACAACTGGGATTGCGAATAGTTTCCGAATCCTATACAAAGCGGAAATCACTACAAGCTTCCGATACACGCGGCGATATTAAATTTTCAAACATAAGCCGTCTACTCGAAACCGTCTGCTTACTTGTAAAGTTTCTTACGTAACTTCGCCAGCTCTCAATTGTCTTTTGAATCGGCAATATTTGATTTTCATATGAGGAGTTATGTTGTAGTGAATTCGTGTGCCAAGTCAGAGAATGGCATAGTCTAGCGTGAGTTAGCACAAAAGGTACGGGCCAACACCGGCACTGTTCTGCTGACGAACCTTGTTATCGCGAATATTATATATTATGCATTGCACCACGGCTGAATATTCATGCAACTGCACTACAGTGCTGCTTAGACAAATCGGATTTGTATCGACAATTCAACTATATTTGCAGGAACTAGATAGCTCTTATTGGATAGGCCAGATAGGCGAAACATTTTATACATTCTTTGAGTGATCACGGCTATATCATATATTATATCTTTATGTTTGGTTCCGAGCGTGCTACTTATGCGCAAATAATATTTCCTTTCATATTATATCTAATAAAAGAGACAAGGAAAACTTCGAAGTCTATTTTTCCAATTAAATATTTGTTTTACCTCTTAAACATTGTAAAAAGATACCAAGTGCGTTAGAAAAAGGATCATTAAATATAAAGACCGAAGTTTTCACAACCAACATTGCCACATTAAAACAATATTTGATGGGCGGCTAATACATGCCAATAAACATTACAAGCAATTTGGATTTACAATCGAACGTCTCTTACCCAATGTTTCATTAATGTTACCGTAGCCAAGTCAGGGACAACGGTTCGATTTGAAAGGCAAATAGTTTCATGGGCAAACCGTCGGTGAACATAAAGTAAACTGCATATGAGATAAGCGGTAGGTGAGAATCAGTCATCCGTCAGCCACAGATGTGGACCTGCTAATGAGATTCCGAAAAGCTCCTGGGAAATAATGCTAGTGCCTGTACTTGCAACCCGACGTTATTTCAATTATTAACGTCCCCTGATTGATATTCAAGGGGTAATCGATAGCGCTTTAATGAAGTATTTAGTGCATTTATTCAAGATTTTCAGCGCAATTTGAGCTGTTCTTTTAACTACATTAATTTACATTATAAGATAGGAAGTAGGGTATTTTGTCGTTATAATCAAAACTAGAATAATCTCAATATTTAACAAACTTAAGCACGAATCAAAATATTCGCTTTCTTAAATAGGTAGGTACGCGAATTAACACCAGTAACTCAACATTATAAAAGCAGTCAAAAATAGTGTATACGTATTGTACAATAAGTTCGTTCGACGAATTCGACGACTGATGTCGACAAAAAGGCAATCTTTTTAATTTTGCCAATGAACATCAAAGAAGAGTGCACTCGGACACAGAAACAGTTTAATCCCGTAGGGTCGAGGAATCATTATTCGGTTGTGATTGCTGCAGTTTGGTTGAATTACAACCTGTCTGCTCACACCCTGCCTGCTCTTGACATCCTACAAAATTGGATACCTCGCGCCACCAGCCAAGTGTTCACTTCATGTGTGAAAATGTTTTCCGAGCGATTTAATTTACATGCTATTTTCATTGAACTAACTTTTATTTACACGCGTAACGTTTTACCCGTTTTCGATTAGCTACACGTACAATCGTACGGTTTTAGTTTCAATATGAATATTCAATAGCTTAAGAAAATACGAGTGAAGGAAAATACGACGATGTAACTCGCTTCTATCGCGTTTTTCTATCAAAAGACCATCTAAGCATTTATTTTTCATAAGATATTTTTCTCGTATATTCGCAGTAGGTGAATAGCTCGTTCAGACATGCTCCTATTGTGACATTTGCTTCTGTGTCGGTAATCTACGCGGGCTCTACCCAGCTATTACGGCTATGACAACAAAGCTCAACATTGTTCGTAAGCCCCAACTCCTACCCTATACTTCAATACCAATCCGTTCGTAAAAGATACGAATAAAAGCGTCCTGTCCTTGTATTTTCTGATGTAGAGCCGCATAAAGTATAGTAATAGGCTTAGATGGAGCATTAAATCGTACAATAAAAAGTTTTATTGTGTCTGTTATGTTGTTGATTGGTACATAATTTGTTAGTTTTGTTCATGAACATTGGAATAAAAAACTTAGTTGGTACTTATTTTGCCTTATATGCAGTAGTTATCTAACACTTAATATATTCCTAAAAATACCATACAAAAACAACAAAATGCTAATGTATTTGGAACTAAAAACACTTTTGGTGCTAAGTACTAATTGAAACGCAAACAAGACATGTACGAATAAGAGCAGTCGTTAATTACGTCACTATTGCCTTAAGTAACATTGCCAAGAAATGTGCGAAATAGTGATTTTTTACACGCGCCGCACCCTCATAATACAAGCTTGAGCTTTCAAATTAGTGTCGCGTGAATAATGCAAGGACAACTTGCAGTCTGCGCTCTTGCGACATAATGTATGACCTAGGCGCTAAGAAAATGAATAACTAGACCCACATTTCATAGTAATGTTATCATTGTCCTTGACTCGAGCTATTTGTGTACGAAGTTTTGTTAATCCTACGAACATAACGACTTTATAGTGTCGTTTTCCGGCCTGCTTGGCAAGAGGCATCTTAGAAAATTCTTATTTTGATGGAAATGAACGCCTACATTCCAAGACTTGAAAAATAAATTTAGTTGAATTTAACTCTGCGAACTATAATTTGGCGTGAGGGTTATCAAAACGGTGTTATAGACGAGACGGGATTCTAAATACAGCATAGACTTAATTTTTAACCATGGCGACACCCTTCGATGTGATACGATTGCTCAATTGGCGAGAAATTGCGACGGGAGTAAGCTGGCGGAAAATTGGCGATATCGTTAATATTCACCCGAAACCGGTGGTTCACGTGGCGACTACAAATAACGAGAAGACAGCTCCCATAGATTTATGTTCTGTCGCTTTAAGTGATATATAGGCCTCAGACCGCTCCCTAGGTATCGATGAATCTCTAATATCGCGGTGATGAGTGCTGTCTTAACTAATATTATTATTATTATAATAAATTACACACAATAATAAATACTTAAATGAAAATACCTAAAATATATTCCTGGATACAATACCGCTTAAATACACACACACACCTATACATAAACTTTTAAGAAAACTTATTACCGTACTCACGAAACTGTAAAAGTGTATACAAAACCTATACAATAATGTAATTGACAGATGAAAAATAAATACTGTCGAACTCTCAAGTTTAAATAAGTATCGAAACTTTGTTAACTTCTCGATAACCATCTAAGCGACACTTTAGCTCGAAGTTTGTTTGGGTAAGTTAAAAATTGCTTAAAGTTGAATCGTCGAAGTCGGGAGCCGAACGTTATACCAATATCAATGGTGCCGTTGAAAAAACACAATATCGCGGCAACATCCGACGTCTCAGGTGGATTTAACTTACTTTTTACAGCTTCATAGAATACTAAATGATAAAGGAGCGATCTTGCAGCGATGCTGCCACCCTCTCTATACTATTTCCTTATCACTTACATTGCAGTTCTTCCTGTATTTCTTTCTACGTAACAACTTGGTTTCACACGTTCAAAATGTGGCAAAAGGTCGATGGTACGTTAGAAGTAAAAGCTTAATCATTCCTTCAATTTGCTTGTTTGAAGTGTTGTGGGCCAACGTTAAGACGTCGGTGTAGGGATATCGGGAACAAAGATATTCCGGTCATGTTTGGGCCCTTGTTGAAACGGGCTGTGTCTACACGAGAAATTTCCGTCCTGACAGCGTTCATTCTCAGGGATAGTATGCCCAGTTCTAAGACAGTGATGAGCTAAGCGGAAGCGAAAGAATAATGTAAGAATAGTTTAGTTACACGGAATTCTTGTTTTTCTTGCGCTTTCTCTGGATATCGTCAGCATGTAATTGTAATGAAAAAAATGTGTATCCTCGTGATTAATGGACATTAGCTTCAGTGAGAATATAAAATTATATAATGTCTTGTTTTTACAATTTACCTCCCCACAAATTCTTGTAAAATATATTATTATCAAATACGATAACGTACTGTACCTATACATGCCAAGTATACAGGGTTATGTAGGTATACGTTCAACTTTCTCTCTGATTATAATAAAACTTCTTTCAAAGTATCAGCTTATATATCATATTCATGAAATTACTGTTTCCAAGAAAACGTTGCATATGAGTCGTTGTTTTAATATGTTCAAAGTGTTACACAAAAAATGTCGAACGCTAAAATTTTATGCGAATGGATGAGATGTTCGTGACCTTACTTTCAACCTACTGTTATGATTATGGGACTCGTTAAAACAAGTACATGACAAATATTATATTTTTAAAGAACAATTTCGTAGAATTCGTTTCGTTAAGTTATATCAAAACACATGCTACTGACACGCGTTGAAGCTTGAACCGTTTTACGCCTTATTCGATAAATAATGACTGTATACATGTATATGTCGTGGCCATATCGTAGATTTGCTCATTTCATGATATGATCGATCATTTCACGAAATGTTCGCATTTCATGAAATGGCCAACATAGTTTGATCAGATCGTTAAATCGTCAACGTTTCACGATATGGCCATCCACATTTGGCCAGATCGTATAAAATTTAAAGAGTCCATAAAATATTAAAATTCAGAATATTCTAAAAACTTGTTTAATGTCATTTAAGTTAGTGCCGCGGCAGCGGCCGGCGAATGCTAGAAGCGAATCGTTTTTGCAATAAAAAACAATTAGGTTAGGTTAGGTTAGACTTTGATAAACAACGCACGAGCCGAGCTAGCAAAGCGAGCGTGCCGCGGCAGCGGCCGGCGAGTGCCAGAAGCGGATCGCTTTTTAAAAAACAAACAATTTTAATACTATAGTAGGATATATAAATATATATCCTAAAAGAAAAAATGCGTCTTAAATTATTTTATTTAAGACGCATTTTTTCTTCAATACATATATAAGATATCCACATTTTCCATAGTACTCGAACCGTCCGCGTCGTAAATTCTTTGCTATGACTTTCTTCATATTGTTATTAAACGAATTATGAAGTTTTTAACTGCGAATAATTAAATTTTCGCAAGCGGCCGCCATCTTATCACATAAACACAGAGCTTGCAGCGCCTCTACCAATGATTAATGTAACTATTTTACGATATGATCAAATAATTTTGATCATTTCATGAAAAAACCGCGCGTTTAGTTGGCCATATCGTGACACATGAATCAGCCAGTCATATCATGAAATGAGCAAATTTACGATATGGCCACGACATATACATGAAATGACTCTAAGTTTTTTAAATATTGAAACAAAGATAAAACATGTAATTTATTAATAATATTAACATGTCATTTGTAGTTGTATTGCAATTTGTCAAAGCATTAGCTCAAATATGTATTTATTCAACTTTATTCACTTCCTTTGGAAGAGCCTTTGAATCGTCATTAAACAGAAATTCATATTTACTACCGGTTTTTACTACGATATACGATTCGTTCAACTTTCTAGATGATCTTGTGGAAGTGTGATTTGTGTAACTTTGCCATTAGAAGATTCTAGTAATAATATATGCTCATAGAATAAGCCTTCTCACATTCTTTGGATAGCTGAAATGACTTCCAAAATAGACTATCAATAAAATCTGGCATCGTTTACAATGCTTGCAATATCCCAAGGCTGTTTAGATAAAATGTTTTGTTCAAAATAAATAAATAAATAGTTCGAGTGGAACCATAATAGTAAGTCTTTTAATTTTCTATCTAAAATCACGGCTAATAAAAAGCAAGAGGTGGTTGTTTTTCTCCTTAATAGTATTTAAACAATTATATTTTAATATTTATAAAAAAAATAACCAAGAGACTAATAAAACTGAAAGCATTAATAAGCAAGCGACTTATGGTATAGCAATATATTAAATGCAATGCAAATCATCAAAGGTCATAAATCCAGTTTGGTTTTGCCGGACACTTTAATACGGTTTAATTTTCACGTAGCCGCACATCAAACCATTCTCCGGTCAGATTAAATTTATTTTATTGCACATTTTAACGTTTGTTGGTACAATTACGGGGATATTGTTCTCCAAATCGGTTTCTTGCAATCATCTTTTTTCAACTTAAATAGAACATTGAAATTTAAATGAAGAATTAAGAAGGAAATTAAACACAAAAATGCTAACAAACGAGGTTTTTCGATTTCTTAACTTCTCATTTCAACTATTAGATTAAAATGTATGTGCAAACAAACCATAAAAGTGCTTTATTAAATATGAAAAACATAATATTTAAGTTTACTTCGTAACGCCTGAATTAATTTCAAAATATTTGTAACTTTTACTTTGCATGGAATTCGTTTACACGCTCTATAGACTACAAGCCCGCATAGGACAAAAATATGGGTCAAATGAACCACCAGGGGACATATCTAGAACGATAGAAGAGCAAAAAATAATAAGATTCATCACTATGCCGTCACTTGTAAGCTGTCCAACTGAGTGCAGATGAGAATTGAAAAGTACAGATAGACTCGGTAAATTTTGGTCATATATTTTTGTACGGCATTCTTAACCATCGATAGATCCATTAAAAATAATAAGAAACCGCTCAGTGCCGTACAAAAATGGTGGTCCACCAAGTCGGAATTTTTATTTAATTTCCGAGAGTTACCGGGGGTAAATTTGGTCATTTGACCATGTATGGCATCTGTGTCATACTATTGCTATACTGCTTTTAATCCATTATTCCGCAACGCCGTACAAAAATCATGGGGACAAGGGGAAAAAATCGAGAGTTGTAATCCCCTCTCTTTCCCCACTCCAGGGGGTCATTTGACACAACACGAAATAAATTTATTTTTTAAGTATTTTATGCATAGATAATATTTTTTCATGTGCCGTACATTTTCGTTGGTTCAAAGGGGAAAAATCTGAAAAAGAAAAAAATCCATATAACGAAATGTTTGCTTTATATTTTTATAATAAAATATAAATATACATTAATATTAAGAAGCTCGAGGTGGTTAATTATCACCTTGGAAAGTCGGAGTCAGGTGGAATGGACTTCGTTAAATTGATGAACTAATAAAAAAGCTATGAACGAAAAGATGTGAATTACTTATATGCAATCAGTCCATGAATACAGGTAAAGTCTCAAGCAAATGCTAGTAATACATACATATTCAAAATGTACAAGTAAAGCGCTTTCAAATGATACCAAACACTGCATATTTATCTTAACTTTATTTTTTTACTCTGTATGTTTTGTCCGCTAGAGGGCGCCACATTAGATTTTGTGAAACCCCATATAGCCTTTAGCTAGCTGGTCGCTGGTTATCCAGTGAACAATTCAGACGCTTCTAATGATATGTCATTTGTCGAATTCTGATAAGTAGTTTAGAAGTTACGAGGGAATAGATGAACATACATACATGACCTGTAAACAACCATAACCCTCCTTTTGCTTTGCCGTAGTTGGGTAAAAATATGTTAATGCCGTACTGTATCAAATGGCCATAAAGCACCCTTAAAATTGTAGCTTTCGTCGCTTTCATCAGCCTAAAAGATGTGATCTGCACAAAAATGTACGGCATCGTTTTTTCCTAATTTATCTATGTTAATACTATTTAAAACAACGGATAAAGTGTAGAAAACTATTATATGTATTTCATTAATCTACGATGTTTAAACTTTAACAAAATTTCTGGTTTTGTATTTCTCTATAACTTTTTTTAGAACGGTTTCTTTTGAACGGCAATACTATACAACAATTGAATTTTACAATATCATGTTAAAAAAAAAGTTCCCGTACAGGGTCAAATGACCTTACAGCTCTTTATATCAAGAATTCGATGAAATTAAGATGATTATTGGTATACATTTAAAAGAACAATTATTTTTTGACGGCATTGCTTTTAATAGTACTTTTGAGTGCTAGATAATGTTTTGGAACCGAAGCCGTACTTAGTCAAATGACCCCCTGGAGTGGGGAAAGAGAGGGGATTGCAACTCTCGATTTTTTCCCCTTGGCCCCACGATTTTTGTACGGCGTTGCGGAATAATGGATTAAAAGCAGTATAGCAATAGTATGACACAGATGCCGTACATAGTCAAATGACCAAATTTACCCCCGGTAACTCTCGGAAATTAAATAAAAATTCCGACTTGGTGGACCAACATTTTTGTACGGCACTGAGCGGTTTCTTATTATTTTTAATGGATCTATCGATGGTTAAGAATGCCGTACAAAAATATATGACCAAAATTTACCGAGTCTACCTGTACTTTTCAATTCTCATCTGCACTCAGTTGGACAGCTTACAAGTGACGGCATAGTGATGAATCTTATTATTTTTTGCTCTGCTATCGTTCTAGATATGTCCCCTGGTGGTTCATTTGACCCATATTTTTGTCCTATGCGGGCTTGTAGTCTACTATTGCATCAGCTTAGCTTTTTATGATAATTTCACTTTCCATTTATATTTATCCAAAAATAGGAACTGTTTTAGAAAATATAAACGACATTACGTAAAAAATGTAACCAATTTAACTTTATGGCATTAAACGGGAAATTATCGTATTTTTGTGATTTGTTAAATTTTCTCAGCACTACTGGAACTCATTAAATTATAAGAAGTAGGTAAGAGCAATATATAGTTCTTGATATCTGAAATAATAGTATGCAATATGAGTCTGCTCCATATTCTTAAGAATTTCTAACAATTCTTGTTCAGGAATGTCAATATCTTCTAATTGGTCGTTGTCACAAATCAGGCTCTTTATATGTTAGTGGCCTCTCCTTGCTTCTGTTACAAATGTTTATTACTGCACGACTCAGCGAATTTACGAAAAATATACGGAACCCGCATCTCGTATAAACACCTTTGATGTTTGATATAAAAAATAACTATATTTTGTTTCATAAGCATGTAATGCGAATAAAATGAAACGACTCTATAAGTGGGGTTGTTCTCGCTTGTGGAAAAGAAATTATGAAACCTGGCCCGGCAAATTGCAATGTAAGCTTCAGCTTGAATTTGATTTTTATTTACCGGCTTCAGAATTGTTGTGAGTAATTTTATGTGAGCTTCTAACGTATAAATAAATACATTTAAGTAATAATTTACTCGTTTTTAACGATATTATACATATTAGAAAAGGTTTATATTGGAGAAAAAGATTAAATTTTATCGTGAACAACTTTATTTTATAGTTCTCATCACTGTAGTATTTTATAGAATTAATGTTCAAAGATCAAAAATAAATGTAATAAACAATTATGTATAGATATACATATAGCTCAGAAAGGGGCAGAGTAAGGGAACTTTACGAGCGGATTTCGTACATTTTTTGTACGATCAACCCTTATCAAATAAAACTTATTGGATGATAAGAATTGATTTCACTTCTCTATAAAACGTAAGACAAACTTATATAGATTATAAGTGACAGCATACTGTCTATAAAAATGCATTATAATTTCAAAGAATGGCTATAAATTATAAATTGCAATTACTTTATCGGAAAATAAAAGTCATGTCGAAATCCCTTCCGTGAACGGTTAAACCGAGATTGCTGACTCGTGAACATTTACTTTCATTTATCAGAAGGGGCCAATAGATCACCAACTGCGTCCCGGTAATATTATGAGCTATTACGTATAGTGATTGTTTGGAACGCCACCTGTTTATACACATTAGTTTTAATTATTATAACTCATATTACAGTGTACGCGAGATATACAGGGTGTCCCAAAAAGTAGTGATGAACGGAAGCTGGGAGGTAGAGGACCTAGAGAGCTATCCGAATCACCCCCATGTATGTTATGCGATTTTTCGTATTTTCGGAGTTATGACATTTTTTTCAATTTTTCATCTATCGCTGAGTACGATGAGATTTTTATTTATGGTGACGTGACTTATTGCGCTAGATGCTTGATTTTTTTTTGTGTGGTAAGCTGAAAGATAGGCCAATTCAGTATGGTAACATTTACTATCGTTAGATCTTCGAATGGAATAAAAAAAGAATTAAATGCCAAGAAAGATAAAATTACCCAGTATGTTCACAACTTCAAGGGCCCATAAAAAAATAAAATCACATAAAAAAAGTTTTCCATTTGGCTTTTAAAAACTCGCTCTATCTATCAGGTAGCTACCCTAAAAATTTCATTTTATTATTCAGAAGGCTTCAATCGAAAAATTGAAATCTAAATGTGGTAAGTGCAAAAATTTTATTAACATGATGATCATTAAAACCAAATTAAAACCCATAAATAGGTGTTTAATTACCAGAAATTTTTAAAATAACCCCGCTGTTGCTCAATGCAAGTGCGACATCACCGTAAAAAGTTGTCTTTTAAATGTCTGAATGCCCTTTTATCATTTTTAATGGTTTCTTCTGCTACTATGAATTTCCGGGTTATTTCGTCCAAATTGTAGCATTCTCTCAAGTAGCCGAGGTCTTTTTAGTATCCCCATTGAAACAAATCAATGGGGTTTAGGTCGAGGGACCGTGCAGGCCAGGCTTTAAGGCAGGCGTCACCAGCGCATGCGCAGGCTGCAACGACCAATCCATCTTTCAGGGTATCTTTGCCCTTTAGCCTGGCCTCGACGGTCCCCGGACATAAACCCTATTGATTTTTTTCCGTGGGGATACTACAAAGACGAGAGACTGCCACAATTTGAACGAAATAACCTGGAAATTCATAGTAGCAGAAGAAACCATTAAAAATGATAAAAGGGCATTCAGACATTTAAAAGACAACTTTTTACGGTGATGTCGCACTTGCACTGAGCAATAGCGGGGTCATTTTAAAAATTTCTGGTAATTAAACACCTTGTTATTGGTTTTAATTTGTTTTTATTAATCATCATGTTAATTCAATTTTTGCACTTACCTCATTTAGATTTCAATTTTTCGATTGAAGCCTTCTGAATAATAAAATGAAATTTTCAGGGTAGCTACCTGATAGATAGAGCAAGTTTTTAAAAGCCAAATGGAAAACTTTTTTTATGTGATTTTATTTTTTTACGGGCCCTTGAAGTGGAGAACATACTGGGTAATTTTATCTTTCTTGGCATTTTAATTCTTTTTTTTTATTCCATTCAAAGATCTAACGATAGTAAATGTTACCATACTGAATTGGCCTATCTTTCAGCTTAGCACACAAAAAAAATCAAGCACCTTCCGCAATAATTGACGTCACCATGAGTGAAAATATCACCGTACTCGGCGATAGGTGAAAAATTGAAAAAAACGTCATAACTCCGAAAATACGAAAAATCGCATAACATACATGGGGGTGATTCGGATAGCCCTTTAGGTCCTCTACCTCCCAGCTTCCGTTCATCACTACTTTTTGGGACACCCTGTATAATAGAACCGCATAGGACTCTACTAAATTGTATTTAAAAATTGGAGTTTTAATTTTAAGTATTAAAGGTACCTACGATATAAAAGTGTCTCTTCAAATTTTTACTTAGCACGTTATATTTTTCCTTATTGCGCTCCTTCACTGAGCTTCCTTGTGATAATGCTGTAGCTTATCTTAAATTGAAAAAGAAGACAAGGAACGTTATATTTAAGTATGAACGAGCGTTAGAATGCGAACAATATTGTACAATTGTTAGAAACAACAACAAAGCACACAATAGAAAACAAGTAATCAAATTTAAAAATTCCATCCCTAGCAAATGTCACAAACGAGATCACCGAATAAAACAAACATCAGCGTTCGTATGTTAACGACTTAACAAAACGGCCAAAAAATATTGTTCCAATTGAGTATTGCGTGCAAAAACTCGCCTATTAACGTTAAGTTAAATACGACGTTTATATCCATTAGGGGTAGTTCCGACGCGCACCGGGTAATCATATTCCGAGCAGGCGCGGCATAAATCAAGAGGAGAGCCACGGGCAAAAACAACAAAACTGGACTTAACCGACCGCCCTGACCGATGTTTATTGTAGCTTTTATATTTCCATGATACGCGATGACCAATTTTTATTTCCCGAATAAAAAGATCTCGGCCCAAATTATACTGGAAGAGGTTCACATAGATTTTCAATGATCCACTTATTTACGATTATATTGAGATTCCTTTGTCGTTTATTTTTGTTTCTATCGTTCCTTTGGCCTACGTTTTATTAAAGACACAACGTCAATAAAAAGTATGATCCATATTTGCTTTCACGATCACTTCTTTATAAGTGTAATTTCCCAGAACAGAGCAATCGTGGAATGATTGCAGAGTCAAGACAATATCCATTTAAATACAATATAAGATATGAGGTTTATTTATATTTATGAGGTTTAATGTTCTTATAAAATCTTTACTAACCTTTTAGCTAATATAATATGCTTTCATAATAAATTATTTCTTATCAAGTTTACAAGAAGCTTACAAGGTGAAACAATTTTGCGAACCTCACGTAAAGTATATTGGAACAAAAATAACGTACTTAACATCGACACTCAGTTATCGACAAAACATCACACTCTCATAAGCTGATGGAGTCGAAAGTACCAACTAATTTTCTTCAAGTTTTCTCTCAGTAAAAGCGCACACGTGATAACTACAAGCTAAGTAATGAAACATAACTAAGCGCTTTCTAGATACGATATTGCGTACATTTTGCTATATTATGACACTAATTTTTCATATTATTTTAACAGCAAATATTTAATTTCTAAATACAAAAGCAAACACAATAAATGCATATTTCAACATTAAAATGTAAAACAGATGATAATATATATGTTTGTTTATTCCTTTTCAGGGAGCGTAAAGGGTCTCGCCTGTCGACTTTACACCTCGCCGTAAAACCGCTTACTGAAAATAAATATTTAATGTTTCAAGGAATATGAAATATATTTTTCTTCACTGTCCGGCAAACTTTCAGCTGTCTTATCATATTGCGGCGCTAATGGGTGAACTAGTACGAGTTACGAGCTAAAAGGATTTCAGTTCCTTCATATATGTACACAGAAGCTTTTCGTTTCATAGAATTACATTTATTAAATGGAAGTTCTTTTTGCTGTTAATAGAGTGAACGCTTAAAACGTGGAGTACATGTAATGATAATGTTGTGAATTTAATTATACTAATCTCTGTTTAAAGCACTTTAAAACGCGAATAAAAAATAAATTTAAGCTCTTTTAAAATAACTGCTGAAAGCTTCATAAAAATTAAATTATATTTTCAATACCAGACAAAACATGCTTTGAATAGAAATGTAAATACAAATAATCAAGAATAGAATAGGATTAACGATACAATTTGTATTTAAATGCATACATATAAATTAAGTACGTACTTATAAGTCAAGTATGCGTATTGCGTAGCCTTGCAAAAGGTAGTTCCACTACGTTTCACAAGTTCTTTCTTGAACCGAAAGCGAGTGGCTAGTTACTATTAAATATTTTTTAATTACATAGTTTAAGTGGAGCAGTACAAGCCTCGGTCACCGACTTGCAGTTTCCAATTTGAGTTTCCGATTAAAATTAGCCCCAGTAATCCGCGAGAGCCAATTAAAAATATTCATCAATCCTGACTGGATAAATGTACTTATATTTATGATCTACATTTTTACTCTTGTGGCAAATAAATATTTCCTGATATGACATTCGTATGCAATATCATAAAATATTGAGTGTTGAGTACGAAGCGCAGTGATTTTAGTATTTCAAAATAATTCACTTTAAATATACAATAATTTTTGTTATTTGTTGTTATTCATTTCGAACAGACAATAATTTTCGATTTCTCTTGTTTATTGTTGTGTTTGGACAATTGTTTATTAAATGAATAAATTGAAAAAGCTTTTAATATTGAAAGTGCAGCAGTGTTGTTTTTAATTTGTTGTATGACTTATCTTTGTGTCAATGGGGAACAGATTTTTTGACCTCATTTTAATTTTGAATAATCATTTTACAATTTCTACCACCAATTTGAATACTCGTACACCGTTGTATATTAAAACAGACACCAAGAATTTATCTAATAAGTTTCTATCGACAAAAAACTTAAGTTCCTGATCTATTGATATCAATCTTATTTTAAATCCGGATGGCTCTAACAAAAAATATCACCCTCACGCCCCAGTATTAGAGCGCTTATGCAATATATTCTGATAGCCCTTAATCTGCATTAAGCTATGCAAAGACGACAGACGTTGATATACAGGATTATTTAAATAGCCTCGAATTTTCATACGTTATATTACATACTTAAGGGACATAGCTCGTTTACTGTTTGCTGTGACTTATAAGAGCAAGCTATATTGTTATTTTTATTGAATTAAATTAAAATAACTGCGTATAGTATTTAGCATACGCTTCTAAGATGATTCTATTAAAATAAAAATTGTATCGTAAAGTTTTACGATTTCACTATTAAACTTCTTTCATATTCACTTGTTGCAAGTATTCAGTAGCAAGATATTTAAATCAATAAACTGCAAAAAGCTTCACAAAGAAACGAAAAACACTGGTTAAAGTGTTCCCTACAGTAGGGTTGGCCGATCGCCCCGGGCAGCAGTCAAAACTGTAACTCCCGGTCGGAAATAAGTAGGATAGGGTTAAAAGTTCATCCTGCCGTAATCCGAAAAAACAAAATTGTATCCTCTTTTTATGATGGAAAAATATTACGCGGATATATTATTATGATAAGGATGTTTGCTTTTTAATAAATCTGTTAGAAAGAAAAAAGCACAAAACATACCAGCTCTACAACAGGACTCTATATATTATAGTAAAAGTACATTGTAGACATTTAATAGAGAAAACTTTAATTAGAATCCCTACAACATATATAATATTATTCATTAGAATTGAATACACCATCAGGCGACAATTAGCAATCAATTATTATAATACAGAACTGCATTACAATACAGTGCAACATCTGCATGCGATTAAGCGTAAGACCCGCCACGTCCTATTCTCTTATTAAATCCATAAGCTGTTTATCGATATCGCATTGCTTTACAGTATCGGGTATTGTTTTAAATGGTGGCTGCTAATCGGATCGTGGAACGCACAACGCACGCCCCGACAACTGCGCAAACGTTAACGTCATTAAATTTAATGCAATTATAGATAATACAGTTCACGCTCACTGTCAATGCACATGTAATGATATTAATTAATATGTTTAGTTCGCTTCACGCTAATTTAATCATGTGTCATTACGATTAATCGCTCGCTGACTGGCCATCGATTAGTGTTATTTGATTTCGCGTAACAAATATGAAATTATTAGTGCTCTAATTGATGTTATAGAGCTTTATGCTGGGAAATAATTTACCTAGTTATAATTTCAGTTTCGAGAACGGAATATTTTATTTACATTTACATTTTTTAAGATTCAATTTTTTTTTAATTACACGTTTCTTTTTATTCAAGGCTTAAAATATAAAAAAAACCCTGAAAAACAAAACAAGTTCATAAAAGTAGATTGCTTCAATGACCGTTTATTTTTAAA
The DNA here is from genome assembly GCF_061535455.1 of Colias philodice. Taxonomy (NCBI): domain Eukaryota; kingdom Metazoa; phylum Arthropoda; class Insecta; order Lepidoptera; family Pieridae; genus Colias; species Colias philodice. The sequence continues at coordinate 6,623,159 of NC_143093.1, forward strand.
TCAAACATACTGTATTCAAATGAGTAACGCGGAAGAATAATGCGCGGGACGTGTTAAGCACAGGTTATATTAGAATATACACAATCTGTGGCAGTAATTCGTGTTTGAAACTGTATTTTCGTTGCGGACGGCTCTAATCCGTTTAGGGGACTGCAACGCTATACGTGCGCGGCCTAATGTGGACGCAGCTAACGTTGGCTATTTTATCTTGTTGTTTTAATGTGTATTTTATAACATTCGACTAAAGACTACATTTGAATGTATTCCCAGCCCGGTGCGCCGTTCAATGGAGTAACGTATGAGTAGACCTCATAAAGCCTCTGTCACATGGACTGTCACAACACGACAGCGCGACGCAGTGTGGTATTTTCCTAATAATGCCAAATATTGGCGCTATTTCGCGATATTCCTACAAAGCATTTATAAAATAGGTTTTTTTTCTCCTGCATATTTAAATTCAAAATTCTCTATGCTGAGAAAAGATTGTAAAAATTATTATACAATATATAAGATTACATACATTACTCTCCTCAAACAGCGGCTCCTCTTACGTGGTACCTGGAAAAACAAAACAATAATTATTTTCATGAAACACAACAAATATTTTATATTTTTAGCTGTTCACATAGCATTTATCATCAGTTTTCTAACATTGAGTTCAGTGGTACGTGTTAATAGAACGGTGCCCGAATTCTAAGCGCGAATGCTTCACCCACTGAATGGTAATACTGACCCGACTATAAACAATGGTATTTGTTCTTATTCAACGTGCTCTTCTAGTGGATAGATTTACAATTATCTTTTTGATACTCTATAAGAGTACATTTAACTGTTTAGGTGTATATTTCCTAATTATTTGATTATCGGTTGTTTATGGTTCTAAATGAAGTTGACTGCTTTGTATTTTTTAGACAACTTAGCCTTTGCCGAACATACGATTATAATAAAAAACAAACTATATTAACTGTAGTGAAACGAAACGTAATTATTTTCCATCGGGCGATCCATCAGCTGTCACTCACTGGTATTGCCAGTACATATTAGTTTTTACCTATATTTTTTATATAATTACTGTGGCTACGAACATTTAACAAAAAATTGAAATATTTTATACAGTCAATTTATAACGTCCCATAAACCCTCAAAGGTCAGACTTCCTTGAATAAAAATGGTCCTTCGAAGAGCGGAAACGAATAGAAAGAGCTTCCCAGGCCAATCATAGTATCAAAGACTTTTGCATTCGTCTGTCTGAGGCTTTGAGCTTCGTCTATTGTTGTGTGACAAAAGTCGCGTCGTGCGATTAAATTTTCATGATGTCCCGTCGTCAGTTACGTAAAGCAGATGTTCAGTGGGGTTTATACTGCACAACACACAAAAACTTGAATGAGAAACAAAGCGTTGTGATTTGCGAACCCGTAAAAGGAATTGTTAAACGAGTTTACCTAGTTTTGCTAAATAAAAATATAAAAGCGGGGTTATTTTAGTGAATGCTCAAAGTAAACAGGCACGTCTACATAATGGGTAGAGCACATATTGTGTAAAATAAATAAGAGCGTTGTACTACAATAATTCATTACCGTTATTTATTTACTGGAATGGATTGGTCGATATTGATTATCGAGCGTCCCAGAATATGACTAAAATATTTATTTGCTCTAAAATTTTCCGTTTTTTATCTCATATTAAATTGAGTAAACATGTCGGAGTTTTTAATTTTTCATTTCTATGTGTAATATATGTGCATTTATTATTTACTTATATCCAACAAACATTTTTCATTAATTCATTCAGTTTTCCTCTCTACTTGAGCGGGAATTCACATTACGCGCGGGCATAGACCAATCTATATTATTATGAATTGGGTCGTATTTTAGCGAATAATTTACACTGTAAGATGTAATAATATATTTAGTTCACGGATATTTGTCGTCCTTCCAAAATTAAGTATAGGATTTTTTTTAACTTCCAATATCACCGTAAATGCAAAGTCAATACTATTTATGCTAAACAATTTGTACGTTTCCATATTGAGAGAGTTACAGATAGCATATTGCCAAAACAGGCGATATGATTAATTTATTGACAGATTTATGACGATCATAAATCTTTACAGGATGACACACATTCACTGACCACGGAGAACGATAACCAGATGCTGTAGGGAATGTTTTTTTCACACAACATAGCACACACACTGTATCAATAGACAATAAAATATTATTATCTATTGATACAGAATTAATTTCATTGACATTTAATTGTTTAGGGCTTAGGCTAATTTGCAGGCTTCGTATTGTTTGGAATAAATTTAAAGTTAAAACGGAATTGTTATCATTGTTACCGTCATCATCTGTACATTCTAACTTCTCAAACTATTATATCAAATTACATTTATGTTCCAAGCACCGCCTTGTAATTTGTATGTCACCCCCCTTACATAAGAAGCCTTTCTGTATTTCTGAAGACTCCTTTATAGCATAAAATATGTATGATATAAATAACATTGTTACTTTTTGACCTAGTGACTCTTGAAGATAGAGCTCTACTTTTTTCAGTTTAATTAGTCTTACCCATTGTTAAAATATATTTTTTTTTGCTTTATCAAAACACTGACTAGTAAAAAGGTCAATAATTTTGTCAAACTTACTTTGATTTTAAGTTTATAAATATATTTGAGGGGTACAATAATTAATGAATTAAACCTTTCTAAAACAATATAATATATATAGTATAGACAAAATTCAAACAAGAATGACGATGATAAACGCCAATCTTTATGTTATGTTCACTACGGAATGGCTGAGTTTCTCACCCAATGACTGGAATCCCTCGTAAATACCACAATATTTGATCCGAAAAATCCATAAAATTAAGCTGCTGAAAATGACATGTCAAAGGCAGAGGGTGCTTTGAGGCAGGGATACACTGAGATGATTTATTATAATTTACTATCTTATTACTAAGACGAATTTTTCTGACAAGCAATAAAAATAACATTTATAGGTTGCTATTTTTTAGGGTTTTAGTTTTATCGGATAAATAATTTTAAATTATTCACTATACTAAAATCCTAAATCTAAGAATGCATTTGCATTTCGTAGTAACTGAAATATTTTAAATAACTAGAAATACTCTTACTTAAATTACATCTTACTTAAATTCTGTTTCTTCCTCTATGACCACATTTCTATCAAGTATCAAATAGCGCGACGCTTTTGTTATTAACAACAAAAAAAAATGACGGGAAATTTATAAATCTGACAGCTTACTGCATTCCGAGCCTTATAAAGAAAGCTGCGTCAGCGTGACGCCGGGCGGTCATTGTCGTCCGATATAACATCAAAATTGCATCCGAGATGTCCCTTTATCTTCGACGATCTAAATAATCTTTGGAAGCTAACGTCTTTGATGGACAATGCCTAAGATTAGTTTGAAAGTTGTCAGTGGGTTGAATTTGGATTGCGGTTTGGAAAAATGATCCTAGACTTTTTTTTACAAAGATTATGTTAATGTTTAAAGTCGTATGAATATGCAATTCTCGCAATGATTGTAGTATAGTGATTGATTGAATACTAGAAATTGTAATGTATCTTCGACAATGCATGCGTAAAATCAGACAAGAAAATACTAAAAACATTTATCATGTCACGTGACATAAACTAATGAGTAAATAATGAATGTCACGTAAACAGAAACAGATGTACAAAAGTTTAATTATTAGCATCGACTTCGCTGCATTTGTATTTCGCAAATGACTGGCAAAGACTAATGATTTAAAACATATTGTTCCCGTGTTCTTGTGCGCTAAGAAATCCTCCATTGCGCCGACCCACTTTCTTTAGAAAATATGTCGTCGTTATTACTTTCTTGTGAAGTAAATAAGACCTTGACTCCCTCGTATTGGACCTTCATTTGCATAGTGAATTATCATATTGCAAAGTTGTAGAAATTTTTCAAAGAAATTAGTCTCTAAGAGAAATTCGTTTAACATTTATATTTGAGAGTCATATTTCCATAGGATGTAATTACTCGGCTTACCCTATCGCCTTAGCTTTATTTCAACCTTTTATTTTAAAACGGTAGCCGTAAATTCAAACGTGGTAACGCGCTAAATTCTTTTAGTTTACCACGATTTTCGCAAAACCGTCAAACTGTTTGGTACATTTTCTATATCATTAAGCACAATAATAGCTTTGGTTTGAACAATATCGATAAACAAGTAAGGACATTACGAACTAAACTATTCAGACGAACAATAATTTTGATCGCAGATAGCTTCGCTAATTAACCAGCAAATACAAACACAAATATACGAGCTTCATTATCAGAATCGATGCAAACCCAATTATCCGTCTTGACGTATGCAAGGTAACGTCGGTGCAAGACACGGCAATGTTAAAGACTGATTAGAGCGTGTTCTATGGATCAATTAAACACCTGACATGTTTACCTGCATGCTCTAAACATTTAATTAAGTTGATTACAAACTTCTCTTGCATGTACAAAGCTCTTGCCTATTTAAATACCTTCTAATTGCCACACAGAATCAAGGTAATTTTATTTCACTTCAGTAATAATTTTTGTATTTATTTAAATCTACCTACAATATCTTCATTTAACAGTATAATTATGATTAATTAGAAATATATCTGATTATCTTACTTCTTATTAAAAGTGAACAATATTGAGCAACCTCCCGATTGTAAGAGCCATATCGCTGTGTGAGTGATACCTCAATGCAGTCTGAGCGGCAAGACGTCGACAAAAGACGTTAATGAGGAAATCGTGTACACAAGCAGCACTTGTAGGGAATTCAATTTACTGATAGAGTGAAAGTAACCTGTCCCCACAGAACCATAGCTCACGCCTCACAATGACGAGTCTGTGAATCAAAAGTTATGCCTCTTTGCGCATCATTACTTTCCAGATTACGCTGAGTTGTTTCATTGTTTAGCCGCCATTATAGAAAAGTCATTATGAATCGATATTTCACTTTAAGAAAGTTCGAGCAGATTCCGGTTATATCTGTTCTTTAAGTTTGTGTTAAGTTGGGATTAGATGACTTCGATGTTTCTAATTTATAAAAGTTTTCAGCTCAATTAATAGTAGGTATTCTTTTCAGAATTATGTAAATATTTTATACAAAATAGAATGTGTATATGTAAGATAATAGAAACAAAATATTAATAAAAAAATATTAAAAGCTCTGAAAACATATAAAGATGAGGAAGTTAAAAGAAGAATAAGAAGATGAAGTAAACAGAGACACGAATGATTGAGCAATGTTCCTTAATATCATTTCCAGATGAATCCTTTATTTCCACGATTTTACCACATTTCGCATATTAATAGCGTATTAAATTGGCACAGATTCTGATATATCGAACGCGCGTATCGTAATGGTTCAATAAAATAGATAAGGGAAGCATAAAAATGACAGAGGCTCGAAAATATATTAGATGAACTAGGCCGGGAGAAGGAAAACACAAAGTTAAATTGGAAAGTCGCAAGTCGCAACATCTTGTGCGGTGCCATCTTGGGAATCATTTTAATTGTTTCTGTTTCATTCGTGACACGCACACTTCACACGACTTTGGTATTACTTTAACTTTTCTTGCTCACGCTTATGTAACGCATCACCTCCTAACCTCAATTGGATCATGTATCTCATAGAACACGCACTTTCAATAAAAATAAGTGATTTTTATTATGTTCAAATCTGGACCGTAATCTTGTTATTCAATTGATTTTGTACATTATTTAGTACAACTTGTATAACTTGACTGAAAACAAGAGCCAATATGCATCAATATTAAAAATACACATATATATACAAATAATTCGACTAAGTATATTAAGAAAAATAATGTTTTATTTAAATGCAATATACTGGTCTACTTAATAATAAATTTATTGGCTATCTTGCGCAATTTCGAACAACCTTCACTAATGGAATATTTGCGTGGAAGCTCGATCCATTCCTTTTAATCGAATTACACGAAGCGAACATCGAGACTCGCCACAGAATTACATATTAACAAACGCGAGCCGATAATCGATTTCTCGCCTGATAACGATAATGCATCGAGTATCGAGAGTGGTTGGTAGCAAACAGGCTACGGACAAGTTGCCTACGTGAGCCGAATGTTGCAAACTCGATCCATTTCAATTACGTTCACGATCGATACCCAAATTTCGAAGACGCTAAAGGTAACGAACTTTGACATGTAGATACGTATGTTGTAAATTCATTGATGCATCGACTCTTGAGTTGTTCGGATCCCATTACTTTCACTCGAAACGTGGAATTGGTTTCACGTGCGCGTCTCTTAAAACACCGAAATCCCTCATACATCAACGGATCTGTCAAACCAATTTCGAATTTAATCCTTCCATTCCGAACACACCTCGGCTAAATGTAGACAAACAGCGAACTTCGATATTCAATCAAAATAGGATATCGCTAAAACAATTTGCCTATTTAAATAGAGTTCAACTAACCGGGACGTTAAACAAAGCTCTAACCCGTTCTATAATTAATTGGAATCGATTCACATTCAGTTGCGTTGCATTAAATTTCTCATCAATTCACTTGCATAGACCCCAACGTAATTGCAAAGAGCCGCGTCAGCTAAGATTTACCAATTAAGAGAATCGGCAGCGGAACCACTTGCTCAGTCAGCGTGGTGCGCCGCCCGACCCGACCTCCATCCTCGGCCGCACGTATATTGTTTCTTTTTACATTCATATACAAAATCTTCAAAAACTATGAGGCTACCCGGATATTTTGAAGTTTTCAACATTTTTTCAGCATTTTAACATATTTATTTTTTATAATAATTAATAGATAGTATTTAAAAAGACCTTCAAAGCTGAATACCTAATAAAAACCTTTTCCTTACCTAAATAAAGGTCAGAGAATGAATAAAAAAAAGTATAATGGGTATAGATATAACAAGCCAAAGCTATATAAATATTTTGTTGTATCCAAATGTATAATTAAGCAAAGTTCTTTCATTCCCAAAAAGTATTGCTCAAGTGTTTGAAAGAGAATGATTATTCGCGATCAAAATAGCGCATTGAAATGGTAACGATATCTTAACAAAACGAGTTTGAGCCAGATTCACCTAATACAAACATTCTTTTAGACTGAACAGCGATCCAGTTAGAGCGTTTGCATAACAATGGGAAAAGGAAGCATTTCTTTTTGAACTCATCTCTGTTACACGAAACTCGAAGATCGCAATAAAGAACAAAGAAGCAGAACATTACAAAGCAAAGGTAAATTAAACTGCGAAAGCAAATAAGCATTTGAATGTTATTATTTACTTTTTACGTCAGTAATGCAATTTTCCACGCAGTACTTTAAGTGTTTTTCTCTATAGAAAACTTCTGTCTCGCTGAGTTGAAACGAACTTTCATTTAAATTAATTCCACCTTTAAAACGTAATTAACAAATCAACTTATCTATTCATTTTTATGAATAAAACTTTCTGTTTGCGTATTGTTACATTCTTATAATAATTAATCTATACTAATATTAAAAATGCGAAAGTAACTCTGTCTGTCTGTCTGTTACTCAATCACGCCTTAACTACTTAACAAATTTGCATAAAATTTGGTATAGAGATATTATGTTGATACCCGAGAAAGGACATAGGCTACTTTTTATCCCGGAAAATAGGATAGGTTTTATCCCGGAAATCCCACGGGAACGGGAACTACACGGGTTTTTCTTTGACTGCGCGGGCGAAGCTGCGGGTGGAAAGCTAGTATCTATATAATTGAAACAGTTAAAAAGTAATTTCTAATATCTACGCACTCATCACAAAATCATAACACTGATCGAACACATTTTATAAGTAGTAATCGTAATCCAATAATTATAAATTATTCATAATTAATAGTATAACATCTTCAAATCTGTAACACAAGCCGTGTAACACGTAATGAATAATAATTCACGAATCACAGCCTATTAATTGTCCTAAACCAATACTTCCCTGTTTAGGATTCAGTGTGTTCACGAACGATAAACTGGCCAGACTTAATAACTGACAATAATATCTACTGAGCGCCCATTATTGTATGCCCGGGTTGCCCCATGCCAACACAATGGTCTAATTGAACGTCGATTGTTTTCTTTACGTTATGGCTGTAAAGTCTTGCTGAAACCAATTTTGTTTACAAATACCGGTGTTTGTCTTTAATTTTATGTCTATCTATCCGTGTTAAATTGTAATAAAGTTTTCAATCTCTTATAAGATTATAGGTAATATTGGAAGTAATGATTTTAACATATTTATTACATGAAACTAATAATAGCCGATTTGGCGATGTTTTTGATGTTCCTAGATTAGTTATAAAGTTTTCCCAATATCATAAGATATTCAACAATCAAAGCAATGGCGTTCTAAATTTAGTTGAACATTAATCTCTAGTATTCAGATAATATTATATATATTTCAAATGCACCGCTTTGCGTATTCGATATTGTCACATCAGTGTTTGCTGTTTGAATGGCGTGTTCACACAGCTTCATCAACCCTTAGAATGCAAATCTACCAAATCACTGAGGAAATTCATTTCCGTGCGTGTTCACACACTTAGCCTGTCTGTCAATAGCTCGCATGTTTACAATAAGCGATATACAGCCAGTCCTCTGTGACTGATACAGGTGTCGCGTTCGCGCAATCACGTCACAATACGATTTCGCCCGAACTGTATTACTTTGTGGTCTAAGTTTTGAGCTTTCGAAACGTTGAAACGGCATAGTGATGTAATGGGTACAGATAATAATGTATGGAATATATCTTACCTAGAATAGAATAGCCTACATCAGAGCTAGCTTTTTTATACCTGACAAAATCCGACAGACTTTAAATGAATAAAAGTGCCTCATTTAATTAAAAAAGAATCAATCTCACAAAAAAATACTTGTATCCATAAAGAAGTAACATAAAATATTAATAAGATAATACAAATAATTGTAATAATGTATGGCGCTATAAAATGTTCTTGTAAATTCTTACACATTGAGGCAAACATCAAAGATGGATACAATGGAAAATGTTTGTCGCCTATACCTTTGTGCTTGCTGAAAGCACGGGATTCACACGCTCACAAAACTGCCGATTTATTCGAAATTTTCATGCAACGAAACAAATATCTAAAAGATTCCTGAAATTGATTCGACAAATGCTTGAACTCGTATTAACAAAATATCTAGTGACACAATCCTCGAAACACTTTAAGGAAAATCCAGTCAATTTTCTATAAAGCAATTTTATTTACTGCATAAAGTGACCGTACCAAAACCTCCTTTTTATTAAGCTTGAATCCTCGTTTGCAAGTACATTTCCGAGAATCTAATTTTCTTTCAAGGGTAAAATGCACAAGAAGAGGGTTGAATAGACCAAACATCCAGAGCCATTTTATTAAACGACTGCTCTCTGTATCACTATAAAACTACGACGAATTGTTTGTATTTCCATCCTTTTATATATTCTGTTTTCCATGTTGTTTTAATGGCATTGAAAAACAAATTTAAGAAAATTGAATTTCATTAATGCGTTATTTGAATCCTGAAGAAAATCCTTTTTATTTTAACAGCCTTCGTTTACTTTTCCTGATGAAGTGTAAATAATGGAACCTTTAAAGTATTTTTAATTATCAGAAAGTAATATGTTTTTATTTATTTCGCGAACGAATTTCACAGAATATAAATAAACAATAGGTATATTTAACATCGATTTAATAATGAAGAGATTTATAGGGAAAAACAAAATTGTATCGTTTTATACGGTATAGGAAACAAGTGTTGCGTTAAATTGCTGCAGCTTTGCGAAATTGCATTTTTGCCGATGCTAAATTTTTGCTTTATGCTAAATGGGGCATGTGACACAATATATTTTGTCAAGAACTTATCTAATAGTGGTAACACTTTGTCAGTATTTTCTAAGCTTATTGGCGATTTTCAATTCGTGAAAATGACTACAGTATAGATACATTTTTTAAGCAAGTGATAAAATGTAGTTTTGTAGTAGTTTGTATTTGGTATTTCTGATGAAATGTAACGAAATTAATATTTTTAACAGAGAAATTAATATCATATAGTTTATTAATATCACCGATCTACACAACAATAAAATGGGCATTTTTTCGGGGAAAAATTCTTCAAATAAATAAACAATTTTATAAGTACTAAAGATATATGTTATAAACATATTATTCTTATTAATTGATGTTGTTTTCATGTCTTCTTATGAGTATGTGTATATATATTGTAGGTACTTCAAATTAATGTGTCGTACATTAGGATTTAGTATACTTAATAACAAAGCTTTTCATCGTACAACGACCTTTTCAATGTTATTTTTGTAAAATAATTAATTATAAATTATTATCTATAAAATGTACAATTGTATACGCAATAATATTTTATTTTGTTTATTCCTATTTTATTAAAAATCTAAAAGCATGGAAAAAGGAAGTGATTGCGAGCACATTTGAGCGGCTCTTTGACATAGACCGGGAGATACTGACACAAAATTTCGAGTCATTTGTAACAGGATGGCGGTTCTACAGGGTTCTTAGTACGCAATGACAAAAAGAAAAACGATGTTGTGAACGCTGGTACCGGCGTCGAAGTCGCGTGGGCGTTAGTCGAACTCGTCGGAAAAATAGCGAAAGTCAAACGATTTGTAACACAAAAATTTTAGAATTTACCGATAGCCCATAAAAAACAAGTAGGCGGTAGTGTCATGCCATACTTTTCCGGTGTGACTTACAGCCCGCCATACCGACGCGAATGTGTTGATTTAAATAAAACAATTATTCAACCATTTGTATCAGGCTAACTTTTGCACAGGTAACCATCGTCGTGCAGCCATTTACGAAAATCGCCATGCCATACTTTTCGCACGATTCCAAATGGTCGCCATACCGCCGAAAATCTGCAAAAATTTTTTATTTCGCCAAACTTTTAGTACCAGTATTGCATTTGGATTTTTGGAGAGTATTTGATAAAATGTGACCATTATTATATTTGCCATACTTCTAGTAGGGGGAAAAAGTGCTGTCATACTTGAAAAATTAATTTAGTATTAATTTATATAAGTGAAGATTTCCAACACCTAGATCTTTGAAATTTTATATTTATATTCGTTGATCCTCAAACTTACAGGAAAAATAAGTGCCATACTGTTACAAATCGTTTGACTTTCGCTATTTTCCGACGAGTTCGACTAACGCCCACGCGACTAAGACGCCGGTACCAGCGTTCACACCATCGTTTTTCTTTTTGTCATTGCGTACTAAGAACCCTGTAGAACCGCCATCCTGTTACAAATGACTCGAAATTTTGTGTCAGTATCTCCCGGTCTAACACATATGTTCATGAAAAAAGTTTGACAAAATGTGAAAAAAGTAGTAAAACGAGTTGCGCGAATCAATATATGGAAACAATGCCTATCGTAGTGAAACGAACATTCAAATATGTTGAGATTTTTAAAATCAATGCATACTGTGCATGTATACTTGTTTATTATTTTCAAAACAGATCTACAATAAAAACATTTACATGAAGTCGCATATAACTAAAGTTCTATGAATGTAGAGTATTTTAGAGACAAAATTACCTATCATTATTTGTTTGGATATATTTTTGCACATTAAGATTATTTAAACTTTTGTTTAGAAATACATATAACGCACATAAACTATATTCCATCCATAAACAGTATGTTTAGTTCTAATCACATGGAAAACAAAGGATAATTCCATTACTCAGCGCGAAGGGCATTGCATTTGTAGCTAAGCATTTCTATGTACTCGTAGCTAAATCGCAATTTACCACAATAGCAGGGAGCCCACGCGTGTCAGACCGCGTCCTAAGCCCAGTTCAATAAAACAGTGCACTATTCAGTGGCACCCTATCCTACAGTCGTGGTTTGATTTGTTTTATTCGTAGCCGCGTATTTTCCGCTCCCCATTGGCATGAATCAAACCGAACGGACTCATTTATTTCATTGGAACTAGGAAGACCACTCGATACACTGCATGTACGCCGTACGGCTTCCAACGAAAGGGAAGCGTAATAGGGATAGAGAGAAATCGCGCACTCAATAAATTTATAAAACTATAAAGTAAAGAGGAAAAATACAAACTTTGTTACGTACAATAGATAATTAACTTTAAGTTTTAGAAGCTTTCAAAATCTGGGCAATTACGGTAATTTAGAAATGATCCCATTTAGCAAAGATACCGTGAATCCAACCGGCGCGGGGTCGCGATTATCTTAATTTTCATATCTAATAATAGCGCCGTTCGGTAATGCTATCTCATTTAATTAACTTAATGAACTGCGTTCGTGTAATCCAACCCTATATAATAATTAACTCCTAAAACTCATCTCGATCGAGACGCAAAGTTTACCTGAAAATGTTAGAAGTACTTAGCCAATAAATAATTTAAATGTTAATGGAATATCGCGCTTGATCCTTTCTTTACACTTCGATGGAATACGGATTTTTATTCCATTTCTGTTGTTACGCAAAAATTTAGAAACTCAATAATCAATAATATTTTCACACAGTTTTATAGCAGTACATACACATTTGATTGGCAAATGACTGTTTTAGCATTCAGTCGGCACTTTGTATTAGCTGTCCATCTAAATATAACAGGAAAACTCTCCTTTGCTAAAAACTAACTCGAGTGGAATAGTTTTGGAGTGCGAAATAACGGGAAATGAATTTGGGAGCCTGTTTTCGAATTCACCGTAGTTTCGGCGCTGGTAACGACAGATTTTTTTCCAAATTAATTAAAAGCTACCATGGACTATGCTTATGCGAACGTGCTCAAAATACTTTCCAACTTTCATTACATTTAACTTTTTTCTTTTGTCGGCTCGGTCTTAAATTAAAAACTAAAGTTTCAGCCTGTCCACTCAACTTTCAAGTTCAGTAAGTTATTCATTAATTACGAATTAGTTGGAATCGTACGCCGGGGTTTCGGAATTTATTTTTTCATCTTAAACTAACGTAGACTTAGTAATATTTCTTTTCGATTATTAAAGAAGTTAACTTAAATACTTACAGTTTGTTTCCCCGGCAAATCACTTCTTGATTCAATCAAGACTGTAAATTACCTGAAACGATATTATGAAATTGAATAAAACACGAAATATTAAAACAAATTTGTGAATGCAGAGATAAAATGAGTTTTAAAATCCAATCATTGATTTCGGTTTTGACAATATTTATACAAATTCCAAAATGAAGTTATTTTGTAAGGCTGTATTCATATTGAAAATAAATTAAACACTTTATATGATGTGATATTTCAATTCTATAATGTATTGATATTTTTGACGATTGCTACGATTATTAAGTGTATTAATTAAAAGTAAGGCAGCCCATGTTCCGTTTTTTTTTAATAATATTGACAACTAACAATATATCTATATTAAAACCAATATTATAATCACTGCAACAAAAACTAATACATGGACTTGAAAATGAATCATTGGAATAACGTAAAAAATACAATTTTTATATTGAAAATTGATCAGAACACGGCTTTAGCGAAACGAGGAAATCATCGTTTATCCGAAATCGTATTTGCAGTATAATAGGATGAAATTTTAAACTTCACATTGATGCTGGTTTTATCGTCCGCACGAATAATTCTCCTATAATGTTGCAGTACAATTTTTAATTACGATTCATTTAAATACTAAAGCCAAACGATGTAATCTTATATATAAAAATGAATCGCAAAATGTGGTGGTAAGCGCATAACTCGAGAACGGCTGAACCGATTTCGATAATTCTTTTTTTATTATATTCCTTGAAGTACGAGGATGGTTCTTATGTAGAGAAAACGTAAATATGTACCACGGGCGAAGCCGGGGCGGACCGCTAGTTTAAAATAAAAATAAAACAGGTTAAAACTATGTATTTGCTCGCAGGTACCTACTATTTTTAAATGCATACAACATTTTGTTTTTTAGTAATAAGTAGCAAAGTTTGTCTTTATTTATAAAATTAAGTACTGTATTAAAATATTATGTACTTAGTGATTAAACTTTCATTCACTTCAATACACAGCAAAATAAACACTACCTACCAAAAGTGAAAGAACGAAGCTTTTAATGTCTTTTCCTTTCTTGCTTAAAAATTTCCTTCCTTGCGTTTCCTTTTTTAATTTTCCGTATTTTTCACGATTGAAAATTATTATAGATCGACATTTTTCATTCTAAAGACTGTCAACTGTTGGCATTCTATTAACTGGAAATAGTTTTAGTTTATAAAACTAAAAAACACGTTTTAATAGCAAGCTGAACAAAAACAACAAAAAGTATGAATTCTTACAAAAGCAAGCGTTTATGATGCGATAAAATCAAAATCAATTAAATTGATTAATAGAGAGTCACAGTTCAGCTAAAAACATTTTAATTTCATCTTTAAGCCATTTTAAATCATCGTAATTTATAAAATACTAGCTTACCACCTGCGGCTTCGCCCGCTTTGTCTAATCTAAAACTTAATAAATTATATACTAAAACCTTCTATCTATTCAAAAAAACCGCATCAAAATCCGTTGCGTAGTTTTAAAGATTTAAACATACAAAGGGACATAGGGACAGAGAAAGCGACTTTGTTTTATACTATGTAGTGATCTCGCACAACATAGTCACGTTTATATTACATATTACAAAGAAGATAACTTAACTTACAAGAAGAAATATGAGAAATCATGTATATTATAGTAGATACCATATAAGTGTAAAAACAAAGAAGCACTAATACATTCCCCTGATGTTTAATAAGGTTTAAATTGTAACATTACACGTAAAAAGCTGTTATTATTTCCGTGCTTCGTGCCCATGGAGGTGAGATAATGAAGATTTAATGTTATGTTATTGTGGTATGAAACAGTAATCTCTAATTCATTACATTTTCTCTATTTAATATAATCTTGCGTACACAGAAGCATTTTTTTAAAGATGACATTTTTTTATTTAACCTAAAGGTAAAATTAATTTTATTTTTATTATAAATTTTAAAAGAATAGAAAAAAATTCAATCATCCGCTTCGTTAAATTGCCTTTACGGTAATATAGATGAACGTGTTTAATTGAAAATAAACGTAGTAATATTACGCAATCAATAGATGTATTCAATCGAAACCATACGCAGTTTATACCACAATAAATTGTAATACCCGTCAAAAGTCCGGAACATCAGCGGCAATTCTAAAAAGTATTCACTCATGAAATCTAAACTGCTACGTAATCCATTTGTTGGATGCACGTGGACAGTGCAGCAGATCGCTTTAATTCCACTAAAAGCGACCATCTCATTGTGGCGAATGATTTTCATTTTGCGGGTAATGCGTGGATCCCAGGTGGATCCTAACGAGTGCCTGTCGAACGAGTCTTTTCGATCATCGGGCTTTTGCTGCCAATATAGAGAACGTTTCATCGCACAATTCTGCTTGAATGTTATTGTAATTTTTTACTCATATTTGAATTTAATAATAAAGAGTAAGAGATTAGATGACTTTTTAACAAAATTTATTACACGCTTTATATAAGCTTCACCTGTATGTTTGTTTGTTTGTAAACGACTTCTTTGGGCGCGATTTTGACCCACTTTAAACGGCCAGATTTCGTTCAAACTTTGTAGATTTATTGAGGACCGATGACAATACACTAATTTGATAAAATTGTCAATTTTTTAGTTCGGTTTTATATAAAAAGCGTGTTTTTTAGTTTTTTTAAACTATTATTATTTTTAGTCTATTATGATATAAACGAAATATAGGTATAAAATGTGTGTACAATATACTAACTACATACACTCTATATTATGCTCACAAGTTAGATTACACATTAAATCACAACTCAATTACTACATTAGCTTTGTGCTAAAATAAAGCGGTGTTTGTTAATCGAAACAACAGTTCTGCAAAATTTACGCGTGAAGACGGTTAGTGAAGCTAGGAACTAATTAATTGCGGTAACAGTGTTTGAAGCAGTGTTTAAAACAATTAGCCCACAAGCAACTCGGGCTTACACAATAATTCTAAGTAATAATCAATTGCATTGGACACAAACCTTGATATTTGTTTGAAGCCCCGCTTAATCAAAAGAGAGGAATAATGAAACGATCTAACTACAAAAATATATTAGGGTAAATCTTATTACGGTTCTCAAATTAAATACTTGAAACGTTCTTCCTCGTCCAATATTAAGGTAACCTTTGTCCAGTGGAACAGAAATTTAAATGAAATAATTTAAATTGGCGTAATTTAATTATGTACGTACTCCGAAGAGACAGGGAACGGTACGAATAGGAAAACAATTAAACCAACTGAAGTACGGTAGAATGACCACACTTTCGCAGTCGTCGACTTATTTCGAATGCACGGTGAATATAAAATATGCCTCCTTTGTTCACAGTGAGACTGTTTCAATGGGAAAAGCTCGCATTAGAACCTTTTGAAATATTGAAACTATCTTTTCTCTATTCTAATCGATACTCTGGAATGCAACTCGAATTTCTTTGCAGGAGAAATTTAACTATAATGAGGTGCTTTTATTTACTATATTTTTATGCGAACGTTATTACTTACAGCTACGTTGTAAAATCATCGTTTTAATTAAAACTATAATTTTTTTTCAAAACTATTCTCGTCAAAAGTATTTAATGATGAGGCTTCCTCGACTTTATTCTGCGGTGAAAAAATTACACTAATGTTTTTTCTAAGAGACTGCTCGGTGCTCATTTAGGTTAATATTTCGCGTTAAAATTTAGAGCCTGTGCGCACGTTACATAGAAAAAATGTAGTATATTTTACTAAAAATTTCATTGCTGGAACTTCAGATTTACATTTCAGTGTCATGTCAACTTTAATACAAACTCGAGCAAGCGAGAACGCCCTTATTTCGCACAACTTATTCAAATTCTCTACACACCACTCTCATAAAAATTTAGATTTTATTTCAGTTTAATATGAAGAATATTTAGCCAATGTTCATTAAAATTTTCTAGCATTATTGATGAAAACTCTATCTTGATATTATTTAGTATAAAAATATCTAAGTAGTCTGTCCACTATAAGAATTGCTTTTTGACAGCTCGACGGGTGATACCAGAAGTGATGTTCAAAAGATTATCGATTGTGATACCATTTCAATTATAAATTCAGAATATTATCATAAATCGAATCAGGTACGTAAATAATAATTACAACGTAAACGTACTAATAAGATATGTAATAATAATACCACATATCTATGCATTGTATGTTAAAACTAAACTAAACTAATATTTTATTATTTATTGGTTTCTATCTTACAATTTGGTTGTCTTTACGTTTAAATTATATAACATAATAGAAGAGCTTTTCTGTATCGGATATATTTTACAGAGTATTTCTATCGATTATTATAATCTATCGACCCATCATTGAATAATTCTGTGTAGACATCACTAAGTGGGCGGGACCTGTCTATGAAGAACGATAATTATTTGTATGACTTTTTAACATGGATAATACAATCCGTCATAGGCGTGAAGCTGTCAAAAAGCAAATAATATAATGGACAGAGTATAATTCGTGACTTGGCCGTGACTACGATCAAATAACATTTTAAATTTGTTAAAAGATCTTAAATTCTATTCGCTAATTAAATCTAAACGACCCATTGAATAAATAAAAAATATAACCTCTTTATTTACAAATTCTTTGATAACATTTAAACTAAAATTTAATTGAATGTTTACATTAAAATAAAAAATAAACAGCTCCAATATCTACTGTTTATAAAACCATAAAGTTTGTTCCAATTTTTACTTTTAAGTATATCAAAATATCGAACATGATTCTAGAACTATCCCAAAAACTCTTAAAATATTATTGAAGTACATATTTATGCAAGCGAGGGAAGCTACCAATATTGCGTTAGGTCGGACAAATTGGGATCAGCTAGTGAATATATTACGGTCCACCCCACCAGCTACGTTTGTTAATCGTTTGCTGTTATTTATGATACTCCCACTGTTTATCTTAGTGTGACTAAAACACAGATTACGCTTTAAAATGTTGCGTTCAAAGTCTAAATTAGTTCAACGAATAAGACCTTAAGTACTTCACGGTAGAAAATGTATGTCATTGGACTCTCGCATCCTATGCTATGGAACTGTTTTATAATGGAACCATTTAAGTGTTTATTTCAATTTATAGTAGAGAAGCAGGAAGAATTGAGATATATTTTCGTTGAGAATAAAGTAGTTCTATCAAGTATTAAGCATACTGTTTAAATCAATTAATTTAGGAATACTTTAGAAAATTTACTATAAAATAGAAGCTCTTTCAAATCGTGGTTCGGAATAAAGTCTTAAAAGATAAAAGTATTATTGGCAGAAAAAGGAAACGCCACTTCTCTGTTTAAGTCTCATTTAACTGATTCTTAGATTTTCCAAGGCGCTTCTTTTAGCTTCAATTACGACTCCAGGAGGTAATTACATCGCCTGTTAGTTTCAAGGTTCTAGGCTTCATACTTGGTTGCGGTAATTAATTATCTAAGCTCTCATCTATCCGAGGACTTAAAAGGAATACGTTTCTAACGATTGTTGAAAAAATGTTTACTCATATAAAATGTGAAACGAACCTTTTAAGCCTGAAAAAATAGAATTATCCTATTTAACAAAGCATTTAATCTTTCCACTAAAAGCGGCTTAATGTTGGACAAATTGGCACTCAAAATAAATCAGTCATCCATGAATATTCATTAAGTGACACATAACTTTTTGTTCTTTTTGTCACTCCTTTGCATAAAATGGGCTGTAGACATAAATTGTAAGGTTGGAACAAATTGCGTCCCGCCAGTAACGTATTCAGTTTGGTATTACTCCCGCAAATTCGTATGTGTCAGCTGTGTTCGACTAAATGAAACTTTTCAAGGAACTTCACGCTCATTTTGATTTTAATCAGGTTAAATTTCAAACGAAATTAAACCGTCTATATGTTAATTTGCTTTGCCGAAGTCGTACTCCTGTTTGTAAACACGCGCACTCTATTATAGACGCTCGAAGAAACTTGTATTTAAAGTCTCAAAATATTATTAAAGTTTGCAAACCTTACCTGTCGCGATGTGTTAAAGTTATATGGGTGAAATATAATAGATATCGAATTTCCTATAAAGGATATTGACTCTGTTCCGCCATAGTTTTAAAGGGTACTTAACCAGTCCATAAATCAAAGCGATATGTCCAAGAAATGCCCTGTTTCATCGGGAGGTTTAGTCGCTGTGAAATATGGCCAGATTACACTGATGTGCTCGAGAATGTTTTGTTACTACATATATATTTTGTTACTACAGAAAAGACATCGCGTCTCTGAATTCCCGATATCAGTTCCATTTTATTGCTTTTAAATACATCAGTTTAAATGTTTACTGTTAGAAAAGCGCTCATTAACATCATTATGCATGATTATGGCTATACATATAAGGATAAATGTGTATGAAATCTCTACAAGGGAAATTAAACAAAAAAGTTCGGCATGTTAACCTTCAAAGTGAATTGGTTTTATTGTTGTACATCAAGGACCAACGTTGACTTTTAATTAAAGCCCCTTCACGTCCTCCATTATGCACGACGTTTTTAACAACCCTTTCGATCTATGTATAATATGTAGCTTTAATTATATACTGATTGGTTGCTAAGCTTTGTCCAAAATTATTTATTTTAACACAGCCCCTGGTTTTTAAAAGATGCAATACACTTACAGCGAACATTTATATACCTAATATTGAGTTATATACCTAAAACACGTTTGGAATGTGCATGTTCAATGTTGTTGGAATGTATAAATAAAGAATACTATACTAATAATTTTGAAATCATCCGAAAAAACTTAAAAATATATTCGAAGAGAAAACGAATTTAATATGTTTATTAACTGACTTAATTCAAATTAGTTATGAAAAGTTGGCATCTGAATTATAACAGATAAGGTATTTGCATAACTCGATGTTGTTATTGTGAATATAAAAATTTCACAGAAATCGTTGCGTTTTTATTTCTCTACAATATTCATGCCGCTGACAGCCTCTGTCGTTTCCCTCCAAAACGAATTAAAGGCGTTTGAATGAATTTTGATTGGGATGAAGTTCAGTCAATCGAACGGTAATGAACTATGGTTTATACTTAAAATCAATATAGCCAGTGATATCATATTTTTACGTTAAGAAAATATGTCCATAATTATTTATTTAACAAAGTCGCTTAAGATAATTTAAGTAAAGTATTCGGTTGACAGCTAATCTTGTTATCCATCGGTTTCAAATTTCAATTATAATTATAAGCCTTTCTATACTTTGATTTAAATGAAACAAATGAAATTTGTACTTTATCTTTTGTGATATAAAATGTAGAAATGGCTCTCCTTTACGTTACCCCGATGATGATGATGATGATGGATAAGAATCAAGAAGGAGGAGGTAGAGAAACAAACTTTATATTTAGAACCTATATTATAAGCTAAATCAAAATGTAAAATACAATAATTGAGAACATGAAATTGTCATAATACTTTTAAGCAATTCCGTTACAATTAAGAAGTAATATTTAGCTTAATGGAATTCGAGTAAGATTTGCTATTATTTCAATTGGCTCTGTAGACATTAGGCACATTTGAGCGCAACGACCATCAAATTATGATGATTATAATTACGGCCCAAATTTCAATTATCTAAGTGCGCCATTCCGATATTGTTATCGCCTACGAGACAGGATAGGACTCCGCAGCCCCGCAAGAAAATGGAGGATTCCCGCAAACGCCTTAGTAATTTCAGGCTTACTCCAAATTTAGTACGTAAGCCGCGGAGAAATTTAATCTCGAAATTATTTTTCCCTCTCTCGACGGTCCAAGAACTTTACTCAATTATAAATCAGTGACAAAGCCGCGGTTTAATTATATTTAGTGCCATAATATATTTTGGTGGCCTTATCATTTTCGAATTACATCTACGTTTTTATTTGTCTCGCTTGCGTTTTATTCATGAGTATTTATCTGAAGCCAATTTCCTTACTTTTAAGTTTAATCAAGTAAAGATAAAAAGTAAAATTTGAAACAAAAATTATATATAATATAAAAAGAATCACATTTAAAGTGCCCATTCATTCCGTAAATAATTCGTAAACACCATATTTTATTGTAACACAACATCATCAATACAAGTAATCTTAGCAATAAGAAGTCTATGAAAAGGCGTGTAATATTTGTTGTGTCTGTAAATAAATACGATCATTGTTTAATCGAGTCACGTAGTAATATATAACATCGTAGCATTGATCGGAACGGCAAGTGTTGTAAGCACGCTTTCATTATCAGCCCAGTATTATCGACAAAGCTTTAATACATAATTTGATTGTCCGTAATGATGAATGCTATCAACATTCGAGGATTTAATTTATGAGAAGCATTCAGTTTGGAAATCACGTGTACAAATGTTGTGTTCACATTTAATTACGCGGTAGCCGTTACAACTGTAAGTATTTATTTGGACGTTTAGATCTGTCTGTTGAACTATAAATTATGAGGTGCGGATAATGGATGTGTAATAAAGTAAATAATTATTATCTATAGAAATTTATAATCCAAGCAAATATATTATTTTAACTTAGAATGTAACAATTATGAAATAAAGAGTTATTAGCTATAAAATATACATTTTTCTACCATAAATCCACTGTGGGTACTTAAGAACAAAAGTTCTTGCCAACTGCAAACAAAGTTTTGTGGAGTTTTTCACCTTTTTTCTATTTCTTAGTTGGTTGCATTGATGGCGAGCTTTAAGAATTTTTAAACTTACGCTACAGGTTCTGTAAGCTTAAGAACCTTTTAAATTGTCGTAAATGGTTAAGTTTTAAGAAGCAATTATGCATTTTTCAAGAAATTGTTCATTGAAAAAGTCAACGCTTTATTTAGTGTTTTGTAACAGTTTTGCAAATTATAAAATCTATATAAATCTACTACATACCCGATGTGACTTGGTTGGTAGCTGTGGCCTTCCAACCCAAAGGTCGTGGGTTCGATTCTCACCCAGGGCAGATTTTGTGTGATGAACATCAATATTTGCTCCGTGTCTGGGTGTTAATTATTTATATAAGTATATATTTAAAATTATATAATATGTATGTCAGCCATCTGGTTGCCATAACACAAGTGAAAAGCTTAGTATAGGATCAGATCGTGCCGTGTGTGAAAAGTGTCCTCAAATATTTATTTATTTACGAAACAGCAAACATTCATCAAACAATGTAATTTATTAAAGAATTTCATTAATATTATTGGTTGTTATACTTGTTACTATTGATGTGGGAATACAAATAATATTCGATCTCACATACAATGAATAATTTATGAGGTAAATATATTTTGACAATGTTATCATAATTCATATTTAACAGCCTAAAGACCCAATCACTAATTATTGTATGTTGGAATAATTTCCACTCTGTTTAATTCAAAATATCTCTCGCTTGTTTAAGAGATTCGTAGTAAATTTAATTTCTTATCATGAAGTAATAAGTATGAATCTTCTACGGATAAAATCATTTATTAAATTTGTTCTTTTTTTTCTCACGAGCGATATGCATATTATGCAATTACTTTCTATCGCTCCATTCAATTAGTGTAAGGTTGAAATGAATAAGCATTTTCTAATATAATAATATACCTGCTGACAAGATTATGACTCTACATTCTACAATATTTTGATGATTATTTTCAATTTCATTCCTTAATTTGATACAATATATTACGGTAAATTCTTAAATTTAAATAGAATTTGACTTAATTGAAATACAGAGGAAATTTTTCTATAAGTATCTATGTAATTATATCAAATAGTCAGTTTACCACAAGCGAAGTCGGGGTGCACAGTTTGTTACCAATAAAAAATTATGTCTAACTTTAAGTTCAAGCCTACAAAATAAGCTAAAACAAGTCAGGCCAAAGATGCACATATAAATTATTTCTAGACAGATATATTTAGTTGGTTGGCCTTATCCCTAAATAGAGCCATCTCTAAGCATCCTTTAATATAACCGTCCCTTAATTTCTAAAATAGATACTCGTGTTCCCAGGATAAACAAGCAGTTATGTGACTCCAATAACTTTATCGCATTTAACAAGCTAATAATTGAATTTGCCAAATCCCTCAGTCGAGGCGCCTCTCGAATCCTCGATAATTTAATTTTACTCTGAGAATTTCAAATCTGTGGACGTATCGGAATTTAAACCACTATCAATTACTGCTAACCAATCTAACGTTGATAGTTTTCAATCTAACTTTCTACTTCAAACGGTTATCTTTTCACTTGTTGCGCTCAAACTGAGGAAGGTTTATTTTTAGGGATATGTTTTTTATTTCTGTACGACACAAGCTGCAGATGCAGTTTAGATCGCATGTTAGGTTAGAACTATTTCAATATTTGGATTAAAATACACGATATACAATTATTGTGAGAATGAGATATGTTTTGTTTTATAAGTATGCATTTTTAAGTTTCGTGATGACAAAATCAGTAATGCATGCTTTATATAACAATCATTGTCACGGCAAGTAATTACTAATTGAGATACCAATTCAAATGTATTACTAAATGACTGCGATTTATTTTTTAACCATACGAAACTAACCAATATAACCAAGAAACTTTTCGTGATTAAAATGTCTACAAGACTACAAGGCGCCGACTGCAAGTCTATTTTTATTAACATAGCCCGAATAGCGCTGAACCAATCGAGTAGCCATACACGCCGGCACCTCACATTGGCTCGAAGGCTAACTCGCTACAATCTCTTTGATAAACTTCCACAAACTTGTCTGTTTCGCGCGTTTGCCAACTCGTACTTAACGTTCTTAATTGAATTGTCCAGAAGTCAATTTCTTCGCTTCCAACTTTATTGATGACTAGCGGCTGAATGGGGAGTGCAGATATGAGTCGAGAAAAATATTATATACAAGTATAGTTTAAGAAGAGCTTACAAGATAAATAATTGAAACTATAAGCACGGACAAAATTATTTCCGAACAAAAATATATTCAATTTGTATAGTAATCAATATGTGATTGATTGCAAATCTTGATGGATATATTAGAATGGGTATTGATATAAGGTTAAATATAGTTAATCATTTATAAAAAATAAAACCTGTAAATAAAATTAATGGTACAATTGAAGCTTGAAGTTGACGTCTGTGAGGTCAGCTAGTTTAAAATAAATAGTGTGCGTGTGCTGTTAACAATAACGTAGTTAATCTAATATATGAGAATTTGCTCTACAAGTAAAATGTAAAAGATGAAAATAAACCTTTAAAATGCTATTATTTATAATTGCTGTCTCTGTTGCATCACTGAAATGAGCTTTTAACACTTCATTTTAAAATAACAGGACAAAAAACGTTGTTAGCCAAGCTCAGAAAATGTTGTTTTAAAGGTAAGTAACAAAAGACGTTATACCTTCAAGTAGGTACACTGTTAGAAAATGTTTTAGCTCTTTGTAAAAGCAATGTTGTGTCGAGATCCCGAGCATGTTGCAAGACTATCTTAGCCAAGCCTTAGGCAAATGGAGTTAGTAAGACATGAATAAACAAAGTTCCCTTATCCAATTAGCTGGCTTCGACCGCAATTATTCATGATTAGAAATTTAAATTGTATATAAATAAGTAACAATTTGAACGTGATTTTTTTAGATACAACTTGTAAAATCGATGTAATTTATATGATGTACCTACATTTTATCAATTACACTAAACAATGTTCCTAAATGTATAGGGAATAGTATATTTGATTAACAATATAAATGTACTAATACTTAAATAACACTAAACATAGAAGTCTATTGTGTTGTTTCCAGGCTAATAATTTCGATCCTCCCCTTTTTAATTTTAATTACTTTTCCAACACAGAGAACTAAACTTGAACATACATACTATATTATTTTAATTGGATAATTACATATTTTACATGATTGTTATTATAGTAATCACACAAAATGGAACCTAAAATAACCTATGTACCTAATAATAATATTACAGGTAAGTACTATAAACAGCATGTAAATTCTAAATCATTTAGAAAGTTTTCGACTATTACTCACAACTTCAATAGTCGCATAAATGACTATAATTGAGCCAATGCTTTCAAACTGAAGTGTGCCATAAAGCAAACAATAAAGATGACATTGATGTTATAGGTCAATTTATAGAGCAATTCCTCTTTGTATAGCAACCCGGGTCCATTACATTTGTGTGATATTATCGACAAAACACCTAAACGAGCAGGTGCCTGAAAATAGCTGTAATACCCGTTCAAAGTAATGACCATGGACACGCAACTGTGTTTTTATTTTAACTTGATTAAGACGGATGTATTAACACTATTATTATATATGACGAAATGCTACCGGAATGTATAATCGACTTTTGTTAAGTCACTTATTGTTATTGCCTTTAGGCAGGCAATTTGTCTGAGATCACGGTTTGAGTGAAGTCCAATGCTTATAAAACGCAAAAGGATAATATTCAAACTAAATATGGACTCTGAGATTTTAAAATATAAAAAAAATACTTTTTTTTTTGTAATAAAAGATAAAAATATCTAAAATTAATGGACACCATTAAATAAAAATTCTGTAAATCCCTCGAGATTAACGTATTTCCCGCTACAAAATTAATCAATAAAGCCAGAAAAATCACCGATTGGCATTCATTTATGAGCTGCCTCGAATCATATTTGGCAAAGTTTCAAACACCACGGGAACAGAAGCATATTTATTGTCATTCCATTAATATCAGTGGATTACGTCTATAAATTGTACCACAATCTCAATATTTAAGAGGAGTACTTTATTATTCGTTTAAAAAATAACATAGAAAACAATTTAGTTCTAATCGCTTGTATTTCAATTTAATATGAAAGGAAATGTTTATTTAAATAGAAAACATTGCGATACAGTCAGTAAGGAATAGTTGAATTGAACAAACAACTTGCCAAGACAACAAAAATAATAATGAGTTTTACTACGTTGTTTTGCAGTGTGGCACCGCCTCAGAGCACTAAATAAACTACGTTCTATAAGATTCTCTTATTTCATATGTATAGACAGTGTATTAAAGATATAACCTTCCGTAGGTATACGTAGAACGTTTAACTAAAAAAACAATATTAGAAAACATGTCACAGAGCTTTAATTACTAGCATTTCAGCCTTCAAGAAAATTTTCTTAAAGAGTTGCGTTCTAAGAGAAGCGTGCTAAATTCCCATATTCAACGTGGCTTGTCACGTAAAATTGCCCCATTAATTAAGTCATACAAAACCGAGGTATTAATTTTCGAATGTGGAGGCATAAATTGCATAGAGTGCAGACCTTGCCATTATTACAGCTGCTTAAATCGGACGTAAATTGTTTCGTTACGGCGTCATCAATCACAGATTTATTCTCATTACGCGGGCCACGTTCGTCCCGACTCCCGATGCTCATGCAAGTCGAACAAAACACAGATACAGTTTTCTTTGAGTGTTTTCCTCAAACGAGAGATGGTTCCCTTGCGTATCTCTTTATAGCATGGTTTGTTTATCGAGTACTTAATGGAGATTCCAAAAAGTCTACATTTTATCTAGCCTCTGGGGAAACGTTTAAATGGTATTCGAATTATTCTCATCGGTTGCATCCTGTGTGTAGAATGTAGATATACAATACTGTTTTATTCACAATGCGGCATTCCGTATTCTGTGTACTATTGCTTTTGTTATTACAATTCAGATGGTATTCTAAAAGTATTTAGATGCGAAAGTATTTATTACATACGGCTAATGAATCTAACGTAATTATCTATTTATATATTTTATCTAAATACGCACTACAAATTCATGTAACTTAGTTTACCAATTCTATATAAGTAGTTCACATACATACACCCAATTACTTCTTTACTTTAATTTATTATTTTCATTTATCACAGTCGCTACGACATTCAAATCTTCAATGACACTTACGCAAAGCACGTAAGCACAAAGTTAGGTTTCGAAACAATGGGGTAATAAATCTCTAAGCGACTAATCCAAACGGTTCTCGAAAGAAGGGTAGGCGGAAGAATATCACGTATTTTTATAAACTGCGAACAACGTGAGAGTTACGATTGGTAAATATTGCCAAAGTACAAAAAACGTGATTAACGAAGTCGAATTTAATATCCAATGGTTTTGGATTGCCTCAACTATAACCTTGAAGATTCGTGATTTACCTGGGAAATTTTTGCAATTTCTATGAAATTTCTATTATTGAAATGTATCAAGCAGTGATTCCAATAGTATTTATAATGGTAATATTAGATAGATTGACGTTAGGTTACTATTTAGAACCCATTTAGAACCTATGATGTGTGTACTGTTCTGATTACAAAT
The DNA here is from genome assembly GCF_061535455.1 of Colias philodice. Lineage (NCBI taxonomy): Eukaryota > Metazoa > Arthropoda > Insecta > Lepidoptera > Pieridae > Colias > Colias philodice. The sequence goes on from NC_143093.1 coordinate 6,650,649, forward strand.
ATCAGAAGCACCGGTAATTGGGAATATCAAATTCAAATTCGTTTATTCAATCAAACTCATATCATGACTTCTATGTACTATATTAGGCACTATAATATTGCTCTTGAGACAACACGAGTCTGGAACGATACTATAGATGAGAAATAGTACAGAAAATCTGACTAACATTGTGTATTAATCATATTTATTGTAATTTACATAATATATTAAAAATATTAGATACATACTACCAAAACATGAATTTCTGCTCTACTAAAACTGCTGTTATTTATAATAATTAATTAAATTTAGCACTCAAGTTTCGATGACCTATGATTCACAATTTACCTCAAACTCAAACAAACTCAAACATTTATTTATTCAATTAGACTACTTTTAGTAGCACTTTCGAATCGTCATTACATAAGTATTTTTAACATTTACCACCGATTCGGAAAGCAGTATCTATGGAGAAGAACCGGCAAGAAACTCCATAGTTGCTCTTTTAAAATCATATTGTCAATATTACATAATCTGTAACTTAAATCTAACTACATAATATATCATAATATGCCAAAGAACTGTCCTGTGGTTCTTACGCGACAACCCTCCATGGATTTTCATCTTCCATATATTCCTTAATGCTATAATAGGCTCTCTGAACTAATATATTTTTTACATAAGTTTTAAATTTAGCACTACCAAACTCTTTAATATTATGAGGAATTCTATTGTAAAAGCGTATACCTTGACCCATAAATGAATTTTTAACTTTAGCTAATCGGAAAAATGGCATTTCAATTCTATTTCTGTTCCTTGTGCCATAACAGTGTCTATCTCCTACTCTTGTGTGTACGTCGGCATTTTTGTGTACATGCAAAATATTATTAAATATATACTGTGATGGTACAGTAAGGATACCAGTATTCTTAAAGAGATCTCTTAGTGAGTCCCGAGCACGTAAATTATATATAGAGCGAATGGCTCTTTTCTGTAAGATAAATATAGTTTCTATATCTGCTGCCCTGCCCCATAGTAGAATTCCATAGGACATAATACTATGAAAGTAGCTGAAATAAACCAATCTAGCTGTATCTTCATCGGTGAGATGCCTTACCTTTCGGACTGCATATGCTGCTGAACTGAGCTTACCTGCAGCGGTGTTGACATGGGCTCCCCACTGTAGTTTCTCGTCCAATGTTAACCCAAGAAATACAGTCGATTCTGTAGGGTGTAATACCTCCCCGTTCAAGGTAATATTTCTGCTCAACTTTTTAACGTTAGGTAGTAAAAATTCAACACAAGTTGTTTTTTTGGCATTTAATAATAAATTATTAGCAGTAAACCAGTCGGATATGTGTAAAAGAGTACTGTTCACTTCGTCAACATTTGGGTCATGCCTATCCACATTGAATATTAATGAGGTATCATCTGCAAACAGAACTATTTCACACCTATCCTGTAAATAATAAGGTAGATCATTAATATATACCAAGAACAAGAAGGGTCCTAAAATAGATCCTTGTGGAACACCAATGTTAATTGACGCACCGCTAGAACGTTCTCCATTAACAACTACAGTTTGTATCCTATCATGCAGGTATGAGGCTATGAGGTTCTGAGCTTGTCCTTTAATCCCATAGTGATTAAGTTTACGCAATAATGTACAATGTTCAACGCAGTCAAATGCCTTGGAGAGGTCACAAAATATCCCCAAAGCATTTTTTGAGTTTTCCCATGCCTTATATATATGTGTTAGTAGTGCAACTCCAGCATCTGTCATCATCAGCACCTAATTAAAGATTGTCTTTAATCTAAATCAAAAAACAAATCATCCATATACAGGAAATAGGTACTTATCTGAATCATACACACGGATATTAATTCATTTTATACCTCATAATTATCTCTTTATTCATGTACAAACGTAATCAATACTTCCAACCACTTATTGATTGGCATTCGAAGTAATTCAAAACTAATTGCGTAAACATTGAATGTAAACAATCTTCGTAACGTTATCAAAGAAAAACGAGTCGGTGTCGTATCACGTAATATAGTCCCTACGGATAAAGATAAGCCACTAAAAGGCGGAGACTTTCAAGGGATTTCGCATTGGAATTGTTTTCTTAGGCTCATGTTCGTTATGCGCAAGAAAACCTTCTAAATTTGGAACGCAGCTTTGCGTACCCCATGTATTAAAGTAATATATCTGAAGGTTACTGTTGTCTAACGCCATGTGACTCAATTTTATGTGTATAACCCTTCATGTATGTAGGACACAAGTGACTAGAATTTATAAATTAAGTACTATATTTCAACCATGGACGTATAAAAAAAGACGGACACCGTATTACGAACAAACAACGTGAAGCCACCATAGTAAGCTAGCGATCGTGTAAAGACAATAAACACGCACACACTCTCACCATAGTAAGCTAGTCGGCCGCCATTACGTCGTGAACTACCGACTGATTAACTGCGTCACTGTTTCACAAAAAATATTTAAAATGCCGTCTTGTGTGGTTAAATGGTGCCGCAACAGTACAATTTTAAATAACAAAACACAAGGGATTACATTCCACAGGGAAGCAAGTTATTTCTTTTATGTTTTAATGACAAAATTATTACGGCAAAATTTATAGAAAAAAAATACAGCCGCCATTGTCATCAGGACAGCTGTTGCCATGGCAACATGGCACACACACATGGATGTTTCGCCGCCATTACTAGGCTTCACTCAATGTTTAGACGATATACCGTCCGTCTTTTTTTATACGTCCATGATTTCAACATAAAACTATTATATTTAACAAAGATATTTTAAAACTGTTTCACTATTGACTGTACATGAAAAACAAAATGACTTTAGCAATTGGTTTGTCGTCATAAAATTTAATTTGACCTAAAATACCAACATAAAATAAAATGGGAAAGATATACTTACTTACTTACTTACTTACTATCTGGCGCAGTGACCCCAAAGTGGGTCTTGGCCTCCGACAACAAAAGACGCCACTTATCCCGGCACAGTGCGATGTTTTGCCAGTCTCTTCTGTGCAGTGCCACGAGATCGTTATTCACTTGGTCCGCCCAGCGATACTTAGGACGGCCAACCGGCCGGCGGCCTGAGGGACGCCCCAAGTAAACCCGCTTAGCAGCCCGATCATCTCCCATCCGCAGAACGTGCCCCAACCATCGTAGCCTATGCGCTTTAATCTCGCCTATGATGTTTGGTGCAGCAAAAAGTTCCTCCAGCTCCTTATTTGATCTGATTCTCCAGCTACCGTCGTTTAAGGGTATCGGGCCCAATATTTTACGGAGTACTTTGCGTTCCGTTACGAGAAGCTTCTTTTCTTCTTTTTGGGTGAGCGTCCAGGTTTCACAGCCGTACATAAGAATCGGCCTTATCACGGTTTTATAGATTCGAAACTTTGTACGTCTGCTCAATAATTTGGACCCAAGTATCTTATGAAGTCCTGCGTTACACCGAAGAGTGTTTTGGACACGAAGTTCGATCTCCTCTTCTCTACTATTAGTGTCTGTTACAGGACATCCAAGATACTTGAATGTAGCTACGCCCTTAAAAATGGTGTCTCCAACAGTTAGGTCTTCCCGCTTTTGTCTCGTGTTTCTATAACGGCGCATGTGCTGGTACTCCGTTTTGGATTCGTTAATACTAAGCCCAATCTTAGCGGCTTCTTCTTTAAGGCATGCTACAGCCTCCGTAAATGGGAAAGATATACATTCCCTAAATTAGGGAATAGGGAATGTATATCTTTAGGGAATGGGAGGGAAAGATATACATTCCCTAATTTGTTGCAACTTGCAAAATGTTAATTAAAACGACTTAATTCAATTTGGTAACCGTTTTTCATAACCTAAATTCTATACAGCCTACTGCCTGAAGTATTTTCATCCATAGAAATGATACAAAATATAAATTTAAACATTTATAGTTGAATGGAGTATATAAAAGTATTTATAGAGTCGAGAAGCTGAATGCAGTTGGCTGGACGCCCTTGACATATGCTTCAACGAACCGCTAATAGTTTGTTGCCCCACTACCATTGCATCTTTAAAATTAAACAACAATTTAAATTCTATTACGAGGGTTACAAGAGCTATGAATGCATTCTGATTGCATCTAATTAGTGTTGTTTACATTGATTTATCTAGAGGCAGCGATGTCCTATCTGAAGGCTGCATAAGGTGCCAAGCCAATTTGAACTTTAATACCAAATAAATATGATAAATTTTGAAAGCAAATAATATTTTAAGTTATGGCGATCCAGTCAGTTCAGTCCCTGTTTATAAATGTAGGGTTAACATATTTGCTTAAGGTCTCGTCGGTTCCTGGCATTTGCATTGTCAATAAAATAATTTTCACGTGAAGCAGATATTCATAAATAAACATTAAGGCACGGTGCAAAGTAATCCTAAAATATTCCCTTGCAAGCGTAGCCAATTAACGTGACTTCTACTTCAAAATTCCAGGACTAAACTAAATCTCATCTTAATAAGAACCACACTAGAAGATCAGGCTCTTCTTCTAGGCATTATATTAACAAGAGCCCAATTATACGATATAAAACTGTTCAAAAGCACTACTCACATTCACATAATATAAGGAACAAACGGCAAATTAGCTTGCATACAAATATACTTACTTCTACTTTATATGAGAGGTTCAGACATTCCTGCTATGAAAAATTTCTAGAACTCACGATCTTGCATCTAGTTAATGATGCAATAACTTACCTGTGGTATTAAATTACGAATCAGAGATTTATGACTCGCATTCAAACATGTTTCGCATATTGTAATTTACATTCAAAGTATATATTTGCTTCTGATTCTTGTTTAATTTGAAATCTAATCATTTATGGCATATCACTTTTGGTAATATAGAGAATAAACGTTGCAGAGGGTTTATTTAATATCAGTTGCAAAATCTTTAATACTCGAGAGTAAAAATGTACACAACACATATATTTTATACTACACAAACTTTTTACTCAACATTTTAATTTTATTATGATGTGCTTGGTTACTAAATATGTTGTTGTTTGTTTAGATGTACCAAGGTTTTTAATGTATTTCGTTTTACGAGTGGTTACAGCGATCAACAAGAATTCTTAAATTCAAAAGTGGTTAAAAGCTGAAAACTTTATCAGTTTTCCAAGTACGTTTTAAAAAAAATTACTTGTATATAAAAATTTTATAAAGGTGCAAGAACGGATGAAACTTAATACATACAACCTATAAATTATACATCTACTTGTTTAGTGTAAAAACATAAAGAACTTCATTAATTTTTAATTAGGTCTTAACCGTATGCAAAGCTGAGACAAAACGTTCTCGGCGAGCTTAAAAAAAGGTTTTCGTTTAATTAAGACGGCTCGCATTCGCATAAGAAAATCCCACGCACATGGTAAAAGGTATATTCGTAATTTCGCTTTCATATGCTGGAGTCACGTCAAAAGAAGTCGTCGGGGCGAAGATGGGCTCTTTAATGCATATAACGACTTGCAATTTCGAAGTTCTTGCCATCGGCGCAAGTAAAATCCGCAATTTGTGAAATTGCAGTAGCGTGAGGGTCGACGGTAATTGCGATCTCTTGCCAATATCGACGAAAGTGATAAATAAATATGAATGGATTTCTCTTATTGCCACAGTGAATGATCGAAGTGGGTACGCAACCGCAGCTCCCGTTTAGCGAGCAAATATAAACAGTATTTGCGAATGAAATTCGAATAACATTTATTTAATTTTTATCCCTTCTGATATCGTGTTTCTCGTATCGGATACTTCAACTGCGACGCAGATGCACACATGTAAGCTATCAAGCGAACCACAATTCAATCTACATCTGATAATAATATTAATTCGTTTTATTTAATGATAACGTGTGCACTGTGCAACTATTAATTTCAAACAAATAATAATCAAATCGAATTTGTTTTGTATTTCGAAGAAAATGAAAAGCTGCGTGTAACTACAAAAGTTGTAACATTGTACAATGTACACGGTTGCCTTACGCGTCTAACATTAAAATCAATAGTAACTAATAAAACTATTCCAAAACAAACAGACTGAAACAAAGATGGGGCCGTAAATATAAAGTTAATACGTTCGTGTCAGATATCCCTAAAACGCAATAACATACATTACAGAAGTTAAATAGTGTTCGGCCAGCACCTGGCCGTGACGTCTCGACAGGGCTGGCTATTAAAATTCTCAGGTCAAGTAAAGGGTCACACTAAATTGAGTTCCATATTTTGGGAATGGTCCAATTTACGACACTAGCGAGGCGGGCCTTTTGTCCCCAATTGATTGGGTGCGGTTTAACTAAATATTCGCCACTACATGAATATAATATAATTCCAAATTTAGCGGAAATTGAATATGTGGTTAAATACATTATGTGCATTTTGAATTAATTTTAATTTCGCAAATAAATGTAAATGTTTTTCAATAGGTAGTGTTGTAAATGACCAATAAGCATTGATGTTGAATAGTTTATTCTTGCTCATAAAGAGGTGTATGTGTGCTGCAGATTCTTCAAAACAAATTCTTTTTTTAACAAACAACATAATTCGTAATTAATTCCCAAATTGTCTTTTAATCAACATTCCCAAAAACGAGGGAACCTCAATTCGATTCAATTCAATTTTTTAATATTGAACCCAAACCTGCGCGGGATCGAATTAGGCCGAATAAGTCAAGCGTAAGTGAAAGACGGGTTCAATTGAATTTCCCATTCAAATAACCATATAGATGTATACTATCTTAATATAAATTGTGTAAACTATGAAATATTCAAACATATTAAAATTTTGTATAATGCTTTAAATATTCATTGCTGTAAAACGATTAATCGACGGCTAAAAGATTAAAAATCCATCAAGTAAATTAAATACTAGCACGTTCCATAGTCCATACATCGGACATTCTTTTGAAATTGACCGATGGTGGAGATAAAAGAAAAAACTGCAGATGACACCGACAAATGTTTACATGATCCCCTATACGTGAATAATAGACTACTCATATGAAAGGTGGAAATCAAATTCATTTTCACCGGTCCAGAATTGATGACTTATCTTGCATGTCGGTTTTATGTTGTTTGGTACATGAAAATGTACTTAACTTACTGAATACTTACTTATTTAGTTTTTTTTTATTGGTTGGAGTTTTAGTTTTAAATACCTAAAGAAACAAATTCTTGCCTACTTGAGAATTTAGGACAGATATCTGCACATCTGTTTTAATGATACTTTTTCTTCACGAAAAGTAGGTGATAAAACATAATAAAGAATTTTCAGAGAAATACACAGCCAACTGTGGTGACATTGATAAACGCTGCCTGACTTGACATTTTTTACATAATGTAGCTGGCCCATCTTTAAATTAACACTTTTAAAACTTTGAATTATCGTATTACATTTTATAAATTCTAAAATTACAGTTACATACCTAAGTAGAAGTTTTAAATTTTACCCAATTTATAAATAAATGGGGAAAAATTTAAAAGCCTCATTTTATCAAGGGGAAAAATCCACTTATAAGCCGTCGTAACCTAAGTAACGCTAAGCTCTACAAATGTTTTTTTGTCCATTGTTACACGTATATGTATTAGCTTAAATTCGTGCTTTGCAAGTATATAAATAAGGCTATTATAGCCTAGAGACTAGTCTATATACTAGAGACTATAAGCCCGATGCATTGGTATTTAGAAAATCGTGAAGAGAGCGCCTCTTACAATAATAAAAATGCATGCTCTTGTTAAAAATATTCTCATAACGGCTGCTCCATTTTTACATGATAAAACTTAAGGCATAATAGATTCCCATGCATATGTGCCATTAAGAATGAACGCATGCCTAAGAATAATTTATGAATTAATTTTACTAATCGTATTAAAAATCAACAGCGAAATAAAAAGCTATATAACAAGAACTAGAAGATCATATCTGAAAAACGTTTAAGACACTTATGATCCGCGTTAAATCTTGTAACAGAAATTAGCTCCTAAATTCGTCTGCATCACAGTTACATTAAAAGTAACAGATTTAAACGTATTAGAGGACAGTTTGCCCCGGGAACTTTTCTCGTTAGCGTGAACTTGTCAGTCGCCAATTTGTAGCCGTCCAAGTTTGTTGAGTTGCTGGATGTCAAAATATATCATCGTCTAAGTTTATTCACTGTATCGCATCTGTCTCTAATTATGTTTTAATCTGTGGTAACCAAATTATCCGTATCCCGCGTGTGTTATTATATGTATAATTGGTTTCATTGGTTGAAACAGGCTACATTCGCTTCTTAGTAATATTTGTATACGTAGTATATTATTATTAGTCTGTGGTAATATATTACTTAAGATTTGATTTAGAGAACTACATTCTATTAGTGCATTAAGATATAAAAACCGCCATTTGTCATAAATTTTGGACCTGCGTAATAACAAAACAACATTTAAAGATATAGGTAGGTACTAACTTTAAGTTTAACTAAGTAAGTATTTAGGTACTTTATTTATAAATATGTTGATAATAGGTAAGAGCTCAAACAACAACAAAAGCTCAAGCAAAAAAAACAAAAGCTAATTCAATTCAAATAAAGAAGATAGATTTAAATTTACCGATTACGAGAACATCGGCCTGTTTTAATATAGCGATTACGAGTATAACAATCACAATCTTAATGAATACCAGTCGCAAAAAAGGAAATTTAAGAACACAAGTATTTTCAATTAAACTTACACAACTAGCAGTTTTGATTACCTACAACGTATCCACTTACTACTTTATAGCCAGTTGATTAATACCCCGTAAATGTTCACGATTTTAACTGGAAAATTCGCTCGAAACGCAACGTTAAACTTCAAATGTAACATATTTTTTATTTCATCAAAGTACGGACTGGCTTGCTACACGTATGTTGGAAGTGCAATGACACTTTGACTACTTACGTTTTAAAACTTTATTAAAAATCTCGTATAATCTTTATTGACCTAGTAAATAATTATAAATGTATACTAGTAATGTATATAGTTAAGGCCTTATTCGTTACTTTAAAACGATTTTTATGTCAAAAATTTATAATCTCCTACTCTATTTTTCACTACGTTGTAATTTGAAAGAAAAATAAAAAGACAAGTTCACGAATATTAAATAAACAAATTATCATGTTAGATGGGCGAATTACGCAATCCTTAGAACAAAAATTTACATACTTATCGAACCGTAAGCTTATCGTTTCTGATCCGAGAACTCTCTTCAGTTAACACAAATTTTAACGAGAAAATCATAACCAACTTGTTTATATACATTCTGAATTCGGAAATATTATCTTTTCAACTTACTCTTTGTTGCCTTGCCAGTTTTATATTCTAGTCGCTTACCTGGAAAATAACATTTCAATTAATTATACGAAGAATTTTAAATGGATCGTCTGTATTTTTAATACCATTTTCCTGTTTACCAATATGTTTAAACTGCTATATTTAGATGATTCTTAAGAAGATTCACATTCATTTTAAATTTTGCATATCATTTAAACTAAAAAGCATTCTTATGAATTAATCTCGATAGATTACATATTTATAAGAGAGTTTCAGAAAGTTTAATGAACATTAATTAAACACGTTTTTCTTATATTAGAAAGTTACTGAAATAAAAACACGGAAATCATAAGTCTACCATTCTTATTGATTATTTTTCATGCACTCAAACAATTTTATATAATTAAGTTATACCTGGTATATAAATATGTATGATTACTTTTTAATATGCTAAGTCCATATAATTATTAAATTATTATCAACCACTTATCACTCGAAATATAAATTTAAACGAATATATTTCTCGATAAATTTTCCTGAATGCACTCTACATTTATGTAGTAATTTTTATAGTTTTTATTCAACTTTCTCTCATTTCAATATAACTTGAAAAAGTCGCGGTCAGTAACCAATTTTCATACAAAAACCTTTAACCATTATCGCGGTAATTCGAGCATATAATAATTTCCTGACTATTGTAGGTGAAACTTAACATTAGTAGCTACAAGCAGTAGTGTAATGAGAACGTAACAACTGGCAAGTTTGAAGCACACTCCACTAATAATATTGACATAACTCCGAGCAAAACTATCATGCAGCTATATAACTTCAAACTTCTCCAAGTTTATAGAGAGTCTTAACGTTCAGACAGATGTATTACATGAATCCACCGATTCATATTATTCCATATTATATGATTAAATGGAAGATGATTCCATAACAAAAATACCCAAAGAACCGGCTCAGGTATTCGGCAATTAAATGCCGAAGATAAAAATTCTTTACAGCTTAACTTGTATCAAAGGGCAGGAAAGTTTAACAATAAAACGGAGTTTGAGACTTTTAATTTCAGGCACCGATTCACATTATTTTATGCGCTAAAACAAAAGCTGGGTAATAATACGAAACAGCTCATTAGTGACGTCGGGGAATTTAAAGGGAGTGAAACATAGTTAGTGTCGTATTACGTTCAAAACCTACCGAGTGGGCGCAAAGGAAGCGTCTCCTTTGCTCTTCATTTTATTTTTATTAAATTGTGTAAGCGATTTTATACACAGGGAGAACGAAATCACTGCTGTCGCCAGACATAAAATAGCTCTTAAAATACAAATAAGGGCAAAACTCGAACAAAGCGAGCGCTTTCTCTATGCAAACGACGCGTCCATAGCGAAAGTTTTCACCAGTTTACATAAACATCGGCATCTATCTTGTTCTGTAGTTCGAACGCTGCGTCAAAACTATGCGTTCTGTTAACCTCGCTACCTCACTTGTAAACACGACATTGCTATTACGGTACATAACTTAGTTAACCAGTTCATATTACGCTCTGCATTGCTAATGACCAACCAACTTTGAATTGTTGCGGCGAGTTTGTGGTCTCTGCACCTTCGCTTTTTAAGGACGTTGACGATATACCATATTATTATACAGTGCATCTTAAAATGATGTTGACAATAATTAATTATACAGCATGCTATTCCCCTCTATTATTCTAATAAAAAGACACACATTAAACGAACATACCAACTCACAAATCGTAATAGCCATATAATACATGGAACAAAGTAAAATGAACTCCCTATTTACGTCCTTATGAAAACAAAACCAGGAATACGTGTAAAAACAATATCAATATTTACAATGGGATTGTTAGCTAAATGGAACAATAACCGGATTTTCAAGATGAGACTTCGGGAAATTGTTTCGTTATTACGTATGTTTTCAAAACAATGCCATTTGAATGATTCGTAAATATCATTATACGTTTTTAATTGGAATCGTAAAATATTCCGCAAATTTCTTTATTCGTTTGCTAAGAATGTTTACAAGATGTTATCAACATTTCATATTATGATTTTAAGCTTAAGGCAAAATTGAATCGATTCGCGATTCAATAAAGGCAGCTTTTCCACAATCTTCGATATAGAAAACGCATCAGCCAAGCGCAGATTTCCGCTGTGAAGTGAAAACGATTTAATAAAGCCATGTACCCTCGCTACATAGTTATTACATGATTTATAACACGAAACGAAATGCCCCACATGTGCTCTCGACTTTAATAAACGAGAGCATTGAATAAAGAGGAGGTAATTGAATTTTACAAATGAAATGTAGAACACTTATCAAATCAATTGCACTGATTTCATGCTCGAGAGTACACCTTTCATCAGCCTTTATAAACCTCTTCAATTTACATAACTCTCCGATTTTTTTTACGAAAAAGTAAAGATTTACATATATGTATTATGTATATTTTTTAATTTAAAAGTAGCAACGTTACTATGTATGTTAACGAACTGCACTTAACAATTGTACTTAGACTGAAATACTACCAATTTACACATATCTAGTTCACCGAGAGACCCTTTTCCATCCAATCTCTCTTGTTTAAGTACCTAAATTGACACTAAATTACTTTAACGATAGACCACAATTCAAATCGCAACTATACAAATACAAGTTATTAAGTCGCAGAGATTATTGGCTCGTACATGTAAATCTATGCTAATATATAATTCCACGCAGGTCTGTAATCTCTCCTTATCCGCCACTTAAGACCGACTACGTTATACCGCATACCGCCCTATACCGTAAAGATCAGCAACTGAATTGCCCTTGATATCTCGCCTGTGTGTTATCACTAGTCCTGAACTCCAGGGAGTTGTACTGTCGGTGTGTTATTCATGAACGCTGTTTGAATAAAGATGAGAACTGTTAATGTAGACCTACTTTCAAATCGAACTGAGATATGTGGTTACTTTTTTGAAGACGTGCAAGACACTTCAAAGCAAGAAATAATTTACCCTTGTGAATATGACATAAATACGAATCATTCAGGAATCGGTTTGGTTCCGCCGTTATAATATACTGTATCTGCACTCAATTTCATCCAATAAATCCTTTTAGATAATTGAATATCAAACTAACATAGAAACAACACAAACAAAAATATTCATATTTTTAATATGAGCCAATCCACTAACATGATGAATTTTTCTTTTGTGTTGCTTATAAAATATTAAAACAATAAAAAGTGTAATGGCAATCAGTAATATAACAGGTTGTGATTGGTTCTGTTGATAAATAAAACAGATTTAACGTAATTGAAATAAAAACGAAAGGTATAGAGGCAATACTACACGTGGAATAAATGACTCTTTAGAGGGCAATAAGCGGAAAATTATTGCCCGGTAGAAAATTTTGCGAAAACGTTACCCATTTTAAAAGTTGATCTATAGGAAGTTTAAGAATGATATAGAAGGGTTTCATTTAAACTTTTCTAGACAGAAATGTAAGTAATTTGAAATCGGATCTTAAAGATCTTGACACGTTTACGTAGGTCTTCGTTACTTGTAATCTGTTGACCTCGAATGTAGATCAAGTCGTACAAGTGCTAAGACGATGTTATGCTTTAAAGTTAAAACTATTATAACAAATGCACGTGCTTTTTCAAGCGAATACCATAGAGAATTAAGGTGGCACCTACACAATAGAGACAGCAATATGACATTTTTACCTCTTATCTGTTTTCAATCCATTAGGAGCAAAGGCTAATATGGTAAAAATTAAAATTATTTAAAAAAATCCGAACTACGTTCATGTAACGTGAAAACAAAATTTTTTTGGCTTTTAATTAAACTTAATGATTCGGTATACACCATTCTGTACGTATCCTTAAAGAAGTGGTATCATATTATTTTATAGTATGCTATCATATTACATAGGATAGGGGAACTTAATTTCCTCCTTTGAGAATTTTTAGTGATTCTCGTTGATTAATCGCCACCTACACATCCCTAAACAAAATAAAGCTTATAACATTTGTCCGTAAGCTTCCTTTACTTTTTCCCGGGCTTAAATAAATTGTAGGGTACATTCTATATGACAAATAAGATAGGCCTTGACGTCTTTCCAGTTCCCATCAGTACAAAGTAATAAGTGGACCGTAACGAACACGTGGCGCTCAAACTCGATCTCATTTATCAAGTGAGACGAGAGAATTATGTTGCCAACATTGACCAGCTGCTTAAAAACAACTTACAAGACAACTGTATCAAATTAGTACCAACGTTTATTTTCATAATGCTTTAGCTAGTAATTATCTTCAAATTCGCCTTTCCCTTTTTACGGTATCATAATGGCCAAATGGCCACAATAAATTGACGCATTCTTAGAGAAGACCTGTATATGTGTGGATTATTTTTTACACGAAAACGAAGTAGCGGTTGACACAGAGATAGTTTTTATTTATTTATTTATTTATGCTTTATTGCTCTAGATAAATTACAAATCGAGACTTAGCCTAGGATACAATATAACAAACGGCGGTCTTATCGCTAAATAGCGATTTCTTCCAGACAACCGGTTGTACAGAGAGAAATTAAGTAAAGGATAGGAATAGGGCAGAGCACAAATAAATATATACATACAAATATAAAATAAATAGGTAATAATAATAAATAAAATAATAACAGCATAAAATACAAGCCACAAGAATGAGATTTAAATAATATACATATGTTCACAAATAGATACATACCTAGGAGAAGAAAATATATATATATATATACCTATATAAATATATACATATAATAAACAAAACTACTAGGGACATTGAGAAAGATAAAAATCACGAACCATATTTTTAAAAGTATTTATAGATTGAGCCTTCTTGATTGAATCCGGCAATGCATTCCATAATTTAATTGCACGAACAGTGAAAGAGTTATCCAGAAAGCTTGTATGGTGCGCTGGCATTATTAATCGGAGCTTTTCCGATGAGCGGACAGAATCTCCGTTCTCTCCTCTGAATACGAAATTGTCCTTGAGATATTTCGGTGTTTTAGGGTTAAACAAAACTTGATATAATAGTTGCAGCACGTGAGCATCCCGGCGAAATCGAATGGGTAGCCACTTGAGCTGAGAACGAAACTTAGAGACGTGGTCATATTTCCGTAGACCAAATATGAAGCGGATACAAAGGTTTTGGAGACGTTCGAGCTTATTTAATTGGTCTACGGTAATATTGACATAGCTTACATCGGCGTAGTCAAGTATGGGTAAAAGGAGGGATTGTGCTAGCAGAATTTTGGTTGGGATGGGAAGAAAATTTTGAAGACGACGGAGTGAACCAGCAGTTGCATACACTTTCCTACATACCTCCTTAATATGAAAGCTCCACGAGAGAGTGTTGTCAAAGTAAACTCCAAGGTTCCTTACAGCCTCACTATAAGGAATAGGTGTGCCGTGGACTAAAATAGGAGGAAGATTCACCCAGTTAACCCTTGCAATCAAAGAAGGACTGCCAACAATAATAACTTGTGTTTTTAAGGGATTCACTTGAAGACCATAATCCGAACTCCAAGTTACAATGTTGCTTAAGTCCTTGTTGACTGAAACGATTGCCTGGGGTAAATCATCAAGGGCAGATTGGGTATAGATTTGGAGATCGTCGGCATACATGTGGTAGTCGCACGTTAACTTGTTTGAAATAGTGTTAATAAATATGGAAAATAACAATGGCGAGAGGACTCCTCCTTGCGGGACACCAGCACTAACATCACACCATGACGACTCAACCTCGTCTATACGTATACGCTGACGACGCCCATGTAAGTAACTGTAAAACCAGTCATTTACTGAAGCCGATATATTTATAGAACTTAATATGCTCAGCAGTATATCAAAGTCGACAGTGTTAAATGCATTGCTGAAGTCCAATAATGTTAGAACCGTGAGCTTTTTATTATCCATTCCATGACGAATATCGTCGGTTATTTTAACAAGTGCAGTGGCCGTACTATGACCGGATCGGAAACCGGATTGGAAGGGATTAAGAAGATCGTGTAGGTTTAAGAATCTATGTAGCTGTTCATACACTAACTTCTCAAGGATTTTAGATAGGAAAGGCAGGATAGAAATGGGACGATAATCGGAAAAGGAAGATGGATTTATTTTCTTAGGTAAAGGGATAAGGTGGGAGTCTTTCCAGGACTTAGGAAAAGTACTAGTGGATAGGGAATGGTTAAGGATGTGAGTTATAACCGGGATTATGAGATCTAGGATGGGTAGAATCATTTTACGGCCAATACAATCGCTGCCAACAGCATTCGATGTAATGGATAATACACCCCGCCTAACATCATTTTCGCTAAAACATTTAAACACAAAAGGTGGATAGTTTGGTGCTGGTGTTTCTGAGACCGATTTTAATGTAAGTTGCTTATTTAAGTTATTAAGAACGGATGGGGTATTTGAAAAATGCTGATTCAGTAGTTCAAGATTTAAAGAAGCATTATTAGATATATTACGCTGCTTACCAATCCCCAACGTTTTCAGAAATTTCCATATTATGGGAGGGTCACCACTCTCTACAGAAGCATGGAAGTATCGTCTTTGTGCGTCTCTACAACATGTATTACAACGATTCCTTATCTTGTGGTACTTATCACGACTCTCGTCAGTCTTTGTCCGCTTAAACTTGCTCTTGGCTCTAGCTTTAGCTTTGAGTAAACATTTTAAATCTTCAGAAAGCCATGGAGCAGGTAAATGTTTAACTTTAATCCGCCGAAGTGGAGCGTGTACATCATAGAGATTCGATAAACAGTTGTTAAAAAAGGCCACTTTTTCATTTACACAAGCGGAAGATAAGAGCGGAGACCAATCAATGTTACGGACATCGCGTTGGAGTGCATCAATATCAACTGCGTTAAAATTTCGACGAAGGATGAATTTAGGTTTTTCTTTAGGAGGACGGATATTACAGGACAGGTACAGGAGATCGTGATGTGAAAACGCGTCAGCAGGGAGCTGTCCGTGTTGATACACCAGATCAGGACAGGACATAACTATAAGGTCGAGGAGCGACGGAACGCAGTTTGGGACATGATGTGTGGAGTTGAGAGGAAGGAGGCTAAGGTTATGCGAGTCAACAATAGACAACAATCTACGAGAACGGCTATCCTTCTTAAGGAGGCATGTATTAAAGTCTCCCATAAATATGCAATTATTGTATGAAGGAACAAGTTTATCGAATATTGAATCTAAAGAGGAAAAATAATCAATTAACAAGGAAGGACTATAGAAAACGCCAAGGAGAACTTTGCAATGGGACAGGATGATTTCTAGGATAAGGTGTTCTGCAGCATCGGAAGGAGGAGGTTGGGGTGATTGAGAAATAACAGAATAGGGAATGTGGGATCGAAGATAAATCGCAACGCCCCCACCAGTTTTACCAATGCGGTCGTTGCGAATAAGATGATAGCCTGGGAGAGAATAGGAGGACGAAGGTAAACAGGGCTTAAACCAGGATTCAGATATTAGGATTGCGTGGATATTACTTGACTCGAACGATGTAAGCATGTCTGAGTAGTGAGCCGGGATGCTTTGCGCGTTAATATGTACTACGTTGAAAGTTTTTGGGCTATCAGAGAATACATTGGAAAGTGCATCATTAAGAGGGACAAAACTTGTGCTAAAATAACTACCTTCACTGTCAGAATCCGTGCTAAGTGACACAAAGCTATCACTGGATGTATCAGCAACAATCGACATTACCAAAAAACAAACGAATATATAAATATTTTTGAATAAAAATGTAAGTAATTAGATGTATATATTTAAAATAGACTAAATAAATATTTTATAGGGCTTATAATTAAATATACTAAATACTAAATTTAAAATAATGTTAGTTTGTACAGACCAGCATCTGAAAGAAATATATTTTTAACATTGTGCAAAAAGACTTGTATCTATGACAGTAAATTAGAATGACAGTTGGAAGAAAGAAGTAATGCTTGTCACTTGTCAGTGGCAAATGTAAACAAAAATATTCTATGTAGGGTGATGGTGAAATTAATATTTAACTACCAGCATTAAAATAAAAGCAATATATATAGTAAAATAGAAGATATAAAAGAGAATAATATAATAAGTTATATTATTACAAGTGACAAGTACTTATATAAGTGACTAAATAAATATTACTGACAAGCAACTATTTAACAAATTGTTATCAAATATTAACAAATTATGTTTGATACTAATAATGTTACAAAATGAAAAAATAAGGAGAATAAACAAGATTACTTTCTTTGGACTCGGCGTGTACGAAGATTTGGGGCCGTGGAATCCTTCGCATTATCCGTCTGTGCACCACGAGCAGGTCCTGCAGGAGCAGAATCAGATACGGGACCAGGGATTGCTTCAAGTTCCGTTTGAGAAGAGATTTTATGCCGCTTTCCTTGACTAGTAATGAAAATGATTCCATCCTTGGTCCAGCAGTTAGCAATTCCAAACCGTTGACGAGCTGCCATGAATGTATCATGTCTGGGTTTTGTCAAAAACTCAGAGATGGTTATGCCAGACCCCTTAAGGTTACTTTTAGAAAACCAGATCCGGTTCCTCTCTCCAAGGACCTTAAACTTCATTAGAACAGGCCTGGGTTTGTTGTTGATAGTTCTAGGAATTGCACTCAATTTATTTTTTAAAGACTACTGATGATCTTAATGTAGTATGTAATACAACAACCTGTCCAGCTTTTATCGACATCTGTTATTATACACACCTCTTTACTTTCCTTTGCTATAATTATAATAACATGGATGAATCAAAAATTGTTCTAAATTACATTACGTGTTATCGATAATTGCGGCCGTTGATTGCCACATTGTCAGTACCGTGCACATAATTTTATTAGCGACATCAGCTATTCAGCATGCGAATCATGTATCCCTACATGCTTTAAAATTTAAATGCATGAAATTAGATGAGGTGAAAATACTAATAATTGACGCTGAAATAAAACCGCAATGCTCCAACCGTTTTAATCGACTAGCATGCTCAAATTTTACAAATTTTACTGTGTCAATTGCTTGTTATCCTCTTTTTTTTCTTAGACATAAAATTATTAATAGAATATTTACGTAGTGGAAGTGACCACAACAACACGTAAATTTATGTAAAAAACGTTAAATTTTATTCCCCCTTAAATCAAGACGTCAAAATGAGTGGTGCGATTTCCTTATTAAAAGCAATCAAAATACATTAAAATGAGACAAGATTAAGGTAAAATAAAATGGCTGAAGCTCTTGTTATAATATTATCGTTTAATTTGTTTTGACGCGCACTTCGCGAAAGCATTAATAAAACATTAAGTACATACCTATTAACTAAATGTTTTATCATTTTGACTTTAATCCATACTAATAATATTATAAATGCGAAAGTAACTCTGTCTGTCTGTCTGTTACTCAATCACGCCTAAACTACTGAGCCAATTTTCATGAAATTTGGTATGGAGATATTTTGATACCTGAGAAAGGACATAGGCTACTTTTTATCCCGGGAAAATGACGCAATCCCGGAAATCCCACGGGAACGGGAACTATGCGGGTTTTTCTTTGACTGCGCGGGCGAAGCCGCGGGCGGAAACCTAGTTTCCTATAAAATAAATTACAATATACAACATTATTAAAAGTACTTATATTCCTACTCGTTTCAAGGAGTAAATTAAAATTGTTTTTAAACTTTACATTAGGTTGTATTATCACGAGCTGTCACATTGGAATTCTAGAAAATACGTTGCGAATTTGTTTTCAGTTACGAACGGGATTTGGAATGTCAATAGAAGCCGGTACAGAAGATATGTGAGGAAGAAAGCGAAAGGGTTGAGGTTATGGGTCCCGACCCAGTCACTCATCAAACAGGAAGCAATAATACGTTGAAAATATTCTCTCTATAAGATGGATTAAAAAAGTTTTTCTACTACTGATTTTGTAATAAAATTAATTATAATATTTCACACTTTGTTTCCTTTTCTTATTTATAAGTGCCTCGAAAAGTTTCTCAATATCGTAAAACCTAATGAAACTAGATAAACTATTTTCGGGTAAGTATTAGTTTATCGACTAGACTCTTGATTACCAACAAATAAAAGCAAAGTAAATAGAGTTTGCGAACAAGTTATTTCCAGACGTGACCTTTGACCTAATACGAAAGTATATCCAATACGACAAAGTTAAATAAAAACAAATGTTCTTATTAATATGGATGACTATTAACCCAGGGCCATTATATTATTACCTCTGAGCAGACGTTTTCACTGACCTGATTTAATATTTTCATCTTTATTCAAACGAGCCTATGAATAAACAACAAATTCTTGCGAGTGTTCGTGGGTATTAATAAAAGTCTTTCATTTATTTTCCGTTATAAATAAAAATTCGAAATTAATTAAGCTGTTATAAAAGAAATGCTTTTCCATTTATAACAGCTGTAAAAATAAAAACAAGCAATTTTTTAAAATTCGTTATTGAGCGAACTGCTTACAATAATAAAATTATCATAAAACATGCAAATTTACAAACAGTTTTATATAGATTTTATATTCACCTGATTATTATGATTGTTAAGATCAACTAATTAGTACAGCTTATAAATTACAATTACTTAGTGAAATTTCGTTGACCTGTATCTATTATATTCGTTGCAAATCAATACATTCTCTGTAATTTATACCACTAAATAAAAGGATATAGTCGATGGAGCATGACATCGGACACTGATAAAGCTATCAGAAACAAGTGAGGGTTCCCACCATCTGTTTGAACACAACATAGGAAGTGTATAATTGATAGGTATGGACTCTTAACACCTACGCTTAACACGTAACGTTTGTTTAGATACACGTAGCTGTATACTAGTACCTATTTGCTTGAGGATTTTATTGATGGATAGAGATGGATACTGCGTAAGTAAAATAAGGAATACATAGATATTGAATACAAAGGCTTTTAAGTAAGTCTTATACTCTGAGAATTTAACTTGCAGAACAAATTTAGCAAATTGATAAAAGGTTTGTATTAAACGACATCTCGTAAATCGCAATCTTATCAGCACAAAAGCTGTGATTCATAAAAACACACATCAGTATTTTAAACATTTCTTTCTACAATCACATTTAAGATTATAAAAGTCAGCGATAGGAAATTTATTTCAGTATTTGTGTTTAAATCGTATTTACTCATGTCATTAAACAGATGAAACAGAAAAGTCAGCGAATCGGCAACTTACGAGGTACGGGAGCGATATAACGGTAGATAGAAGAGCCCTTCCGAGCCATATACGTCCATTCAATGCGAAGGGTAACAGAATTGTATTTCAAGTTAAATTGTATTGGGAACAAAGCCACTTTTTATGGGGCTCTGACGCCCCGAGGTGTGAGTACAACAGTAACTTAATAATAATATCAATAGACACTTTGAAGTCACTCCCAATTTGCAATCGTCAAAAATGTCGTTACACTAATGGGCCGTTTTTTAAAGAATTTACACGTTTTACGGTTCAATTTGTAAAAGTAGAGCCCTTTGATGATATAACTTTTTTCATAAAATGTAGTAAAATATGTAATCTAAAAATAGTATGATAAACATAGAAATTGAATACGTGGATGCTGGACGAAAGGAAATAGATAGAAATATTTCATTTCGTAGTAGAGAGAACACAAAAACTTTAATGTTGAGTAGCAGCTGTTGCCAGACGTTTTGTATGGCAGCCCAATGAAGTGAGAGAATATGATGGATGTACCGTCGGATCAGCACTATTACCTTCTTCTTAGGCCTATACAATTTCCCAATGGATTCGTGTATTGAAGCGTTTACTTAGTAAACATCTTTTAACAAGAAATCAATACAGGTAAAAAAATATGCGTTTATTTTGAAAATAAACCACGTGTACACAACGATTTTGATAATTGCGTTTCCATTATTTTTATTGTGTCCAAGAATAGATACGACAATTCCATAGAGGAAAACGTTTTTTAATATCCTTTAATGAAGGCTATTTTTACTTTTTATTTTCGGAGCACACGGAAGTATCAAAAACAAATACGAAAATAAAAACATTTCATTTCGTAAATGAAAAAATAATTTTAATGAAAATTGTGATAATTCCTATTACTATCTACGCTTTAACTCGCTCACAAAATACATTTAAAAAACTTAGATTTCATGCATTCAACTATGCTGAGCGTAACATACAACAAAAACAAGTTCGTATGACAACATAATAACAAATAGACCGGGAGATACTGACACAAAATTTCGAGTCATTTGTAACAGGATGGCGGTTCTACAGGGGTCTTAGTACGCAATGACAAAAAGAAAAACGATGGCGTGAACGCTGGTACCGGCGGCTTAGTCGCGTGGGCGTTAGTCGAACTCGTCGGAAAATAGCGAAAGTCAAACGATTTGTAACAGTATGGCACTTATTTTTCCTGTAAGTTTAAGGATCAACAAATATAAATACAAAATTTCAAAGATCTAAGTGTTGGAAATCCTCACTTATATAAATTAATAATAAATTAAGTTTTCAAGTGTAACAGCACTTTTTCCCCCTACTAGAAGTATGGCAAATATAATAATGGTCACATTTTATCAAATACTCTCCAAAAATCCAAATGCAATACTGGTACAAAAAGTTTGGCGAAATAAAAATTTTTTGCAGATTTTCGGCGGTATGGCGACCATTTGGAATCGTCCGAAAAGTATGGTATGGCGATTTTCGTAAATGGCTGCACGACGATAGTTACCTGTGCTAAAGTTAGCCTGGTACAAATGGTTGAATGATTGTTTTATTTAAATCAACACATTCGCGTCGGTATGGCGGGCTGTAAGTCACACCGGAAAAGTATGGCATGACACTACCGCCTACTACTTTTTTATGGGCTATCGGTAAATTCTAAAACTTTTGTGTTACAAATCGTTTGACTTTCGCTATTTTTCCGACGAGTTCGACAAACGCCCACGCGACTAAGACACCGGTACCAGCGTTCACACCATCATTTTTCTTTTTGTCATTGCGTACTAAGACCCCTGTAGAACCGCCATCCTTGTTACAAATGACTCGAAATTTTGTGTCAGTATCTCCCGGTCTAAAAATCATAATATGCAACTAGGTCAATTTTGATTGATAGCATTTGGAATGAATACATGAATATCGAAACACAAACTTGTGCCAAATTGTATCCATATTTTAAAAGAGGATTGTTGTGCCTTACTCAGCTCATAGTAAAAGCATTGGCATCGTATGAACTCCGTAACTTAGCTTTGTTCAAAGAAAAACAATCTATTCCTGGTTTCATTTCGATTGTTTTACTGAATGCACTACACAAAGATACTGATAATGCACAAAGTTAGCATTTATCACTGTTCTATAAACTTCTTATACTTTGTTTCGATTTACATCTGAGTCATGCAAGCAATTGCTTATCTAGATAAATGATCACTGTAAAATAATAATCATATTGCATAGTTATAATTCTTTGCTACGCACTTGAGAAAAAAAAATGCACATGATATTAATTTCTTGCAACATTAAATATTGCAACAAAAATGAAAACATGTAGCTCATTAAAGTTGTAACATTAAGGAAACCAGTAAACATTCATGAACAATTTCCCTGTAATATTTTCTGATCACGTCCTAAGATAAATCTTCTAAATAGGTGTCCCCGAGTTCACAATAGTATTTATTTGGTTGTTTATTACATAGAGGTAATTAAGATTCGTAGGCTCGTTCATTTCACAATATTTAGTTATGAGGGCTCACAATATCTTATTCAGGGAATCCTTGTTGGTTTAATTAACGTTTCCTCGGGTGTCACCATTAAGTCGGCGCAAGTGAAACAATGGAGCGATGAACCTTTGTTCAAACAAGTTCGTTGTTTTGCTGCAGGGCATCACCTACTCGGTTGACTCAATTTCGCGAAGTTAATTAGAATCACGATGCGATACTTCGTTTTGCGTTTTGTTGTAGTGAATTATGAATCCATAGCCAATTACGAGGCGCAACGAATGGGTTTTATCGACGCATGTGTGGCGGTTTTGTATCAGCGCAAAATTCGTCAATCCAAAAACGCTTGATTGATGCATCCACGGGATTTGTAGATGTTAAAAATAATTGATTTCAGAGACAACAATGTCGGCTCACGCTCCGCCGCTCGTATAGAAAATAAAGTGGAGATTATATATTCATATTGTTAGCTTTTAGTTTTGTGCATTGCAGCGATATTGTGTTACAAATGCTCTTCATTGTATTCCAATCAAATAATCATTTATTAAACAAGAAATGAATAAAAAGTTCCAAAATGTCAGCTTTAGGTTAAATTTAGTACTTAGTTCAGGTAACATTTGTCTGAAAGCTCATTCTGATAAGACTTTTCGAATTGTTTCAAACAAAGTTTAATTAACCGAGAAGATAGGAAATATTTAAAGCTATTATAAATTAGAATTATCATAACCTTTATTTCTTAAGACCTTAGTATCTTAGAACCTACGTAAGTTATTTTTTAAAGGCAATAAGTAATTTCAATTTATATAAACATAAATACCCATGATAATTAAAAGCATATATTACTTTCTATCTAGACTCGTTATATGATAGTGTTAAAATTGATAATGATCAAATAAAAAGTAATGCATTTCACTTTTTCTATTCTCTACATAATAGATTAAATAACAGCTATTAAACCGCTTAAACTGAAAGGTGAATAGTTTCTCAGAACCAATCATCATTCACTTCAACGATCTTTCTAATAATCACAATTATAAATATAAACTACGATAAACGAAGTATTGAAATTGTTCTAAGAAAAACGGTTTAAACCGTGTATAAGTATTCAAGAGCTGGAATGCCCTGTCAATAACGCCGCTCAATGTATCCGAATAGCTCATCTTCTAAGCCGTGTCTGAATAGACGCGATATTAAATAAAAGAATAAAGGAGAACCATCGCAAGGCCCGGCTTATCTACTTGATTGCGGTATCGGGCAAGCGGCTCGTTTAGTTAACCTTTACCAAAAATAACTGGATATGCCACTCGATATTAAACTAGATATTTTAAAATTAGTCATGTGGATAAGTAGTTTTTTTTTATTAACCGACTAAATTAATGCGCTTGAAAACATTTCTAAGCAAAACATGACGTGTGCAATTATGTACTGGTACCTACATTATTTGTAGTGTCATTTAAGATTTAATAAAAAAACTTAATTAAGTTTCTTTGGATATTTTATCTACTTCATCATTGCCAGAACTATGTTTTTAAGTAGATACAAACTACAAGAAGAGCCATTTATAAAAGAAGACTTGAATAAAAGTATCAGCTCTTTACAAGGCAGAGAACTTACGATCGAGCCACTTGGTTCCCATCTCACGCAGTAATAGGGTAGAAAATAATCTAAATTATTATTGGTTAATTATGAGCTTCCCTTCAATGTAGAATAATTTACTTTGAATAAAGCACATTCAAAACATTTACATTTACTTATAAACACAGTGTAGTTTCGAGCCAGCGTTATTAATTCTAAGACCATTATTCGACTTCAATAAATCGCACATCACATGAATTCCCGTCACACGACATGAATGATGAAATGCATAGAAGTTATTTAATGTCAAAAACATGCGTGCCGC
This sequence comes from Colias philodice, assembly GCF_061535455.1. Classification (NCBI taxonomy): domain Eukaryota; kingdom Metazoa; phylum Arthropoda; class Insecta; order Lepidoptera; family Pieridae; genus Colias; species Colias philodice. The sequence continues at coordinate 6,675,667 of NC_143093.1, forward strand.
AGCGAGGGTGTTGGCATTCAAACTATTTGAATACAAGCTAACTTAAGGCTTTGAATATTCGTGAGAGCAAAATCTCAGCACATTATTGCATTTTAATTTCAACATTCATACTACACATTCATTTCATAAAAGGTAAAATTAATTAAAATATGTTTCAAGCATTATTCAAAGAAGCACTCTTTAAATAATGTCACTCCATCACAAATTATTTTAATAACTCGCTATTTATTATTTAAAAATATTTCGCTTACGAAATGGCATTATTTTTATTATGAACAATGAATAAAATTTATCATTTTATTTAGCAAATAAAGAGAAGTATTTAAGGATCCGTACTATAACTGTCGGAGTAAACGTATTACAAGTATCCGTAGCAATTAGGGACAAAACTCATATATAATTTATCCGACGATCGCAATCCCAGATTGCCAAAACGCCGCAGTAAATAAACTCTTGAAATTTCCTAAAAGTAACTTCTATATTCCGTGTGCCCTTGACTAAACGAAACCCTCGTCGACAAGAGGATTACCAAAATGGAGCTGTGCCGACTAACTGTTAGAGGTTACGACCCACATTCCCCGATTCACTCGCCGATCTCCCAACTAAAACTCATATGGGGGATTATAGCACCAATCCTAAGATTGACAGCGTTGGTGAATCAATTCCGGGATATCCTTCAGCCTAACCCAGATTACTGACACCGTAATATCCATATAGTGAATCTCATCTACGCTGAAAAATACTTAATTTCGTTCAATAGTTTATTATTCAATGCCCTGAAGTGATAAACCGCAGATTTTTGGTGGAAAGCTTTTAATCTATGCTTTCCGCAAAGTTATGTTCCCTCAGCAGGCTGTAAAGTGAAAGTGTCACTTTTACTGTTTGGATATTCGTGGAGGAATAAAATTCGGTAAAGAGGACAGGGCAGATGCTTTTAACATCCTCACTCCGCGTTTAATACCTGTTTTATTAGCGCTTCGTGGAATTTTTTGAATAATATTTAGGCCGAAGTGGCGCCGTATTATATTCAGGCTTGAGTTAAAAGATAAGTTACCATAAATTTGTCTTTATCGCGTATAAATAAATGATAATCTTCGTTACGTTTCGTGCATAAAACTTGAATTATTTTATAAGAAATTTACGCTACGCCTGGGTCTACAAAATATAGCTTTTTTCTTGATTATCTCATTTTTGATAAGAAAAGCTCTCATAAATTCTTTAGAGTAACGCAGATTAAGTCGTACAATCTAATAACAAAAAAAATGATATCTTTAAGAAAGTTTTGGTATAAAAACAAGAATTTGGTTATACATATCACTACGCAATAAAGATTAAACCTTTTACCACAAGTGTCAGATAATATCGTTGTGTTATTTTATAACTATTATTATTACGTACTTGTATATATAACTAAACAAAATATAAGGTAGTACTTATTTTTAGACGTGTAACCATTAAGATAAGCGACAAAAAAATGTCCTCTCCATGAAAACTACAGCAGTACGACAGGTACAAAATAGGATATTTTCTCACCTGAGTTAAGAGTTAATATCATGAAATTATTCGTCTCTTTAGCATTTTCGTTTTACAATAAATTACACTGTAATTGTTCCGAGCTCCTTTATTCTATGAAGTGTTAAGGGCGCAAGATTTATAGATAAAGTTAGGGCCTCTTGAATGTACTTACATGGCCAGCCTGTAGTTTAATTAGTTTTATATAGAATGATGATGTAATTTACCCTTTATTACCAGATTAATTCTGCGCAGTTCCTTACCTGAAAATAAAAATTTTACATTAAATTTTATCACAATATGATAAAGCCATTCTTTCATAAATAAAAAGCAGAAACTCTGGACAATTCAGGACGTAATTTTAAAGTACAGAAAAAGTTTTGCTATTTATTTTGTAGACCAGCAATCTGTGAAATGTTATACTACTGTTCGTAAATTAACTACAGAGGAGAAATTTATACTATAGATGCAATCCAGGTATATGTTTACATCACTTAATTTAATAAACTTTATTAGTATATAAAGAAGTAACATCAAGCTCTTAGATAGCGAACATATTTAAAAAATATAACACACACCATCATTTCTACGTACAACAGAACCTAAAGTCATAAAAAGCAAAAGGTGTTATAAAATCTCGATAAACAACATTATCTTTTTCACGGTGAAACATTATTTCTGCTTAATAAAAACAAGAATTTAAACAAAAGTATAATCTGATAAAACTCTTCTTGCCTAATATTAGTCCCTTGTGATCCCGGGCCGGCTCATTCGACAACTTTACCCCATAAAAGTTAAAGAGTACATTACGCCAGGTAATAACTGAACGTCGGATCTCTAAATAGTCTGGTCCCATTCTAATCAGTTTTCAACTTCTAATAACGTACATTTTATTAACAGCTTGTTGTTAAAAGTTTGTGGGTATTAAAATAAACAAGAAAGAAGTTTGGTATTGGATGATCATCAATTTGTAAACGATTCAAACTTAAATTATATTCAACTAAGAGAAACCTTTATGAGACATTTTTGAGAGCGTCAGAAATATACAAATTCAATCGATGCATATTGCACATTCAACATAAGTCGGTCATGGATCTCTCTTACATTAAAGCCTAGAGCCAACTTAAGCTGATGATGGAATGAAATATACTTTCATGTAACTAAAGTACGATAGAAATTATCTATTTCAAATGATGTATTTCTTGCACTAGAAATCATACAAGCCCCTTTAAAAATGATGCTATTATTCTTCGCAAAAGTATTTTGTACTAGCTGTTGCCCGCGACTTCGTCCGCGATTCGGTCGTTTTTCGTCATTCGTCGTTTAAAAAAAATACGTGACACTTTATTTTTGAATGTTCTTAATTGTCTCTTATAAAATTTAACTACATTAAAATTGAATACTCTGATAAGAAAATCTTAAAATCATCGAAAATCATAGACATCGAATATCTGAGGAAAACATGAATGAATGTGATTTAAATTCTACATTTCTTAGTAATTAAAATAATAATCTAAATTAAATGTAGATTAACAGTTTGAGCGCACCATTATAGAATATGTACCTAAGTAATAAATTACGTTAGTTTACATAGTAACTTTACTAAAAACACGATGACTTTCTTTCGCGCTCGGTACCACAAACTAAGCATGTTTGTGGTACGTCACTTTACGCCTCACGAGTTCCCCTCCGTTGCTATGCGAAAATACATTCGTCGCCCTACTGTAGGAAAAATTGTAATACTGTGGCCTGGGCGTTATAACACGCTCAGGGAATTCCTGAGTGCTGATAGACTTCCTTCTATCGGCATTTATACCAATTTTATATTAATATCACCATCTTGAGTAAAAGCTTCTAATGTCGATTTAAAACGCATATATACGGATTAACCTGATGAATTAACATGTTCTAAAATTGTGAAATGAGTTCAGTTTTAAATTCGAGAAATATTGATTTCTTGTATTCGATTATTCGTCGTAGTCGAATACAAAATATATTTAAAGAAACTTAGGTTGGCCTTCAGGCAAAAGGGATCCTATCAAATGATAAACTTGACCTTGTATCTTAAAAGTAAGAATGAAAGGAGCATCTGATAATTGTTGAGCACCAAAGGATCATTTAAAACGCAATACTATAAGAGCTAATATTGTCTAAGAACTGTTTAGATTGCACATGTTCCTCTAAAACTTAAAAGTAGTGATTTCAAAGGTTCCGGCGTATCTTCAAACGAAAGCCGACTCCTTACTCCACTTTAAAGCATTACAAAAAGAACATACTACGTTAATATCGCCTATACAGAAGATGATCTGTAGGTAATCAATTGTGAGGTTATAAGCAAACCCACTTTTATATTTGTCGGACCACACCACCGAATTTGTAGATTGATCTTCTATGTTTACCTCTAAGTCATTAAGACTATGTCGAAATCTGTCTGCAGTAAGACGGGCCTCTCGCTATTCGTCCGTTTCAAGAGACCAATAGTTTCAATTCTTAATCTTTCATTAAACAAACTTATTAATCGTTCTTGTCTCAAATAATGGTAATATTCGCGTCCCTACTCTAGTCATTGCTTATGCTCATGTTCATCTTCGAGAGATCGAATAATATTATGGTGCACCCTATTATTTGTCAAACGGTCTTCATATTGAGTAAAAGTTTCAGATTCTCGAGATAAAATATGATGATCGTGATCAGCTGTGAGACGTAATTCCCTCTCATTGAGGGTTTCGGTCTCACGGGATAGTACAATATGCCATTTGCGATCAGCTGTGAGACGTTATACCCTCTCAGTGAAGGTTTCGGTCTCACAGGATAGAACATGCCGTTCGCGGTCAGCTGTGAGCCGCAATTCTCGTTGTGAAGCGGTTTCAGGTTCGGCATAACACATGTTGTTTTCGGTCAATAGTAAGCCTCTTATCTCTAACGATCCTTGAGAACTCTTATTTCTCATTTTCTTAACTTTGCTCGAATTTCGATATAAAGATTTTTTAGGTGGCACTGATGCGGGTGAATAAAAATTAAGTTAAAGCCTGATTCCCACGACATGTTTGCTTCACAAATCCGACCGCGCCACACCACACCACATGCCATGGGAATCGGCGCGCTTGTCGCTCGCCAGTGCTTGCCATACGCACACATGCCGTGGGAACGCTCAGTTCAAATCGCGACGGATGGCGACAAGCGCTTGTCGTCTGCCAATGCTTGTGAAGCAATACATATAATAAAATTGTGGAAAAGTGATGTCTGTACAATTTACTGTACAAATATGTAGAAAAAAATTAGCAGGTGTTATTATTATCGAGAAATCGAGAGAAACCATTTTTTCTCTTAAAAGCTCCCCCCCCCTCCCACTTCCCGAACTCCGATTGACCGTAATTTATTTTTCCTTACATTTTTATCATATCCTTTTCTAATGGGTTTCATCCTACTGCGATTTTTTTTTTGTTTCAAAAATTATCTACCCTGGTGTATAGGTAAATTTTCCACATAAAATGTCCTTTAAATTATGTCGTATTATATTTTTAACCCCCGACGCAAAAAGACTGGTGTTATGTGTTTGACCGCTATGTATTTCTGTGTGTGTGTGTGTGTGTCTGTCTATGGCACCGTAGCTGGCTAACAGGTAAACCGAATTAGATGCGGTTTTTTTTGTTAGGCAGAATATTTTCCGACGCTGGTTCTTAGATAAAGTGTATCAAAATTGGTTCATCCACTTATTATACCTACATAGGGGTAAAAGTGGGAATGAAAAAAATGAAAGTTATAATTTATTTTTAAAGATCGTCGGGAAGTTTATGAAATTATTTATTCCTTTTTCTATACACTTTTCTTCGTCTAAACGGTTTAGCTACGTGCTCTCTCTCTCTTCAGCCTTTAGTTACGTGCGTGAGACAGGAAAGATCTAATTTGGATTTGTTGCTGGATTTGATAAAAACTGAGTATCGATTAAGCTGATCAGTGGCTACACCATAGATTATTAAAAACATCCGTTTAAGAAAGGAAGGAAATAGAATTTGCTCCTCTCCCCGCCTGGTTCCTAAAAAATAATATGACATAATTTAAAAGAAATTTTACGTAGACGTACGTAGAATTAGTTAGGCATTTCTTTTTTGATTTTCGATATTATATACTAATCATAATTTTTAATTACATTATGTAGTAACTATTTGGTATAGGTTAGGCATTTCATTTCTTGATTTTCTTTAATAATTTGGTACGTAAGTTTTTTAGCTCAGTTTAGTAAGAAATTTTAATAACAATTCTTTTAATTATTTATGACGGAGCAGGAAGAATTTCGTACATTAACCTGTCACTGTCACTCCCTTGTAAAAATAATGTGTCTTGCTCGCACAGGTGCAATGACCGCCGTCCTTAGGGATTGTAAACCTTTAACCTGAGAGCGTAAGGTTTGTGTTTGCTTGATTGGTGTCAGGTGTTCAATTATGATTTTGTGAATTCAAAATTTATAAGAATAAACCTCAAACTCTTTATGTCCAATCAAAATCCGCCTAAGTCGAAATCGCGTGTTAGAATAACGTATTTCTGTAATATTGTACCTACATAGTAAATTATTTTTTGAAAAATAAGGTCATAAAGAAGTTTCACTTCTTATGTGTGTACACGCACACTTTTTTTTATATAATATATCGTTGTTATTGAAAAAGTTAAAATGTAACTAACTAATAAGTATTGTAAATGAATAGAGGACATTTATTTAATAAATTAGTAAAAAACATTTTCTCCTCCAAATATTTCATGTAAACTGCACTTCATTCAAAAATGTTTGTGACCACTGTCAGTAGGTAAAGAGGTCATTGTACGAAATTCTTTCTGCTTCGCGACCGGACTTTAGTACGTATTTACTCAATAATTGTATCTTAAGTAGTAATTCAGCATGGGCGTAGCCACGGTGGGGCTGGGTGGGGCGCTTACCCTGGCTTTGATCTGGTAGGTACTAATTGTGAAGGGGAGTGGGCGTGGGCGTGGGATTGGGACTGAACGTGGCATATGGCGTGGGAGTGCGAGTGGGCGCGGGAGTGGGAGCATGAAAATAAAAATGATTTTTTATTGTTGCCCCACCCTGAGCCCATGGTCATAGGTCCCATAGTCACTATTCCACGCGAAAGAAGTCGCGGGGACAGCTAGTAGACAAATATAATCAGAAAGCTTTGAACTCCTAAGCTCAACCATAAAAGATAGACATTTATGATGTCGGGAGATATTTTTTATATAATATGGAGAACATTTCTTTCATACTTGATTTCTGTGTAGCTTTAACCATTAAGATACACGCATTAAGAACGCACACGCGACGAAAGCTTAAAAATGGAGTTGCTGCTCTGCTCACGAATATGAAAAATAATAGTTATTTAGGAAATATATTTCATGTGCAGAATTGACCTCTACAGATTTAATATAAGTAGGTATACATATATTTAGATTCCAATTTCCATGTAACGTTAAACTCGACTATACAATAACTAACAGACAACGCAGGTTACTCTCGTTTCCGTAAGTTGAGGCGGCTACATATTCGGTCCTAATAACATGACTTTTTGTGAACGAAACGACAGCGCGGTTTAATTCGATGGCAACACCATCAGAAAAAAGGAAATATTTTTAACTTTGAAAAAATATTATGATTTACACTATTATTAATACTATTTTAACATTAACACAAAATATAAGACTGTGAGTGTGTAAAAATAAATCCAGCTAGTTTCACATCACACTTATGTTTATAATTAGGTATACGACATGAAAATATATTAATTACCAAGCAATAATCATATAGATAAATACTGAACAAAAGTATTAACAGTCAAAGTATATTATTTTTTACTAACAACATGTAAATGATGAAGGAATAATAATTATCAACGAACTAACCTTTTTGTATTAGAGTCCCGCCTCGTGATCGAATTATTAAAACACGAAGATTTTTAAAAATGTAACCAATGAACACAATCAATATTAAATTAACTGTAATGGTGTCTAGTTTGACTTAAAATAATATACATCTACCCTCACTTTTAAAAATGTAGTATATTCACACGAATTATAAGCGCACCTTATAGGGAAGGGAAGATTTATTATGGGTTAAAGAGTTAAATAAATAACTAACATAATTATATTTAAATTATTAATTTTTAACATTGTGTTCAGTAGTGTTAACATGTAAATTGATTTGATTTTTACGAAATCTCATAGATGGCGCTGAATCAAATTTGTCTTTATAGTACTAAGATTCATTAAACAGTTTCTCTGCCCAAATTACGTAAATGACGTAGTTTTTATAGTGTAAAGCTAGATAATAGCATGGCTTACTCAAAAACAACATTTAAACATGAGTCTTTAGATTGTACGCTGACGTAGTACACGGAATACGTAAGAAAAGTAAAGGTTCACAGCTCCTCCCCCGGAGGTGATAGCATGATTATATGTTTAAAAAAACCTCACTCGACCTGTTAGTAATATTCATGCAAAATTTGAAGTCAATCTATGCAGTACTTTTCGAGATTAGCTCGGACAAACATACAGACAAACAGACAAACAGACAAACAGACAAACAGACAAAAATTCTAAAAACTATATTTTTGGCTTCTATATCGATTATAGATCATGGAATATGTATTCTTTTAAAAAAATATTCAATGTACAGTTTTGACTTTCCTACGATTTTATTATATGTATAGATTTTCTAATGGGTTTCATCCTACTGCGATTTTTTTTTTGTTTCAAAAATTATCTACCCTGGTGTATAGGTAAATTTTCCACATAAAATGTCCTTTAAATTATGTCGTATTATATTTTTAACCCCCGACGCAAAAAGACTGGTGTTATGTGTTTGACCGCTATGTATTTCTGTGTGTGTGTGTGTGTGTCTGTCTATGGCACCGTAGCTGGCTAACAGGTAAACCGAATTAGATGCGGTTTTTTTTGTTAGGCAGAATATTTTCCGACGCTGGTTCTTAGATAAAGTGTATCAAAATTGGTTCATCCACTTATTATACCTACATAGGGGTAAAAGTGGGAATGAAAAAAATGAAAGTTATAATTTATTTTTAAAGATCGTCGGGAAGTTTATGAAATTATTTATTCCTTTTTCTATACACTTTTCTTCGTCTAAACGGTTTAGCTACGTGCTCTCTCTCTCTTCAGCCTTTAGTTACGTGCGTGAGACAGGAAAGATCTAATTTGGATTTGTTGCTGGATTTGATAAAAACTGAGTATCGATTAAGCTGATCAGTGGCTACACCATAGATTATTAAAAACATCCGTTTAAGAAAGGAAGGAAATAGAATTTGCTCCTCTCCCCGCCTGGTTCCTAAAAAATAATATGACATAATTTAAAAGAAATTTTACGTAGACGTACGTAGAATTAGTTAGGCATTTCTTTTTTGATTTTCGATATTATATACTAATCATAATTTTTAATTACATTATGTAGTAACTATTTGGTATAGGTTAGGCATTTCATTTCTTGATTTTCTTTAATAATTTGGTACGTAAGTTTTTTAGCTCAGTTTAGTAAGAAATTTTAATAACAATTCTTTTAATTATTTATGACGGAGCAGGAAGAATTTCGTACATTAACCTGTCACTGTCACTCCCTTGTAAAAATAATGTGTCTTGCTCGCACAGGTGCAATGACCGCCGTCCTTAGGGATTGTAAACCTTTAACCTGAGAGCGTAAGGTTTGTGTTTGCTTGATTGGTGTCAGGTGTTCAATTATGATTTTGTGAATTCAAAATTTATAAGAATAAACCTCAAACTCTTTATGTCCAATCAAAATCCGCCTAAGTCGAAATCGCGTGTTAGAATAACGTATTTCTGTAATATTGTACCTACATAGTAAATTATTTTTTGAAAAATAAGGTCATAAAGAAGTTTCACTTCTTATGTGTGTACACGCACACTTTTTTTTATATAATATATCGTTGTTATTGAAAAAGTTAAAATGTAACTAACTAATAAGTATTGTAAATGAATAGAGGACATTTATTTAATAAATTAGTAAAAAACATTTTCTCCTCCAAATATTTCATGTAAACTGCACTTCATTCAAAAATGTTTGTGACCACTGTCAGTAGGTAAAGAGGTCATTGTACGAAATTCTTTCTGCTTCGCGACCGGACTTTAGTACGTATTTACTCAATAATTGTATCTTAAGTAGTAATTCAGCATGGGCGTAGCCACGGTGGGGCTGGGTGGGGCGCTTACCCTGGCTTTGATCTGGTAGGTACTAATTGTGAAGGGGAGTGGGCGTGGGCGTGGGATTGGGACTGAACGTGGCATATGGCGTGGGAGTGCGAGTGGGCGCGGGAGTGGGAGCATGAAAATAAAAATGATTTTTTATTGTTGCCCCACCCTGAGCCCATGGTCATAGGTCCCATAGTCACTATTCCACGCGAAAGAAGTCGCGGGGACAGCTAGTAGACAAATATAATCAGAAAGCTTTGAACTCCTAAGCTCAACCATAAAAGATAGACATTTATGATGTCGGGAGATATTTTTTATATAATATGGAGAACATTTCTTTCATACTTGATTTCTGTGTAGCTTTAACCATTAAGATACACGCATTAAGAACGCACACGCGACGAAAGCTTAAAAATGGAGTTGCTGCTCTGCTCACGAATATGAAAAATAATAGTTATTTAGGAAATATATTTCATGTGCAGAATTGACCTCTACAGATTTAATATAAGTAGGTATACATATATTTAGATTCCAATTTCCATGTAACGTTAAACTCGACTATACAATAACTAACAGACAACGCAGGTTACTCTCGTTTCCGTAAGTTGAGGCGGCTACATATTCGGTCCTAATAACATGACTTTTTGTGAACGAAACGACAGCGCGGTTTAATTCGATGGCAACACCATCAGAAAAAAGGAAATATTTTTAACTTTGAAAAAATATTATGATTTACACTATTATTAATACTATTTTAACATTAACACAAAATATAAGACTGTGAGTGTGTAAAAATAAATCCAGCTAGTTTCACATCACACTTATGTTTATAATTAGGTATACGACATGAAAATATATTAATTACCAAGCAATAATCATATAGATAAATACTGAACAAAAGTATTAACAGTCAAAGTATATTATTTTTTACTAACAACATGTAAATGATGAAGGAATAATAATTATCAACGAACTAACCTTTTTGTATTAGAGTCCCGCCTCGTGATCGAATTATTAAAACACGAAGATTTTTAAAAATGTAACCAATGAACACAATCAATATTAAATTAACTGTAATGGTGTCTAGTTTGACTTAAAATAATATACATCTACCCTCACTTTTAAAAATGTAGTATATTCACACGAATTATAAGCGCACCTTATAGGGAAGGGAAGATTTATTATGGGTTAAAGAGTTAAATAAATAACTAACATAATTATATTTAAATTATTAATTTTTAACATTGTGTTCAGTAGTGTTAACATGTAAATTGATTTGATTTTTACGAAATCTCATAGATGGCGCTGAATCAAATTTGTCTTTATAGTACTAAGATTCATTAAACAGTTTCTCTGCCCAAATTACGTAAATGACGTAGTTTTTATAGTGTAAAGCTAGATAATAGCATGGCTTACTCAAAAACAACATTTAAACATGAGTCTTTAGATTGTACGCTGACGTAGTACACGGAATACGTAAGAAAAGTAAAGGTTCACAGCTCCTCCCCCGGAGGTGATAGCATGATTATATGTTTAAAAAAACCTCACTCGACCTGTTAGTAATATTCATGCAAAATTTGAAGTCAATCTATGCAGTACTTTTCGAGATTAGCTCGGACAAACATACAGACAAACAGACAAACAGACAAACAGACAAACAGACAAAAATTCTAAAAACTATATTTTTGGCTTCTATATCGATTATAGATCATGGAATATGTATTCTTTTAAAAAAATATTCAATGTACAGTTTTGACTTTCCTACGATTTTATTATATGTATAGATATTCTAAATTCTTACACATTTTCCTTTCAGTTGAAGCAATTACGTTTTACAAAACTACTATATTAAAGAACAATTGTGTAGTTAACCCACATTAAATTGCATTTTCAAGTGAATGTTGAAACGGATTGCGGTTAGAATCGGGTCTGCCGCAATACCTTCATCATTATCTAATTCCACTGCACCTTACAAAGGGGCAACGGCCTCGTAAATATTTGTTAACTATACCATATTTAATATTATAAAGCTGAATAGTTTGTTTGTTTGTTTGAATGCTCTAATCTCAGGAAATACTGGTCCGATTTGAAAAATTATTTCGGTGTTAGTAAGCCTATTTATAGAGGAATGCTATAGGCTATATCATCACGCTAACTAACAGGAGAGAAGCAATGCGGGTAAAACATCAGGGCGCAGCTAGTGAAATATTAAGCTATATTGCAATGAGAGCCATCGTTTTTATGAAGGTTTCGTAGATAAATACAAAATATAGAAAGGTTTATGGTTATAAATTATACTTTCAACGAATAAGACCGTAAATTACGGCTTTAATTATTATCATAATTACCGTTTTGACAATTTTGCAACAAAAAGATACATTAATTGCTTTGTGTTTTTTCGAATCAATTAAATAAAGCGGGATAAATTTAAGTACAATAATAATATACATAAATGAAGAGACAATATTAAATATCCAAATTAGGAACACAAATATCAAATAACTAAAAATCAGTGCACTTGTGTTAAATTCAAAACGAGAAACCATTTGATTAAAGTATCCTTCAGTTCAATAAATAGTCAATTGAATACAAAACGAGAGTTTTATAATGATTACAAATGCAGTGAATGTAACATTATTTAGAAAGCATTATATAATACCAACTAACTTTAGTTATCGTTTACGTAAACTTGCGATCGTAGAATATTAACGATTTTTTAAACCCACTTGTTAAACTTGAAACATAGCGCACAACTAAGAATTATTCAAACATTAGAAGAAAGTGAACGAAAATCGAAACAAACCAGTAAAAGATTAACATAAAATAAATATTTAAATGTTTAGGAACTAAACGGGTTGTGTACCTTGAAGCGAAAGTGCCTGAGAGTGAAACCTACAAAAATGTGGCCCTACAGCTTTTCTATAAGCTTATAGTATGGCCTGCATAACATACTAGTTTGACACGCCAGAAACAACCATATCCGACGTTTATTAGGCCTATATGTAAAATGCACAAACAACTTTCTCTTTGGAAAATTTTTCATACAGTTAAGTCCGGAAAATTTCTTGATGACGACTTACCTTTTTCTTAATCAAAAATTAATTAAATTTTGCACTTCTCTAAATTAACTTAATGCAAAATTGAATAGACTTCATCATATTTAAAATGGTTCAAAGAGCCAAAATATAAAGACTGTTACATAGGGTAAAGCCATAATTAACATTAGCCATGAACGTGAGTACAAAAAGTGTGAGTCGATAAAAGCAAAACACAAACGGATATGATGCACTAAAGAGCACTTGACTAACAGGAATATTAACACAAGATGAGTCGAAAAGCTCTGAAAGCTTTCACCCGAAGTAGGCAGAACTAATGTTGTGTCCATTATGAACTCTGCCCGCGCTCGGGAAGGGAGAAAAATATAAATTAAAACCACTGCCGCTCACGAGTCCTCCATTTTTGTCGGAATATTCGGAAAAGATTTTGGTGCTTTTCAGCAAATTTTCCTCCATGAATGAGTGCTTCGCGGATATTTCATTTGCATTCTATTTAGAGGTAAAGCCGGTTGTTTAAACTCTCTAAATAGATTGTGAGTGCATGTCTATCTGTGGGAAAGCTAGATCAAACGGGCAGTTTTTCATATCTAGTATTTTTGTGCTCATATAAATTTGTAATCTCAAATGTACCAAATATGACGTCACATAGCACGTTTCTTTTTTGTTGCATAACGAAATGAGATTATTTTAAACTTGATTATCATTATAAAATCGTGTTATATATGGGCAAAATAACGGTGAGGCGCGTCTGTTTGTAGTGAGGGATACATACCGACCAAATAACAATTACTTGTGGTATTTCCAGCCTCACACTGGGGATTGAGGATCTAGATGGAAATGTAAAATAGGAAGATAAATTATTGTTAGGGCTATGCGTCTTTGGTAGGCTCGAATTTCGAACACAATTCACATATTCTACCAGTATTCTGGATTTCATGCCAACGTGTTGAAATAATCCTGTTCGGTTAAGAGGTTCCTGATATTACCACTTTAATAACACTCTACTTATCACACTTCGGCTTGATTTCCTCAATTACCAGGATCAAGGAGAAGTAAATGAAATGAGAGTAATCATTATCTTATCCGTTTGTTCTCCTCGACCCGCGACCGTCGCAGAGGCTCCCTAAAATAAAGCATTAAACGACTGCTGCGGATTATCACACAATTTATTCAGGTGCTTAATTTGAGCGGCTATCCCACTTCGAGAACAATTTATATTTTTATTTCACTCAAGTGTAGATCCCCTGAGATTTACCATAATTTTTCATTGCCAACTTCTTTTGTCCCCAACAAAAATGTCTTCTTGAAAATTGCTGGTTAAATTGTATGGTTAATTGATGTCTAAAGTTATGAATATGATGTTACATAATTCATAAAAAAATGTTTTTATCAACAAAACTTCAAGTTTGTTCCGAACATTCGGTGCGGCGAAATTCTAACAACTTATGCAGTCCCGTTGTAGCAGATGGAATGGATTGGGATATACGGACGGGACTCCGTCTTGTTCAGCCACACGTCTAAAACTTCCAACAATTATGAAGGAGCAAATAGGTATTAGATTGAACGCACACATTTCCATTGAAGCCATTAAAACCGGTCTATAGTGGCAGGCTTGTGAGCGGAACATACTCCTCGATTGCACTCAACCGAATAGCAGGCAGTCCAATCGAAACTTTTGATTAAAATCAAGCAAACCAAGAGTTGTGTGATTCGACTGAATGTGGATATCTTTATTTGAGCAGCGTGTTATGTTCATATTGGAAAACTCGATTGAATTTCAATATTTGCACAATCGATTTAATCTCTCACCTGGCGTGACATCAATATTAACCCATTTATCATTGTTTCATCGGCGGTTATTCATAAATGAGCCCGAAAATACACACTATTTTTCTCTCATATTTCATTTCGGCTTTGAGTCCTTCAAATTACTTGTATAGAATTCAGAATTCTGAAGATCACAAAAAGAATATATCATTTATTTATTTGTATTATATTTTGATTGAAATTTGTTAACCTTAATTTAATACGAAAATAGATCACCTAATCTATCTGCCCTTAAATTACGTAAGGCTAGGAAAATGTATATTAATTCTGTAAAAACGGTACCATTTCCTTTAAATCAATAAGGGGGATCGTAATTTAAATTGTAACTTAATTATATTTCGGAGAGACACTTTCCCTTTCACCGCCCTTCGGTTTCGACTGTTTTATTAATATTCATTGCTCATCGAAAAACAGAGCGTAGAGCTCTAATTATACTCTTCCTGCGCAAAAGGTGTTAGGGTCGGACGTCAAAATGCCGCTTGCAAAAATCATTTAAATACATGACTAAATCCTTCAGAGCGTGAGGTGCCTTTACAAAGTAATCCTATTAATATGAGGGTTAGGGAACAGAGGGCCGCGGAGTAAGTGGCGGATCGGATTGAGTATTTTGTAAAACAAACTAACGCGGAGTAAATATCGAGTATATTAGTAGTGTGCACGGATTGATTAACCTTATACTATAGTTCGTTTTAAAAACAGGCAGTGCTTGTGACAATAAGAGTAATAAAAATATAAAACTGGATGTTTAATATCAATACTAATACCTATGGAGAAAATTCTATGTCATGTAGCAAATCATATCTTAGACATGTCACATGGTCCTCTAAAACACAGTAATCTAAATGTATATTTCAATCATCCTATCACTAAAAAGCAAAAACAAGTCTAAAATATTTTAATTCAAAAGTACTGCCCCAGAAAAAGAAACCAAACTCATTAAATTTTTACATTAACTATCAGAACATTACGCTATTTAAGAAATACCCAAAACAACATACCAAATACGTTTTGTAACTAAGTAAATAATGCTAAAATCCATGTACGTACTCCCAATGGACGCGATCCGGCAGCCGTGACGTGGATATTCCATTAACCGACACAAATTTACTGCTATCAGGCAATTTTAGATCAACTAGATTTTACCCACTAATTAGCTCTGATGTACCCAACTGCATTATTAGAAGTACTGACAGTGTACATTGCGTTTGTTAACCAATCCGATACGTTTGGAATCTAAACGGAATACTTGATTGAATTACCCGATCGTGTGACGTTGGATTTCTGAACGCTTATGGATTACAAAGCGATTTTAAATCTAACTATTCACTATTTCTTTTACAAAACGATTCCTGCGAATAATTTTATTGATGCGTCTACATAACTTGCTATAGAGCAACTTCTTATTTTATGACAAGGCAAGGGCACGCAATTATTATACTAAAACCTGCAATTTAGATACAATTTAAAAATAAAATACAAAACCAATGAAGTGACCTTTACGTCCCAAAGGTATAAAAATGAGTAAAGCAAAATAACAAACAACTAAAATCTTCACACAAAAATAATCTAAACACAAAACCTTCGTTCATCATGTATTATTAAAAATACACATCTAGAATGTACTTTATTATGTACATGAACGCAATTATAAAATAATAATTGCATTGCTGAACGTCAATCAAAGTGTTAGAACATCTTGCTGTACTTGACTATTATTATGGTCACATGTTCGTGAAGATCGCTCACGACAACGATTATACAAGAATGGTAGAGCGTATGACCTTTTCATATTACATGTTTAACCGAAAGAATGCGTAAAATTGCTATGATTCACATTATGCTATCAAGGAGAAGAATTGCAAAATTAACAAACGTTGTTAACAACCTTTTCGAATTGTAGGTTAAAGTTTTATTACATTGCAGAAGCTTGAAGATTCTAATATTACACCAGATACGCATCAAAAATTAGACTTAATTTATTCCCTCCATCCATAATACTGTACACTAAATTGTAAGAATGCAATTAAGACAGATACAAATGAATAAAATTCAAATACATCTTTATTACGTCCATAATTATTATAAAATACAAGTAGATGAATCAATCTTGAATGAACACACAACCTCTGTGTTTCGACCATGAACCGGTCGACTTTAAAAGACCAATCGTGATAGCAAAATAACAAAATAACCACATGATAATTCAAAATATAATTGGCTATAAATTCAATTGAACGTGAGTCACTGCTTTTGTTTGGCAATTCATTTTTTATGTTTTGTTTTTCAAATTGTAAAACAAATCTGCATAGCTAGATTATGCGACCGAAATTAAAAACAAACCGATTAAAATAGCGAAGAATGTTCTGTCATTCATTAATTGACTGCATTTCAATTTCCATGCATATTTTAATAACACAAGTATATTATATGATTCGGACATACTCTTATGTATTCAACTGTTTTATTTGAAGATTATTTTTTTGTGTCTCTTATACCTAGTGGTTGATAAAATATAAAAAATAAGTACATATCGAAAAGTAATTTATATAACTCCTACGCAATGACGTAAAAGAACTACCTACCTATTTCTAAGAATCTATTTCTTAGACTTCACTTAACAGCAAGGAAGCCATACCAAATCAAATTTACATCAGCCAAGCCGAAGATATTTGCCTCGAGTTTTAAATCGAAGATACATACGTAACCAAAGATTCAAGCGCTTAAATCACATTAAAAGCTCGTCACGTCGATCGTATTAATAGACCGATTATTTCATGATTAAGCCTGGATTTCTAGTTGGCGGTATAATATTCAAAAGAGCGAAAGTGAAATAGACAACGGAGAGAGAACACTCCCTAGTAAGTAAACGGTCTATAAACGAGGAACAACCATAAACACATGATGTTACAAGTCCGCATTAAGCGCACCGGCCTCGTTATTAAATTTTACTACGCACTAAAATTGACTGTGTCATAGACATGCTTTACTAATGGACACTTAACTCTATTTTACAATATATTGATGCGAAAAAGCTTCCTTATAAATGTTTTTTTCAACACACAGTTGCACATTGATGGATAAGCTAAAGTAATATAAGTTAGCTTAATAAACACAAACCTAATCCACACTAAATGTGCAAACAATAGTCTTTAATAAAGTTACAATAATAAAAAATATGTAGAGTGCTCTATACTTATCCATTTATGAATAAATATAACTACACCTTCTTTAATTTTAAGGGCTTTAAAACATAATATTTCGCACATGACAGCCGCCAAGTAAATTTAAACATTTCAATATTAACAATCCAATTATACGACCAATCCATACATCTTCATGAAGATCATCTCAAAACCATTATTGTATCCTGGAAAACGCTTACAACGGACCTCAATAGTTCCACTACACTTATCAGCAACTAACATTCAAACGCTCTATAGAATCCATCAAATCAAATGGAAATTAATAAGCAGTCAGGTGAAAAAGGGACCGGCCCCTTTATTGGCATTAGTTAGAATAAGCCGGCTTGGTTAGATCGGCACTGTAAGCGGAGCCATCAAGCAAATGTAACGTCTATCAAACTGCGTTTGCCCCGCATTTGTACTGCAAACTGTGTAACATTATTCAGAAACGTGTATTTAACATTTCCAATCGAATAACACTTCTTGCGATGATTTTATTTCAGTATATTGGTTTTATAATGGTATGGTACCTTGGTACCTATTGTAGTTATGGTATAAATTATAGCAAAAAATATCTTATTAACAAGCTAAACAATTTCTCAGTGCTAGGCTTTTCTTAAAAATCAGCATTTTTTAAGAAAAGGCTGATATTTAACTATACTTGACAAAGAACAAAATAAAACCTAAGCAGTCTAACGAAGCTTATAAATATATGATAAAACATTTTGTGAATATCATTACGTATACGTTTTCTCAAAAAGAATTGAATATTTAAAAAAAAAGCTTTTCATCAACAACACAATTGTACGCCTGATACCTACTTATTCAAAATTTATTCATATCGAAGCCTCAGAGTACTTCATATTTTAACTCATAAAATTTCCGTGAAAGCTGAATATCTGGCAAAATTGTTGGTTCTGTTAAAAACATGATTTTTACAGGCGTTCGATTGCAATCAATTATCCATTGATGTCGATAATTTCGAATATCGTCGATTACAATATTAATCAATGGTATGTCATGTCTCGGTAACTGTATTTGGTTATTCTGGCACGTTCGGTAACGGTCCGTCGTTCTGTCTCCGTCCGATACCTTTCATTACACGTCTCAATACATCTATCGTTGCTTCAATTACACATTGTGCCATCGCTGCAGGCAAAAAAATTACTACAATTAGTTCTTAATCTTACTCTACGCTATAGGTTATAGGGCTAAAGAAATTTTGAAATACCATTAACCTATCATTACGTAATGGTGTCATAAGAAAATACGATTTATAGGCGTCAGGAACCAATAGTGCAAAACCGAAAGTGTAATCTTACAGTTCTTAGCAAATCGTGACTTCATGTTACGTTGTTGCTTTACAAACTTAGACGTGGACAAATACATTTTACTGTTACAAGTAGGTATTTTAATGCTATTTACGTCAACTTATCTACCAGATGTTTAATTAAATTATATCTTGTATTGAGAAGGAAGCAAGCAAATATATAAAGTGTAAAGAAAAATGACTAATTATTTAAAAGTGAAGAGAAGAGAGGTCGAATTTCTAGTTTCCGGGTAAATTTCGTTGTGAAAATAGCCGGGAGGATTTGTTTTTGTTTTATCGACTTCACCAAAATTAGATTAGTTACGCAACCGTTACCATGGAAGTATAAATTCAATATTTTATTTTTCCTGTTTGTTATAATTTTGATTACGTTTGTAAATAGAGTAGAACTCAATTTAAAAAACACCGAAATAAAGATACATTCTAAATAAAATTCTAAAATAAAAATAATTGCTCTATGAAAAATGTCCGTTCATTTTCATTCAAGTTGTCTCATTTAGAGTTGGTACTGAACACATTATCTTGACTATCGATGTTTTAATATTTAATTAACCATTAACATTTGTAAACACATTCTAAACAAACATTCCGAACAAAGTTAAAATAAGCCACATTTGGACGCGTCATACCCCTGGGGTATAAAAGGTCAGTGGTAACATATTCGATTCAGAGCGAATCAGGACAATCGAATGCGTGGAAAGTCAGATGGGAAAACTGATAAGGTTGAGGGCATATTACACCACTATTTCGATAAGAGTATTTATAATGTTATAAGAATTATATTTAAGAATATCTTTAACTGTTCGATTCTATGAAAAGGAAATATCTTGATATATTTTGCTATTCACAAAATATACACCAAAAAAAAATTTACAGGTATATTTATTAAGTGCATATTGAATTGAGATTTTTTCCATTTTCGACTATATTCACTGAATGCCTCCAACGGATGCATTTTAATTGCATGCCCTCAATTAGATAAGTGTAGGGTACAACGTCATTCAACATCTATTTCAGTGATTTAACGTTCCGTATTTAATTTACCGGTCTAAAGTACCTTTTAAAAAATTAATCTGGAAACCTAATTTTTGAGCTATTAATCTTATATATCAACGCGTCTATGATTAATTCAGATTTGAGGTAAAACAAAAGTGTTTTATAGCTTAGAATCACGGCAAGGTCCTTATCGGTGTGAGCCCATGCCAGTAAGCTTAAGACGTCCCTGTCATTAATCTCATCTCTCGCCCTGGCCACGTCGTGTCCAGGATACTGAAGTATTTTTAGGACACTTAGCGTAAAATGCCAGGATAAATATTACATAATATGGGCAACAAACACAATGTATGTACATGTGTGGCTATTATGTTTATAATGGAATCGTTTATGAAACTCAATAAGGCTAAGAGCACGAGGAACTGCGTGGAATGAAACTTTTGTCACGTAAAGAATACGCGATATGTATTTTAAGATGGTCTTTGGTAAAATAAAGGGACAAAATGGTGTTTAGTTTGTGAGCGATATTTTTTGTGTTTCATAAGTACTTATATGAAGTCGATATAATATGATTATTATCTTCTTGTTTGTATATCTAATAATATCATTGACTATTATTAACTTTACTTATAAATACATTGTTGATATAAATAATTAAGTAGAATTGCATAAATTTCGTGATTGATAAATTAAGTTTAACATTTTCTCGAATAGAAAATTCTCTTTCAGTTACAAAGCCATTCAACCACGACTTCCAGTATCAATATCGACATAATCACAGTAAGTCTACTTTTAAATATTTCCTACAGCATTTTTTCTCATAAAAACCATTGTTTTCAACAACAGACAGAACTATGAGTTTGCGCCATCGAAACTTGCACTAAAAATAAATTCATTTTTATCTTTGAGCCCGTGGCTAGCTCGTTATAAACTTACAAATGCACATTACCTTACTTTGTTTTTAGTATTGGAATTTTTGTTCTGAAACTCATGCCTTCTAATTTTTATTACATGGAATACGTTGAAGCTTTTCGCTTGTTTTAAGAAGTTATACTAGACACAGATTACTCACTTATAATAACACAAGAGCTCCAAAATTATCGGGTATTTTCCGATAGGTTCGTTGCAAACAAATGAAGGAGTCAAGTTTTTAGTCAAGGTTAAAAATTCATTAAGTTAATGATTTTTCCTGAAAAACTTGATGACTTTATTTGTTTGCAGGGAACCTTGAGGGAAATGCCAGATAATTTTGAAGCTCGTGTGGTATTCGGGAGATTATTTTTCCGTCCCAAATGTCGGCCAATAATTTCACAATTGAATTGAACCTGTCAGTTTGACGTCAACGACCAGAGAAAATTTTCAAAAAATTATCAGTATAATACCATGTAGGTTGTACCAAGTGACGTCGATGGTGCAATTCTATTGGTCGATATTTGGGTCGGAAAAATAATCTCGAATATTCTTCGACAATTTGTATATGCTTGATTATTATGTGACTTACTGACTTCATTAAAAACTTATACTTTAGGCTTATTACTTTCTAACATTAGGAATGTTACCACAAAGCGCTGAAGTTTTGGGAAGCGTCAAGCACGCTTCCTACTACTTCCTACCTATCGATAAAATTAATTATTTTGTAAGCTCAACAATAAAAACATTTCGCTTTCCCTCTTTCGTTCCATAATCATTAATCGCAATGATCACAATTTTGAGAATACATAAGCCTACTCTAGACAGTAATTCAAATAAGGCCAAATGAGAATCTCTCCCTTATTAAGTCTAATATGAAATTAAATAAAAATGAAGATAATAAACATCGTATATTCTAAATCTCATTGATGCTTCAAACGTTCTATTTACCGTTAAACTCATAGAGACGAAAGTTGATCTACTTTTATAAACACAAAACGACTACACGGTGCTAAAATTATATGCATAGGTAATTATTCTCTCACAGACAGCATGAATGAAACAGTTTAACAACTCTTTACCCGCGGTCATACTTATCATTAAAAACTTAATTGACATTGAGAACAAAAAAGACATAATAACATGATCATATCGAAACCGGCAGACCATATTATGCATATTTAAATAGACTAATGAATCAACATTTTTTTATACTTGATTAGAATTGAGATTCTTTGGATTAGATCGAAGTGATTTAAGATAATTATTTATTTTTTGCGTAACCGAGCTGGGTATTGTTAATGAAATAGTGATGGGTAAAAACATAATTAATGGTTTAAATGAAACGTAATGAGTGTAAATCCTCGTGTCGAATCAAGACTTGAATATGCATCGTCGTATTATTTAATTATTTTACTTAATTATCTTTTATTTTTGAAACAGTCATTTGCGACGAATTAGATTGATAACGATGGTCTGCGTAAAATCAAAACCGAAAAACTGCGAAATTGCAGTCATGTAAATATAAATAACAAAGAAATAGATTGAAAGAATTCTATATAAAAAAATCTATTACAATCTTATGACTCCGAATGTTATTCTTGTGCCATCTGTATTTTTTAAAAGTACGGCGAAAAATGTACTTTTATTCAATTTACATATTTTATAGCGACCCTTTATTGTGGTAAGTTTAAGGCAGCGCTATTGATGCAGAACGCTCAAATTTGCAATGATAATTTTGAATAATTAGCCAAAAACAAGCCATGTCGAATTTATGGCCTTGATGATATTAAATTTAAGGAATAGATGCGTATTTCTAATGAGAGTAAAGATTCTTAACTCCTTACCATCTTGTCTTAGGTGGAATAATTATAATCCTATAAATATGACTGCATTGTTGCATGTCATATGTTCGACTTTTATATAAGGAGCTTTGATACGAATATAATTTTTAACATTTTTTCTCTCACTATTAATTTTTAATTTATGATTATAATTTTTCTACGATACCTGTAAATTTGCTCTACTTTGCTCAAAACTTTTATAATATGTTTCTTATTTCGCTGAATTTTTGTGAAAAGGTTTACATATTTTTATTCGTTAAATTGGCGGTTACCCGTTGGTTTTCGAATGAACACCTTCACACGGCAAAAACACCTCGTGAAAAATAAAATATTTTATTTCCCGCTGGCTTATATCCGCTGACCGTAACTTTGTTCACTTTCCAACTGGTGATATTTAGAAGTTAATTATTAATTGAAGCCTTTAATTTTCAAACTTATTAGGGTATTTTAAAAAGACGTTGGTTTCTACTAGGTACATATTATGGGTATTTTGTCCATTTCCACTTTCCCTATTCTTAAAAGAATATTCTTCTTCTGTACTGTTACTCAAAGTGAAAAACAGGTAGGTACTTATCCCAAAATGTGAATATTCTCAAATCGTTAAATTAATAAAAAAAATGTAATTAAGTACCTATAAGAAATCGAAGCAAAATATTGTTTTTTATTCCTTCATTAATGTTAAGTTAAGGTTTCGAAAAAAATGTAAATACAATAATTATAATTCATGTTAAATAAATTCAAAAATATAAACATAGAGAGTTGAAAATTGCATACCAAAGTAAGAAATTCATAATACTTCTGTATGCATTAATTAATAAGTTAATAACGAACTTTATGGCTGCAATGTATTAAAAAATAAAAGCTTTATTATACCTACTTTCTATTATCTTTATGTGTTTCTTGTATAATTGAATTACTTGCAAGATATTTAATGTAATTTAGTATGTACATACTATGAAATATTGCTGTAATATTTGCTCAGTTGCAATCTAAAATATTTTACGTAAGAAACCCCAAATTAACAGATATAACAAGCAGACATTTTGAAATGTAATAAATAATTTCAACAAACTATGTAGTAACTGCATGCCTAGGAATGTTTAATTAGATCTATTGCCTAAGTGAAACGTTTGAATACATTCAGTTTTCATTATCTATTTCTATAATAAAATATTCATTTTTGTCTTTCTATTTACTAATATTATGAAATGGTACTACTTTTATTTTTCTTTCTATTACATAGTTATACTAATAGTTATATATTCTTTATTGTACACAATTTTTCATTTTACAAGACCCGAACATCAGAAGCAATTACATAATATAAGTGATAAAAAAATACGTAAATAGAAAAAGCTTTTTAACCACGCGGTGATATTTTAGGAAGCTAAAGCTGCAATTGTCTTTTTTGTAGCGGTATATAATAATTATGTAAGAACAGGCTTCTTGAAAGCATTGCACAGTATTATTTATGTTCTAGTAAACTAATTAAAATATATGTAGAGGCTGGTTAGTGAGAAGATATTGCTACTGCAGCGGAACGTAACATCTTTGATTGTTTAAACAGATATCTCGTAAATCTTGTAACATTAAAATATTTCATAGAAGCGCGTACCATCCAATACTATATCTAAGCGAGAGCATCAGACGAGATTGTGGTCAAAGGCTTGCCTATAAACTATAAAAAACCCAATGTCTTTTTTTTTCATTCATATAAACTTCTTTCAAAAGCGCTTTTAAGCATCATTGTTTACCGGTTTTGAAAGCGGTATAATATTTTGTAAGGATCTCCACTGCTTACATAAACACTGCACTGAAAAGTAGAATTATAAATGCTTTAAGTATAAAAATAATTTTATTGCAAGCCGGAAAACACTGACCCAATGATATTCCATTTTTTATTATTTTCCTCATGAATACTTCAAGTGGCTCCCCCGACCCTGCTGCTTGCGAAAATATATAGCTTACTAAAAGCAATTTGCATTCATCAGCGTGCTCTCCGCAATCTTTTTTATACGTCCTTAACTAAAACTTAATTTTCCGTGACGATATAGTTGTAATAAAAATTATGAAATCCGCTTACCGTTTATGGAAACTATGACACTGCTCCAATAATCACGCCACAGTTTTAAATACAAAACTGAGCTGATATCGAAACAAGTCCAAAAAGTTTTTTCACTTTCAAATGAAACCGTTCCACTCAGTCACTCGGTTTATCATCACATGAAATCCTTACACAATTCTGTTATCACGACTCAATCGTTCAGTTTCACTTTCTACAAAGAATTCGCAATAAGTCAAGAGAGTCGAGAATGGTAAGCGTCCCGTTTCAGAGCGCAAAGTACGAAAAAGTTCAGACGAAGTCCGCCCGCGCAGTGAACTCAAGCACCCCTCATACAACTAGCACGCCGCCCGACCGCCGAACAGCGACTGTGATAACGACACTTCTTTCGAACGAACCTGCGAACCCTCTCTATAGCCTGCGTATAAGCTCGCCTCTCTCTCGCTGCGACTCTACGCAACTAACGTCTCTACGAATTACGTTTCAACACAAACTCGACCCTCTGTTTATGCCGACAAGAAGCAAAGTCAATCACGCTTAATTCACGAACTCGCCTCGTTCACATCGACTAACGAGTTTACGGTACGTAAATCGTAGTAAATTTGTTTTTCAGTCTAGCCACAGTAATCCGGCTCTTGGCGCTGCGGCTCAAAGCACTTTTTTCCGAATCGCCGCTCGTTAAATAGAGCCTTCTTTTTGTGCAAGTACCGTCCAGTAGCCTATGTAGGGAACTCGAAATAACCGCTATGCACAAGATGCCAACTTTCTAAACTAAACCTATAAGACCGCTCTATCGGGACGGTGAATTATGTTATTTTTATTGGACTCACTCTAGTCGGAACAATGATAATAAAACATTCAGTAGATTGGATATTCGGCGATGCGACGTGGTGTAATTTCGAGTAGCGTTTTTGCTTGGAGCTGTTGTCGTTTATAATGTTTATTAAAACCGCGGCTCCGGTGCCGGTGTCAATTACCACGGCTGCGGTCGAAGCCCCACAACAACATGCACAAATTGGATACCAGTCACTCGAACTAGATTACGTCCTCTAGAGGCTATAAAGTATTACATAACGTACTTATCGATAAGCTCTTCACGTTAAAGTAGGTCATGCGTTTTGTCTACTTTATAACACTCAAGATAACTTGGGATAAAACTTGAAACTATTCGCTTACGATATATGGAGGTTCCCGGGGAGTTACAAATATTGAAAACCGTAAACCCTTCCTGCGATCCCACGACGTCTTCGAACTGGGTCAGAATGCACACGCAAATAAAATAAGGCATTTTTGCACACTACGAAAACAATAAAAGCGTCATTAAGCACATACGCGCGTAGTAAGCATACACGCAGGCGAATGCTTTTAAATTTGATGTCGCTCCTAAACCTTTTTATAAAATACATACATAATTTTACATTTATGTTACTTTTATATAAAATACGTTAAAATATGTTCATTTTATCTTGATTTTATCTCTAGCGTACAACTTTATTTAAAAAAGAAAAATATTTTTAAAACCATTCATATTCTTCTATGAAAATGTGCGACGGTATTGTTAGAATGACTATTTTTAGACCTTCATGCAACTATTGTTTCAATGCCGAGAAGCCACCAAGTGTATTTAAACCCGATCGTATTGTCTCGTGACCTAATAAGAAAATATTACAAAGCGATGAATAGTGCTTCGTTATTTCTTTACTATTTACAACAAAATACCTAGATTGTTTTAATTAACAATACGTTGTAACCCGGCTTAATTGGCTTACTGTTCGAAGATTAAATAAATCTTTTATCAAAGCTTAAGCATGTTTACAAGTCTGGTTCGACACTTGTTATGATTCTAAATCCAAATATAATGCACATGTTTTCACACATAAGCATTATGTTTTGCGTATTTATTAGGTATATAGATTATTATAGAAATGTAAAATGTTATAATGTGAAAAATAATATATGTAGATTAAAATTTATATTTTAAGCAGAGTACCTACATAAAACATTTTAATGATAAATTAGATTACTCAAAATAGGAAATACGTTTTTAAAAATAAACGTAACCTTGCGTAGTAAGACGTCTTAAAAGCTAAAGCGTTTGAGGCTTAAATTCAAAGCACTATACATGTTCTTACCCTCTGCTTGACCTCTCTTCATGTCGGTTGAGTACGCTTATGCAGGATGTAAGTAATAGGTACATAAGTCCACAAAAAGAAACAATTATACCTACAATATTAATTCTAACTCTAAACTAACAATTCCTTATGGATATTTTAATGCATAGCTGTCTCTATGTATTATTTTTTGTATCTACGACCAAATTGCCAAAAGGAATTTTTTTCTTTTCTTTTGTACAGCTTTTTAAAGCTCTTAAAATCCATTTAGAAAATTAAATTATGATAACGTTTAACCTTCTTAAAACACTACTGTTAGCATTTTTTCTTTTTAATTTTTGAAAAAGTTGAAAACTTATAGACCATAACGTCCATAACGTATTATATCAATATTATTCTGTAACAATAATATAACGATCATTAACACAAAACTTAATTAGTTTGTGGTTCATTATTCTATTACGACTTATTAGGTCTATTGTTAAATTTCAATTTGTATCAACGTAGCGTAAATCTAACAGCAATGCAGTATTTATGGACGTTTGTTTGATATAGACGTGCTGAATAGATAAACGATTAGTCTAACAGCACATTGAATAAACTTATCTCTTTTATTTTATGTTGCTGATGTTCGGTTTTGGATACCATGAGATTAATTATAGTATACTGCAAATGTGCAGCTTTTAACACAATTTACATCGTCTCGATATCGATAAAAAAGTTATGTTATTATGATTGC
Source organism: Colias philodice (assembly GCF_061535455.1). Taxonomy (NCBI): domain Eukaryota; kingdom Metazoa; phylum Arthropoda; class Insecta; order Lepidoptera; family Pieridae; genus Colias; species Colias philodice. The sequence goes on from NC_143093.1 coordinate 6,703,434, forward strand.
AATAAACAACATGCTATTTTTATACTACCTACTAAGTAACTAGGTACTGTAGCTTCATTTTTCTTACCTACGATAATGAATAAATAACTACAAAACTATGAAAAAATATAAGCATTTAATACAACAAAATGACCACCATAATAAAATCGTACTTCATTATGTTCACTCCTGAAATAAAACCAAACTAACTAAATGACTTCCATCCATTAAATAAACGCCGCATTAAAACGCTCGTCCACAAACTTTTAAGGCATATCTGTCCTCCGAGAGGTTTCAGTTTCGCGACGAGCTACCTCTAGATGACGGACGGTAATGTCTACTAGAGTACTTTGAAAGCTCAGAATTCTCCTGGATTCAATAACACACTACGTAAGTTGGGTTAACAAATAGCGTCATGTAGTCTAGGTATAGGATTACGATTTTAATATACAGTGTACTTCACTATACATATTAAAGATAGTGTGTACATTTTTGAGAGAGTAACACCAAATTTTATTCCTAAACTGTTGTCTTTTTATCTCCTGGTTTAAACACATGTATTTCTCCTTCCCTTTGCTTTTTATAAATAAACAATGATAACAATCTTCACTCAACACAAAGGTGGAAAAACAACAAACTAATAAAATCAAATATCCGTTTAATACAATATGTACATATATCAATTTTCTTCTGGCTAGACTGGAATAATCTTACGGTGCATTTACATCAAACAAACAAAGAGCTAGAGCTAGAGCGAGCGCATCGTTTCGTGTTCTTTTAGTCATTAGTGTAAACTAAAACTCGTATTCAGTATTAGCACATTGCACATAATCTTTTCGAACGCACTAAGAGCAACGAAAGAATGCTCTACGCCTACACTAAAGGAATTTGACATAGTGGGGTTAGAAATGAGCATTCGCTCGTTTGGTGTAAATGCACCGTTAGAATATGAAGAGCAACACAAATACAGCTCGTTTTTACGACCCGGTTATTTTTTATGTTGTCAGTAGTTCGCACGCCAGGAAAACATTGGTGACAGTTTAATAAGACTGTATTTGATACAAAGCCAAATCATATATCCGACTCATTGATTATAAAATAGCTCCAGGACTCTACAAGAATAAAAAACAAATCCATACATATACACTTGTATCGTTCTAAGAAAATTAATAAATATTGTCACAGTGAATCCCAAAAATAAACTTACATTCAATTTTACAATGCGACACAAACAAAATTTTATATATTATTCTTATTTTATTTTCGTTATACGCAAAGTCCGTGCAAAGGTCTTGATCCCGTTTTTAGTTTTTCAGTGTTATTGGTTTCTATGCAAATACATTTTTTTAAAGATTGAATGGATATGAAGTAAGAGCTTTATATTTTTTGTATACGTACAATGTACAATGTACATCGATACAATAGGTCATTGACGTTTCAGACTTAATTAAAATTGTTCATGCGAATCGAATACTACGCCTAACATGGTGTCAGGAACAAGGTCTGCTTCAGATCAAATATATAATACCCAATACCCATGTATTCTCATAGGATATTAATTATGTATTTGAACTTTAAAACTCGCTTGAATCACTTGAATACAAATATTTATAACACAACTTTTGACATTTGACATAACAAGTTTTACGTATTTACATGAAATATACTGGATTCAAAGACCAAAAATTCAAATATCCTCGGGCTCTTGCTCAAGGTTTTTGCGATTATATAGATTATGTAAGTTCACATAGGTATCAATTTATTAAGGGCGTCAACATACGAAGAATTTGTTATCCAATTTCACCCCAATATAAAATTATTTTTTGTTTATCTACATTGTAACAAAGTTTATTCATCACTTATTATTATATTTTAACAACACAATTTAATCCATAGCTATATAGAGAATAAACGATATAGAAATGTATTGTAAAAGCTGCATAATAACTATTTACCACACGCGCTCAATCTTATGCCGGGTCCAGACTGGTGAAACGTAACATGCAATGTAACATGCAATGAAAGAATTCACCGTCCACATTGCTGCAATGTATCATGAAAGGTAACACACTTTGTAACAATTTCTCATAGTTTGGACGTCTTGCGCGCGCGAATTGTGCATTACACGCGCATGCTACGAGCATTACAAGCCGCGCGCGGAGCGATCCGAAATTTGTCGGTTTTTCGACGAACACAAAGGGGCAAGGAACACGAATACGGGAGGTTCGTAGTGAATGCGCGTTATGAGCGCGCTATGCGTCCACACCAGCAGCGAACATGCAATGAAAGGCAGAATGTTACATTGCATGTTACGTTTCACCAGTCTGGACCCGGCATTATTTGTACAAGACCACAATAATTGACTTTAATTAACGCAATTGTACCTTTTAATTATAAATTTGTATTTTGTAGTTATTATCTGCTCAGGTAATTAAGCGGTACAAATTACACATTGTAATCTATATTGTTATTAACGCTCATACGAGTACATTGTATTCTACGATACCAAATTAATTTAAATTCCTCGTAGATATATAAATCTGACTCTGTTCAATGTGATTTTATATGAGATTGAATTTCAATCGCCAAAAGATTCTAAAAAATCCGTTTAAAAAGTCTTTTTTTTCAGCTGGATACTCACTTCATACATTAAAACTGAATAAAATAACTTAATGAATAAAAAAAAAACAAAATATTGAGCGCAGACAAAATCGCTTATCAACGAAATCTTCTGAATACCCACTATAAAACCAAATTCAAAGGAGTTGCTTTAAAAAAGAACAAGACTCTTCGTCTGCACAAAGTCTCGAAGATTTCGCACGAGTACTAAACTAACTAGTAGATAATATCTACACAATACAGTACCTACCTACATATTATTTATTCTCCATACGATCCGCTAGATAGACATCTCTAAAAATGTATTACTCCCAGTCTATTCAGTTAGCAGTAACAAAATATCAAGGAATTGACGTTGAAACTTCGCAGTGAACGAAAGGAAACGTCCCTGTTTGAGAGGAAATAGAGACCGCAATCTATAAACCATGTTAGCTCAAACCAAACCAATCTATCTGGATACAGTTTATAGCAAAATAACATTCATTATCCTTGAAGGATTTTGTTTTTCTTCAAGATTTTCGAATATATTGTATAGCTTGTGATGATGTAATAATATCCCAAAAAAGTATAAGAGTCAGGCTTTGAATTGATACTGTTTTTATAACGAAAAGTCAATTATTTGTTAACCTTTATAATCTATTTGTAGCCTTTTGAATAAAACGCTTTCATTTAGATTATGATTAATTTAATTCTATTGGAAAATTTTGCTATGTTTTTGCCAAATAAAGATGGTGAAGACAGATTTAATGTGATGATCGCTATTAACATAAAATTAAGAAATTAAGTCAGATCTATTCAAATTTACAAAACATAAATAAATCTCTCTTAAATTATTTAATTTATGCATAATATTTATCAATTCTGTAGCTGTATAAAATGGTATCAATTGTTAATTTTTAGACGTATTCTGTAAGTAAAGCACAATATGTGTATATTGTTATCAGATCATATTTAATTTAATTATAATTACTGTCCCCTTATGTATCACTAGCTGTTGCCCGCGACTTCGTCCGCGATTAGGTCGTTTTTCGTCATTCGTCGTTTAAAAAAAATACGTGACACTTTATTTTTGAATGTTCTTAATTATTGTCTCTTATAAAATTTAACTACTTATATAAAATTGAACACTCTGATAAGAAAATCTTAAAATCTGAAGAAAACATGAATGAATGTGATTTAAATTCTACATTACTTAGTATCAAAATATAATAATCTAAATTAAATGTAGATTAACAGTTTGAGCACACCATTATAGAATATGTACTTAAGTATTAAATTACGTTAGTTAACATAGTAACTTTACTAAAAACACGATGACTTTCTTTCGCGCTCGGTACCACAAACTAAGCATGTTTGTGGTAAGTGGCCCGCGTGACGCGTCACTTGACCCCCCGCGAGTTCCCCTCCGTTGCTATGCGAAAATACATTCGTTGCTCTATTTTAGGAAAAATTTGTAATACTGTGGCCTGGGCGTTATAACACGTCCAGGGAGTTCCTGAGTGCCGATATCACCATCTTGAGGAAAAGCTTCTAATGTCGATTTAAAACTGCATACAGTCGAATTAACCTGTTCTAAAATTGTGAAATGAGTTCAGTTTTAAATTTGAGAAATATTGATTTCTAGTATTTCACTATTCGTTGTAGTCGAATACAAAATATAGGTATTTAAACAAACTTAGGTTGGCCTACAGGCAAAAGGGATCCTATCAAATGGTAAACTTGACCTTGTATCTTAAAAGTAAGCATGAACGGACCTTCTGATAATTATTGAGCACCAAAGGATCATTTGAAACGCGCTACTATAAGAGCGAATATTGTCTAATAACAGTTTACATTGCACAGTATGTTCCTCTAAAAGTAGTGATTTCAAAGTTTCCGGTGTATCTTCAAATGAAAGCCGACTCCTTACTACACTTTAAAGCATTACAAAAAGAACATACTACGCCTTTACAGAAGATGATCTGTAATCAATTGTGAGGTTATAAGCAAACCCACTTTTATATTTGTCAGACCACACCACCGAATTCGTAGATTGTTTACCTCAAGTCATTAAGACTATGACGAAATCTGTCTGCAGTAAGACGGGCCTCTCGCTATTCGTCCGTTTCCAGAGACCGAATAGTTTCAATTCTTAATCTTTCATTAAACAAACTTATTAATCGTTCTTGTCTCATATAATTGTAATATTCGCGTCCCTACTCTAGTCATTGCTTATACTCATGTTCATCTTCAAGAGATCGAATAATATTATGATGCACCCTATCATTTGTCAAACGGTCTTCATATTGAGTAAAGTTTCAGATTCTCGAGATAAAATATGACTGTCGTGATCAGTAGTGAGACATAATTCCCTCTCAGTGAGGGTTTCGGTCTCACGGGATAGTACAATATGCCGTTTGCGATCAGCTGTGAGACGTCATACCCTCTCAGTGAAGGTTTCGGTCTCACGGGATAGTAGGGGAGACCGGGTTTGGTTGTCTCACGGGTTGGTTGTCACAGCGGTCTTAACACAAAACTGAACTATCGAATAAGTCTGTTGAACAGCGTGGCAAGAGCGATACAGTGACAACGCTGTCCCCACTTCGCGTCAGACCGCCCCGATCTGCCGTGAGGACCTCACACGTGTTTATTGTTTTCGTACAGATTTTTTATGATATGAGGACCGAATATGCTCCTCATAACATCACTTTTTGTGAACGAAACGACAGCGCGGTTTAATTTAATGCCAACACCATTAGAAAAAAGGATTATTATTAATTGTGAAAAAATATCATGATTTACACTATTAACACTCTTTTAACATAAAATATAAGTCTGTGAGTGTGTAAAAATAAATCCAGCTAATTACACATCAAACTTATGTTTATAATTAGGTATACGACATGAAAATATATTAATTACCAAGCAATAATAATACAGATAAGCAGTGGTGGCTCAGTGGTGAGACCTCGGACTTCGAATCGATAAGTCCCGGGTTCGAGACCAGGCGAGCGCGCAGGAAATAAATTGATTTTTCAATTTATCTGCGCATGTTGTAACATCACCACTGCTCGAACGGTGAAGGAAAACATCGTGAGGAAACCGACATGTCGAAGAATTAAAAAGTTCGATGACATGTGTCATCCGCCAACACGCACTTGGCCAGCGTGGTGGATTATGGCCTGTACCCTCATAGGAGGCCCGTGTCCCAGCAGTGGGAACGTATATGGGCTGATGATGATGAATAATACAGATAAATACTGAACATAAGTAGGTATAATAGATATTAAGTAGTATTAGTTAAAATATACTTTGACTGTTAGTCAAAGTTTATTTTTACTAACAACATGTAAATGAAGAAGAAATAATAATTACCAACGAACTAACCTTTTCTATAATACTTAACACGGCACATTTTTCAAATTATCTTGCTCAACCCTGCTCAAAAATTTGAGGGTTTTGTTGGAACTTTAATATGTCAAAACTATGATATATCTAAACTACGATACAACTTGCTTGCGGAAATGCTCATTACAATTGTGAATCTATAGAATAACTAACAACATACTATTCAATTTTATTGAGCCGATGAATATCTTTTGCCTGGAAGAAATCACCGTCGCCTAATAAATATACTGTGTTTTCTTATAAAACCGTTACATAATTTATTTTATCTACTTAAATAATGAAAATGATATTATATTTATAAAATATAAAACATATTATGTAAAATGATTAAAAATAAATAAATGAAGCAACTACGATTCAAAGAAAACATCTTTTTCAGTGTTAAAATGCTCTTAGCAATCCTGGATGATGAACTATATCATGTACTCTGATCCCAGTACGGTCGGTACCTCGATAGCCATAACGATAAATATTATAATCAGATAACCGCAAAGTCAAAATAAAAACATTACTTGTACAGTTGTGAGTGCAAAATTTACGTTTCATTTGGAATAACATTTTTTTCGGTACTAAAACGTAGTCGTTTGATATGTGGTTGGCTGCCCCTCCTCTCCTTCCTGAAAAATATCCTCCAAAATTTCCCGAGATACTTCCAATGATTGAACCATTGGACGTTGGACATTAACTTCAGTCAAAAATTGACGAAGCGGATGATTACTAATTTCCACTTAATCCTCGCTGCTACTATCTTTACCATCAAATCATCAATTTTCAAGTGGTGTTGTAAAAATATCAGCAGAAATCGTCTTCCAAAGGCGATATAATTTTATGAGCATTGAATCTGTAAATAACAAAATCAAAAGTTAACTGTAAATCTATAAAAAAAGCTACTTACAAATAAAATTTTATCAAAAACTACTGTTCCCAATGCACCTCGAAATAATAAAAGAATTCATCATTTTATTATTTCATTCTAAAAGTGTAATATAAAAAACAAAAAACATGAATTGCTATCATTATAAAAAATAAATACCTATAATAAACAACTTACTTTTTGTGGGAACGCATGATGGTGAAAATTCACAAAACACGAAGATTGCATTTGATATTTTTGGTTTTATGGCATTCAATTGCTTTATAAATATCACTACATAGTATAAAAAAAGTCGCTTTCTCTGTCCCTATGTCCCTTTGTATGCTTAAATCCTTAAAACTTCGCAACGGATTTTGATGCGGTTTTTTTAATAGATAGACTGATTCAAGAGGAAGGTTTTAGTATATAATTTATTAGGTTTTAGACAAAGCGGACGAACCCGCGGGCGGTAAGCTAGTAAATTTATAAAATACGAAGATTTTTAAAATTGTAACTAATGAACGCAATCAATATTAGATTAACTGTAGATAATGGTGTCTAGTTTTACTTAAAATAATAAACATCTACCCTCACTTTAAAAAAATGTAGTATATTTATTGTTTACACGAAATATACCTTATAGGGAAGGGAAGATATGGGCTAAAGAGTTAAATAAATAACATAATTTTATTTAAATTATTAATTTCCAACTGTGTATTCAGTAGTGTTAACATCTAAATTGATTTGATTTTTACGAAATCTCATAGATGGCGCTGTTACAAAATTAACATTATACAACTTACATTCTTTAAACTATGTTTCTCTTCCCAAGTTACTTAAATGGCATAATTTTTATAGTGTCAATCTAGATATTGTCAAACAACATTTATATATGCGTCATTTGATTATTAATTTCCAATAGTTAACGTGTGTTTGATTTTTCTAACACTTCATAGATGGCGCTGTTTCAAATTTGTCTTTATACTGCTAAGATTCATTTAACTGTTTCTCTGCCCAAATTACGTAAATGACATAGTTTTTATTTTGTTAAGCTAGATAATAGCATGGCTTACTCGAAACCAACATTTAAACATGAGTCTTTAGATTGTACGCTGTCGTAGTACACGGAATATGTAAGAAAAATAAAGGCTCACAGCTCCTCCCCCGAAGGTGATATCATGATAATATGTTTAAACTATCCTCACCCGACCTCTTAGGAATATTCATGCAAAATTTGAAGTAAATCTATGCAGTACTTTTCGAGATTAGCCCGGTCAAACATACAGACAAACAGACAAACAGACAAACAGACAAACAGACAAACAGACAAACAGACAAAAATTCTAAAAACTATATTTTTGGCTTCTATATCGATTATAGATCATGGATTATGTATTCTTTTAAAAAAATATTCAATGTACAGTTTTGACTTTCCTACGATTTTATTATATGTATAGATAATACATACCTTGTAGCTTTTCTAATCCCAAAAGTACAAAAAATTGGTTTTGTATTCTTTTATTCAGCTGCAGCGGACAAATTCTCCGGAAGATGTCTATTTAGGGGAACATCCCCTTTCATGCAATTGTTATTTTCACGTTCGCCTTTTTTCGTTCCCCGATCGATAAGAAAATATTCTCAGCAATAATTCGTAAGGGCGGCATAAATACATGAAGACAGACTCTTTACGAGGGCAATGACTTACTATTTCTCATACATAATATAATTTTACGCGCGTGTTATGTCACTTTTATTTCCTCAATAAAACTTAATTAAGGCGCTCGTTCAACTCTGCCAGTTGCCTTTACATACCCTTTGTATGGTTGAATGTGGCCATTTGTACTGTGCAATAAATCAGAATTTACATTTAAAGTTTAAACTTACGAGGTTTTAAACTTTCTGAAAGTTTCCGTGATCCTTTCTTTAATTTTCAAATCTATCCCTCTGTGATTTTTTTCAATTTAGTAAAGAAAGCTACGTTTTATACGGAAAATCTATAAAATGATGTGTTGCTTTGCTTCCAAGTGGCATATCCTAAATTATGAAAATTATATTATGGCCTGATTCTATAATATACACCTGTTGCGGTCAACTTAGGCACATTCTAAGATTTCTAACTGACGATCAGACAGTTAATATAATAAAAATATGAGAAAAAACGCTAAAACTTCGTTTCTTTCTGTATTGAAGAATATTTTTAAGACATGATAGATACTTATCACAAAATAATAATTAAGAAATAAGTAATTATTTGAAATATAATCTAATGTTGTCTGAAACTGGCTAATTCGATTACGCCCTACCAAGCGAAAATTAGAAAATTTACAGCGGTAGCTAAGAAACGACAAAGCAGAAAATCAAGTCTTAATAATTTAAGGACTGCAAACCTTGAACTTAATAGGATTTTTCCATTTCAATTAATCTGTACAAGAGCCTTAGGCATCGCAAAGTGTCTCACTACGAGCCTTTATAAAACCAATTGTATCCTTTTATCACTCGAGCTGTTAAATCTTGAGACATTTTCTAGACGCGTTTTAAGTACTTAATTACTTTTTGTGTAAAACACACGATCTAATTACTTTTAATGTAATCACATCTTGATCAGCAACATACAAACGTACTTCTATTCATATATATATATATATATATATATATATATATATATATATATATTATATAACACTTCAGGATTTATGTAAACCTGTTGTAAAATCCGCACTTCCCCAGTTTTCAGACATGCCATTGTCTAGATATTGTAAACATTCAATTTTTCTATGCAAATATAAGCGACTCGCGAGCAAAAATTTGTATTATATGTGAAAAGCTTACCATAAAAATAAATAAATGCATTGTTTTTAGGGGGTAGGTATATAAAACATGTCTCGTAACTTTGTGAGATATGCAATTCACAAGACACTATTTCATTGATCGATTGATTCCCTAAAGATAAGTTCTGAAGACCAAGGTTATGTTTATTATCTAATCTCCATTGGAAATGTGATTCAAGACGTTGTAAGTATACCTTTTTATATTAACTACTTTTAACAACCAAAAATATTATTCTTTTTAATTTTTTCACTATCATTTTAAGCCTTATTTTAAGCTTACTGAATGATCTTAATTCTAAAATTCAGAGCAATAATGAAACGACGACATTTCACTAAAAACATTTTTACAATATATAGAGATTTTATAGACATTTTATTATCAACTATTTCAAACTTTCAAACAACTGCCTGGCAGATAAAGTAATATCGAACATGTAACATCTATCACCTTTCAACTCCAAATTTCAAAGCTCTATTTATATTAGAATTCTTTCAATCCAAATGGATAAGCATCAGGGGAATATCTGTACGAGAATTTCACAACACAAGTTTTGAAGTTAACAAAATTAAATAACTTCTAAACATTCGCAACTTCTGCGTCTTACTTTTCTCATTATTTATATTCTTGAATACAGGTGGAGTTATTTTATTGTATGACAGCGTAATAATATAACGAACTTTCGTGTTATATGAAGCTTCTTGCTGTATTGTATTTTTATTCAAACATATTATAATGTAGTTTGACTATAAAATTTTATGATGAGATGAAGATTGCTTCTTTGTATTCATATAGATCTATAAGATAATGTTTTAAAAGTTATAATGCAATTATATTTAAGATTCGTTTATTTCTAAAGGCTCATTTGTGTTGTCATGGGATAAAAAGTAATATAATTAGCTTATAAAAAAAAGGAATAAAATAGTTCCAGTAAAGGCTTTACTCTAAACATAACTTACCTAGTTAGTTTTCGTTAGTTATAATAAATGGATATGATGTTCAGTAGGTACTCGTTTGAATAGTAGACTACAAGCCCGCATAGGACAAAAATATGGGTCAAATGAACCACCATGGGACATATCTAGAACGATAGCAGAGCAAAAAATAATAAGATTCATCACTATGCCGTCACTTGTAAGCTGTCCAACTGAGTGCAGATGAGAATTGAAAAGTACAGGTAGACTCGGTAAATTTTGGTCATATATTTTTGTACGGCATTCTTAACCATCGATAGATCCATTAAAAATAATAAGAAACCGCTCAGTGCCGTACAAAAATGGTGGTCCACCAAGTCGGAATTTTTATTTAATTTCCGAGAGTTACCGGGGGTAAATTTGGTCATTTGACCATGTACGGCATCTGTGTCATACTATTGCTATACTGCTCTTAATCCATTATTCCGCAACGCCGTACAAAAATCATGGGGACAAGGGGAAAAAATCGAGAGTTGCAATCCCCTCTCTTTCCCCACTCCAGGGGGTCATTTGACTAAGTACGGCTTCGGTTCCAAAACATTATCTAGCACTCAAAAGTACTATTAAAAGCAATGCCGTCAAAAAATAATTGTTCTTTTAAATGTATACCAATAATCATCTTAATTTCATCGAATTCTTGATATAAAGAGCTGTAAGGTCATTTGACCCTGTACGGGAACTTTTTTTTTAACATGATATTGTAAAATTCAATTGTTGTATAGTATTGCCGTTCAAAAGAAACCGTTCTAAAAAAAGTTATAGAGAAATGCAAAACCAGAAATTTTGTTAAAGTTTAAACATCGTAGATTAATGAAATATAATAGTTTTCTACACTTTACCCGTTGTTTTAAATAGTATTAACATAGATAAATTAGGAAAAAACGATGCCGTACATTTTTGTGCAGACCACATCTTTTAGGCTGATGAAAGCGACGAAAGCTACAATTTTAAGGGTGCTTTATGGCCATTTGATACAGTACGGCATTAACATATTCTTACCCAACTACGGCAAAGCAAAAGGAGGGTTATGGTTGTTTACAGGTCATGTATGTATGTTCATCTATTCCCTCGTAACTTCTAAACTACTTATCAGAATTCGACAAATGACATATCATTAGAAGCGTCTGAATTGTTCACTGGATAACCAGCGACCAGCTAGCTAAAGGCTATATGGGGTTTCACAAAATCTAATGTGGCGCCCTCTAGCGGACAAAACATACAGAGTAAAAAAATAAAGTTAAGATAAATATGCAGTGTTTGGTATCATTTGAAAGCGCTTTACTTGTACATTTTGAATATGTATATATTACTAGCATTTGCTTGTGACTTTACCTGTATTCATGGACTGATTGCATATAATTCACATCTTTTCGTTCATAGCTTTTTTATTAGTTCATCAATTTAACGGAGTCCATTCCACCTGACTCCGACTTTCCAAGGTGATTATTAACCACCTCGAGCTTCTTAATATTAATGTATATTTATATTTTATTATAAAAATATAAAGCAAACATTTCGTTATATGGATTTTTTTCATTTTCAGATTTTTCCCCTTTGAACCAACGAAAATGTACGGCACATGAAAAAATATTATCTATGTATAAAATACTTTAAAAATAAATTTATTTCGTGTTGTGTCAAATGACCCCCTGGAGTGGGGAAAGAGAGGGGATTACAACTCTCGATTTTTTCCCCCTGTCCCCATGATTTTTGTACGGCGTTGCGGAATAATGGATTAAAAGCAGTATAGCAATAGTATGACACAGATGCCGTACATGGTCAAATGACCAAATTTACCCCCGGTAACTCTCGGAAATTAAATAAAAATTCCGACTTGGTGGACCACCATTTTTGTACGGCACTGAGCGGTTTCTTATTATTTTTAATGGATCTATCGATGGTTAAGAATGCCGTACAAAAATATATGACCAAAATTTACCGAGTCTACCTGTACTTTTCAATTCTCATCTGCACTCAGTTGGACAGCTTACAAGTGACGGCATAGTGATGAATCTTATTATTTTTTGCTCTGCTATCGTTCTAGATATGTCCCCTGCTGGTTCATTTGACCCATATTTTTGTCCTATGCGGGCTTGTAGTCTATAGAGCAAGTTTTATATAACTAGTCTGGTAAACAAATATTCATAAAAATAAACGTAGTTCAGTTATTTTAATAAACATTCATTCATTCTAATTAGTTTAATAAGACGTTAAGAGTACCTCATTAAGATGCCTTCTCTTGGTATAATAAGAAATCTGTTTGTCGGAGAGTAAACTTTACAAAGGCTCACTAGTAGTGAGGTTCCACTCACTAACATGAAATTGGACATTATTCCCAAGGGACGAAAAGCACTACAACAATCTAGAACATTCCTTTGTGTCTTCAAAGTTAAAATTGTTTGCTGTTCCATTCTATGAGAATCGAAACATTACATTCGTACAGACATAATAATATTATCGATCGCAGAACTAATTATAATAATTTAACATTTATTATTATACTACATTTCTACAAAATTTATAAATAGATACGTAGTAATTTTCTAACTTGTCTGGCTACCCTCATAACGTAAATATTTTTATTTAATTTTTGTACAAATATCATAAATTTAACATTCAAACATAAATACAACTTTTTTTTTTTAATTAGCAATTATGTAAATCAATATCAAGATAAAAATTTCCATAATAAAATTATAAATGCAAAAAGTTTCATAGTAAAAGTTTCTAGACTGACTTTATCATCTTATTATTTTGATATAGTTTGATATACATTGATATGACCGCCTCCTTGGTACAGTGGTTGACGCGTGAGCGTAGCACCGAGGTGTCCTGGGTTCGATTCCCGGTGGAGACGAAGAAAAAAAAAATGTCTCGGTCTGGTAGGACACAGAAGGCTGATCACCTACTTATCCCTAAAGAAAATCGATCAGTGAAACAGATGTATAATGCATCTGCCCCTTACCCCACTTGGGGACATGGGACTTCTCATATATGTAGTTTGATATGATGAAATAATTTAAAATATAAAATGATCAATAATCTTCTAGATTCACTAGGTAGGTATATGAGATGAAGTTTTTTAAATTATGGAAATATACACTTATATAGTTTCCAAGAGTCTTGATATATTATCAATATACCTATCTGTAGATAAGCTTTGATCTAATTAACTACAATTTACGACCTAGATGTAATTTACTACCTATTATTGTTATTAAATATCAGATCAGTCTCCATGTAATAAATTCTAAGTAAATTCTAAATTCTCGAATAAAAATAAGTTGTATGATACGGATTACGGAGTGTTTATGATTGAATAGGAAAATAATTTTTAAAATTCCTATCAATGAGATGAAAATAAATATATAACAACTACATCCTTTTTTATTTCAGGGTTTTAAATGCATATAAACGAAACCAAACAAGACACTTAGGTAACTATAATAATCATACATGTTTGTAACCGATAGCCGTGCTAGTCGATGCAATCAGGACTTAACTGTACAATAATTAAACAGTCATCTCCACAGATTAACAGATCTATCAACGTTTGATACAGATAAATTAGGATAGTCCAATCATACATATGTACTATGCTCTGTAGTGTTTGTAGTCTGTACAGATGTTTGTGACATGTAACCGCTATTGGATAGCGATTCAGATAATAATTTGCCATCTGGGTATCAACCCGGCACGGCACTATCTTGTAATGACATCCCATACCTTCATTAAGATCCCAACTTCCAGTCCTCCCTCAACCGCGATAAATTTCTTAATACCTAAAGCTAACTTTGCTCAAATGAAAGACTTTGCATTCATTTCACAGAACTTCAATTAGATTAGCCTCGATCCGGACAAAGTTTAAAATATTTAATATAACCACTTTTTGTAATAACTCGTGCCTATGAAATCGATTGTTAAATAAAACTTTTCAATGTTTTACTAGAAAGTGATATTTGACGCGTGTACGTATATAACTTCATTAATTTTGTAAGGCTTTTGGAGACGATCCTACGTTAGTTCTTCGATACTCGATATCGAATGTATGAATTCTCGAAGATGATATATTAAACGCGGGTGAATATTACTTCTATTTTTACCCATTCGTTGGAGGTAATCAATTTTCGCAGAAAGGTAAAGATTTATTGGAACTCGCGTTTGTTTGAATTCCTTTTATTCATGTGCGAATTGCTTAGCATGCCTCTTTATATTTTTATTTTTGTTATATAATTTAACTGGAAATTAAAGCTATTATTGCATACCATCGATGTTATGTGGAGAGTACAATAATCATAATTAATTTCAACTTGTAACTTTGACAGCGCTTTTCTGTGCGCTTGCGTTTTACTTGCGTTCAAACCATTTTGCTAAAATCAACAGTGTGCATTTTTTTTTCTTTATATATCATACTCCTTTCCAAAGACTGAATAAACAATATTAATTTTATGAATATTACCTAGGTACGTATATTACATATAAAAATAATCAGATATTAGGGAAAAAAATACTTAATCATAAAGAAACTTCGAACAAAATTGTGTATCATATCATCATACAGGATGCATCCAAATGATAAAATAAACTGTTACCATAAAATATGTTGAAACCATTAAACGCAGAACGGTTATGGAGCGCCGGTTCGGATATTAATTACAATGGTGCTGTCTGAAACCGCCTGTTTCGTGTCAGGGAAACAGAAACTGTAAAAGAAACAGAAACTATTGTAGCTTATGATTCTTCAATATTGGTGTTTTATTACTCGACGCGAAAGCAAAAATTATGAGTTTTAAGTTTTTAATTTGATTCGGAAAGATGAATCACTAGGATCAAACTAAACTACATTTGAAAGAATACCAAGAATTTCTCTTTGCTATGTATTTATAAGTAGGCGCAATATATTGTGAAAGGTATGTGAATAAACCTGTTGCTTCGTTGAATGAAGGATTGAATAAAAATATAAATCCTACGATATGATAGCCATGTGTTCTTTCATGTTTTTTAAAACACTTGATCATCTGTAAACTTTTCTGAATTTAATATCACATTGCCACAGTTTAAAACCTTTACTGGACTTGCTCTATTTATAAATTATATATCGTATAATTTGTCCCTTCCTACAAAAGGTTGTTTACCACAGTGTGTTTATTTCCTCGCATCCATTACTAGATCTGAAATATACGTGAGAATCATTCGAGAGATGGGCACTAATGAGGGTCTTCCGCTTGTATTAATTCGATACCCTGTTAACGTTAGCTTCTTTACTAAATGAGAGACCAACTAGTAACTGCTAAGTGAAACAACAACCGATAATGCGTTTTCCTGTGATGTTTATATTTGTAGATATTTTGTTTTAATCTTAGTTTATCAATTATCAACTTTTTTTTTCTAATTATTTAGCTATCATAATAGGACTATTTGACTGATGTTCTGTAAATCCTTATGCTAAAAGGATATTTGACTTGGACCTTGAACATTAATGAACGCAATTTTACCTATAAACAAATTGTTGTAAAATTATCAACAACAATTATTAAATTAAACAATTAAGTATTAATTATTTAAATTGTCGGTGTCCTATATCGTGAACTATTTAAATGCATGGAAAACTTACATATGTATTCCTATTAAATAAAATATCCACATACCAACATATACTTCGGTAAGTATGGAAATAAAAGTCATAAATAGTATTATCACCGATGAGCTATGCCAAACTATGTGTGAGCAGATAAAATCGTACGACAGAACTAGTATACAAATTAAAAGTTCCTGCTTAAGGAATCTTAATAACAAAAAATACAATCAATAGTAAATTTCATCTCCATTATAGGTAACCCTTTTTCAAAGCAATAGTGGACTTAGATAGCTACATATCCTGTCTAGATTCTAGATTATCTATGGCTATAAAAAAGAAATTAGCAACAATTAGTTACGGATACTTACGTAGAGCGTTAAAAAATTATCACATGCTTTATAATATGAGTTGCACATTCCGGTTAACGGCTAACATAATTTTCTAATCAGCTTCGTTCACTGCGCACAATTATTTTTTATTAAGTATTCGACTTCGCAGTTTGTTTTCTTTTATCTTTGGGTAAGTTATAGGTACTAAGGATAACAATCAAAATTTTTCTAAGCTGAGATCAGTTCAATGATTACCTAAGGTTGTAATGTATAGGTATTAGGTTGGTATTAGGTATCTACCTAAGATTACTAAGTATACATATGAAAAAGTATTATAAACGTTCATAGACTATAGTCACGTATTTAAATAGAGAAGAAATGGAAACTATAATTTGAAACACGAAATATGATGTTTTATTTGCTTCTAAAATGTTCATATGCAAACGGACACGGTATCGAACATTTTATATAAGTGAAATATATTATAATTCAAAGGAAATTTACTTTGTGCGTAACTTTATCATAAATGTCATAGGTATAATATTTACGACCTGGTAAATTGTACTTTAACAAATTCCAAAGCCTTGATTAGGCATGAAATTTTAATTCCACGTGCAAATATAAAATTTTATAATTATTTTTGCATATTAAACGAAAACTAAAACGACTAAACTTCGATTTATCGCGCTTTTCATACAATTTTTTATCCTATTTTCACCCTGAATTTTTTTTTAAACAGGAACAGAAGGACTTTTATTTGAGTTGTTAAGAAGACAGAAAATATTATCTACTAGAGATCCGCCCCGGCTTCGCCCGTGGTACATATTTCGCAATAAAAGGTAGCCTATGTCCTTTCTCGGGTATCAAAATATCTCCATTCCAAATTTCACGCAAATTAGTTCAGTAGTTTAGGCGTGATTGAGTAACAGACAGACAGACAGAGTAACTTTCGCATTTATAATATTAGTATGGATTATAATCAAAATAATTCATCTCGTTAGTTTTGTCATAAGTATGTACATACTATGTAGTGCGGAGTGCCTACCTTATATAGTATCTACTAGTAATGATAAAACCCTGAATCAAGGAAAAAACTAATTTATAGTTTGTATAAAGCGCGACACTGCATTGAGAGCCCAAAAAAGGAAATAGAAAATATAAAAAAGTAATATGTAGGTATTACGCAATGTTTTGTACATAAGTGTAAAGTTAATCAATTTCCTAGTTTATTTATTTTATTATGTTTATAATGGGAGCTTTTAGTGTTGGTAGTCATTCTGACTAAACTTGATTCACACTTAACTATCAAAAGGTCGAGTTTAATTGTAATAAGACCTATATTGAGTTGAAATTAATATGAATAAAGCAAACAGAGTGTAAACTGTCAACAGTGCTAATGACCGCTACCCTCGCTCATTATCATAATAAAATTCTGTACCGGAAAACAAATTAAAACAGAATATTTGCTTATTTATCTGCCTTGTGGTACAATTTGTTTGTTTAATGTCGTTATTGAGTTCTTAGTGATAGATGTGATTAACCTTCGACATGCGGTCAAGCATTGTTTCATCGTCATATCGCATGGTCCGACGCAATTACAAGTCATTTAGCGCATAAGCAAGTCTCTGTACTCCGCGCGGGCTACGGCCAGTCGATGCGCAACGCTCGCTCTCGTTGCGCGTACATCAACCTATCGAGAACAATAAATAGTGAAAATGAATTTTCACTCATCGATACTTGTGCTCGCGTGCTTTTTAGCATTATCATCGGCAATTCTACCCGAACCTCTCTCCGATGACTTCATCAACATCATCAACAGGCAACAAAAGTCATGGCTGGCCGGTCGCAACTTTCCGATACATACAACATTCGATACTATCAAGAAACTGATGGGGGCGTTGAAAGATAAGTTTATATCTAGATTGACATCCGTCGAACATGATGCTGAACTCATACGCGACCTGCCAGAAAATTTTGACCCCAGAGACAAATGGCCAAACTGTCCCACTTTAAACGAAATAAGAGATCAGGGATCCTGCGGCAGCTGTTGGGCATTCGGTGCCGTGGAAGCTATGACGGATCGCTACTGCATTTACTCGAACGGGACGAAGCACTTCCATTTTTCTGCTGAAGATTTATTGAGTTGCTGTCCCATCTGCGGTCTCGGTTGTAACGGCGGCATGCCAACCCTTGCCTGGGAGTACTGGAAACACTTCGGCATCGTATCTGGAGGTAATTATAATTCAAGTCAGGGCTGTTTGCCTTATGAGATCCCCCCGTGCGAGCACCACGTGCCCGGTGATAGAATGCCTTGCAGCGGCGACACTAAAACTCCTAAATGTGAAAGGGCGTGTAAGAAACCCTACGACACTGCTTATAAATCCGACAAACGTTACGGCAAGCACGTTTATTCCATTCGCGGTGGAGAAGATCATATTAAAGCTGAAATTTACAAGAATGGGCCTGTTGAAGGAGCGTTTACAGTTTACTCCGATTTGCTAACTTATAAGAGTGGAGTTTACAAACATACGATAGGAGATGCGCTGGGCGGACACGCTATTAAAATTATGGGCTGGGGAGTTGAAAATGGAAACAAATATTGGCTTATTGCAAACTCTTGGAATTCGGACTGGGGAGATAATGGATTCTTCAAAATCTTACGCGGAGAAGATCATTGTGGAATTGAAAGTTCTATTGTAGCTGGCGAGCCGCTATTAGATTAATTTAGTTAACTTTTATAACTGTAAGTAGATATAGTTGATTTCTGTAAAAATGAGAAATAAATTCAATTGTTAACCCTTTTTCATTTTTATTCTTAAAATTTCCTCGAAAATAAATATTACCTACCTACTTACTTAGTTACATAAAAAAAATTGATAACTAAGTAGGTAAGTACTTACTAATAAATATATAGATATGTACAGTATAAACATAACATACATAACTGTTGTTCATAATATAATACTATATAGTTTTGGTTAAAATTATATATTATAGATAATAAGTAACTACTTGTGTATTTGTAATTTGAGTTAGATAATAGTACTAACAGCTGTTAACTTGCTGGTCACGAGGCCAACGATGAAATATCAAGTTTTGCTTACAAATAATTTATATTAATTGGTAAATTACATCAAGTAGGTAATATAGTCATAACAAAATTATTATTCAATAACCTACAATAACAAGTTGCCGATAACAACGTATATTGACCGACCGACCGTGCCGACACGGGATGGTATAATAATTTATGAGATAGGTACCTTTTAATACTGTTCAATTATTAAATTATCTATTGTTTATTATTGTTTCTGAGAAAGGGATAAATATTATGGCGATCGCGGTGTTCGAGCCGGAAAGATGCAATAAAAACAGACATTTAATTCATGTAGGAAGGTGGCAAAATATATCAAGTCAATAATTAGCAGAGACACGAAAACAAGATAAGATGACTTACTACAACAGCCACATTTAAATGATCACAAATATTTAAACATCTTCAAAATAAAAAACTTGTCTATTGTCTAAAAATATTAGGTTAGTAATTATGTACCTACATAACAAATAGGTACGAACTTAAGGAAAAAATTACTAAGCTTACAAACGACACAATAAAATATAGCAATCAACACATTGACATTCGTACATCGTATATTGGTATAACTTATTTGATTTTGATGTTCAGTTCCAAAAAAGATCTCATTATTCATTCCACGTGGAAATATACATTTCCATTTAGACAGATTCTTCATCTAATGCAACTTCCTTTCAAATTTTCATTCTCATACCGTATCAAAATGATGTTCCATATAAAGGTCACTATTAAGGTCACTCTTATCCTGAGCTTTGACTTTTAGCCTCATATAATATGTCCTTTTCTTTGTGTTAACTTGTTTATGTTCTAATTATTATTACAAAGAAGAAATGAAATTTTTAAACTTAAAAATTTGTCCTTTATTTGCACATGTCTGATGAATGATTCATTAATGTAAAATTCATTAGTGTAAAATTAAAGCTGGTCTGTTTATTTAACGCTGCTTACATTAAAAAATTAAAGACCTTATGCAGCACTTCATTAAAGCCATTAAAACGCTCATGTATTCGTTACACGATAAGAGATTTAACCCGACGCCTCTCAAACTGCCTAGACCACTCTCAGCGACTTGAAAATTTTAATGAAATGCGAAAAACGGATACTTTTAATGTCCAAGTCGGCTTTCGGCGCTCGCAGTTTAATTAGAAGGGGAAGGACGGTTTAACAGTCGAAACTTTTGAGTGTGTTACGCATTAAAATGTGTTCATTAGCTTATTTAAAGTGAACCACAATTACGCCATTAGGCTAATAAAGGGTTGGTAAAATTAGGGCGCATTTTTTAGGGAAAATTAGACTTTGATTGCAATAATTTGGTGTCATTAGATTGAGAGAAAGTCCATCGTTTTAAAATATCCAAATACATATATAATATGTGAAAAAGATATACAGTATCTACTTAATAAAAAATAAATAAATAATATTGACCACCTTCAAACTGACCACCTGAAAAAAGGGGTCATTTATTCAAATTTCAAAACCTTCTGAGCGATATGTTTTGACTTTTGTTCCCAACGCGAACGCTCGATGTAATTTTCCGCGCAAAAACAGTAGGTAAGTATAATATTTCTTGATTTACTTGTATATTTTTTTTAATGCTATAGGCTAGCAAACGAGCAGACGCGTCGCCTGGTGTTAAGCGATACACGCCGCCCATAAGCATCCACTCCACTGGGAAGTGGATGTGTTGCTATCCTCAAAGGGATTTGGAAGGAGTTAGGTAGAAGGGGCGAGGATGGGAGGGAATGGGGATAAGGAAGGAGAGGATGGGTAGGGTAGTTGTCTATAAATATTTTTTGTTAATGGCGAATACATATTTTTAAAGATGCACTCTGCACAGCCATAGAAAAAAAGACATTTACAAAACAAACAATTGGTGTGTGTTTTTCTATTGGTGTCTCTACATTTTTTGCAGATGAAATTTCTCTGTAACCGCCGACGAAAAGCTGTTTATGTACCTAACTGTAAGCTAGCTGTAACTTGTACCTAAAGATTCTGCGCATCTTTTTAGATTATCCACCACTCATAACATTACTTTTATAATAACAAAGAAAGCAAACGAGCATGTGGGCTAACTGATAATTTTGTTGACTACTCTCCTCCATGAATACGGACAACGCTGGGAGATTTTATATATTTTAGGATATATAGGCTCTTTTCTTGCAGGACGCTGGGCTAGAAAACTACGAGGCTGGTAGGTCGTTCTAATGCTTCACAATAAGTTACACAGAAGTTACATGTAAATGGAAAATTATCGATTTGGACAGAAGATAGTTGAAGAAAACTTTTGAACAGGAAGTTATCAAGTATCAACATTGGTATTTATCAACTGCTATTACGATTAATATAATAAACCTTGAACCTAATTAACCTCGATCCAGAATCCAGATATATAAAGAAGGAGATTTGGGGAAAGGATATCCTATACTCTAGGATGAGGAAACTGCTGAATACATAAATAAAACATAACATTTTAATAACACTTTAATGTAACTACAATTTAATAAATTTATTTTAGAAGCATAACACTGCAATGTTTAATTTGGACAATATAGAAACAATCAAAATGTGCGTCTTATAAAAATCTAATATTAACTGTGTTTATATTGCATTAAAATGGGAATAAATTTTATTAAGTGAAATTTGAATTAAGTAATATTATAAATAAATAAATAAATAAATAAATAAATAAATAAATATTATAGGACATTATTACACAAATCGACCTAGTCCCACAGTAAGCTCAATTAAGGCTTGTGTTGTGGGTACTAGGCGACGATAAATATAATATTTTAATAAATACATATATATAGATAATAACACCCAGACCCAAGAACAAATAATTGAGTTCATCACACAAATATTTGCCCTGACCGGGGATCGAACCCGGGACCGTCGGCTCAGTAGGCAGTTACTTTACCACTGCGCCAACCGCGTCGTCAATATTAAGTATTAGTTAACAATATTTTGCTTCTAAAATAAATACAAACCCTATCACTATAAGATAAATAAATCTATAATATAAAACTAATATATCACAAAACTTGACTGATCACTTTTAAAAAATTATCGTGACGTCCCATTACGCTAAGACTAATTGCTAGGTTAAATTTGTTAATTTAGGAATATGACTCGAATATATATAACTTCACGACATCTTCAATTTTTTTACCCCGTTTTTATATTCGATTAGTTTTTAAATGTCATAATATACATCTGGCAACCTTTTACGGAATTCCTTTTAGTACAGTGTTGCAAGCAAAAAATAATGAATATAAAAACGGGATGTGAATAGATAAATATATTATTTATTTTTATATTCCGAGAACGACTATCATTTGTTCTGAAATTTGGCATATCGAGATGTCCTTTTTCGAATACATCTTACATTTTAACAAAATATTTCAGTGGACAGAAGATATAAACAATCGCCACAAACTCACAAACAAAATATTGGACCGAAGACATAAACAATCGTCACACAAAATAGTATTATTATTTTCAACCACAAAATCGATATTACGAAGTCATCAATAATATAAATTATTAAACCAAGCAATAACAATATAATACCACAAATCGGGACATTTTAATAGACCATATTACGCCCCTACTGTTCATAAACATAAAAATAAAGATCTGTAAAAGTGAAACGCGACATGCCTTACAAAATAAATGGACAAAATGCACATTTCTATGATGCAAACATCAATCAGTCTGATATAAAGCTTATTACTCCTTTAAACTGCATTTGATACATTATAACGACGACAATTTCGATGCTATATAAATTTGATGATATATATATATATATATTATATACCTAAAATCGATTTTTATTGCATTAAATGGATGAGAATATAATAGTATAAAAGTGTATTCTATCATCTATCTAAGTAGGTTGTATGTTAGTAATTATTGTATTAATTCTATTCATAGCGTCCGAATATACATAATTGATAAGCCTTCCACCCTTCCTTGATAACTACAAAACTCCTTATTTTTGGTTCAATTCACGAAACGATATAACAATAATACGTAAATAAATCGATTGAAATTACACATTATGTAAATAAACATAACACGAAGGCTATGTATTTATATTATTTGTACAATAATTACATTCGTAAATAATCGTTTAAAAATCATATTTCACATTTATATTGGAATGAATACACACATCAAATTCTATAACCATATAAAAAATAATTATTTAATGAAGATACCATGCGAAAGCAGTTCAATACTCTTCGATCATAATCACTGAGCAGAAAACATGGATATACAAATTTTAACAATAATATTATCTTTATACAGGAACAAAACACTCACATCGAGTCGTATCTAGCATCAGACGTTAGTGGATCTACGTCATCTCGATGTCTGAAATTGAAGGCATTTCTGAAACTGTCTTTTAGACGCTCGGCGAATGTTTTATAATCTAGATTTACTTGCTGACCGAAGTCGAAGTCAGCTACTTCTACGGTATGCCTGTAATTGGAATAAACAATACTTAAGTGGCAACACTTGACTGTTTGATTTCAGGTAAGGTAAGATATTCTTCAAAAATTGTTATTATCAGAAACAATATACAGTGATTTAGCTAAACGTATATGCACTTAAAAGTTATTGTTAACTAGCAACAGAAACATTGTATCATATTGAAACTATGAATTCTAAAAAATAATGTTGCAAGTTCTTAAAAACTATCAATTTAGCAACTATAGTAATTATAAATAAATAAAAAGTTAGCAACACCATCTATTGAAAACTTTTCCCATTCTCTACACCCAGACTTTATCAATTGATACAAATGGTCCATATTTATTTCTATACAATAAAAATAATTAATCATCAGTAGAAAACAAAGTCGCTTTCTCTGTCCTTATATCCCTATGTACTTATGCTTTAATCTTTAAAACTACGCGACGGATTTTGATGCGCTCTTTCTAATAGATAGAGTTATGAAGAGGAAGGTTTTTGCATACAATTTATTAGGTTTCATACAAAGCGGGCGAAGCCGCGGCGAAAAGCTAGTAATGTATAATAATATCTATAAATACCTTGATCTATGCTGATAGTAGGCAACACCAAACACCACTAATATTACGGCAACTAGAGAGAACGCCACCGGAACTACGATGACTGACAACTGCGCGTGGACAGATGCTGAAATAGAATAAACAGAGTTAATCAACTATTCTCTATTAATAGGTTTGTAACTATGAACATAAGCAAGATAAATTGACTTATTACGTAATGCAATTGCTGAATAACAATTAAAAATTATATCAAATATCAATTTAACTTTCTATTTTTCGTTTATGTATACAGTTTTGTCCAATATGGTTCATTGCAATGCGTGCAGTTAAACGCAGTTAACTCGACCACCATGTAATCTTTGTAATACTAATTAGGTACTTAATCAATGTATTAATAAATACCTTTATAGATATTGATTGTAGCCCTCGACACACTTTTCCCAACTTCATTCTCAATAACAACAACAACAGTGTGCTGTTCGCTATCAGAAAAGTAGTGTACCAAAGGGAAAATATTAGTAGTGGTTCTAGACTTCATAGAACACGTCTCATTCCCTGTAACATTGTATTGTCCGAGCTTGTATATAGCACAATAATCGAACGGCGGTGACCCAGTGTATTTCACTTGTAGGTTTAGAAGATCGCCGTGTTGCAACCAGTTCAAACCAGTTATGTTCACTGTTGAAATTGACTCTGAAATAGTGAAATAATAAGTTGTTAATTGGATTGAAGTTGCTATATTTGACGAGTAAGAATACCAGTTAAATGTACATATCAAAGTCGAGAAATGTGGATAGTTAAAAGGTTTATAACACAAGAACACTACACTAGACAAATTTCCTTAAAATAAATTACTGTTAGGTGATATGTCCCATTTCATAAGGTCTAAGTAAGTTCTATGAAATTTGCTAACTACATACCTCTTATGCTAATTGTTTCCTGATAATGTCCATATGTGTAGGTATCGCCGATCGGCACTATGCTTGAGTTGTGGCATATGAAATCCTTTATTGCATGTTTTCGTTTTGCATTCATTGGAACACCTCGCTTTGATATTTTATGAGTTATATTATCACTGGTATTGCTTAATGGTACAATTGTTGTATCTGCACTTGGAACTGTTGTTGGTTTGGGTGTTGTTGTTGTCGTTGTTGTGGTTGTTGTTGTGGTTGTTGTTGTTGTCGTTGTTGTTGTTGTTGTGGTTGTTGTTATCGGAGGCAACGGTTTGTTGTTAGCAACAACCAACACATCAATGTAATGATCTGTCATCACATCTTGATAGGTATAGTTTAAAGAAAAGTCTGTCGTTTGATCTATAAACATACAATCTATGAACCAATAAGTGATAATTGTAGACGCGTTTTTCTTTAAAAATTGCATCTCATTATCCGGTAGTTGCACGAAATGATGCACTGTGTTGTTGGAGGCAACAAACTTGTTGTCTCTAATTAAATTGTTCTGCTGTAGATACAGGTTTCCATTTAATGAATCTGAAATATTAGGTAATATTTGAAAGTATAATTACACTTAATTTAACTCAATCAATGTATATAATTATTGCATGTATTTTTTACATTTATAAACAATTTCTTATAAACAATTTCTAAATTTTACTTATAAACAATTTCTTCAGATAACTGCATTGATATTGAATAATATAGTTAAGTCTATTAGTAGTTAGCATGTTTAACAGAAAAGATTATGGAGATAATTACAAGGTCAGAATAAAAACAACTACATATTCAGAGAATTTTTATAGAAGCCAAGATTAAAAAAAGGTATAATTAAACAACATACGTTTAGAATGAATTTCAAGTCTGAGTAACTGCACAACAAGGAACTTATACTACAATAAGATCTTAATCTCTCACGCGTCCAACTATAACATACTGATTTAGTTACGAGCAAATAATGTACGTAGGACGTGTGAAGCTTTAATAGTCTTACCTGTAATTTGGAATGTTGTGGTTGCCGTAGCTGTCAAGATCCACATACCAAAAAAAGTTTTCATAAGATTTACTGTAACTGTGTGTTCACCAGCTTCATACAAATCGCGTGGGTATTCAACAGTCCATTTTGACACATTTGATTTTGCGACAAACTATGAACACAAGAAATATATATTAAAATTTAAAATGTTGAGTCAAATAATAAAAAATGAATAATTATTAAAGCCTGAGCTGAATATTTGCATCTATGAGTGGTTTGTTGTTTCATATGTCTTTATAATAAAGGGTGCAATTTTTATCATTATAAAATTGTAAGCTCCACTTAACCCATTGAGCCCCGAACGGCCCAATCGGTCCACGACACAATAGATTTTCTATTGTGTCTGTGACTCCGGGGCCTGAGTTATTAAAATTGAGTGTTTATTGTCCACATCTACATATATTATATAGAACCCCTGCAATTTATAAATAATAATCTCTGAAACTATTTTAACATTGTCAGGAACCAGTACAGATACCATATCATAATGAGTTTATCATACTTTAATTAAAAGCACAAATGCAAATGTTAATATTCTATTACATTGATGTTGTAAAGGAAATTTCAATACTGATAACCTTATTGAAGACTCATTACTTATAATATTTTATACTTTTAAAGTGAAATATTTATTATAATTCATCATACATACATTACTATCACTCATTGTAAACAGGGAAACAAAAGAACTGCTTATTTTATTAAAAATTATTCACCTCAAAAATAATGCAATGTTTATGTAATAACTAAATACCTACTTTATATACCTACTATTCAATAAACTACAATAAAAGTCAAATGTTGTCAAAACTAATTGATTATAGAACCAACTAACTAATCTCATTTACATAAGTTACCTATTTATATTCATTATAGTTGTCACACTTATTATTTGATTAAGTATTAACTACTCCTTGTATGTTTAAAAAATTAAAATAATATTGAATTTTTCCACAATTATGTATCTCTAATATTATTAACTCTAACTACATTAGAATCTTACTTGAGCCCTATGTTGTGGCTGTACATCATCCGAAAAATCAAATTGAAGATTTTCTCCTGAATAACCAAGAACCGTGGCCGTAAACGTTATGTTAGATCCTCTAACAGCTGGCCCATCATTTGAAACTAATAATTTCAAAGCTAAACACACTGTAAAGAAGAAAAAAATCATATAAATTGAAGACTGAAATGTAAGATATATGTACCAAAACAATAATAACAAATATTAGTTTTTAGTTTGAAGAATATAATTTTGCAATCGGTGCATAATATCACGAGAATTAGTATGATTAGAAACTCTTGATCAAGGATTCAAGTTTAATAACATAAATAACTATAATATTAGCTCGATTGGAGTATTAATGTGCTATAAACATACCTTTATCAACACATAATACGAAAAATAAAATACACAATATGCGAGTCATTTCGATCCACTTTAAATTTAGAAAGGAAAAATAACTAAATTAAAATGAAGATAGGCAGGTTTATGTTTCTCATTCAAATTAAATTGTGTTTAGAGCACAAAAGCTATAAAAATCAGAAACAATATTATCAATAAAACATTTTACGTCATCATATTCTACGCAGTGAGCCCTATTGGAAATTGAAAATAATATGAAATCAGAAATGTCTTGTTTTGACAATTGACGTATTTAAAATGTTTGACATAAACACAGAGTATATATAAATTACTAGTGGTCCGCCCCGGCTTCGCCCGTGGTACTAATTTAGTATCCTATGTCCTAAGTCTATGTCCTTCTCCTGGCTCTAAACTACCTCCCTGCCAATTTTCAGCTAAATCGGTGCAGTCGTTCTTGAGTTTTATGTGGAGTAACTAACACGACTTTCTTTTACAAAGGCACAGATATATGAACATTATATTATTTGGATGTCTGTGACAGAAATCAGAATGATAAAAACTTAGGTAAAAAGTATGGTACTTTACTATTAAAGTTTAGGTTCTAAAATTTTCTTATATAGCCCAGCTCCGCTCCATTGTAGTACATATTTGTATATTTAATGTATCCGTAAAATAGTAACACTCGTCCGATTATAAACAGGCAACAAAACAAGCTTCTGCAATCTGCAGTTTGCAATAAAAAAAAAATAAAACATCTATCCATAGTGATTGCTGTACTGTGTAATATAAAAAGTGTTTTCGTTTGATCTTGGTGATATGTTGTCTTGAAAAAAAATAATGCTTGAAAATTAAAATAAGGTTCAACGGGATATTTTGATTTATATACTAAAAATGGCGACAGTATTTGATAGCCCATTTATTCGACAACGTTTACATCGGTTACGGCATCGTGATTTCGATTTAGATGAAGATCAGCGATTTGGTAGATGTGACTGCACCAGCTATTCCTATTTCGTTCTTTCGATGGTTTTATTTTCAGTGGGTACAGTTATAACTGTCCTTGCTCTTGGTGATGCTGATGGCTATATTTTAAGTAATTTAGGACACATGTGGCTCGTTGGACCCATATTTATTTGTTCAGGAATGATGGTTGCAGTGAAAAGCATGTTATATTTGCGAAGAAAGAGTGTAATTCAGATGCTCCTACATCAGCGTGCAATAATAAGAGTAAGTTGTACATATTCATAGATTACTGTGTGAATTTTATGTGTGAATTAATGGCATCAGTAGAAAGTTCGTATTCGGTACTGTTATTCTACATTCTCGCGATGCTATAATCTCTTGTACAGTCACGAGCAATAATATATGCCTAGGGGGCGATGTGCAAAAATATCTGTCACTAGAACAAATTCAATAATATCTATCTGCCCGTATACAGCAAAAATATCTGACATTAATAGGCAGCATAATAAAGTGGCATCAAAATTATATGACGAAAATGTAGAGCAAATAATTGTGACAACCTCTCAAAGCATAAATATGTGACGTTACATAAGAGGCAATAATATCTGACACAATTTTATATTTCTGTATTGTAAAATATAATTGATTCCTCACAAAAAGCATATGTGACACTAGCTTTCCGCCCGCGGCTTCGCCTGCGTTTTCACAGAAATACCGCATAGTTCCCGTTCACGGCATAAATATGTGACGTAGTATTTTGCATCGATTCCTCACACAAAGCATAAATATGTGTCACCAACTAGGTGGCAATAATATCTGACACAATTTCATATTTCTGTATTTTGCATCGATTCCTCACAAAAAGCATAAATATGTGACATCAACTAGGAAGCAATAATATCTGACACAATTTCATATTTCTGTATTTTGCTTCGATTCCTCACACAAAGCATAAATATGTGACATCAACTAGGAAGCAATAATATCTGACACAATTTCATATTTCTGTATTTTGCTTCGATTCCTCACACAAAGCATAAATATGTGACACCAACTAGGTGGCAATAATATCTGACACAATTTTATATTTCTGTATTTTGCGTTGATTCCACACAAAAAGCATAAATATGTGACATCAACTAGGAAGCAATAATATCTGACACAATTTTATTTTCAATTTAATATTGAATTAATAGGTATAAAATAAATAAATTTTATTTTAACTACGTTGTTTTAAAACATGATTACCATATTAATTAATATGTGCCGTCGTTGTATACTACATATTGTATGTCTAGATATTATATCCTACTAGCTTAACACCCGCGGCTTCGCCCGCGTTTTCAAAGAAAAACACGCATAGTTTCCGTTCCTGTGGGATTTCCAGGATAAAAGCTCTCATAAGCGTTAATCCAAGTTACCTTCTATGCGTGTGCCAAATTCCATTGTTTTGTCTTTTATTTGTGTGAAAGAGTAACAAACATCCTTACATGATATGAACTTTCGCATTTATAATAATATTAGAAGGATATCATATCATGACAAAATTAAAGTATTCATATACTTACATGAATACCCACTTGGGTAGTTCTATTTTATTTGAAGGTTCAGTGTAACCTTCGTGTATTATTTAGAAATTGTTTTGTTATATTTGACGTTAGCGGCGTTTGACACGATTGCTCCGTTATTCATTTTCATTTACCTATAATATTGCTATTATTTTATTGAGTATCGAAAATTATGGCAAGTTATCATATTATCGTAATTTCATTTAAATAAAAAATATTTACAAAATATAATGTGTCTTTTGTTCATATTCTTACCCCAGCAAAATACAAAACACTAATTCAATTAAAAAACGTTTGGCCTTTTTAAAATCCTATCCTATCTTATCCTACTAGTCCTACTATAATCCTACTTCCTATCCTACTAATCTAGTATTATAAATGCGAAAGTTTGTGAAGATGTGTATGTGTGTGTTTGTTACTCTTTCACGCAAATACTACTGAACCGATTACAATGAAATTTAGCAGACATATAAAGGGTAACTTGGGTTACACATAGGATAGGTTTTATCCCAAAATTCCCACGGGAACGGGAACTATGCGGTATTTCTGTGAAAACGCAGGCGAAGCCGCGGGCGGAAAGCTAGTGTCACATATTTATGCTTTTTGTGAGGAATCAATTATATTTTACAATACAGAAATATAAGATTGTGTCAGATATTATTGCCTCCTAGGTGACGTCACATATTTATGCTTCGAGAGGTTGTCACAATTATTTGCTCTACATTTTCGTCATATAATTTTGATGCCACTTTATTATGCTGCCTACTAATGTCAGATATTTTTGCTGTATACGGGCAGACAGATATTATTGAACCCGTTCTTATGACAGATATTTTTGCTAATCTGCAAATGGTAATATATTTATGCTTCTGACTGTACCTATATTTTGTCTGAACAAATATGTGTTAACCTTAACCCAAAAGTATTATCATTCACAAATGTTTTTACTAATTCAGTAAATAGAAGCTACCAATACCAGTGCATTGAATATGTCACACACATATGTATAATTACTTATCAAGATAAAAAGTTGTGTTTCAATGTCAAAGGAACTTCCTTTTACCTAATATGTCTGTATGGTATTGGTTGGCTGGTAATGGTAATGTTATTTATTTATACAATTACAAATTATTGAAACATACTGACAATTGTATGGTGTAATTTTTATTTAAAAATTCTATATATAAAAATAATGTAAAGAGAAAGGACAAAACTAATTATGTATTTTCTATAGGACATGGCAACTGTACAAGCAGAGCAGGCTTATAGTGGTCAAGTGCCTCGGACAGCTTCAAGTGCGACCTTGCCACCTTCATATGATGCATTAATAGCTAATGCTGCCACAAGCAAACCTTCGTGCTCAGAGCTTCCACCACCCACTTATGATGAGGCAATGTATCTTATAGATGATGAGAAATATCATATTGATAAGAATGTAATCGCAAAACAAGAAACTAGCAACCAAACAAATTCTATTGACGATAGCAAGCCTTGAAGAGTATACATATGAATTTGCCTTAGAAAATACCTACTTAATTTTTTTTCTTTGTACTTATGTTTTTAAAGATAGTCAACCTTATTGATAATATTCTCTAATGTGCCTAAAATATATATTGTTGGGCAGTTGTTATGATGTTATAATTTAAACATTGTAAATTAGAGTAAGAAATATGAACTTATTTACATGAATTTAAAATTGATAATTGTTTGTAAGATACTGTGCCTAATATTATGCATAAGTTATTATAATAACTATTTTACTTAATGTTGCTTTACATAAGTATTATCAATAATGAATAGGTACTTAAAATCTTGTTAATGAATTTCAAAAGTGATTATTGGCTTGCATCTGTGATTAAAATGCCTAAACTTTAATATACAAAGCATATAATTGTTATGAGCCTATAAGAGTTGACTTATAATAATAAGGTTTGTACAGTAGTGTGGTAGTAAGAGATTCTAATAGCAATATAAATGTAAACAAGTCAGTGGAAGAATGTTGATGGAAAAAATCCTAATAATTAAAAAAACACAGTTATTTCAAATAATGATTTAATGTAGGTTCATACAAATGGCACTTAAAATTATGGAATGTGTTTTAAATCTAAAACATACATTATTTATTTTATTATCTCGAATATTATTTTCAGTGTTCGACTTTTAACATAAATACTTAGTTATTTAAGTTTTAAATGTATTTAAATCTTTGTCTTTAAATATTATTATATTGATTTCTTTTTTTCACATCCTTGATCTTCCTACTTTTTCTTGGTTCCTATTTATAATTGTTTTTGTTAATGCAACAAAACTGTAATAAAGTTTGATAAAGTTGATACACAATAGCATTTGTTTTGTTTCTGCTGATAATGTAGTAAACATTCATAGGATCATTGGCAATTATTGTTAAGAGGTTAAAAATCAACTTAAATGTTGTGAAGACTGAAGCATTTACAATTTACATTGTTGGAAATTTATTACAAGAACATTATAATTATTATTATTGTACATAGAATAATGTTGATCTGATTGATGTGACTTCCATGGAATGAAGAATACATCTATATTTATAAAATTTTACTGGTTTTATTTCAAAATCCCATACATTTTAAATATAACATACATCACAATAATCTTAGTTCTAAGTATAACTGAGATCACTTTACATACATGAATAATTATTGTACCTAGTAATTAAGTTAATACATGCTTATACTAATTTTCATATGCATGAAAAAATAAACAATTAGAAAATACAAAACTGCATGGCTCATAATGCTCAATCATTGATAAAAAGGAAATAATTTAGATTTTTATAATTTATTAATAAAAAACAACTATTCAACAATGCTTAATGAAGTTATTTCAATACTAGTCTATCATAGTAATCTTTATCTATATATATAAAAATGAAACCCATTTCGCATTGTCACGGCATCACGCGTGAACAGGTGGGCCGATTCTTTTTTTATTACATTCCTTGAAGTACGAGGATGGTTCTTATGTAGAGAAATGGTAAATATGTACCACGGGCGAAGCCAGGGCGGACCACTAGTCCTAATTAAAATAGTGTGTGAGCTGAGCACATGTGTCTGAAGTGAAACTTCTTTGGCATGATTCAAAGATACCAAAATTTTCGCCATACTTCATGATGTGACGGTATAGCCATACTACCTTAAAATTTTACTCTCAATGTCTTAAGAAGTTCCACTTCATAAAATTACTACACTTATTAAAATTTATGCAAGGTAGGTATCATGTTAAAAAAATTGAATGATTAGATTTTATTTCTATTTCTACACTTTTTCATGTACCATCTTGAATTATTTTTTACCAGTGACAGTTTTTCAATAAAAGAGCACTCAAATGCTTTGCATTATGAGTCATGCAATACATAACACTTACTTTATATTTTGAGGCTTTCTTTTAAATCATAGCGACAGTAATTTAACTTTTAAGTTAATCTTCCATAGTATGAACTTCTTATACAATCTTTGTGTAATTGTAACCACTGTACTACAAAAATATCTGCAATATATTGTAATATCTTTCCAGTAAGTGATAAACTATGCACTCTACATAGGCTTTCAATGAAGATAATCCTGCAATCTACCAGATAAAGACATCTCATGATAAATGCAACAATACAGAGAGGAATACAGGTGCCAGGTCCATTACAGAAAATTAAATCTGGTTTAAATTTATAGACTATTGGTATGGCGCTTAGAGTAGCATATATAGTAGTAAACACCGACGATATAAATGATTGATTTACATTTCTACTTCTAGGAATTTTGGCGATTTTGTAGTCAGTATACTGACTTTCTATTTCACGAACTTTTACTTCACTCCTCTCGTCGGAGTCAGCCATAACGTAGAGTCGTGGAGTATATAAGTATAATTTCATCCTTGCAACGAGCGATAACATCTCAGTAGTGTGCCCACCTGATCCAATGCACAAAATCGTTCGAAATGATCTGTTGTGAATATGTAATCCGACGCGACGAGAGTATATCGAACTGATAAGATATAATGCTCTAAGGCATACGAATGCCAATGGAAAAACAATAATGAACTGTATGATAACACTTAAAGCACCCATGGTAAACAATCGAAGAAAGTACAATTTTTATGTGTGTTATATTCGGTAACAGCTGTGTTGTTTACTGAAATGCTTTTCTTTGTGTATTATTTCGTTGTAGATGCAAGAAACAACTTAATTTTTTCACCGCTAATAAATATTATATAGAAATTTCAACGTGCGTTTTATTTTTAAATAAAATATTGAATGTCAATTGTCAAGCCACAATATACAAGTGTCATTGTCATTGAGTGTCATTTTCAAGTGTGCCCAACTTAAAACGTAGTGATTAAAATATCCTCTTTGGCCCAACTCCTGAAACATATTCCCCGTTTTCCAATTACAGAGCATAATGCAACTCAGTGCCGCACAATGCTGAATTATGCTGATGCTTAATTGGAACGTGAAACGCACCAGCAGGTTGCGCCAAGTTCAGTGTTGAAAAAAAAATATTCATAGAGTTAGCAATAACCTCATTAATGTGTAAAAAAGTGGTATACATAATAATTGGTTGAAAAATATTTACGGTTATTTTAAGTAATTTGGATTTTGATTTTTTCATTAACATTTTTTTCAATGTTTGTACCTTCATCCATACTTATATTTATTTTTATAACACAATTTGAATTAACTTTGATTATTTCGAAAAAACTACAATGAAAAGAAAGCTTTAAATTTTTTTCCAACAATTAATAATTACTAAGGGCGTATTCAGAAAGAAAGCTTGAAACTTATAAGCGCTTATCGGCGCTTGTCATGTTCATATATTTTCCTGCGCGGGTTACCAGCACTGACAGGAAAATATATGAACATGACAAGCGCCGATAAGCGCTTATAAGTTTCAAGCTTTCTTTCTGAATACGCCCTAACGATAAATCGATTGCACGCATCAATTCACGCGCATTACTTTTTCTAGTGCTCGATTGTGCGAAGCGTTGCTGCATTATGCCGCATAATGCGCTCTAGTGCTGTAATTGGAAAACGGGGATTGGCTAGTGAGTAGTGACATTCGTTTACTTTATGTTTTAACTAGCGACCCGCCCCGGCTTCGCACGGGTGCAATGCTGATACTAAAATAATAGTAAATACACTACAGAAAAACTTTTAACGTTGTATACAAAAACATAGCGGGCGGCCGGCCGGTACCGCCGCAAACAGTACGTCCCGCAATTTTTAAATCTGTAATATCTTCGAAAATATTCACTTAAATCATACGGTGTAAAGGGCCATATAGATCTATATTAAATGAACAATGTATTCAAGGTATTTAATTGGTTATGGATTAATGCTGTATTGGTTAAAATCGCTTCGAAAATTAGCCATTATTTGACGTAAAAAGTAAATGACAAAAAAAAAATGTTGTGTGGTTTTATGAAACCACGGTAAAAGTGAAACTGTTCGAACGGTTCCGAACACTGCTTTGTGTAGCGCATGTCGCGTGACGGTCGGCACTCGGCTGCCGAGTAGGTATACCTACTCGGCAGCCGCGATACACGCGACATGCGCTACACAGACCAAACAGTTTGAGACGATGTAATAAAAGTTTCACTTTAAAAAGTTATTGTGGGTAATCCATAAGAGATAGACATATGCCATCGCGGACTTTTCTGTAGACCTTTTCAATTTGTACAATACTTAGTACATTATTTTGATAAAACTCGTAGGGTTCAGCCTGCGTTTGCAATGTAAGCGAAAAAAATGTAATTATTTACGACATCACATTAGAAACCTCAAAAATAACAGTACTTCTCCACTATTTAATGGATGTTATTATACATATTAACCTTCCTCTTGAATCACTCTATCTATTAAAAAAAACCGCATCAAAATCCGTTGCGTAGTTTCAAAGATTTAAGCGTACAAAAGGACATAGGGAAATAGGGACAGAAATGCGACTTTGTTTTATACTATGTAGTGATCACATTTTAATAATGTTTCGACAGTGACGAGTAGAATGGTGAAGACGAATATTGTGTAAATGCCGCATTTAATAATATCCATATTCCGTGTTTTCCAATTACAGCACTAGAGCGCATTATGGGGCATAATGCTTAACGTTGAATGTTCCAACTACAGCAACGCTTCGCACAATCGAGCACTCGCGTGAATTGATGCATGCAATCGATT
The DNA here is from genome assembly GCF_061535455.1 of Colias philodice. Taxonomy (NCBI): domain Eukaryota; kingdom Metazoa; phylum Arthropoda; class Insecta; order Lepidoptera; family Pieridae; genus Colias; species Colias philodice. The sequence goes on from NC_143093.1 coordinate 6,740,203, forward strand.
TATTGTTAGTAATTATTCATTGTTGGAAAAAATTTTAAGCTTTCGTTTCATTGTAGTTTTTTCGAAATAATCGAAGTTAATTCAAATTGTGTTAAAAAAATAAATATAAGTATGGATGAAGGTACAAACATTGAAAAAAATGTTAATGAAATAATCAAAATCCAAATTACTTAAAATAACCGTAAATATTTTTCAACCAATTATTATTTATACCACTTTATTTACACATTAATGAGTTGGTTATTGCTAACTCTATGAATATTTTTTTTTCAACACTGAACTTAGCGCAACCTGCTGGTGCGTTTGTTTCACGTTCCATCAGCATAACCAGTAGCTGGTCCGAGCTGTCAGACTGACGCGTGAGATCTCTGTCCGACGCTATCGCTATATCTCTCATTATCTGCTCAAAAAAAAATCGCGTGACCCATCCCTACAAAAACGTTTGTTGAAAGAAAAGTATAGCTCAGATTACGAAAAAAAAATACTGTTAGATAGGTAATGAAATGAGGCATCATTAGAGTAGAAAATATATACTTCGAACTTACAATTTCATATTTAAAAAAAAATGATAATACTTAATTGTACTTTTTTTTGTTAGATTTTCTCGCAATTTAATTTTATTACGACAAATTTATGCGCTCGGCTTCATTTTTACTTATTTATTTTAAAACTAGACTATATTTCCTTTAAAATGAATGCATAATATATACAAATTATACAGGATATGTCTATTATTTTTACTAATAAAAATGACTCGGCACGCTATCCGGATCGTTACGTCCTTGGCCATTGTTACGTTTCAAATATTTTAAAATGTTGAATCTGCGTAAATATAAGAATGTAATAGATTTATATTAGTAATTACTTAATCTAGATAGTTTCTAGTACGTATATAACGTATCAAAATATAAAAATATAGTTTCAACAATTCGTAAACAACACCGAAACCCGCCATGTTTGGAACGCGCATTTTGACCTACATTATTTGTTAAAAATAAGAACTTTGGCTAATGAAATACTACAATACGTATATATCACTGTAAAGAGAATTTTATATAGAAAATTATAACATATAACACACAAAGGAAGAAGTAATAACATTCAAGTAATCACGCCATTTTTGCGCAGCGATATTTTGCTCGGCACGGTGAAAAAATGACGGCCTTTGAAACTGGTCTGTCATTAAAACAGGGCGTCAAATTGTATGAACCTTTGTTCTAAAGTAGTCTCTGGTTCTCTCCAGATAATAAATGTGACAGCTGTGGCACAGATACTCAACCAAATTTGAATAGGGCAAGCTTTACGACAGGTATAATTTATGGGCACGGTTGTTACACGGACTGATAAGCATAAAATTTTTTTTGTAACCTGAGAGCCCCTTATTCTCAAGTGGATAAGAGCGTTTTCACATTATCCGATCCGATATCGGATATCGGACGCCGATAGCCGATATCCGATATCGGATACAATTTGCCCTTTCACATTGTCCGATAAAATCGTTCCGATATCATCATGAGTGCTGCCAGAAATTTTTAGAGAAAACTAAACTAAATTGCCAGTTGATAAAAAAAGGTATAATTAAAAAAAATCAAATGTTATAAATCATAGTTGTACATGTACGTTAAAAATAACTACGATAAAGAAAAACAACTTCAAAAAAGAAAAGTAAAATGTAAAAAAAGATTTGATATCACAAATTACTGCATATTATTTAGATATGTGCTATTTACTAAATAGTTTTGATATCGGTCATTTGTATAACATAATATACTTATGTTAACACATTATAAATTATATCAATACCTACTACAACCTAGTATTAGTTAATAGTTTTAGTAATACATATTAGTAAATACCTTTCAAAATCTATTAAATGTATTTTTAGCAAGACGAACCTAGTCATTTAGTCATTTTTTCACTATATACATTTATAAAAGTTCATGTAGTACCTATGATAAATTTATTAAGTGATACAATCTTTGTTCACATTTTCTTTTCTTTTTCTTATTACACTGTAATATCCTAAAATAATATTGTCACTCGTTCAAATATATTTGTAATATGATTGTTGTAATTTCCTGTAAGTAAAGATACATAAATTATTTTACTCTCATAAACAATTATTTTAGAATTAAGAGTTTTCAAACTTTGTAGTCTTTGTTGTAAATTCAAAATAAAAATAAAATCGGTGTGAAATCTCCTCCTTTTTTTGAAGTCGGTTAAAAACAAAGCACTCAATGACAACAATACAATAAACAGCACAACCAATATCCGAGTAGGAGGAGGAGCGAGGCAGAATGAGATAAAATAAAGATGATAGACACTAATGTTTTCGAAGATAGATATTTGAATTTAAGAACGCAATATATTTTTGTTTACTTCAGTTCAGCCAATTGCCGTATATTTTAATACGGCAAATAAAAATACCTGCCGTATAAATCGTATTTTAAATGCCTATAAATACTTAATAATAATAATAATAAGGGCGTAGGGATGTGACGACCCCATCGCCCACGGTTGGAATATCTATTGTTTACGTGACAACAGATATTCCACCCGTGCAGTCAGTCAACCCGCAGGACACCTTGTGGCGGGGTGTCGGGGAGTAGCGACCCCGCGGGAACCGAGTGCTCCCGGGGGAGGCCCCTGTCTTCACCTCCGGCTCGCCTTCACCGGCCGGTCGGAGTGAAGCCTGACGAGGACAGGACCCCCACCTCTGGCTTGCCTTAACCGGCCGGCCAGAGTGGAGTCGCGAGAGCTTTTAGCTCGAAGGGTGGATGCGAAGCGTAAGTGGCGAGTGGGCACGTGATGCTGGACCCTCAGGGAGCGCGTGATCGTAGTTTAAAGTCCAGGGACGCCTCTCCACCCTTAGCTGCTCACAATATGTTGCCCCCTTGTCGCACTATTGCAGCGACTTATTTCGGGGGCCCATACAGTGAGAGGGCGAGTCACCACCTGCCAACATATTTTTACTTTCTTTTAGTAGAAAGGCAGGTGCCATAGTTTCCAATAGTCCCCAAATACCGGCCCATTTAACATCCCACTCCATATCCCAGTTTATTTTGTTTTCCATATCTCGAAATAGTCCTACATCGGCCGCGGACTGCCTAGGACTGTATCTCTATAGTGCAGTCATGGGCAGGCTGCGGCTGGTGTCCCACAACACAGTAAAGTTCTCTAAAGGGCCTCTGCGTGTTGGATCCGTGTCCCCACGTAAGCCTTCCAAAGGACCGGGTACCTTCCTTATGATGGTACCCGAGTATTATGGATGAGATACACATAATAATAATAATAATAAACTCTTTATTGTACACCAAATAAAAACAATACAAAAGAATAACAGCAAATAGGATTATTGTACAATAGGCGGTCTTATCACTAACAAGTGATTTCTACCAGACAACCTGTGATCAAGGAAATGCTGGAAGATTATAATTTTGGAGGTGTAAAACAAAGCAAGCATTACTTTATTAAATAAGTACCTATAGATAATATAATAAATAACATATAGATAATATAAAATAAACATACATACATAATATAATAAAACATACATACATAAAATACATACATATATATATAAATATATTTAGTATGTGCGAGTTAGAAATATAAATACAAATGACGTTACAGCGAAAGATAATAATTTTTAACCAATCTATCAAAGGAAGATATTGTTTGGGCGTGTTTTATTGTATTAGGTAAAGCATTCCAAAGGTTTATAGCACATACTGTGAAAGAGGAATGATAGAAATCTGAATGATGAGATGGAATCAAAAGAGAGAGATTATATGCAGATCTCAACACAAGGCTATTGGAACAAAGAAATTTAAATCTCTCCTTTAGGTAGATTGGTGTTCTAACATCAAATAGAATGCAGTAAAGCAGATGAAGAATGCGTGCATTCCGGCGAAGGCGTATAGGTAACCATTTCAGTTTGGTACGGAAAGAGGATACATGATCATATTTACGCAAACCGAATATGAACCTTATGCAGAGGTTTTGAACACGTTCAAGAGCATCTAATTGATTTTCATTAAGGTCAGGATAGGCGCTGTCACAGTAATCAAGTATAGGGTGAAGCAATGATTGTACTAGCTCAACCTTAGTGGGAATTGGTAGGACATTACGTAAACGTCTAAGTGAAGCGGAAGAGCTAAAAACTTTTTTACGCAATTCCTGTAGCTGTTGTGACCAGGAAAGTGTTTGGTCCAGATATATGCCAAGGTTTTTAACAGTGGAGCTGTATGGAATAACGATCCCATCAACAGTAATCTTAGGAATACCAACCCAGTCAATTTTGTTAATGAAGTGACGACTTCCTATTATAATGGTTTGAGTTTTAACCGGGTTGATATTTAAACCATGTGTTTTGCTCCATTGGATTATTGAAGACAGGTCTTTGTTGGTTTCACGTATAGCATTAGGTAGGTTCTCAAGAGAAGAGTGCGTGTAGATTTGTAGATCATCAGCATATAAGTGATAGAGAGAGGAAAAGTTGTTAGAAATAGAATTAATAAATAAGGAAAATAAAAGGGGAGATAGTACGCCACCTTGAGGAACACCAGCAACGATATCACACCAGGATGAATAGGAATCGTTGTTATAGATACGTTGACGGCGTCCTCGTAGGTAACTATACATCCAATTACTTGCAGATTTTGATATATTAAGAGAGGATAATAAAGCTAACATTATGTCATGATCTATAGAATTAAATGCGTTGCTAAAGTCAATCAAAGTGAGTAGAGTAAGTTGCCTATTCTCCATTGCCATACGGATATCGTCAGTGATTTTAACTAAAGCAGTGGCCGTACTATGACCGGGACGGAAACCGGATTGGAAAGGATCAAACAGCTTGTTGGAATTTAAAAACATAGTTAACTGTTCATTAACAAGGCGTTCGAGGACTTTGGATAAGAAGGGAAGAATGGATATGGGACGGAAATCGCCGAAAGTAGATGGGTTATTTTTTTTGGGAAGGGGGATAATATGAGCGTCTTTCCAAGGAGTTGGAAATTGAGAGGATGTAATGGAGAAATTAAGGATATGAGTTAGAATGGGAATGATGGTATCAGGGATAGGGATGATCATATTACGGCCAATATTGTCACTGCCAACGGCTTTAGAAGAAATGGTTAATATAGCTTTCTTTACCCCACACACAGTGAATTGACTGAAACAAAAGGGAGAAAAATTTGGAATTGGAGCTTTAGAAATAGTATCAATAGTACATTTTTTAACATGCGGATCAATTACAGGAGATGAGCAAAAAAAACTATTAAGGGAGTCAATATTGACATTGGATGGAATTGAAGAGACAGCAGCTTTACCAATCCCAAGAGACTTTAAAAACTTCCAAACTTTACTTGGATCGCCACCCTCAATTGACTCGTGAATGTGTCGACGTTGCGCGTCTCTGCACATGGTGCTACAGCGATTACGAATTTTCTTATACCTTTCGCGAGTCGCCAGAGTATTATTGGCCTTTAATACGGCCTTTGCGCGATTCTTTTTATTAATTAAAGATTTTAACTCTGACGTCAGCCAAGGTGCGGGTAGATGTTTCAGCTTAATTGGTCTGAGTGGCGCATGCTTGTCATACAGTTGCAGAAGGAAGGTGTTGAATAAATTAATTTTTGCGTCAATATCGTTAGCCTTCACAATAAGCGACCAGTCCAGGCCCTTAGCATCATCAACAAGACGGTCCGTATCCATTCCACCAAAGCTGCGCTGAACAATTACTCTTGGTTTACGTTTAGGAGGGCGAATTTTGTACGAGACAAAGACAAGATCGTGATAAGAAAAACCTTCAGCTGCACATTGTCCAAATTTGGCAACATGATCTGGGGAGGACACAATAATTAAATCCAACAGGGAAGGGGAGCAGTTTGGAAAATGATGAGTAGCATTCAAAGGAAGGATGTGCATGTTGCAAGAATCAACCGCGGATAAAAGTTTCTTGGACCTGTAATCGTTTTTCAATAGGCAGGTGTTTAGATCCCCCATAAGGATAACGTGATCAAAAGAAGGTATAAATTTGTCCAGCAGCTCATCAAAATAAGAAAAATAGTCAGTTGAGAGGTTAGGGCTATATAGTGCACCCAGTAGTAATTTTTGATGGCAAAGTGTTACTTCGAGAAAAATATATTCAAGTGTATCAATAGGTGTGGGTTGTGGTGAAGCAGTTAGAATTGAATAATTAATGCCCGATTTTAAATAAATTGCTACACCACCACCACCTCGGCTAACGCGGTCGTTTCTTACAAGATCAAATCCTGGAAGGGAATAAGCAGAAGAAGGAAGACTGGGTTTCAACCAGGTTTCGGAAATGGCAATGGCATGAGTGCTACTACAATCAAAGGAAGTAAGGAGATCGGAATAATGCGCCGGAATGCTTTGCGCGTTTATATGAACTACGTTAAAATTCTTTACTACATCTGAAAAATGTGACGTCAGAGTTTCATTTAACGGAGTAGGATTAGTACTATAGAAACTGCTGTTACTAGACTGATCATCAGAGTCTGTAAAGAAAATGTCTTCATTGATTAGTGCACTACTGTTTAATGACATACTAAAATAAATATATTAAAAATAGAATAAATAAAATAATAAATGTAAATAAAATAAAATAATAATAAAACTTAAATTGTTTAAAATTACTTACTTAATTAAATAGTATGTAAACTACGTTTTTAATTTTTTTTTTTTATGTATATAAGTACTATTATAAGCTATTTCCTGTACCAGCCAGTGTCAATTTTACAAAATTAAATTATATTTTATTTTTACATTACATTGCATATTTATATTTTTACATGGTAACACTTTAAGAAAACAGTTTACCAATTGCTTAGTATCCAGAACGTCAAATATTTAAAAAGATTTTTCTATTGATAAAATGTGAAATAAAATGTGGGTATTTGAATTATAAACAAACTAAACTCTGAACTAAGACTCTAAATAACTAAACTAAGCTTAGATACGTTAATAGGAAATCCAAAAGATACAACAAAATAAAGAAGTTAAATTTAAGACTACTGCTTTAGAAATATATATTGAAAATTAAAATTACAATTTAAAATCAACGACCTTTGGGAGCTCTTTTCGACCTTGCGTTGGGAGCGGTCTTCTTGTCCTTTTCGGCACCACACGAAGATCCAGCGGCATCTGAAGGATTCCCGGGGTTTGGAGAAGATTTTATAGCATCAAGTTCAGCCATACAAGTGACACGGTGTCTACAGTTTGAAGGGTCTATGACGAATATATAACCATCACGACTCCAACATTTTGTTATTCCGAAACGCTTACGAGCACTCATAAAAGTATCATGACGACTCTTAGTGAGGAACTCCGATAGAGTGTATCCAGAATTCTTCAAACATGTTTTGGAAAACCATACGCTATTTCTTACTCGAATATCACAGAACTTCACCAAGACTGGCCGTGGGTTGTTAGATCTTGAACGGCCTAATCTGTGACAACGGGTAACGGCATCTTTATCAACATCAGCAATGTTCATATCATCGGAAATTATTTTCGTTACAACTGCAATAATATCCTCCTTATCATGTTCGGGTATACCGTGGATTAGCAACATTTTCCGTCGGCTTCGCATTTCCATCTGATCATGCATATTGGTAAGAAGATTCACTTGATCTTGAAGAGACTGGAGCGCTGTACAGACGAAGGAACGAAAGGCTTCAAAATCAGTGGAAAGTCTCGACACAGGACTGGAAGTTGCAGGTGCTTGTGATGTTTTATGCAGTTCCTTTTGAAATTCCATCATACGCTTATTAAATTCAGTGTTCATGTCCAAAATAGATTGTTTTAGAGAATCCATGACGAATAGTAAAGATGTATGTGAAAGTGATATTAAACGAGGTAAGAAAATTGATGTAAGAATAATAGATAATAATAGGAATTATGAAAACTGGGAGGTACAGTAATGATTTATAGCATATTCAGAGCTAAAAAGTAATAAAAATAAATTTTTTTAAAATAAAATTAGCAGAGCGAAAAAAAAACGTTACTTGCTCACTTCACGCCTACCCCCGAAAAAAAAAAAAAGCCACAATTTGCCCTTTCACATTATCCGATAATATCGTCCCGATATCATAAGTGTTGCCAGAGACTGAAAAATTTGATATATGGGGATTTGCATTTGTGTTACAAAACATACTTTATTTTAAACTAGCTTCCGCCCGCGACTCCGTCCGCGCGGATGTCGGTCTTCGCGTGGATGGTTTATTTCTCTATTTTGAGTATTTCTGACAATAACATCTTATAAATATCTATTGGACTCAAATACGGCTAGGCCTATAATAATACCCAACGTGTGTTCGCTGTTCTACAGATCAACGTTTATGGATAAAACTGAAAAATTAAGATTATTTTTTTTCTTCGTATTTTTTCAGGATAAAAAGTATCCTATTTTACGCCCAGGATAATAAGGTATAATTATACCAAGTTTCATCTAAATCGAACCGTTAGTTTTCACGTGATGTCTTCACATACAGACATACAGACAGACAGACAGACAGACAAAAATTTTTTTAATCACATATTTGGGTTTGGTATCGATCCAGTAACACCCCCTGCTATTTATTTTTTCAATATTTTCAATGTACAGAATTGACCCTTCTACAGATTTATTATATGTATAGAAGATAAAATAAATAATAATAAATAAACTGATGTTTGTCAAACCGGTTTAATATGCTGACTGCGGAGTATGGCTTTGTACCCTCTGCAGAGTCAGAATCAAGTTTCAATATTCAATTTCATTGTGAGGCTTGTTTTTTTTATATGCTGTTTTTCTTTTTTTAATAATAGAACATGTTGTGTGGTCGCAGTCGTAGTGAATATTAGAACTTTTTTATATTAAATCATGTATGACTGTTATGTTCTTATACAAATAAAATAAAATAAAGTTCAACTCAGTATATGCGTCCGCGATTAAAGCGACGAAACTGGCAAATACAAATTCAAATTTTATGTTACAAAATGTAGGTGTTGTTATTACAATTTTATAGGTGGCTAATACATTCTACCCACTATCTGGGTGTGCAAATATTTAAACAGAAATAAATTATAATAAACTAATTGTTCGTGTCACAAATTCTTAAATTCTTCGTTGTCACAGATTCAGCAATGTAATAAATTCTTGAATGTCATAAAATTGTTTCTCCATTAACTATTTCGTCAGTTTCTTCTTAAATATAATTACTGGGAGATCCTTAAAATTATCCGGTATTTTATTATATATTGTAATAGTCATAAAATATATCACACTATTTTTGTTGATCTACATGTTGGAAAGTGCAGTATATTTTGATACCTCATTAACTTAAGCAAATTTACTTCTCCTTTCCTAAAATATTCTGGGTAGTATTTAACAAATAAAATAACTACCCCTTTCTTTCCAAGCTAGTACCTATTTGAAAAAAATTGTTGTATTTATTATATTACTTGAGACGTAAAAAAAATCAGTGAACAGACTGTATTGGAAAACAAAGCACTAAATCTGTGACTCAATGACAACAATACAATTATAAACAGCACAACACCCGAGTAAGAGGAGGAGCGAGGCAGAATAAGTAAATAAAGATAATAGACACTAATATCTTGAAAATAGGGTTGAATTATTTAAGAACGCAATATATTTTTTTATTATTTTTTACTTCAGTTCAGCCAATTGCCGTATATTATAGGACGGTATTAAAATAGCTCCCGTATAAATCGTATTTTTAATGCCTTTAAATACTTAAATGAATGTTTTCTTAATGAAAAGGTTTAAAGTAAACGAAATGATTTTTTTTTTACATTTATCGCCCTATACATGACTGAAAATACACAAACTAGTGCTTTTTTTGCTGTTGGTATGCTGCCTTTTCGAAAATTGAGTTGGTAACACTGAACATTATCGTCCGATAGCTCACGGGCATATCGGTGTCGGCTCCGATATCCGATATCGGACCGGACAATGTGAAAGGCAGGTACATATTTCATACATTTTACTTCCCTCCGATATCGGATATCGGCTATCGGCTTCCGATATCCGATATCGGATCGGATAATGTGAAAACGCTCTAATTCGGCATTGTGCGCCACTGAGTCGCATTATGCATGCTCTGTAATTGGAAAACAGCTACAATCTGCGTTGCATGTCACATCAATTGTCATTTGTCAAAGCAGCCTCATATTTTGACGTACAGCTGATTGTCAAATGTTATTTCAATTAGGTATTTCAAATTTCAAATCATTTTCTTACAATGCTTTAGCCTTGAATAACTTCAATTGTGTGGAGTTTATATGAGAAGAATCAAAATATTTATATTATTTACGGAAATAGATGACTCGGGTGCTTTGTTGAATTAGATGTATTGTAGTAGTCTGTAAGAACTTTGTAATGAAGGAGTAAATTAAACGTACTGACTTCGTACTTGTATATATTTTATGTCCAACGTAATTTTATACGTATTTCAAAAATGAATTTTATTAAGTGGGTTACCGCCAGTACATTTCAAATTGTATCATGTCTTTTTCTTTTATTATATTTCTTGGGAATATTAAACATGAACTTCAGTGATAAAAATAATTATTGTGTCATGACATATATGTTTGAATATCCTCAATTTGTGGTAAGTGAAGAGAGCTGGTTGTGATGATTTAATTTATTTTAAATATATTAACATTAATCAGCCATTTGGTAAAAGATCATGAATAAGTAGAAACAATTATTTTTATTTTAGCGCATATCACTTGATGAAAATAAAAATTTCCCTCAATATGGACTATATGCATATAGCGAAGGAAGGTTTACAGAAAAAGCGCGAAAGATGTGGTAAGTAAATAAAAATGTAATATTAAGAATTTTTATGGAACTGATTATACCTAAAATAAGTGTTATTAATTATCTACATTTAGGTTTGATGGTATACCAGTCCTTTTCTTGCCCGGAAATTCTGGGAGCCATATGCAAGCTCGATCTTTAGCATCTGTAGCATTAAGAAAAACGCTGTCCAAAGGATATGAAAATCATTTTGATTACTTCACCAGTAAGTAAACACTGCTTGTTGTTCTCTCTTAAAATCTATGTATTAAAAGAAACAATTCTTTAAAGTAATCTATTTTCAGTTAGTTACAATGAAGAGCTTTCTGGTCTATACGGAGGTGTACTACAGAGTCAAACTCAATTTGCCGCAGCTTGTGTATCAAAAATACTCAGTTTATATAAAAATCATAAATATACTAAATTAATACCTTCTTCTGTAATACTAATTGGCCATTCTATGGTAAGTTTTAAACAATTCTTCTATATTGTGATTTGAGTGTATTTCTTCAATACATAAACAATATAAAATTAGTAATACATATAATTATTCACAATGATTAGTATAGTTTCATTTTTAGGGAGGACTTATTGCAAAGAGATTATTAACATATCCAAGTACTATAAATACAACAAATATTGCTATAACATTAGCTACACCTTTAGAAGCGCCAATTGTAAATTTTGACACAGCAATGAATGACTATTACAAACTAATAGAATTGGAATGGAATGCATATGTGAAACCATTTAAATATGTAAGCGAGAAGAAGTTCCTTATAAGCCTTGGAAGTGGTCCAAGGGATCTGTTGGTGCCTGCTGGCTTGACTTCATCTAACAATAGTTATGTTAATGCTGTGGTAAGTAGCTTTTTATATACATATATTTAAAAAAAATGGAACTAGTTAGTATGACTCAAAGTGATTTTATAGATAATTAAAACAAATGTTGGGAATTTATTGTTTTATACTCATAGATATGTACATGTATTTATATTATTACAGAGATAAAGGACCCAACCTTGTTTTTATCAGTTTATCTTAAGAAAATCATAATAAATAAATTTTTAATTTTAACTGTAAACATATTATGATTCTCGCCCCATATAATACTTTGTAGTATTAACATAATTCCAAATCATTTATTCTATTTGGTTTATTAAACCCACATTTTAACCTTAATTCAGTAAACAATTTTTTTTACTTTGTTTAATATTTACGAAATTGTAATTGCATTTTTTTGTTTGACTGTGGGTCTACATAATCTTTTAAATGTTTATACATATAAAGAGTTATTTTTTCGTTTACTTTTTAAATAAACGGTAGCGAATCGAAAGCAGACTGCTCATAAATAAACTGCAAGGTTATAAGAGGTTTAATTTTTTTATGACATCTGCTCATAAGAATGTCAAGTATTAATTTATATTTTATTTTTAGACCACAGCAATTCCCGGAGTGTGGGTATCTCCAGATCACGTGAGCATGGTGTGGTGCAAGCAGTTAGTGTTGACAATAAACCGTTATCTATTTGATATCGTAGACCCAAGGACTGATCAAATCACTGATAGTAGCGAACTTATTAAAACGAAATTACGCCAATATTTTCAGGTAATTATCTATTTTAAAATAAATGCATTTCATTTCATTATGAAACATCATCCCTTTATGATAGGGAGATACGAATTCAACACGAATTAATCACGAATTCATGAGTTCAAAGAACTCTCAGGCTCTTTACAGATTCAGACACATACAGAAGATTAAAGTAGGTAACTTTATAGCGCCATAAGAAATTTTAAAGCCACAAAACCTAAAAACTAAATTACTGGCTGCTGGTGGTGGCTATACTATATTTTGATAATTAATTCTAAAAATCTGTATAAGATCGAAGGCACATTACAACTCTACAATATAAATTCAGTACAGAACTACAGAGTAAGGACAAGAATTGAATTGAGTCATGACTTATTAGCTTCATTTATAGCTTGTAGTATGCCCTTATAATAGCAATAAGTTAAGATCTAAAGTTAAAATAACTAAATATACTAATTATATAAATCTGATTAATTAAAGCGTAAAAATGTTTATTTTGCGCGACATAAAAATATTTTATCATCACTTTCACATTGCAGGCGAATCGATCAATGACATTGAATCCGAGAATTTCGCGCGCAAACGTAAACATGAACGTTGATGCGTTCTGGTATGAAGATAATAGGAGAGTGTATCAGATATCGAGACCTGAGATTGACAGGTAATAAAATATATGCTATTGTGTATCATATCTACGTGTATCTTCAGTACCTACATGACTGATGACAGTAAGGAGAATTGATAAGAATGCAATTTGAATTATCTCCTTTCTTAGAAATCCTCTTTGAAGTACCTGTAGATAATCTAAAAAGTATTTTTTCTGGTGTTCTAAAAATAATGTACATAGTTACCTACTTGTTTGAGCAGATTCAATAGGTTCTTTTCCGTTTTAGCAAGTTCGATTATGCTACAGGAAAATCGTGTCGATGGGGGAACCTTAAAATATGATCGACTTAGGTACTTAATCGTAACTAAGAAGATCGAACAATTAATCAAATAGAACTTTTTATCCTATTCGACATTATAAATTTTGACTTCCAATTTACAAAACTTTTAAATTATTTAAAATAGCTGCAAAGCAAGTGAACGAACGGCTATTTTTATCTTCGATGCATTTGACCTTACAAATTTTATAAGTTTGTTAGCATTTATACTAACTAATTTTCAGAGCTTTGAGATAATTCAAAATCGCACTTTTGTTATTTAAATATTTAGAGGAATAAAAAAAGGAAATAAAGTTACGAAATAGTTGAAATTAGTACCCAAATACCGATGATGTTCAAATATGACGTCTATTCAAACATGCTGGCACATCTCCAGCTGCCCTACGAATGACCATTAATTGTTATTTTTAGGTACATATTTGCGTAATCCTTCACATAAAAACGTCCACGTAATATGTACACACATTCATACAGGTGTTTATAGATGTTTTGCAAATAAATTCGAATAAAAAAGTTACAAATAATATTTTTTTTTATACTTACTTTATTGCTCTATAACTAAACTGTGAAACTGAATATTTTTATGAATTAAAACAAATTGCGGTCTTATCGCTACATAGTGATTTCTACCAGACAAGTAGACGTAAGTTAGAGTCTAGAAGAAAGAGCATAATTTATATAATACGAAAGATAAAAAAATATGAATGATATAAGTTTTTTGGATATTGTATGTAGGTATTGTACGTTTGGTTCTCAATCACACAAACACTACAGGACTGATTTGGATGATGTTTAATTTATGCACATAAAAGGATCTGAATTGTATACAAGATACTTTTCTACCGGACCTAATCGGATAGATGTTTATTGATATGTACTTAATATATTTTGGTCGTATCTAAAGTAAACTCGAAATTTCTCATCCACTGATAGCGTTATCAATGGATTTATTTACTTGCAGTACATAGTAAAGGTATATATCGAAATAGTTCCTAAAATTAACTTGATTGATAAAATAAACTGAAAATTAGAGATAACATTACTGACCTAATTTTATTTCAGGTAGGTACCTAATTATCGTGTTGTTATATTTAAAAAACGATTCGAATTTGATCAGACCATTACAAACAGATAATTCAAAACTGTGTATTCGATTTTTCTACTCTACTATAACTATTTGATTTTTCGTTATTTAGGAAAATATTTGAGTCTTATGTTTAAAAGATTAAAAAAAACATTTAAGTTGAAAACCAATAATTTTCAGAATAAACTAACTATTATACTTATTATAAAAATAATAAAGTGCACTTTTTTTTTCAGAACAACATATTTGATGATACGTCTAGTGACGTTACCTCAAAATCGATTCGTTGCAGTCGAAGCAGTGAACGTAGATGATAAAGATTGGCTTTTCGGATGCAACGCTAAGGATGTTCATAGCACGTATAGGTATTGGTAAGTATTTTAATTTTCTATAATGTTACTATACTCTATGATTATAATTCACAAAGCATAGACGATACACTCATTTTCATGTTATCAGTATTGCCAGTTATGCTTATTAACATAATCACCATATAGTGGCTGTTTACTTTTTATTGAGTTCACTTATCGCATTCAACCGCTATTTAAATAGTTTCCATTTAGGATAACATTTTTAATCAGAATCTGATTGCGTTTTATTTTCTCGAACATCATATCAATTTTTGTTTCATTATATTTGATAAAACATAATGTAGAAGAATTCTACCAAAAAGATTAAAAAGGTTCAAATTCCTAAAGTTAACATAACAATTATTAATAATTTTGGGAAATCAACTTTAACCATATAGGAATAAGGTTCAAATTTCGTAATTACAGTAAAACAGCGACATCTCTAACCGAACTCAGTCGTTGGAGCGGCGCTGCAACCGACTTTGGTAGAAGAAAACTTGCAACAATTAATTTGCATAATGTGCTTGAAGTACATCCTGAATGGACCCACGTGATCGTCAAAGTATCGCCTACTAAGAAACCGGTATGTATAAGAGCTTTAAAATTAAAAAAAATATGAGATAATAATATATTAAATAGTAAATACATAATAATAATATGTAATATAATGTAGTGTGGTTTTGAATTGTAAGGGAAAATATAAAGTTATTTTTGTAAAGTGACTGTAGAAAATGAACAATAATATTAACCAACAGGAATTTGTCATTGTGCTAATATCGTTTTGTTATAATCTATCATAATATAATATATCAGAAAATATGTCAAAAAATGGAACATGGCTCCGTTGCTTATGCATAACCTAAAGAAAGTGTGACCGAAATTTACAATTCAAATAGATAAACGGAATGATTAACATACTTTTACTACACCTCACTAACTTGAACCGGTACCAGTTACGACTATAGATAACAAAAGAATTTGCATCAAATGTAAATAACAAGATACTTGACAGTTATATTGATAATAAATTCGCTTACAGATAACGCTCAACGTTGACATAAACGATTACGCATCAAGACAGATAAATGTCAATCTACCCTCAGTTTTATCGTTCAGTAAACACGTGATAAAAGAAGAAACAGAAGCTAATGTTTTATATTATGAGATTATATTAAAGGACTTCAATATGATACACCAAGCGTATTTATTGTATGTAGAACCAACGGCTAGTTGTCAAGCGAGTCAATACCATGTTTCTGCTGAGGCTCATGTGCCGTGGGCGAAGAATCATGAATATTATCATTATTTCACGTAAGTTATTAAATAGAAGTTTAAACAAACAAAATATTCAATCTACGGTTGTGTATTTCTTTTGAAATAATTTGATGCTGAAATTCTCACTCACATTTGTGCACCTACTATTAATGTGTAGGTACTACCTGGATAGGTCAAGTACCAAGTCACATTAAAAAAATGATTGTTTTATTACTTCATTATTTTTTTGAACTATAATATGTTAACTATATATTTTTCTATTGCAGTCATTTAAAACGTTCACCAATGAAATTAAGGCTCTTCAAAAGCAATCCGAATATTTCTTCTGAGTCTCCTACATCGGAAGCTGTTAAAATTACACTATTATTGGATCCAAAGTGTACTTTCACAATAAGGTAATATACCTAAAATATTTTGCTTAAAATTTATTGCATTATTTTAATTTATAAAGTAAATATAAATTTCATATTCGGATCTTTAAGATCGGATAAGGATATTTCCACTATGCATTATTCATGTTGGTATTTTGCCAAAATTTTGCAAGATTTAAATACAAATGACGTGGTACATCGTATTAGAAATTACTTATTCCAAATTACGCTCGTAATTCTATAATATTAAATAATTATGAAGACAACATAGACTCTGGAGATTGATCACCAGATAAATTCCACAAATAGGACAAAAGGGTGAAACCACCTGTTTATGCGTCCTTAAAGAAATATATCCTAAACAGTACATATCCAGAAGTTGTATAACTCCCTTATTTAATACTAGCTTCCCACCCGCGGCTTCGCCCGCGCTGTCATAGAAAAACCCGCATAGTTCCCGTCCTATGTCCCGGGGTAAAAAGTAGCCTATGTCCTTTCTCGGGTATCAAATTATCTCTATACCAAATTTCATGCAAATTGGTTCAGTAGTTAAGGCATGATTGAGTAACAGACAGACAGAGTTACTTTCGCATTGATAAAATTAGTATGGATTCTTGTAAATATATTCAAATTTTCAGTATATCAGCATCATGGTACTACAGATTATCGCAATTGGCTCGTAACTACACGCCCGTACTAGTTCCCTATGTAGCTGCTATTATACTATTAGCAGCTAGAAGCATTTTAACCAACTTAAAGGAAAAGGGGTCTTGTATTTCCATACATAGTGCGCTGATAAGTGAAGGGGTGAAACCATATTATGCGCTGGTGTTCGCTAGATTGGCTACTATGGGATTGATGTAAGTTTTTTTTATTATTAGTTCAAAATTGGTCAAAACTCTACCCAAAGGACCATCAACATTTTCATTATAAGAAATTTCGACCTTTTCTATGGAATTTCATTTGCGTGTATTGGTATAACAACTTTCATATATTATCTGCATTATGATAGGAAAATAATGCGATATGTGATATATTTAGTTATCTCACTGCAAAATTGAAATATGTACGAGAAGATGGTACTTCATATCAATATATGACAGACAAGATGAGATATTGCTTGTCAATTATTTGATAAAAAAATCGATATTATATACTTTGTAAGCTATTAATATTTTCATTTTTTTATATTTGGTTACGAAAACACAAAAACTTCTGTACGGATTGTATAATTTATTTTACAATTAGGAAGATACATATGTGTATATAGGGATTTTTATCTCAAGTCACCCCGGGCGAAACCGTTGCAAGCAACTAGTTACTAGTAGTTGACAAAAGACAAAAAATAGACATTTTTAACAAGGAACTTTCTTTGTATAATACCTACCTTTTAGGTCGGTGCCACTACTATCAATAATTCTAGAGAACGCCAGTTGGAACAATATGGAGATCCAATACTTCACGCGATCTCTCCTAGTGTTGCCAGCGTACATGACAGCGCTCGGAATATTGAATGTTGCCGCAGCTGCTACCGTGGCCGTTATGGTATTTTCATCACAATTGGCCCATCGGTTGCTTTTTAAGTAAGCTTTTATTTTTATTTGCATGAATTATGCTGAAATTTTAACATTGATTGTTGAAACATAGATGAATAATAGTAAAATAAATACCATTCAATTGTAGTTTGTTATCTAAATTAAAAACGTACAGATCATCATGATATTATTTTGCCTTTGTATTACGAGTTTCGACATTCTCTAAGAAACAAGTTTCACATATTTTTTAACTTTTAGACGAGTAGCAATGTAACGTATTCATTGATTTGACCATTCATTAACTAAATCCTAAATAAATTATTCATCCAATAATATCTTTAAAAAAATATTTATGTAAGTAATTTCGTCTCAAGTATGAAATATTCTTCATAATTTTCAGGATAGTGTGGCGCGGTGGTAATGGATTGGCGGAAAAAATGGCGTCGGGCTTACAAAAAGTGCCGCTAGTAGTAAGCGCAGCGTTAATATGCGCAGTGCCGTTGTCGTGCGGTGCGGCTGCGTTGGCTGCGGGCGCTGCGTTCTATGCGTTTATGGTATGTTATCATTGAATTCAAACTTTTAAAGATTTTTTTGAAGTGAAAACTTCTTTAGCGGCATTGGGTATAAAATCTTAAACTCGCGTCAGGACACGTGGCCTGATCGAAAAAGCGTAAGACGGATGTTATTTTTTTTTTAGCCCTTATATTCCATGCGTAAGACGAATACCATTCCAAAATATCAAACATTCTGAACGTTAATAATCAAGTTTTCACTTCTGCCGGCACTCCCGGAGTGCAACCCGACTTTTTTTTTTATTTTTAGTTCTTTTTTCGTGTTTACAATTACGATAGTGGTGAATAGTATTTTTTTTGCTTCCAATGGGTACACGTTTGCAGCTACTAAGACCAGAACATTTTATGCATTGGAAAAGAGCATCAGCGAAAACTATCCACACAACTTTAATTAAATAAATATTATTATTTTTACTATCTCTTTAAAATATTTATGTATTTAAATGTAGGTATACTTTTTATGTATTTAACTGTAAGTATACTTTTTCTTTAAAATTTATGATCTTTGCAGCTGTCCAAAATGTATGAAGAATATCTCGAGGATTATGTATACAAACTAATGGCTAAAATCGCAAGCAGAATATGTAGAATCTTCAAAAAGAAACAAAAAGATGAAGTCAAAGAGAAATCTACAGAGAAAAAAGAAGTTCAACCTGAAACAGAAGAGAAACAAAAAGAAATAGATGATGTTAAAAAAAGTTTACTTGAAAAAGATGGTGACGTAAATAATGATTCCTCAATGGCATTGGTTCAGAAAATAGATGAATGTAAAGATAATAAAAATTCCAAAGATGAAGATAACAGAAATTCTGACAGTAATTTTGATACAGATAATGATCTCAATAATGTTAACTTCCACATGATGTTATTCTTCCTTTGGATGTGTGTGACTATCGTGAATATACCAGCCTTGTTGACTTGGGCTAGGAATTTTAAGTAAGTTATTTTACTTTACCACAAAATAAAGAATTAACGCATAGGTACTTAACTGACCCAAAAAAAAAGTAGACAATTCATAGACCTAAGTTCAGAATAGTTATAAAAATAGTTAAGCACTTTTATTATCTAGATATAGAGTTATTGTTTTTGTTTTATTTCAGGTATAGCATGATTTTGAAACCGGACACATCTTACCATACTGGTATGATCATGTCAGCTTGTTCTGGCATTATTTGGCAGATGGATGGTCCTAGGAAAAACTTGTAAGTACATTGAACACATTTTTATTCTATTATATCAGCAATGATCCTTTTATTCTATTATTTAAATATAATATTTTGGTGGAATAATAAATCGTCAATTGTGTCAATATATAAATTAGTTTCATTGAAATATTTATTATATGATAGTATAATATTTTAATTAAAAAAAATACTTATTTGCAGGAGGTACTATGATGCAGTCTGTTCCTTATTATTCACTATGGCAGTATTTATTATAGCTCTTGGACCATTCTCACTAACCATTGTGAATTATGGAGTTGCTTTTATGTTTGCTATAATCACCTTACAACAATTATGTGACCATGAAGAAAGAGATAATGAAACTCGAGAGGAGAAAGAAAAAGAACTGCTTTCAGAAACAAAAGAAGCAGATACTAAAAAATCTGAAGCTGAGATTACTAGTGAAAATAAAAATAATAAAGAAAGCAGTACTTCCGAAGAAAAATCTCAAAGTACTGATGAAAATGTAGGTGATAAGGAAGCCGCGCCTGACAGTTGTGATGTGTGCAGTGAAAATAGATTTTATAGTATGTTTACACGACTCAGAGAAAAACTCAGTTTTAGTAATGATTGATAGTTACTTTATCAGTTACCGGCCTGTACATTTTTAAGGTAGCTATGTACTCCTGTGGTATTTGTTTTTACTGGTGAAATAAGATTAGGCGAGACCTTTGTAAATATTTGTCTTAAAGCAATTATTGAATTAAAATGTTTTATAGAATAGTAGGAGATTATTCATCAAAGTATCCTTTTTTTGTTACTTGCATTTGAAAAGAGATCTTATAATTTTATTTAATGATTACTGAATATTTAGCATATTGCAACACAAACGCTATATTATTTAATAATAAATGGACATTGAGATTGAATAGAAATTATTTTGTTTTTCAAAAAATAAAATATTTTTTTACAGTTTGTGGTTTTATTTGTAATATTAACAAATATATACAATTCAAAAATTATATGTACAATATAAGTATATCTCACATATATCTTTATGAACAAACAGCATGAACTTATTGGAATTACATGCACTATACAGGGTGTCCCACTGATGGTATACTAAGCTCAAAGGAGGTTATAGTTTTGCATACGCTGAGTTTGTAAAAAATACTTATAAAATTCCAGACGCAATTTCTTTCATTTAGATGAATTCTTAAAAGGCTATGTGTATACCCATAACAAGCAACCTGCCTAACTTTGCCATCAGCACGTGACCTATTGTTTAAGATTATGTTTTCATAGACAAAATATTCACATTAGCGAAGTGGTGTATGCTGGCTGCGCAAAGCTAGAGAAGAAAACATGGATTTTCAGGAAGAATTTAGCAAAAAATTTTTGATGTAATTTTGTTGTTTAAATATTTTCAACATATTCAGTATATGCAAAACTACAAGTCCCTTCGCTTAGTATACCAATAGTGGGACACCCTCTATACTTTTGTAACATTGAGTCATTTTTAATTTTAAGAATGTACAAAATTTTTGATGATTAGCTTAAATATGTTGTTGACTAGATGTTCCTCAATGCTAATATCTATTGATAAATCAAATGCTTAATGATTATTCACTTTCAACATGTATGTATAAACTATAAACAAACAAAATATATTAAGCCGCTGCAGAATGATTATATACTTTATTTATTTTAAATCTCTGCAGTGAACGTGTTAATATCCAAGCAACTTAATGAGAGCTCTTCTATCCAAATACATAATTATTTTTGGTATTTCAAAACAGTGTTGGTACCTACCTACCAATAATCAACTACTTTTCTTAAAGGTTTTTAGAATAAATAGCTCTATATGCACAAATTTTTATGGAAAATGAAAGAAAGAGTAAGCTTAATTCTTTATTATTTTACATTTTATTAAAACACTTAGCCACGACCACAAACGACACGTATTACTTCTTTCCTTTTTTCCCTGTTGGTTTTTCTTCGGTACTTCTTGGATTCTGCCAGTTCAAAGGGTTTCTTCGGTACATCGGCCACGGTGGCACAGTGAGAATTGCAGCTAAAATAAATCCAGCACCGAGAATGTACACCGACTGTGAGAATTGTTGAACAATGTAACCCCAAATGAAACCTACGATGCTAAATAATGTAATTATAGCGCGGTAGAGTTTTTCAGCCTTTGCTTGGCCAACATAATCAATATGAGTTGGTATAGATTTGAAAAAATCCATTCTTTATATTTTGTCGGCGAAGGGTTGTAAATTTTACCAAAACAATTTGGAATGTATAATGTCAAACTGTCAACGTCATTAATCTCGGGGACACGTCATACGAAAATCTAACGAAACGTTCATGGAGCATTAAGCATTTGTACACATTCGTGCAGAGCAAGTAAATATATTATAGGTAATTGCTATTCTACTTGAGATTCGCATTATATATGTAAAATCATGATAGGAGCGGTTTTTCGGACGTTATCAAAGAGAAGACAAATGTTTTAATAATGGTTCGCGACGATACTCGTATATTATACGAATGTGTAAAACAAGTGTAAAAGCATCATCTTAAATCAACAATACATTTTTAAAAGCTTACAAATCTAGATGTATTTTTCGAAAAGGTAAATAGCTATTTTTAGCTTTTTCAAGTTCGGCAAAGTCGAGAGATAATAATGAAAGATTTATTAATCACAGACGATTTTATTTTCCCTTCTTATTAGATACATATTTGTATTTCGAATTTCTCAAAACAAAGGATTAACACCTGAGATAAAAAGCTAAGCTACATAAAATTCGCATAAAATTAATTAGATTTTAGTAAACACATCTTGGTAAAGTGTGCACCTTACTTAAAATGTGTAAATGACAAGTCTGTGTGACACTGACCCTTTGTCTAGTGTTTGGAGAATTTAAAAAAACAACAATTACCGACATGCGACAGCGTCAACAGTCAGCCCGTCAAGCGTCAGTCGATTGTCAACATCCAGTACGATCAGACTCATTAGGTTAATTTTACAAAGATTATATACTTAGTTTTTATTTTTTCAAAAAGTACAACAAACAATTTTTTTAACAAAATGACAACATTAAAACAAGTTCCTCTCACATGTGGTGGCCATACCAGACCAGTCGTGCATTTGGATTTTAGTGACGTTACAAAAGACGGATACTATTTGATTTCGGCTTGCAAAGGTAAGTTAGGAGTTTTCATACTTGCATACATTCGGGGTGGCCTTTTGCCTTGGCCCAGATGTAGGTGGAAGACCTGCTTGTGATCTTATTATACATTTGTGCACTTTATTCTGACAGATGTTAGTTATCGATAATTGGAAAGGTGCTTTTTATTTTTTCTTATTAGATTGTATGTTATGTCCGCAACAATTCATTCTATGCATGGTTTGACCTTCTCTTTCCGGACATGCAGGAAACACCTTGAAGTTCCGTTCAAGTTTCCTGGCGGCGCCTGTTTGCCTTGATCACAAGTTGTGCTCTTTATTTACATCTGTGATACGATAACAAGTTTCAACCTATAGGCCATTTCGTAATTGTTGTAGGGTCAACTAATTGTTGCTTTCCTGTACTTTGTGTTGACATTTCACTCACATAAGCTAGGTCACCTTGTTGTTGGACTTTGAAGGTTTTTTAAAGCACTTGACATTAATGATTCTTGTATAGTTTTTGCAAGCATGAAATAACTTTCATTTAACAATAGCATAAGGAAAATGTGTCATGAGTCCTTGCTTCTTACAAAACTTAAATCCACAGTGAGGGTTATTCTTTTATTCTGTTTTTATTCAGCTGATGATAAAATATATTTAAACATATGAGTAGTCAGATTCTGTTTAGAGCTTATGAACAAAGTTCATCTAATGATGTCTAAGTATATGTTTGTTTCTAAATTGATATGAATATGTATAAGACCATTATAAGTTCTGATTAAAGGCTATAAATACAATGATTGACAAGATTATTGTGTATGAATAATGTATTTGTAATGTATTTGTTCATAGATGGCAAACCCATGTTAAGGCAAGGTGAAACAGGTGACTGGATTGGAACATTTGAGGGTCATAAAGGTGCTGTGTGGGGTGTGGCCTTAACTCAAAATGCAAACTTGGCTGCTAGTGGAGCAGCAGATTTTTCAGGTACATGAAAAAAAAATTAACAATTCTAATTAAATAAACCCAATAACATATTCAATCAGAGGTACATTATGTTACATAAAAAAATGCCATGACTTAAATGATTTCTATTTCTATAGTTATATTTAATAATCAAGAGAAACACTATATAGAAAAATCAAACTTGCAATGTACAGTATAGCAAGCCTGATGGTAAATTTGTTTCTAAATACGGTTTTAGCAATTAGGAAACATATAAATATCCATACTGGCTGATAATTACAAATTGTTTTTATACTGATTTTAAATTTATGTTTTAGCAAAACTATGGGATGCTCGCTATGGAGATGTCATGCATACATTTGATCATGAACACATAGTGAAGAGTGTCAACTTTAATGCTGACGATACAATGTTGCTTACAGCAAGCAACGAGAAACTTATAAGAGTTTATGATCTCAATAAGCCTGACGCTGGTGGTAAGATTTGTTTTATAAGAGATTGTATAATGTAATCCAATAAGAAAAGTAGAATGTAGTAATGGATAGTAAATTGTTGAATACAAAGGAAGGAAAATTATTGTGATTCTTGCATTTTTAATAGATTATGTTTTTTTAAGGAAATGTTATTAAAAGATTGAAAAAATATGCAGAGTATGTTTTTGTTTATTATTTGCATGATCATTCAGTTGTTCTGTAAAAGAAGGATAATTGTAATTGTTGTTTTTTTGTTAAAAAAAAAACGTTTCAAAAATGTGTTTATTACCTATTATACTAACACATTTATTATGATTAAACCATGTTCTTTTCAGTTAAATAATTTTTAAAATTATACTTCAAAATATTTTAAACCAGTTTTGGTAACTTGTACAATTTTATTGAATCATATATCAAGGATTGTAAATAATTTTTGTATTTCTTATAATACAGGAGTATATTATTATTAAGAGTTGCAAAAGATACAGTATATAAAACAATTAATGACAATGTATGCATAATTCATATCTATCTAAATAGATTATTAATATTATCATTGCATTTGTAAACATGTAATTCAACATACAATGTTGAATATAAATAGTTATCAAGTTATTTATGTTTATGAGATACACATATACTTATATTAAATAGTAATATGTTTTTAATTAATACTTTCAGCCATTGAAAAAATCAGCGCACATTCAAACAGTATCAGGCATGCTGTTTTCTTGCACAATTCGAGAATTGTCAGTGTGAGCGATGATTTGACTATGCGCGTTTGGGACCGCAATAGTGGTCAGGTAAGTAGATTGTTTATCGTTAATTATTCTATTATTAATTTAAAAATGGTTTAATGCTTAATTTTTAGTATTTCGTCCATATATAAAAAAATATATATATTTAGCATTTTAAGCAAATTTATCAAAGTTGTAATGACTTATAATGTAGCTAAAATTCATCATTAATTGTTGTGTAGTTTTCTTTTCATCTTATGACAAAAATCTTTTAAGTAAAGTAGTTACTCAAACTTTAATCACAAACTCATATGTGTGAAATTATTATCGACATGAAAGTTGTGAATTTCCTAGTGATAATGAAGGCCAGTTACTATAATTATTATTTATATTTTACAGGAAGTACAAAAAGTGGAGTTTCCTACAACTCCAAACAGTTTAGAGTTGTCCCGTGATGGAGCAGTCTTGACAGTGGCACATGGTATGTTATTGTTTTTACCTAATTTAGAATATTTATTTTATTTCCATATATGTACCTATAAAATGCCATTGCCATCTATGGCATAAGTTCCGGAAATTCTGCAGTTTTGTTCCTATTTATGATGGTTTCTTTTATTTTTATTATTAATTATTATTATATTTGTTAGTGCACTATTTATTGAGGAGGCTATACAAGAGGAAATGTATGTGTTGTATTATTTAATCACTCTAAGGGCCGATTTTTCAATCCTCAGTTAAAAATTGTTCTTTGAATATTATATTGTACAACCATTTCAAAAATGTGTGGCTTACCCGTAATATGGCAGTTTACAGGTGACATTTTTATATTGTTGTGTAATATTATATTGAACGGATAAGGTTCAACCAAGGATTGAAAAATAGGAACAGAGTAGCGATGTATAATATTGCCAAAATATTCCTTTTCAGAACAGACGAAGTTGCCTGTATCATTAAATAATAATTTTCTTATGTTCTAATTTCAAGGTACCAACGTATCATTCTATTCCTCGGATACGATGCGAAAGATGCGCGAATTCCCCGTGCCCACGAAATGTTACTCTGCCTCGTTGGCGCCAAGTAGAGCTACTTTCGTCTGTGGAGGGGAAGATCTCAAAGTTTACAAATTTGACTATAATACTGGAACTGAGCTTGGTAAGAAATCTATTTATATAAAATTCGTGCTATTTACATCACTTATAAGTCAAGAATCTGTAATGTACCGTAATCTACTGAAAAATAATGCACTAAATTGCAAGCAGTAATGTAACGGTTCGCAAATTTCTTCTAATATATCAAGAATTTTGTTATAGTTAGTAGTGTCAGTGGAGTATTTTTCATTGAATGCCAAAACTACCGTATAAATTATTTTATTTTGCTGATGAAAAAAATGTGTGCTTAATTGTGTCCATTCAGTATCTTAGTGGTAGGTGGGCCGCCGTATCTTAAAAATGGCAATGCCTTTTTACACATAATTAGCTTAGGAGGTTGAATAATTAATTAATAACCTTATGAAGGTTTAAAATTCTAAACATAAATAAGATTAAAAAGTGTTCTTCATACGCGCTACTAGGTGTAGGAGTAGAATTCCATTAAAATATCTGCAAATTGGATATAGACATACGAATGCTCGTATATTCTTACTAAGTTACTATTTTATTTCGATTTAAATTATAAGTGAATTTTGTTGACGAGATTGAGGAATTGATCTATTTCCGTAATTGTTCAAAGTTTGGACTGTCGTAATATTTACATAAAAAAAACATGTTTATTCTATTATAACAGACTTGTTGTTTACAAAGTTTTTGATGGAAAACCAATTCATTAATTTAATTAGACAAATGTACAAATACACTTATATTCATGTTTTTATATATAGATTTATCTATTTCATTATTTCACCATGAAATTCACCATCAAATTCAACCGTATCATAATCAGAATAGGTACATATATGTTATTGCGTGGTAGTGCGTGTATTTTTTTTTATTTCATATAGATTTTATGCATTTATAAATTAACGTTCCCTATATTAATTATAATTGTTGTGCCATTTCATAATCCTCCATCCACGCAATTGTCTTAACAGGGCCTTTAAACAAACGTCAGTATCGCCAAGGAATAGAAACTGCTAATAGTACCAACGACTACGACGATCACGAACAATAAAAACAAATTCCAATCTTGCCGAAATTTGTTCAAAATAAAATATTAAAATCTTCCGTCATTCTGGTACTCGGAAAAAAAAATTCGAGGTCAATTAATAAAAAATAGGTTATTTGCGATTTTCGTCGAGTCGGTAAGTTTATCATACAATCACCTGCAAAAAAAATTGTAGATCATAAAATTATCTATAAAAAGGTCAAATACATTTTTTTCTAGGAGCCACCGTTTCTACGAAAAGCCTTTTATCCATTGATCTCGAAAAAAAATTTTCCAAACACCAATACGACAGGAAATTCTTATATTTCATTTTTAATTGTGTTTTGCACAATTTTATTTAATTTCGATTGGATGAAAATTTTGTTCGTGGTCGTCATCATCGTTGGTAGGGTGACCGAATCCTTAGGCAAAGCATCATACGCTTATGTCAATTTGTATCGATAGCGTATTCTATTCCTTAGCGTTATTCTATTCTCTGACATTAGTCTCGGCCTGCAGGTGATACTTACGAAATATTTGCTTAACGTCTTTAATACGAGCCTTCAAATAATCTAATATAATAATTATATTGTAAACAAATAACTTGACATCACGAAAGTGTATCTTTGAAATTAAAACTCCCGCGCTAAAAAATTTAATAGGGTATTCATACATGCTAATACTACGTTTGGTACAGAGTCGAACAAAGGTCACTTCGGGCCGGTGCACTGCGTGCGGTGGTCTCCCGACGGGGAGCTGTACGCGACGGGCTCGGAGGACGGCACGGTGCGGCTGTGGCAGGCCGTGCCGGGCCGCGCCTACGGGCTGTGGCGCCGCACCAACGAGCCCGCGCCGCTAGCGAACGGGTTCAAGGAGGTCGCCGCCAACTGACACAGCTCGGATGTAAGTTGTTGCTTCAAATTATGTGTCTTCTTTCGTCTATTATCCTACTTTTTAATTATCCAAGATGAGTTTCATCCTTCTGTCTACGTTATTGTCTTTCCCTATTCAAAATATCTTGCTTATAGCAGTTTCAAATATTTTCCACGTGACTATCGCCCCCTTTTTTGCGTGACTATCCAACCCGTTCATCATACTGTTATAACATTATGAAGTTTATTTTGTTTGATGAGCTAAGTACTTACCTATTTTTATATTAAACTCCCTGTTAATCAAATCAGAGTTTGTGGCACTTTAAAGTTAAATTTGGTATGCATATAAACTATTCTCAAACCTCATATTCGTACTTGGAAACATACCGTACCTTATTACATTTTTTTATATACCTCAATAGTGCACTATCATAATAATTTCAGGCATACCAGAGCCAAACTATGTACATTTACTTACCTTAATTTATAATATTTACTACTTTAAAACTTATTTTCAGAGTGACGAGGAGCAGTAATTGTGCAATCGGATCGGATCGTTTGATTTTGGCGAATGTAGACATTTGTCACCAAGTTAAGTGCTAAAAACATTAGTGCGGGTTGACAATCGAGACTCTTAACAATATGAAATTGTGTTTGTGTTGTTACTTTATTTTATGCAACATCACTTTTATACTCAATGAACTATATTTATTGTAAAAAAGAAACTTAATAGACTTGATAATATTATGAAACGAAATAAAGTGTTTTTAAATACATGTTTATGATTTTTACTTACAATTCTTCTCCCCAGCATGTTAAAAAAGAAGTGGTAAAGAAATTAAACAGACGGATATTTTACTTATTTTTTTATTATAAAACTAAAATTGTACAAAAATTACATTAACTTAACACTAAACACAAATAGTACGCCATTAAGTATATTACAAAAATAATTTATACAATCCTAACTAGGCAGTGAAAATGTTTTTATTCTAAAACCTACCATTATTCTTTCACTGGTTGTACAATAAATGGTAACATGGGCTGGTAGCTATAGTTCCTTTGAGGTGTTATAATGTTTTCAATTAAAGCTTACAATGGCTGAAATGCTCTTACAAATTGGTTCTTTTTTAATATTACCTTTTTGGTTCTTTATAAGTTACAACTTATTCATAATTTTTGTGATCACTAATAATTAAATTATAATTAAGTTAATTTGAACTTGAGTATCGTAAAAAAAAAGAAGAAATAGTTTAAATATGTAGAATGAAACAAATTACAAGGGAATTTTTTAAAACATTTTTGGTGGTCTTTATACATGGGTGTAGTGTTTGTGCTTATTTTAATGACTTTTAATAGATAACTTATAATAACAACACATAACATTAATGGACTGCAATGAACATTCATTTATTTGTTTTTATTACAATGCAAAGTGACAAAATGGATTTCACTACATCTTTCAACATTGAAAGTGGTACGCAAAATTTACTCTTTAACTGCAATTTAAATTATATGTCTTTTGAAAAATACTTTTGGATGGCAAACTTAATAAAAAAAGGTTTTGACTATCAGAACCTTCTTAAAATATATATCCATATCACAGAACAGTAAAGTAGATAGAAGTGTGATGTGGGCGTGGCCCACGTGTCAATGATAAGTTTAGATCACCTAACTTGCTCTCAGTTGTGCGCAGAAAAATATTCGAGTCGGTTGTCAGCTGTCAAACCTTTTTTCCATATTTATTCATTAATTAGGACGTGTTGTTCGGTATAAAGAGTGCAAAAATGATAGCAGACGAAATAATATCAGCAATGAAGGCATTTCATACCGTCGGTAAGTCTTATTTTAATTTATTTTAATTATATTTTATGTTATAACTTCGCTTGTCGTAATTTGTCAAAATTGTATACAAATATCTAGTCAAAATGAACCTTAATCCATAAGAAATTAGTACTATTATAGATTGAACAGCAAACAAGACTTTCTGGAATATTATTGCAATAAACAAACGAATGTCGCTTTAGTGATGCTTGTGGTGCATATCTACAGTATCGATACTTTAGAAAAGACAAACATTATAAATATTAAATTTTATTTTATTTTTCCTTAGCTTTCATTTGTCTAATTTATTTATAGATTTCCCAAAGAGGCTAATTTAAAAGAGAAATGGATAAATGCAACGTGACGAGTTAACTGGATGCCGAACAGTACTAAGCGGTCTAACAAAGGCCACCGATACATCAAACCTACAGCAGTTCCAAGATTTAAAATAATGCATATTTTCTGTTTGTATTTTGTAAATATAGATTTATACTATTCTATTCCGTTTTTTATTTAATAATAATAATATAAAAAGACGTACTTAGTAGTAATAAACATACTCCAAAATGTGACGCATTATACTATACTCATATAAAAGAAAGAAAAAAAAACACAAAAAATATTTATTTGTGAATTATCGATAACAAGGCTGACATCCCTCAGAGCATAGCATCAGACAAATATCAAGTTAATGTCATTAATGTTGAGTGACACAAATTTCAACCTTATCTCTATGTGTTGCGTTTCAAATTTATATCTATCGAAAACTAACGCCCTCTGTTGTGGAGTAGCTGAATGTTTTCGAATTTGGAATTTCTGTGCAATGAGAAACAAAACAGCTAATATACCTAGGGATGTTATACTAAAATAAACCGTAACATGGTGCGTTAGGGTACATATTGAAATGCTGAATTTATAACCTAAGTCAGTTTTTACTCAAATTAAGCTGTCCAATCAAAGGCATAGTTTACTTGTAGTGTACTGTATAACCATCGGTTTAAATGTGTGGGTTTGGCGACACTGGTTTTCATACTAATTAGACATTACAGCACTTCTATATGTTTTTACTGTTCTGTGATCCATATCTATTTATATTTTATTAAGTACATACATTAACGTTTATAACAACCATTTAACCATCTTTATTAATGACAATTATGATAATGAGATGATACTTTGTTCAATTCCAATTGGAATTCTTAATACTAGGCAGTCATGGAGTGCCTATTATTAAATTTAATACAATAGAGTTATACCTTAGTGTAGATTTAACCCATTGACCACCGTAAGGCCCGATCGGGGCGCGACACAATAGATTTTCTATTGTGTCTGTGATTCCGAGGACTGATGGATTAATATCGTTTATTGAAAGGACTTAAATTAAATTTAATAGTGAATGATAAAAATATATTGTATTTGCGTACTAAATCCACACTAAGGCTCACAATAGTTTACGTCCTGGCCGTAATGTAGAGACCAGGTTCATTTCTCAACACGAGTATAAATTTGGTTGATACATTCATTTACTAGATGAAGTATTTTGTATCGTAATACAATTTACAATGAAAATTATGGCTATCCAAGAAAAGGAACGACCCTTTTTTTGCACGTCCATATTTTTCAGTCATCTATAATTTTTATTGCTCGCTTGGTATACGACTCGTTATCTCTCCCTACAACAATACAAATTCGCTATAAACGTCGAGCGTGTTGCGCCTCCGCAAGTTTACCCCTCTTACATACCTACAATAATAATTAATTGGGGGATCAATAATTATTGTAGGTAGGTAAGAGGGGGGCGTAATGACATACAACATATAACAATATTACCGCGCTACAACAACTCACTATCCTCTCTCTCCTAAAACAACTCATCACTACAATAACTTACCTATAAACGGCGTCAGATCAGGAAAGTTAAAGCTCAACGTTGGTCATCTAATCGTTCTTGATAGTACAGCCCTGCACTGCGCGGTTCGCACGTCGTCACAAGTCTAATCACGCGACAAATACGCGTACAACTCACTGTCCCTCTCTCTACAATAACCAATCCCCCCCTCCTCTAGAACAACTTTCCTCCTATTTCTCCACACACATATTATTACGAAACATGTTGCTCTCCTTTCTCTATAATAACTGAGCCTACAACAACCTCCTATATAACCCCCCCCCCCCCCTTCTACAACATTGACTTAGCTAATGTTGTAATCACTTAGCTATAAACGGCGTCAGATCAGGAAAGTTAAAGCTCAAGGTGGGTCGTCTAGCAGCTCGTGGTGGCGCGGCCCCGCACTGCGCGGTGCACACGTCGTCCCGTTGTATCGCGTCGCGCGGCCACTCGCGGGACAGTTGGGCGCAGTCGGTTATACGGAGGGATGCACATTGCGCCTGGGGAAAAGACATGAATAAAAAAAAACGATTTATAAAAAGTGTCAGAAGTGAAACTTCTTTGATTCTAAGATACCAAAATCATAGCTATGACTTTGAAATTTCTGATGATTACGTCTATCATAAGAAATGTAAATATCTATACGTAACATGGTGTATGTTACCCTCTACATTTCTTATAGCCGGGTCCATACAGAACGTAAGCAATTGCTGGCTATAATTGGCATATACATAATAAATAATATGCAATATGCAGGCTGGATATAGAGTTAAAAAATGCATAGGTATACATACGACATAATATTATCATCATCGGTAACAACCTACATTGTAATTATTATACTTGAGAATTAGACAGACATAATAATGGCGAAATTATAGTGTGCGTCCACACTGAATGCGCGGTGGCGGCGGCCTAGGCGGGCGCGACCAGCGGGCGCTCGCGGTGGCCACACCGACGCGCGAGATCAAGTAGCGGTTCGACGTTTTTCGGGTGTTGCAAACTTTGGACGATTTGCTATTTTTACTGGACAGTCCGATTTTGAGATGAGATCATTATAGAAGTTGTACACGAAATAAATAAAACAGAGGAATAACGGGTGAATCTTATATGAAGAATTGAGATTATACCCTACAAAATTACTGTGGTGTATATAAGTGTTTTAGATTGAATCGCACTTATAAATAAAGAAGTTTCACTTCAACAATTAAGTATTTACCGCTATTTTACGAAAAACAATAAAGGATATAATATAAGAAGTCGAGCGACAAGACCGAACTGGTTTGATACCCCCGCCGTCCGCGCATTGGGTCGCTTGCTGACTAGGCCCGTAGTGTGGCCAGAACGCGCGGACAGAAGCGTTTGAAAACTACGCGCGCTGGCTCGCTCATTACCGTCGCACTAGGCTTCCGCCATAGTCATTTCAATGTGGACGCAAAGGCGCGTTTCATACGTTTGATATTTCGCGCCCGCCGTCGCAACCGCGCTAGGCTCGCAGTGTGGACCTGCACATAGACTTTATTATTGTGGTAACGACCTAGACATGACATAAAAAAAATATAATGATATTGTTAGACATTAATTTGTAGATAACAGCAATTATGGAATTCGAAACCTATTGCATTTATGTTGGTGTATCTGCAATAAATTCAAACTAAAGACATTGTAATGTAGTCATTTAACATCTAAGTTTGGACAGTTATATTGAACATTATCCCCTACAACATAAGATGCATATTCACCGTTATTTAATCGGTATTAATCGGTAGTAAATGTTAAAATATGAAAAGACGATTCGCAAGTGCTTCTAAAAGAAGTCTAATTGAATAAATGTTTGAGTTTGACTTTATAAGAAAAGGATTATGACGACTCGGTTGGCGCAGTGGTAAGTAACTGCCTACTGAACCGACGGTCCCGGGTTCGATCCCCGGTCAGGGCAAATATTTGTGTGATGAACACAATTATTTGTTCTTGGGTCTGGGTGTTATTATCTACTTATATATGTATTTATTAAAATATATTATATATTTTATCGTCGCCTAGTACCCACAACACAAGCCTTAATTGAGCTTACTGTGGGACTAGGTCGATTTGTGTAATAATGTCCTATAATATTTATTTATTTATTTATCTATTTATTACCGACTAGACAGAGTTATTTTGAACCTTATCCCCTACAACATAAGCACATACCCCTTCAGCGGTACAAATACACGAAGTACAAGGCGACGGGAAAGCGGAATCCCCGAGAGGTACAGCTCGGCCTGCGATCAGACAGCCTTGCGCTGAGTTCTCGCGCCACGCTGAGAGATCCAGCTTGGGTAATGATGCGCAGGATACGCGGGGGTTTCTGAAATATTTGAAGTAGAATTATTGAAGTGAATTCTTTATCGGGGTTGGAAAAAAATTGAGTGCAACATTTTTTCGTTACGCGTGACATTTTTCCGTTACGCGCCATTTTTTCTTATCCCTACCACGCGTGATTCGACGTATTTCCTTAAAGTTGCATATAGTAAATTATTTTTTGAAAAATAAGGTCATACAGAAGTTTCACTTCGTACGTGTGTACACTAGTACACGCACAAATTTTTTTATTTAACTATTGAGTAGCTGAATATGGTTAGATATATTATTTAAGACTAGTAGTACACGATAGTTGAATGATTTTGAAATGTAAATGATGAAATCTTTGTGTAACTTTGTTAAGATTAGGTTAACGTCCGTACTTAAAAATGCGTGTAACAAGTTTTTGAGCGTGTATGTTTGGTTGTGTTTTGTGTATACTAAATTGTGTAAATGATTTTTTAATATTGCAATAAAAACTTATTTCACGTAACCATGGCATTCCACTTAAAACACATGTTCATCTACGTGTGTGTCATGTGTGTATAGGTATGTTAATCGGGTTTTTTTTAAATAATAAGTCTACCTAATTACAAATGCCCATAATAGAAAATAACTTACAAGAAGTTGCTAGGTAAGTCAAAAGCAGCACGTTGAATGTCGGACAGAATATCGAAGTTTTCACAAAGGATCTTAGACAGCGTTGTCTTCTTGATCTCAGCCAATTGTTGTTCAGTGAATCGAGCCGCTGGATTGTCGTTTTCGAACCTATAAAATGAAGAAAATTTTTAAAAAGTTGTTGTAAAAAAGGGAAATTTAGCTTACATTTCATACTGACATAGGATACTCTAAATTATAATATCTTTATATAACAATAAAAATATCTCTCGTACGAGATATTTTTAATGATTTGCAGTAGATTACTCAATGACCTTAGTGCAATTTCTACACAATTAATTAAAAAAAAAAAAACAAAATTTATATATCTTTTCGTGTTCTTTTTATAGGTATAATACCTATTTCTCAAGATTTCCGAAGCGATCGCACTTCAGTTGTCGGAATCTAATATTGACGTATTTTTTTTCAATTTGCTTCTTCAATGTACGAATGAATATTCTCCCATAATTTTCTAAAAACTTACCAGAATCTATCGCACTTCCTCAACTGCCTGAACTGTATAGCAATAATACAGGCGAAAGTGGGTCCCACGAGCCCGCCCTGTAATGGCCGCTCGCTCATACCACCAGGGAATAGGTCAATGTCGTCCACCGTGGGGTATATGCGTTTGAACCTAGGATAAAAACATAATATTAAGACATTGAAAATCTTGGCATAATAACATTATAATATTTAGAGATTTGAAAAGAAATAGTAGAAAAAATTCGATCATACACCGTTAGTACACCGACACATTCGCGTGCGGCAGCGAAACTACGAAAAATCTGTCAGTAGTATGGCAGGATTTCGCATATGATATGTCTCACTCTAGCACATAGATAGATGAAATAGTTGCGTCCTTGTCAGTATTGTTTCGCAAGGATCTGCGAAATGGCCATTACACAGACGCATTGCGAAAAAGTTGCGAAAACATTGCTGTGTACTAACGTTCCGCAGATATTTCGCTACGCAGTAGTTTCGCAGAGATTTGCTGCCGCACGCGAATGCGTAGGTGTACTAACGGCGTAGCGGGAGTAGAACGAGGTGACGTCACAGACCATGATCTATCATCCTAAACAACCAATAATCTTGTAGCTTGTTATAAGGGAAAATGGGAATAAAATATATGAACATCTTTTCCTTGTAGATGCTACATATTATTAAAATAAAGATATAAATACTTGTTACCTGGCAATAACTTCATCCGGTATTTCCCTGGACAAATCTTCAAACGTAGTAGCTCTCTTCAAGTTACATAATGCTCTATAATTATTATAACTCGGTATTCCATGGTCTCTAGCTCTTTGGATATTGAGAGCAACTAAATCGATACCAGAGAAGGGAATTTTGCGGTCTTCGAACAAATGGTTAGTGACTTCTCCTGTAATGAACTGGTCGAGCGTTTCCATTGGTGTTGAGACTAGACCACGGATCAACTCATCTACCATTGGTGGATGCTGGGGAGAAAAAATATGTTAGAAAAGGGAATTCTAATAAAAAATAACTTTATATAAGAAATAAGAAATAACTTTATTGACATAAATAAATAGGTACAGCTTATATATGAATCCATATGCTCCTGAATTAGTTAAATACTGTGTAAATAATAGCTGTCGTACATGAAATTCTGGAAATGATTTTGGCTTTGAGTTCTGTTTTATTTGCGGGCGAGTATTATTTGTAAAATAGGATGTTGTGTTAATCATGAGGTTTAGATCAGAATCAAATTGATATTTTTTGTGTTAATAATCAGAAGGAAAATATTGGCTTTGCGTTTAAAAAAAAATAACATAATTATAGACATATTTTCTACAATAGGTATGCTAAACTTTTTTATGTTTTAGCTGCTAATTTTCTCTTTGATCGGACAGTTTTTTTTGAATTACCCAAAAGGCTAACAAAATTTCTAATAGTCTCAATGAACCAATAACTAGCTTGCAGCAAACTTTCAATTGATTAAAAAATATATTTTTACTTACGTTCATAAACATATCAGTCCTGAAGAAACCGTCACGTAGTAGAATGGGCGGGTCCACGGGTTGGTAAGTGGGAGATAATCTGGGAAGGTGCGGTCGGAGCAACGAGTGACCGAATCTGAAGGAAGCTGCTGCGAACTCTGTCACTATGGATGGGTTGCAGGTTGGCGAGTATTCCTTGTAGTAGCCTGAAATAATGTATGGTTAGAGCAGATTTTCTTAGAAGACTATAACTAACTGTTGAAGTTAGCATAATGATTAAAGTTTTTTTTTTCAATACTTATTATTATTTTTTTGTGTGCTATTGGTATTCTTGCGGAAGACTTATTTGTAACGCGGATAATAATTAATATGATAAAGAAGAAGAAGAAAAGAAATAAAAATTTATTTTCAAGAAACAGGTACAGCATTATGTTCAGACCCTGATGCACATGTATATGGTACGAAAATCCTTAACGCAGTACAATACTAACAACTTATAAATTGTAGTTTTTGATAAATTTCAATGTATTAATTACCTTTTACTTATTCTAATTGCATGTCTCTATAATTACATACAATAAAACATTCAAAATATGTTTTGAAACAGCAAAAGACAAGAAAATTACGCGATCTATTATAACCCTCTTATAATGATGGATAGTTATCAATTCACTCACCAGATGGCAACAGTTTCAATCCATACAAGTTCACAGCGTTCCAAGACAGCAATCTCGGCAAGAACTCATTATAAATAATATGTGTGAATTCCGCAGCCAATATCCTACGAGTATGTTCGAACAAGAGATCTGCGTCCCAATGCGGGTTGACTCCTCTCAGGCCTTCGACTATACGGTTGTGTTCGCGGAGGAATATTGTGTGGAGCGCTGTGAGACCGGGCTGTTCGGATGCTCGACCGTCACCTGGAAATATATAAATATATTAGAAAAAGAGATAGCTTGGAAATTATTCTGTGGAAGATATAAGATAATCCTTACTAATATTATAAATGCGAAAGTAACTCTGTCTGTCTGTCTGTTACTCAATCACGCCTAAACTACTCAACCAATTTGCTTGAAATTTGGTATGGAGATATTTTGATACCCGAGAAAGGACATAGGCTACCTTTTATTGCGAAATATGGACCACGGGCGAAGCCGGGGCGGACCACTAGTTGAAATATAAAATAATGCAGAAGTATTAAATAACGTCGAAACGTTCTGTTTGATGTTATTTGCTTTTCTAATCTACTAGAACGCAATTCTTTATATTATTTTGTGTTGTTAAATATTTGTATTCAATGATGGATAAGTCATGAATATAAAAAAACTTAATAATTGCCCAAAAAATGATATATTTTGTGGATAAAAATTTTGAAAAAAAAAGCTCTGTAATTTTTATTTCCATACGCGAATTTTATAAAATATTTTTTTACTATCCAAAAGCACAACAATAACAAATTATTCCATATTTCACAAACTCACCAGCAATAAAACAGAAGCCGCTAGCCGCTTTACACTCCGGATGGTTATCAGTTCTCGGCAATAAGTCCTTGCCATTTAACGGGCTAGCCGTTGCATTTAGACGGCCATTGAAACCGCGTAACTTGCGTACAATACAAGGGTTCTCTCCGTATACCACTGATGCGTCTATGAACGCCGTGTTTTGGTTCACTTGTTCACGGGGTCCTGGAATATAAAAGAATAAGTATCATAAGTATTGGATCAGTGTAAGTGGGTGAATTTTTTCGCCTGAGAAAATAAGAAGCTGTTATATATATAATGGTGGAAAATTATCCTACAAACAACGACATGTAAATAAGATGCTTTGCTACATTATCAAATCAGAATAATTCAAATTAATTTTCAAACTTCGCTATATCATTACAAAGAGAATTAAAAATGGTATAAAAAGAAAATACCAGATTGTTTTTCCTTCTTTTTTCAGAAAAATTGTTTCTTGTGATATAATTAAAATTTCTTGCGATTACAGTAAGGCAAGGTAAGATTACAGTAAGTTATCATATAAAAAACAAAGTCATTTACGTGGCATATTATTCTTACCAAGTTGTTGCTGTCCAGGTAAACTTCTCATGAAGGGGAAGCATAATCTCTCCCCTGAGGTAATATTAACTTCGGGGTAGTAATGATCACCCCGCGGCACTGGGAAGGGGTTGCATTCCGGGTGTACTGTACGGGGCGAGTCGCAGGAACGACAGTCGGGGATTGATTCGTGGAAACCTAGAAAATAATGGTTTAGGGTGAATTATATAAGGAAGTAAAATTATGTTTTTCTGATTTTTTGGGAAAGTCTGGTTGTTTCGTTCAGATATTTTCCGTCGTTTCTAACGTTCGTTCTATGATACATAGAAATGAAGTTTAAGTTCTGTTAGAGAGTGACCAATACAGCGACTTAAACGTATTATTTAGCAATTGAATATTTTTTAACGGACATAAATACTAGATGATGGATTTAAATGAGCAGAGCCTTTGTTCCTAAGGATCTCGTCTTATTATATATAGGCATTAGTACATTAAGGGTGCTTTTCCACCAATAATGTGCGAGGATGTCTAGCTTTATTTAATTTGAAGTTTGAAGCGATACTATTGGTTATTTACAAACTCATTACCCGCTACGTATCGCATATTATTTGTGGAAAAGCACCCCGAGTCTTGTGACCTTTTTTCTAAATCAATGGAAGTTAGAATTCATAGCTTATGTAACTGATGTGAGAAAATAAACTCTTTTTTATTTTATTATTATTTATTTATAGTTACCTTTGTGAATGGGAGTCATAGTAAGTTCGTGATCAAGGAACTGAGCAAACTGCATCACCATAAGCGTGTATCTTGTATGCAAATTGGAGATATCAGGATGTATCACAGTTGATACAATACGAGGTGAAGGTAATGGTGTTCCGGTTACAGCGTTGATTCTGGGACGGCTTACACCTGGGAAAATAATAAAATTCATTTTAAATAAAGACAATTTTAAAAGTACATTAAATAAATGTTTTGAACGCATAAGCAGTTTCAAACAAATAAGTGGAAACTATTTATTAATATCAGACAGAAGGAACAATTTTGTAGAGAACATTTAATTGTTAGACAATAATTAAAGACATGTTATACTTTGTAGTTTGTAAAGAATTTTGTTACTGTGGTTCATAGTGTATTGCAAAGTAATAAACTATGAATATTATCGACTCTACTTATATGCCCAAAGTCTGTATTAGAAATATCGTGAAAAAACTTACCATCTTCATACACCGGTGGCAGCAGTCTCGCGAAAGTTGTCAAACTTTTGCCCAAATTGGGGTTCCGTAGGTTATTACAATAACCCGTATATGTTCGGAACGGACTATTAGCGTCACAGGAGCCAGCATCATCACATTGAGGTTCTATTACAGGTCCCAATTGATCTTGGTTAAGAAGACTACTGACATCTACTGATTGTAGGGAATCTACGAATTCGTTGGATGACCCGAAACCTATGGAGTCGTCGAAGATTTGACGCTTGCGACGGCGACTGAAACAGATTTTTTTAAGAAATAGTGATATTTTAGGGTGTTAAATTTTTACATTTATTATTAAACGCATGTAATAACAACTACTGCACCATCTTTTAGGAAATTGAAAGCATTGAATGGATTTTGTTTTGAAATATATATCTTGCTACTATAAAGTCGTATTTTTAACTAACGAAAAATAAATAACACAACCTTTAAGTGTACTGCTGTGTAAAAGATGTTAAATAATTTTGTAATGAATTAATATTTCTACCTATGTAAAGTTTCGAATAAAATAAATTCTTATCAGCGAGAAATCCATACTAATATTATAAATGCGAAAGTAACTCTGTCTGTCTGTCTGTTACACAATCTC
This sequence comes from Colias philodice, assembly GCF_061535455.1. NCBI lineage: Eukaryota > Metazoa > Arthropoda > Insecta > Lepidoptera > Pieridae > Colias > Colias philodice. The sequence continues at coordinate 6,780,833 of NC_143093.1, forward strand.
GCCTAAACTACGGAACCAATTTGCATGAAATTTGGTATGGAGATATTTTGATACCCGAGAAAGGACATAGGCTACCTTTTGTTGCGAAATATGTACCACGGGCGAAGCCGGGGCGGACCTCTAGTTATGTATAAAGCTAATATTAACTTTAACGTTTATGACATTAAATAACTCTATATGTGCACGTTTATCATTTCTGATAAATAAATAAAACAATACTAACAGGATATAGTGTAATTTGCAAGTACTATATTGTATAATAAAGTGATTTATTTAAACGAGTTTTATAACACAATTTACATACGTCATATTCTTAGATATTAATAAACCACTATGCGTATATCTCATATTTAAGTTTAATTAGCTCTTCCTATAAATTTACCAGATAAATAAAATAAAATTTAAGTTTTATTTCTTTTACTCACCCATTAATAGAATTAAGAAGTTCGTTAGTAGCAAACTCAAAGAAGAGCGAAGTATTGGCAAGTTTCAGAGCATATTTGTTTGCTTTAGAGAAAGATGCAGCTGTTCCTACTGGCGATTTGGGGTCGGCTCCACCCTCTGAAATAATTTTTCATTAAATTTTGACCTTAATTTTGACATTAAAAACAAATAAGATCATTAAGTGATATTGATAATTATAATAATAGATAGATACTGATAAGGGTATTTTTTTGTATCATGCGTAGTTAGATTTTTTTAATTGGTAGTTTAAATAGAAATAAAAAGTAAAATTCGCTGACATCGAGACACTAACTGAATCGATTAAGAAGTTTTCATGACTTTCGTTATTTTTTCATGACGTTCATTACTTACATACCTATTCTACAAACTTCTCAATGCTGTTATAACATAGCTGTTATAATAGCTATTGGAACATGATTTCCACTATATATGCTACAGTTACATGAATTATTTATCGATATTTTTATGTGTAATCCACACTTCTATTATTTTTACATACAAAAATCGACTGATTTCTAGAACAATCCACTCACGTGACTCCCAAAGCATGTACTCTAACTTCTTCCTATCAGCCATCTCTTGCTTAGCTTTCTCTAAAGCCGCTGATAACATATCCTGTGACAGTCGTTCGGCGGCTCTCGCGCCGCTGTCGTCCTTCCACGCGGATAGTTCTAGCTGGTTGTGCTGGGAACAGTGTTGGCCTGCGTTCCTGGGTAAAAACAAGGAAAAAATGAAATTATTATTGAAAAAAAAGACGGGTTGCACTCCGGGAGTGCCGGCAGAAGTGAAAACTTGATTATTAACATTGAGCATGTTTTATATCCATCCGTCTTACGCTTTTTTGATCAGGTCACGTGTCCTGACGCGAGTTTAAGATTTTATACCCATTACAGAAAAAGTGCTCAACGCCGCTAAAGAAGTTTTGACTTCAAAAAAATCTTCTTGAAGTGATTTTAGCAATAACAGTAATGCAAAAAATACATAAAATAAGTATAATGCATCAAAATTAAAAAAAAAATGTTCAATCTGCATTTAAATTATGAACTTTATTTATAGTTAGGTTACCCTATTATTTGACAGGCTGGATATTCATTCACCAGTATAAAGTGAAAAATAGAAAAAAAAAATGTGTGCGTGTACTAGAGTACACACGTAAGAAGTGAAACTTCTTTATGTCCTTATTTTTTAAAAAATAATTTACTATATACAATATTAAAGAAATACGTTAGTCACACGCTCGTCGCTACCTATTTAAATATTTACACCGGCCGCTGCTGCAACTCGCTCGCTTCGCTCGCTCGGCTCGTGCGGTAGTTCAAAAGTTAACCTAAGATGCTCGTCGCTTCGCTCCTCGCTACCTATTTGAATATTTACGCCGGCCACTGCCGTTTTCAGCTTATAAAGGATTTCGACTTAGGCGGATAATTTTGATTGGACAGAGAGTTTGAGGTTTATTCTTATAAATTTTGAATTCATAAAATTATAATTGAACACCTGACACCAATCAAGCAAACACGTGTTTACGTGAGTCATAGATTTATTATCGTATACTCCTAAAATGTTTTCTAAGAAACAATAGTGTACTTACATTGTCGTCACGTTCTTAAAGTCGGTAACTTATTTTTGTTCGAACAATAGAGGTAATAAATTCCTAATGATCAAGTTGTAAAGGTTGTAAAATAAAAAATATTCTATATTAAAACGTATATATAATATGTGCGTCATTAATTTCTGACTGTTTCGAAATTTGGTGCAAAATAAAATAGTGTGTAAATAAAATTTGTAAAAAATCAATAAAATAAAACAATTGAGTAAAGATCTATAGGCATATTATGTATGTATTTATACAAGATACTAGCGACCCGCCCCGGCTTCGCACGGGTGCAATGCTGATACTAAATACACTACAGAAAATCTTTATAAAAACATAGCGGCCCGGCCGGCCGGTACCGCCGCAAACGGTACGTCCCGCAATTTTTAAATCTATAATATCTTCGAAAATATTCACTTAAAACATACGGTGTAAGGGCCATATAGATCTATATTAAATGAACAATGTATTCAAGGTATTTAATTGGTTAAGGATTAATGCTGTATTGGTTAAAATCGATTCGAAAATTAGCCATTATTTGTCGTAAAAAGTAAATGATAAAAAAGTTATTGTGGGTTATCCATAATAGATAGACATATGCCATCGCGGACTTTTCTGTAGACCTTTTCAATGTGTACAATACTTAGTACATTATTTTGATAAAACTCGTACGGTTCAGCCTGCGTTTGCAATGTAAGCGGAAAAAATGTAATTATTTACGACATCACATTAGAAACCTCAAAAATAACAGTACTTCTCCACTATTTAATGGATGTTATTATACATATAAACCTTCCTCTTGAATCACTCTATCTATTAAAAAAAACCGCATCAAAATCCGTTGCGTAGTTTCAAAGATTTAAGCGTACAAAGGGACATAGGGACATAGGGAAATAGGGACAGAGAATGCGACTTTGTTTTATACTATGTAGTGATGTATATTATATATTTATACAGGGAACTTCTCAACGTGTTATCTATGAAATTATACTTTTACTCAATTGTTTAATTTTATTTACACACTGTTTTATTTTGCACCAAATCTCGAAACAGTCAGAAATTAATGACGCACATAGTACATAATATATACGTATATTAAGACAGAGGTTAAGCTTAAATAACTTTAAAAATAAATAACATGATCACGCCCACGTGTTGGTGTTTTAAAAAATTCAATCATAAACTGAGAATAACTGTAAATATTTTAGAATTAGAAAAATAAATATGTACCACAATAACATTCAAGTATTAGAAAAAATTTATACATAATTCCACCCACGTGCTAGTGTAGGTATCTATACATATTATCTATACATATTATAATAAAATTGAAAAAATTGAAAAATACAATCAAAAAGTGAGGTTAATTTTAAATAACTTAGAAAAATAAATACCATAATTACACCTAAGTATTAGAAAAAGATATGTAATTACTTACTTTTTTTTTAAATTCACTGGAATTAGAATAATTAAAATAAACACTTTGATTGTGCTGATCACTTTAATATAATATTATCACGTCACCATAGAGCGTTGGAAATAAATACGAGTGCAATAGAAAAACGGTCAAGTAAAGTGGTAGGACGTACGTTAAAACGATACGATATCCCTACTCCGCTGGAGAAAGTATACGTCGAATCACGCGTGGTAGGGATAAGAAAAAAAATGTCACGAGTACGGCGTAACGCAAAAATGTAACGCGCGCGGCGTAACGCAAAAAATGTAACGCGCGCGGCGTAACGCAAAAAATGTCTCACAAAATTTTTGTGCACCCCCGATAAAGAAGTTTCACTTCAAAAATGTTTAAAATCGTAGTAAATCGTGTCTATGTAAGAGTAAAAACCTTGAAAAAGTTTTCATTTTTTTTTTCAAATATTATTATAGAACTCACAAGTAAGGATCCTCCTTGACAAATGCCTTAGGTTGTATGCCTTTGAGCAGTTCATCGTTGGCACAGAGTAATCCCGCCAGAGAGACCTTCCTGATAGCTCCTAACTGTTCCGGCGAGAAAGACGACGGTGGAATGTCGTTTTCGTACCAGAATCTGAAAAAAAAATAGATTTAAGAACTGCAGTTTCTATGTTTTATATTAAAAAAAAAACGCTTTTATTAGCATCACCTGTATTTTAGTAGATATTTAACCCACTCACTTTAGACTCGATTTTGAACCACTTCGAAACGGACAGATTTAATTTGTACATTTATCGATTGACGACAGTAGTACAATAATTTCATGAGCTTATCTTATTTAAGAGTATTATTCAAGTAAGTTGTAATTCCTGTTGCTTTGAATACATAAGCCTAATATGCAAATTTTACAATACATTAATTTATTCTCACCTATCACTTTTCTTCAAGTTAGCGAATTGCATAGCGAGCACGCACGCTAAAGTAGACCCAATGACAGCTCCAGTCGCGGGTTTCTCCATAGCACCACCCACTAATAATTCGACATCTTCAGCATTTCTGAAAGGAAAGGTTTTAGTGAGTATGAGTTAAATAAGAAAAATTAATTTAAGCTAATAGTAGAGTAGAATGAGTTACAAAAGTAGAGATGGAGATATGTAATTAGAATAAAACACAGTCTGGAAATCTAGTCAAAAGTTCAACAATCTTGTATTGTAGCTATGTAATATGTAAAACAATTTTAGACGGACAGAAACATATGAAAAAAGGAATTTATGTAAACTGTAGTTTTAATTCGTAACTGTTCAATCTTATGAATGTATAGTATACGAGACAAAGTCTATAAAGAATTATTAAATCCTCACCTATACATATCAGCCATCATTTCCTGCTGCGATCTGCTGAAGCCCAGTTTTTCAAAGTCTCCATACGATTTTACAGTGACCATTGGTTCACACATCCTTAAAACTCTCAAGTAAGATGGGATTCCATGATCACGGTTTCTATTGAGATCCCATTGGGCGGAGGCTGTGAGACGAGATACGCTGTGAGCGCTTGCCTGGGCTAGGTCTTTGAGAGATATCGTGGTGTTTACCTGTAATGATTTATTGTATTAATAAACAAAATATTATTTTAATCTTTAATTATCCCCCTTATAAATTTTTAATTAATAAAAATATAAAAAATACATAGTAAGAAACATACAATGATATTAATAAAAAGAAAAAATTGAAAATAGTGGCGCGAAAAGACGTAGCTTTTTTTTTTATAAAACCAGTGTCAGGCATAAAATAAAATACAGATTCACTTTAGATAATAGTCCATTAAGTTTTATATATATAATAGAATCAAAAAATTTAAAAATCAATTAAGATACCTAGAGGAAAAATCAAATTTTAATTGTGAGTTGAAATTTTGACCTTTTGGGTAATTACTTTAAAATGTTAAGAATAAAAGTAAAATAAGTTTTAATTACCAATTTTTCATTCATCATAGCATCAAAGATTGGTGCAATAGACAATATTTCTGCATAGGTACCAGCGCGGTTGGCGCTCGAGTAACCGCGCCAAAATCCTAGAGACGACAGTTTCAATTCAGCCTTAGCCATTCCAACCTGAAAAAAAAAAACAATTATAGAAACATATTTAGATGATGACACTCTTTTCTTCTTTTTTTCAATTAAGTATGGAAAATACAAACATAAATTTATTTCTTAGATTTTAATTAGTCAATGTTTTTAAAGGTGTTGCGTTTTATGAATTTAAAACTTAGTAAGTACCTATTACAAAAAGTTCGATAAAATTAGCAAATAAACATAGCAAATATTTGGAATCAAACATAGCATTTTGCGAATTACTAAATTTTATAAGGTGTCAAGAATGATCATAGAAACAATGTAGATATAATTATTGAATGCATCATTTATCATAATAATATGATATAAGTTCCGACATATTGCATTACGCATAAACATACGCTACGGTCATTTGATCAACTACTGTATTTAATATTTATCTTTATTACCTCGAACTTTGAGCTAATAATTTATGGACATCGATTGCAAGCCATTAATTACACAATAATCTTAGCTATTTTGTTTGAATAAATTATTAATTAAAATGAAAGTTGTATTTTCAGTTTGCGAAATAATGAATATATCTTTTGATATATGTAAATATTTTTATTGCTTTACATAGCATTATGCAATGCATTTATTGATTTTTTATAGTGATAGATATAAGATATTGTTTAAAAATTTAAATAACTAGTCAAATTAGTTATAATATTATTCGTATATTTGTCAAATTATACTAGCATAATCTTATAATTATTAAGGTAGTGTTAACAAATCGTTGAGTACATTTTTTGATCGAAATACAATTTCAGAATAAGAAAAGGTTATGTATCATATTCGATCTAATTCGATCACGTATTCTGGGATAATACAACCACTGCGATTTTACTTTCACCACACCATAATCTTAAAGGTGAAGAACAAGAGATGAATGCCAAAGTATGCTCAACTATCATTACCATAATCTAACCTATAATTTTGTTCCACCCAGTTTGACCCGGGATAAAAAGAATCTCACTCAGCAATAATGCAGCTTTCTACTCGTGAATGTTTTTTCATAATCACTACCAATAGTATTTTAGGGCTTCTATTTACATCCAAACTAACCCTTACCTAACCGTACCGTTTAAACTAAAGCGCGTCACACACGGTGAAGATACTATAATATTTTATGTTAAGATTCTCTAATATAAAATATTACAGTATCTTAAGGTATCCGGTATCAGCGTTCTGACCATCATTTTTCTTTTTGTCATTGCGTACTAAGACCCCTGTAGAACCGCCATCCTGTTACAAATGATCCGAAACACTGACACAAAATTTCGGGTCATTTGTTAAATAGTATCTTCACCGTGTGTGACGCGCTTAACAGTTTTTATAACGCTTATAGTGCTTAAAGTCACATTTTGGTTCTTACCTCTCCCAACAAAACGGGCAGGAATTCATTATACGTGATGTGTTGTATGACAGCTGCAAGGGCTCGTCTGCTCTCCAAGAACAGGGCATTGTCTTCCCAGAAAGGGTTCAATGAATATAGTTCTCCAGCGATACGGTTGTGTTCTGATAGCAGCGCCTTGTATAGAGGTGCGGTTGGGGACCCGTCGTTGCATCTAGGAGAAAGAATATAATGTAGGAACGGATAACTAAGAAAAACTATGATATGCTGGTGTATGGTAACATAGAAAAACACAATAAATAACAGTAGATTATAGAATAAAAAAGAAATTAAAACGATAAATGTAATGCCGAAGGGTGACAAACGGTAACATCTTATGTATATACATAATGTTTCAGGGTAATATTACTCTGAAACACTTATTATGTCTACTATGACTAATTTAGTCAGAAATAATGTTAATACTAAGAAGTAATCAATCGTGTGAGGCAACTTTCACGTAACCATCGTATTTCGTAATATCTTGTAGGTATACAGTATTAGATTTTTGGTGAACACTAATAATATGCATATTGTGTTCGTTTGCTTACAAATAAATATGATATTAAATTTCGTACAATAAAAACTTTATTATGCGAAAAGTTTCATGAAGACGGAATTTCACACAAATAAAAATTAAAGTTACATTATGTAGGTGTAATTAATTTAATTACAGCCATGTGTTTGAAACTAAAATTGTGATATATGGCATGGATAGTTATCTCCAAGATTGAATGCAATCATTGCAAGGCTCAATAGGCTTTGTTTGCATACAATACATTTATGTGACGAAATAGAATGGACTAGAATTCCAAGATTATTGAAATTAAAGTCGTATGGTCATTGTATTCATTTGTATGACATCAATCATTATTTTCAAATATCATAGCCCGAAGTATAATACGGTAGAAGTGCTAATATTCAAGTACAAAGGCAATACGCCTAAACTTGGAAATAGCTCTATTGAAGGAAAAGTTAATAAAAACAATGCTTTTTTAGAGAGCTTTTTAGCTTTTTCATCAATAATTAACAGAATATAACTTTATTCTGGCATTCCAAACAAACTTTAACTCGAGCTTTAAGCTGTTTTGACTCGTACATCGCGTACCAAACACTACATCCGTGATTATAATTGAGATACTATATTTAGGAATAACATCCGTGAGATGGAACAAAACGTGAGAATGTGAAGGCTTACTTTCGACACGAGGCAAGGTCGATTTTGCCCGCGTCGTACAGACGCAGCGAGCGGAGTTCCTTCTCTGAGCTTCCGTATAGGGCGGAGCCGTCGAGCACTGAAGTGGCCAGGTTCATCTGCTCTCTGTGTTCTGAAATTTTGTAAGAAATTAGAGATGGTTAGGGTTATTTCGGAATTAAATAAATATACAAAATTGTAATCTCTCTTTATACAATTGTATAAGTAACGTAGGCGTAATCTTAGACGTGTCCATGTGGGACATTATGTTTGCAAAGCGCTTATCAAGATTAACGCTCATTTGATGGAAAATTATTTAGTTTTTGAAGCAACCAACCAACCAGCTTCTAATTTTCTTTGTATAGAATAAAATTATCGAACCAATCTAAGAATTTTATTTGCAAACATTATAAAGCAATATACGTTTGTTATTAACATAAGAATTATTTAACTCAAGTATGCATACGGCTAGCGTTGTCTAAGTAAATGAATATTAGCACTAACCAAATTTGCACGAGTCCAAATTCCTTGTTGGAGCCGACCGAATGTATGCACAGGCTGGTCCTTCACATTTCTGCAGAATGAAAAATCAATTAAATATCTTCGTTGATCCATTATAAATTCCTTAAATATTAAAAAAAATCCACGTTCATTAATATTAGTTCCACTAGTTACTACGATGCTAAGACGTTGTATTTTTTTATTATAAAAAAACGATAATTTCTCAAGTCATTGTTGTACAATGAGTCAATTAAAGACTCCGATAAGCCATAAAATATACATCCTGATAACGTAACAATCAAACAATGGATGAAACTTGTCGACTTTCACTTAAGATTAATATACGTGACTTATGCCTAAATAAATCTTATATTGATTTTGAATGTATAGGGGGATGGTATTTTGCTTAATTAAGAAAACAAAATTGAAAATGAGGCTGTGGTAACAATGTTGATAAAAAAAAAACATCATAAATATAATAGCATCTTCGTTCGACTAGCAATTTTGTAGAATGTAGAGCAATACTTCATATATAATTTATAAATACGAAGTGCAGTGAGAACGTTAAAATTTTAATTACGAACCGTATAGTGTTAAGCCAATTAATTTTATGTTTGACTAAATATAGACAAAGATTAACAGCTATGTAAATCTGTCTGGCTTCCAAGTAAAAAAACTACAACACTAAAGGGCAAAACAATCAATGTCAAAAATCCAGTCTTCGAAAGCGAGGAAGTACACGATTCAGTCATACCTACCTAATGCTATGCTTTATTCCATCATCAAATATTATAGATATATATATAGATTTATTGATCCTTCATACAGCTTTGAATTATAAATTAATAAAATTGTAATAAAGTAAAAAAATCATTAAGAGATCTTGATGATAGTTACGCAGTTTGAGACGTGGTCACCTCATAAAGTTGAGAGATAATATCTTCGGAGAAAGGGCGATTGCCGATAGGTACACTTAAAGTAGGGCAAAGGAGGAGACACAAAGACGCAACCTTAAATTAAGTTTAATTCTCTATCATCTATTATAATATGTAGGTATATTATTATATTCCACATAGCTTGCAGTTCGATGCGTAATATTAAGATAATACCATCAATCGAGCCAACGTCATTGACATTTAGAATATACAATGGGCAGACAGACAATGAATACAACGACCAACGTAATTCTATAGCCATTAGGAATAAGTCCCTTTACCTTAACATTAATATATGATACCAGTTTGTAACATAACACGGGGAACTGCATGTTATATCATAACTTTCACTCGATACACGTTCGAGGTAATCTTACTTAACATGACCTGCGAACTATCACGAACTTGAGACGTCTTTTGTGACAAACATCTTTAACGATCCGATGTGTAATTAATTACTGTATGATTGTATGTTAATGCGCATTTGTGATGTTTTTTGTACGCTTCAATGAATATTCAGAATTTTTTATGACCAATAAATTATATTTATAATCAATCTGCAGTCGGTGAGAGTGACATAACATGTGGATTTATAAAAGAACAGAGAACTCCCTCTTCAAAATTTAGGTCCCACTGCTAGGAAATAATATGCAGGATAATTTATACTTACTATATCTATGATCATACGGTACAAGATATATTTGTGCTTACACAATTATTTTTAAACACGCAGTATTTGTTTTAGCTATTAGAAATAGAACAATTTATTTTTAAAAATAAAACGAGTCTCAGAACGATATTTAGAATATCTAGCCTTTTAAAGTTAATAGCCAAATATGACACGCTAAATTATTTCCTTGATATCAAGATCATTGAGTCATAGTTTTGCAAGTTCAAGACAAACCACAGCAGTTGTGGTTAATTATATCTTGCGGCTAATGAGCTGTGATCCGCGACACGGTTACGAACACTTGCGATGGCAGATAACTCTTGAGAAAACATAGTTCCCATGACTATCTGATGTACTCGACGTTTTTAGTATTAGAGGTATGTAATGCAAGTATAATTATTTTGCGCTAAATCTCTTTACTTACTTGAACTTATATGTGGATTTCGTAAATCTCTGCTTTTTTTTTGGTGAAATGAAAATAACGTAGCGTCTCTACCGTTCCAATTTGGTATTTTGGTACCTATTGACAATATGTTAGGGCCTGGAATAATATATAAATAACTCTTTGCCCTGTACGTTAAAAAAGGCGTCGATACTATAAGATGTGCATTGTGCACGTCCAAAATTTATCGCGTTATAAGCAACTGAGCTCTACCGCAGCTCTTCTCTACGTAAAAGACTAATTATCTGGTGTATTTATCTTTTTTATTTGCAGACCAAATCAAACAGTGATATAATCTATTGACTATTCATTGCATTTACAAATAATAGCCTAATCACTTTTTTAGTTATCCTTAAAGCTACGTCCGGTGGCCTTCACACCGCTACTCACGACGTGTGAACCACGGAGGCATTAAGCCGTAATTGATTACGGTAATTTGATAGGAAATCTCAAATGAATGGTTACATCTTTACCTACTATGGAGTATTGAGAGAATTGTTTGGTACGGCGCTTTCTAGTTCTAGTTTGATATTGATTTCTGAAACTCATATTAGGTACTTTTAAAGTTAATAATCATCGTAAATAATATTGTTTCTGTTTTTGTGCAAAAGTAAGACTCATCCTGATAAACTTTCATGTTTACAATATAAATAGGATAGGACAAGTGAATAATACTCAATAGGTTTCAAATCATGTAAAATTACAGAATATAATAGGTAAATACTTAACACTTATTTAATAATTTGATTAATAATTTACAGGCGATACGACGTCTTTTTATCTGTGAAAATTATAGACGATAAAGAACGGAAGAATGCGATATTATGACTTTTGTATATAACCGGTTCTCACGATATTTTTACAAGATAGGAAAAATTCGGCATTATCCTGCAGTATTTCACCCACGCGTTCTAGCTATATATTACCTATCTATAATTATTAATTTAGAATTACGAAAGTTGTATCCTGTTTGATTATTATTTTGAGTTCTAACATAGGTCATAATATTTAGATTTTTTATTCGTTATAAATACAATTTGATATGAGTGAAATCCATCTTGGGTAATATCATTGAACATAATTATGTGATTTCGTATTTTATTCTTCCAAGAATTTTTGAAGTCAAATGTTTTTTGTAGTTTTTATATTCGACATTTAACCACATATTTAACTGCATTTTTAATTATCAAGAATGAATCATTTATAAGTGGATGATGATGGCTAAATCCGAAACTATGAGTAATAATGAAAAAGTCATAAAATATTTGGGATAAAATATATTTATTGAAGACAATATTACCCTTGGACGACCTGATCGCATTGATTACACACACCTACCTCCTACATATGTTTAAATCTCTAAAACGTCGGATAATATCTAGACTATAATATACTCTTCTTTTCTTTTTCAGCCCGGTGTGACCCAAAGTTGGGTATAGGCCTCTTCATGTGCACGCCATTCCTTTCGGTTCGTCGCCACTCGCATCCACTTCTTTCCCAAGATCTTCACTATCTCGTCAACCCATCTAGTAGGCTGACGGCCAACTTTTCTTTGTCCGGTCCAAGGACGCCATTCTAGGATTTTGTTGGTCCACCTGTTGTCACTTAATCTGCAGATATGTCCCGCCCACCTCCATTTCTGCCGAGACACTTTGAGTGCTATGTCTATAACTCCAGTTTTCTTTCTTATTGTCGTATTTGGAACTCTCGTCTATCAACGAAATCCCAAGAATAGCGCGTTCCATCGACCTTTGCGCTACTTGGAGTTTATTCACTAGGTGTTTGGTTAGTGTCCAGGTTTCAGAGGCGTACGTCATTACTGGAAGAACACATTGCTCAAACGTTCGCCTCTTCAGGAAGGTTGGTATTTGCTTGTCTTTGAATACATCTGATAGTTTGCCAAACGCTGCCCAGCCAAGTTGAATGCGGCGGTCTACTTCCCTCGTTTGTGCATTCCTATCCAGCGTAACCATTTGACCTAAATAAACATACTCTTCTACTCTGTCGATGTTCTGACCATATATTGTGATCGCAGGTGTAATGTTTTTGCTGTTACTCATAAATTTAGTTTTGAGCATGTTCATTCTTAATCCAATAGCTAGTGAGGCATCATGTAGTTCTTCGAGCATAACTTTTATATCGTCCGGGGTTTTAGCAAAGAGCACGAGGTCGTCAGCGAATCTCAAATGTGACAACATTGACCCGTTGATGCTAACGCCTTTTTCAGACCACTCCAATAGTTTAAAAACGTCTTCTAGAGCAGCTGTAAATAGCTTGGGAGAAATTGTATCGCCTTGTCTTACACCACGACCAACTGGTATTCGGCGAGATACTTCGTGCAGCTTTACTTGGAGGGTTGCACCTTTATAAATCTCCTTGAGAACTTCCACATATCTTGTGTCTACCATGCATCTTTGCAGTGAATGAAACACAGCCCAGTGTTCTACAGTGTCGAACGCTTTTTCATAATCTACGAAAGCAACACATAGATCCTGATTGTACTCCACACACTTTTCAATCAACTGCCGCACTACAAATATGTGGTCGATAGTGGAGAAACCACGACGGAAACCTGCCTGTTCTATTGGCTGTGCAGTATCAAGTTTGTTGGCTAGACGGTTCGTCAGAACTTTAGTAAATAGCTTGTAGGTATGGAGCAATATGGATATTGGCCTATAATTATTGAGTTGGTATTTTTCCCCTTTCTTATATATAAGCGTAACCAATGCGTTTTTCCAAGGTTTCGGTGTAATACCTTCCATTAAAACCTGATTGAAAAGCCTTTGAAGCTCTAGCAAAGCCGTTTTGCCTCCTAACTTTAAAAGTTCCACAGGTACACCATCTTCACCTGGAGCCTTTTCATTTTTCATACTTTTAAGCGCCGATTTAATCTCATACAAGCTTATGTCTGGTAGATCTTCTGTAAAGTGACGTATCAGTTTAGCGCGTGGGCATTGAAGCTTCAGTGGCTCCACTATTCTGGAGGTGTACAGTTTTTCGTAGAATTGTTCTACCACATGCATAATTTCATCGAGGTCATTTGTTTCTCTTCCGTTAGCATCTTTAATTCTGTGTATTTGTTTATTACCCTCTACCAATTTCTTCCGAAAAACCTTTGGGCCTCTATACTTTTCAATAGTATTGACAATAGTTTTGTACCGATGTTGCCTTACATCACGCCTTACCGCTTGCTTTGCTTGCTTATTAATATCAGAAAGCACTACATTACTTGTTTCCGGTTTGCTATGAAGAGCACGTCTCGTTTCGAGCAGATCTTTTGTTCGGTCCGACAAAATAGTTTTATTTTGACGTGTTGTCTTGCCAAATTCCTCGGCTGCCTTCCTTATGCTCTGCGTGAGTCGTTCATCTACAGCATCCACAGTAGCAGGTATTTGGCTTGTGGTCAGAAGCTCATTGATGCGTTGCTCGTAATGATCTTTCTTAACTTCAATAGCTGCATAATCCAGTTTGGCGTTATGTTTCCGAATTAACCTCATTCGTTCTGTTTTGGCGTTTATTTTGAACGTTGCACGTACTATCCTATGGTCGCTTCCGATGTTTATACAATTTAAAACACTAACGTCACTAACAACATGTTTCTTATTGCTCAGTATGTAGTCTATTTGGTTTTTCGTTGAACCATTTGGGCTTCTCCATGTCCACTTGCGTTGGTCTTTCTTTTGGTAGAAGGTGTTCATAGCATAGAGATTGTGTTTTGCTAAAAAGCTGACAAGAATCTGGCCTCTCTCATTTCTTGTGCCTAACCCGTGTGTTCCTATATATTCTTCATTAGTACCAGGGAAACTTTGGCCAATTTTCGCATTAAAATCACCAATTACAGTGGTATAGAAGCATGGATTTTCGTTAAGGGCTCGCTCAACATCGGCATAGAAGTTATTTAATTCATCTTCACTGTTTGCGCTAGTAGGAGCATATACCTGAACCACTTTCATCGTTAACCGGTTGTTTATATTAAAGGTAGCATACAGAACTCTTTGGGAAATTCCAACGACAGTTTTCAGCCTATCTGCAAACTTTTTATGTACGAGAAGACCAACTCCTCCTTCGGATGTGTTGTCCTGTCCTTTATAGAACATTATGTGTCCTGATGGTAACTTTGTCAGTTCCTCCCCTTTCATTCTTGTTTCACATAATCCTAGAATGTGCCATTTGATTTTATCCAAGATAGTCGTCTCAAGGTCAATGAACCTGTCTTTTGTACGCAAGGTGCGTACGTTGTAAGTAGCTATATAGATCGTCTGTTGACAGCCGGATCTTACCCAGGGATTCTTAGCACCCTCTGCCCTGTAGGTTTTCTGACCGCTGTCGTAGCCAGGCCTGACAGGGCTGCTGGGGACTGAGGGCCTTCTTTTGTGTTGTGCTTCCATGAAGGTAATAAAGCCTTAAGACACCACGCTGGCTAGTGCGTGTTGGTGAATCCACTCTTTCGAAAATGATACTTTTCAGGTTTGTGGTAGCCTAAGATAGCGTTTGTGTTATGCCAAGCTCAGTTTGTTCGGGTCAGGGATTTCCGCCGCCCGAGATACGGCGTTGTTGCTCTTTAGCACCACCCGGGAGGCACGTACAGGGTAATGAAGGTCTAAGCCTGCGGACGCGAGCAACCATATAATATACTACTACTGTATTACTACTGTATAATTTATTCTCAGAAATATATCATAGACTTCTAAGAAACTATGCGAGTAATTATGGAAAAGTTAACAACGAAGTTATATAACTTTTATATAAATGCATATTATGTTGTAGCATTTTGTTTAGAAACAGGTTTGAAAGCCATTCTATCTTTTTATATATTGAATGATTTCCCCAATCTTTAAGGCTGCGTTTACAGAGATGTGCGAGGATGCGTAGCGAGGGATGTGTTTGTAAAGAACCAGTAGAATCGCTTCAAATGCTAAATGAAGCGCTATGATTCTCGCACATCTCTAGTGGAAAAGCACCCTAATTACGGGCGTGTTTATTCACATGTACAACCACGCATATTGAATAAAAATTAGCATCTTAGAATGTGACAGGAAAACCAACCTTATTCCCATTGGCAGTAGCGATAAGATCGTCCATGATCAGTTGTCCCCAAGCAGCCAGCATGCTGGTGACATAGTCGTGTTCTTCTGGTTGCGCGAGCTGAGCCACTGCATGTACTGCTAAAGATGCCTCTGGGAGGTGAGGAGGTGATAGAGGCTGGGATACTCCTGTAACAATGAAATAAAAATATTAAATAACATGTAAAGTCATATTTTGTACGATTTATCTTGTTTTGAACTTCCGATATTTAGGTCGCAAAACTTTATAATTAAGTTATCGCTGTAATTGGAAATTCTGATTTTGTTAATTAAAATATTTGAATACTTATAGGACTATAGGTACTAGCTTTACTAGCGCATACCTATTAATAGCTATTACTCTGAAATCATACGTTTTGTATAAATAAAAAGATGAGAGAAATAGATAGCCTAAGTTACATCAATATTTTAACAATTTAATGCTTGTCACCTTCTCTTAAATCGGTAATTTTTAACATTAGCTACAAAACAGTTTCTAAGCTCATTTTTTTCAGACACATTAAAATAAATATAAAAGCGTGTACAATGTACATTTATACGTTCATAAAAACAAAGTTATAAAACAAATAACATCTAATAAAATCGTTTAGATTTTTTGTAAGTTTTATTATTTATACTGTGTCTCATAAACAATTAATTATTCACCTGTACTTAATTAACCATGTTTTTTTCATATTATATGTGAAGCAGAATAAAAACTAATTATTCACAGGTTTACCTACCCACTCAGGAAAATAGTCATAATTTTCCTCGATTTTTCCTGCAGCTTAGAATATATATGTTTAAAGTATGTGAATATAAAGTGTTTTATAATCTCAATAGAATATTTAACACAATAATAATAATAAAAAAACATACCATCAGCATATTTCGGCGGCAACAGCCTCAGGAACACATCGCCTCTCCTGCCCCAGGGGCGATGTCTCACATTATTACATTCCCCGCTCGCACTCCGGTACTTGCTCGGCGGGCATGGTGTGTTACTTATATCTTCTTCTTCTGATGTACATTCCTCACTATAAAGGAAAGAGTTCTTGAAATTTGGTAATTAATGTTGGCGTAGATTATATTAATACTCAACGTTAATATTTAGTTTTATCGTATTTAAATATTTGTAAGAAAAAGGAAATAATTCGATGGGCCCGTTATGGCAAAAACACGCAGTTTCGTATCCCGATTCCAGGCCTCGTGATAGATCTTTTTCTATTATTTAATGTAATAAAATTAAATTAATCGATGTCACTATAAGACTGTTGTATTTTGCTCTACCGTAGAGCCTCTACACTAGATAAATAGAATATGGATCTGTTAATAAATACATTAGATCTAACTATACGTATGCCTTGTTTATATCATGTTAGAAATCAAATTAATTATTACTAAAATTGTGTAGGATTAAACACAGGCTAATTAATGGTTGGCCACTATATTATGCTAGGTATAACACAACCACATTGCTCTTTTGATCCCAAGTGTCAACTAATCACCCTGCTATTCACATATATCACATATCACAGAGTCAATTTTGTATTCACTTCAGATAAATATATCAAGCTCAAACACAACATTTATGTCGTAGTCATCTGGTTGAATCTGCTATTTGATTGAATGGACTATAGTCGTCAAGTTGTATAATGTAAATTGTAAATGACGGCGAAATATATTTACTATACAAATCTTTTTATATAGAAATAGTTTATAAATTATATACATACGGTGCATTCCCGTTCTGTATGAACCTCCTCTCGAGGGCCATCGCCTCACTGACGGCCCTCCGCAGGTCGCTCGGGACTGTCTGAGCATTGCTCTCTTCGATTTTACCGTCCGCTAGTGTTACGAATAGCAGCGCTAATAGCAGGAAACCCTGGCTTAGCCTGGAACAAACAAATGTGAATAATAAATACACGTTGTACATAAATAGTTCAAAAATAACATTTCTGAAAAATCTTAAACGAAACTTTTGATGAAACAAAACACAAAATATCGAAAAACCTATGTCTCAATAGTTACTAAATTTGAGCACTTAATGCAACCATATTATGTAGGCATACATATTGAGTTACATTTTAATTTTAAATGAATGCAACATTGCAATTTAGACTAACGACCTGTGAAGGAAAAGAACGCGACCACGCAAACCTCGCTATAGAATTTCCTAGTTCAAAGTCAATGAAGTGGTTTAATGACAGGAAAAAACTAAGTGAAATATACAATTATACTATATTCGCTGTAATTTATACTTAAACATTTAGTTCTGCACTATTTAACATTGTTTCTATATCGATGTTTTTTGTTTTTAAAACCATTGTCCAATAAATGGCATTTAATTTTGATTAAGAAAAAAACAAAAGCATATAATTGGTCTGTATAATGCCCACTGTATATTGAAAGAAACGTCCGACATTAAAATAAACGACAAGCAATAAGAAAAGAACGACGTATTTCAATCATAATTGGTAACAGTGGCGCAAGAGGCTAATAAACTATGGCTACACTTCGCTCTACAAGACTGATCACCTTTAAACCACGTGACTGGTCTTACCCAGGAAGTGACAGAAATGCCACAGAAGTTGACGCTTTTACCGGCGGTTATTGATACATCAATTAAGTTAACCCATTGAGCCCCGATCGGCCCGATCGGTCTACGACACAATAGATTTTCTATTGTGTCTGTGATTCCGGGGCCTGAATTATTACGGCCGTCGATGGTTTTTTTGTAGAGCCATAGTCATACATTTAAAACTACCTAACATACGAGAACTGCAGACAAAATTTTACTTTCTTATTTCGTAGCAAACTATTTGTAAGAATAATTAAAAAGGTTCGCCCCTTGATCAACAATAATAATTACAATACATACATCATAGGTTATGATTTTTTATTATTATCAGAAACAAAAAGGTTTACAAACATAAGTGTACAGTTGTGACTTAAAAACCACTGAGGTTTATAATGATGTTCGTATTTACATAATGACAATTTCGGTTTTACTATATTTCGATTATAGAATTGTATTTGAATCTTAAGGAATTATATAACGACCTTTTGTGTAGGCTTAAAAAATAACAAAAATATCATGCTACCGAATAAAACTATAAAGTTATTTGGAGATTATTCTGTCTGTAAGGCGCTATAAACCGTTTATAAATTGCCACTGAGTATCATTAATCATTTTAAGTCATTGCGGTCAGATTAAAATTACAAGCGTGTTGTACGCTTGGTAATATCGAAAAATTACGACGTTTATGCGGTCTATTTCCCATCATTACAAGAATCCATCTAAATCTAAACATATTTATATCATAATGTATATTTATATCAACATATATTCTATAAAACGGAAGTATTAGTACTACAGTAACTCAGGAAATGCTCTAAGGTTTCCTCAGGTACGCACACATGACCGCAAATAGCTTTCGTTTTTATCAGTGATCTTTAAGGTACCGGTTGTTATGAGATACATCTAACTTTCTATACATGTCAATGACATTGCTCATTACACCCATTTGTCATTAATGACAGGTTATGTAATTCCGCCCTACTTGTGGTATTTATAAAGCCGGCTACTCACGTACCTGCCGCAGGGGCAATAATCTCCGTTGCACAGCGGTCGGCAATTTCAGATGTTCTCTAATTTGCCCCTGCTTGCCTATACACATCACAATTAAAGAGCCAATTAAGAGTGCAATTCCAATACTGCCCCTGCCACAGGTATGTGCGTAGCCGGCTTTAAGAACGTCAATAAAAATTAGTGACGGAATCACGTTCAATGTTAAGTTTGAGGTTGATTAAATTTGTAAGAATTTAATTACACTAGCCGTCGGTCAGCGCCTTATTGGAATCCGGGTGTTGGTTGGACTTTGTCTTATTTTATTGGTCTCTACTCGTTCGATTAGTTTTTGGAAACAAAATTAGACTTTATAATAAAAGTTGCATTATCAATCGACTGCATAAAACATATCGGTCTGTTTCTTTGCAACATTTTAATAAATATTAATGGATATTCTTCTTCATGTATTATAAAATTGTGCATTATATTTCAAAAAGTGTTAGATTCGAAAAAAGTTCGTTGACACAACGTTGCTAGAATCTGTGTTCTTTGAAGTATCAAGTTTATGTATCAAGCTTAATATAGAAATCGTGAAAACCTTGAAACGAGCCGGCAGTGGTCAGTAACATGAGTTACATGTAAACTGACATTCAATGTTAATACCAATAACCCTTTGAATGACAAATTTTGGTTTCAAATAGGTCGAAGAATTACGATTAGATATTAGGTAATATTGCATCATATCAAATCACGACTTTTCCAAGTTTTCTTAATATAGATTCGCAACAATCTTTTTATTATGTTATGCACATTATTGCCATTTTCGGTTCACTTGTTTTGTTTTATTGTGAGTATATCACGGTCAAAGTGATTCATTCAATGTTAAAATTGCATAAGAATTTGATGTACGGCCTTATTTTGTGGCGCGAAAGTCTCTTTGCTAATCGATACGTGATTGAATTTAGAATAGCACTTATCAATGCTTAGTAAATCGTATTTTGGACAAGGTTAATGCATTAGAAAAGAAGTAGATAAAAAAAGTTGAAATTCTTTTATTTATTTAATACGTATACCTACACTAATCTTAATTTTTCTGTTCTTAGCGATTCAGGCTTTAGTTAATACTTATAAATTGCCTGTTCATTAGGAACTTTTTTTGGAAAGAACAAGTTTTGAATGTATTTTTTTAAACTTATTCATTAAGCCAACGCATATTAAAGATTTTAAAGGAACGATCTATAATTTTTATATTTCAGATAGTCGATAAAATTAGATACAAATTTAGATTTAGAAAAAACCAAGATAACAATTAATTATAACAAATGATCAGACGAAATAAGCGGAGAGACCAAATACAAATAAACGTGTCTGTGAACTATATTTTATAATACATACCTATAATATCTATAGACTATTGGTATGTCATGAATGCACTTTGTTCTACTGCTTTAACCTTTATATTTATACCATACTTTCATATTCAAATAAAACAGACTTTACCAATACAAAGAATTGAAACACAAAGAGATTTCATCTTCTGCGAAATACTTAGTTTCGTTTGGTTGCACTAGGATGCTAACAATGACTCTGTTAAAATTGCGAAAATACTGTCTTGCTTGAATAGATAGTTTTCACGTATTCACTTTAATTAACTTTTATTTGTTATCTTTATAATCTGTAGGTTAGAAGTATGGTAGAGTGTGGGTAGCTTTTGTAAGCTTCAAACATTTTCACACTTATTAATATAAAGATAGCGAAGATACTATATCAATAAAATTTATTAAATAAGGCTTAATTGCTTTTGATTGTCGGAAGTTTATAATTTAAAAATATCATAAATTACTGTCCATAAACTACGGAACACTATTGTCTATGGGTATCAAAACAAGTTATAAATCCTTTTTTGTCAAGCGCGCCAAATACATTTTTGATAATCGTTGGTCTGATTGTTTTAAAATTAGAACAAAAAAGTCGTACAGCGATTGGCCAGTCACGTGAAGATGACCTCACGAGGCGGACACCAGACGACCTTTATTTTAAACATCCTGATTGATACTACGCTGGTATTTGGTACCTGAAGGAATTTAAAAGGAATCTCATTCACTTCAACATTTTTAAATCACCTCCTTAAAAGGACTTGTCAACCTGACGATGCAGACTTTTATATCGTATTTTTTATTCGTATTTTATATAAACGAATTAAGATACATATAATATGTATAGATACATATTATATTAACATGTTTTAATGTTCTATACAAATTGATTAGATAACCATATAATTGAGACTGATTACCATTAGACTCACAGTTTTTTTTATTGCAATAAGAAGAATGAATAGTATAGTTATTTTTAATTAATGTTATTTGATTATGGACATTGTGAGCAAAGTATAAAATCACGTGAATATATTTGAGTGTGAACTGGGACTTGAATAGACAAAGATATTTACGTGGGTAAATTTTTATCGAATTATGCACACTGCACATTATAATTATCTTTCATATTTAATTTTCTGATTTTCAATCGAATCTCATTAAGAAATGATATTTGATATGCAAGATGTTGAAATAATAACAAAATCGAGTTTTTAAATACCTAATGCGAAAATACTGCAAATATTTGAATCAAATTATCTAGCGAATAGGTATACAATTTTGGATTCACCGGACATCCTATTAGAAACAAGTTTTTTATAAACATACCTGGAAGGGGTTTAATGCATATAATTTTAGGTTTTTGTAATAGGCTAAATGTCTACGATCATATTATAAACCTATCAAAATGAGCAGATGGGCGTGATCTCACTAATGCCATGCAACTATAAGAATTTTGTAGGCGTACTTATTAATATAACCAAAACTATGACACATGTTTCTTGACCCACACACAAGTTATTTTTATATCCTCTTAGGTACAATAACGAATAGAATAATTTATTGTTGTGTTTACGTAAAATGTACACATAATTTTACGTTTGTTAGAGATAATGTTATGCGGGCCTTAAGCAATGTTTTACATCAGCATCATCCTTCATTATTACATACATTTAATTGAATCTATTCTTCTACTAATTTGTGTCGAGTTTTATCATTTTGGTGACTCTAATTACGTTAAGGAAGGTGTCGCATTGAAGAAAACATTTCGCCACGTTGAACAAAATGTGTTGTCACTTTACTGCTCTTGTTACCTAAGAACTAAACAGATCAGAATAGAAATAGTCACAATCAGCCTTACAACATGGTTGAAGCAAATGTTTTGAATAAAAATGCAATATAATGTTTTCATTTATCCTATCAAAATATTAAAGTTTTTAGCCCGCTGCTCTACTACATACCTACGTCACAACGCATACCTGTAATTCGAAACCTCGGTGGTTTTTTTAACGTTTCTTCAGTGAAACTCGTACTTATAATTCCTTAATAACCCAGTATTCGCCCTTTCGAATACGTAACGTGAACTTTGTGTCACGTAACGTCCTTTAAATTCTGTTTACGTGCCAACTGCTGCGGATTCGATCGCTATTGCACGTGGCAATTAGCATGGTGACTCTTGTGAGGCAATGCTTGCGACAACCAACCGCGGGGAAACACGATTACTTCATCTCACATTGTTGGCTGTACTGAATTTAACTGAACGAGATGGTGTTTCGTTTGCTTTGTTGGGTTTGAATTTGATAGCTGTATGAGTAATTGTTTGAAGAATAGTTTGGGATATTTATTTGTGTTCAATAAAGTATGAAATAATGTTTAAAAACTTTGTATAATAGATTTCTTTCAGAAATTTCGGATTAAAATGTATTATTAAATAGTAAAATTAATGATTTTAAAAATGAGTCTAAGATAGTATGTAAAGATATTCTAATAAGAAAATTCTTACTTGATCATAAAGAGATAAGCATAAAGCAGAAAGTGTACTAATTCGCATAAATACAAAAGCTGTGTAAATTACAAACGTATAATAAGTTTCAACTCGAACAATAGATCACTACACTGTTCTTAAAATTAAATTTTCTGGTTTAACACGTTGCGCGTGTTCCGGTTCTATTGTTTATTCATTTTACTTGTATAGGTGAGTTGCAATTACTGTCGATATAACGAGATAGCTTGATTGGTCACTAATTACTTCCTAACATCTGTGCCGCAGTCATGACCTTTGGTAGACATGACTGACATCGTATGTTGTAGTCAGGTTAACAAAAAACTTGTAACACCTGGTTGGATGAGCGAATATTTTATCTGTTGTGTTTATTGTATGTTGAATATGTTCGTAGTTATGCGTATATCATGCTAGGGAGGTTAGCTTGCGTGACACGCAGATTTAAAAGCTTTTTGATTTTGGATATAGTTATTCACACCTTGAATTAATAAAAAAAAATAACGTTTAGACATTATTATTATGACGTCAGTGATTCTTTCTACGCTTATGAGAAGTATGCTAGCTTTAATCATTGTGGTGTTAAACGATAAAATGATTGTTTATAATGATTGCCAAGACACATAATTCACGCATCTTAAATTGTCTTTGTTACTTTTAACATTGAGGTTTAATCTTTATTATCTGATATTGTGCAGTCACGATAGTTGCCATTTGTTTAAGTTTTAGGTTAATAACACAAAAAGCCTTCAGGATGACAGACTGGGGTCAAAGGTAAGATATTACATACGGTTTATGTTCATTGCAATTACTTTTAAACATTTCAGCATTATTGCTTTTGAAAATTATTTTTCTTGAATATATTTTAGATTTATTCATAGCTCTACGTTACTACGAAATAGAATATTATCTTACATTTACATTTATGAACAACTCAAATGAACATCTGAATTTATTTTCATGAACTTTGGACAAATGTAGTGGTACTTGACATTATGTAAATTTTATATATCAATAAATTTGTCTGTAGAGCAATAGTTATGATAACGATAATAATTATTTTAATCTTATATATTAATATCTCAATGCAAAATCTGATCATAACTACGTGAATACGAATCATCTTTAAATAGTTACAATTGAGCAAGTGAAGTTACTGGAGATATTTACGATTTAGACACTAATAGTTAATAAAATAAATAGGTAGCCAAATCTTATATTTGACCATATTTGAAAGGTCCTTCAAGGTTCCTTCTTAGTAACCTACGTACCTAAATAATATGTACCTTTATAATATCTTAATACTATTATAAAGGCGAAAGTTTGTATGGATGTATGAATGTATGGATGTATGGATGTTTGTTACTCTTTCACGTAAAAACTACTGAACCGATTACAATGAAATTTAGCACACATATAGAGGGTAACTTGGATTAACACATAGGATAGGTTTTATCCCGGAAATCCCACGGGAACGGGAACTATGCGGGTTTTCCTTTGAAAACGCGGGCGAAGCCGCGGGCGGAAATCTAGTATTTCCATATGTTATAATAAAATATATACGTATGTAAAGGTTTTTATTAACATTCAAAGTTAAAAATACATATTACATGACGTGGAATACACATCCGCCAGTGAACGTCATCCCGACATAAATTCCAAGAATTCGATCTTTCTCATGAGATTAACATTTATACACAATACCTGGATCTGATTACTTAGATGTTTTCCATATTAATAATACCTTTATACAATATAGATTTAAAAGTTTACAGATGATAATAAAATGTATTATATCCATCAAATTTAACATAATAAAGTTACAGTACGATATAATACGATATAATTCGCTATTATTGATGTCTTTGAAGTAATTGTTAAAAAAGTAGTTCTTGTACACTTGAATCATTATTGATGCAAACTGTATGATGTATGAGCAATTAATTGCGTGTAGTAAATTGTGTAATATTAGAGGAAGGAAGACCGCTCAGAGCCCGCATAATATATCGTAATGTGGAGCACGCGTGCCTTACCTAAGAAGGTATATGACCGCTATACTACACGGTCAATACATAATAATTTGGGTGAAAACTAAAAGAGACGTATTCTATATTATAAAAATGAATCGCCAAATGTGTTGCTAAGCGCAGAACTCAAGAACTGCTGAACTGATTTCGTTAATTCTTTTTTTAATAATATTCCTTGAAGTACGAGGATGGTTCTAATAGAGTGAAAACGTAAACACAACAAACCACGGGCGAAGCCAGGGCGGACTGTTAGTTAAGAATTAAATTGTTTTTGAGAGAGTATTCAATATATTGCAAGGACATGAAATGCAATAACATTAGAAACGAACATTGGCACAATTTCAACTCGCATTTCCCGATAAAATAAAATGTATGTGACAAGACTATAAATGGAGAAATCGAAGACATGATTACGGAAATATTGCAATCTGGAATAATTATAGTGTTAAGATGGTTGTGGAGCAGAGTAAAGAAACAGATAATAAAAAAGGCAAAATGTTTTTTTGATAAATGACTACACGTTTGGTTCAACTAACAAACATACATACACAGTTAGGAAATAATATAGAGACATGTATTCGTATGAGTAATAACAAGGACCTATATTTTAATTTATAGTTAGTGTAAATTTAATTTATTGAACAAACAAAATAATAAATAGAATTCCTTTTTAGGCTCTATAATCCGGATATTTTCCTTATGGAGGAAATATAAACACATAATAGAAATTAACATTAGCTTAAGTTCGTACGTGTATTAACAGATGTGAGTAGGTCGTGTTGAGGCAAAAATGCATTACATAAGCGGAAAGTTAAGGCTGAGGTCTCGTAACTTGTGTAAAGTGCGTTTCTTTAAGAACTCTACAAATAAATGAATGAACACACCTTAATTACGTTTATAGTATGCGTATTGTGTGTGTGTTGGATAATGGAAATGGATAATTGATGTTTTTATCAATAAGGTCATGGAATAGAAAGTTTTATTCTTATTTACAACTCTAATTTTAACGTATAGTATTATAAATATTATCTGTGCTCTGCATCATCATGCAGTACGACTGCATCAATATTAGATACACAGAAAAATAAAGAAAAATGCTAAGAGTAGTGCGTACGCACATTATGTGATGTATGTAATGTGCGTTTCAATTATTTGTTGCGTACAAGCACACTTAGTGTGTATGTAGGATTTTTTACGAAATTTCAGGCTGAATAAACGGCGAATTTTCAAGGGTAACGGAGTGAGTAGTGAAGGAACGTTAGTAATTTCAGGTAGGTTGTACCATTAAAAGTAATATAACAAATAATATATATAATATAGTAAATATTTAAAAAAAATCAAAAATCTCTGAGTTGCAATTTTTTTGGTAACGCAAATATGATGTGACGATATTGCCATGACGTGACAGTATTGCCATGACGCGACCTGAAAATTTTACTCTCAACGCACCTATAGTAAATTCACTTCAAAGACAATGAAATATTTCCCTCGAAACTAGGGAAAGCCAAAATCACATACGAACGATACGATATGGAAGAAACAGTGTCACCTTACGCAATACAATTTGCACCGATGCCGATGGTAGCGAGCGTGCTGCAGATGTTAATGTTGACCCGCATTCTAGTGTATTGTTATTACATCAGACTATAAAACACATAAGTGTAACAAGCTATAAATAAATAAGTATTCATGAACTATGTAAGTGGCACAATTATTTGTATGGTAGTAGCAGAAACTCTAGAAGTGGTTTTCTTTTTGAGGGTTTAATAGAGTTAACAAAAAAATAAGTTTTAAATTTTTGCTTCTGAATCAGTGTTTTTTTTTATATAGTGGATGTTCTATATTTCTTATTATTATATCTTTGGAGTTTATTTAATCTTTTGCAAGGTCTCACTTTGGGGGGTGTATACTTTAACTTTTGTATAAGTGTTTACCTATAGATTTTTATCTTACCTTCCCGCTGTTCAAGGTTATAGACAGGATATATCGCATATACAAACGAAGATTTTTATTAGTATTTCGGTTTATGATAAATGTTAGTTTATTTTAAAATTATATTCTTTTAACCGTATTCTTTTAACCATCGACTCTATATAATTATTAAAAGTAAATGTAAAGTAATGTGATATATGTATGACTTTTAATTTAAATACATAAATTTAAATAATAAATGTAAGTATTGTATTTAACTAGTATGGAGTTCTTATGCAATATGCTCTCAAAGAAGACGATGCAATACGTATTTGTAAAGTCCTCTGTGTGCATAATCAATACATTATTTAAATTAATTCCAATGAAGACACTAGGAATTTAATTAATTACATACACGATATTTTATCCCTTTACATTACACATTAAGATGATCATTATATTTTATATTACAACACGCTATTAATAATAATTATATATTTCCTGGTTATACAAAAACATCTTGATATATGAGAATGATTATAAGTATATATCCGTTGCATTAACGAGAAATATTATCAATAACATGTAATATAACTAATTATTGCGCATTATATACAAATAGCATGAATTTATTTATCTGCCAAGAAGGAATGTGAATGCAAAATTAAAAAAATAATTAATAAATAGCTAACAGATAGCCAGGATGTTAAACATATAGACTTGTCTTTTTCCTCTAGAGTGGAATTCAAAACGTTATATAAGATGTGTTTCTATTAAGCTTTATGAATTCTGCATATCCTTGATCGTTGGTATAATTTGAATATACAACTATTATTACTAACTAGCGGTCCGCCCCGGCTTCGCCCGAGGTACATATTTACGTTTTCTCTACATAAGAACCATTTTCGTACTTCAAGGAATATAATAAAAAATAATTATCGAAATCGGTTCAGCCGTTCACACGTGATGCCGTGACAACGCGAAACGGATTTCATTTTTATATATGTAGATAGATTAAAGCCATCCTTACAAAAACAATACACCCAAATAAATTAAATGAACTTGAAAAAGCTTCTACGAAAACAGACCTGTAATCACAATTTTTATAAATGATTCATTTTAAACCACAGATCAATAAAAAGTATTTTATTGTTTTGTGTTTTAAAAGATGAAATGTACAGATCTATTTACTATTAAAATTTCAATAAATTCTTATTAAGTAAATATCACGTGATCTCATTCAAGTTTAAGGTCAATCAAACAGAATATTGAACATTTTTGGTTGAATAGAAATCTTCCTCATGCAATTTGATTGTTGATTAACTGTTTAACATAAACACGAGGCTTCGAAAGAAAATTTCGACGAAAAAATATCTACATGAAAGCCATGAAACAAATGAACAACCATGAATGTAACTGGAAAATGTTGCAACCTTACGTGTTTTGTAGTATTGTTTCTTACTATGATCCGTAAAGATTGACGTATATCTAGCATGTTTTGGAGCAATAACTCATTGAGGCATTGCAATTATCAATACCGGATTCGCTTTACGGTCTTTCCGACACACGTTATCATCTTCGATTTTTGTATGGTGAGAATATTTCCTTGTATTTATGTAATTGTAGGAAAAACTATATTTATATGATACCCTTATCGTATTTAAATATCTCTATTATTACATGAGAGCATTTATTGCGTATAATTATACATTCTATAATGTTTATACTTTATTACCTTTATGCATTTTGTTATCGTACATATACAATTAATTGAAGGTATTTTATAGTAATTTAATAATTTAGTAAATAGACAAAATTGTTGTATATATTTATGTGTTCATTTGGTAAACTTCACCTTGTAATGTTATTAATTTTATATGTAATACAGATATTTATATGCATTGGGTTCACGAAAATGGATTAACGGATTATGATGTAACTTTGGTGTAGAGTTTCGGTTAAACCGGATTAATTTAATGAAATCCTTTGCCAACCTGAAAATGTATCGTTGGAAAAAAAAATTCGTCGTGTCTGTAATTTACAAAAATTGGGATATATTCATAAAAAAAAATATTTATAATATTTGGCCTGATAATATTGTGTGAATTTAAAGTAAGATTTTTTAATTAATTAAAACATGTTTAAAGTTAATCTTTATAATAAGTAGCCGAAGCAGCCTGACCGTGGCATGAATTTGTACTTTTTTCTTATTTCATAATTTAAATTTTTAACGCATATATAAATTAAAATACATGTTTTTAATTAATACAATGTTAAATTTACCAACCCTGATTATGTAGAGTCAGCGAAAAAAGGTTGAAGTTTGTTATTATCGTATTATATTTCGTTTACTGCTCCACCTATACTAGAAAAGGAAGTCTAAAATAATACATATTACAAAACTGAAGAGTTTGTTTCTTTGGTTGAATGCTAATTTCAGGAACTGAGGGTCCAATTCATTTCAGTGTTAGATAGCCCATTTATCGAGGAAGGCAATAGGCTTGATTATTCCTTAGACCCATACTATTATTAATATTATAAATGCGAAAGTAACTCTGTCTGTCTGTTACTCAATCGCGCCTTAACTACTGAATCAATTTGCATGAAATTTGGTATAGAGATATTTTGATACCCGAGGCGACCCGACCCGACATAGGCACTTTTTACCCCGGGACATAGGATAGGTTTTATCCCGGAAATCCCACGGGAACGGGAACTATGCGGGTTTTTCTTTGACTGCGCGGGCGAAGCCGCGGGTGGAAAGCTAGTTCTATATATTTAAACATAGTATATGTTGACAAAGTCTAGGAACAATTAAACCGAAAACTGTCAGTTGAATAGAAGATAAAAGAAGAAGAAGAGGTCTTCTAGGATACTTCTACATTCTCCTATTAATATGTAGGTAGGTATACATTTAGTGTCTCGAGATCTTGAACTAAGATCAGAATAATAAGGAAATATTTTTTTCTCATTGTATGTCCATTCCTAAAAACAATTCGCGTGCTATGCGGTCGGTTAAATTTTTATATTTGTGAGACAACCATAAATTACAATCATACAAAACAAAAGCAAAATACGGGTTTTGGTATTAAGTTTCTGTTTTGTCCTTATATAATATATTTTTTGTATCGTATTGGATTCGAGACGACTCCAAGTCTATACGAATAATTTACACATTTAAATAAATATTTATAATGCGTAGATGTGCAGTGAATTATTTTCATTCATTGTTGCTTATATGGTTGACAAAAATATTGCAAGTATGACCTTGTCTGTGATCTACCGCACGCTCTAAGCTAAGCCAAAGCTCTTTTTTATAAGAAATTCAAGCCAAATAGACGAGAAAGTATTGTAGATTTTAGATTTTTCTTCCTGCTTTAACAACTCTAACAAAAAACGCGGCAGTCGGCGATTGCAGCTGCGCGCAGTGATATAATATCTATTAATTAGATAGGCAAATTATGTACACAGTATACCTAAAAATTAAACAAGTATTGTAACACTCATTTAAATGAATAGTGAGAATAGTGTAATACGTAATATGAGTTCTGTTATAATATTAAGCTACTATTTTAATAATAAGATTAAATAAAATTATTCATTGTTTAAATTATTATAATCAAGTAAAATTAAAATATTTATTTATGTGGTACGCAAATATTGAGGTCATGAAAATATGTTGGTTAACTTGAACTGAAATTAACTTTAACTATTTAGTTAGTTATAATGTTTTAGCAAAATAGCTTTTTGTGAAGGTTAAATTATCGAGGTCGATCGCTTTCTGTAACCATACTACAAGTAATTCACAAAAACTTTAATCCTGCTCTGTGCATATCCAGTCATAATTATTAATTACAAACTAGTCGTGGATGCAAATCACAAGCTTTATTAAAGGTTGAACTTGTAGGTAACTGGCATTGTCCTACATTTCGTAGATGAGAGGAATTTCGCAGCACATTAAAATCTTTGCAAGGACAAGTGATCATTTGTTATGAATATAGGTACGCGAACTAGGAATTTTCAGAAAATTGAAACTTACGTGACAAAAGTTCCCATTTTGCCGCCCTCTATAACACGTAGGGTAACTTGTAAACCATGAATAATTAACACATAAACTTTTGAATTTCGATTTGTTTCGATCGGACTGAGAGCGAGCGCGCGGCTGCCACGAACGTACTGGCTCGCTGGCTATCGCGGAGTGAGCACTGAGCTGTGAGGCTGGATACAGCCTTCCTTCGAGCACCTCGGCGGAGTACAGCGGCTCGAGCCAGCGAGAGAGAAAGTTAGCAGTTATCAAACTTCGCGGTTACGTTCGACGATGACGCTTCCCGATTGCGTATTCAGCGACAAACTAAAGAGCGTCCCCGGTATGTGCTACTGACATGGTGAACGGACATCGTTTAGCGAGTCCTATTTTTTCGCTTTGTTATTATTTACACACAATGCTCGAAAAATAATGATGTTACAAAATTTTCTGCTTTAATTTTCAATGTAGAAAACCTCATTATCAGTATACTGTCTTGCTATGTGCTTGACAATAACAAGTTATTTGATAGGTCAAGACCTGATTATGTCGATTAAGTATATACCTAGTATCTAAATAGAAATAATCGACAGGTCATTTTCATAATTTGTAAAACATTTTCATAGCTCTATTGCAACTAAAATTTATGATTGCATTCGCGTCTTTATTTAACTATATTTAGAAGATTCAATAAAAATCATATGATTGAATGTTTTCCTTTGAATTGTCGTTCTGGGAATTTTATGTAAAGTTTAATAAATATATTAGAAGCGGATGTTTTGGAATCAATTTATATGAACTTGAGATGATTCATGATTCGCCTTTGTAGATAATCGTGGGCTATTTCATTGAGGATATTTAAATGATATATTCATAAATACTGCATGAAGAAGATATGTTATTATGTTATGTGTAGTAAAAGTCATGTGAAGGATACAAATAATATACAATAAATGAACCATTACTATACAGGCAATTACGGCTATAATAGTTTGAAATCGAATCGTGACTTTAATATTTTAATTTATAATACAAACACTGTGAGCATTAATATATACCTTTACCACAGAATAATAACCAGTAGCTTTACTGCAAATATTATCGAGTGATTATGAACATTTTTCTGTTTCAATATCATTTTTAAAAATAGATGAAGTGAATTTCAAAGGTAAATATACTCATTTAGAGTAGTAGGTAAATACTTGGTAAATAGGTAGAGTCAATATTTTGTTGTATCTTTTAATTCACAGGTGATAAATCCAAATGGTAAGATTGTTGTAGAGTATACGAGGAAGGAAAATGTGTCCGTTTTCACAAGTAGGTTAAAAGAAGATATTTGATCAGTATTAGTGTCTCAAATTATTGCCTTGAATTAATCTAATTACTTGAGTCACTAATTCTACCAATTCTTCTTTTAGAATTTTTTTTAAATGTATTTTAAACGCGACTTATAAAATTAAAATAAAAGTAAAATATCAAAAAATAAAAAAACTCTACTAAATAGTATATAACAAAGAAATGTCAAACAATTAAAAACTCTACTAAATAAGATAAACTAACTACATGCCAGTGATCACTTTTTTGGATAACTTATAAGTTTGGGATGCGTTTCATTGCTCAACAAAATTCTTTGATAAACTCATTTTCGGAGTAGTATACTACACCCTTTATAAGACACAAGTTCGTGATCTGAGGTGCAAGAGATGTTAATAGGTTGACTACAGAGCGCGTTATGTTTACAACAAAACGAATTATTTCTTCAAATAACTTGATTGTATTTATACTGATTACTAAGCCTCACCCAGACCTTATCCAAATTGCATATTACATAAGCCGCGGGTTAAATATTTATTCGATTGTATGTGGTGTCAGCGTACTTTCTCTTGCGGCAATGTATATGTATGTGATATATTAAAACTTGGAGATAACGATCATTTGATGTTAGGTAGAGCTTATATTTTGATTATCATTTGTATTATACATAAATAGATTTGGAAGATTTCTAAAAAGTAGGTAAGTACATATATTCTACAGTAGGTATACTACTAAATTAGTGAAGTGGTCTGATAAATTATTAGTTATCAACTTTTGTAGATTTTTGAAAATACACCAAGATTTTTGATCAATAAGCTGAAAATACCTGTAAGACGTTAAGGAAGAAGTTCTTAGACTCTAATCATAGAGTAATCATAGAGTTCATATCAATGAAAGAGGGAAAACCCTGGAGTCAGCTACGCGCAAATGATATCAATTCTAAGTATCGTAGGTAATATTTGCAATTGGAGACATTATTTGTTATCATAACTATGAATAAAATTTCCAGTCTAATACTAAATGCATAGGTCTTCGATAGATTAAGTTTATTTATCTAAATTGTTATAACCTTACAGTAAGGGCCAGCTTTCCACATTTATATGACAGTCATATAAATGAGCAATAAATGAGACTCTATGTGCATAATCTACCTGTTTATTAATTGATTAATCCGAATCTATGGAATATTCTAAAAACATTTTCTGAGATCAAACACGAGAGTTAACTAGTATATATAGTAATGATATAAGACTGAGAAATGAAAATGAACTGAAACGAAAATCCTTTATTGCATAAGAATAAAAAAAGAAACACAAACAATGCATTTAAAATTATCAAAATGCACCCTTATTACCTAATTAGGTAATAAGGGTGCATGTTTACTTTATCTTTTGTCTTTATACCTATCCACTCTTAAAGATTGCCTTGTAGAGACCTAACATAGGTATGTTAGGTACCTCTACAAGGTATAATAAAGTCATACTCGAATTAATGTAACGATAGCTCCGAAATTATCTTCAGATGACATGAGCGAGTGAAAGTGGAAGAATAACCAAACCTGTCGGAGCTCGAATGACATCACATGTTACAAGCCTTATACAATTCTATAGTTTATAGATGGGTATGTTGTAATTGAAGATTAATTGTCTTGTGTTTTTTTAATATAATTCAAAAGAAATTGTGTTTGAAATTTTTACTCCGAAGAAATTCGAAATATAAGTTAGTTGGTTCCAGGGTAACCCTTCAGTAGTGCAGTAACAACGGAGTAATAAGTAAGATATTGGTAGTCAGTTAGCTAGTAGTGTTTCACAAAATATATATAACTGAAAAATAATTTTCGGGAAACTACTCAAAATAATTGGCATTATTTTTATGAAAACTTAACACTATTGTGTTGTACTATTTTTTGAAATTCATTAACATTGTTGTTAATTTCATCACTAATAATGATTATGAGTCGTTGATATTTAGTTTTTCTTATCTCGCGTTAATTAATATGAATAAGTTTCGATTAAAAATATTATTTTACTTTTAACATACTGGGGTCAGTTCTTTATGCATATTTAACATGTTTAATATGGGAAGGCCAAAGGCATGTTACAATAACACGAAATACATAAATTATAATTATGAAATTATTTCAATACATTCTTAAAACTGTGACAGGTATGTTTATAAAAAAGAAACGTGTATTGTGTCATATCTATTCTTTCCAAAAATGCTCATATTCCATTGAAAAGTTACATTTGGGGTTGCATTTTTTAGAGGACGCAATTTTATTTTTTTGATGTGTAGGGGGGTTCAGTGTGAAGCTATCACCAAGTTTGTGGGGTCGCCACCCTTGTCCCACGGCCGCCATCTTGAAAATTGCGGTTGATATGGTTTTTACGATATATCTCTTTAACTATTTATTTTATAAAAAAAATTGTTAACATTGTTTGTTGCAAATTAAATTCTCTACAACTTTGGTCCAGTAACTTTTTGTCGTAGAACTATAAGTAAAAAAGTTATAAGCGAAAATGTTCAGAAATTAGAGATATTTATATTTTTCAATAAAACTTTTTTTTATCATTTTACGAAGAAATGATATCAGACCATTATTGTAGATTGTTTTTTGAGGAACAACTTTTATATACAACATTTTTTCATTAAGTAAATAGCTAAGATTTTACAGCGCTCCGAAGTGAGTACTATTTTTCAGTACTCTTAACTATACAGTATACATATATTATGTGTGTACTAATAATAATTTGTCATCAGTAATTGTTTTTAATATTTTTAATAATTAATAATTAATTTTGCAATATTATTAATAATTAATTATTGACTGAACTGACTTGAAGTCTGGAAGCGCGTTTTTTTTACGTCGAAAAGCAGGGCTGAAATGTTCTGCAGTGTGGTTCCATTGTTCTGGAGTCTGGGAAAAGAGCCAATAGCCATTATATGTATAGTTAGGAGTACTGAAAAATAGTACTCACTTCAGAGCGCTGTAAAACCTTAGCTATTGACGTAATGAAAAAATGTTGTATATAAACGTTGTTCCTCGAAAAACAATCTACAAAAAATGGTCTGATATCATTTCTTCGTAAAATGATAAAAAAAGTTTTATTGAAAAATATAAAAAGCTCTAATTTCTGAACGTTTTCGCTTATAACTTTTTTATTTATAGTTCTACGACAAAAGGTTACTGGACAAAAGTTGTAGAAAATTTAATTTGCAACAAATAATGCTAACAATTTTTTTTATCAGATAAATAGTTTAAGAGATATATCGTAAAAACCATTTCAACCGCTATTTTCAAGATGGCGGCCGTGGGACAAGGGTGGCAACCCCACAAACTTGGTTTTAGCTACTCACTGACCCCCTCTACACATCAAAAACATAAAATTGCGTCCTCTAAAAAATGCAAGGTTAGGCCTAAAAAATGTAACATTTCAATGGAGTATCAAATATTGACGAAAATTTCACTAAAGACGTATACAGTGAGATGGCATGAATTTGTCATGCTTTCCTACAGTTACACAAAGGATTCGACCGGCTTTGTTTATTTCAAACATAGTGTGTAGTTTCTATTAAATAACATTGCAGGTCTTGCTTCTAATCATAATATTAATTTCCAACGTTACCTTAAACGAGTTCATATTGAAATGTATAACCAAATTAAACTGGAGAGAGAACAAGTAAATTCCAATCAATATCAGTCCACTTTTCCAATTTCGTCATCAATCTACATCTGAAGGTTATTGATCTGTTAGTAGCTGGGCTAGTATTGAAATGAGTAATAAACCAATTCATGTAAATCAACTTCAATCGAAACAGGAACGCTATAGTATAGCTGTCGTGGGTGAAAGGGACTCAGCTGGCTTTATTAACGTATCTTATTTATAAATTGACCGATTTACAGATAGTTAATTTACCTAGTATGTTTATTGTTTCATTTGTGCTGGCTTGATATCCTTGGACTTCTCCAAATTCTCCTGTCGCACGTCAATAGACGTCATGTGACTAAACACGGCGCTATATAGAGTTGTTGAACTGTTAATAGTGATTCTCAAAAGCTCTTTATACCTACGGCATTTTTTAGATATTTATATGCAGACGTATATTATTATTTAATTATTCTTTTACGGATAAAAAAAGGAAAAAGTTATACAATTTTAATTACCTATGTCCTATGTAAATGTACCGCCTCCTTGGTACAGTGGTTGACGCGTGAGCGTAGAACCGAGGGGTCCTGGGTTCGATTCCCAGTGGAGACGAAGAAAAAAAAAATGTCTCGGTCTGGCAGGACACAGAAGGCTGATCACCTACTTGTCCCTAAAGAAAATCGATCAGTGAAACAGATGTATGGAATAATGCATCTGCCCCTTACCCCACTACGGGGACACGGGACTTCACTTTTATGTAAATGTAACGCTATCAGTTATTTGATAGTTCATGTTATCCCATATTAATTGCTTCACGCTTATCGTCAATGGTTCAAGGGTAGAAAGTGCAACCCAATTACTTTTGTAGTCAAATTAATATTTTATTTTATTTCTGACCGAACATATTCTAATATATAATATAATATTAAATATCTCCTCTGCAGATCTCTACTAATATTGGAATATTATAATTATGTTTTTCCTTACGATTTTAATCCCCAGCCTGTCTATGCCTTGTGGAAACTTAAGTAAAGTGTGGTGGATTTCCACTTATGGCGTTTAATTTGATGGACAATCTGAATTTCATAATATTGCATAAATAATAACTAGGCCAATGTCTAATGACGCAGTTATAAATTTGTATATTAACTTATACCTACTACGTAATTAAAAAGAAATATTATTTATAATATAAGAGCATTTTAGTTTTATAATACATAGTATAAGTATAGTGTTTTACACTTAATTACATAATTGTATGATATAATTTCTGAATAAATTAGTATATTTTCTAGAATTCTTATTTATTACATATCATTAAATATGCACATGTGAAAATAAAATGCTAATGAACAAATTATGTTATGATATTTGGTTGTAAATATAAGGCAGTATTTGTTGAACATATAATCAAATAAAGTAAGCTGAAAATAAATAATAAGAAAATAATATTTTATATTAGTTATATTTAAATGGAATAAAATATTTATAATAAAATAATTTCTGGTCAATGTTATGCTCCCGCTGCCTCGTCTTCATCTATCTAATTCAATTAGTTCTAGTTAATAATATTTTTATTTTCATTTTGAGATCAACATTCTCAACACATTTTTTAACTGACAGCGAAAATTTATAAACAGAGATAATTTTTCGTATAAGCAATACATATAAAAAAAACTATCTAAGAAATATAAGTCTATAAATCTTCGTATTTCCGAGCTCCGATATCGCATTTATAATTCGCATATTTAATGTTATTTCATAATGTGTTAATTTATCAACTGATGAAGGTCAGTGAACTGGAGAAGGGACAATAGTATGGATCAAGGATGGTCGTGAAGAGTCGACTCGTGACCACGCGGCATCAGATGCCCTCTATAATTGTGATATACCGATATTGTATACGCTAAATTATCTATTGTGGTTATGCTATCCGCAAACACTATGTTGCGTGTATTCAATGCCTCAAAAACATCCACGAACTTCTCATCAAATACGAGGCTTTGAAGTTTCGGTTTCAGTAATCGGTTGTGATTTTGATTCCCGTTGGATTTAATTAATTTATTTACTGAAATATAGCAAGTAATAGA
The DNA here is from genome assembly GCF_061535455.1 of Colias philodice. NCBI lineage: Eukaryota > Metazoa > Arthropoda > Insecta > Lepidoptera > Pieridae > Colias > Colias philodice. The sequence continues at coordinate 6,819,071 of NC_143093.1, forward strand.
ATTAACGTGCTGTTTGGAATTCTAATTACCTACATGTTTCATTTTATGAAGGGTAGAATGTGGTAGAAGTATGCTGTATGCTTATAAATATACCAGGAACAATAATCATTTACGAAGCTTTTAAAAGCTTATGTAACATCGTAAAAAGTAAAATATATAATTGTTAAGATGTTGCCTTATTATTCAGATCGCAATGTGTGCTATGTAGTTTCGAGATCAATAATAAGAACCTTCGATATGCAACTATAATTATCATATTTTGCACGGCACATTTTTGTAGAGCAATCGTATGCAGAATATTTTAAATGTTTCAGGTGAATGTATGTTAACAATTCGTATGTATATCGTACAGCTATATCGACACGTATTTTGAACATCTTTATTTAAGTTCCGTGGATAATCGACAATCTCTTTACGACTCTGCATATTAAAATTATCTTTCCGGGTTCATCAACCCGGATTGTGAAGGATTTAGAACTCTAGTGCTTTTATATGTTTGCCGAAAGGACGACGTTTTGTTATCTTGATACTATCTGATGTTCAGTGTCATATTTTCCCAAAATTTATTTATTTACGCAGAATCTTCCTGCAATAAAATATTATAATATGATAGATGACGCGTATTATAAAAATAATTATAAAAGTAAGAATTAAAAAAATATTTGCGTCATCTAATAAAATAAACTTATCGGTATGATGATGCTCTATTTTTATTATTCGATATCTTATTATTTGTAATTGTTATTTTATAATCACTTCACTATAGAACATGTTTTCAACGTCTCTCATTTCATGACAATGAAATCATGCAGTAGAAATAAAATTAAACTAATAAAATAATGTGTTTTGCTTGTTCTTTTTTAGTTGAATTGATGAATAGTTCAAATAAATTACTTTGTGGGCTTTTTTCATAACCGTACAAACCAGTTTTCATATATTTTTAATATCAGCAAATTCTTGTAAATAATGATTAAAGTTAAATAAAATTAACATGTTGATATCGGGGGCTTCGACCTGTGAATTATAAGGCATGGTTTGTCTGGCTTAGACAATACGTTGTTTACGATTGAAAACTATGTTAAGAAAAGACCGAAGGCGTAATGTACCACTGAACTAATAATAAAGGACCCAAGAACTATTATTTTGAAATGAACGTGCCATGAATGTAAAGCTCGTTTCAACGCACATAAATCTGTTCATTACGTAATCGTTTTTATGGATATTCTGATGATATCGATGCGTATAATGGGCGTCTCACTATATTGATAAAGATTGGCACTTTCCCATTATGTCTACAGTCAATAAAAACGCGCTTCAAACGTGTCATATAAAATAACACTCAAAATCTCAAGCTCCCAGAACCAGTTGGACAATATTAATTAAAATATGAGATTTATTTGCAGAAAATTATACCCAAGTTCCCGAGAAGGCTTGCTAATTTTATCCTGTCAAATATTATTTATGATATGAAACATCTGATACGCCTGCAAGCTGACTCAAGGGTAAAATTCAAAGGCAAATCCTAAACCAATTCGTGTAAGTTCGATACTCATCAGCGTAAATCCCACTTTAATAACAGAACTCCTCTATGCAGATAATTTTCCTGGTACATATATTAAATGAAACATGATTTGATTGTTGTGATAAACCACGTGCGTAAAGACGTGGGCGAAAGCTATATTTAATAGTAACCTGTTTCCAGGTGGCAACAGCTTGCGTAATGTACTAGTTATTCTAACTATCATATTCTATGTATAGATGGGAACAGCTATTTTCGGTGAATTCTTATTTGATATTTGCACTTTATGAAAACCACCTTTTTTTGAAGATGAGCTATTCGTGTATCTATTATAGTTCTTGGCATTTTAACAATATTTGCACTTAAACGATATAGATATTATAGAACGTATGAGTGAATAGAGTATGAGTCCAATATCTATCATATTGGACTCATACCTAACGAGTCCAATTACCGTCTAATCTTAAGTATTTATACTGCTTTGTGATTAAAATCTCATACAGAGCTCTTATTCTACATTTAATAATTATTTCAAAATAGATGTAATATTATACTTTTTAAATACATTTTTTTGTTTATATCGATGAAAATAGTATTTTTTTTATTTTGAAATACCACAGCGTATTTCTTCATTACATTCACATTCAAATATTTGCACGTAGACGTGTTTACTTGTTACGCAAGTAGATGTTTTTCGCAAATCCATTAATTTTTTTAAGTAAAAAGAACATTAAGGATTTATATGCAACAAATTTCCTACGTAGCAACTAACCTAGTTATATGAAACAATTGTGTAATTAGATCATTACTAAATTTTAATCATTTTACTCTGTACGCGCGAATATGTTAAGTGGCGGGAGAAAGTGATGCTTCCGTAATGCAGGAGCATGTGACTTGAAGTCATGTGACTGCTGAGGTCGGATCGTCAATGAAAATCGAAGATTCAATGCACATATTACCAACATACAATAATATCCCTAATCTCGAGTGGTAGAAAGCTCAATATAGCTTGTAACTATTTCACTATCCTATCTAAACTTGGGTGTAGAGCGCAGTACTTTAGTGGTGATATATCAATTAAGCTATTATGGATCGTATTTCGTAGTAAATAGATATCGCAATTGCTTACGTTATTTTAAACACTTGAGGGGTAGTATGTACGGTTGCATTAGCTACGCAAAGTGGGGTAACGTTACCCGTGTTACGTATTTTGTGTATCTAATGCAGTTTATTGACTAAACATTGCACAATGGTAATTAACATGTTTGTGCTCTATTGTTAGGATGAGTAAGAATAAAATAATTTACGCAAATAAAATAAAAAAGAACTTTTTTTTAATTTTATGTAGCTACGTAATGTAGATAGAAGTTTGAATGAAGACATAAAATATCTGTTGGCACATAATGCAAAAGTATCTGAATTGAAATAACTGTGAATATTTTAGAAAATTCATACTAGAAAAGGAACGGTTTTTCATAAAAATTAAAGCAATATTTAGGTGTATAAAATAAATAAAATATATCTGTGAATTAGCGTTGGAAAAACACAGTTTGAAACTAAATAAAGATAATATAATAATAGATATTTTGCAATAATATTTTTAAAAATATAATAGATAACAATTCGTTAAGCCAAGTAAGCCTCAACTAGGGATATATATTGGCTAAAAAGAAAGAAAAAAGTTGATCAAATATAAAAACTTCAAACTGCATCGTGTACGTTTTTAAATAATTTTCATATTTTTTTCGTTTAAAATAAAGATGTAAAGGTATAAAACATGAAGTTTATGGTATTTATATTTAAAAAATACTATCGTAAATTAACTTGCTATTTACAAGAATACTCATAAAAACCACAGGAGTTAGCGATAAAGCTTTTTAAGTGTGTTTATATGGAATATATAAAAACGTTCAACGTCTAATGTTTTAAACTGTTCAATCACCTGTTTTTGTACCAATAATGTATATAGTTTTTTGTACATAGTATTAATTGATATGTTGAAAAAGCTACGGTGAGTATGATGAAAAATAAAATTTTAACGATATTAATAATTAGTTGATCGAAGCAAGCATCGTTGAAAAATCGAGGCGCTTAATTGTAACAGCGCGTTGAACTCTTTTGAACTGACCCGTGATCGAGATGAGTGGAGTTACAATCGAGCTATTCTGTGAATGTCAAATATTATTTTATTATATTTTACATTCATAGAATAGCTCGCAAATTATACTTATATAATTAAAAAAATAGTAATAACATTGAAAAAAAAAACATACTTATTTATATTTTTGTCTATGTTAATAATTTCCAACTATTGTAGGAGTTAGGTCGAGATGAGAATTATGATATCTGTTGTTTTATCATTTACAAACATTTATGTGCAGATTTTTTGTCAGATCTAGTAAAGGGGCATTTGGGTCATTTGGTTCAGGTGAATATGAAAAAATAAATGTTATTCACCCCAACTAGGTCTTATACAACTATATTAAATTAATATTCATACATTAAATCAACAACTAAAATAACAAAAATGATGATTGTTCATTGTTCATACTGTTATTTTACGTTTGCGATATTATCATTATAATCATCATCATCATCATTAGGTATCACCAGCCCATTTATGTTCCTACCGCTGAGACCTCCTTTGCGCGTTTATTATATTACCTATTTAGTACATAACGTTTTTGGAAAACAGATGACATATTTCTGTTGTTTATCTATATACCTCTAATAAATTGATATCTAAAATTAAGACCAGTGATACATGAAATTTGACTGCAGGATATTTTTTTATTGGATTAGTAAGTTGTTCACAAGTATATAATTAGATAAAGCTCAAAAAATCTATTCAAATGTCCCAGGCTTTACAATATTATAATTACACGAAGCAATTATTCGATCACAGCATTGAACAAAAACAAATAAAGTGATCGATTACGCACATACTGTTGCGATGCTGAGCCTTATGTGGAAATTGAATTATATGCCGTTTTTGTACACTACTATAAATGTACATCATTAAACATTGGATTACGTAGTTAGAGATATTTCTTTTGTGTCTGTTAAATACAGTTTCAAGAAGTATTCACGGATTTAAATCGATATGGTATCTTCTTATATATAAAAATGAATCGCAAAATGTGTTGGTAAGCGCATAACTCGAGAACGGCTGAACCGATTTCGATAATTCTTTTTTTATTATATTCCTTGAAGTACGAGGATGGTTCTTATGTAGAGAAAACGTAAACATGTACCACGGGCGAAGCCGGGGCGGACCGCTAGTTGTATTATAAAAGTCCCAAAACAACTTATATGAATTTGATTAAAATACTTTAACTAATTAATATAAATAAATAAATAAATTAATAATAAACATAGTTTAGTATTTGCATTGTTTGGTTGAAATATTGAAACCCATGAAAATTCTCAGAATCAAATTATTAATATTCATAATACCACTGAACATAATCGTTAATATCATCATATATTTTCTTAAAATAACAACTAGTTTCTTTGAATAAAATAATAATCGTTTAAACCCGGAATTTCATTTAGAGCCACAATAATATCGACCATTATATTGATGGGTTAATGTAGAGGAATCTGTTCTGTAATCTACGCAATCACCATTAATAATAATAAACTACATATAATAATGGCCTACAGCGTAAATCGTTGCCTAGCAACAACGGTTGAAAGGCATCATTTTATTAAAATTACCATCTAACATTGAGGTGCATTCTTTTGTTTTACTATTGCATAACATTATTTGTTATTGTGTATTTTTTGGTAAACAAATTAATATTAATAAATATGCAATTGGCTATTAATTAATGTTAATGTTATTGCTGTTGTCGTGTAGTGTGTAGAACTTGAGGTTAAACTAGTAGAATAAATATTGAACGATAACAAAGCGTGTGTGGCGTAAAGGCGCGGGTTGGTAAGCTCGGTGCGTCCTCCCGCAAAATGTCAAGGTTGTCATTGTGTTCGATCACATGACTCCGTCACATGAGTCTGTTTGCTCCTTGGTTCTTATGTAATACATTCATAAATGTTGGCTAAGCGGATGTGTCGGTACTTTTCATTATGTTCTCGAGCTTTTCGCAGCGTGGGATCGGTTGATGCTTTTCCTAATCGCGTAATTATGGGGGCAGATGACGATATATGGTAGCCAACGTTCACTAAACATTCATTTGAACGATCGAAAATACACTTTTTGCCAGAAGTACCTATGTGTTACATTTTTATAAATTTACCCTCATATAGTCTGTGTAGAGTAACGAATTCACTGATGTCTATGACCGCTCAGTTTATAAACATCAAAGTAACCACAATGGTCTTCGGAATCGTAACTTCGCTTTGGCATTTTGAAGTAAAATTACATGCAAGTTCATAATATATTTAAAAAAATACATAAAGCTGGAAAATTAAACAATATTATTTTTTTTCATTATAGGCAAAATTAAACACTCACATAGTGATAGTTAAGTGACTTGATATAATTTCCCAAAGCCAATATTTTTTTGTTTCTGTTATAGTCATTTTTCTATATTGTTCACATTATGATTTAACCTTTTAAATATTGTAAGTATAGTCAATGAGCATTCAAGAAGTTTACAAATATTGTGGTATCAATTACCAACAACCCATCACATTCCAATACTCTAGGTTGATACGCACACATCTTCGAATCGCGTTATTGGCATTCTTTTACATGTGACAATTATATGAGCAAATATTTTTCCACATTGTATTTGAAAACAGTTTTATTGTTAAGAAATAAATAACAAATTGAAGAAAATAAAAGAAGAAAGAACAGTTGTTGAATATAAGCTATTTTAAGATTATACCTACTATAAAAATAAACTAAGACAACTGCATAAGATTTTGGAAGTATTATTATTTTTCGCACTATAGTTTAGTTACTTATCAACGCCATCTTATAGACATTACATAAACTAAGAAAATAATGCGATATATACGTACTGTAAAGGCTACGGAGGTTATGAAAAGTTGTAGATCAGTAGTCATATGAACGTATGTAGTTTTGATAGTTTCCGCTAGATGTCCCAATATTTAAATATGTTTGAGAATTTATAAGCGAATAATCTTGCTATATTCTACACCACTCTTTATAATTTTAAAATACAATTAATTTCATTATATACTTAGTTTGATAGCAATAAGAATAAAAAAATTATAAATGCCTTACGTTTTAAAATTTAGTAATGAATATTTAAAGCTCTAACAAATAGTAGACGTAATCCTTAAAACAAAGAGTGAAGGTTCAAGAATTTCACTAATAATATTCCTCTTATGTAACGATATCAACTACACAAAATTACTGCATACAAAATGCACAGTGTGATATCCTCGCATCACTGTTACACATAATATCTGCTACTTATCGTGAATTTAAAAATTCTAAAAGTGCGATATTATGTAACTCAAAAACTTTCACTATGCATAAACATAATGACTTCGTGCATGATTAATAAAAACATTTTTTGCAAATTTCACAAAACATTTCCGATTTCGTGTAGGTACATTTAAAATATCAAGTTAGAATACTTTTTATAGTTTTATTATAGTATAATATTATTTATGGTTTTACTAGCAATTGAATTATAGGGATTAGAATCTAATATTACTACTTCATTCTAATCCTCTCCTTGATTTTATTTTCTCTATGTGCATTCGGTCGTCTAGAAGAAATCGCATTATAGCAATAAGACTGTTTTAATGTATCTATAACCTAGTTTAAGTTTTATTTTGTAATCGTTCAAACCAATACAGCACAAATAAAACAACTATAGATTTTACTCATAACAACTAAGGTAATGCTTATTTAATTCGTTAAACTCAAACTCAAAACATTTATTTATTAAATAAGACTTCTAGAAGCACTTTTGAATCGTTGTAACATCGTTTTACCATTTACCTCCTCACATTTAAAAATAAGTTTTTCTTCTAATTACAATTATCTCAATTAAACATATTAATATACTCCAATCAGCTGTGCCTAGTGACCAACATACAGTAAATAGGTGACGAGTCCTTGCGTGGAGGCTCGCAGGCGGAAGTGAGAAGGCGAAGAAAGTCCGACCGGTCGCGTTAGTGGCCCACTTTACCTCGGACTTAAACGACGGTTTGTCACAGATTATAATAAATTAATTGATTGGTAATTAATTTAATTTGTAAGGTACGAATTTGTCAAGGTGACAAATAGCTTCATGTATGTGTATTTTCACATCATATTAAACCACTCAGTTCTTTACGTATTAATACAAGTTGAAATTCGGCGCCCCGTGGTACCCAGCATAAAGCAGCCTATGTGTTTATGTATCAAGACTATCGTATTGTCTAATGTACCAAAATTCCATACAGATCCGATCAGCTGTTTTTTCCGAGAAAGATCAACAAGCACACAACTTTCGCGTTTATAATATTGGTGGGATTTAAGAAAAAAAATCACTATAAAGTTCATATCAATGATAAATGACAATGTATATTGCTATTAAAATCTACTTTAATATATCTTTTTGTCTGTGTTATGACATTTTAAAAATGTACATTTCGTGGGTTTTTCTCTGTTTTTCTTAATTATATTACACATCATATTAGTAACAGCTGACAGTTGGTTAATATATCATTTTCGCTCCACTCGTGCGAATGTCGACTTTAATTATAGATTTCTCTTAAACTCGCTCTTAAAGGAATTTCTTTAATATACTGAAAAATGTAATATTATGTCGACTTAATAGAGTGTAACTGAGATTTATTTAGCCAGGTTCTGTTTTACTTAGTTATTTATAGAAAGAATATTAGTTTTTTTTTAGAAAAAATAAACAGATTTTGTATTATATTGCTATATTTTAGATACAATTAAAATGAGTCGGTTCCATTTTCAATCATATTTATGAAATGGAATATGGACAATAATAAACATTTTTAGATAGACTCTACTGCAAATGCTTGTATACGTAGTATATTATTATTAGTCTGTGCTACTGCCAATGATCGAGCAAAAAAAAAGATTAATATAAAAAAAGTTGCATTGTAACAAAAAGTTCCACGGTACTTGTAGCGGTGCAACCGTTAGTCGTTTTTATAAAGTGATGTTTTGCTTCCTCGTATAAGATGTTTCATGCTTCAGGAGATCTTATAAGCGAGACTTTATTGTGAGTTCTTGAGCTTTGTAAGTGATTGATTTAATTGAACTAAGACAACAACTAAAAAGACCATCACTGTCAATACTTTGTTACAAACCTAGAAAAGTGTTTTTATTTAGGTATCATAATAACATTCATAACAGTCTGGAAATTAGCTTTCATATAGAGATAGAAACAATTTTATAGTAATTGCTGATGAAAAAAAATCTACTTATACTTAAAAAGTCTAGTATCTGTTTACTTTGTCTATGACGTCCACTGCTAATCAGGATAGCCCTTGATTTACTTCCCATACTTAAGTCCAGGTCACCCGGTTAAGTCAATAATATGGTCTTATTTTTTACTTTTTATTTTCACTATCTTTATTTATTGTTTTCATTTAAATCATTAGTTTAACTGTTATAATATTTCATAATACTCAAGAGAGTTTGCATTGATGTAGGAATATTAATAATTCAAAACAAAACATTGGATATAATTGCGTTCTGGAAACATATTGAGATATTTTCATTGTATATTTGTTATTTTATAAACCATAAAATTAGACAAAACTAGAAAAATCGATTATAGCATTTATAGAGTCCTCAAAATTACGTAAAAATATCCGAAAAGAAAATTGCAAATGTTCCAAGCGCATGAAACTGTACAAAAACTGGATATTATCACAATTGTAATTATGCACGTTTCATTAATCCATAAAAGTATTTCAACTGTGACATTTGTCGTTTCATTTTCCTTAAAACTTTTACTTTCTTGAAATCTCAACATTGACATTAATTTTGTTCTTAGAAGTGTTGAGATCTTTTAGCTATTATGAAATGTTATGGCGCTGAATGTGAAAATATACATGCATTAGATGTAGATAACATTGAAAAAAATAACTCATTTAGTAGGTTTAATTTGTAATAATAATTAACAATTTGGGATGAATTACTTCTCAAATAAAGATAAAAAAAGCAACGCTCAAAAACCGCAGTCACTAGAAATGTTTGAGAGCTTTCTCTGTTACACTTTATTAAATCCAGATAAACATTCAAATTGACATCGAAACAATTTAATCAAATAATTGAAAGGGACTATAAAGATCAATTGGCTCGTAACTTTTTTATTTCCATGCTCTTAACCACACCAGCCATTAATCTTAATCTCAATGCAATATTTATTACAATCGGAACAAAATAAGAGACTAACTGGTAAGACTACAATCAGTTAACTTCATGGATCGAATAATGTTGTTTTATTGGCTCTAAAAAGTACAATATTACAAACTCAAAAGTAATAAAAATACCAAAATTGCGAAATACATTCCAGTTTCAATTATGTTAACTTTCATAATTCCAAGAAGATTATCTGGATTGGTTTCGTGTTACATAAAAAAGCAGAACGGAAGTTTATGTGAATTAAATAACTTTCCTTTTTTTATTAATTACATTTTATGAGCAGCATGAGAATTCAGCAATCTAAAGCTTGAATGTCATGAATATGTTGAAGTAAAAATGGCTAAAATCGTAGATATCTCAGAATAACCGTGGTAAATCGCGAATACATTGACCTTATGGAGACTGGTTCTTTGATGTTTTAATGGTTCCTATACAGTATTGATAGTCGCTCTGTTGACATTGTGGTATGTTGCAGCTAAACCACAGACGTTAGACCAATATATTTAAAGTTAAGTAAGTACAATGATAGGTATAATTGCCGTAAAGAGATTGCAGATAATAATATCCTCAAAAATAATAACTGTCATGAAATTCTTAGGAATTTGGAATTTTCATAATGTAAAGGGAATAAGAGAAAAAGAACTTATAGTACCTAAGTAATTTTTTGTATTCAAACTCGTTTGGCCGTTGTTTTCAGTGTAGAGAAACTGCTGAGTGAAATGTTAAATATTTGAGGATTACGTAATAGATCCTGGTTATGATGTGTACTACAGTCGTGTGTTGATGTTTATTTGAAGCTGCAATATAATATTGATTTAGTGCACCATCCATGTTTAGTTGTATCTGGCAAAAGGATTTCTTATGTAAGTCAATTACCCAAGATTATGTTTTACATAAAATGTATTTACGCGTAGCATAAGGAGAATAATTTAAGTTGCTGTAAGATTTCTGTCACGAAAGTTTGGCAAAATTATGCTTCAGTACCTGGTGTGAAAATGCCCAATGAAGCGGTAAATACAAAAAATGTCATAATTTTGGTAACGCAAAGTGGCACAAAATATTAACCAGCGACTGACGCTTGCAGTGTAAGAGTCAGTCGGAGAAAGTCCTCGAGGTCCATTCACAAGCCGCATACAAATATTTGTGGCCGCCTACAAAACCAAAAACGGGTTTAGACCTTTCTCGCTTAGGAGCGATGTCGCGATATCAACCTGTGCACTGACTTTATAGTTATTACGATAACGACGATCACTTTTATGGAAATAGCGCATCACACTTCCTGGTTGTTAAAACGCGAACTATGCGAGATCGACATAATATGATTTATATGGAGATTCGTATCTCCTGAAAGATTCTCTGCACTATATAAAATACTATGTTTGATGCGATTATAGTAATTTTGTTGTATATCATATTATTTTTGCTGTGTTCTGTATTTGAAAGTAAAAATTTATTGATTCCCTACTTACTTACATCTTTGTATGAATACACATTTTACGTATACAATAGTACATACACATAGTACTTACAATGCATCTGAATTAAAGACATTCTACAATTCACAACTGTAATCCTTGTTTATGAATGGAATCGGCACGATAAAATTGTAATTTTATTGCGCTGTAATTGCGATTTATGATTGATAATTGGTCATATAATGTGCTAGTAAAAGTTGCAAATATTTCCCAATCGTGCGCCTCCTTTTTACGTCACGTTATCAATTACACTAGACGCGTTTTCATACATAACCTTAAGTGAAAGTATGGCTCTAGTGACCACATACTAATGTTCAAAATGTTTTAAAATTCCAATACCACACGCTTGCCCACTTTTCTCCAAAGACATTATACGTCGGCAAATAAGTTGAATAAATTAGTTAATCGAACTTTTGCAACCCCTCTTCGATTCTTATAGATTCGCGACTGACGCAGACCCGGCGTATAGTATAAAATATAACATGATAAGTTTTTAACTCATAATAGATTCAGCCCTTCGACGAGGCAGAGCTACGCTCTATTAGCATTGTTTAGGTAACAACACGTAATAGCCAATGTAAAACATAATGAGTGAACACTGTAATATATAAGCACATTATCGAGTCGATATTCGGAGAAAGTCTATAACGCCGTTGATCTATGTCCGCACTGGCTACCATCACTACTTTCCTTCCAAGCCTGTGTGACGTAACTCTATAAAAGAGAGTGCGGTGAAGACGCCGCCGCTATAACGTTTCCGTTCGCCAGGCTCGGACATAGCGTCCCGATCACCGACACAGAAGGACGCGGGCGGAACATCTTCCGCAAGAGCCCATTAGGACTCAACAGTGAAAAGTCAAAAGGTGAAGTGTTAAGGACATCCAGTGCACGTGCTGTGATTGTGATAGTGTTGTGATATCGTGATAGCGAGTGCCCGTGACCACCCCGTCGCGGTCACCCCTTGACGGTGATGATTAAAGGCCCCTGTTTGTTTCAGATACGAGATGAGGTCATTGTTGTTTTTAGCGGCGGTATGCTGCTTAGTGTTGTTGGCTAGCAGTAGCCCCATCATCAGGTCTGCTGAGGGCGAGGTGAAGGAAGTCGGAAGACAGTCGGCCCCGGCTGCCGCCCCCGCAGCTTCCAGTGACGACGACGATGATGACGACGATGACGACGACGATGAGGGTATCCCTGATATCACAGGTGAATAAAACAATCATTTCTTAATATAAATTTATAAAATCTATCTAGTGAAATTCTTTCTTGAATAAATCGCGTGTTATTTACTTTAATATATTCAAATAAAAAGTTTGACGGTCATTACTGTAAAATGAAAACTTTCTAACAAGTTCTAAACAAGTAGAGTAAATAAATTTATTTGCGTATACCGTTTACCGTTTGCAAGAATTCATAGTAACGGTAGTTACAATCCAATACTAGATTTACGTTTCATACGTGTTAAATATTTTCATCGGAATATTTTTATACTTGTTTTGAAAATAAATGTATACAAGTAAAGGATCATATTATTCAGTTTAGTGTTGGGAATTACGCAACGGATTTAAATATTGTTTAAACATTTTGTAAAACCATTGTAAAAACTGAATTTCATTTGAAACAACAAACATTCGTTCATGTAAATAAATGAATCATTTGCTTGAAAAGAAGTCATTTCAACTCAATTGTTTTTTTATTTACTTTTTTAAGTTAATTAGGCTATTTAAAAATTACAAATGAATCCCATATTGTATGATTTACATAAAATAATTACATATTAATTACACTATAATATTTTATTTGAATCGATTGCATATGCATTAGAAAGTATTACAATTTATCGATTAAATTCCAACGAATCAGGACGCGAATGAACGGAATGTACGCAGCGTGACAGATGCTCTCATTTGTTAATTGATTCTAAAAGAAATAATCAGAGAAAATGAAGCTACCGTGCTTTCTACTGGATAAAGCATACTTCTCGATGTCACGCACCATCGCAGTAATGTTTTTGCGCAATGTTACAGTACAAATAATTAATTCCCGATAACTAGATTCAAACTATTCTTTTACCATGAAACCTCTATATGAACACATCGATAAAAGATATACAGTTATGTTTTTTATCGTCATTTCTAACGATTAGTACATATAATTTTAAACTCTCATGGTACATGCCCATTAAACAATTAGTGTTGATAGGAATGAATACATAAATTAAGATTGAATTTGATTATACTAGGTGATGACGATGACGACGACGACGATGACGATGATGATGATGAAGACGAGGAAGCAGATGATGACGAAGATGATGATTATCTGGAAAGATTCTTCGATGACATCTTGGGAGGTGAGATTAATTAACAATTTAAAATAATTATAAAAGCGGTTCTATGATATGAAAATTTTTGCTGAAAAATAATAACTATTATTGGTAATTATTACTATTACTAGAGTCATTGAGTTACTGATAATTTTGTCTAAATCAGACTGAAAAAAATACTTATAAAATATCTCTTCCTCTTAAGGTGGAGAAGATGACGATGACGATGATGAGCCCGCAGCCGCACAGCCAGTCGTAGCCGCGGTTGACACTGTGGCCGCTGCTCCTGCTCCCGCTGCCGCTTCATCCGCTTCCGTCGAAGAAGTCGCTGCCGCTTCAGAAGAAGCCGAAGCATCAGAAGGCGAACCCGCCGTGGAAGGAGACGAATCTGAGGCTCAAAAAGAACCCGCGAGCGCTGAAGTAGAAACTCCTGTTGCCAGTTCGGAAGCCGCCGTCGCTAGCGATGCCGATGATGATGACGACGATGAGGAAGATATCACCGACGCATTAGAACCTGAAGATGATGAGGATGATGATGATGAAGAGGAAGACGATGACGATGATGAAGATGACGACATTTCTGATGCCCTCGGCAGGAATATCTCTTCCAAGCATTCACGTGAGTCTAAAAAGTTAAAGGCTAATGTCGCGGCCCTCAAAAAAAAGAGTGGAAAAAAGACGCATCACGGTAAAGTAAAGAAAACAAAAGCGACCACTGCCGCTGGTATAAGGACCACAGAACACAAAAAGGTCAGATAGTTAAATGGCGCCAGCGAACGGGCGTGCCTCGCTCCCGCATCCACCTGAGAGACCTCCTCGGTCCCGTCCTTTAGCTTAGCTATTTATTAACTATTTATTTATGCTATTTAATTTATTTTATTTATTAAGTGTGTGTGCTTGATGTGTGAGTGTTAGTATGGACCCAAAAAAGTAAAAGTTAAATTAATGTCTAGATCATGTCACATCAGATCCGTGGCAAATTATTTTGAAATAAAACTGTTGTTCTTAAAACTGTGTGGAATTTTTTAAACTACCTCTGAAATGATTTGTGCGTATTTAAAGAGATAAATTTTGTATGTCGGTCAAAACTCTAGTGAATTAGTTTATTGTCAAATGAGAGTGACATTATCTAGTGATATTAATTTAATTTTCGTATCATAAAGTTTACAATATGAACTAGTCAAAATAAAATATAAATGTAGAATTCCTTGATCCTATCCAGCAGCTTATATATTTATATGCTAAAATATTTATGCTTTTTACAACATATATCCTTTATTACTGTTATGATTAAATTGTAAATATTAAAAGTAATATAAGTAACTAGCTTTTTGACCGATTTATATATGTATTATACGTACAAACCAGTTCCAAATCCTAGACCCATCCGATACATAATAAGGCCGCCTATAGACTAGACGCATGCGATAAAAGCAAGTTAATAGATAGTAGATAAGATCGCTATAATATGATACATTCATCAAATTTGACAGACCGTAGTTAGAGCTCAGTAGAATATTAACAAGGAACTAGTATGAACTGGATGTGTGTTAAGGGGTCGAGAGCGGGTATCGAGCCCGCTTACTTTCTCATCCGGACCTCGTACGATGAACCCATCCGATTTCTTCTGTAGCCTTGACACTTTCTTTGACCGCACCCAGAACCCGACCTTGACAAATCTAAACACCCCGACATTCAGAGATCAGAGTATAAATTGATTCAGACTTACTTTCACTGAATGACGAAATGACCACTGAATTCGCGTGCCTTATGTCCGCTTTAGTGAAATCGAGATAATGAGATGCGAAAAGAGAAATTTTTAGTGTTTGTCACTGAGAAATTATGGGAGAGGCGCGAGGAACATTTTGACCTAAATTAAACGAGTTTGTTACCGGCAACGCCTAAAACAACTCGCTCGATTGCGGTCTCTATTTCCTTTCTTTGATAGAAATCAGTAACGAGTAGCTTCAGCCATTTCAAGTTCAAAGATAAAAGAAATCGTATCAACTTGTAAACATTTCTAGACAGTAATAATGACTGTTACATTACTTCATCGAATTAAATTGAACTGAAGGTGAAATTAAATATTGTCAATGTAAATGGATTATGAAGGTTGAAATAGCCACTATTAATTGGATTAGATTTCTTCGATTGCGAATAGTTTGGCACGCAGTTTCTTTTACGTGTAGAAAATAGAAAATCCATCGTTGACTGGTCCTATTAATTGTTACAAACGATTAGAATTCAAGCGCTGCTTGGAGACTAAAACAGTTAGCCGTTCGCGTGCCTCACTGACGTGATTTGAATTGCACGTGTTGTTGTATGAATTATTAGCCCACTGAATACCTAATTACACACTGTGTACGAGTGCGTGATGTCATGAATAATGTAATTCAGTAAATATTTGTTTAGATTTTGTTGAGAGAGAAATTGAATAGTAAACAGATTTCCCTATACCGTGAATCATTTATTTGCTTTTGATTGTTTGGATTTCGGCGTATTCAATGAACAAATCAACAATTTTCATTATGTTAAATCTTATTTAGATTTAGTTATTACTCATATTATGAATTGGTGTGAACAGAATAAATGAAATGACTTTACTTGTACTTTTACTTGACTATTTTCCTGACCTGAAGACCTTAGAGTTAAAATGACTGTGACTTGATATGACAAAAAAGTTTTATCATATAGAAAGAAATATATAAATGTGTTGCTTGAAAATACGTTACATGAAAACTTTTCCGATACTTTGGGATAAGTTTTAATGGTTTGCATATAGGCTACAAAAACAGAAAATTAAAAAAAAAATGAGATTGTAGGCACTTGAATACAAAAGTTTATTGTTTGATTAACACTAACAATATAAAGCTGAAGAGTTTATATTAGTTTAAACTCGCTAATCTCAGGATAGGCATTAGGGACATGATTTCTAACACGCGCGAAGTCGCGGCAGACCGCTAGTAATTAATAAAGTAAAAGAAATTCAAAGAAATAAGTATCTTACAGGTACACATTGTTTTTTTACTCAATTCTTTATATCATAATATGACGAATAGGTAAGATGCATTCATAAAGATATTATATAACATGACACAAATTATATTTAAGAATTGCGATCACTATAAAAAATAACATATACTAAGTTATAAAAATGTAGGTATGTTTTTCTTAAATCATGAACTCTTATAACAGGAGCACTATCTGATGAGCCGCCTAAGAAGCCAGCACCCGTGCCTGCAGTGTACATAGTCAAATACAATAAATTTGTTGATAGTATACTAGAAAAGATGAATGATATTTTGCGACGCTCCTATGATCCCGTGAGTGTGAAATTGCAACCAATTGATGCAAGCAAAAAGTCAAAATCAAAACCCAAAAAGAATAAAAATAAAACAAACAAAACGTAAGTCAACATAATTACCTTTATCTGTTGCTATCGGCGTTTCGATATTGTACTATAATAATTTTGCTAAAATATACTTTCTAGGAAAAATCAAAATAAGAAGAAGAATACGGCGCGTGGTGGAGTTACTGAAAAGAAATCAGAGAACGAAATTCCCGAAAAAATCGAACAAACGAATAATGTAGAAGAACCAGTAAATGAGCAGAAACCTAATACAGTCAGTGAAAATGTTATGTCAACAGAAACAAGAGCTTTAAAAGAAAAATCTGGAAATGAAAGCGGAAAAGCGAAGTCAACCACAGCAAAACCTAAGCCCAAGAAAACTACCAAGCCTAAACCTAAACCACCAGCAAAAGCACCAGTAAAGAACACGAAGAAGCCATCATCAAATAAGGTTAAGACCAGTGAAAAAAGCAAGCCCAGGGCAAAGGGAACTCTATATGGGCTTTCATCTTTAAGAAGATCCGGCGATGTAGCAGTCAGTATTATGTCAGACCATACGACGATAAAAAGCAATTTCGCAGTTGGACCCCTAATACTTCGGGTCGAAAAGGAAGTAAGTATTTTTTTTCAATACGTTATTATTACAGAGTCGTTTGAATGATTGATTATAAACACCGTCTTTTGTAGGTTGGACGTGGCGCAAAGAAAGAACTTAAATCAGCTACAGCTACAACTGCTGAGATGAACGGCAAACTTACTCTGCGCGTTAACAGTCAAGGCGTCGCTACATTACATTCTATTAAAGTGTTGCAGCCTAAGCAGGTTTGTTTACTACTTGCCTAAACTTTCTTTTAGTGAGGAGTTGCTTCGTATAGTCCATTTCTCTTTTGTGAAAGACGACGTAGAAATTAAATTGTTTAAATTATATTTCAGGTTCGAGTAGATAGCAATCATGAGCGGACTCGTGAACTAGTTTGGCAAAGAAGTGCACGAATTGCTCACGTTGTGTCTGAGAAGCTGAGATCCGCTTCGAAGCCGATGTTCTCTCACCAAACCGTCGTGAGGCAATAAGTGACTAAATATGGTTTCCTGTATCTTTACTTTATGTAGCTGGATAATTGATTCGACGCAGTCTTTTTATCGCGTTTTAATAATAGTTTTATACTATATGAATTTAAACTACGACTTTAGTTATAGCTTGGGATAGTGAAAGGTTATATAGACAGGTTTGAAAATTGATTGTGTCGAATCGATATCGATAAAATCATTCATTTGCGTATCATTTTTCACAAAATATCATCAATACTTATATTGCGATTTAAAGTCATCATTAATTCATCCCATTAAAACATTTCGTGAAATCATTTGAATCACTATAGGTTTTCGTTTTAGAATAAATATTACTGTAGTGTTTTTTACAACTATAAGTTTAAGTAGCTGTAGCGTTTTCGATACTCATTGTAGATAGATTATAGTCAGACAATGCATTTATATTGAAACTTAAGGTGCTAAGTTCTTTGAACTCTATATAATTTATTTTTTTATAATAAAGATTTTATAAGAATGTTGGTTTTTTATTAAGTAGAAAATGTCACTTGATTCCATGAATTTTGCAGTGTTGTAAATGTTGTTAGTAGAAAGTGTTTCAGTAAATTATGACTCACGTTTAGATTTAAATGTTTTTTTAACATTCTATTATATGTATAGAAAATCGCAGACAGAACTCAAGTTCAAAATTATTTTAATAATGTATGGACTATCAGCATTTTCATCACAATTATATTAAAGGGCATTAAAAAGACGAAATGAGGAAATATTCTGGAATTTGGATAGGTTAATGAATTGTGATCAAAATACATTTATAGTTTCCTTTGTATCTATTAAAATATGAGAGACTATTCCACAAATATCATAAATGCGAAATTAACTTTGTCTGTCGGTCTGTCATGAGTGAATTCCTGAAAAAAGGAAGGAAATTTGTTGAAAAAATAATACATTTAATACACAATTACATAAAATTTATTCATATCACAAACATTTTATAGCATCAAAATTATTATTATACATAAATATAAAGTAGAGGTAATATGAAAGCTCAATTAAAGATAAGAATAAATATAATCACTGAATATATTTATAGGAAGGAATACGAGTGATTTATATGTAATTAAACTAGATATAAGAACATAATAATACACTGGTTTTTTGTAAAGTAGGTTTACGATCGAGATGTTTACGTGATAACGTCTTATTGGAGGAAGCGCTTGAGATGAGACGGGAGATCGGTCCGTCTCTCTCTCGTTATACCTGCGATCGCGCTCGTGAGGTTTTGGTGTGACACAAGTTTCTGAACATGTCACCCGACTAAAACGATTTTAAAAACGTTATCACGTTAAAAGTACTTAATAAAAAATTTGAATGATACGCAAAGGCAGTTTTAAAATATTCTTTGGCGATATTTTATACTTTTGATACAGGTATAGGTCTGTAATCGAAAGCAGGCGCGTACAGCATATTTGTATACTGTAATGTATTTAATACACTTAAATCTATGAAAATATGAACTGTGCAAGACAATAGTAAAAGCAAAGAGTTTTACACGTGCAGAGATAATAATACTTATTTCGCCAGGAAATTATACGCACAAAACACAAAGCTTAAGAACTTATATCAACTGGTTTAAAACCTACGAATTATCTTATGTATTATATCGTACTTATACATGAGCAAAGTGAAGAGCATCTTATATAAAAATTGAGGACGATACGTAGAAAACAAGTAAAATAATTACTCCTTTTCTAACATAACATATAAGTACTATCTGAATTAAATCTTGTATTTCTTCGTATAGAAAAATCTATAACACTTTGTTCAAAAACAAGAACGGTATACGAACTAATAGTATATTATTATAGATTCGTGCAAAACCAACACCATTGTTGTTCTTTTCTATAGTCACATATTAAACACACTGTTATTATAACACATTTTATTAGGGTCATTTTTTTTTAAGAACTACTGGTCTAAGACCGTAAAGAGTTGAATATTTTGTATTGCATTGTACTTAGAAAATGTATAATGCTCAGTTTTGTCCAGGAGCAACTGCTCCTGTTTTATAGGAATTTCACCGTTTAAATTTAGACGAAGAATTTTAATGTAGAAGAGTCTTTTTCGTCCTTTTGTCATTTTATGAACAAAATAATAAAACGCATACAATATTAAGGCTCAAACAGATGACACAAACCACATAAATAACAACTGTATACTTAACTACTTAAAAAACTACGTACAAACCTTGGTTCTAATTTTAAGTAGCCTTGACTAACTTTCTATCTAAACTACATTACATAGGTACTGGACTGATAATATTTTACTTATAACTTACTAGGTATCATCTACTTCACTGACTTTCTTTCTATTTACAGCACTTAGTAAGGGAGTGTTATTTCTATCGTCTGAGATCACGACTTCCAGCGATTCTTCTGTTGCTAACGATGTATAGGTGGGTGGTGGTGTGATTCTCTTCATTTCATTGTCCTTTATCACTGGGAGGGGTATTTGGCCCGTTAATTCTGGAATAAATGATCATTTTATTATTGAAGTCATATTTTTAATGTATTATTGAACATGAGCGCTTCCGACTGAGGATTCAAGAATATGGCTAAAAAATTGTATGTCACGATTACATCTTTATGCAATGTGAATTTGATTCACTGTACAGTATTATTATGCTGTAGAGTAATAAAATATAAATATTTTTTTTTTATCTTCAAGCAAAGGGGCAGGTACCCCCCTGATGTTAAGTGGTCACAACCAACCATAAACACATGTAGCACTGGTAGCGTTACAGGTGCTTTGCCCGCTAACTATGAGGATGACTTAAAATTTGCTTGCGGCGACGCTCACGCACGGCTACAGCAGCACTAGCGGCTGTAAGCGTGACTATAGTGCAGTATACAGTGTGCACAGGCCCTTAGCAATACAAGCCAACACAATACCTTGCAGGGTGACGTCAAGCTCGGTCGCGTTGAGCACGACGAGCACGCTGGAGCCCGCCCCACTGAACACTGCGGCGACAGAAGCACGCGGTGAGAGAAGTACTAGCGGCTGTCCTCGGGACGATAGTGCGTTCGACAGTGCGCATAGACCCTTGGCCGCTGTGAAGTCCGCACCTAGGATAAGAAAGAGCTGATTGTAAAGGCGAACCAACTTCTGTTGATATGAGTATGTCTGCGTCAGCAGTTAGCTATCTAGAAATACAGCACTACGAGGAAGAAGTGCTGCATCTATTGAAATAAATTTTATTGATATTTGATTTTACATCTGAAATATATTACTATTAGTAAACGAGAATTTTAATTTTTTTGCTATATCATGTCTAAAAGATGAGGTTTAATTGTTGCAACGACATTACTCTTTACACGACTTCTACTTTAAATAAAAAATAAAATACCTATGCCAATAGTTCAGAGAATAGAAAATCCAAGCTCACAATTTTAAAATTTCAAATATTTATAAATTTTTGTAATGATATAAAAATAGAAATAAAAAATACTCACCAAGTACGTATCGGCAGTCGATAACCACTGGCATGTTCCCGCCTTGCTTGCTAGCAGCCCGCGTCACATATTGCCGAATGTATTCCACGCCCGGGAAGTATAGGCTGTTGCCCACTGTTATCAGGAGATAGTTCATACCCGAATTGTTCTGTGGAGTTAAAAGGGTTTAAAAATTTCATAGTTTAATTTTGTTATTACATAATTAGGAGGAAAAAATATAGCCCGCGCAATTTTTTATTTTAGCTATCTACTGGTGAAACCATTATTGATAACAGATTGACCCTCACTCGTTGACCCCGCACAGGTTTTCCTAGTGGGTTAAGCGGGGATTTATTATTTCTGCTCATATTGGATAAAATACTTACTGTACTTTATATTTAATGAGAAATATACTTACTTTTTGCATCTGTACGTGATAAATAAATTTGAATTTTGAATTTGAGATAAGTCATCATTTCGAATTTACACAAAACATACAATTAATAAATATAAAAAAAATTGTCTTCTTGTTATTTTTTTACATCTGAAATTTTGTTAGGATAACTAATTATGGTAAGTACATTATTAATATATATTATCTTGTTCACAATACCTAATTGCCATTGATCTAAAGGCGTATTCAGAAAAAAAAACATCAAAATATATTTGAGAAGTTTGCTAACATAACTCAAATGTAATAGAAAATTGCATAAATCATACTATAACCACAGACTAATAATAATATACTACGTATACAACTATAACGATAAATAATAAACCTTGACAAAACTACCACAATTAAATAATTATTTTCATAGTACACCATAAAAATAAATAGGCAGTTTAAACAGTTTGCAATTTACGGTTATGTAATTTTATATAGTAGAGGTCTAGTGGCATAAACAATACATTTTAATTAAAAATACTCTAATAACTTTAAATTATTCGGCGTAATTACGACATTTCAATAAAGATTTCTAAACGTAACCTTGGCAAGACTAAACGTCTATCTATATGCTATTATTTCAAGAAAAATACACCTGAACAAATTTTGAGAAGCATGTGACTTTAAATAAATAGTAGATATGCATCACAAGAAGAAACATGAAATAAAAATTGAGTAAATACTAAATGGTATTGTGTAGATCATTTTATGGAAGTCTTAAACTCATTTTTTGTCTATACCAAATTCAGATTCGATTAGCTCTTCTTGCTTGAAAGAGTATCAAACATATTATCTCCTTACAAACTTTCGCGTTTATAATTTGCGTTTTTGTATATTTCTGTAATTTCATTTGTGTTTGTCTAAATAATTGATGGCTTTCCTAAACACAAAAATAATATTATTAGGACTATAGTAAAGTTACAAAAACAGTATACACACCGTGACAATCTCAGCGTCCAACTGCGGTCTAGCACTGCACTGGGATACAGCAGTAGCACAACGTTCAATAACACGCCTGCAACTATTCCCAGTTTCACTCCAACAACGAGGCAAAGCGCGAACGTTTGGTTTTTCTACCTCATTAATAGGACTAACTTGAATTTAGAAAAATAGAATACATACCGTAACAATCTCAGCGTCTAACTGCGATCTAGCACTGGGATACAGTAGTAGCACAACGTTTAGTAACACGCCCGCAACTATTCCACTCCAACTACGAGGCAAAGCACGAACGTAGCGAATGCGGGCACTAAGTCCACCACATTGGTTTTAATACCTAAATAGTAGGACTACCTTGAATTTCCGAGGGGGTCGCGGAAGAATTCTAACCAATACCCGCGGCCCCTTCATTAAAGCGGCTCGACGGAACACATTGGGGTTTTAGTCGGTAAGAATCCGACATAACCCACGGCTCCTTCCCCGGGGGCCGTGGGTATCTTTGGAAGATTTCCCCACTATAAAAAAAGGACTACTTAGGAAAATATAATACATACCGTGACAATCTCAGCGTCCAACTGCGGTCGAGCACTGGGATATAGCAGTAGCACAACGTTCAGTAACACGCCCGCAACTATTCCCAACTCCACTCCTACAACGAGGCAAAGCGCGAACGTTGCAAATGCGGGCACTAAGTCCGCACGACGGGATCGCCACATTGGTTTTACTACCTGAAAGAATGAAGTTAAGGAGAATTTTAGTCTATATGTTGATATGTAAAGCAATCTCTTTGAAGGACGTTATTTATTTATTGGTAATGCAGAAAAATTCTATTATCTCTGATCTATATGGCATATTATATTATGTTATAACTTTTTATAAAAAAAAAATCGCAAAATATCTTACAAAAATTATTATCGTGTCCCTATTGATATCTCATGAATAAAACTACTAATTCCTAACGTTATAATTTAATTACTTCCGCGTTTTTGCAGAAAATAATAATTTATTTATACCGAATATTGAACTCACGCCTTATCGTGGTTTTGTCATTAATAGGTCGCGGAAGTTTAAATATAAATCATTGTCTAGACCAGATAACTAAATTGAACAATATTGAAGTTTTTTCGGTTGTAATTTATTATTTATAAAATACTTATAACAATAGTTTACAGACTAAGATGTAATAGAGTAGTATAAGATATATAAAGATACTTTATATGGTATTACCATTCATACGAAAGTCAGGTAATTGCCCGAATTATGTAGGCGAGTGTGTATTTTAATTATTGTATGTATATTTTAATTTATAAGCGCAGTTTGATATTGTTTGTTTATAATGAATTAATTCTCACCTCGTATTCAATCATAAATATCACAGCACAAATGATGACAGCGGCGAGCGATGCCTTTGGAATGTAGTAGAAGTAGGGGGTGAGCAGACTTAGAGCTAAAATCACTAGAATACCTGTGGAATAATAAAAAAATCTATTAGTATTACTCGCAACATTTACTATTATTTCGGTTACAACGTAATTAGGTATATTAATATTAGACGTAAAAGGAAAACTTGTTTCTAGCAAAACTAGTGCATGAATTTTATAACAGATAGGTTTCGTCACTTGATTTGATTGTTGAAGTTATTTTTTAAATCTTAAATATTGGTATAGGGAAGAATAGAAAAAGAAAAATATAATAA
The DNA here is from genome assembly GCF_061535455.1 of Colias philodice. Classification (NCBI taxonomy): domain Eukaryota; kingdom Metazoa; phylum Arthropoda; class Insecta; order Lepidoptera; family Pieridae; genus Colias; species Colias philodice. The sequence goes on from NC_143093.1 coordinate 6,843,687, forward strand.
TAAAAAAATTTACAATCATTTTTTGTCTAGCTCATGAACAACTACATATAACTTTCACATGTACAAACAGCTCATTAGCTCGTATCAGCATTATTTAAATTTGCTTGAATACATTTGTCAGTTTTATTTATACAAAACAAAAAATCGATTTACCGCTATGCACCGACGCATTCGTAATATTGGGTTTTTTTAAACAATAAATCATCCATATCAAATTGAACAAAATTAACAACGTGGATGCCATGTGCTTACCACATTTTGTACTATACACTGATACACAATCAAAACTGCCTATATTGGTATTTAACTGATAAAAAAACACATTATTGTGAGTATCATAGATTTTAATCCCGGGTCAAAACGGGCGAATCAGTTACAAGATACTAGTTGTAATATATATATTTTGTTAAATCAATTGAAAAAAAAAAATCAACAGCTACACAAATACTGTAAAGCTGAAGAGTTTTTTGTTTGGCTTAAATCTCGGGAACTAATTTAAAAAATAATTTATGTGTTAGATAGCCCATTTTTCGAGGAAGACTAGGCCTATATTATATCATGACGCTAAGACTAATAAAAGCGGAGCAATGCGGGTAAAACCTCGGAGCACAGCTAGTAAACAATATTGTTCGATATTTTCGCATTATTAGCAACTTTCAATCTATTTTCGACACGTTTTCCGAGTCAGTTCTGTTCCAGTCATTGAGCACCTAAACAATCGAATCAACCGGATACTAATTACCAAACAAATAGACTAAAACACGTTTTAAATTCTATTTGAAATATGATAATAGTATCATAATTGATATTTTAAATACAGTTTAACTCATTAATGAACCTATTGGCGCCTTACTATTAATTTCTTTATTCATATATAGACTAGCTTTCCACCCGCGTCTTGGCCCACTTTGTCTAAAACCTAATAAATTATATACTTAAACCTTCCTCTTGAATCACTCTATCTTTTAAAACAAGGCGCATCAAAAGCCGTTGAGTAGTTTAAAAGATTTAAGCATAGGTACGAAAAACGACTTAAGCGCTATAGCGAAACACAGATACGCAAAATTCTATTACAAGCACAATAATGTTCACAAAATTATTATTGAAGCATTTACTAGAGGATGTTTATAAACATTCGCAAACTTCTGCGTTAATAAAATATAAATCAATCGAATTTTTCGTTCAATATTTAGCTAAATAAATATATTCGGCGTTTGATCACATGATTCCACGAGTGCAAATTAGATGTAATATAAAATATGTCGAGGTCATTGTAGCGAATATAATATAATCCATTCTATTCATATTCATATAAAATGAATATTTTGTATACGAATATTCTATTAATGAAAATTAAGCATGAGACGTTTATAACTGCCGACCTCAATATAAGATAAATAATAAAGAAATATACGGTAGGTAGTAGGTACCTACTTGTGAAATCGACGGAAATGGCATACCTATAACATCTCTTCACTATATTTTTTGTTAATTATTGCATGCACATTTTTTCTGAAAATAAATTACATACTTACTTTTACAATAAAAAACGCATAACCTATGCATACAACAGAATAATAAGTCCGGTGTTTTTAAGTAATAAAAACAGATTTGAAAAGAAAAACTATATCAATTTCTATATCGTTATTTTTTTAAATAAAAATCGGGATTCGAAGACCCAGATCTTGCCTGCTGGTAAGTGATGATGAAGTCTACGATGCGCACTTCTCTACATATTATCATACTGATTACATAATAAAATACACATACATTATATTTAGGCTAAATACCTGTATAAAGACTTCCAAATTGTGTAGCAACTCCGCTAGCGTGATTAACAGCGCTTCTTGAAAATGAGCCAGTAATCGGCATTGCGCTGAGGAACGAACCCAATATGTTTGCGAACGAAAGAGTTATTAGTTCTTGCGTTGCGTCTACTGATTCACCGCTTGCTGTAAGAATAATTTGTAATAGTGCTGTTAAGTATATGACTCTTTCTAATAATAAATTTATTTGGGCAACTTGAAGTGATCCATTTATCTACAGTAAGATGATAATGTTAGAGGCTTTTAAACAGAAGATGATGAAGGTCTATATGACCTTAATTTAAAACTGTCTAAAATAGATTTACTCAAGCTATAATCCTGACCATATTAGCTAAAGTACTGTAAAGTAAAAAGCTATATGGGCTATAGCTGGGGGAAAATGATCCGTATATTAACAGAAATAGGGCAAAGTTTTTTAAAATATTTTTTCTGAATAGTGAAATTTTTAGTTAAGATATTTTAGTCTGGGTAAGGACTACATTAGCCTAGATTAAAAGTGTAAAAAAATTGAATATCTGAATTTAATCCTGGCCATAAAAGCTTCTGAGCATGTAACTGAAACTTACCAAACGCCTTCGCAATGGCTACATTTCCCAACACACCAATGATAGGCACAAGAACAATAGAAGAACCAAGTTCTGAACACATTTCTATGAAGGATACGTTCCTTCCATCCACGATTGTGCTGAAAGGAGGCAAGCTCCATGGCGGCAGACCATCTCTAAAAGACAAACATTTTAAATTTATTATTATTTTTGAGTAATAGTGAAGGTTGTTATTTTGGCAATCCTCCTGACACAAGCATTTTATTTGATTACGACTCCTAGGAGTCCAATCACATATTAGTTTAAGACCTAATGTAAATGAAAGAAATAAATAATTGAGTTTTTTTTTTGAATCGTCAAGTGACAAAAAACCTTATAATAAAGACAAAAAACTGTTTAATGTTAAGGACTGTGACGTCAATAACGTTTTCAGTTCGAGAAAATGTTTTCAGTTTGTAATGTTTACTTTTTTCTGTATTGCGTAAGTACTTAATTTAAATGGCTAGGATGATATTTATTGTCTTAAAAAATAAATTACCTAACAGTTCTTTGAACCCCATTTTCAAATAACGCTTAAGATAATTAATGAAAACAAGTGTAATAACTGTAATTTGCTATCATTAATATTCAGAGATATGACACCATATTTTTTACACATTATCCGAATTACATTATTAATATTAATATCTTAAGTGTAACTTTGTTGTAATTTGTGTTGAAATGTCATGTAATTGGGACCAAATAAATAAAAATGACGCCACATGCTCAAATTATGCCGCATGAAACATCAAAACGACCTACAACATATAATTAGCACCTCCTAGATAAAAAGTAACACCTACTTACTTAACAGTACCAGTCAGTTTGAATGGTGATCTCGAATTAGCTTCCCAAACATACGCCATGACAGAGCATATCAGAACGACTATAGCATTTCTTGATGTTGAGAACAACCATAATGCCTTCTTAAGCCCCTTTTGATCCGTGGGCAAATTTATGTCCTTAATTTTCTGCAAATTATTTACGCTCATGAATATCACAGTGATGTTTGAATTAGTGTGAAATATTGTGGTGCTAATGAAATGATAAAAACCACACGATATTGGTAACGCTTTTGTAGATCTGGGTTATATAAAAAAGTTCACAAGTAGATAAAGTAGTACTATGCTGAATTTAATCATGTTATTTAATTTTGTACAATTCTATTACATTGTAACTTGCATATGGGAACACAATATGTCCTGAAATAAAACAATTTTATTTATTTATTCTTTATCTTTAGTAGGTACGTATATCAGAAAACATTTATAAACGAAAGTTACATTCTAATTTAAAATGGCTTTGCCAGTAAACATTTTGATATTGATTCATTTGTTCTGATTAATGTATCAATGAAGATCATTGGTGTAATGAAAAGTACTGGTCTACATTTAATGGTAAATTAACTACAGTACATACAACTTCATGATTGAAGCAAATAGTTGCCCTTATAGTCTCAAATTGATCGGGTGTATAACACCAAGAATCGTACGTTATATTGATTCTATTATTCGAACTAATTATTCAAAAATGTAGTTATAGACTCGTGAGATACTTGTTTTATAAAATGAACACATTGCAAATAATTATTCATAAAACACGGAAAACAGTCGACTGTCGACCTTGATTGTTTTCAAGTTGAAATTTAAAAAAGGTGCAGAAAGTAATTTACAATCGTTATAATATATCGGTATCTATTACGTTAAAGTATGTTTAGATATTTTTTAACAATTGTTTAAATTGTGAATTTTGCTTATTAAATTGTAAAATTATCAGTAAAGTTGCTAAATAATTATTGATTCAACAATTTCGGATGCAATTGTGTGAATCGTGTTATTAATAAAGTTTTTTTTACTTCAAAGTACACAGAATATATTTTTACAAAATTATCTTCAAATATTCACTTTATGACTACGCGAGCGAAGTCGCAGGCAACAAGCTAGTACTTTTATAATAAGGAAAATCCACAGAACAGTAAAGTAGATAGAAGTGTGATGTGGGCGTGGCCCACGTGTCACTGGTAAGGTAAGAATGAGTGGGTAGAGGGAGTGGGTAGATGGAGTGGGTAGAGGAGTGAGTGGGTAGAGGAGTGAGTGGGTAGAGGGATGAGTGGGTAGAGGGAGTGAGTGTGTATAGGGAGTGAGTGGGTAGTGTGAGCGGGTGGCTAGCCTGAACGGGTGGGTAATTCACTCACACTACCCACTCACTCACAATATCCACCCAATCTTGGTACCTCTACCCACTCACTCCTCTACCCACCCACTCACTACCCACTGACACACTACATAACCACTCACTCCCTCCCTCTACACACTCACTCACACTACCCACCCGTTCACGCTACCCACTCACTCACAATACCCACCCACTCTGGGTATTGTGAGTGAGTGGGTAGAGTGAGTGAGTGTGTAGAGGGAGGGAGTGAGTGGGTAGAGATAGTGGGTATGTAGTGTGTCAGTGGGAAGTGAGTGGGTGGGTAGAGGAGTGAGTGGGTAGAGGGAGTGGGTAGTGTGAGCGGGTGGGTAGTGTGAGCGGGTGGCTAGCGTGAACGGGTGGGTAGAGTGGGTGGGTAGAGTGGGTGGGTATTGTGGGTGAGTGGGTTGAGGAGTGAGTGGGTAGAGGATTGAGTGGGTAGAGGAGTGAGTGGGTAGAGGAGTGAGTGGGTAGAGGAGAGTGAGTGGGTAGAGGGAGTGGGTAGTGTGAGCGGGTGGGTAGTGTGAGCGGGTGGCTAGCGTGAACGGGTGGGTAGAGTGGGTGGGTATTGTGAGTGAGTGGGTAGAGGAGTGAGTGGGTAGAGGAGTGAGTGGGTAGAGGAGTGAGTGGGTAGAGGAGTGAGTGGGTAGAGGAGTGAGTGGGTAGAGGAGTGAGTGGGTAGAGGAGTGAGTGGGTAGAGGAGTGAGTGGGTAGAGGAGTGAGTGGGTAGAGGAGTGAGTGGGTAGAGGAGTGAGTGGGTAGAGGGGTGAGTGGGTAGAGGGAGTGAGTGTGTATAGGGAGTGAGTGGGTAGTGTGAGTGAGTGGGTTGAGGAGTGAGTGGGTAGAGGATTGAGTGGGTAGAGGATTGAGTGGGTAGAGGAGTGAGTGGGTAGAGGAGTGAGTGGGTAGAGGAGTGAGTGGGTAGAGGGGTGAGTGGGTAGAGGAGTGAGAGGGTAGTGTGAGCGGGTGGGTAGTGTGAGCGGGTGGCTAGCCTGAACGGGTGGGTAATTCACTCACACTACCCACTCACTCACAATACCCAGAGTGGGTGGGTATTGTGAGTGAGTGGGTAGTGTGAGTGAGTGTGTAGAGGGAGGGAGTGAGTGGATAGAGATAGTGGGTATGTAGTGTGTCAGTGGGTAGTGAGTGGGTGGGTAGAGGAGTGAGTGGGTAGAGGAGTGAGTGGGTAGAGGAGTGAGTGGGTAGAGGAGTGAGTGGGTAGAGGAGTGAGTGGGTAGAGGAGTGAGTGGGTAGAGGAGTGAGTGGGTAGAGGGAGTGAGTGGGTTGTGTGAGCGGGTGGGTAGTGTGAGCGGGTGGCTAGCGTGAACGGGTGGGTAGAGTGGGTGGGTATTATGAGTGAGTGGGTAGAGGGAGTGATTGGGTAGTGTGAGCGGTGGGTAGTGTGAGTGAGTGGATAGAGGAGTGAGTTGATAGAGGAGTGAGTGGGTAGAGGACTGAGTGGGTAGAGGAGTGAGTGGGTAGAGGAGTGAGTGGGTAGAGGAGTGAGCGGGTAGTGTGAGTGAGTGTGTAGAGGGAGGGAGTGAGTGGGTAGAGATAGTGGGTATGTAGTGTGAGTCCGTGGGTAGTGTGAGTGGGTGGGTAGAGTGAGTGGATGGGTAGCGTGAGTGGGTGGGTAGAGGGAGTGGGTGGGTTGAGGGAGTCGGTAGGTTAAGTGAGTGGGTGGTTGAGTGAATGAGTGGGTGAAAGAAAGCATTTTCAAAACATGTGAATTTGTTTCTTAAATGGGATCCTTAAGTATGTTGTATGATACTTATACAGGGTGTCCCGTAAGATCACCTAACTTGCTCTCAGTTATGCGCAGAAAAATATTCGAGTCGGTTGTCAGCTGTCAAACCTTTTTTCCATATTTATTCATTAATTAGGACGTGTTGTTCGGTATTAGAGTGCAAAAATGATAGCAGACGAAATAATATCAGCAATGGAGGCATTTCATACCATCGGTAAGTCTTATTATTATTTATTTTAATTATATTTTATGTTATAACTTCGCTTGTCGTAATTTGTCAAAATTGTATACAAATATCTAGTCAAAATGAACCTTAATCCGTAAGAAATTAGTACTATTATAGATTGAACAGCAAACAAGAATTTCTGGAATATTATTGCAATAAACAAACGAATGTCGCTTTAGTGATGCTTGTGGCGCATATCGACAGTATCGATACTTTAGAAAAGACAATCATTATAAATATAAAATTTTATTTTATTTTTCCTTAGCTTTCATTTGTCCAATTTATTTAAAGATTTCCCAAAGAGGCTAATTTAAGAGAGAAATGGATAAATGCAACGTAGCGAGTTAACTGGATGCCGAACAGCACTAAGGGAGCGTCCATAAATTACGTGAGGTGTTTTTGTCCATTTTTTGACCCTCCCTTCCCCTCTGGTGAGATATCATGAGATTTTATTGAACCCCCTCCCTCATCCCCCCATCTCACGTGAGATTTTTCAAAATGTGGGTTTCTTATGTTTATTTGTCATTGTAAAAAGAAAAAAAATTGCTTCGTGCTTTTGTTTACGACTAGTTAAAAATAGTAATTAATATTGCTGAAAGTTATAATAAGGGCCGATTTTTCAATGCTTGGATAAAACTTATCCGTCCAATAAAGTATAACAAGATAATATTAAAATGTCACGTAAACTGTCAAATACAGGCAATTAGAATACGTTTTTAAATTGGTAGTTTAAAGTTTTATACATTATTCCACGAATAAGTTTTATCCAAGCATTGAAAAATCGGCCCTAGTGTTATAACAAGGTAACAATAGAATATTTAAATCTTAACCGTAACATTAAAATCTTAAGCATGTTATTTGGATTAAATGGACCAAAAGAGTATAATTTGCTTTGTTTGAATTAAAAAAAAATTGCGTGATATTTGCCGACACTCCCCCTCTCCCCAACGTAAGGTTAGATGAGATTTTACTCGACCCCCTCCCCCACTAAAACAACTCACGTAATTTATGGACGCCCCCTAAGCGGTCTAACAAAGGCCACCGATACAGCAAACCTACGGCACTTCCAAGATTTAAAATAATGCATACTTTCTGTTTGTATTTTGTAAATATAGATTAATACTATTCTATTCCGTTTTTTATTTAATAATAATAATATAAAAAGACGTACTTAGTAGTAATAAACATACTCCAAAATGTGACACATTATACTATACTCATATGTATCACTGTTCTGTGGGAAAATCCTTGCAATACCAAAGAGTATAGACAAATAAAATAGAGCAGATATTGTCAGCATGAATGGATATTAATCCGTATATAGGTACCTACTTGTATACACATATTTGTTCCAATTCAATAAACATGTGTCAACAATACTCCCCGTTTTCATATTTATTACTACGGAAATAGAAATGGTAAAATAAATACATACCCTCATTACAAGTAAAATGATTATACAGGTTACTCCCAAGACGCTGTCCGCCAACTTTGCGTTGGGAACGTTCACGATAATCTACAAAAAGTTTATACATTTAATTTATCCGAGTCCCAGAACGATACAGTTAGAACTGTAATTGTTTAAATACGGTTAAAAATTTCCCCCGCGTATGATTAATTTTTGCAAGTTAAGCATTTCAGCGATTCCTGGTAAAAGGTTATTAATTCGTATACAACAACTTTTTAAGGATCTTCTTAAAGACAAATAGATGTAAAATTACCTTTATTAAAATTAGGTACAAATTCCAAAAATTGGTAACAAAAGAAATGTACTAAGTAAATGAATTATTATTAAATACATTGAATTCTTTTTATAACTCAGGCCCCGGAATCACAGATACAATAGAAAATCTATTGTGTCGTGGACCGATCGGGCCGTTCGGGGCTCAATGGGTTGAGTAAATAACTAATTAAATTACTTCATTCATATCTGGTATAATACAAACTGTAATTTTGAATTAAGATTCCTTATTTATATGGCTAGTAAAATATTTTTGGCAGATTCATGTAATGAATTATTAACTTTTAACCAAATTGTTTTCTTAGAAGTATTCTTCCAATAGCTAAATAAAGTTTACCTTTTTGAGCGTATCGAGAAATCCCCTCGACTGAAATTGCAGGCCCAATAAACCTTTCAATTGCGAGACAGCAATTATGACAGAAGTCGCCGATGTGAAACCGACCGTGACCGGCACGGAGATGAAGTCTATCAATACACCTGAACACAAAATACTTCTATTTACAATACGTATTTATTGTATACTTACTAGCTTACTGTAGCGCTTTGCCAACTTGGTCTAAAACTTAATAAATTAAATGCTTAAACCTTCCCCCAGTACCACTCTATCTATTAAAAACATAAATATTGTTAAAAAATAAACAAGACGCTCATGTAGTTTTTTAATTTTTGAAATTATAGTATTGTCGCCGAACCTTGATAAGTGTCCAAAGTTTGAATTAAATCTGTTCGTGTAGTTAGTCAATATCGATTCCCCGATGGCAAGCGATCACCACCCCTTATGAACATTTATTCATCTACCTTCATTGAATTACTTATTTGTGTTACCTACATTTTTATAAACAAAACATGATTATATGACAATTTCGGAGAAATGAGTGGTCATTACATTTTGAAGAAAAGCTTATCATGTAATGTAAACAATAAATACATGTTTAATTAGGTTACATACTATTCAATACGTTTAGTGGATAACCTCCTTTATAAATTCGGTTACAATCGATAACATGACCGCTTTTTAAACCTGAGTCCTATTTTGATATTTCACAGTTATTTAAATGAATCATACAAGATAGAAGATAAAGAGATAAGATAGAAGATGAAGAGATACTACAATAGTAAAAAAGACATAGACGTTATATCTATCAGTAAAACAGAAATACACTTTATATCATCTCCGATACATTTTCTTAGACAAAATAAATTGCCAGCAAAGGAAATACAAATGCATTCTTATCATCCTATTTATAAGAGTAACGAGAAACAAGAGGGTCGTTAACCTAGTAACGATAATACCGTACAAGGATTTAAAAAGGGTTTTAAAATTCCAGTTAAGATATCCAGCTGTAAGAATTACTTGGCATAGGGTCGAACGTTGGAGCTGAGTTGTTAGACCATTAAGATCTTCAATCTTAAAAGTATGTACACAGCAATTTTTACTGGGAGTTCTAGTTTTGATAATTGATGAATTCCTTAATTAAGAAATATATAAAACAATAAATAGTTTAAACAATTCTGAATCGTTTTATTTCGTCCTTCTTATTGATTGGTAAGAATGAATACGTTTTGGGCGTTTAAATAAATATGCCTGATTGGTGTCATAAATAATACGCAATATAACTTATAGGTAGCCAAAGAAAAAGTATATTTAAATATAACTTACCCAAATGTAATATTCCCATAATCAACTGAACTATGCCTGTAAGGAAACATAGTAGGATAGCATAGTCGAAGTTTCGTCCCTGTATTTGTTCATAGGTCATGAGAGCAAGCAACGCAGTAGGACCCAAGGTAATATCTTTACAAGATCCGAATACAATGTAAATGAAGCAGCCCATAAAGGAAGAATAGAGCCCATACTGAAACAAAATATGCCATACAATAATTCTTTACGAATCTTCCGAGTTCCATCGTTTAAAAAACATGGAGAATCTCAATTTACGACGAGAAATATAGTAAAAAAACACGTTTACCGCTTACAGATACCAAAGAATATATTGATATAGTATGCGACCTAGTTAACAAAAAAGAAATGAGAAATAACAGGTGAATCGAGTTTTAATAGTATTGAAATATGTACATAATAAGACGCGTTTGTTTTTACAATTGTGGAAACGTGACAAACGAGATTCGTCTGGGGGTTTCTTCTGCATTAATATTAAATAGATACCTTTATATTTAGATGTATTGAATAATAATATAATAGAAGAAAGGATTAATAATATTGTCGATATTACATAAGGCAATGAATGCAGAGGTTCGTGCATTAGTTGGTAAACATGTTAACAATGTTGATGTCGATGAAGTTGTAAGGATTGTATCCTTTCAGTTCAGCATTATGTTGTTATTCCTTCCCATGAATTTATTAAATTAAATGAACAGCGAAACGTAAATAACAATTGATAAATTGAAAAATAATATCTTGCTCATCACTTTGCTAGGTAGAAAAATGCGTTGGAAGTTGGTTGCAGGTAACGCACTCCGTGACACAATTATTATACAACTTCAAAATAAGGTATGTCGGTTAAAATTCAGTAATTACTTTCACATTTCGAACTTGATGTATAAGCGTTTACAATATTTATAATTTTACTGTTTACTGATGGATTTGTGATTTATGTTTATAAAACGCATCTCACAGGATACCTACGTCTTATATTCATGATAACGATCTCAATTACCTGAGGTGGCAAGCCGGCCAGAGTCGCATAAGCCAGAGCCTGTGGAATTACTGTTAGTCCCACTGTAATACCCGCTATAATGTCTGCAAGGGCTTTCTCCGAATTATATTCCGGCAGCCATTTTGTAATGGGCAATCTCTTGTGCATGAGGCGCCTGTACCATGATTGCCTTTTGAATCTCTGCTTGGACGGGGACGGCATTATTCAAATTATCTGCAAGGAGTCATCACTGTTATTACTCGTATCAATTACATTTCATACACAAACGGATCGAACAGATGTTGATATAAAATAACGTGAAGAAGATCAAAATAAGAATGAGCGTCATTTTAAAAGCAGTAACATAACACAATTTGCTTTGTGCAATAAATACTCTACCGTTGGTATTGTTCAAAATTTCAAGTAACCGGTTAAGATTATAGTCTTTAATAACTTAGAAATTCATACAAACTATTAACATAACACTTTTCCTCTTATCACAATGATAATAATGTTTTGAAATTACATATTATTTTTTTAGACCTAATAAAATGTGTAACCTATGTGTTACAAAGAAACGAGGAGTGAAAATTCAATGGTGCGAAAGCGTCATTCTAATTTGTATCAATACTGGTGTCATCCATAATAGCCTGGATCATAATGAAACGTGCCAAATATTCAAATGATTCAATAGAGTTAACTGTTACCTTGACATTTCAATGGCTCTTGTTATAGTTAGCAGCAGAATTGCAACTTGCAAGCAATAAATATACAAAATTACTCTTTTAATTGATTTAACAAATATATTTCAAATACTTTATGGATTACCATTACTTTAAGAACATTAAATACAAGGCTGGATATTATGGCAATCGAATTAGTAATAACATTAGCAAGGACCTCGACGGAGTAGTTGCAATAAAATAATGGCAATAATGGAGAACGATTATTAGTGGTTAGTATTACATGACATAAAACGCGAAAAATTAGGAAATTGGCTCGTAACAAATGTTAAGTGGAGGATAATAAGCTTTAGGCCCAGTTTCATCAAGCTCTGTTAGTTAGTTTAACACGCTGTTAACTCTTTTAACGGGACATCAATGTAAGGGAGTGTCCCACCATGACCTAATCGAGGATTAGTTTCCTTAACACGGCATTATATTTAACCCGTGGCATAGAGGCTCTTTAAATTTTTAACAAGCGATTAGAAAAAATGATTTGAAGTTTTCTTGCTGTCAAGATGGACTCTGCATACTATTTTATTTTTGTAAATGAAGATGTGTTGGATGATTTGTATAATTTGGATTATATAGTGCGACCGCGACGGCCCAGAATTTATAAAGACGTCGTCATTGTTTCGAAGAATATGATGATGTTGATTTTAGTACAAGATTTCGTTTATCAAAACAATCGGTTTTGGAAGTATTGCAATTAATTGAAGATAAACTCGAATAACCGTCGGATCTGTAAGTAAAACTATCTCGTGAGGTAATATTTATATTTATGTGCATAAAAGGTTCCTTCCTACATACTGTATTATTTTCAATTAAACCATAATAATCCTGTGAGTCATGTCAAATCTAGTATTGAATACCAATATAGGTACTTAAAATGTAAACTTCACCACTACTCAGGTAAGGCTCAGGCCTCCTCATGATTATGAAATGTACTTATCTTAATTTTAAATTCTGTTTTAGGAATCTATCAGTTTCACCTACAGACCAACTGCTTCTTGTAGTGCAGTGCAGTGATGGCTCAGTGGTGAAAAACATTGTGAGGAAACCGACATATCATAAGATAGCGTTGTGGATAATGACCTGATCCCTTACCGTGTTTAAGTTTAAGTTAGCACTACCAATCCCATGTCCCAGCAGTGAGAAAGTATATGGGCTGACGATGATGATGATCCTAATTTAATTTAAATGTGACATTGTTATAGAAATATGTAATTTTTCATGTTACCTAAATAAATAAAACTTGTGTTTTTATAAAACATTTTTATTGTACCCTAAGATTGTACCTATCAACATCATTCAATAAATAGGTTATACCAACTAGATACTAGGTTATTACAAACAAGAATTTACTATTAATTTACTTTGTATTTATTTTTCTTGTTTTAATTGCTCTTCTAGTATGAGATCTCTCGCACTTTCCTTCGGACTCCGAATTTTTTTTCGTAATTTCAACCAGATCCAGTTTACCTTCGACCAAGTGAAATTGAACCGCGATTTTTCTTCAACATTATTGTATTTATTCAACTCAAAATAAAATTAAAATAACACAAGAAAAATCACAACAAAACAATCTCCAAATAACATCAAACATTTGTAACCATGGTAACGACCAAATCGTTTGACATATAAACCAGCAAACGTAAAAGTTTCTACATGATTATTAAATTGTATACTGTGTTAGAACATTTCAATTTAGTCGAATTACCAAACATGACAGTTATTATACAACTAGAACAAATAGCCCCAACGTGCGAAACTACGGCATTGTCAACTATGACATTTTGTTTCGGGCGGTTTAAAATACGAATGAATGATTCGTGAGTCGCTCAGTTAATGGTCGATTTGATAATCGGCTGTTAGATTTCCTTCTTGGGACCTGTAGAGTTGACAACGATGTTAAAATACATGTTTAATTTGAAGCTTGATTAATAAATGTCTGATTTAGAAAATATTGGTGAAATTGGGTCTTAATGAAGGAAATTACTATGTTAACTCGTATGACCAAATGGTCAGATAACATTGAGCTAATGGCTGTCAATATTAGTGACGTCATAGCACTTTATGATGTCCACATGTGGAATGTTAGATAGGATGTTTTCGTTAATGTTTGTCCTTAAAAATAATTCGAAGTGGGTACATATTATCTTATCTTAACAGATAGTTTGATATTTTTTATTGAATAATTTATTTACGTGTAATATATTTGTGTATTGTAAATGCATGTTGGTCTGATAACATTGATATAAACAAATAACGGGAAACACATTGATAGAAACAATAAATATGGGACGTCCTTCGAAATGACTAGTAAAAAGTGGACCCTATTTATTATGATTTTATTTTGTTATTTTTTTTTTCAAAACAATTTGTACATATCGTATTAAAGTCGTTAATTCCAGAACCCAAACATAATTATAAAAAATAATGCAATATAACATTCACTACAAAATGAATCAGTGCATCTTCTTGTGCATCCTTGTATTAGCTTTCTTTCCAGAAGCCATAATCGATAGAAATAAAATAACTCACTTAAACTAAAGTAAATAAGTCAAAAAGATCGCAATTAAACTAAAATAACATAAAAATACAAGTTATTTTTTGGAATACCATACATATGTATGAAAGCTATCTTTGCATCGATCTAATCATTCAATAGCTATGTTGATCAGCTAGTCAAGCCACTAAAACATTCTTTATAATAAACAAAGACCTACAATTTATGGCAGACATGCTATAAGCCGAGGTCGGTTCAAGTTTTCAACGTCAGGTTACTGTGAATTCTTCATTTATGCTTTTTTAATTGATATTTATCACTGAAGATGAATATTTAATTGCACTGACATAGATAGAGTGACTATTATAGCACGACTAGGCATTGCATCCAAGGTGAATCAGCCAAGCTGTTAGCTCAAATTTGAATGTGCGTAAACACAGCATTTTATGAGAAATTACAAGATAGCCTTGTGCACAAATTATAAAGTAATTTTAAAGTGGTAAATTCGATACGACTGCTGACTCCTGACCCTGTATATACCAGAGGTACTCGAAACGTGCAATAAGGATTTATTTTAAGAATAAACAAATTATTCTGCAAAATCGTGCAATAAAGGAATTTTTCTTATAAATTAAACTTTCCTAAAAATACACACACAAACTGAAAATCCTGAACACACCGTAGAAACGTCACATACTAGTACTTATATTCATATGATACTCAAACATAGCGGCTAATCGAATTTACGATAAAATAAGATTATAATCGACCACTGATATGAAACGATATTTTATCAAAACTCGGGTGACACTGGCCTTTCCTTAATATCGTAGATCAGTTACACGAGACACAGATAAGTGAAAGTTACTTAGGTAATATTCAATTAAAAATGCTTAGAATATACTAGGTAGATATACTACACAACATATTTTAATGGTTAGAAATTAGGCATATATTAATCGGTCATTGGCTTCAGGTTTGATACTTACTTAGGCATTAGTCAAAGTTAATAATATTATTTATTTCGATTTAGGTCCCAAAGAAACACTGACGACCGTCAATACAACATTTAAAATATTGAAATTAGTTATTTAGTAGTTAATTATTAGAAAAATTGAAACAACCTCAAAGAAACAAAACACCATTAGGCAGTGTACTACAATTACTATAATGAAATATAAAAATATTTAATCTTATTTATATTGTAAGTATCCGTTTCTATATTTCCAATCAATGCTCTTATCATTGACATAATGATCGTGTAGAAGGGCATTAGTTTTTTAAGGTGCCATTGAATAAGCTTAAATATAATCCTATATCCCTAATCCCTATATGTTATCCAAACTAAACTAAACAGATAATTTTATGTCTTGTTTATGTGATGAAAATTTCATAAGTCTTTAATATCAATAGCTTCACTTTAGACTGGAAAACCATTAATAATAATTCAGAATGTATAAACGTTTGTCATGTACTTAATTAAACCATTACGTCTCAATTAACATTCCTATATTACTTGCTACTTCTCGCGCGTATCGTAAACCAATTTAGATTTGAAACATGTCTCGTAACATATTATTACGTTGATAAATTTTAGTATAAGTATTTAAATTTAACGTTAAAATATTTTAAACTTTCTGTATTAATAAATAATTTTTAGTTATTACATTTTATATATTGAATTGATATTGAATATGTTTAATTGTCTTTGTACTTTTAAAATAATCTCCATTACATCGCCTTGCGCATATAATCAAACTTATTTATAAAACAATTATTTTTCTTGACTATTATTCACACTTTATGTTATCTATGGTGTGGAATAAACGTGTATAGTATAGACATTAATCGTTTTTTTTTGTAAAAAAAGAATGATCTAGAAAAACCTGAAACCTGCTAAGGGACAGATATATTATGGTAAGGAATAAGGTAAAGCTTACATAATCCTATTTGAAATTTTAACCAATTTAAATAAACAAACAAAAAATCTTCGTAAACTTATGAAACGTAACATTGGACCAAAACGAATGAAATTGTTACGGATGATGGACGGTTACAAATACGATACACGTTGCGTATTCATTTGAGGAAAATATCGTCAAATGAAACAAGACTTATAAAATAGATATTATGAATAATAGACGTCTATTGGTTATTGGACAGAATAAATATAAGTACCTACATGCATTTTTTTAATACACACGTGATGAGATGTAGAGTAAAGAGCTGCTATTTTTCAGATTATAGTATCTTCTATTAGTCAGAATGATATTAATATTATTTCACATCCTCATATCCATAGAAGAGAAGAGAGAGAGCATACTATTCCCTCATGCACTGATGGCTGTTTATTACACGCTTTTTATTAGCTTCACCTGTATGTTTGTATGTTTGTTTGTAACCGACTTCTTTGGGCGCGATTTTGACCCACTTTAAACGGCCAGATTTCGTTCAAACTTTGTAGATTTATTGAGGACCGATGACAATACACTAATTTGATAAAGCGTGTTTTTTAGTTTTTTTAAACTATTATTTATTATTAAAGTGAAACTTTTATTACATCGTCTCAAACTTTTTGGTCTGTGTAGCGCATGTCGCGTGTATCGCGGCTGCCGAGTAGGTATACCTACTCGGCAGCCGACCGTCACGCGACATGCGCTACACAAAGCAGTGTTCGGAACCGTTCGAACAGTTTCACTTTTACCGTGGTTTCATAAAACCACACAACATTTTTTACTAAGTGTCCTGTCCCTTTTCTATTTCCTAGTAGGCAACAATCGTAACTTCGGTTGTGGTAGATTATGGGGGGCGCAATAATCAGACAATGCTTGGCTCGTTTGCCTGCTAATACATCGATCGACATAGTAACAGGCATACTTTTATTCTTTTATGGTGAAATCTAGTGTTCCTATTTGCTGGAAATACAGCGAATTATTTAGTAGTAAGTAAAAATCTGTGCACGTTCGAATCGTTAATATCTACAAGCCCCGTTCAGTATGCTACATTCTTTACTATGAATAATACTTTATCGTTATTCGATAAAAGGAGAACAAAACAGAAAACAGTGCATACTAATAGCTTATTTCAGGGCCTAAAGTATGTTTTTTATTTGTAGAAAAATATACCCCGAACAAGATGAACTGCAAGACCGTTTTAGGCGTACATACGTGCAAGTAATAAATAAGTAGTACCAATAATGTCTTTCAATTTTTTTAACAACTTTATACAAAATGTAAAGGTTCGTATCTACATATAATTACGGCCAACGGAATAGAATTTTTTTTTTGATATTCTCATATCTATTGCACAAAAAGCATGAACAGTGAATAGGTACCTTTGTTTACGTTACAAGCCTACCCGCCAAAATAATAATATTTTTGATGTATCCGTATCAAATGCTGTACAAGTTATACAATTTAATCATGTAAACATTCCTGTAACACACGCAAGTTGGCTGGCACGCAATCTTACTGCTAGAGATGTTGTACTAATCATAAAATTACTTTGCTATCATCCAGGTTTTTAAATTGAACATTTTCTTGACAGTCAACCTCATTGAATCACTCCTTGGTGCAGTGGTCAACATTAAGTTAAATTCCTAGTGGAGATTAAGAAAAAACAAAGAACGCACATGGGACTACACTTTTACAGTTTACAGGTCAATGGTAATAATTAGCCTATTACTACTGAAGCTTATTTTTAAGCCAGAATAGCAAAGTACTACTCACGTTGGACAAATAATGTTCAGGATATAAGTTACGGGAAAGAAGCTTGTTCTAAAGTCATTGTGATAAAATAAAACCACTGACAATTATTATTCCTAACAGTTTTGAATTGATTGAACAGCGATTGAAAAATCTTATAATGTAAATAGTATACTGTATAAGCTGAATCGCTTCTTACTTAACATCTAACTTTCTTACTATCTTTCTTTTCTTATAAGAAGGGTTTCTAAAGTAGGTAATAAAAGTGACTTTTTTAAAGTTTACTTTTTATTTTAAAAGTAGTTTATTTTCAAAATACTTTACTTTTTATTTTAAAAGTAAAGTTTACTTTCAAAATAAAAGTAAATAAAGTTCATAATTAAATGCCATTAAAATTTCTAGATTTTTTTAAATATATTAGTTAAGTACAAAGGACATTCCCTTTTAAAGCATGGTCGGGATAGGAAATTGTACCTATTTATTGTTTTTAAACATTCTATCAGCAAAAGGCAGGATACAAGAAATATTATCATGAATCCCGAGTTACTATTGATATTCAAAATAACTTTAAAATATATTTAATCCGTCAGTCCTCGGATCACAGACACAATAGAAAATCTATTGTGTCTCGGCCCGATCGGGCCGCTCGGTGGTCAATGGGTTAATTGGTATAATAACTCTACTAGAATACATGCCACAGTAAGTGCCATATCACACTAGCGGATTGCGAGCGGTTTCAAAGCGGAGCGGGTGCGCAACGAATACGTTGCGGGCGCGCAACGAACACGCCGCGGTTGCGCAGCGAATTCGTTGCGGACGCGTCATTTTGTATACTCTCGCACAAAAGCCAGCCCTTCCGCCTTGCCTAACTTCCATTCAATATTTCCATCGTTTCTGTAGCACTCAATTTTTTAACCGTACTGTGGAAATGCACTTACTTAACAGTTAACTAAAGATGTAATAACAACTGGAGTTGTTAAAAAAAGGTGCTATAAAATTGAATTACTAGGACTTTTAGAATGTACCATACATTCCAAAAGTATGTAACGACTGACCAGTATAATCTCTCCCATAGCAACGTATGTTATAAAGAGATTTTGTGAACCTAATTATGAGCAAAGTGATAGTGAGTTGCTGGTTGCTTGATAAAATTTTCTATTCACTGCTATTTATCTAATAATAAGATAGCCCTGTTTTAGTTAAGGAGCTTTAACATTTATTTCACTAATGAACTTTCTTAATGAGCAATTAAGTTATCTGATTGCATTTCGACCAAGATTTAATAGATAAAACAATACCCTAAACATTAACATGTTATGAAACTCGTAAAAAATAATGATCTCATAATTATTATACTATCACAAGTTATAAGTAACAACCAGCACGGATTCCATTTTGTTAATGAGTGTACATGACTGCGACGTAAACGTTGCGCATCTGCCACGCGTCCGCAACGAATTCGCTGCGCAACCGCAACGTATTCGTTGCGCACCCGCTCCGCTTTGAAACCGCTCGCAATCCGCTAGTGTGATATGTCACTAAATACTAAATACCTAGTTGTCCCTTAATGTAAAAATCTCAATTAATTTTTTGAGATTTCTTGAGTTTTATTTAATAAAATAAAAAATAATATGCAAACTTATATTATACCAATAATTTAAATACCTGTATAAAATTAGAATTACATTATAGGTAGGTATATGTTATTACTAGTGAATTATTATTAACATGATTTTTTTTTTACTTAAGATCAGCGCTTGACCACAATCTGGCCTAATGGAAAGCTAAGATGCGGTCTAAGATGGTATGCGCTTCCCTAGTAGGTACCGGTTCACTCTTCGCTTGAATAATGAATAATAATGAATAAACTTAATCAAATATATTTTTAAAAGCTTAAGTGGAGTTACTATTCGGCAAGTATATTTTAAAATAGTTACATTTGGATTATTTTTTCATACTTAAATTACTGAGTTATTTATTTAAATTATTTTTTTTAATTTCTTTCCTGAATGTAAAGGCTTATTAGTGGTATCATATTATGGATCTACTTAAATATATGAACATGCATTCCATTTATTAAATATTTAAATAAATAGCTGACTTACCTTTCCACGTTTTTCAATTTGAAAATTGGTAAAATATGGTTCTGTCTCTATCCTTGCACAAATAGATGTTATGCAGGCTCCATTCTAACTTAAACTAAGCGTGACACATGAAAATCACATATCTATTTATCGGAGCTTACAATAAGCAGCATTTAACGAGTGCTTTATTCAGTTTTACTTTTATCTTACTGAACTTTGAAGTAATCTCACTGTGTTGTGTACAATCTAAAAATCAACATTCGACTGTCAAGAGTCAACTATCAACTGTCAACTTCCAACATCTGACTGTCAAATGTCATTAAAAGAGGCAAAGGTTTACAGCTATACAGCTTAAAATTCAGTTTGACATTTATAACTGTACTATTATTAAAAACTTTTTGAACTAGAGCCGTTTAATAAGTTTATATTTGACTGTAGCCGAAAGAAAATGAATTACCTGCTGTAATATTTGTAGATGTGATATTTGGAAGACATTTTAACGATTGATAATAATAATATTAGCGTACATTATACAAGATAATAGAGTCAGTGGTAGTACAACTGAAATATTTGTCGATTGTTTTTTTAAGGATTCTAAGTAAGTATGCTAAATACTTTTTAATTTTTTGTTAAATAATATAATATTAATATAATGATTAAAACTTATTTCCTAATGAAATAAAAAAGATTTTATTTAAATAGACCGTTTGAAGAAACCGAATATCTCATTATGTAGTTACATATTATAAAACAGGAAGGAAATAATTATTAATATCATACCGTATCTTTTATCTGCCACGGATTTTTCATAACGATAAATTTTAATAAATTTTCGGACCCATATAAACAATAAAATTTGTAGGTGTCTATTTCAAAGTACCTACGTACATAATAAATTATTCAAGTCGCAGCTTACAAAAGTCTCGCAATCACAAAAATCTTGATCTCAAAGGAAGTAGCAACGAAGTCCTTTTTTAAACTTTTCAATTAAGTGGACTATTGAAGGCGAGATTAAAAACTTAATCCAAGTCTAAAACTTTTGATTACTTCTTAAAACAAGGCTCTCCCATGATAGGCTCGAATCTCTACCCTTACGAATGGTATCTTTGATTGCTATATTATTGAAATAAAAATATTCTAACAGGTAACAAATGTTGATTCTTGTTCTAAGGATTGAAACATATCATTTATATAATATTCCATTCTTCTTACACATACAATCATAATAAAAAGCTGTTAAAAATAAAATTAAACTCACCTCTTTGAAGAAAATATTATGTGAAATTTGTTAAGAAAATAGTTATTGCGAAGATGATTATTCCAAAATGTTTATAAGTATTATTCTTCCTGGGTTTTTTAATAAAAATGACTACAAATTAATGCTTTCATGTTCATTATCTAACTAACTATATGGTTCAAGGAAACTGTTTAATAAAAACAATTACTTAAATATAAAGCTGATACTTACATAGTAAAGTATGGTACATTACCGAATTAAACTGCATTTGGATTCTGTTCTGCTGTTGGTTATATCCTTAAAATTTTCAAGTAACGCGTGTAATAGCTACCTAGTTACTTATATAATTTTATAAGGATTTTCAAGGAAAGCCATTAGGACTGTAATATTTTAGAGGATCTTAGGTGTTCCAAATGTCTTCAGGTACAAGGAAAAGGCAGAACCAATTCGGCCATTAGATCGTCTCCCATTAGATATGACCTGTGAATTTTTTTATCTCTTTGCTGCATCAGCACACGTAATTTTCCTTTTAGAACAAGTGAAACAAGATTAAAACGGTTGTTTAAATGGTTTAATCTTATTCATTTTTTATTTATTTACAGGAAAAAAAATGAATGAACTGATTTTACGAATTTTACAATAGAAAAAGATTGACTTTTATTCCTACACTTTTGTTCACAAAAAGCTTTAATTTTAAAGATTAAAATTATTGTCGGAAATAATAAATATTTAAGTTATATTTCATCACACTAAGACCAATAAGAGCGGAGCAATGCGTATAAAACCGCGAGGCACAGCTAGTGTTGTAATAAATAGTCTACTTTTACTATAAAAGATCATCTCACATTAGGCATGCCTTGGTTCTCAGAGCTTGTCTTATCGACACAACACCCGAACTACCCTCACTTCATTAATAGTCTTAGTGACTATCTACTATGTATTAACATTAGTAGGCTAACATTAGCTAACATCAAATTGTCAACACTGAATTTCTTGTTTTAACAATCTTCTAAAAAAGGAAGCTAAAAATAAGTAAAAATATTGAACAATAATACACAACTCTGCTGTCAAAAGGAATATTTTTGCGAGATTCTTCTTTCTTCATCCTGGTCGGCTCTATGATTGTAGAGTGACGAAAAGCATAGCAATTCTTTGATAAATATTAAATATACTATTCAAGAAGAATTCCTCAATTCGTACCTACCATTAGTTCTTGAGGCGTTCAATTAAACAAATAAATTCCACAGCTTTCCAATTTGCCCAGATTTTTGCTCATTGAAATCAGGCTTCACTTTATTGTTAATTCATACAATACCTAAATATTATTTAATTATCAGGTAAATTATAACTTAAACTAAATAGTAAGAACTAAGAAATACCATTATCAAAAAATACACGTAACTACATACAAGACTAGTGTAAGCAAGATAACTTCATAAAAAGGTTTCGTGTATCGCCGCGTTACAGTTTTAATTTCCTGAGGCACTTAAATAGTTATTTCCGGACATCGCTAACTCAAAGCTAAAATGATGAAACCCCTGGCTAAAAGTAAACGTCATGTCAAAGAACGTGACTTGAAGAAGAGAATTAGATGTTAGAAATAACGTAAAGACGCTGTCACAGCTTAGGTAATGTAATAATCATGTAAAAGTGCTAAAATTATATAGCTAATGAGTACCTACCTCGCCTTATGCTCAAGCTTTGACTGGAAGTGAGGTAAAATTCAAAGAAGTTTTTAATATTTTCCTTGTCAGAAAATGTAATGCGGTATTTTCTAGTGTTTCAAATTTTCAACCAAATTACTTAACTAAATTAGTAATATTATGTTGGATGAATATTGACCTTTTGAGAGGAAGGAAATATACCATGAATATTTCCTATGTTTAGTTAATCATCTACGTTAATTTTTACAGGACTAAGACAAAGCCAGTGCCGTAACATTTATTTGAAAACTAGCTGTTGCCCGCGACTTCGTCCGCGATTCGGTCGTTTTTCGTCATTCGTCGTTTAAAAAAAATACGTGACACTTTATTTTTGAATGTTCTTAATTGTCTCTTATAAAATTTAACTACATTAAAGTTGAATACTCTGATAAGAAAATCTTAAAATCATCGAAAATCATAGACATCGAATATCTGAGGAAAACATGAATGAATGTGATTTAAATTCTACATTTCTTAGTAATTAAAATAATAATCTAAATTAAATGTAGATTAACAGTTTGAGCGCACCATTATAGAATATGTACCTAAGTAATAAATTACGTTAGTTTACATAGTAACTTTACTAAAAACACGATGACTTTCTTTCGCGCTCGGTACCACAAACTAAACATGTTTGTGGTACGTGGCCCGCGTCACTTTACCCCCCACGAGTTCCCCTCCGTTGCTATGCGAAAATAGATTCGTCGCCCTACTGTAGGAAAAATTGTAATACTGCGGCCTGGGCGTTATAACACGCTCAGGGAATTCCTGAGTGCTGATAGACTTCCGTCTATCGGCATTTATACCAATTTTATATTAATATCACCATCTTGAGGAAAAGCTTCTAATGTCGATTTCAAACTCAAACACTCAAACTCAAACATTTATTTATTCAATTAGACTTCTTCCAGAAGCACTTTTGAATCGTCATTACATTCTTTAAATTTACCACCGATTCGGAAAGCAGTATCTATGGAGAAGAACCGGCAAGAAACTCCATAGTTGCTCTTTTAAAGTCATGTCCATATACAATATAATTTTACATTACATGTTACTTACGTCTAACTACATAATATTATATATTATCATAATATGCCAAAGAACTGTCCTGTTATTCTTACGCGACAACCCTCCATGGATTTTCATCGTCCATATATTCCTTAATGCTGTAGTAGGCTCTCTGAACTAATACATTTTTTAAATAAGTTTTAAATTTAACACTACTAAACTCTTTAATACTATGAGGAATTCTATTGTAAAAACGTATACCTTGGCCCATAAATGAATTTTTAACTTTAGCTAACCTATAAAATGGCATTTCAATTTTATTTCTATTCCTTGTGCCATAACAGTGTCTATCTCCTACTTTTGTGTGTAAGTCCGCGTTTTTGTGTACATGTAAAACATTATTAAATATATACTGTGATGGTACAGTGAGGATACCAATATTCTTAAAGAGATCTCTTAGTGAGTCCCGAGCACGTAAATTATATATAGAGCGTATGGCTCTTTTCTGTAATATAAATATAGTTTCTATATCTGCAGCCCTGCCCCATAGTAGAATTCCATAGGACATAATGCTATGAAAGTAACTAAAATAAACCAATCTAGCCGTATTTAAAACGCATATATACGGATTAACCTGATGAATTAACATGTTCTAAAATTGTGAAATGAGTTCAGTTTTAAATTCGAGAAATATTGATTTCTTGTATTCGATTATTCGTCGTAGTCGAATACAAAATATATTTAAAGAAACTTAGGTTGGCCTTCAGGCAAAAGGGATCCTATCAAATGATAAACTTGACCTTGTATCTTAAAAGTAAGAATGAAAGGAGCATCTAATAATTGTTGAGCACCAAAGGATCATTTAAAACGCAATACTATAAGAGCTAATATTGTCTAAGAACTGTTTAGATTGCACATGTTCCTCTAAAACTTAAAAGTAGTGATTTCAAAGGTTCCGGCGTATCTTCAAACGAAAGCCGACTCCTTACTCCACTTTAAAGCATTACAAAAAGAACATACTACGTTAATATCGCCTATACAGAAGATGATCTGTAATCAATTGTGAGGTTATAAGCAAACCCACTTTTATATTATTTTGTCGGACCACACCACCGAATTTGTAGATTGATCTTCTATGTTTACCTCTAAGTCATTAAGACTATGTCGAAATCTGTTTGCAATAAGACGGGCCTCTCGCTATTCGTCCGTTTAAAGAGACCAATAGTTTCAATTCTTAATCTTTCATTAAACAAACTTATTAATCGTTCTTGTCTCAAATAATGGTAATATTCGCGTCCCTACTCTAGTCATTGCTTATGCTCATGTTCATCTTCGAGAGATCGAATAATATTATGGTGCACCCTATTATTTGTCAAACGGTCTTCATATTGAGTAAAAGTTTCAGAATTCTCGAGATAAAATATGACGATCGTGATCAGCTGTGAGACGTAATTCCCTCTCAGTGAGGGTTTCGGTCTCACGGGATAGTACAATATGCCATTTGCGATCAGCTGTGAGACGTTATATATACCCTCAGTGAAGGTTTCGGTCTCACAGGATAGTACATGCCGTTCGCGGTCAGCTGTGAGCCGCAATTCTCGTTGTGAAGCGGTTTCAGGTTCGGCATAACACATGTTGTTTTCGGTCAATAGTAAGCCTCTTATCTCTAACGATCCTTGAGAACTCTTATTTCTCATTTTCTTAACTTTGCTCGAATTTCGATATATAAAGATTTTTTAGGTGGCACTGATGCGGGTGAATAAAAATTAAAACGGACTAAGAGTGTTATAATCTCAACCATCATCATCAATACATATAATAAAATTGTGGAAAAGTGATGTCTGTACAATTAAAATATGTAGAAAAAAATTAGCAGGTGTTATTATTATCGAGAAATCGAGAGAAACCATTTTTTTCTCTTAAAAGCTCCCCCCCTCCCACTTCCCGAACTCCGATTGACCGTAATTTATTTTTCCTTACATTTTTATCATATCCTTTTCTAATGGGTTTCATCCTACTGCGATTTTTTTTTGTTTCAAAAATTATCTACCCTGGTGTATAGGTAAATTTTCCACATAAAATGTCCTTTAAATTATGTCGTATTATATTTTTAACCCCCGACGCAAAAAGACTGGTGTTATGTGTTTGACCGCTATGTATTTCTGTGTGTGTGTGTGTGTCTGTCTATGGCACCGTAGCTGGCTAACAGGTAAACCGAATTAGATGCGGTTTTTTTTGTTAGGCAGAATATTTTCCGACGCTGGTTCTTAGATAAAGTGTATCAAAATTGGTTCATCCACTTACTATACCTACATAGGGGTAAAAGTGGGAATGAAAAAAATGAAAGTTATAATTTATTTTTAAAGATCGTCGGGAAGTTTATGAAATTATTTATTCCTTTTTCTATACACTTTTCTTCGTCTAAACGGTTTAGTTACGTGCTCTCTCTCTCTTCAGCCTTTAGTTACGTGCGTGAGACAGGAAAGATCTAATTTGGATTTGTTTCTGGATTTGATAAAAACTGAGTATCGATTAAGCTGATCAGTGGCTACTGGCTACACCATAGATTATTAAAAACATCCGTTTAAGAAAGGAAGGAAATAGAATTTGCTCCTCTCCCCCCCCTGGTTCCTAAAAAATAATATGACATAATTTAAAAGAAATTTTACGTAGAATTAGTTAGGCATTTCTTTTTTGATTTTCGATATTATATACTAATCATAATTTTTAATTACAATATGTAGTAACTATTTGGTATAGGTTAGGCATTTCATTTCTTGATTTTCTTTAATAATTTGGTACTTACGTAAGTTTTTTAGCTCAGTTTAGTAAGAAATTTTAATAACAATTCTTTTAATTATTTATGGTAGTACAACAGTACAGTATGGTTGTACGTATTTACTCAATAATTGTATGTTAAGTAGTAATTCAGCATGGGCGTAGCCACGGTGGGGCTGGGTGGGGCGCTTACCCTGGCTTTGATCTGGTAGGTACTAATTGTGAAGGGGAGTGGGCGTGGGCGTGGGATTGGGACTGAACGTGGCATATGGCGTGGGAGTGCGAGTGGGCGCGGGAGTGGGAGCATGAAAATAAAAATGATTTTTTATTGTTGCCCCACCCTGAGCCCATGGTCATAGGTCCCATAGTCACTATTCCACGCGAACGAAGTCGCGGGGACAGCTAGTAGACAAATATAATCAGAAAGCTTTGAACTCCTAAGCTCAACCATAAAAGATAGACATTTATGATGTCGGGAGATATTTTTTATATAATATGGAGAACATTTCTTTCATACTTGATTTCTGTGTAGCTTTAACCATTAAGATACACGCATTAAGAACGCACACGCGACGAAAGCTTAAAAATGGAGTTGCTGCTCTGCTCACGAATATGAAAAATAATTGTACCAAGTTTCGTTTAAATCCGTCGAGTAGTTTTTGTTTCTATAACGGTTATACAGACAGACAGACGGACAAACATTTTTGACGTCGATGTCGATCTCTAATCACCACATAGTTATTTAGGAAATATATTTCATGTGCAGAATTGACCTCTACAGATTTAATATAAGTAGGTATACATATATTTAGATTCCAATTTCCATGTAACGTTAAATTCGACTATATAATAACTAACAGACAACGCAGGTTACTCTCGTTTCCGTAAGTTGAGGCGGCTACATATTCGGTCCTAATAACATGACTTTTTGTGAACGAAACGACAGCGCGGTTTAATTCGATGGCAACACCATCAGAAAAAAGGAAATATTTTTAACTTTGAAAAAATATTATGATTTACACTATTAATACTATTTTAACATTAACACAAAATATAAGACTGTGAGTGTGTAAAAATAAATCCAGCTAGTTTCACATCACACTTATGTTTATAATTAGGTATACGACATGAAAATATATTAATTACCAAGCAATAATCATACAGATAAATACTGAACAAAAGTATTAACAGTCAAAGTATATTTTTACTAACAACATGTAAATGATGAAGGAATAATAATTATCAACGAACTAACCTTTTTGTATTAGAGTCCCGCCTCGTGATCGAATTATTAAAACACGAAGATTTTTAAAAATGTAACCAATGAACACAATCAATATTAGATTAACTGTAATGGTGTCTAGTTTGACTTAAAATGTAGTATATTCACACGAATTATATAAGCGCACCTTATAGGGAAGGGAAGATTTATTATGGGTTAAAGAGTTAAATAAATAAATAACATAATTATATTTAAATTATTAATTTTTAACATTGTGTTCAGTAGTGTTAACATGTAAATTGATTTGATTTTTACGAAATCTCATAGATGGCGCTGAATCAAATTTGTCTTTATAGTACTAAGATTCATTAAACAGTTTCTCTGCCCAAATAACGTAAATGACGTAGTTTTTATAGTGTAAAGCTAGATAATAGCATGGCTTACTCAAAAACAACATTTAAACATGAGTCTTTAGATTGTACGCTGTCGTAGTTCACGGAATACGTAAGAAAAGTAAAGGTTCACAGCTCCTCCCCCGGAGGTGATAGCATGATAATATGTTTAAAAAAACCTCACACGACCTGTTAGTAATATTCATGCAAAATTTGAAGTCAATCTATGCAGTACTTTTCGAGATTAGCTCGGACAAACATACAGACAAACAGACAAACAGACAAACAGACAAACAGACAAACAGACAAACAGACAAAAATTCTAAAAACTATATTTTTGGCTTCTATATCGATTATAGATCATGGATTATGTATTCTTTTAAAAAAATATTCAATGTACAGTTTTGACTTTCCTACGATTTTATTATATGTATAGACATGAAAATGAATTGGTTTAAATTTTACTACGCCAAGAGTATTTAATTAAGTAACATGGTACTCGTACTAAGTAAACTCATAAGTTGTATTATTAGGAATTATATTATATTATGAGTGCAGTATTTATCTACTTTACTACATGTAATTAGGTATTCTACATAAGTACGCATGTTTGGTAGAGTGCTCCCAATTTTTATGATACCTATATTATTTTCAAGATCTGTGGAAACAAACCTTCCTATTCATTATTCATTTCACGGCAGATTTAAAATTTCATAGTCCGCGTTATCAATCATCGAAATTGAATTAGCTTTGTCTTTATTCTATTTCTTTCTGAATCAAGTTGTGGTCTAATTTGGTATTTCAAAAATTCTGACAAAACAATCTCTATTATGTTAATAATTGTAAATATTTCATTTTAGGAATTGATGAACACATGATGTTGAAAACTATAATTATTAACGTTACGTTTTTATTGGTTTGCCATTTAAATATAATAATTAGTGTGGTATACGATCTTGACAATGCTAGAGATATTTTTGAACTGTTCAAAGAAAAATACAATAAGAAATACAAAGGTGAAATGGAGGAAAACACGCGATTAAATAACTTTGTTGTTACTTTGAATCAAGTGTCTCGCCTCAATGAAGCAGAATTAGACAAAAATACATTTTATATCGTCAATCAATATGCAGATTTGAACCCACAAGAGATAGACGAACATTATGCAATTGAAATTAAACCTTGTAAGTATTTTTTATAAAAAAATGTTATAGATACATATTTGATACAAGTCGGTATAATTATTGAGTGAGCAAGTAATATCCTTACGCCAAGAATATTACTTAAATTGTAATACACACATAGTACCTATCCAGTTTTTAGTGGTATAGTATAGGAATACATCTGCCCGATGACCTGATTCATAACAGCTTATACTCTATACACAGATTTTAAGGTGAGTAACACAGAAGCTGAATACGCAGGACGACAGCGAAATAAAGAAGTAAACGCAAGTGAGCTTTACGACTTAGATAACGCCCAGGAGCTTTATAAACAATACATAAAGAAGTACAATAAGACGAACTACAAGAAAAAATACAATCAGCAAATTCACTACTATAGATTTGTTAAAACACTAGTGGAGTTAAATAATAACTATTTTAAAGACTCTGGAAATGTGACACTTGATGAGAATGCTCATGTTATAAGGGAACCAAATGAATATTTTTACTGATATCCGAGTAAGTAGATACCTATGAGTTGTGTAGACATAGTAAATAATCTAATAGACGGTATTAATTTCATAAGAGATATTTTATTATGCAGAGTGTAAGCATGTATTTGGTTGTCTTTAGTTTTTCTGACGCATTTCGCTTTCACAATAATTGATAGCATTTTATCTGGATTTCATACTAAAAACAATATTATAAGATGACGATCACAACGGCTGTGTTATCGATAAGGCAGCAATTTCTTTCAGATATGTTCAGGATGTGTTCAAAAGTGTATAATATGGCTTTACCAAGTTTATCACTCGATTTAACCTATTCAAGCTTATTGATTATAACATCAATACTAATATGTGTACGGACCGATAAGGCTGAATCACTAATCTGTAACTAGTGATCTATGAAGATAATATTAATGCGTTAATTACGATAATTATATCTTGATAATACGTCTCTATTAAAGAAATTCTATGCGTGACATTCGAAAATATTTTATCGGTTTCCACTTAAAAGTTTGGTCTGAAGTAATACTTTCATTAAACATTTTTGAATGTAAAGACGTGTGCAAAAAGTACCTTTTGGTATTGTTGAGAATGAAAAAGATGATCAGAAATGAAGCTAACAAACGATTATTTATTGCCTTTATAAGCAATATAAATGCCTCTACTAATTTGAAATAGAGTAATATATCAAATTGCAATTACTTTAATGTACGACGTATACATTTCTTTAAACTTCCAATAACAAAGTGCATCTGTTTAGAACTTCCTGCATAACTAAAGTGCAATAACAACAACAAACTTCATACGTTGTTTATTATCGTGTTCTAGATGTCTAAGAAACTTTGACGTCACTTACAATAATTATTATACAGTTGTAAATTCTTTCGTCTTTTCTTTATGATTTTTTAGCCGATTATACCAAAAAGTACTTCGGAAACTTGTAATGAGTAATCCAACTACCTACGTTATTCTGTCATTTAAAATTTTATATCTCAGTTCATCACCAGCCATTAACATAATAAGATGTGCTAGTTCGTATGATATAAACTTTATGCCACCAACAAGAAGTTCCTTCATTACTTATACAATAATTAAATACTAATGAGAATTATCATCTAGGAGCGTCATTCGGCAATTCACTCCTTATTTGGGTCGCATAATTTCGAGCTTGTATCATATAGTTTTGAATATCTTGCCTTGATATATTCAAATCTATTTTCCTTGCAGCGATGCCGGACAAGGACCCGGGTATAATTGGAGCTCCCAAATTAGCGAAGCCTGGAAGACAAATATAAATTAATAATTATTGTGTGTCGTTCCACTAGGCTCCTTTCTCACTATAACAATCTACTGTGGCATAAATTATCTAATTCGTAATCTAAATCTAATTGTATTTAAGACAATGTTTAAACATAATATTTGGATTCAATGTTTCATTACAAGTATAATAAATACAAAAACGTTATGAAGTAAAAAGTACATAATTATCTACTGAATTGACGTCGACTATCTTCATTACATGTGAAGTTATTTGTGCATTTATAGGGTACCTATAGCCTATAGGGACAGGGGAAGATGCGTTTGACATTTGTTTCACTGATAAATAAAACGATATGTAGGTGATCAGCCTTCTGTTTCCAGCCAGTCTTCTTAAAAAAATAAAAGTTTTATTTTTCAAACTAAAACACAAATCTAGACACGATACCATTTCATCTAGACCGCAATACAAAGAAAAATAACACAGAGGAGTTTAAATCATTCCTGGAATCCATTTTGTTGAGTGAACTCCATACTTTTAAAGCACCGCTGTAAGCAAATTTACACTTCAACGTAATTGAGCGTATTCTACCTTAGGCGAAACCACATTACCCTTGATTGGCTTGGATAGACTACGAGATGTTGAATAGATATGGGCTCAAGTCACAATAAGTATATCGAGGTTCTATAATACGTATAGGTATGTTTATATAGTCCCTAATTTTTAAATTAGGTTTGTTTAAATTGTTGTTGTGGGTGATTTTTTTATAATTATGGTTTGTCAAAATTCTATGATCTATTTATTATGTATATAGGTGTGATCGCCTATCATAATTTGCAGATGCTTGCGTAATACAAAATAGTATAAATTTTATAATATTTGATACATATACATACATATTTAAATAAAATTATTTTAACGAATAGGTAGATATGAAAATTGTGTACGGTGTCGACGTTAAATTGAATATTATCTAGTAGATAAGCCTGAAATCTTGAAAAACAGTTTTAATTACGTCTGAAAGTCCTATTATTAATTTATGCATATGTGTGTTACTTACATATTTTTATTTTTCTTTGAACTTGGTTGAAATTACTCCAAATATGTTCGTATGTTAAATTGCAATTGCGATTCAAACTCATTAGAGGTTGAAGTACTTGGAAACTTACAGTGCGAGCTCATAATTCATTTTGAAATTAAGATTTTCTACCTTTATCGCTCATTAGGTCAAGGCTGATTCCGTGAATACTAGGGCAAAATTTTGCATAAATTCTTCAACCAACCTACGCCCCATATATGAAAAATGACACTATAAATAAGTTTTCAATATGTTAATACAAAAAGTACACAAATTTGTAGTACGAAAGTTCACAAACTACGATTAATATACACGCCGTAGTTACAAGTTTAAAGACGGTTAAAACTCAGCGTCACTGCTGCGAAAACTCTGAAGTCAATCTACATAAATAATGAGGTGTCTATAAAGCTAGTCATAGCTCTTTGTATTGACTTCCATTTGCGTTGTAAATATGTACAGTGATAATACAAGCATTGGAACTTTGAATCTAACTGATTACAAACATTAGCGCTCATCTTAGGTACATAAGTCGAATAATGTAGTAGATATTATATTATAATATTAGCCCTTGGTGTTAGGAAGAAAGGCAACGTATTTGTATTTTCTTTGTTAACAATGATTTTCAATACCTATAAAGTTTTCAAAATGGGAAAGGATCATTCGTTCTATGGAATATAGAGTTGCTTTACGCTACAACATATTTATTCATAAAATATGAATGATTGTTATAACAATTACACAGACGCAATAAGTGGAATGTAGACTCCTAAAATCATAACGTACCTCAAGAACATGCATGAATTTACTTCAAGTACTCCATTATGTAAGTTCATATTATATTAGTGGCATAATTAAGACTTCAATAGAATACATATTAATGTGTTCTTCTGAAGTCCTAATTATGCTACTCAAGCGTATATTCAGGCTTCGCTTGGATTGTATCCGGTTAAAATAAATATTTGAAAAGGCGATCAAGAAGACTGTAACAACTATAGACCTATCTCGATTTTACCAACATTAAGTAAGGTATTCGAAAAGTTAATATTAAACCAATTGACTAGTCACTTTGCTTCTAATAATTTGCTGCACACCAAACAGTTTGGTTTCACAAAGGGGCGCTCAACCACAGATGCTGGAGTTGCACTACTAACACATATATATAAGGCATGGGAAAACTCAAAAAATGCTTTGGGGATATTTTGTGACCTCTCCAAGGCATTTGACTGCGTTGAACATTGTACATTATTGCGTAAACTTAATCACTATGGGATTAAAGGACAAGCTCAGAACCTCATAGCCTCATACCTGCATGATAGGATACAAACTGTAGTTGTTAATGGAGAACGTTCTAGCGGTGCGTCAATTAACATTGGTGTTCCACAAGGATCTATTTTAGGACCCTTCTTGTTCTTGGTATATATCAATGATCTACCTTATTATTTACAGGATAGGTGTGAAATAGTTCTGTTTGCAGATGATACCTCATTAATATTCAATGTGGATAGGCATGACCCAAATGTTGACGAAGTGAACAGTACTCTTTTACACATATCCGACTGGTTTACTGCTAATAATTTATTATTAAATGCCAAAAAAACAACTTGTGTTGAATTTTTACTACCTAACGTTAAAAAGTTGAGCAGAATTATTACCTTGAACGGGGAGGTATTACACCCTACAGAATCGACTGTATTTCTTGGGTTAACATTGGACGAGAAACTACAGTGGGGAGCCCATGTCAACACCGCTGCAGGTAAGCTCAGTTCAGCAGCATATGCAGTCCGAAAGGTAAGGCATCTCACCGATGAAGATACAGCTAGATTGGTTTATTTCAGCTACTTTCATAGTATTATGTCCTATGGAATTCTACTATGGGGCAGGGCAGCAGATATAGAAACTATATTTATCTTACAGAAAAGAGCCATTCGCTCTATATATAATTTACGTGCTCGGGACTCACTAAGAGATCTCTTTAAGAATACTGGTATCCTTACTGTACCATCACAGTATATATTTAATAATATTTTGCATGTACACAAAAATGCCGACGTACACACAAGAGTAGGAGATAGACACTGTTATGGCACAAGGAACAGAAATAGAATTGAAATGCCATTTTTCCGATTAGCTAAAGTTAAAAATTCATTTATGGGTCAAGGTATACGCTTTTACAATAGAATTCCTCATAATATTAAAGAGTTTGGTAGTGCTAAATTTAAAACTTATGTAAAAAATATATTAGTTCAGAGAGCCTATTATAGCATTAAGGAATATATGGAAGATGAAAATCCATGGAGGGTTGTCGCGTAAGAACCACAGGACAGTTCTTTGGCATATTATGATATTAGATTAAAGTTACAGATTATGTAATATTGACAATATGATTTTAAAAGAGCAACTATGGAGTTTCTTGCCGGTTCTTCTCCATAGATACTGCTTTCCGAATCGGTGGTAAATGTTAAAAATACTTATGTAATGACGATTCGAAAGTGCTACTAAAAGTAGTCTAATTGAATAAATAAATGTTTGAGTTTGAGTTTGAGTTTGAGTTTGATATATCTAGTTACCTTTTGAGTTTGACAACAAATACAACAGTAATTTAATTAATGAATAGATACAAGTTTTAACAGCCACCTAGAAAATATTAGTGTATTTAAATAGAGTTCTATAATTTTTATCAGTGACTAGTATAAATAATACATAATTATACTGTCGAAATACTAGTAAGAGGCGTATGTATTGATATTGACAGACACATAATACTAGTTGGTAAGTGATGGGTAAACAAAGGATAACTTTTAATCAAATCTGTTTCTTGAGAAACAAACACGCAACGTTGGGCCCACTAGCCGCGCTCTCGGGGGTAAAGTTTCCTCTTAGAGCAGCCTTTCCCAACTTTTTCTAGAAGGGAACCCCTAGCGCCACCTTATCATGATTCGCGGACCCCTAAAAACTTAATCGGAGTACTCACATAGGTCAATCTATATTATTTTAAAAATTGATTGAACTCCAATGCAGTTTTTTTGAAATAGCTTAGCCATCCATCACTTGACAGATGAAATACCATCATAAAACTGAAAAATAAAAAGTCCAGCCGACAGCATAGTCTGGTCACTAAGGTTTTCGTAATTTTCTAGATTTGTCTTCGGACCCCTTGCGATATGCTTGTGGATCCCAGGTTGGGAAAGGCTGTCTTAGAGGCACAAGTTTTGGAACGGTAAGTCCATGTTAATTAACGATATACAACCTCTACACGACTGCATTGTAGCCACACTAGCTCTTTCCAAATTAGGATGCCTTGAGGCGGTTGACGTTTCAGGATGGATAACAAGATGTTGTTAATTTTATATCTTATGCGGATATAGTTTCCTTCAATATTTTTGAATAGAAATGATTGTTACAGATACATTGCATTTGATTTGGATTCGGAGAAGAAATTAAATCACACTAATTTAAAATATATAAGTAAGGGTATTAAAGGTATGAATAAAATTAAAGAATTATTAGCCTGATTATCTATAATAGGTACCTAAGTAGGTAATAATGATTGACAGGAATTATACGTGCTATTATTTACGAGGTATCTTCCCACGTATAAATAAGTGGATGGTTCTAATCTGATGATCCCTCTATTTTTATGCTACTTAAACTAAGAATAAGTTCGTATCCATCCATTAAATTTTTTTTAACTTATATGGTTAAACAAGTTATTTCCTTCCAAGAAGGTACTTTTTAATGAAATTAACATTAAAAGAGTATCCTGAAAAGGTTTCATTAAAAGAGTTGAAAAGGCTTTTTTAAATTACATTCTTTAGGTGGTGTAAAAGTCAGGCTCCATGAAACGGACGGCTTTTCTTTTAAACCAAAAATAGTTAAAAAACGTTTCCAAGATATAAATGAAATTCAACTTCCTTAGAATTCTAATCATTATCTCGAGCCGGTCACGGACCGTGTTAATAAATAATTGGGAATCTTGGAATTCCTTGGAAAATTTATAATTTCTTTATATTTATTGCAAAGGAAAAATAAAAAATGGCTAGTCGTGTATAATTACTCAGCAATTCATAGAATTGGAATTTAAACTTTGCATACCACAATTAGTCTTGAAGCATTTAACAAGGAAACATAAGAATAATCTGGTGAAACCTGACGACAACAACTGGAACAAATTAAGTTACAAAGTTGTATTTTATTGAAAATTCTAGCAATGTGACTATAGTTAACCACAGGGCTAACCACTGAGCTTTAATCCATGATAAATGAATGAATAGAAATCTCTACATACCTAGTATGAAACAAAGTTGACGTCGCTGTCTGTAAGTCCCTATGTATACTGAGACGATTAAATTTTTTAAAATACGCAATGGATTTTGATGAAGTTTTTTTAAAAGATAGAGAGTTTCTTGAGGAAGGTTTTAGTAGGTATATAATTTGTTAAGTTCTTTACAAAGCCGGCGATTCCACGGGCAAAAAGCTAATGAACTTATTCAGCGTTATATTGTAAATTCACCCTTTTTAATTGTGGCATCCATACAACTTGTCAGAGTTTGTTAAAATAGTTGTTTGTCTCGCGTTTATTTTTCATTCACATCACGTACATAGCACTTGGCAGATATAAACCGAGCACCTGCAGAGATGATAGTTACAGCAATATCACCTCAGTTTTCGCGTTTCAGAGCAATCCTCGTATACTTCACTCTTGACAAGAATTTCAAAGACTGCAAATTTTAGCTAGTGCTTACATTCGCAGTCGTATAATATTATTTTGTTATGTGTGGAGGTGAAATGTTAGTGTGAGGAAAAAGTTTCATAACAATGTTTTATGATCGTGATAATTTAAATTTCATTACATGCCTATACCACAGAATAATAGCAAGTAGCTAGCTACCTATACTTGGCTATTTCTGTATAACTGAGTAGCGAACACCTTCTTTCTTAACTAGGTATATATTATTATTTAATTAGACAGGAATGGTGATCGTTAAAGGTACCTACAAAAACTAAATATGATGAGGTTTTGATAACACCTTAATTATAAGAATCATTTACGAGTTTATTTTACAGATTAAAATGCAATTTTCAAAATGGATTTACGTAAAACTATGTACTAATAAATAAAAAAAATATAGATCAGAAAGTGTACGATCGACCGGCGAGTATAAAATCCCACTCCAATACACTTAACGAGGAGATCAAAGGCTTCGTCGCAGTATGATTTTTCTATATTTTAAAATTAGTTTTCGTAGAATATAAGATAAAAAACCCCTTTCGCAATAACGTAATCTACAACTGATGGGATTACCTTCGTGGATTAAGGCTTAAATCCGTAATAACAAGCCTGAATGTTTCTAATGGAAACTTTGACAACCTAATGGTAATCAGAGGTATTAGAGTGTTTTGCAAAGTTATCTATTTGTGTTTTAAGATTTTAATTATTTTAATAAAAATGTGCTATGTTAACGTCCTTTAGAATTTCAATTTATGTAGTCTTTTCGTATATCAATAGACGTGCTACGACAGATATAAAGAAAACAATAATATTATCGTGAATGTGTATGTTACATGTCGATATATTTTGAATCAACACTCACAAGGCGTCATTTTGTCATCTCATAGAAAATGATAAATCGCAAATCCAAGCAAACAAACTGACTAGTTGATAGCATTCATCGCCATAACTAGATGAAACGCCATTCGGTTCACGCGTCTGTTAAACGGATGCTTGATTGGCATACAATTAACATACAACAGTCCTCGAATTCAATTCGCGTCCGGGACAAATAATTGTATTTTGTTACAACCGGGGACGTTCGCGTAGTTCGCCAATCCAATGATCGCGCGACGAACCGTAAAAATGTTATTTTGGATTTCGCGGACGATCACCTTATTTAATCAGCTTCGACGGTTTAAAATACACATGAATCGAATTAATATTGATATTGTGTTGGATTAAGATTTAATTAAATGTTAACTAGCTTCAGTTCGCTGCTTCGATCATGTCATGCTCGGATAAATAGCGTTGGTGTTAACGAAGGTTGAAATCTCGTAAAGTTCGTTTACAAAATGGCCATACTATTTTTCGTAGCTGAAGAAGGTTGAAAACTTTCCAATTCATAATAAATACAGCGATGTAAATAAACTCAGTTTAGAGTCAGAATGACAGTGATCGAACAGCATTTTACAAATATTTTAATACGTCTTGCATAACAATAATTATAAAGAACATCACGCATAAAAGTCTGTGTAAAAAGTTTGTAGAGTGTAAAATCGTGATGTCATAAGAAGCATTTTAGCATTTCAAATATTTGGTCCTCAAGACAGCTATGTCAAGATTCTAAAGTTGATCTTGAAGAAAATGTTTAGGCTTCGCAAACAAAACTATGTACAATACATCAAGTACTTAAACATTAAAGTATTTAAACTTTGTGTTTGTGTATTAACGCTTATCAAATTCCAGAACAACGAATATGTATATTTAAAGAATAAACTATTCAATTTGCAAGACCCAACTTTATGTTTGAGATGAGACGACCTAACCTTAGCGTTGTTGCTTTGCTGTTGATGTGCTGTGTAAGTAATAAAAAATTGAAATATTTCAATTTAAACCCTAACACAAAGTATAATGCGTAATTATTTTTAACCCTAGATTACTACCCTTCGTCGATTCGACGACGCGTCACCAAAAAAATCGCTATAACTTTTACGCGCGCGACCGTATGGTTTTCTTACTTCAGCTAATCTCAGCCGACCCATTGCTCTTGCGATGGACGGTAGTGCTTTGTGTGTGGAAGGTCCACACGCGCTGTACCAGCAACCATGGCTCGTCACATCGACGAAGGTTAGTATTAACGTAACTTTTCGTACTATTTAGTTAAGTTAAAATTACGTTATTTTATCTTTTATAATGGTGCCTATTATTTTATTTTTTAGATACGATTCATGTGTTATTATTAGAAGTCGAAAGCGATGAGGAAAATTCATCTGCGAGAGAGCCTGAAGACCATTTTGAGGCTGATGAGGCATGAAATGGAGTGGGTGATGATGAAGTTTCTATTGTAAATAAAGAGAAATTTCCAGATCAAGATTATGAGGCATGTAGTACTTCATCTGCCCACGTGACATTGAAGACGAAAAACGTAGCACTTCAGCTGACCCAAGTGATTTGATTATAAGACCATCACGTACCATTCTTCTTGGGAAAGATAAACACATATGGTCACCACAATAGTCAAGGTCACAAAGCAGACGGCCTTCAAGGAACATAGAAACATAACACGAGGGCCTGTACGGTTTTTTCAAGATATTTTAGATCCTCTTCCATGTTTTTCAGGTATAATTACTGATGACATTACTGATACTCTGCGGGACTCAATCACATAAATTTTAAACATGCCAGAAAGAAGTAATATGAATGTTATAAATGAGACTGAGCAAAGTAATGATGCTTACGTCCCTCCACAGCAAAATAAAAGAAACATAAATATGCTATATGTCCCACCGTAAAGCAAAGGTAGACTAAAAATAGGTGCACTAAGTGCAAAAAATCGTTGTGTGCGGAACACAAACTTGATGTGTGTCACAAATGTTTTAGATCCTAAGCTATTGTCAAAATTATATTTTTTATTATTTTTTCAGATATTATTTTTACAATTAAAAGTTTATTTCGAGCAATTTAGTGGTATATATAATGTGTACGAATTTTTCAAAAATTTTAAGAACTTTCATAAAGCATGTAAACTATGATCTCATTTTGATGACTGTTTGAATAAAAAATATGGTAATATAAGTATTTTAATATTTTTATATGTAGATTAATACATTGTCCTTAAAATAAAAACATAACTACAAATATATTGTTTTAATTAAACCCCTTAATCCCCTCCAATAAAAAGCGTAGTCGAAGCGACGAAGGTTAGTATTAAACGGTGAAAAATAAGGTTAGTGTTCTAGGGTTAAATAATTACGTATAAATACTCATAACATTATATATTCGGGTATTAGTTATATAAAATTATGATACAACTTACGAACATGATTGAGCTTTATTCAAAATTTATACGTTAGCAATTATATTCGTGTGATCAGGTTCCTATTAGAAACTACAACTATTACCTACTATATATTGAGTTAAAATCTCATAACTACCTACTTGAATATTTTTTTAAATCATTGCGCAACAAGGATTAATTTTTTCCATCGCGCTTTATAAGTCAACAAAATTCAAGTAAAAAAAATTGCAATTTATTAATCAATATGACAGTGATGGAGTTCTTAAGACTATAATTAGCTAGAGTACCTCCACCTTGTTACAAAGATTCGGGTTATAATGAATACTGATCGTAAATCAAAAGGAATTTAATGATGGAGGAACACATATTTTTTATACTTAATTACTAGATACAAATCGCTATACTGATACAAATCGCTAAAAGAATATTATTTTTTTAGTCACGTGTAAAAAAAGAACATTTTCATTACAATATTTTTGTTATGACATCATGTCCACAGAATTTAATATCTATTATTAATAGTCAGGTTTGGCCAGTAAAAATGCAGGCATGGCGGACCGGAAAAGTTTTTTTTATATTAAATGAATAGTTCAATTAATAGTTTTTAGGGTTATAAGGAGATAATTATAGAGGTACCAACCATTACTTACGCCTTCATGCCTCTTCACTTATAATCTTGAGATTACGGAATTCCGGAAAACTGTTATAAAGGTTATATTAAACAATTATGGGTTGCTTTTTTTTGTATCCTGTGAAGATCCTGTGTCATTTTTAAAGACTTCTTTTAAAACAAGTGATTCAGTACTTTATATTTAGGATGTTTGTTACTCAATCACTCTTGAACGGAATTTGTTATTGTTGTTAGGATTTTGAACTCTTAGCTAGAAAAATTACTTCATTTTACATTATATCATAGTGC
The DNA here is from genome assembly GCF_061535455.1 of Colias philodice. Lineage (NCBI taxonomy): Eukaryota > Metazoa > Arthropoda > Insecta > Lepidoptera > Pieridae > Colias > Colias philodice. The sequence continues at coordinate 6,884,956 of NC_143093.1, forward strand.
AATGTTAAGGTGTAAAATTAATGTGATATTTTGTACAGTATCCTGCATTAGGCGGGCGCATCCTCAAAGGCATAAATAAGTTCATCCGTATAAGCTATCGTAGCAGAATCTCAAATGAAAAGTTTGCGAAAGCTAGCGATAACACGCGAAGCATTTCATATCAGAAATGTGGATACAGTTTCTCCTAGATATTTTCATGCTATGCACTTCAATTCAATATCTATGAATTTAAATCAGAAATCAAAAACGGTAAGCGGGAAATATAAAAATGTAAGATTCCCTCTTCTAAGACAGTACGTTAGTTATTATACGTTGTTCTATGATCTATCCTAAAGAGTGTTTATTTCAAAAATTTATACACCTTTTTAAATAAATACTAAGTACATACTTGTTTCCTTTGAGTAGGTAAACATAATTGAGTATTTGAATAATAAAAAAATATTGTTTTTTTTTATGTATTTTAAAACTTTATTAATAATAATATTGATATTTAATGTAAAATCTCCAAAAAAAATATTTTTCAATTAATAATAAGCAATTAAAAATTGATGAAATTTAAATTAAAGTCACGTGACTATAAACGCGCCATGACTGGTCACGATAGATGTGACGTCAAAATGTTATACATATGTAGTTGTATACGTTTTTCTATCAACTGCAATGAGTGAAAACTAACATTATGACGTCACACGCGTTCGGGTGACGCTTCGGGAGTTGTCGGTGTGTTTTCGGTACTGGATTCAAAGACTAATTTTTATTTTGAAATAACTTTTGAATTATTGCAAAAAAAAATAAAAAAAAAAAAACAGTTTTGTTATAAAACTAATATATAATCTTTCCATTTAGCACAAAAAAATTTTTTATTCAAATACTCAATTGCTATAAACAGAGACAATAGATAAAGCATATACTTCCTTTGGTATAACATTATCCAACTGAAACAAGAGGAAATGCATCTGTGAATATGATCTGGGTGAAATTAATGCATTATTTGGTACTATAAGGAATGTATACAATATGTGAAAATTGAAGCTATGTTTTGAGTTAAGTGGCTACATAAGATAGGGTAATTATTATTAGATTGTATATTTTCCTTGTGCAGGATTTTGAGAAGAGAATTTTATTTCTGTCGATCGATTTTTGGATATTAAGTATAAGTTTTACTAAATGTATATTTGAGTGTAGTTTCTGTTGAAGCAAAAGTATTTTCTACTGAATTGGACTTTTTCGTTTAAATTTTTGCAATCGTAATAAAGGCATGAGCGCTCATTGGAACTAGTGTTTGGATCATTGGTTATGTCATCTTTTGTTTCAGATTTAGTTGATTTAGGAGATTGTAGGTATATTATTTTTCTTTCGATCTTATTTGAATAATCTAGTATATCGTTTCCCAAAACCATTAATATAATATTATCTTTGTAAATAATTATGTTTAAGATTTATCTTTATACTTACACAAAAGCTCATCGAGACGGCAAAAGACAAACAAATAATCAAGGTATCACCAACAAATAGCAATCTAATATCTAACACAATAATATCATATTGCGATCCATTCGATTGTGCACTTCATCAGGCAGTATGAATTGTATCCGGAAGATAATATATCTGTAAGATAGCTAGATAATACAATGCTTATTGTTTCTACGAGCCGCCACTTGACGGTGTATTTTATCAAGTATGTTAATCTGAAGCCTTTACTGGTTGACTGGGCATCCGTTATTGCGATTCTGATATATTATATTGTTCAGGGTATAACTATAATATATATATATAACAGCGTAATTATTAAGTGTTTAGAAGCGTGTTAATTGAATGTGCATTGAATTTTAAATTAGTCGATAAAACAAATACTATTTTACGTTATTTCAGGAACTGTGCTTCTCTCGTTCAGGTTGTGTGCTTCATTGTATTTTGATCTATGGGTATTACCTACTTAAGACGTAGGTACCTACTCAAAACACTGAATAATATCATCCTTAGCTTATATACTGCAATATTATAGCATGACTCACCTGTAACAACTAACATTTCATAAAAGGACGTTCACGCTGTTCTGCATTGACGAGATGATGAAATGGTTTGTTTTCTTGAAGTGCACTAGTAACCTAATACTTCTATGCCAAAGACAGGCGTTACAGAGCTATAAATCTCTATCCTATAATCCTGTCTAAATCTGTAATTGTCTTTGTGTTTGGTATTGTGTTCGCAACATTAAATTAATTATTGGTCTTACCTGAGAGCAATAATTAATCAACTTTAGCTCTTGACTAATAATTTTGGCGTGACTTAGGTAAAGGGACACGTATTATTTCAATCAAATTATGGTGATCCTTTATTATGACTTTATAGTTCAGGATCCATCGCCCATTTTTGCACTTGATAACTATCAAGCTAATTTTCCGTGAGTAGCTTTATTTTGATGAGACGCCCAATAATTTCATGTACGAAACTCTCGATTGTGGTAGATAACAGAGATAACAAGGATAAAATATTTTGATTTGATGGTTCTCAAATATTTATTACTAACTGAATTTTTTTTTGTTCAATCTCAAGATAATTATCTAAATTATTCGATAAAATATTTGTCCTACTACAAAATCTATGGTTTGATCAAAGAGTCCCCTCTTTCCAATGTGTATCGATAACGAGGTCATCATAAATGATTACTAACCAGCAGGTTTTTTTGTTTTCACTTAGTTAATTCAACAGACATATTGTCCTACAAATTGCGTAATAAATATTTGAGAACCATCAAATCAAAACATATTTTTATCCTTGTTACCTCTGTTAGCTACCACAATCGAGAGTTTCGTACAGGAAATTATTGGGCGTCTCATCAAAATAAAGCTACTCACGGAAAATTAGCTTGATAGTAATCACTTGCAAAAATGGGCGAAGGATCCTGGACTCGATCTTTTTATCATATTTTACATTCACATAATATCGGATCATATAACTATTATACCTTATTCACCATTAAATGAATACTTATGAAGGATAAATTAAAGACATTATAATAAATATATTATGCTTTTATTGTTAATGATACAGGAATCTTTGTTGCATTATAATATATATATTATATGTTAATGTTTTCTGATCCTCAATCCATGTCGTTCTGAAAAGGTAGGTAAATAAATAAATACATTTTAATGTGTTTTGCTATTGCACACTTACACACAGAAGGTACTAAGTTATAGATTCCTAAGTCTACGTAGGTAGGAGGTAGATCTAGAAAAAATATTTAAAAAATGCGTATTATTTATTAACTGAGAAATGGTAAATAGGGGTGTTTAAAGATTTTCCCTCAACCAAATAATTTTGTTTGATACATAAATAATTGTTGCGGTATAATGCCCCTTTGATCTTCAGGTGCCGAAAAATTGAAAGATTAGGTAGGTACTGATTGTTTTCATTCATAGAAATATGTATTGTATTATAATTATGCGTTATAAGTAAAAGTGTCATAGATTTTGTATCAATTTTAACGGGTGTAATTCACACGTCTTTATTAATTATGCATACACATCTACATCCACTCAAACACACACACACACACACACATTCACTTACACATACGCAGACACAAACATACTCAATACACACACGCACACACACTAACTTATGCCCACACATAATCACTCGACTCCTTTCATGTTCATAAGTTAAGATATCAATTAGTTAATTTACTTTTATATTCTTTATATCCGAACTTAAAAATCAATTTCGTTGACTAAGTTGTGATGACCACCTTAAGATGTTTTTTCTTATATTATATAAATTATATGGGGAAGGAACTGATATCTTTAATACGGGTTACCTACTCAGTAACCTAGCAAAGATGCCAGTCTTGAACCGTTGATTGATATATACCTATCATTATACAGTTACCACCAAATGTATTTAGCTCTAAGGTTAGGTTAAGTTAGACTGAATAAACGAATTTGAATTTGAATTTGAATTATGTATTATTTATTACCTATTTAACATTGTCGACTAAACTAGGATATGATGCTATTTATAATACAAGTTATTGTTTAGTCTACTTACCATGTTTTTTAATCCATATAGATGTTTTTCTTCTTCCGGAGTATAGTCAGCAAATTCGTTGATGTCGAACGTCGCAGTTTGTTGTGGGTCGCTATTAGAATCGTTTATCACATTGAGGGTCTTCAAGAATGCTTTATAATGTTCTGCACGGTCTGCATCATCTTTATAGACTCTGTGGTGCTCCCTTATGAATTTCTCGAAAAGTTCCGGGGCATCGTCTAAGTCGTAATGTGGTTTACCGTTTGGTGCTGCAGATACCATAGCTGCAGCGATGAGCAAAACCACACAGATTATTCGAACCATGGCAACTAGTTCGCTTAAGAAAAAATACACAAATGTACCGATTGCCGTTATCAGTCATATTTATAAACGTTGGAGCAATTAAAACTATATTTTATATTACTTATACTTTTACAGAAACCCTAATCACCCACACTATTACAGACAATGTGAAACATAATAACCATAAAATTAAAAATGATTTATTACTTGCTGTACATAAATTGATTTTAAACACAAAACAACTAGGTACAGTTACTGACACATTATGACGCACCTTTATAAATATTATGGCTAAAGAGCTGGTTGTTGTTAACCATTGTTTCAAGTCGCTTCATTTCAGTGTACATATTTTATCTAGATAAAAATAATGAATTCCGTGTAGGTTCAAATGTTAATACATACAAATCCTATAGTTGTTACTACTCTAAATTAAAATTTCATTAAAACAAACTTCAGATTTAAAGATTAACTTTGACTCACATAATATATTATGGAATATAAAAAATTCGATCACCAAGTGGAGGTAAATATCTAATGCTATAAAACTAAATATCAAATTGTATCATTCCGGTTCTGAAACAAAGATATAATAAGATGCATTATGATATACGAGTATTTAAAAAAATAATTTTATACTTAATACTTACTACTTAGTTTATATTACTTCTTGTAAATAACTAAGGGAAATTCCATTGTTGAACATAAAAATCTTATTACATAAATTGTTTAACAGTTTAGCTTTTCTGTTAGGTAAAATGACTAATGTATAAAAATTTATCGAGAGTACCCATAGGTTAGTAAAGATAATAATTTACATTGCATACTTAAAATGCATTTAAATTATGACAAATATTAGCAGAATAGTAATCGAGGTGGCCTGTAAATTTAGACGCGGACAAAAAGATAACTGTTATAATGTTCTGTCCCTTCATGAGAAAAGGACAGCCCTTTTCATTGACTTAATTAAAGGGTCCATTCGCTGTAGACCCATAGGTAATTAATACTATTAATTCTAATAATATCTAACAAGATAGTTATTTTAAATTAAATGACATATTATGCAAATGTTGAGTGATATTTAAGAAACTCGATTTTTAGTACCGATGTATTTATAGGTACGTTTGAGAATGAAGCAAGTATTTATACTAAAATCAATAATTTTCAACATTCCAGATATTTTTAAATGTTAATGTAGCTTCTTAACAGACTTGTTATTATATTTTTTGCATATCGCTCTTTCTTTTAAAGTATTTCTTTTTTGTAGCAACCTTAAGTAAGCAACATACAATAGGACATGAATAATATTTTGTATTATGTATTCATCTATCTTAGTCATATTATGTTGTCGTATATATTTAGAGATGATTTAAATGTAGTAAGCACTAAAAACATGGAATTTCAATGCAAACTTAAATTGCAGTAGGTATTGTCGTGTAATTTAAATATCCTTGAAATACTACACTTCTTAACTACCTACATAGTAAAACAAAGGGAAATACATGCTACACTTCATTACATCTTCTCTTATATATAAAAATGAATCGCAAAATGTGTTGGTAAGCGCATAACTCGAGAACGGCTGAACCGATTTCGATAATTCTTTTTTTATTATATTCCTTGAAGTATGAGGATGGTTTTTATGTAGAGAAAACGTAAATATGTACCACGGGCGAAGCCGGGGCGGACCGCTAGTATTAAGATAAAAAGAAGTTGCTGTCGCCATCTCTATGTAGGTATGTATGCTTAAATCTTCAAAACTACACAACGGATTTGAAGACTTTATTTTTAACTAGATTTCCGCCCGCGGCTTCGCCCGCGTTTTCAAAGGAAAACCCGCATAGTTCCCGTTCCCGTGGGATTTCCGGGATAAAACCTATCCTATGTGTTAATCCAAGTTACCCTCTACATGTGTGCTAAATTTCATTGTAATCGGTTCAGTAGTTTTTACGTGAAAGAGTAACAAACATCCATACATCCATACATCCTTACAAACTTTCGCCTTTATAATAGATATTAGTAGATTTTTAATAGATAGAGTTAAGTGATTCATGTTGAAGGTACATAATTAGTAAAATTTAAGACAACGTGGGCGAAGCCACGGTCGGAAATCTAGTTTAAAATATAATAGAACATGTAGGTACCCAGTAATTTTCACGCTTATTTGAAAATTATGGAATTCGATAAGAATTTCATGCTTTTCATAAAATTATAGCAAATAATGAAGGTAAAAATATTACATAATGTTTGGACTTGCAAACGTTTTTAAAATAAATGAGTTGCTTTTCTCTTTTGATCCCCTGTATTTTATAAAAAGTATAAGGAACGAGTTGAGAATATTCACCACGAATTTCAGTGGCATCAATTTCAATTATAACTATTAAGCAGGATATAAACTTTCACAAATTCACTTGTTTAAGCATTGTATTAATCATAATTTAATTGTATCGGGAATAAATCCTATCTAAAAATAAAACTTAAAATTTTTTCACATAACTTTTACTGAGAACAACAAAGTGGAAACTATATGTCAACCAAACATTTTCCCGTGAACAATTATCTTGTCTGATTTATCATCTTCGGTTTTCCCAGGCAACTTCAACGACGCTTTTAAAAAGGCATATTCATATCTCTAAAGATGGCAACACATTCACGGAGTCGTTTTCGTCACTTTCCATCAAGCGACCCACCCGCACGTAAGGGTGATTACTGCTTTTCCACCAATAATGTGCAAAGATGTTTAGTGAGGAACACAGTAAAAACCAATCACATTAGTTTGAAGTTTGCGTTTGAAGTGATACTGTTGGTTTTATATTGTTTTCAGCCTGCTAGGCTAAAAACATCTAAATTACCTCTCTACACTTCTAAAATCTCACCTATCTATCAATGTAAATTACAAGTTTCACCAAACTTTATTCACCAGGTCGCCATGAATGAGTAAATTCCTTAATACACAAGAAGTTTATGAAAATATAAAAACTGTAACGTGGGAATAAAGGTATTAAAGCATCTACTCATTGGAGCCACGTTGATCCTTTATTCTTCATAAAATAAAGCTATACATTGTACTCTGTATGAATAATAAGTCAACATTGTATTATATATTGTGTGTACGTGCTAGGTAGTGTGAAATTTCCAGTCAAAAATAAACATTTTTCACTCTGTTCGCAAGAACTACTAGGTACTCGTACTTCTGCAAAGAAGTATCAATCTATATACCAGTAATAAAATAAGAGAATCTGTTTTTAATATTAAAATATACGCTACTAGCTTTCTGCCCACGGCTTCGCACGCGTTTTCAAAAACAAACCCGTAGGATTTCCGGGATAAAACCTATCCTTTGTCCTTTCTCGGGTATCAAAATATCTCTATACCAAATATCATGCAAATTGGTTCAGTAGTTAAGGCGTGATTGAGTAACAGACAGACAGACAGAGTTATACTTTCGCATTTATAATACATATTAGTATGGATTATTGGATTTACTAAATGCATATGGTTAAATACAGAAAATAGTAATTTTTACAATTATTGTCAGATTGTCTGCCTGTGCTGATTTTGTCGGAACTTTCACTGAGCGATAGCCGATGTAATAAGGAGTAACAGGGGCCTTAGACAAAGTAACAATTAAAAAACGATAACGAAGTTAGAAAAGGCAAAAATGTATGGGATTGACATACGCCGCGTTAGATCACGTGGTCTATCTAATGTCAATCCCATACATTTTTGCCTTTTCTAACTTCGTTATCGTTTTTTAATTGTTACTTTGTCTAAGGCCCCAGGTTACTTTTTATTCTCATATTTCATAAGGATTATAAGAACATTAGGATTAAAAAAAAACTCCCCGGATAAACCGGTTAATAAAATGCTTATTTCTTTATTTATAATAATTTTATATTACATTTTTATTCATGCCACTCTATTGTTTTATTACATTAACATTTTTTTAAATATCTGATACAAGTGGGAGATATTCATGCATGCCAACAAAACTAGTTTTAAATCAGTACTGCATTCTCTAAAGAGATTTTAATGTATCGTGTTAGATATATCTACTACAATTCTCATAAAGGAAAATAAATAAATATCCACACAGCACGATTACAAAACACATTTTCAATGCATATGTAATTACCTTCACATCTTAAATTTATAAATCAGAACACAATTGAATTTATAAGATTGATTACTCTAACAAGTAACTGAGCGACAAAGAGAAAGAGAGAATATAAAATGAGCAAAAAGGTAATGGACGACTAACTATCATTAAAAGAAGAATGATTATACTGGATATTCCCACGGCGCTGTCGCTAACTTTGTGTTCGGAACATTCGCGATAACCTGCAAAAAGTTCATTTAATTAATTTGTCCAAATCCCTAAACGGAAAACGCTTTTTACAATCCTTTTTTTGCTTGTTAATATTTTTATAACCAATTACGGATTTGTATTTCGAAGCCCCTAAAAAGTAGGTTCTGTATTGTATTTTATATTTCAAACGTGAGGATTGCTGAATGTAACAATGTGAGGTTTTTAAACCGTTTTGTAACATAATGTGAGGTACATAATATATAATGTATAAAGACCATTTGATATAAAGGACTTTATTGCAATGCCGTGCGCGTAAAAGAACATTTTTTGTGCAAATATTGCTGTCAAGAATATACGATTACTTTGCTTCCTGACTTTTTAGAATGACTTGTAATTTTTCCTTGATTTGGTTGTATAAAATCATTCTATATATGTATATTGGGTTCACAGACAATTAAATCGTTGTATTGGAAACCGCAGTAACAGTAGTATGCAGTTTATATTCTATTTAAGTAGGGTCTTTTAGATTGGAGTATGACTTTTTAAAGCAAATGTCTTGGCAAGGTTTCCATTGCGATAAAATTGTAATACACTACAAAATTTACATTTAATCAATATACTTATATTCATTTGTATAATTTAGCTTTATTAGAATCTTCCGGTCCTTTGACTCGCAACCTTGGCCTTTCAAACTTAACAATGTTCTATATCTGTATCTTTTAGCAAGGATATTCTTGTTAAGATTTCTCAAGGGAATATAAACATACATTTCATTTATTTGTTCCATTTTTATGATGAGTTTATGTATAAACTTAATCCTTCGATAAATATTCTAGCGCTTACCATCAGGCGGGTGGCGACCTACCAGCTCCTTTGCAGACGAAATAAAAAAGAAAAAGACCCTAAAAAAACCGAGCTAATTAACTATGGGCGGCCAGAGAATGAATCAATTAGGTCGCTTTTGTGCTTTTATTCGTTAACTTTCTCTGTCATAAAGAGACAAGAAGTAAATTGAATGTGGGGAACCACACCTAAATGTAGTATTCCCCAGACCAAACAAACTACCTCGTTAAGAAAACACAGGAGAGTGGTGCACTTGAAGTTTCGTCCCAATATTTGTTCGTAGGTCACGAGAGCGATTGTCGTGGGACCAAAAGTTATGTACCCAGTAGCGAGGTCAGAATAATATAATGTATTCTAACCGTGTTAGATCGTGCTTTTCAATAAGTCAATCGTGTTGAAATATTGGGCGTAGTTTAATGATTGGCTTTGTGATACGAAATTTCAGTTGACTGTTAGCAAGTTTCGAATATCAATATTGAACGGTTGTGTTAATTTCCGCAATATACATACATAGTTTACAATCGATATTATTAGGTCTGAAGTGGTCTTTGTTAACATAATATACCGCCGCACAGGGATACAGTTAGGTATATATACAATGTAAAAACTGTCTGAATGCTTAAACAGTCATTATATTTTAACGAAAAGCAGACAGTTTTTCGTTAAAATATAATATGGAAGGTCACGTTTATTCGTCGTCTTAACAAGCGTCGTGTAAACAACGTACAAGCAGAATCGGATGTGGTAATATTTTTTCAGTTGATTTTATTTTATCTACAAATATTTAAGTTTGTTTGAATCCGTCAGTACTTGAACTTTCTAGAAAAATGTACATAATTATTAACGTACTTATATTCATAATTCCACATTCCACATATTATTATTTCCATGAAATGCAGATGCGAACGGAATTTATGTGAAATCGTCATCAATTATTAGGTACTAATTAAAAACTAAATTTAAATTTTCACTTCATTTATTTCAGACTTGAATTAATTTTGATGAATTTGGTCCTTCGAGGAGGGCCTTCAATATTTTAAGTAAGTTAAAAACCAAACTTGAAAGGGTTCAATTCCTTTCATACTAAGCTTTCATAGTAGAAGTATTTTTATGAAAAATGGATGTCGCGCGACAGCGTGAAATGTGCTTTAGCGGTGCTGCGGGCGGAAAGCTAATAATCGACTTATTAGGGACTTGTTGTTCCCTTTATGACATTCACATACGTTTTTGGGGAATTGTCATGTATTTCCTGCTTGTATGAATTATCACATGTTATGTCCTTGTAATTTACAGTGCGAATTCTCGACCCTTAAAACCACTTGTACATATTTTACAAAACCCGCATGGTCTAAGTCCTCAGCGCTGGTGATGCAACGTAAGCAATATTTCACCACCCGCAGATTTCGCGCCAACATGCGGTACACAACAGAAAAATTTATGACGATATAAATTCAAATTTGTTGCCAAAACACGGGAATCGAATTTTACGATATAGCTTAAGAGAATGACCATTCAAAATGCATTCGTTTTTACAATACTGGTTCTTTAAGTTAAGCTACACTTTGAAAACGTGCCAAACAACGTTCGCCTAGGATATTCCTTGAAATTAAACATGAATAATTAATTAACCTCGACTTTGTGTTCACAGCGTAATGTATGTTTGTTAGGGTGGAGTGATAATGTATGAAAGAAATTTTTTTTTGTTTTTTTCAAAAGGCATAGCGACAGAAAGGTGCCTTTTCATGAGTGAATTCAGCATACAAAATATTGTTTACCTGTCTTGATGTTTTGAGGTGCCCCAACCCAATTGAAAATTAGAAAAATTTGATTATTTCGCAAACTTTGATTTATTTTTTAATCACAGTATTTTTATGGCCTTCAAGTCTATTATATAACAAACTTCTTTGTGATACACTAAATAATAGCCTGATTAGTTGTTTTAACGTATTTCATTAATGAAAATGATATTATAGAGGAATGAAAATGTTTGAATTAAGTAATTATTTAGTACTAGCTGCGCTTGCGGTTGCCTCGCGGTTTCACCCGCGTGGCACCGCTCCTGTTAATCTAAGCGTAATGATATATAGCCTATAGCCTTCCTCGATAAATGGGCTATCTAACACCGAAAGAACTTTTTAAATCGGACCAGTAGTTCTTGAGATTAGCGCGTTTAAACAAACAATATCTTCAGCTTTATAATATTAGTATAGATTATAATATTAGTATAGATAACGCTGTTTTTTTTTTCAAAATTAGGCATTAGCAGTCGTGATACTGATGCTCTTGCCATTATAAAATCATTTTGTTTACTTTCTCAGCAAACTGCACTTGAAGCTTATGTCACCAATTTGATAATATGCTTTACGGCCTGGGCAAGGCATAGAAAATCTTTGATATTCTGAAACGTAGTCAAACCGCTTTTCACGATGTCTTTTAAGGTTTCTTCAGTTAAATTAGAAGTCAGAGGCTCAGTTTTCTTACATTCTTGCCACATAGTTAAGTTGGTATAATCTTTTGAGCAAGTACAAGAGAATTAAAAAAAAATGCATTTGCAACTTCAAATATCAAATAACCTTTGGTACTGAGTGACAAAATACTTCAGTTATCTTTTCTTGTTCTTTTTTGTTAGTTTGTCGGTCTTGATAAGGTTTTAATAAGCGTCTATATTCATCGAATATGGTGTGTCGAATAAGTTGTAGTACTCTATTAAAGCTAATAGTGGGAAGCAATGCTTTTCGCCACACATCAAACATTTCCGTAGCTAATCTTTCGGATAAATCATGAATTTTGTTATTTTATCAGGTTTAAATTCATATCTAATAAATAAGTAATTGTTTCTTAGCATCAGTATAAGTTGGTAATTGAGACACTGGGTACTTCTCTGGCAAACAAAATACAGGACAACATGTCGTTTGTCGTATTTTGACTTCCAACACTTTACTGTAACAAAGCGAAATTATAGATAGAACTCACATCAAAAATATTAAATTATGATCTTAATTGTATTTACGTGTAAAATATAATTAAGAAATATTACTAACATTAGTGTTATTTCCTTAACGGCACTTTTAAAAATCAACGTTTCCTACAATAAGATTCGGCGCAAACGGGCCACCGACCAGAGCCACTGGTAGCCAGCGATAGCCACTTTTTTATATATTGAAATATTATGTATTATGTGTCTTCCCGTTGGCAACCAACGAGATAACACAGAATCTGATTTAGCGTTAATTTGTCAAAATTAAACTTTAATGATTTTCGACTAAATTTTTTGAATTTCTGAAAGTTCATGATGTTGGGGGCACCTCTAAATGTATCATCTGCAAAGTATAATTTTGCATGTGTATTTATGAGCAATAATGACATCTTTTTACAGGTATGCCGAAACGAAAATGAAAAAAAATATTTTTCACTCCACCCTAATGTTTGTGCAATTGCAAGGAAGGGAGCTCAACAATTTGTATTACCATAGATATTTTGTTTGATCCGTATACAGCGCAGTATTCATTCAACTTTTGCAATGTCTTTGCAATATTATTAATGTACCTATAAATATTGTTGAGCGAATATAATGTTATACTATGTATAGTAAAACTCGAATACAATGGACAAATGATTTAATGGGAAATGGTAAGCAATCATCTCTCTTAATACCATTAAATATATTAGATGAAAATTATAAAAATAAATATTGTGAAAATGATTTATTTAAAAACTACCAAATAAAAAATAATAATAACATTGACTGAAACACAACTGTGGCTACCTACTCGTATATCGTATTATAAGGAAGCGCCATTCAGTCGAATATTATTAGGACAGACTGTAAAATTTGCACATAGAAAACAGTAGAGCCACTGAATTAAGGGGTTCCTGTTTACGACTTCACCCACAGAACACAAATCCACGGTAATAAAAAAAAATCTCGTTTACGAATATCGAACATGGAGTATCTTAACATTGAATATGTTTTTTATAGACTCTAGCATAAAATTTTATAAAATCGGGAAATTTATTTTTATTCATATAAAATGTTATTTTTTATTGTTTCATAAACAATACATAAATCGTTTGTTATGTAGTAGGGTAGTTTAAGATATGACATAAGTGTTTTCTCTTTATTCGCAATTCCTTTAAGCTTAACAACAGGGCATATTTGGGTCTTGAGAGACATCACCCACAATCCCTTTATACATGTAGTTGTTTTCTGTTTATATAAATCCCTATTACCTAGAAAATAAGAATTAACTGCAGACCACAAACAACTCAATATTTAATCTACTAACCTCATTTTACTTAACTAAATGAGAAGGCCGTGATAAATATAATCTAATTACCTTAGGAGAAATGCCCGAGCATAGGCCAGATTCAGTAGAATTACCTTTAGTCCTACACTAATACCCGCTATAAAGTCCAGTCGAGCCCGCTCCGAATTATATTTGGGAAGCCATTTTGTAATAGCCAATCTCTAGTGCATGATGTGATTGCATCGTGATTGCCTTCTGAAGCTATGTTTAGTTCATCCATTATGTAAAACTAGAAATATTTTGGCTTTGTCGTTCGATGGGACTTTATATTCGAAACTTACTACTTGGCGCTAGAGATGTCGTATCATATTGTTACAATTGTGATACTATAGTTTTGTACAAAGCATTAGGTAAGTCATGTCAAAATAGTGTTAAAAATGCTGTTATATAAATTGTCCAATGCACAGACAAGCACATAAGGAAATTTATGATTCAATCATACAGTGCGAAGCCCTTTTTTGGCCAACCTTTTGAGATTACAAAGTGACACTGCAGAGAACATTGGGTCACTTGATTTAATTTAAGGCCCTTTGTGTCATATAGTTCCAATTTCTTTATACATAGCGCCTCACGCAAATGGGACCTCGGAAAAACAGAGGCGATGTTGTTCTTTGAAAGCGACCAGTCAATGATCTAACGAGTATCTCTTATTGTTATTGGTGCCAACGATGTCGCAAAGGGAGTACGTAAAGTTAACTATTAGATCTCGTGACGCGAATAATGAAAGGGTTGAAAGGGTACAATGTTTATAACGGTAACTTCCTTTCGCAATTGTATTTTATATTTTACGTTTTAATGTTCAAACATGCGTTTTGGTGTAATATTTTCTGTAAATGACGCATGTGTCATCGTGTAAAAGGTTTTTGCTTGCTAGGTTATTAAAGGCATCAATAATATAAAATAATAAATTTTGATTCGTAGGTACATCAAAACCAGAAAGATTTCAATAACAAATAAAAGAAATCCATTCAATTAGTTTTTTTTTTGCTTATCCAATAGAGAGCCTAAAAAGTCCACTGTCACAGCGTTAATTCACATGTTTCTATTATACATATATGCTGCGTCCACACCGAAAATGCCGTGTGACTGAAAATAACTACATAAAAACATGCACGTATGAAAAAAGTTATGAAGGATCTTTTACGTTTGCGAATACGTGTCGGGCTGTCTAGACGCAGCATTAAGACATGTCTATAAAGGTACGGTACTCCGATAGCCCTGATAGCATTGCGGTCGCTTTGTTAACTCGAATAGCAACATCGGCGAGCTAATAAACCCATAGCAGACAATGTTCGGGCTCTTTGTGACGTCGGCACAGGTGGGACCGCTCAATTATGCGCTACGATTGGATTGAGGATTTTCATTAACCCTCTGTTTGTGTTCAGCACATTGTCGCTTGACGTACGAAATGCTTAGATTTGACGCGGGTTTCATTTAGTACTAATCTTTGGAATACAAAGCGATACTACTATTGTTATTATAATATCAATGTCAAATACATATTATTGTCATGCTGTGTTTGATTGCACTATTGTTGGCACTATATTATATGCAGATATGCAACAATGCTGCTACAAATTGATTAAGTATGTATAATTCTTGTTAACTTGCTTTTTTATTATTATAGAGTATAGACTAAAATATAAAAACAGTAGGTAAGTAGGTCAATCAAGGAAATTAGCAACTTCTATTCTGCATAGTATCGGTGCATTATTTACATACATAGCAACACATTTGCATAAAAGTGGCCTACGTGAAATTAATTCTTTATACCTGTATCGAATTTTATGAACCATAAACAGTGGAGTGGAAACAACCGATGATCGTTCATCCCATAGCGATAATCTATCATTTTACGTGATGGAAAACACGTAAAATCTCAATCAATTTGTCGGTACTTTTATCTAGCGAGCCGTCAAAATAATAAAGAGGGTAGAGCATTCTACTTTCAATTTTCATTTTAGAAAGAATGAAATCGGGCTTCAAATTATTGAGTATCGTTATATCAAAATTTTGTTTTCTCGTATTCAAGTCTCTTGAGCATGATTTGGCATCCAATTTTTAAATCCCGTATGAGGTTTGTTATGACTTGGTTTCTGTAACTCTATTGATGGTTTCTTCTAAAAACATAGATAATGCAAGTTTAGTTACTATTATACTTAATACTAAATGACTGACAAAAATCCCTTGATCAATCATGGTCTAAGATCGTAAAGTCATCTTCATATTGACACCAACCTTCCCATATTTGAATGACCAGACTAAATATTTTAGCAACATAATGGTGTACACTATTTGTTCTGACGCCAAGCACGCGTATCCGAACATAAATAAGCCTGTCCTGGAAAGAAATGAGGTTTTCGCCACGTTGAGAGTAGGGACAGTGATGGTGCACATCTGTGGACCGAGGTTTGACTTTTTCGTTAACAAATTACGGTATCCGTGTAAGTTCAGCGATTACAAGTCTCCGATTTATCAGAAAGGCGTCGAGAGGCGCAGCACGTACTCCGCTCATCAATTCGACCCGTCCGAGCCACGATCAGTCAACGTTATCGGCCCCGACGCTGGCTCTTGAATGAACAACGAAATTAATTTCTAGAAAATCAGCGAGTTTAATCCGGAACGCGGATTCTATTAGTACTCGATAAACTCGATAGACAAGAAAAATCCAATTTATTTTTCTATGCGAAGTTAGCTTTCCTCACGCTAAGTATGGTAATAATATTATTTGAATGTCAGGTACAATAAGAACTTTGCCGGTTGGTTTCGACAAATACTTGATTAATATTTTAGGATTTTACCTTGATAAAAAGGTATTTTTACACTGACTCTGAAGGTATATGTAAAAAATTGTAAAAGTAGAGTTTTTAAATAATTTCGCTACATACTATTTTACTCCTTATTATACCAGATAAGGTTTCTACATGATTCGGGAGATGTCTAGCATTATCTGTGTAATCTATTATTATGTACAATGCAAGCATCTAGATTACAACGCCTTGAGATTATGCAGCACCTATTAGCTAATTAATTTCCCTACATTAATATGTAATACGCACTAATCATCCAAATATGTTGTGTTGGCTTTGAGCCAATCTGTTTAACCTGTCCCCAGAGCTTGAAATAGCTGATTGATCATAATGGTTAACTAATAGTTTCCAGTTTATATTGATGCATGACTTTGTTTTATGACGTGATATTTTGTTGTTGTATTCATATTTTACGCTATTTTTTTACTGCTTCTATACTTCTATACTTTCTACTCTATGCTTCTATACTTTCTACTTCTTTGGTCACCGTCAATAAATATCAAATTCTATTTATCATATAATATATTCAAGAAAAACACTTTTTTTATGGTACGGGAGCTATTAACGTTTTAAAAAAAGTCATTTTAGTATAGTTGGGTTTTTGATATACTGTTTCTCTTGCTATTTCGGTTAGAGTCCACGCTGTCTGGCTGGCGGTAGTGGTTGCGTTTATTAGTGCGCACAGGAAAATGTCCGTAATTTAAAGTCATCTATTAACGCGTAATTTTTAATCTTTTGCCTTTAGATAGATCCATCAGACATAAATTATTTATTGCAAGACGTTAGGTAGGTATTAATAGTAGGTAGGTATTAATATGAATTTGATGATAATTGGTTTTTATCAAGTTTACATTAACGTCCTATTTGAGGTTCGTTGGGAATAGGAGGCACCATGGTAGATTGTTGCTAAAAAATTGTAAATAATAAAATGAATATTATACATAGTATATCCTTCACGGGGACTCATGTTGATGGAATTTCACTTATTTAGATGACATTTTAATGATTTTGAAATAAAAAATTGCGTCTGGGACTTATTTAACAACGAAAAAAACGTCTTGCAATAAAAAAATTATGTCTCATGGATCTATCTAAAAATTAAGGATATTTTCCTGTGCAGATAAGATGCGCACTAATAAACGCAACCACTGCGACCAGCCAGACAGCCCGGACTCTAACCGAAATAGCAAGAGGAACAGTATATCAAAGAACCAACTATACTAAAATGCTCTCTTGTCAACGTTGGTAGCTCCTATACGATTAACACATGTTATATTATGCAATCTTTGTTATTAATACTAACTTACTCATTCCTATAGATCTGAAATCCAGAATGGGTCCTGGCCTCCGAGACGATTCTTCTCCACCTTCCGGTCTCTTGCCAATTATTATGTTTGGCTCGTAGCATGCGCGGGTCTGTTATTAAAACTATTTAAAAAAATTCTGTCTTGGACGTCTATGTGTCTATATGTGCGGACTGCGGAATGCGGATCTTGTATGTTATTAGTAAGGTTATTAGTTATTACAATAACGACCGAAATACTACGACTAATCTAGTCTTTTTTTCTCTACGTTTCTGTATAGAAATAGAACACTATCATTTTTCACGCTCTGAAATCCACACCGAATGATGTGGTTTCATTATTATTAAATTAAAAAAAAAGGCGTGGACTTTTGACCATTTTCGAAATTATTTTCATCTATTATATAGAGTATATTTTGTCGTGAAACGTCAAATAAGGCCACCATCAAACCAACGAGGCAAACACAAGTGAAGCAGATGTACTTGTAACATTCACGCTAGCGTGAAACTGAATAGATAATCTGTAAAAAGTTACTTTAAATTATTTAAAATTAAATATATATTAATTTACTTGTTAAAATATTTTAACTTATCGCCGTTAATGATAAAAATAACGTGTAAACATTGAAACATATTATAACTATTTAAAAAAAAAATATTAATTTAAGTAGGAGCGTTCTTATATTGTAGAGTCGGGAAGCATTTGGGAGGCACATGACCTTGTAGTCATGTGTCTACCAAATGCATCACTAGTCACCTTCTAGTCACTTATAAAATACTAGCGGTGCACCCCGGCTTCGCCCGTGGTATCTACGTTTTCTCTACATAAGAATCATCCTTGTACTTCAAGGAATATAATAAAAGAATTATCGCAATCGGTCCACCCGTTCACGCGTGATGCCGTGAAAAAAACGGGTTTCATTTTTATATACATTGTATATATAGATAGATATTCAATTCGTAATAAACAAAATATAAAATATAATTCATAATATTACAAACAAGATCTCATTATTATTACCACATTAGGCTCATTGTTAGTTCAATGAATTAATCATTGAATAGACTGAGCCCAATATCCATATTTCAATGGTTTTCAAACACATTTAATAACATTGGTTACCTTGAATGCATGAGAACGCGTGACGTAATTTGTATGGTATAAACATTTTCATCGTTGATTGCACGCAAATATATCAAAATTCACGCTCGATCGTCTCTTTTGAAGATCTTCCTGAGAAGGTCGCTGGACCGGTTTGGATCAATTTTCGGTCGAACAAACTTATATATTATGTTTGTTTACTCTATTCTATTGATATCTTGCTATTCCACTTATGATCTAGTGTCAACCGAATCTTTATAAAGAGATGTTAAATTCGATTTATAGTGAAAACAGGTCTAGAGAAGGTTATCTCAGTTTTAGTACTAAAGAAGAACCGAATACATTATATATTTATAATATTATGTGTAATTGCTTGTTTCATAGTACAAAATCACTTTGCAGCTTCCGCCTCATATTAATATAATAACAGGTTATCTTCTTTATATCCACAAAAGATTATTCATTTATAGCATTTATGCAAAATAATATATTCAAATAACTCATTTATTTTTACAACCACGAGTTGGTTGAATACTTATTGAATAAAACAATGAAAACACACTTGGTATTAAAAAAAGAAACATTTATTGAGTATCAGTAAACGTCACAATCTGAACTTGCCAACATTCGTACGAAGAAACAGGAAATCTGAAAAAAAGAGAAGGGTGAGTTAAAAGAAAATGATGTATTTTTGAGGATCGAAATATTTTACAAATCAATACTAATCTTTTGAAATCTATACTAATATTATATAGCTGAATAGTCTGTATGCTTGAACGCGCTGATCTCAGGAACTACGGGCCGATTTGAAAAATTATTTCACTGTGAGGTAGCTAGGCGTTTTCTGTCTAACGCAAACATGCATTACAATAGACCATTTTCCATAATATTCTAAGAATTTTATCTGGTTCAGTCATAAGTACCATTAAAGTGTTTTAAGGAAAATCCAAATCAGATAGAAGCAGGATCTCTGCCAAAAGCAGTTTGTTTCGTTAGGACTTAAGATAATAATGTATACGTCTAATGACCTGAATACAGACTGCAATTTACTTATATTTTATCCTTTTTATTAAAGTATTTTTATAATATAATATTGAAGTATGTAGGTATATAATAATCTTCAGCTCAAACCCAATTTTTCATCATTATTAACAACAGTTATTGTATATGTAATGCCAACATAAACACATCATAACGGAAGTCATTTAATACATGTCTTAATTCAATTACTTAAAGGATTAACCACTAATTGCTCAATTTGCTCTTTAATTTCCAACTAATTGATGTTGATACAAAGCTAATATCATGCCATTACGCGTTGGATTACCTATTTACCTATTTATAAAGAACACAGCCTTAACTACTTCCTATAAAGTTTAAATGTTATATCATAAAACTTAGCAGAATTTTATGAGAACAATGAACATTTGTCTAGCACAAATATCACATATTGGATACAATCGGTTAAAAGGTTTTTAAAAGCTCGCCTCCACCGGCGCGACTAACGCGACATCTTGGACGTATCGTAACATTACGGTAGCAGCTAAAGAATGGCATAGATAAGAAGGTTTAGCACGCCTGTTACCTAGGGCATTACATGGATTGGTATTGTAAGACAATATTTATTTCGCTTAATGGCATCACAATTGGTATGTATTGGGAACAAACACCATCTTGTAAACGATGTTTTCTCTTCTGTCGTAAACGCAACTTAGGAGCTTTGCTATGCTTTCCTAATTTTCTATAACAGAAAGTAATCAGAAAATAAATTCAAAGACATTTCTTAAAAATAATATAAGGAATTTTATTAAAATAAAAACTGATTTTGTGAGTGTAAAACTCTAAATAAGTTTATTTTATTTATATTTATTTATTAACTTCACTTCCTTAATTGACGAGACGAAGTTAAATTTGATGTAAGTAATTCATTTCCTTCTTCTTTTATTATGTACAAACAAGTTTTCGTTACTGTACACTCTTCACAGTTCCCAGTCTATAAATTTAAATAAACAATTCAATAATATTTAAAATACTCCAATAGTCCAAGGGAGAAATAATGGAATGGCGAGTGTATTTATTGTATTAGCTTTTATTAAAAGTTATTAATATTCATGACGATTCCCTGTTTTTATTACAACATTATATTGCATAGCGTATCGTATTTAAGTATCTAATAATTATAATTAAATGATTGATGTTGTTTATATAAAGTAGGCTTTTTAATTTTGAAATTCCATCAAACACTCAATTTATAGAGCACTAACTAAAGCACTTAATGCTGCGTACACGAAAAAAGTTTTACGGAAAAATGTTTACGTATTGAGCTGTGAAACATTCGCAGCTAATAAAGCTGCTATAATAGGCTTGTGAAAATCGCGTGATAAATGAATGGCAGCATTTTATAGGTGACAGTAAAACGCATTATCCCTTTCACTGAACCTTAAACCCTTGCAGGATCTCCGTACCGAGATTGTGAGAGGTTATCAGGAGACCTAATTTAATTCATTATGCTGCCTTATGTCGACCCAAGCCGACAACGCGTGAGCATACTCTGCAAAATTCTTTAACCTGATTATTAACAAGATTTATTTAACGGTTTAGACTTTGACTTACATAGTCAAAGTCTAAACATTTCGCTTTATGCTATTTTATGCGATGTGATTTAGGTATTATTATATTTCAATATTTTTTTATTAAAATAATATTGAATAGGAATCATATTTAATTTAATCAGCTTGTCAGTTAGGTCACTATTAACCTTGAAAGCTATTTTATAGTTTATAATATGGGCACTACAATATTATTAGTTATTAAATACAATAAATACGGCGAACTAGTTTGTGTCTCCTATACAGCTATTGAATTCATAATTATTTACATAACGATTCATATCATGGGTCTGTTGTTTATTTATTCAAGCTAAAAAATGAATAGTTAAGTTAACAGCGAAATGAAAATTAAGTAAAATGTCACACCAAAATTATTATTAAGGTGACATTTATGGATTAAATGTTTTTCGTTTATAAAACAACTGTTGATGTAAACAACTGTTGGCTGACCTTAATTAAATAAATCTTTCTTAATACTATTATAAAGGCGAAAGTTTGTAAGTATGGATGTATGGATGTATGGATGTTTGTTACTCTTTCACGTAAAAACTACTGAACCGATTACAATGAAATTTAGCACACATATAGAGGGTAACTTGGATTAACACATAGGATAGGTTTTATCCCGGAAATCCCACGGGAACGGGAACTATGCGGGTTTTCCTTTGAAAACGCGGGTGAAGCCGCAGGCGGAAATCTAGTAAATAAATAAATAAAAGCGATTCATCACCACTTTATCCCGTTTTCCGAGTGAAATTGGAAATCAAAGAATTAGCAACAATACCTCAAATAAAGTATTGAAGAAAAACTTCTTAAATGCGTCCAAAGATATAATTTTATTATGAAACCAAAAGTTAATTTGTAAGGCTTCTCAAAGTAACACCGTTTATTAAGTAGGAACCATTGTGTTGAAGAAATTATATTTGAAATGTTTGCAACGTGCTTTTCAAAGTTATTTAATTGGTTTTGAATTTCTAATAATAAAAGACATAATTATGTTTTCTCATTGTTGTCGAAAGTCATTTATAAAATCCTTATTCAGAATCGTATTTATTACAATAGGAATACTTACAAATAAGATG
This sequence comes from Colias philodice, assembly GCF_061535455.1. Taxonomy (NCBI): domain Eukaryota; kingdom Metazoa; phylum Arthropoda; class Insecta; order Lepidoptera; family Pieridae; genus Colias; species Colias philodice. Next base: position 6,907,653 of record NC_143093.1, read on the forward strand.
AAATTGTTATTAATTGTTTTCCATTTAATTAACAATGTAATTTAATTATTTTTAACCACTTTAAAACCGTATCTTCATGCTTTACTCACCGCTAATATTGAATACTAGCGGTCCGCCCCGGCTTCGCCCGTGGTACATATTTCGCAATAAAAGGTAGCCTATGTTCTTTCTCAGGGTCTAAAGATTATCTGTGCCAAATTTCATCAAGATCGGTCCAGTAGTTTATGCGTAAAAACCATACATACATACATACATACATACATACAAACCTTTCCTCTTTATAATATTAGTATAGATTTCTCTATGCCAAGTATCGTCAAAATACGTTTAGTGGTTTTCATGTGAAATAGCAACAAACATATATATTTTTTAATATAATGATATACATACCTACAATATACATCTATTCATCCTCATAAGCGTTCAGGGTTTATAATATTAGATGTACGAAATACGAATTCGCGCTTCAGAATCTTGACCCGCATAGCAAAACAACAAGCCTAAAAGCATCGGAACAATCGCTTACTACACTCAAATAGTGGCTCTTATCCGTAGTATCAAAATGTAAATATGAACAGCGATAACAGAGGCGAAAAGCGTCGAATGGGCCCTTTAATAGAACATTAATATTGATGTTTATGCGCATTAACGGGCGCATAAAAAGCTCTTCCATTATAATGTCAAGATTTACGTCTTAAGACTTTGACGCTAGTGGAATCGACGCTCAAGACCGCTTAAGTACTTAAATATTTATAGGTCCAATAAACGTTCATATCAAACTGTTTTGACGTTATATTTATATTATACTTTACACGTTATTCTAGCACTAGTTTTCACCCCTACAAAATTTTGTAAGTACGTCTGTAAATATCGAAAAAATGGCCATATTCAGACTTAGTATATTTAATTAAACTAATTATTTTAGAAAAAAAACCTTTAGAAACTACTATTTAATTTTAAAACACCTATCCTCATTTAAAAAGTAATTCGCGAACATTTTATATGTTCGCTAATTACTTTTTAAGTTATACGCATGAAAAGCCTATCCATCTATGTACAATATATATTTCTTTAATCTGTCAAAATTTAAATAAATTTTGTCAAAATGTGTCCAGTGGTTCTGACGTGAATAACGCACAAACAGACAAACAGCTGACCAATAGATGATTGTATTGATATCTACATACATATTAATTATTCTTAAAAAACATGCACTGTACAGAAATGTTCTGGTAACTATATTATTGTATAGTTATGTGTTTATTGAATAATATCATTAAAAGATGGATAGTTAATACCCCTAAATAAAATAACAAATGATACTTATGAGTTCACACGAGTAAAATTAGAAAATATAAATGTACATACCATGTATCCACATTAAGCTTCATCCTCAGCTTCATCAATATTTCCAGTTAGCTCATCAATTTCTTTTTCAGTCAAATCTGAAAACATATTGATATCCACCGTTGAACTCCTACCCTCTGCGTTGAATTCATTGACAAAATTTATATTTGATAAGAAGAGGTTGTAACGCATTTTGTATTCGTTTTCATCCTTGTATTGTTTATTGTAATCTTTCATGAATTTCTCGAATAGTTGCGTTGCTTTATTTGAGTCATATTGAACAGGCTTAGTTAATGGTTGATTTGGATTTTTTATTTGCTGGTCTCGTTTAAAACCAAAGTTTACACCTTCTTCTTTTGTGTACTCCCAACAAGAGATAGCAGTGAACAGTATCGTCACAGTTAAGGCAATTTGGATTAACTGACTCATGTTTGTAAAAGAGCGACGTTTTGGTAAGAGGTTCGAGATGCGTCTGTTAAATATGATACATTGGAATCATAGTTTGGCCTCGAGAAACAAGTTTGTGGTGACGTAAATATCATTTTTATTCCCTATACAAAACATTAGTATTGAGATTATGATTAGTTTTGTTCGTAAATTCGTAGCAAATAGTAATTATTGTAGGTTTTAGACCTTTTCAATCACCTCCTATTTCATATAATGGATGAATCAAAATTAATATCAGAAAAAAATAACCTTTGAAATAGTTATTTATTTTTAATCAGAAGCTTAACTATGTTATGTGTATGCAAACGATTTCCGCTTTTGTTTCATTGGCCTTTAGTGTTTATAGGGTTCCGCACCAAAAGGGTAAAATGGTACCCTCTACCTGAAACTTCGCTGTCCGTCTGTCTGTCTAGCCGTCCGTCTCTAACCACGATGATATATATCTTGAACCATATTTAGACAATTTAAAATTTCAGGGAATATGCATTCCTGTTGCCGCTATAATAACAAATACCAAACAAAAAAAATATATTATATTAAGGGGGCTTCCATACAAGAAACGTTTTTTTTGCCTGATGTTTTAAATATTAGCAGAATCTTTCGATATTACATTCACTTAAAAAAGCTTATGAAAGTAAAACTAATATTTAAGATACAAAAATATATATATATTTTTTAATTGTAAGTTTATATTTGATTATCATTGTAAATATAAAGAGAATTCTTGGGCACCTAATACTAATTACAAGAACCGTAGTACTAATGTATCCGAATAGTATCACGAGACCGATAAGCACTTAACCGATTTTTTTTTCATGAGGAATAAAATGACAGCACACGCGCGGCTGTGCTTTGCCTATAATAATCATTTTAAATCTTAATACTTAAAACTAATATCTTAATCTTAATACTATTATAAAGGCGAAAGTTTGTAAGGATGTATAGATGTATGGATGTATGGATGTATGGATGTATGGATGTTTGTTACTCTTTCACGTAAAAACTACTGAACCGATTACAATGAAATTTAGCACACATATAGAGGGTAACTTGGATTAACACATAGGATAGGTTTTATCCCGGAAATCCCACGGGAACGGGAACTATGCGGGTTTTCCTTTGAAAACGCGGGCGAAGCCGCGGGTGGAAATCTAGTATATTATAAAGGCGAAAGTTTGTTTGGATGTATGGATGTATGGATGTTTGTTACTCTTTCACGTAAAAACTACTGAACCGATTACAATGAAATTTAGCACACATATAAAGGGTAACTTGGATTAACACATAGGATAGTTTTTATCCCGGAAATCCCACGGGAACGGGAACTATGCGGGTTTTCCTTTGCAAACGCGGGCGAAGCCGCGGGCGGAAATCTAGTAAATTAATATTTAATAAGTCAAGATAAAATAGTCAACTATAACCCTACCTATACTTTTTTAAAGCGGAATAACATTTTTTTATATATCTTTATAAAAAAATTGTAGGAAAATCAAAAGTGTACATTGAATTTTTAAAAGAATGCTTGGGGCGAATTTTCGCCTGTGTGTGTGTATGTAGGCTAAACTCAAAAGGTACTGCATGGATTTACTTTAAATTTTGCATGAATATTACTAACAGGTAGATTCAAAATATAGGCTTTATATCATCACGCTAAAACCAATAAAAGCGGAGCAATGCGGGTACAACCGCAGGGCACAGCTAGTAATACATAATATGCATTTTGTTCTATATCGTGTGGAAACAGGATTATGTTTACAAACATATTATTTGATTTTTGTCGTAATCTCGTCACAACTTAGTTTAGTGTAATCATTCCATTCTAAATCCTGAGTATTTTAAATATAAAACTTTAATTTATATATATATTCTATACCTTATAGTACCTAAGTATCGTACAAGCGCTTTTCGAGGTAGTTACAAATGGGCAGCAACGCATTGTTGGAACGATTTACCTCCTCCTATTCGGGATAAAAAGTCAAAATTCTCTTTTAATAAGTATTTAACAGCATACCTCTTAAATAAACAGAAAAACATTTAAAGATTTTGAAGCACATTGTACCTACACGCAATATAATATTCTGGTTATGACTTCGATGTATATTTTTATCACACGTATTTATATAGGTATTTATATTTATATTAACACAATATTATGTATATTTATTTAAAATATATATTACTATTTATTATTTTATTTATTATATTATTTCCTCTTTTTATATTTATTTATTATATTTAATACATTAGATTAGATCGTTTTTATAACTAGGTGTCGCTGAAAATCAGCTCTGCAATGAAAGCTTTTCATTGTAAAATGCTGAGCGGCTATCCTTTTAGTATGTAGGTTGTTAGATTAAGTAGATTGTAAGTACATAAATTGTTAATTTTTAATATTGCCTACCTGCTAATAAAGAGTTTATTATTATTATTATTTTTTATTTTTAATTTGAGTAATGAATATTTCAACTCTGAATCTCTGTTTAAATTAATATTGAACACAGTTCCAACAAATTGGTATTTGATCTGTAAGCCATTAAAGATCGCCAAGCTCGATAGAGCTGTATCTTCATAAATAACAAAAGAGACATTTTTAATTTCAGCGCCTGGGAGTGACGACGAGCCAGTGGCAACGCGAGATAAGAAAACAAAGGTTTATCAGCTTTCAACTGTAGGCACGTAGTGCGCAAAGCCTTGGAATTACATTGCGGCGTGGCCCAACTTGGCTTGCTCTTATCTGTCAACAAAATACCTGAAATGGGTATCTACTGGCGGCAAAAACATTGCTTTAGATGTTTTCTTTAAGGCCAATGATAAGCTTCAGATAACTCCTTTTAAGCTACCTTCAAACTTTGCCGTGAACATTTGGACAGGATAACAAGAATTTAATGATAGTATTTTAAACAGTCAAAAGCGTATCTAAATAGATTATTATGTTTCGCCCTTTATTAATTCAAAACGGGTGTAAAATATAATTTCACAAATTTCGGTATTTTCTGCTTATTGTATTAGTAATATTATTTTGTGTTATTCTAAATAATCCATACTAATATTATAAATGCGAAAGTAACTCTGTCTGTCTGTCTGTTACTCAATCACACCTAAACTACTGAACCAATTTGCATGAAATTTGGTATGGAGATATTTTGATACCCGAGAAAGGACATAGGCTACCTTTTATTGCGAAATATGTACAACGTGCGAAGCCGGGGCGGACCTCTAGTACAAAATATAATTAAACATTTTAGTATGATTGATTGATATACTTGTTGCTTGTTATTGTAAAATACAGATAATAGAAAAGCTTGTTGAGGAAGTCCAGACTCATACATGAATTTAAAACTCTGTCTAGGGAAGGTAGGTTTTCAAAACGGTTCCTTAGATTGTACTGTTTTATAGCGTTAGTTTGCCAAACAAACGTGACCGCATGTAGCTAAAAGTTGTAAAAGTTGTCATGTAAATAAATGTTCATCTCCCTAGTGACATAAATTAGTCAAAACTCGGCTGGACTTAAACGGGATGATTAGATAAGACTGTGGATTTTCGTTTGAACTGCTGATAAAAGTTAATACGAAATGGATATAAGTAGGTAGTTACTTTATGGTTTTTTAATAAATTATTTGGAATAAAATAATTTGTTTTTTTTTTATTAAACTCCTCTAAATCTTTTTTGATAATCATCCTTTGTAATTATTGTATTTTTTAGCATAATCGAAGATTTTAAATTTTATTCACGTTTTACCAAATTACTATAGCACCAGTAAAAGTGTAATCGGACTTGAGCTAAAAACCCAAACCTCAAACAGTTTTCATTCAACTAGCCTTCTTTCAAGAGCACTTTTAAATCGTTAAATTATACAACAATTAGGTACCACCGTTTCAGATGACAGTTTCCACAAAGAAATCCCGACAAGAAACTCTGGTACTCGTAAACTAGGTTATCCATTTATCCTTGGTTTTTATCTCTGTTTAATTTGTTTAAAATTTACCTAAATGAAAATCTGTTGATGTTACGTTCGCATAAAAATATCACAATTTGCTTATTGAAAAGGGTATTGCTAATTATTTAATCACGGAAGTATAGAATGGATTACAAAAGCCAAAATCACAGTTATAAGATCTGGAACAATATTTTTGCTAATTTCCTGGTACAAAGTGAGCCAAGCCGCGGGCTGAAACTAATTAATAATTTCACTTTTATTTAATTTACAATATTGACTTACCATACAAACTTCGAACAAGTCCATTTAGTTCGAATTTGACGACTAATAAATTAAATATTGTATGTATCTTCCCGAGATCTAATTGAATCAATTATTAATAACAATTTCTGGGAATTAAATCTTGAGATACCTAGGTGCCTTTAATAATAATTGTATTTAGTTTATTTTTATTAAAAGGCCACTATCACTTCAATTACTCTGAAGGTTTCCCGCCGCGCTCACTCTGTAAGAAATGCTCACTTATCGTTATTTTCAATTTTCAATAATCTTGAGAGAAAACGATAAGAAATGTGTGTAAGTATAATTTTTTTGTACTAATATTTCCTTAAAAATACTTGGAGGTAGTATGTTGACCATGTTTTGTGACGCTCCGTTCTGATAGGCTCTCTTACAAAATATGTTAAGTATCAAGTATCTACTGAAAAAGAAAATAATTAGGTATATGCAATGGTGTGTTTTAAAATAATATAATTAATTGAAATGGTGAGAAATAGTCTAATTAAAAGATTTTTAACACAATTTAGTTCTCGTACACTTTGTTTAAGTTCTGAAGCATAAATATAGCATCAGACGTAATAGAGTCACAAGTAGGATGCATAGAAAAGCTATCTTTAGTACGCGTAGAGCCGTCGTCATAATATTATGAATGCTCTATTCAAACGTGCACTCACCTTAGTTCCTATAATTTACGCAACTCGAATAGAATTCCATTTGAGAAAACGGGACCAATGCGTGATACGGTAGTTTTGTTTGGTTCAATACCGCAATGTCCGTCGATAAATAATATACTGAGTGACAAACGCGTTCGTCTCTTTATTCCGGGTCACCCTTGAACCGAATAAATTGCTAGCAATTTTCGGGCTCGTTTACCACGCTCCGGGATGCCAATGATACGCCTCTCAAAGTTTTGTGCCTCATTCTAAATCCAAGATCGTTCAAGAGATCGAACGCTCTTATGGCGCTAAACTATATTTGCAATAGCATATATCGACGGAGCAAAATCAATTCAATATGAAACTATACAGCATACCCGAGCAAACCATTGACTTGTGTGAACCAGGATAGAAAATGTCTGCTGATAGTAATAACAAAACGCCAGAGACAAAAAGATGATTCAATAATTCAAACATAAATCCAAATCGTTTTCTTTAACAAAATAAAAGTAAGATTATCCGAGCTCAAACATAAAGCAGTAAAAAGGATATAAAGCCTCATCGTTCCTTATAGTCCAACTTTATTTTATCTTTAATAGAAGGTAGACAAATTACATCAATGCGAAAAGTCCTGAAATGTACCTCACGTACCGCCAATATCCTACAAATTGCTTGATAACATTATTTATCTCATGTAACTGTATGTACGTCACAACTTGCTTTAATTTACTCAATTACATTTGTCTTCGAGTGCCGTAGCTAAGTTTTGAAAATACTGCGCCTTTGTTGTATTTAAATGAAAGTTTTTTCCTTTAATGACGGGTGATTGATAACAAGATAGATCACAATATAACGATACAATAGGGGTATTTTTTTCACTTTAAAAAGAAAGCACCTCACAAATGACCATGGCCCAATGGGTACAATGAGGTAGGAACATTATAAGGATTGTTACATAAATAATTATTTCTTCTAGATCGTCGTTCGAATTATTGATACAACATTAAAACAAAATTTATCAATAAATGTTTATTTAAATAGCCGTGTAACCCACAATACAAGACAGAACACTTCTAATATGTTAATCTGAAATCCCAGATAATCAAGGGAGGTGCCTTTGGGAATTTCGAAGTCGACGTTCGTAAACTTATCGCGTCTTCTCGTTAGCGGCTAGGAACTCTCTTGAATACGTAAACGCGTCATTCATGATTAAGCAACCGAAACGTGACTGTTGACAAAAACGCCCGACTGCCAAAAATATAGTGTTCGCCAATTAGATCAATCGAATTAGCCTGGCGCTAATTTGGGGCGGCTTGATAAGGTTACGGCCAGTGTTAAGACTGACTCCGTTTAGTGAATTAGCTGAAATGTAGATAGTGCCTTTTTGATTTTCATGATGTAATAGTGTTTGGAGTTGTTTAAATGGCTATAAAAGCTTACAACGTGTACAATAGCCAGGGTTCGTCACCGCTAAACTAATAAAATAATATAAAAAATAAACCACTGATATAAAACATATATTGTGTTAAGTGGAATAGGTAATGTACAAAAAAGTACATAAACATAATATAGGTACATTGAATAGAAGAAGATTGTGAAAATCGTCTCAAATTGCGGAACAACAGCTTATGTAGAGCAACAGCTAGTAGTACATATAAGATAATAATATTATGTTTTTTTAATACTTTAGAAACCTTAATAACTATTTTGCAATTCTGGTTTACGCTTTGCTTAATCGAAGAAAGGAACCGATGAAAAATATTATTTTTGTAATGATCAAAACGTAACATAAAAATATTTCAGTAAAATATGGTTAGCAATTGTTTGTATAACTTCATACGAAAAAAATTGGCTTGATCGTTGAGATCTTATTTCATTCCGAGCAAATGTTCCTCATTTTCTAATGGATCGGTATTTGGAAATATTTGTTGGCAAACTTTTATCAGACACAGATATTTACATAACAAAGAAAAGGGGTAAGGGATCCGAGTGTCCCTGAATACGTATTCTTGTCAGGCATCCGGATTTTGTTAAGGATTTGTCGGTCAATTTCGTGTCGGTACGTTTTTGTTGTACAAAATTTTGTGCATAATCAGGCAGAATTCTGTGAAGAACGCCCCCACGTAGATACTTTAATAAACCGCTTGATTCTGTTTACAAAAACTGCGTAAGAAAAGAATAAAGATGCTGTCATCGTCAAAGATCTTCATCGTAAGAGAAACTTATAAGTTTTATCGGTCTGATGTAGTTTTAATAAATTATGTATCTAATAGAACAATGACGTCATGAACTGTTTTTCATATTTACTAGATTCCTATAGCTAATTATGTATATTATAATACAAGATGTTTGTTGAAGTACATATTGTTTGATAAAATTGTTTTTTCCTGTTAATCGGATTAGAGAAACGGGCCACGAGGAATACGATATTTTTGGATCAATTCCTCCACTGAAAGGTACAATAGCTATAAAGGTTTTCTATAGGATATTAAAATAACATCCGTCAAGCCTCAGTATTTGCGAAGAGACGCGTATCGATATTTGATAGAGAAAACGATATATTTTTATTGAGTATTGTTGTCATCATACCCCAAATCCTCCGGGGAAAGTATCTGACAATGTTATTGAAGATATACGAAAATACTCGCAACAAACAAAGAAAGTTTGGAGAACAAATTTCTACATTGTAGCGATACGTAGCTGAATAGCTGTAGGTAACGAGATTTGCGCCGAATCTTGAGGAATTAAGTACTTTATGTATTCGAGTTTAGACTAATACACGTGATTAATATACTTTACATATTCACAATCAGTTTTGTTTCCTGCATTTGGATGCTTCAAATTAATCAGATCAAAATTATAGTAATAATTAAGTACCTATATTGGTTTGAGTAATACAAAAATCACCCATTTCTTAATGATTTTATCATAACTTAAAATTACGTTTTGATAGAAGTATTGATACATGCATACAAACTCATGAATACCAATTAAATATATAACACCAAAATTATTATATTCATATTTTAAAACAAGAAATAGTTATCTTATAATAAATTATCACATCTATTTACCAAATTCGACTGAAATTTGATAACAAATTTATCTTGGCTTTTATTTTTCTCGGCTAGTTTCCCCTTGAGAGCACAATTAGTCTAGTTATATTGTTTAACAGAATTGAACAACTTCTCATTAAATGTTTAAGATCTCGTCGATGGAATTTTATCAAACAATATTTCTCGCCGCTTTTATTTCAGATTTTTCTATAGAAACTATTGCTTTGGTCTATTAGAGTTGGGAAAGGAGATTGAAACAGATATTTCTCTGTAGTATTGTAAAGTTTTGTTATTTGGCTAAGTTGGACTTCTTTTGTTGTTTTATAATAATTGACGTCGTATCTGTAAAGCTCATTAGAATTATGAGTAAGTCCTTGATTTAATGCAATTACTTACGTAAATATTTCAACCTAAAGGAAAGTGTTACCATTTTGTACTTACAGCGTTTAAGCAATAAATAATAAGTGTAGGTATATTATGTTCAGCTTGTATTGAGATTTATTCACACAATAATAATAAACAGACACTTTAAAGATCCAAGTATAATCTGATAAATGATGTGACAGGTAATCACCTGCCTATTTGGTTAAGATAATGCTTAATTGAACTATGAACTATGAATCCAACAATCTGAGTGTTAAGTCTTAAATGTCAAGGTTTAGCACAAAGTAAATCTTGAATATTATAACCATAATTTACAAAATTCATTCATTTTACACTCTCCATAAACGTGCATCATAAAAGCCTGTCTCAGAGCCGCTACGGCAAAAACATTCACTGGTTACTTTGCAAAAGTTTCATCGTTTTTATATGATAAGTATCTACATCCATAGTGCAGTTCGCGGAAAATAGAACTCTGTCAAAATGACATTCAAGTGCTTCAGTTGTAAACGCTTGGGGCGCGCGAACTTTGCGAACTTTTCTGATATGATAACATTTTCGTCTCAACTTTGCGCCTTGTTGTATATAGTATTACAATCTCGCGACAGCCGAGAGCCGCGGTTATTGTACGTGCATACAACTATTGTAATAAAACGCTTAGTCCTTGCTCAAATATAACATTGCTTTTCTTTATTAAACAAATATTACTTCCTTTGTTTTTTGTGACAAACAATGTTAGCTTTTATAATAATACATTGTACTATGTGTGATATGAATTATGGACATTGTTTGTAAACATAGTACTATTTTTTATGTTATGCCTTTCACTAGTATTGTGTAGGTATATTTAGAAATAATAATATAAATACTTCTTATAGAATAAGTATATAAAGTGGTCATCGTAGTCATTCAACAATTTTTTATCACTGTCAATCAATGTTATACCTGCCCATGACTGCGCTCGTTGAGATGTATTCGAAACGTTCTAATAAATATTAAAAATATTTATAAAACGAGCTTAAAAAGCCTAATACTTATTTTTAATCCGATGAGCAGTATTACTTTTTGTAACTAACTAGTTTGTTGGACATTAACAAGAAAAAACTAATTTATTGTTAAGTTATTCATAACTATAAACTGCAAATTTTTAATCCAACTAGTTCAGCTTTTGTGGAACAAACAATTTAAGCAAGGCTAATTATTTTCCATAATAGTGGAAATGGTGCTCCAAGGCTAAGAAAATAGAGGTAAACAGGTTAACACTCAGTTAGTTCCGAAAACTTTTATAGCCGAACGGGTACAGGAATATTCACGGGAAATATCTCAGGAAGATATTTTGCGAGGAACTTTGTGAAATTGTTCGCGAGTTGTTTAATGCAATATAATTTTACAAGTTGCTGGCACTCTGACAGTCGTTCGTCACCGCTGCGCGCTGTTTACTTTGGAAATGTCGGGCGCGACTAATTCCCTTGTTACAATTATTATTAGCGAAGTAAAGGGCAAATTAGCTTAGTATTATATAAATTATTTTATAACTCGTCGTGTTGACTGAATACCTACTTTAGTTGTTAAAGAATTTATTAAGCTGCTATTATTAGATCTAATATTAGGTGAATTATTAATTCCTTGAATTTATTGCTATAAATTTTAATATTATGGTAATCTATTACATTTATTCGTGCGTTTTTAGTTAGGTATTATAGATAATGCGTATTTGAATATACGCATATTATTATAGGAGTATAATCCATACTAATATTATAAATGCGAAAGTAACTCTGTCTGTCTGTCTGTCTGTTACTCAATCACGCCTGAACTACTGAACCAATTTGCATGAAATTTGGTATAGATATATTTTGATACCCGAGAAAGGACATAGGATAGGTTTTATCCCGGAAATCCTACGGGAACGGGATTTTCTCTGAAAACGCGGGCGAAGCCGCGGGCGGAAAGCTAGTACCTAATATAAGAAGGTCAGTGGAATAATTATATGAAGAGAAGAATGAAACAATTATTATCACAAGTTATGGACGAAGTTAACAGAACATCGTAGAGTTTTCAATGTCAATTTCACATTAAACAGCTTCAAATGAAGCACAAACGTTTATTCATACTGTTTTTCACCACAATTGTACAGATTTATTATTCTTGCACAATACAAGATTTAATGCCACCCCCTATAAAGAAAGTGTAGGCGTAAGAGTGAAATTTTTGACAAATTGCTGTCGTGGCTTCCCACGAATGAATATGAAGAAAACCACGCGTTCGCACAAATTACGGCTCCGTGACAAATGCTTGTGATGAGCCGGAATTTATTTGATGGTTGAACAAAACATGCGGTCTGTTAGACTTTTTATATGAGGTATAGACGTGTATGAATATTATTACCTAAAGATACACACAGTATACGTTAAAATGTATGTTGAAGTCGCTTCCAAGAAGATAATCTTAAAGTAAAATAAAAAATTTGCACTTGATGGAAGAATGATTGAAATGGTAGAGCAAGGGAAGGAGCAGAAGGGCCATGTAATGTTAAATTGTCACCACTGTACATAAATTGGTGCAGTGGTGTTGATGCAAATACTTTGTAGGGAACAACACAATTATTCAGAAAGATTAATTATTCTATTATTATTCTTATGGTGACTAATGACTTGTTTACAAAATTTCAAAGAGTATTTCTAGGAGAAGTTACAAAGAAACGTTTATATCTAGATGATGCGGGTGGTATTTATTAATAAAGTGAATGTAGAATTTGTAAGTTATATCATACAATTAGTGATAACTATCCAATTTCACGTTGTTAGTACTAAATCCTGGGTTACGCTTTAAGGAATTTGAAGCAAGATAGGTTTATTACATATGGTAAGGTAAGCTAGGGTTGAGTAGGTATCTCACTAATGAAGCACAGCCTTAAGCGGCTTATAGACTATGGTCAGTACATAATTGCTAATTATCATTAGGTGCTGCGCCAGCGTAGTGGATTTATATACCAATTGACATAATAATTTAATGGCTAATATGGGGTATGAACGAACCCTTCGAAAACAGATTAGTCATTTAATTATTAAAAATAAATGGATTTGAAAAATATGAATGTTTTTAAATAGGCGGTTCCCCACAGAGCGAGCACCTCTACGGCCGAGCCTCATCTACATAGACCAAACAGCTTCATGCAGCCTATTTTATACTTTGACGAATCGTGTGTGTTACAGGATAAATATTATTTGAGATAATTAAACATTTTAATTATTAAATTTCTTAAGGATTCTAATTACCCTTAATTATTTTTAGTGTAGACTTAAGAAATGAGCTTCAAAATATGTAGTTCTGCAATGCATGAAATATAGATAAAGCTTTTGAGATAATCATTCGCTATTATTACCTACTAAAAAATCGACTAAAATGACTATGCACATGGATATTTAATCAGATACACACATACGGAAATATATTACCAGAAACACATCTTCAACATTAACATAACTATTAAATACCTATACCGATACACATTTTAATCAGTTCCTCACGCTACAATAAAGCTTCGAAAGTTTAATAGACCTAAATTTTACTTTAGAATTCGGCTAAGGATTAAATTAATAATAATATCTGCCTTCAAATCGAGTGGTTTAATTAGCGAATTGAACGTTAGTTCTAACACCAATCCAGATGATCCCTTGATGAAAACTTTTAGCTTAATCTCCTTGTTTTCTCTCTGCCAAACTAAAATGTTTTGAGGTATCAGACCGTTAACTGAGCGTATTTTGCTCGAAAATTAATGCTTTTTAAGTAAGATTATTAATTATTCTGGTTTATAAATCATTATTTCACTACCGTCGTCACCTTTGTTAATGATTTCAACTTCCAGTTGTAATCCCCATTTCATTATTTTGCATATTTTAAACGTAATACGAATTTGAAACCAAAGGCGTATTCTCGCTTTAAATAGGAATTCATAACGCAATATTATTATATCCCATGTATTAACTACAATCTACATATTTTGATGTATTTCTATACTTCTATATCTATAAAATCTATAAATATTATAAAGAGGAAAGGTTTCGTAATTATGTATGTATGTATGGTTTTCACTCATAAACTACTAGACCGATTTCAAAAATTCTTTCACCATTAGAAAGCTGCAACTTCACTGAGCAACATAGGCTATATTGCATTTTCAAAAAAAAAATTAGAGATCCTTACCAAAAATGCAAGGTGAAAAAAATTCCTTAATAAAAATTCTGTCATCGCGTGCGCTGCGGAATCTATTCCTTGAAGTACGAGGATGGTTCTTATGAAAAAAAACCTAAACATGTAGGTACTACGGGCGAAGCCGTTGCGGACCGCTTGTATACAATAATATTGAAATAAAGTTATTATTTATAACACAACAACAGCTAAAAAGACTTAAATAAGTCTAATATTATGAAATGCCTATTAGCATAATTTATATCACACACCAAACAAGCATAGTCGGATTCTACGTTTACTACTTACATACACAGTAATATTCAGATAGCTAGCGGTAAATATCAGTTTATTCTGGCATAATATAGAAATCCCCCGCAAATTCTCAATTTACTTTGTCGTCTAATAAAAAAGCGATTTACTGTATTATCATCTAAAAAGGAGCAGACGCGTTACATATCCCCAGAAGCAGATAAATATTTTATGTCATAATTCACCGGGGTTATAAAAAGGGCGTGTACACACGCGATCGTCTCTAGATGATTTTCCCCGCGAAGGATCAGAACAGAAAAATAAACAGCGCACTGTTTCTGATCCGGCCTTTTATCTGTGAAACAAGGAAAATACGCAGGCTTATTGTTAACCTGACGCGTGTCATGGAGGCACAATGTAAATAATCTTCGAACGACTTTGATGTTATGGGATTTAATCAACTGAGAATCTTATGAATATTTTAAGGTAATACGACCGATTAAACACACTGCTTTTTTGATAATGTTGATATTAATTTAGTAGGAGCTACTAAGGAGTGATTTCTACTACTAAGGAAAGGTTTCTTCGAAAAGGAAATTGTTAGAAAACAGACAAGATTTATGTGCCCATTATGTAAAGAGGTAAGTAAGAATTTATAAACCTTTTTAATGAAGCCGATAAATGAGAATAAAATAAAATTCTAAACACTAGGAAGTAAACGGTCTGACGAACATTTCAATGATTAAATATTCAAGAGAGAAAAGACGTCCATGAGACCGGAATATCGATACGCCTATCACTGCTCCTTTTGTTCAATAAATCTTATTTTACTTTTCTAAAAAGGTAAGTGGTAAGTGCTTTAAGGTTCTTTCATTACGTTCATTAAGTGAAGTGACGTTCCCGAAATTTATGGATTGGAAAAGTTTGAATACAATTTTTGGTTTGGTTTCGTAGTGAATTAGGGTAAGGAAGATTTATCTGCTTCTGTGAAAGACGCTTTCGTATTTACATAATAGTATTTTTGTCTTATTAACAATTTAGTTTGTATACTAATTCTTCGTCATCTAGTCATATTCAATAAACAGTAATATAAGTTGACATTAATCCGATGAAATCTCAAATTAACAAATGTGTGAGATTGTAGGTACAAGAGTACCAAAGAGCAATAAATTTCTGTGATAATATTTAATAAATTAAATTTTTATATTTTTTTATATTCGACCTCTATAATGGTAGAGTTATATGACATTAAAAATAACTAAATCCTCTTTTCACAATTCTGTAAGTTCCAAAACAATGGTTAAATTTTTATTACATGTAAATGCAAGTCATTCAATTGCAGGCCCCAGGTGGGATCCAAACAATGATTTTCTACGTTCGTATTGTAGTGGAACAAAACATTTTTGGATCTGAAGCGACGTGTAATCGAATCTCTCTCTGTAGCCACTGACCGCTGGTCCTTTGTCACTCGCCCACAAAATGTCTCTCTTAACCACACCTTGTATTTACATTGTCGATTTTGTAATCTGAATCAATTTATTCATTTTAGAAGTACGTACATGTTTCTGACTTTACTTAGTATTTCAAACAAGTAAATATAGGTAATGAAAAACAACACAACTATAAAATAATAAAAAAGAGCGTGTGTGCCGAGTACACGTGTCAGAAGTGATTTTTTTTTGGCAAGATTAAAGATACCAAAATTGTCGCTTTACTCCATGACGTGACGGTACTGCCATGACGTGAACTTGAAAATTTACTCTCAAAGTTTCTAAATAAATTTCGCTTCATAAAATATCTTATGAATCCATATTTGTTTATTTTATAATGAAGGTATACAAATAAAGGCTAAGAATTAAATCACATACTTCTACATTACCTCCGAAACCATGAGACAAAATATATCGTCAATAAATATGAAACCTGTACACAACCAAATTGTGGAACTTGGTAACAACACTCGTCAATACCAATTAAATCTGTACAGGAATAGTGAATACAATGCATTGTAACAATCAAAAATATTTTGCATAAGCACTGGAATTGTTTATTTTTCGTCGATATAAACAAGGCGAGTTATTTGATGAAAGCACAGAGTATTTTGGGCATTGACATCGCACGATCAGCGCTATTTACCGGTACAAAAGAAAATCGAGTCGATTGGTGCAGTGTCCAGGCTAGATGCAGCTCTGTGTCTACGCCTGGAGCACGGCACGTCAATCACAAGGTGAAATCTCAAAATCCCGTATTCACGAGTTTGCTATTCCAACAGCTTTTTGCCTATTCGTAAGCGAGGTACGAGGACTTCTGTTACCTTGTTGAATGTTTGTTAAATGTGTTATTATTGCGACGTAATGATAGATACGTTTTTAATAAAAATAAAATAAAACATTTTCTTGTTTCGTGAAAATTTTTATTTCTTGTGATTAAGTTTTTGAGTTACGAATATAAAATTTGTCTTTACGAAATATTTTGATTAATATTACGAACTGACATGAAAATAAGTTTCTCTAAAAACTGCGTCCCATTTACGTCGTACGTGTGAATATAATACGATGGGAAAACAGATTCTGAAATACCTTTACCCGTATTTCACAACATTTTTGATCGGTTCGCTTATATCTAAGCTCAATATACAACAAACTCGTTTCCATAAATTTAATAGCAAGATAACATCGACCTGTATAGCTTGTGATATAAAATATATGTAACGCGTTTGTAATTTATTGTCTAAACGTAGCGAAATAATTCACAGTCTGCGGCATGGCCTGCCATACTATGGAACACATTTGCTCTCCCGATGTCAAAAACACGAGTGCTAACGACCGCAAACTATTTCAGTTGAAACTTGTTATGAGTACATTTAGAGAAAGTTTCATTCGTTTATTATGCTTTTGTTGTTATATTTTCATTATAACGTTCCGCTACATAACAGAAAACTACGGGAATATTAACTGTCTTATACTGCAGCTTTTATTGAGTGTAAGCGAGATACTTTATGTTCCATCTCGAACCGCGTTGCTTATTTTATGACTTATTAACTTTTCTTTATTAAAACAAATTATACGGACAATAAACTGAATTGAAGGTTTTCCTGTTTAATATATAATATCTAAGTATCCGTTGTATATTTTATTGACGCTATATTTTACAAATTCTACAGGGTTGAGATAGCTCTTTCAACAATTTTGTTAGTACTATGATGGCTAATAATTTGGTAACGAGAAAAAGCATTTGACAAAGAACCCTTTTACATTATTCCTAATAAAATTTCACGTCTCCTCTCGCTAAAGGGAAAAAGGAAACAACATATTCGAAAACTATCAGAGAAATAAACAGCAACATTTCTGTGGCCACTTTCAATACATTATCGGAAAAATACGATCATAAAACAAAAGAACAGTAAAGCAGTATCTAATGGGCGAATGGGACTAATCCTATTGAGGCTATTCGAGATATGGCGGCGACGAATAATGGATTGAACGATCTTATCCAAGGGTGAAACTGCGAAACTTCAATATTATTGCTACGGATTTAACATAAGACAAATATATTTCGATATAAACTTGCGGCTTAAATTGGAATGTCATTGAATTTTATGGATAGAGGTTATATAAATTGTGGGTTGGTAAATTGAAAATAAGGATGAAATATTTGAGTATTGGATTAACTTTTATGAAAAAAATAAAAAAGCACTATATTTCAGAATGTGGCAAAAAGTCACTTTATTTTGTAATTATTACTAAAAAAATAATACCGATAGATCTTGACTTAAATTAATGCATGGCACATTGATAAAAATCCCAGTGTTTCATTGGTTTATGGATGATGCCTTTGGGAATTGAGAGTTTAAATATAAATTCAACGTTATCAATATTAACAATAATAACACTGCACAATTCCATCTATATTTTCTGAAATTTCTCTATAAAATAAGGCTATTGTTCTATTTCTGATTTGTTATTAAATGTTCAATTTAATAAAACAGGCGCAGTTTCGCTACAAACTCGTTTGCTTTCTCACCATCATAATATTTCACAACATTAAATGCGAGGAGGTACCACAGAAATATCAAATGTTCAAAACTTTCGGTCACATGAAAGTTTCACAAATTGTATGTAATTTGCGCTTGCTTGGAGTGGAATCTACTAATGGCCGGACGGAATTCATCTATATAATTACAATCTCGTAAAATACAGCGTTTGTTAATGACATAAACAAAATAATGGTACTTAACAGCGATTAAGGGCAGTATTAGTGCTGTTCCGTCTTATATTAGGGTTCCGTCTATATATGTATCACATAAGGACATAGTAATTATAATAATGTTTTGACTTTTTGCCAAGCAGCGTCTTTTTGTTTTGCCAATATTATGGTTTTGTTTTGTCATAAAATTATTGATAAAAAAGTTTGTATGGTCTCTTTGACTGATATTATGTCCTGAAGAAATACGGATGTAACTAATAATTTGATTATGATAAGAAAATTGCACAATGTTTTCATAAAAAGTTTCGAACCCACAAAGAATAGATATTCAACAAAGCTAATAACAATTTCGTATAAAAGATAATAATGTTTACCAAATTTAATAGTTAGACCAACAACGATAAACTGAATAGTGATCAAACGATTTAACAATATTGGAAGCGTTGTCATAGTTCAAACAGGCGGCCAATGTCAATAGGAAATGTTTGATTTAGTGAGTGAGAGTACGCAAAATTCTGCCAATATTTATGATGACCATTGTGGCTTAGTAAATCACTATAATGCCACTTTGCTGCGTCACGATAGTGAGCTAATCAGATTATGAACTTGACTGAATTATATTGGAAACTTCTTTAAATATTTAACAGTATAAATTTGTATTTAGTGTGCATTTATTTCAGGTACGGTATTATAATTTTAGACTAAAGCAAGTTTCCTTTTCTTGGTGCTGTATTTTGATTACTATTAAGGGTGGAAATTGAGACGATACAGAACGTACCATACTACCTGCATTCGATTCAGAAGTTTCAATTCAATTTCAGTTAATCTGTCTTCTCATATGACCAAACGAATTTTGCTGCCTACTCACCAACTTATGCAACGTACATCATAGAATGGTTTGTCTATGTGGTCGAACTCTACAAGTCAGTCAATATTATAATATTCTGAATGTTATTACGAGATATTTTATACGTTTATAGTATGCTAAAATTACCAGAAATTTTTGTCGTATTTTGAAACAAATTGAAATGTAATTCAATCTCGATTATTAGCGGTGTGCGATAAGTACTATAAATCGTTGAAACCTAAATCTGTATAATACTAGCTAGTGGTAAATAAGCTCACAATATATCTCGCAATATGATAGCAGTAATCAATCTGAAGTTGTTTTGCAACCGCCATTCATAAGGAGTAAAATGCTTGAAGTTTAATTACAAAGCTTAGACGTAGCTCGCTGCATAATCATCTTGTTATCGTATAAAGTTTTTAAATTGTGTTTTACTTGCATCTAGTTACACATGATAATAGAATAGCTCTTTGCTTAAACGTTAACAAGAGTAAGTTGAAATTAATTATTTATGGAAATACATCTAGTTGGAAATACGTCTACCTACCTATTATTGTGTTTATACTGTTGCATTACTACTTTCCGAACCATTGGTAAATGGTAACTAAAACTACGTCAGAATGATTGAAAAGTGCTTTTAGAAGAAGACCGTGATATTACACACTCGCTTTTAAAAACAGCATTTTATTTATAAAACCGTGTCGATTTCAGACGGAATACGTGAATTCCAACGAATAATAATATTAAATCTGGTTATACGAGTATTTAAACATTTAGGATGAACCATTATTTGATGTGTATAAATTAAATTCTGTTGCACAAAATATTATAACGTAGCCTTTTTATTTCCGAATGTATTTTACAATAATTTTTAACAGTAAAATAAGAATTTTGTGACGAAATTAAAGTAAACAAAATGTAGTCAGAGGTGAACAGGTACTGAAAATGTAAAAATAAGCAAACAATTTTTACATTTACTTAGGGTAAAAGTGGGATAGATGCCGCACTAGGATAGATGCCCCATTTTCAAAAAACCTCACTTCCCAGAGTCCTGACTACGAATTAATGATTTAAATAGGAGCTCCTATCACCCCGTACCTCGTGTACGCATGAGCTGTTGTTTGGTGAAGACGTGTTTCGCTAGTGCGTGTTATAATATCGGCGGCGAACTTCACGAACACGTTAAAATTTAAAAAGGTTGATATTAATTGCCTTTGCATAACTTTATAAGTATTAATAAATTTCACTATATTTCTTATTATGTCTATACACTGGTTCATTAAGTACAAATCTAAGTGAAAATAGTGGCTCTTTTGTTTTTATTTAATAAAAAAACTACTGGGGCAGCTATCCTTATCAAAAAGGATAGTTGCCCCTTTTTTTTCGAGGGATAGATGCCCTTAGGGGCCTCTAAGGGCATCTATCCCTCAATACATATGTACATGTTAGTATCGATAATCACAGGTACTGTTTATATTTTTACCTGATTGCGTCAGAGGTTTTCTCTATGTTAACCGATTTTACTCGTTTAATTTGCTTTTTTTTTTGTTATGTTTACTTACTTATTAATGATCTGCCCTTATACTGATTGTAGGAGAACCACGCCACGAAAATACAAAAGAAAAGAAGGAGTGCGAGCGCAAGTATATTCTTGGACAACAGAACAACTATGTGAACTTGACATTTGCTGGTTTATCATATTAATTTTATTAGATTTCGCGTTTATAGAGTATGTCAGGCATCTATCCCACTCTGCAGGCATCTATCCTCCTTAGTATTTTCATGGTGGGGCAACTATCCAACTAGGTAGGCATCTATCCTCAAAAAAGGTGTTCTACAAAAATATTTATTACACATTATCTATAAACGATAGGATTAAATATATATATAGTAATTCAAAACAGATAATTAACCTAGCTATATTCATACAAAGTGTTCGTATAAGATTCATGTTTTTTAAATTATGAGGCTATTTCAAAAAGTGGGGCATCTATCCCACTTTTACCCTAAAATGAATTAAGTATTTTTTTTACAAAAACATAACGTTCATGGAATTCATTTATTTCACTGGGTACTATCAGCTTATTTTTTCAACAAAACGATATAAACCTAAAACATAGGAAGTAATTCACCTCTTTAACTAAATCCCTGCAAACGGGAATCAGCGTAAACCTCACTAACACATTTAACGAGCATATCAATGACGGGGCATCGTGACAAAAATTTAAAGAGCTCATTAGTCCTAAAACAACATTAACTTGCGGATTATTCAAACAGGGCGAGTGAAATCAGTGCGGAGTTCCATCATATCAAACATTCGTAAAGTTCAGACGTGGGTCCCGACTACGCCTCTGATAAGGAAAAAGGGGACATTAAATAGATTCTGAACGTGAACCTTAATCACTTCTCTTACATTTAAGTGTAAAAAGTATTGGTTCCCTTTGTGACAACTTTTTTGTATTACCCGTCGACGCTTTGCAAATTGATATCATTTCCTTTAAGGAAACTTTTATTATTTCCATGGAAAATTTTACTAGACTTTATAGGGAAATTGTGTCTATGCTATTTACGTAACATCGAAAGAACAACTTTGTGTACTTTTAAATTATCTTCGTTGCATATTTTGTAACATGAGTTACAAAAAATGCCAAGCATTGTTTCTGAAAGTAGGTAGAGTTCTGAGTTTTAAGCTAAGTTTTAATCCAACCTTCAATATACATTTCAAAATAAACCTCTAGAGACATGTCTGACGTCTCTTCTAACCGAAAGTTTTAGAATTTAGATACTTGTAGTCCTTTTTGAATAATTCATTAGTATTAAGACATAATCCATTATATTATCTTATATTTTAAATTGGTGAAATAAGATAGATGTTTAGATAATGTTTCTCTTGTATTTGTTCATTGTTATGAGCCAATATTCTTAGAATTGACTTCATTGTAACGTTAAATTTGTAGCAAAAGGTCTAGGAAAATTGGCATAGGACAATAACATCTTCTCAATATTATACAATCGAATTAAAGATATTGTTAATAAATCTGGTGCGTCTCAGAGAAAATGTAGTGAGTAAATTAGATAAAACGCCAACCAACTTTAAATTAGTTTTGTGGAACTTTCGTAAGCATACGTCTAACGTACGAAAACAGTTTTATTCCTTTTTCGTCTCATAAAGAATTCTGTTAAAGGATCACGCGCCTCTATTTGCTCAAGTAAGAATAAAAGGTAATTTTCACTATTTTCTAGCGAGTTTATTTAAAAGTAATAAGCCCATGTGTTAAAAGCTGTCTCTACTTTTTATATTCTGATGCTTTTATTGCAATTTACGTATTATGAAGTGGTTATAATAATAGATATAATTATTTAATATTTTAATTTATCAATGAAATTTACCTATAAAAAGACTACTGACGTATGCAATATGCATGTGAAACACAACTTAAAATCTTTTAGCAGTTGGGAAAAAGCTAACAAGTTTGCGTAAGCGAGTAAGGAACTAGTAACTTTGAAATTTAATACTTTAAAATGTTGGCGTTTTTTCAAATATTTCATTCATATTAATGTTCAAAGAAGAAAAGTTGTTAAATGTAAACTTGGTCCGTGTTAATGAAGTTTCGAAAGAATTTTTCTCTCCATTACTTCATTTACTATGCGAATATTTAGAATTTTTGCTTCAAACCCAATAAAATGCTAATTTAAAAACATTGAAATGTTATTAAAATTCAACACAAAGATTAAAAAGTGTATTGTTTTACATACAACTTACTTTATAAATTTACTAGCTTTCCGCCCGCGACTTCACCCGCTTTGTCTTAAACCTAATAAATTATATACCTTCTTTTTGTCACCAATCACTCTATCTATTAAAAAAACCGCATCAAAATCCGTTTTTTAGTTTTAAAGATAAAAGCATACAAAGGGACATAGGGACCACATGAGTAGAAAGACGGAAAGCGACTTTGCCTTATACTATGTAGTGATATTCACATTTCATTATAATGTCGGAAAAATATGATTTTCGGGATGATAAAATATTTGATGTTATTATATGTTATATCCAACAGCGCCAATAAACATGTAAACGAAGTTATTCATAGGTTTTCCGGGATAATATTATTCGCTGTATTACATAATATTATGGAAAAAAATTACCTTTAATGTTTTAATTTTTAAGCCAATTATAATATTAGACCTAGGTGTATTTTTTTACGTAAAATTAGATTCTATATTATAATAATTAAGTAAGTACCTAATTACAACTAAAAATTAGTCTGATGTTACTTTGAATAATAAACCAGAATGCAATGCCATTCATAAAGTAAAATTCTTATAATTGCATTATTATGCATCAATATACTCTCAAACCATTAAACACACGGATTGGGATTATTTATATTTTAATACACTTTAAATATCCGATAGGTGTTTAATTTATTTATCAAAATGCTTATTTACCAGAAAAGCGTATTCAAAATAAATTGCGGTGCTCATTTGCAATTATGAAATCTCATAACGTTTTATCGTAAAATTGTATGGCTGAAGTGGAATTTAATTAAATAATACTCTTAACAGTATTACAATACGAATCAATTCAATGATTGACATTGAATTATACTCTCTCAATGATCGGGAAATCGGGAACGAATTGCCTCTCAGTTCCCGGTGTGATGGAATGGATGCGCAATATTTTTATAAGCCTACGACGAGGAATTGGATGTGAATCGAATCGATATCGATGTTTTCGGTGAAGTGAAAGATGCTTCACACGAAAATGTTTTTTGGAAATTGTCTCTTCTGATCTGTTTAATTAACTTTATCTATATGCGATCACTACCAAAATTATATAAAAAAAAACAAATTCTTTATCATACTTATTAGTTTTTTTAAAGAATGACTCACGTGACCTTACGTTACATTATTACACTGAAAAAACTAAAAAAAAGTAAACATTCGATACGATATATATATATACGATAGTACGCTTGGCAATTCGAAAGTCAGGCGTAAATTAATTAATATAAAATTCAAAAGACACGGATGTGGAGCAATTATTAAGTTCCAGATAAAAGCTTTATGTTTCTGGGTGATAAGAGGATTTTGATTCCAGCTTTCATTTTTGCGATGTATTCGCATCTGCTCACAGAGGCGTATAAGCGTATGCGTTACGTACTCGGATTACGATGTCAATGTAAACAAGATCAGTAGAAATATTTTTCATGCGAGCAACTCAAATGGCAGCCGCTCCATCATTCCGTCCCATCTTCGTTTTTCATGCTAACGTTTATTTCATTTCATTGTTTTGTTATTGAACGCGAGAGTTCGTGTTTGTATTGTATGGAATTTTTGACGACTTCGCGAGGGAAGAGCCTTTGTAATGAGGCCCCGATTTATAATGGAAACAAGGGGAAGGGTCAATTTTAATAATCGTATTATTTTTTATGCATGGTTTTGTTTTAACTTGAGAAATGAAAAACCGTCTTTTAAGGCTCTTAACTCTTAACTTTGGATATTTTTTCAATGCCAACTGTCTTTATTCTAGAAACTGATAGATGACATAATAAAAATACTGAAAACATGACTTTTAATTTTATGGAACTGTAATAAAAATTACGAATCATCGCAAAATGTTTAATTAATAATGTAACAAAAGCCTTGTTTGTAAATTATTTACAAACACCGTGACCAGTAAACTCGATAAAAGAAAGCGAGGCCTTATTAATTACCTTTCCAATTATAAAGTTAATTTCGCTTGCGGTGATGAGCTTCTAATTGGAACTTAATTGATTACAGTACTTAATTAACATGTCGTCTCCATCTTCGCCTTTGTTTTAATTATGGAATCGTATGGACCAATTATGTTTTTGCGGGCGCGTTCGATCGATAGTGATTCCGTGTTTTCATTCGTAAGGGAGTAGGCACATCGGCAAATTAGATCAGCACCCGAGGCTTCCCCCGGGGCTCCAGCGGCGCCCACGTTCCATCAAGCTTATTACGCTTATTTTCCTTTTTATTGAGTGTGAACCGCGTCGCGTTCAACAATTTACCGACGTCCCTATGAATATTCGTTGCAGATACGGAAAAATTGGTAAACAGAAATAATAAGAGGCATGTTTGAGTAGGCAATTATTGAATATCTCCGATCAGAGCACGTTCGGTTTTTGGTGCGGAATAATGATTTTTAAACGTAATTTTACAGTACTCGCGGGAGTTACAGTAAGTGGATTTCTGTGTTATTTTTGTAGGGCAAGTTTTCTCGATTATATTTTGAGTGATTGGTTCTTTATTGACTTTACGACAAACATCGCTTTTCTATTGCTATTACTTTATTTTTCCACTATTAAAAAAGTCATTATTTTCATAGAATATTCTCAATTAAAACAACCTACAAATATTACATTTATAACAAGCTTGAAATTATAAAAGGACTAATAAACATATTTATGGCGGTCGTTTATTTATTGAAATTTTACTGCTACGAATACCCAAGTGCCGCAAATAAGTTAGTTTGTGTAATAATGTCTCATTTTTTACAAAAATAAGCTTATTTGATATCAAATTGCGGAGTTCTGAGCAACTTAGTGTCGAGGTAAGTCTCTAAAAAATCGCCACATTACCATTTATATTAGAAAATGTACTTAGTACGTTAGTAAGAGACGGGCCAGCTCGAATAAATTGTGCGACGTTCACGAGGGTATTTGTCACCCGCGGACCCTCGGCGTTGTGAAATTGTGCTCATATTGTAAGGGCTAATCCTCTATGAGAATTCATCAGGTTCAACCGTAGCTGTTATCGGGGACACCTTTGCGCCTCGCATCTATCACCATTATCTTTTTCTGTGAACTGTTCTACGCCTATGTGCTCTATTTGTTGGTAAGTTATTGGTTTGAATAACATTGAGTTTTGGTTCATTATAGCTGAAATTATAGGCTTTCAGAATGTTATTGTAATGAAGATTTGTAAAGGGTTAAAATTATTTAAATTGCTACTTTGTTATGCTACTAATTTTACAATAATTGGGTATAAATTAACTCTACATAATTATATGTATGAGATTAATTCTCTCAATAGAAAATAGTACGTTATGTCATTGAAAAGAAAAATTGAAAAAAAATCGTCATTAATAGTAAGTACCTATATCATATCATATACATTGAAATGATAAAGTATAAAACACACACATATTAATAAATAGTGGCCTTACATTCCATACGTATTATGTTGAATACATCCTCCGCCTGAATCCATACGCATCGGAAGCAGCGACGCATGAAAAAAGCAATTATGCGACTCCACAAATTACTTACTGTATAATCTCCAGTCCTAGCATATCTATCCAAAAGGCGAATTTATCAAAAGAACGGTTACTTGCGAGTTAATGAGCCGACATTGTGGTGATAATGCTCCTGCTACTTAATACCCAGTACGATGCTAGAGGAAAAAATATGTTGGGCTGGTATTTAAGGATTTTGTTGAAAAATCTTTTGAAATTACTGCAGTAACAGCTGAAGAGGTAGTTTTTACATTTATTCTCTCCATCTAGCTGAGAGCTCAGAGCTAATGGCGACATTGTTTGAGCGTATTTTTTACTTCATACCGGATTTGGGATTCAAATATTTTAAGTGAAAATTTTAAAATATTAACGGACACTAATGCTTTCAAGTTTTTTTATTACATCGGGATATTATATCATACCTTATAATAAAAGAATATTAATACTAATATTCATAATATATTCATAATATATTCACCACATACATATGAATGAATGAATGAAAAATACTTTATTGTACACCTTATAGAATACATTTTACAAACTTAAAAATATATATAGCAATGTACAGTAGGCGACCTTATCGCTGGCAGCGATCTCTACCAGGCAACCCAGAAAAGACGAGGAATATAGATGAGTCAATAACATGGTGGTGCAAAATAAATAAAAGTGCCAGAATAATATTTTATTATATATATACTATACTATACCTACATATATGCATCTTACATTATCATATACATACACAAATAATAATATTATATATATATACACATATTAGATAATATATAAGAATACATACTTAAATATATACAAGCATACACACATACATACATATTATATACATACATACATATTTTATAAGCACATATTACATATTTCGGTTTAAAGATAAACGTAAGTCATATAATTGTTTTGTCAGATATGGTAATAAGCAAACAAACTTGGCAGAAATATTGATAAACCTAACCTAATGTATGTAGGTAAATAGAGCTTTTTTATAAGAATATATCTACATTTTCAATTATATTACATTGGGTCGGTATTGTCTGAATACTTTTCAAACTAATATAAACAGAAGATAGGATAGGTCTCAATATAATTTCAGTTATCAGATCAATGAGTTCTTGTAAATTCTTAGAACCAGCATTAAGCATGGAGTATCAATACAGGTTCCTCACGACATAAAGATAAGTATTTTTACGCTTTTATTTTGGGCCGCGACAATCTTATCCAGCGGTGTTGAGACTTATAACATCAAAGAGCCACTGATAGTAAAGACCCGCCTATTAAACCTCATTTTATCCCTAGTAAAGTTCGCTTTGCCGCGATTACTGGATGCAGAGACACTGCTATCGTAAATGCCACCTGATAAGACTGCGGTCGTAAAAAAACCGCTAAATCGACGCCACTGGAGTTAAGGGAATTTTTATAAAACGCTAAACTCGGTCTCGGGTCTACTTCACTTAATTATTTTTCATAAAATACTTAAAGGTTTTGGACATTTCCGAAATGGTTTTTTAGTTTTTTTTTCACAGCGTATTACGGAGTATGGCTGTCCAGTAATTACTGTCGTAGTCCAAGTCGGCTCCTTACATGATGTAAATATTTATTTCAAGCTGCGCCGTTTGTTTTTTCAAGTATTTCTTATTTAAATATTCTTATTTAATGTTCTGACTTTTGTCAAGGACCATAATATTTTGTGTAATAGTTAAATTATTCTATATTTCATTATTTTGGAAACGTTTTTATTGCCGACGTATAAAAATAAACCAACAATTGTGTTAGCAAGCAATATACAATAAGTATCTATTAGATATCAATGTTTTGCGAAAATGGATTTGGGACACAGATGTAACTGAAGGATGCTCATCTTTTTCTCGTACTAATATAATATAAGATATCCTAGCTAGTATTATAAATGCAAAAGTAACACGGCCTGTATATCTGTTTGTTCGTCTGTTTCTTCTTCACGCTTGAATCACTGAACCGATTAGGATGAAATTTCGTAAAGTTTTACAGCTTTAGACCTGAGAAAGGAGACATTTTTCAGCCCGGAAATCCCACGGGAACGGGAACTATGCGAGTTTTCCTTTGACGCGGGCAAAGCTGCGGGTGAAAAGCTTGTATTTTTTAAACAAAACAACATTTAAATATTAAAGAATAGATTATTTTCCAAAGTGTGATAACCACGTATGTATCAGGGAATTTGTAATCGAATTTCGCTATTATATAAAACCGCTAAGAAGGAGGCAAAGGAATTGGATCTCATGAAATAAAAGTCTAAAGAAGTTTATGTAAGCCGTCGTCGTTACGTCTCATTGCTACTTCTATGGAAGATTTAAAGCTTTTTTCGTACAAATCTTCTTTAAATAGGTAGGTACCTGATAAAAAAAAACCCACATACATAGGTATGGAGTAAGACACGTTTTAATAACATGTTGATACAAATTAACTGAGTTATAATGAAAATAAAATTAAAACTGAAATGCGAGCGAGTAAAATTTTAATTAACTAAAAACTTTTATTAAAAATGTGTGTATTTTCGTAGATTTACGAGTAAAGATTATATCCTCATTTTATTTATTTTTACTAAGACGAAGGCGTATAAATATAGACGCCGTTATTAATCAACCTCCTTAGTTAATATTGTATAAGAAACTAAATAAACATTTCTATTTAAGTAACCTCTACCTATCATCATCAATTATAGCAAAATAAATTTCATTACTTCAGAAGGAGAGATTTTATCTAAAAGTCCCATTTCGTATTGTCAGTGTTATCTAAGTCCAATATAATCGAAGTGAATAGACATTTAAGATAAGAAAGAAAATTTTAGGTAGTCTCAATAAAAGTCCATTTGCGGGGCTGTAATCTTTGCCCAATACAATACGAAACATTATATAGCCAGTTAGACGATATTGTTTCGTGAAAACTCCAATACAATGGAATTCGTAAGACAATTGTAATAAATCAAAACTCTTCTGGAAGCTTTGGGAGCACTTGTTACATATTTTGTAAAGTTAACAACTGGAAGTGAAGTTAAATAAAGTAACGCCGTTGATTCGCGGTTTGATTTATTGATCATTGTTTTAACAATGAACGGGTTGTACTTAAATAATTAACAGACGCGAATTGCTATTACAGAAGTTTCAATACGCTTTTTTGTGAGGGATTTTAACGTTTTTTAATAGCACAATACAATATACAGTTTATAATTAAAACTATGGCGCAGTCTAAATATATTTTTTGTAGGTACCTATACGCCGTTGTCCTCGTACTTTACTGTACAGCTTAAAGGAAGGACAAACTGTCAAATATTCATTTATTAAATTAAGTGCATCGCATTATTATTGCATAAGCATAATTGTAAGTACACATTATCCTTACTCTGAATTAGTCTTTTCCTAGCCACTACACTGTGCCAAAATCAATACACAAAGTACTAAGAAACAGGCAATGAAAGCAAACAAAAGAAAGTTTGCAAAACGATTCACTTTACGACAATAGAGATATTGGCGTGCAACTCTTACGTTGTCAGGCTTCGCGTATTGTGCCGCCCCAAACTGTGAATGCTCAGTAAATAAATTGATATAAATACATCCTCGTAAACACTCCGGTGAGTCTGGAATACACTCTGTAGAAGTATTTCTGTGTTCTTTAGACGGCTCAAAGTATGTTCAGCGCATTTTGCTTCCCTTTTACTTGGAGATAAAAGTTTCCGGTGGGGTTATGGCTGAGGTATAGATAACTATTCGTGTCTGAACATGTGTGAATTAGTGCTCTGTTTAAGAATACTTTGAGCTCTTACTAAGGTTATAATATAATTTTGATAAGATTTATAATATCATGAGAATATCTGAACGTAAAATCACAAACCACTGCGTCATTTATTTGTCAGACGAAAAGTATTCTTTATTCGTCATATCGACGTTAAAATTATTCAAAGTAGCGAACGTTTAATATTGAATAAATCGTGGTGCAATCCACTTAAGTACCCATTATTTAAAATACGTCTCATTACATATTATTTAACGATAGTACAGAATATTTTTCTAGGAAATCAAATTATTCCTGAAATATTTACAGTAAAATTGTAAATATTAATTTAGTTCTTTGTATTTGATGTGGATTCGATTCTTTGTATTTATTTGTATTCCTAAAAATGTGTGTATTTATCACAAATGAAATACAAATAGACACTGATTGCATGATAAACACGTTTTGAATATATGTAAATAATATAATATACTAGTTGTGCCTCGCGGTTTCACCCGCATTGCTCCGCTCTTGTTGGCCTTAGTGTGATGATATACTATGCCTTCCTCGATAAATGGGCTATCTAACACCAAATTTTTCAAATCGGAACAGTAGTTCCTGAGATAAGCGCGTTCAAACAAACATACAAACTAACAAAGTTTGTATGTTTGTTTGAACGAGCTTTATAATATTAGTATAGATTTTAAAGCTCTATTTAAATACATAATTATAAACCCACCGTTGTGGGTAATAAATAAGTTTATATTAATTGTATGTTGTAAATGTTCCCGGGTCAAAGCGGGCTAAGTAAATTAGTATATGATTAACCAATAAATACAAGTTCAATTATCCAATTAAACTCTTTTCAGAGAAATTACTGTTAAAATATATTTGATGTTAAATATCGCCAATTTATATTGTAATCAGTGGAAAACGATACAGTCACTATTTAATTACACTAATAAACAATAGAATTATTATTTATTGAATTAATAAATTGAATATTTATATATTTTATTAATTCATCAAGCCAATGTTTATATTTAAAGCAAATTTAAATGACCACGACATGTTAAAAGACTGTCATATAATGAGTGAAAATGAACCGGCCTGGTATCTCGTCTGAGGACTAATTATAAATTATAATTAACTGACCTAACGAACTACGTACGTCTCGTGAAGTTTTTACTTATATTTTCTTGTAATTTTAATATTCGAGAACCTCTTTGGTTCATTCAACACATTCAACACATGAAGGATCGATAACGTTGGCCTAACTCTTCTTGAGTTGCAATGGCAAAGTTCGCTAAATATTAAAATGCTAAATAAATATTTTTAATTGGAAGGAAGAACTAAAACTAAAGTAGGCAGCGAAATTTATAAATTTATCGTACCTAATACATACATACTCCCTTAATATTTTCATCTGAAGCTTTACAAATTGGTATTGAAGAAAAAGCAGTACATAGTAAGAAACTCGATACGTTTTGTTGTTTTCCGCCAGCATCGTCAGCATAAATTTCAGTCCGAATAAACGTCAGCAGCAATACGTATATTCAAAATAATACCCCCAAAAGAATCAAAACATTTTCGTGTGTTCAAAACAAAGATCGTACGAGTGTCATGGCTACACAATGGTCAAGTGCCTTGTGACAAGGAAAGGGTCGACCCGCTCTGAGAAATATTATCCCAATTATATGAGAAGCTATCCTGCTAAGCTTTCATTGTGGCCTTTCAAAAATGCGCTTATTGAAAATCTTTTGGAAAGTTTAAATCACTGAAAACCTTGTATTTATTATTATGAATCTCATTCAACCTATGTATTTATTATTAATTGTAATCGTATTAATTAATAATCTACAAATCTGTGTGTGTGTGTGAAATTTGTATTTGTGTTATATGCAATAAAGATTAAAAAATAAATAAATAAATCTCCTATCTACACTTATAATATTATGTGTGTTTAATATGATATTATACTTTCCTTTTTTTACACGCTTTATATTAGCTTCACCTGTATGTTTGTATGTTTGTAACCGACTTCTTTGGGCGCGATTTTGACCCACTTTAAACGGCCAGATTTCGTTCAAACTTTGCAGATTTATTGAGGACCGATGACAATACACTAATTTGATAAAATTATTCCATTTTTTAGTTCGGTTTCTATAAAAAGCGTGTTTTTTAGTTTTTTTAAACTATTATTATTATTTTTATTGAGCTTAGAATACGTAATCTATGTAGCACGTTGCATGTGCACCTTTGTTAGTTTATTTAGAACATGAAACTTAATAATTAATGAACATTTGACATTGAGTTAAACATACTGATGACCTCATTGAATAAACACAAAGAACTAAAACTATTTACTATGTACAAAAAGGTGGAGTTTGCAAAATTTAAACGAAACCTCATTTCGTTTGTCATGTCACCGTATAATTGCTATCATATATTTAAAGTACACTTCAGGCGCTTAATTAAAATTTCATGCGTAATTATTCACAGTATGATAAACATCGCTGTAACAGAAGCCGCAATCCTTGAAAATAATCACTCAAGAATGAAGATTATGATACTCTGTTCTATATACTACACATGTATAAATTGTGTTCGAGAACCTACTTTGATTTATAATTTACGAGACGGCCCGAATTTATTTAAGGACTTTGTTAAAAAATACGATAAGAAATATAACGAAGAAGAATACTACGAAAGGTACAATAATTTCATGCAAACGTTGCGGAAAATAAATCAAATCAACTCTCAAGATTCGCAAAAGGTACAGCCAAATCGGTATGCCGACCTCTCCGATAACGAGAGACAAGACATAATCGAACACACAACTAAAATCGACGTGGATCTTCAATTGCAATTGAAAGACGCTAGAAAACTAACGGTTGATTCAATGTTTAAATATATAAGCTTGTAACTATATTAAAGACGTGAGTAATGAGTATGTTATTGTTTTCTCATTCAGAACTATCTTATAAGATAAGCGGTTGGAAAATAAACCGCTACTTAAACTTTATATATTAACTTACTCTAGGCATTAAAATTAAAACAGATCCATTCAATTCCGCCAAATTGTAGGGATTTCCGTTTCGATGCGAGTTTTCCCAAAGGGTTTAGCTAGTTTAGAACTTTATGTTTGTATTCAACAGACGAAGTTGTCATAAATATGAGGAGCCTTCGCTTGTCTAACTTGAACGAACTACATCAAACTGTTTTGTTGACGCTAAACTTGCTACACTCAATATCCTGCTAGTCATGAAATGAGCGATTATGAACTCTTCTCTAATAGTTTGCTTGTAAAACAAACTTATTGATTTTATATATAAAACAAAATTTTAAGCCACTACACAATCAGTGTTTAAAGTTCTAAGCGGATTTAGATTAAGGCTAGTAACATAGTTTATGGGTTATAATATTTTATTACTGGAATAAAACAACTCATTTTCGGTTATACAGCTTTATTTAAAATGTGAATTGTAACGATATGGCATTAAATACCGGCTATTGTATATAAAATAACTATGTCATAACGTTGGGGGGATTACGACGATGAAATAATACTGATAGATATATATAATTTTTTACTTCAGTATCTATTCATATCGTTATTAATATTGTATGTACCCTTTCGTGAAACATGATTGAGAAGCTTACTGCCAGTGTAACTTAACTAAGGCACCAGCAATTAGTAGTCCTGTACACCGTTCACAGTAAATATAACATAGATATAAAATATTTGAGTATTATAATTATTTTATGTAAGTATTTTATTGCTGTCAATTAACATTGAAGTCCTTTGCTTGTACCAGATCCAGGCACTCAACTGAACTCTTTGCTATCTAGAATCAGTTAAACCATTGAAATTCAATTAACATACAGCGATTTAAACTTCAGATACTGCGATAAAGAGTGCTTAAAATGGATTTAACAGTTGAAAGTAATTTTTCAATCGCCCCAAGCGCTTAGAAGTGTTTTTCTAGCAAGCAAGAAATCCAATAAGTTTCGTGATTAGTGTCTGTCCTACGCCGACACGTTCACTCCGTTTTCAACTTTCTGTGGCAATTACGCCACTTGATTTCTTGATTATTGACTTCTACGAATCGACGTTCGATTCTATATAGTATATAATACGATATCACTTTGATAGTTTGAATTTGTTCGTAGAATTTTGCGTTCCACAAATGTTTGCGTGATAGATATGAGCTATGGAATTGTAATAAAATGAAATGTATTAGGATAAATGTTTATTTTTGGAAATATTTGTAAAAGTTTAAATGTTGTAACATCTAGTGAGAATTAAATTTTGATGTTTAAATAAATATGAAATATTGATGTTTATATAATTTATTTATTTATATTTTAGGAGAATCTACAGCTGTATTCTTAAAAATAGTCACATAATTAAAAAGTTATAACGTAGCATAATTATTACGGGATACATCGACAATTGGATTTTAAAGAGACTGTTAAATAATTCTCATCGTAAGATTAATTTGCATTGACAGTTTCCGAAGGTCTTTTTCTAATGTAACATAGATTGATATTACCGGCTGCAAATGTCAGTGATGGATCCCAGAGGCAATCTGTAATACATACTATAGGTACTATGTGACGTGGCCATTAAAGATAGTTTACACCAATGCTATATTGTAACATAAATTTCAATTACCTATTAAACCATCCTTTGTTTACTTATAGATCTTATTAGATTTTGTTTACGTTTAACAGAAGTATTATAAATTAATTTTTAAAACAAATCGAATAAAAATGAGTCAAGGCAAAATAATTATGCTAGTGCACTTTATAATGCATACATTAAAATAGTTAGTAGTACCTACCTATATTTTTATTTAATTTCATCAATTTAGTATTTTGAAGTGTTTTCAAGATTCAAATAAAGTATATTTTTGAAATGTTTTCAAGATTCATCGACCTCCAATA
Source organism: Colias philodice (assembly GCF_061535455.1). Lineage (NCBI taxonomy): Eukaryota > Metazoa > Arthropoda > Insecta > Lepidoptera > Pieridae > Colias > Colias philodice. Next base: position 6,943,229 of record NC_143093.1, read on the forward strand.
ATTTCCCTTTTCCATGATTTACCTATCTGCAAAGAAACGTCAACATTATTTCAACGGTGACGTTTATTTTTTGGTTAATAATATTGTTAACAAACCATTATCACCTTATATTTTTAAAGTACTTCCTTGAAAGCCATGTAGGCTTTAAAACGAATGTACGATAAAATACAATCGAAATAAAGCATACTTCACAAGAGTACCGAGTGAACTCCTAACTGGTGATATTTGGAAAGAAGAAAGGAAACTACGGCGATATTTCCAGATTAAATTCTAGTTTTAAATAGCAGTTAAAATATTATTTCCGTGTAGCTCGCACTCGACAACCGTTCAGTTACCGGTTACCGCCATCTTCATGGAACGTGACTTTCGGCGAGAAAGACAGAAGCGGTCTGTCGAAATTTTACTAGAATAAATTTTGCACGAGGAAAAATTGCAAATTTCTGCAGCGGTGTCGATGTGAGTTATTATAGCGTGAAGCGACGTAAAGATAAATTCGATAGTCGATAGGATTTTTCATTACCCGCTAGGGTTGTGATCGCCAATTTATTGGAACCCCTCTTGGGTACTTTTCGGAGGGAAACATTCTGTCGACTGTTCGCTCGCATGTTTATTACCATTGTTGTTCTGGTCAATTGAGGTCGTGTCCTTTCATTTGCAAAGGGTTTCTTTATAGGCTACGCGATGGGTATTGCTGCAGGAGCACGTAATGGAAATGCTCCGTAAAGATTAGCGAAATGAATAATTCATTTCTTCAGCAAAGATTGCATTAAAATGAGGAATGAATCACGAGCTAGCTACATTTGCGGAATAAAGTAGCATTCGCTAGGCGATGGAAAGTTTTTCGATCATTTTCCGCACGGTTTGCGCTTATATCATCGTATCTAAGATATATTTATACTTCACTTCGTATTTTTAATGAACAACAACATATTATGATAGCTATTTAAATATATTCTATCCTGTGACACGATTATTCTGTTTTAAACAAACCACATAATAACATGATACTACCTCAAAGTTATTTAGCATTTGTGACAAAATTAAAATGTCCATATAAATTACAGGTACTACAAATTATAGATGCGGCTTTGTGTGTTTATTGTTGTGAGTAACAAACAATTAATTATATACCAATTTAATTGAATTTTCAATTGCAGAATCATGCATAGGAACAACTAATATTGAGCGAATTAAATAATTCAGCAGAAACATTTTCCAATAATCACGCGTTGAACCATAAAGCGCTTTTAAAGTGCAATTTCGACTCAATTCATTTGCAACGTGTAAGTTCGGTGTTGTATGAATGAATGTGGCTATATTAAGAGCAGCTATATAAAGCGCTGTAAGAGAAATTCCTCCCAGACCACATTAGCGACGGTTTTCTGCGGAGTCGAATAAATGTGGCCAATTTGCGAGAGCGTTTATCACCTAAAGAAAAGTTTCAGTGTTTGAAACTGCGGCAATTCCGCACCGAAATTCATGGGTTAATCACGTAAGCCATATATCAGATAGATTTAGCGTTATATCACATCAGATACGCTTTAAATACATTTCGAGAAGACAATAACGTCGTTTCTAGATGGAAAATATGGCATTCATGTATCTTGTTATGTATATTATATGGATGTGATCACCGTAGCACGTAGCACGTGGCACCGTGAAATAATAAAAAACTTTAATCATGTTATAATTTATATTATACGGAATCTATGTGTTATCCCTGTAATTGAATTTTATAGTACATAATATTATACGTTACCGCAAATATTATCCCTTGACTACTCGTGTAGATACGAAACACACCAATTTATTTATAGAAAAGCTCATCTAGCACAGTAATGTTTTATGAATGAAATATAAAATAGGGTCAAATGTATTTTATGTGGTGAGGTGAAAGAAGAAGTAATATCAGTAAATTTCGATCTAGTTTAATAAAATGTTGACGTGTTTTCGATATTATATAGAAAGCTCACACGATCATCGGTCGGTAGATTATGATTTTCCTTATAGACCCTGATAATAGAATCGTAGGATGTAGTAACATTTTATCGAGTTAGGTTCGGACGTCCATTGCGTTTCGACCGCATTTATAATGTATAAACATCCGTTTTATTTCTTTTTATGTTGAGGTTTTACTTGGGTTTTACCTATGTTTTACCGTATAATTTACGTTTCTGACGCTTCCTTTTGATTTGTTGCTATTTTTTCTATATCTATAGAAAGCTTGGAGTCTTCCAAGGTTTCCAGGTTTAAACTTAGACAAGGAAATTGGACAAAACTGCGTCGTATATAACAAGCCTTATTATACCCTACCGACGCTGACACTGCTCATCCAATGAGCTAGCGAATTTATAATATTTCTCGTTCAAAATCAATTTACTTAGTGTTTGTAAGACGCTCGTGCCTTTGCTGAGAAAAAGTCACGTATTATGGGCTGAACACATTGTTCGCTCCCGTAAATGCAAGTGATCAAAGATTACATAATATGTTTATAATAATATTATGGTAAGTGAATTCCTTTTTAACGATGTAGTTGTTAAAAGACAGATAAGTTTTATTAAAATTGCATAACATACTCCAAATAATTGAAATCCGTCAACCAGCCATAATGTATTGCAATCGAAGAAGATAATATGTAGGAATCTATTTATTAATTTTTACCAATTTAAATTCTTGTGTTGAGCAATCTTGAGCTTTCTGTTATGTTTAAATTGTACTAAGATCTTTGTAATAGGTAATATATTTAAAAGATTACCAGCCACAGATAAAAGGGAATGCAGACAATTATATTCAACCATAAAATGTATGATGCATGCGATTTTGCCACGGATATTAAATCTAATGATTCATGTCGTATTATTGTGTGACACCAATATGTGTTGTTGAATCGTTAGCACCGCGAGTCATGGCTGCCGATATTTTCGCAATAAATCATTCCACAGATTTGATGAGACCCCTTTGATAACGGAAAACTCATATCACATCCATAATTCATGGATTTGAAATTATTGAGTCATCTCAAGGCTGCATGGAACAAAATTTTACGGATTATCGTCATCGTCAGGGGCATGCAAAAAAATTGCGTACCTTTTATTAAAAACTTCTAATTTTTATGTTTATTTTACGAGGATGTGCACATTCATTTTAAAATTCGATTGAATCATCGATTTGTAAGGAATGAATTTTGTTTGTCAAAAAAAATCAGCAAGAGACGCGATATTCTTTTAAAAGTTATTTTGTAATACAAATTATTAATATTTTAAATCATTGAATATTTAACTTATGTTTACATAATGATGTTTATTTTATTTCTTAACGGCACTAATTCCACCGATATATTTTTTTTCAATTTTCGACTGAATAAAATATTTCCATGAAAATGAAATCTTATAGAATTTCTAGAAGTTACCTATAATCACCCTGATATCTACCTTTTATGTGAGGACATGACTTTTCTATTTGTATTCATAACCATAATATTTAACTTTACGAAAAAACGTAGCGAAGCGTAGCTGCGGTACCTATGCTACGTGTTTTAACATAGGTACTTAACTGAACTTACAATTTTCCAATATTATTTTATTAAACACATTTTATAAACCTAAATTAGCGTGAACGATTATTTTCTGTCTAAAAACGAAAACACTACTCTTGTAAAAATGAATGCCATATTACAATGATAATTCATTATTCCCAGTACGTTATTAAGTTTAACATTAATGCTTGCAAGTTCAATGAATGTGGGTTTAATTACTGGTATTTTGCGAACGCACAGAACTAACATATTACATTTAAACAGATTGTAATTTGCTGTTTATGAGGGTAATGAAACTATGATTATGACAATTCGAAACGCATGATATATTGTCATGTTATTACTAGCTACGATACTTTTTTGTACAAAGTGGTAAGTATTTGCATAATTTATTATTATAACGCTTATTTTTACAATAAACTAACAACAAAATAATATTTTACGTCATATTAATAATATGAATGAATTAATATGAGAATTTGAAGTTTTTCCGTATCTAATTCAATGTATTAATATGCTCACAAATTATCAACAACTATAACTATGACTCACACAACTTTATATTTTTTTCAAGCAACGAATAAAAGTGTTAAATATCCCAAACGCCCGCATAGTCATAAATTAAGGACCTCTTCGTAACATTCGATGGAAGGAGGCTACGCCTCTAAAGCAAGGCTCGATCCCAACGGTTGTAATTTCATGTCTGGAAACTTCCTTTTCTTATTTTGTAATGTAAATTTTCCTCGTTCGACCAAGAATTTTGTCGAAATCTCTCCTTTTGTCCCGATTCAATGTTGGATAACAGCAGATTTAATATAGATGCTCGGAAAGCCCTCGACACTTATACAGTGGGAATAGAGTTTGGCCATTTCGGAGATATGATTAGGTTGCCTTTGTGAAAACAACATCGCATTACTGCATCGTCAAAATATGCAAATACTTTTGTCAGGATAAAGGAGGAAAGGGCCAGGAATTGGGTACCTACTCAATTTAGACAAGGCATTTTACTAAGTTGTATTAAATTACTATGGAATATCGTAATAAACAGATTCTTTACATAATTATACAATAAGCTTTTCGCAGATGGTCACGCAATAAACTGGCCTATTTTTCCTTTTAAATTGACCTTTCTACCCAGTATCAAAATAAATCTATCCCGTATCTCAATTGCTCTATATAATAGGAGATATGTATGCTTCAAATGGAAACAAATCAATTTTGCATACCGCTTACTATGTACTGTGTAGTGCTGATTGGATGATCTAAACAAACATTGTAGCCCGGTGCCTTTCATTACTCTAGTTTACATTTGCATGTTTTAGCTTTGGGCACTATTATTTGCTAGGTTTAAATGTTTGCTTATACTGTAATTATTTGGTAATTATTATTAATACTTAAATAATTATTAAATTACTTTATGAAATTTTAAATCATACTAGAAATATTATTACATATTAAAGGTTTTAATTTTAAATGAATATGCTTTGAATATAATATTTAGCTACGTAGAATGATCTATGATCAATGTAACAAGAGAAACTTACACGTATTAAAAATCATGTAGGTACTGTTAATAGCTGAGCTTTACTCTGGGATTTTTTTTTATCAATAATTGAGCGAGTCTCTATTAGTAAAATTGGTTTCCATTTTAAATACATATGATATTTGTCTAGTTAAACACCCACATTGAAAACCAAATACATACATAAACTTATAGACATGTTCTGATTAAATAGATCACAAAGTAAATAGATAGTTAATATACTTACATTAGAATAAATACCTTCATAAGATAAGGCTTGAAATATTAATATCAGAAAGTTAGCATAATGGTAATAAAAATGGTAAAAAACTCATTCACAAGGCATGATTTCAAATAGCACGACGTTTATACATCTCAAACGCTACAAAACGTTACCACGCCACATTTCTAGGGCATGTTTTCTTGGAAATAGTAACAAGCAGGACGCCTCGCAATGTCTTTTCCCATTTTCTTCCGCGGCAGGATTTAAAGTGAATGTGAGTGAACATGCCCGGCTTTTGTGGAGTTTTTTAAAGAAAACATCGCGTAAACGAAGACTAACTAGCGCTCCTATACATTCATTATTCAGGCCGTTAGGTCGTAAGTGCTGCACGGAGACAGTATGTCGAGGTCCGGTCAGTTATTGTGAGACGAATGTTTTAATAATTAAAGGACGGATTGTTTGCGTTTGTCTTTTGTTCATTTTTGGGAATATTGCTTTATAGTTGCGTTTTATTTGAGTGTGTGCTATATTTTTCGTGAATAGTGAAAGAAAGTGTTTGTTTTGTATTTTTATTGTCACGTGAGCCATGCACGTGTATTGAAATTGTATAAATGGATTCTGTTAAATGCATTTTTAGGCGTATTTTAGCCATTTTAATGTTAGAGTTATGAAATTTAATGCTCTTTATGATAACTCCAATTAAGTTTAAATGTTCATAGTGCACAATAAAGGCATTTAAAATACACAGTTACACACAAGTTATGGTAGAAAATAGCTCCTACATTTATATCGCGAATATTTAAGTATAAAAATATTGAGATATCGCCTCCCCGCTTGCACTAATATTTGACATAATTCAAAGTGTCGGATTGAAAAGCTTTGCACAGATACGGAACGGCAGAAATTCTCAGTCGGTACCTATCAGTACTGTCGGAGATATCTTGAATAGCGTACAAACGTGATAGTTGTCCTTTATATAATACTATGTGAATGCAAACGCTTATATCACGAACGAATTGACATTTCGCTGGTTACCTGTTATTACGTTTTGTTCGCTTCAAGTAGCTCTTTTATAACTCGCCTTTGTTTAGTGTTTGCTTTATAAGTCAGTTGTTTGGTTTATAAGGTCGGCATTAAATATTTGAAAAGTTTAATTAACGTTTCCGTGAACGAGCTATAAATAAGAGTGTTAGTATTAAAACTTAATTGGCAACCTAGTTTTTGAGTACATATTTTTATGAGTGGGAATTGGGATACAGCCTTGCTTTTGTATTGCAAGTGAGAATATGAAGTTCATTTGGATTATTTTTTTTTATTTTGTGTACTTTTATAACAAAAAATACTCTAATTTTTGGTGGTTTGATTCGCTTGTCATGAACATTTGCAGCGAGAACGATAGTTCTATCAATTTAACAGCTTTGCAACGTACAGTAACCCGGTACGATTTGTAACGATATCGAATTGTATAAAATGTGTTATTTATACGGATAAGTAGTTTGTATTATATTTTAGAATACGGCTTATTATAATTATATTTGTTACATCTCTGATCTTCCATCACTAATATTAGTCAATATTTGTACATTGACATTCCACACACACACACCACAAAATCTATCATAAAATATTACCAGGTAACCATGGACGTATAAAAAAAGACGGACGCCGTTTTACGAACAAACAACGTGAAGCCACCGTAGTAAGCTAGCGATCGTGTAAAGACAATGAACACGCACACACTCTCACCATAGTAAGCTAGTCGGCCGCCATTACGTCGTGAACTACCGACTGATTAACTGCGTCACTGTTTCACAAAAAATATTTAAAGTGCCGTCTTGCGTGGTTAAATGGTGTCGCAACAGTACAATTTTAAATAACAAAACACAAGGGATTACATTCCACAGGTAAGAAAGTTATTTCTTTTATGTTTTAATGACAAAATTATTACGGCAAAATTTATAGAAAAAAATACAGCCGCCATTGTCATCAACACAGCTGTTGCCATGGCAACATGGCACACACACATGGATGTGTCGCCGCCATTACTAGGCTTCACTCAATGTTTAGGCGATACTCCGTCCGTCTTTTTTTATACGTCCATGCAGGTAACTATTAAGCCTTTGCTACAAAGAATTATAACTGTTCATATATTAAACACTGCAAGATAAATCATAGGGCGACAATGACTGATCGTGCGGACACTGCGTCGTACGTTGTTAATAAGATTTGTTTTAGATAAGTTGTTGTAAATCCCTTGTATTGTTGTATGTTTGATAGATCTTGTTTATAGACTACCTATCTACTGAAAAGTATTGAAACCTGTTTAAATGTTACATAATTCTTCAGAACCATCACCGGAAGGAAGTTAGCGCGGAAAGTTTATTTTTTTTAATTATTAATATCTCAAAAAATTGCTCCTTAAATGCTCCATCAGAATCTGTAATTGCTCCACTTCTACAATTATTAGTTTATTTATAATTAATTTAAAAAAAAATCCAAATACTGAAAACTTGATTTCCCTATAGAATGAAAAATATTCACTTTTCATAGAAAATTTTTTTGCAAAAAAATTGCTCCCGATTTGCTCTATCAATTACAAAAAAAAATATTTAATTTTGATAATTTTTACAATAATTAACTGAAAAACAATGTTTGCATAGTAAACTACTGCGCTGTGACGTCATCAATTATTGTCGTTGCGACGCATAAGGGTCATAGTTATTTACACGTATCAGCACTGCAGCGATATCTATTAAGACCTTAATGTTTATGTTTTCTTATTTATATTATTTACTAGATTTCCGCCCGCGGCTTCGCCCGCGCAGTCAAAGAAAAGCCCTCATAGTTCCCGTTCCCGTGGGATTTCCGGGATTGCGTCATTTTCTCGAGATAGCCTATGTCCTTTCTCGGGTATCAAAATATCTCCATACCAAATTTCATGAAAATTGGTTCAGTAGTTTAGGCGTGATTGAGTAACAGACAGACAGACAGAGTTACTTTCGCATTTATAATATTAGTATCCAGGATAGTGATTGAGTCAACAATTGAATAACAAGTGTAAGTACTATTTTATTCAATAATAATGAACAATTAATAAATATTTCTACTGTCAATCATCATCAAAGTATTGAATTGGTATTAATAATTGAATTTGAATTTCTGTTTACTATAAGAAAAATTAATATGCACTTTTTATTTCAGGGTGTGAAGGGATTCAGTCAAGGAGTTTTAAATTATTGAAGAGTGGTAATTATTTAGAAGTAGGGTTCGCGAAAAAAATTGAGCCCTACTTTTATATAATCACCTGAAAATTTTTCACTAGAGTATAATTAATAATTCTTTATAATTATATAAAGAATTATTTTTCACAATAGGTTTAACATAAAAATTTTACTTATTATATAAATTAATTTTTGAGTTTCATCTAGCAAAAGTTGAAAGAAACAGATATTATTATGTATTTAAAATCATTCTTATCATAGGTATGTTTATAAACATTTCCCTACCCATCCCTAAACTCGCATATTACGTTTATTCGTATTATTAAAACTTCAAGTAATTTTTAATTAATTTGTGTTTCAGTCGCTTGTTTCATCTTTCGGTGTCAAGTTGCTATCGTTTGCGGGAACTATGCGGGTTTTCCTTTGAAAACGCGGGCGAAGCGGCGGGCAGAAATCTAGTAAATAATATAAATAATAAGAAAACATAAACATTAAGGTCTACAGATATCGCTGCAGTGCTGATACATGTAAATATGGCCCTTATGCGTCGCAACAGCAATAATTGATGACGTCACAGCGCAGTAGTTTACTATGTAAACATAGTTTTTCAGTCAACTATTGTAAAAATTATCAAAATTAAATAATTTTTTTTTATAATTGATAGAGCAAATCGGGAGCAATTTTTTTGCAAAAAAATTTTTTATGAAAAGTGAATATTTTTCATTCTATAGGGAAATCAAGTTTTCAGTATTTGGATTTTTTTTTAAATTAATTATAAATAAACTAATAATTGTAGAAGTGGAGCAATTACAGATTCTGATGGAGCATTTAAGGAGCAATTTTTTGAGATATTAATAATTAAAAAAAATAAACTTTCCGCGCTAACTTCCTTCCGGTAGAACCATTTGCACCATTGCTACACATTAACGATCTGCTGAAACCCGGTATCTATGGGTACGCAGACGATAGCACCGTTGTGGAGAGATACGCATCCAGCGCGCGAGCCAGTACGGCACAAATCCAGTCTCTACGGGAGGCGATGGTCGAACGCATGAACTTGTCCTTACAGGCAGTCTCCGAATGGGGCGAGGCCAATCTGGTCAAGTTCAATGCGACCAAGACCCAGACGTGTCTATTCACCGCTAAACGGAGTCCATTCAACCTAACTCCGTCCTTCCAAAGTGTATCCGTACCGATAACTGACCACCTCGAGCTTCTTGGTATCACCTTAACGCCTACTCTCAACTTTGGTTCATACATTGAATCAAAAGCCCAAGTAGCCTCAAAAAAGCTTGGTATACTGGCAAAGGTGAGGCAGTATTTCAGCCCGGGACAGTTGCTCAACCTCTATCAAGCACAGGTCCGTTCGTGCATGGAATACTGCTCTCACCTCTGGGATGGATCTGCCAAATACCAGCTGGAGACACTTGAGGCGATAGAGAGGCGTGCCAAGAGGCTAATAAACGACGATGAGCTAGTAGGCAAAAAACTCCAGAGCCTCGCCCACCGTCGCAGAGTGGCAAGTTTATCGGTTTTTTACCGGATACACTTTGGAGAGTGCGCTGCGGAATTGCACGACCTAATTCCGCCATCCCCATTTTTCCATCGTTCGTCGAGGCGCACAGATTCTAGGCATCGCCACATGGTTGACGTTCCATGTACCCGGACAAAGCGGTTCGGATCGTCATTCTTTATTCGAACCGCTAGGGACTGGAACATGCTTCCTGAATCTGTGTTCCCCGACGAGTACAATTTGGAGGTCTTCAAGAGGAGAGTGAACAGGTACATTTTAGGGAAGCGCGCTCCATCTTAGGCCACATCTCAGCTTACCATCAGGCGAGATTGTGGCCAAGCGCTCCCCTATTGTACAATAAAAAAAAAAAAAAAAAAAAAAAAAAACATCCATAAATTAATTAAGAAAATGTTCTTTGTTTTTCGTTGCGTAACTTCCTACCTACTTAAAGTGATTATCTATTAATTTAATTGTCAACATACAATTGTAATGGATTGGAAATAGAAATGTAAAAATGATCCGTTTTGTATAATTGTTAATATTTTACTTGGTATATTAAATTGATAAATAAATAAATAAAAATGGGACAATGAATAATCGTTTAAAACAATCTCTATCAGTCAAACCGTAATGCCCGGCAAGTACCTGCACTAAAAAACAACAAAGTTTAACACAGAAACCAATAATTAAATTATCTTCAATTGGATGGGGATCAGATTGCATGATAGGAATACACAGGGTAGGAGATATCGAAGTCCCCTCGCTTCGCGTATCACGCAATTTCATAATTTCATTAATATGTTACCCCAACAACACTGATCTCTAACTATTAGCGCGGGTTCCATAGAGCAAGCAGCATAGCGAAGCAATTAAGGCATGATGAAATGTCGGTGATCATCATCATTGGGAAACAAATGACCGTCAATAATCACGGCACAGCCCGACCCCTATACCCGCATACCTAGTGTGTTTAGCAGTGGTTATTTACAAACACATTCCTCACTACACATCCTCGCACATTACTGGTGGAAAAGCACCCTTAATGCGTAACTCGGTCAGTATAGACGTGGATGTCCGAGGAAAATAGCAGCCATTGCTCGCTTCTTTTCAATTCGCGATTCGCGAGGCTGTTCGCTCTGTGGGGACCCTGGACGTACCTATAAGCGAACACTAAATACGTCGAACATGCACAGTGGCTTCAGCCCGTGGATCTTCACGTGTAAAAAGCCTCTATCTATACCTTAGAGTATTTATACTTACTACTGTATACTCTAAGATCTATACCAATCTATACTTTAATGTATTTATTTAATTTCCGGTCAGCCGTTTTATTGTCATGTTGTCATAAGAAAAATACATTAGTCTATTGATCCTGATAAACTTTAGCATTATGATGATATTGTGTATCAGTATTTATCTCCTAGCATCGCCATAACAATGGCAAAATAAATCACTACATAGTATAAAACAAAGTCGCTTTCCCTGTCCCTATGTCCCTATGTCCCTATATCCCTATGTCCCTTTGTACGCTTAAATCTTTGAAACTACGCAACGGATTTTGATGCGGTTTTTTTTAATAGATAGAGTGATTCAAGAGGAAGGTTTATATGTATAATAACATCCATTAAATAGTGGAGAAGTACTGTTATTTTTGAGTTTTCTAATGTGATGTCGTAAATAATTACATTTTTTCCGCTTATATTGCAAACGCAGGCTGAACCCTACGAGTTTTATCAAAATAATGTACTAAGTATTGTACACATTGAAAAGGTCTACAGAAAAGTCCGCGATGGTATATGTCTATCTCTTATGGATAACCCACAATAACTTTTTTTTGTCATTTACTTTTTACGACAAATAATGGATAATTTTCGAAGCGATTTTAATAAATACAGCATTAATCCTTAACCAATTAAATACCTTGAATACATTGTTCATTTAATATAGATCTATATGGCCCTTTATACCGTATGATTTAAGTGAATATTTTCGAAGATATTACAGATTTAAAAATTGCGGGACGTAGCGTTTGAGGCGGTACCGGCCGGCCGCCATTGCACCCGTGCGAAGCCGGGGCGGGTCGCTAGTAAAAAATATAATTTGTAGCGTTTTTTCCAAAACAATATAACTTCTATATCATGAATACGATAGGACCCTTATATTTCGCAGAATCATATACCTCTTTCATATTCATGTCATGAAATATATTACGAATGAAATAAATTTTAAATAACAGTATTCATATTAAATCGTTAACATATTTGTAATAAATAAAAGTAATTTAAATCTTAATTTTGGAATTTAACCTACAGACGTTCGACATGAATTAAGGATTTTATTTCTAGTACGCAATATCGAAAAGATGGGATTGTTTTAGTCATATTTCAAATGAAAAGTTTCAATTATATTACAAAAATAAACAACAACATTGTTCATTTAAATTTTAATCAAAACAATTAAAATTAACAAGCGCCTTGCAAAATTTGGAGTTATCCAAGCATTACGTAACGAAACTATTTTGGGATAATAAACGAAATTTTATCACAGAATAAACTATCAAAATTATATCGTATCAGAAAGCGTGAACGAGTTTTTGTCTGGAGTGTTCGTATAATTGGATTGTGTCTGTGCGAACACTTTGATGGCCAATAAAATAACACTGTGGGAATGTTTTTAATACGTCTAGTTACATTTCCAATAGCTTTGTATTTTGATACTCTGTAATTATAGGAGCATAAAATGAATAGTATTTCGCAGTATCACGAACACGTTAATTTTTATCGGGACTCTAAGGATTGGTGGGTACAGGATATTTTTTTATTATTTTGCTCTATTGTAAAGATTGAGTGTCATAGATTGGTACATTGCATATTTTGTGACAACACTAACTCAGAATCGCCACTTATACTCGACATGACTCTACTTTTACGTCTTAAGGGCTTGGTCTAGTAGTGCAAACAAATGCATCCTGTCATCCTATATGTAAATAATACAAATGTACTAAGGGAAAGTTGCTCCACTTAATTTTTAAAAATTAAATCATTCGTATGCATAATTTAATATTCGTAATAAGTACCAAAAATGACAATTTGAAACAATTTTCGTGAAAATTACACCGGGTGATTTTTTTTTATCAGTACACAAAATTTGCGAATACTTTCTATTGATATCTTCAACTTCATGTTTATATAACTGATCAACTTTTACAAAGAAATTTGGACGAAATATAAAAAAAAATAAGCTTTCCATACAAAATGCATAACTCTATACATTTTTTTCGACCTAAGTTTCTTAGTGAAAGTTGTTCAGTTTAACTAATAAAACGGATAAACAAATTTTGTTGTATCAAAATGTAATGTTTGTGTTAAAAAATTATAAAATAGAAAAATACGCAAATGAAAACAATTAAAGATATTTATTTCTGACTAGCTTCCGCCCACGACTCCGTCCGCGCGGATGTCAGTCTTCGCGTCTTCTACATATTTATTATATTATGTGTAATATATAGATTTATATTGATAAACCTAATAAATCTTTTGCTAGCATTCTGATGCTTTATCGGTTGCACTGGATTTATCTCTTTTTTTTTCAATCGCTTGAATGATATAGGATGGGTCCTTGATGGGCATCGAATGCTGAAGTCTCGAATCAATCAATTCTGACAGTAGGCAATTTATGTAAAATCTTGATAATGGTCCATCATTTTATTTTGCCTAAACGTTACATACTTTTTTATATATTCTATTTTTAACGAATTATTCACTCCAGTCCAAACAGCAAATAAGCAGACTTCTGCTTCTGCAACGTTTAGTTGTCCCTGAATTTAGAAAAAATAGTCATGATTCTTATCTATGACAAAAGTGTTATTTTTTGCATTGTATTTCAAATATTATTTTTTTTAACCGCATCTTCCGCATTCGTGTCTTTTGCCGGAATTAGACATTTAACTTCTACTAGTCCCATTTTCCCTTTTTGATATGGGAGTGTATAAAGTAAATTTTTTAGATATTTCTCGTTACACTTTCAAAAAGTTATTTGTTTGTGTTTTAACACAACATATATAACACAATAAAATATGTTTTATTATTGTCATTTTGCTCATTAGGTAAAGTAATTTCGATATCAGTTTTAAGTTTTTTGATACCTGCAATAATAACGTCATAATCGCCTGCACATACTTATCGATTACACCCTGTATACAATCCACCATCCACATTCATAATGTTTTCCTGTCCTCCTCTCCTTTACGCTGTTCACCGATACATTTGAAATGAGTAAATCTGCTACCACTGAAGGATGTTTCATTGTGATCAGCAAATTTTCACCACTGTTGTCGATTATTTGTTTTTCATTTTTAATCAGCAATTGGGAATCATCAGTTTTGTTTTTTGCAGATTGGTGATGTACCCTAACAATACGTCGAAAAGGGAAAGCATCAACGAATTATCGTTTTCGTCCTCTTTTTTTATTCTTCGCGTCTCTGTTACTTCTGTTTGTTTAGTTCTCAACACCCACTGAATTTTCTATGTTATTGTGATCTTCCATTACATCTGAGTTTTGATGATGTGATGATAATCCATTCGTTTTAATATTGGTACTTAGAGTTGGTAGACTAAACTAGAAATGGCGGACTAAATTTGTCAGCGCGTCTGTAAGATCAGAATATAAAACCAACATCCTGTATTTAAGTTACAAAATTAATAATCAAACAACATGCCGCTACGTTGAAAATGACTAGAAGAAAAAATTCAAACACCTCGGATCAATTTTGGAGTAAACAAATCATTTTCCCCGTATGGGGATTTCCCCGGATGAACTTGGGAAGTTCAAGTTCTCAATACAAGTTTATATTATATTTCGTATTTCTCAAACGAAAAATAAACATTTTTGGAACTTCAAAAAAATTATATTATAAGAAAATTTATGAGCTTACTTTAGTTTTAAAGAAATATACATCCCTTTACTGACACCCCGTAAAATAAAGATATTGTTGCCAATCAATCATCAAATCAAAACCTTTGCAATCTATTTGGTTTCATTAACTTTATGTTCGAAGATAATTTTTTTTTCTAGTAGTTACACGCGTATTTTTTTTTTCGTTTATTTTCCATATCGAAATCAAATTTTTAAAAATACGAATATTTGCACAAAACTAAGATAAAAATAATCAATTAACAAAAATATTAAATTTAATGAAGTAGAGCAACTTTCACTTCGGTATGAAGGAAAATCGAGCGTAGAGCACACGTCAGAACGCTCCGGCCCAAGGAGCGCGACTAAATAAATTCGCTAGGATTTTTCCTAATTATTTTAAATATTTTTTTAATATTTAAAGAATTATCAAAATTCAAAAAAAAATTTTTTTAAAGGATTAATACTCATTGGTCTTCAACCAACTCGAATAAATTAATGGAAAAAATAACTTTTAGCAGTATTTATCAATAGATTTTGTAAGGCAAAAAATGGGAAATTTAATGAATTTATAACGTTCTAATTAAGAAAATCATAAGTTTTTCGGCAATTGTATTCAGCAGTTTTTAATAACGACTATATAAGGATAATAATGCGCTGATCAGATTGTGTAAATTGTAATCGGTTGCAACGTAGTGAGTGCACAAACTTAGCTCGAAATGTCTTTGGGGGAAAGAGACTTATCTTGAAGGCCTGATTAAGGTAACATAAAGTAACTTTATAAATGTGAAAAAATTCACGCGCATTGCGTATATAACACTAATTGATAAACAAGAAAAAAAAATTCAGTTTATCATTTCATTAGCCGGGAAAAAATTGTCAAATAACTTGTTGAAAACGCAATTTTGCTAGACTGCAGCCTTAAATGCAAGTAATTCAATATTACCTTTGAATACTTAAAGTTTGGCTGGTGTGGCACATGAATGATGAAGCAGAAATTGAAAATCTGCTCAAAACAAAATGAAGGCCCACTTTTAAGTAAAATATCTATATTATGTCTTACGTATTTAAATATCTGTCATTTTGGATACAATTTATGTGGATAAAGATGTCATAAAAAATCACAAAAAGACACCATATTCAACATGCATGATTCTGAGATAAAATTCAAATCCCATATACATTTTCCGTCACTTATGTTCAACTCAGAGTGACAAAGAAATGCCGAAATCAGATTTCAGTTACCTCGCAGTGGAGTTACAAGAAACTAAAGTAAAATAGGGTTTTCTTAGAATCCTCCTTTGTACCCATAAACTTAATTCTTACTAGCTGCAATGCAGGTTTTATTCGTAAGAAGAGTTTTAATGTATTGAATGATGTAATTGTTCAATTGTATCTTAGGAGTGTTAATAAAACTACATATTTAGAACTTAATTATTTTATCATTTTGTATTTGTTTTCCTATTATATAACTTGGCACGCTTATTGGAGTATAAATAACACTGTAATATTTAAAATTGTATATGGCTTTTAAAATATGTAATTAATTCAAATTCATAAACACGCTGCATTGAATATTCAACAAAAAGCATAATGTAAGAGGTATTCTTAATTCTTATATGCTACGATCAAAATATTCATTATAATATAATCGATATTCAATATGATAGTGATCGATTTTACATAACACGAATATAAATTATAATTTCATCAACTTCAGTGTAGTTTTGAGAGCTAATAAATATTTAGTCCCTTTTCATGACCAGCAACTTTGTACAGAAGTTGTAAAGCTTTCGCGTTTATAAGCTATAGTGATAGCCTCGTAAACGTTATGTATGTTAATAATTTTCATCTAAATTGGATTTTTATAGAAGTTCCATTTGAAAATGTACTATTTAATGGTATATGAAAATGTTAAGCGTGTTTAATGAATGAGATCTCTTTGAGCTTGAAGGTTTCAAATATTATGCATAAAATTTGGTCAATAACTTTTTATAGCGATTTGATATCGATGTTTGAAAAAGTTTCTGTATTAGTCAAAACCGTTTAAACAGAATACTTACATATTTTAAAAAGACGAGCTTTTGCACAATTTTTGCCTGTATTCCAACTCTCTAAGTACCTATTGCTTTAAAAATAGCCTTTATTAAACGTATAATTATTGCATACAATTGCATCGAAATCGATGCTATTTTGCCATGAAAGAATAACAAACAAACACACAGACATTACAATGTTAGTATAGATTAATGTTTCGCTTCTAAGCGTTTAGTTTATGTGACGTAAGCACATACAATGACGTAGATGGTTTTCAATATCCAGGGTAGTATATTAGTAAAGTGATGTAAACTTTAGGGAACCCTCCGTCTCTGCCATGACGCATGAGGAATAAATTATATACCGCTTGTTGACTGTTTGTTGCTTGTCAAAGTTCAATAACCTCCATTGTGGAAGGGTAAGGAATACATTGTTACTATTTTATTGTGTTTAATTTTACGCGAGTTGTGAGTGTTGTATATTTAGACAGAGACAGTTTAACGAGTTGTAAGTTATTTGTAAAGTAGATTCAATTATATTTTTATCCTGAGTTCGAAACATTGAGATGAATTAATGAAATAAATTAATTAATGAAAAAAAAATCTCTTTAAGAATCTTTTATTTAATTGTTCGTGCCCATCAAATATTTTTCCTATTCAATAATGTTTACGTTTTATGTATCAGTGTGAAAATTATGATCACAAATTATGAAATAGATAATATTTCATAACAGAATAATTAGGTTTCAACAGATACAGATATCAAATACAAAATATAATGCTCTAATTGGAGTATCTATTTCCTTGACCAATTAGGTGGGTAGTTAGTTGATATTTATCAATCATTTATTTAAATATATCGTAAAAAATATTGTTTCTGATAGCTACCAAATTACATGTACAAAATTTAAATAAGTGAATGGTATTTAAATTTTGTACATGTAATTTCTACCTAAGATTTCTACATACTGTAATAATTGAACTATCAGGTTTCACATTTTAAATCGGAATTATATATTTAACAACAAAATATTAGGATGATCAAATAATTAAAATAAAGAATCAACCTAAACTTGCTTGAATTTTTTTTGTATTTTAGATACACACGTATTCTACGTTAAGCAATTTTCCATACCCATATTTATATTAAGAGATTAATGAAAAAGTTCAAACAATGTGAAACTCGACGTCGTATACAACTTCTTTAAACATGTCACGAACAGGCCTCCAAGACTTTCCTTATAAACTCAATCTTGCTCCGGATATAAGCAATACGCTCCAATCAAGAGACAATAAACAAGGATTCTAATTACTTATACAATACACATTGTTGAGCGAAATCGATCACTCAAATCTTCGAGCGCGAAAGCTCTTTATTTACAACTTTTCACTTAACGATTTCATTTTAACAAACTCATTTTATCAATTGTCAAAGTTTAAAAACTTAATCCACTTAAGGACCCTTTTGGGGTGGTCGCAGTGCGCATGACTTTACCCTAGCGGGAAAACGAAGGACATTCAGTGTTAGAGCTTCGCGCGCGTAGCACAGTCCGACCCGACGAGCATTCTATGATGGAATACGAGCGTGAGCAGTGACTTGTAAACAAACTGTAAACAATTTTATTCACAATACGAATTCTATTCCCCTATTTCCAAAGATGCTTAAAAATTATGTTTCCCTTTTAAATAATGGTTGATAAAAACTTCATAGTGAAAGTGTGACTGTTGAGCTTAAACTAAGTTGTGGGTGAACGGAACGATTATTATGTAAAAACGGCGATTTGATACAGCGAAAATGAAGATACTAACTCTGTTTATGTTGTGTGGTAAGTGCAGAGGAAGTTTTGTTAGTTTATTATACATTTGAAATAATAAAAGTCAAAATGTACATTAGAAATAAGTAGGCTGTAAATTTTTAAGGGCATACAGTTTACAGAAAGGCAAAGTTTTTTATTTTTCGAGAAATTCTACATTAATAAAAAGCTGTCAATTAATATTTCATCGTATATGAGATATAATAATTATAATTTTAAGATCATACGAGCATATACCTAACAATAATATTTGATAACCCCATTCCAACCAATCCAACTAAGGTGATCTTATCACTTGTTATCTACATAAAGTCATGACTTATCTGGTCACTTTAATTTGTATTTAATTTTAATATAATATAATTACAATATGGCGGATTCCTTCTAAATTATTATTATTAGCTTATCACGAGATCCTTAAGGACCTCATCTATCATATCCTTATATATGAGTAGGATAAGCTATAAATTTTCTTATGGAATATGTTTTAAAGACAATTCTAAATTCGTCTACACTCTACACTGTCAAAAAAACTAGGTATTTATTTTATTACTGTTGCTATTTTATTTTGACCGTACGACGTCTACATTGGCCTTTTTTTCTTACTCTTACTACTCTAACTCATAAGAATATAAATTAATGTTAAGGTACGTTTTGATTATAATCAAAACGTACCTTAACATTAATTTGCGTTAATTCATATTTAATAATATTTTAATAAGGCAATAAACATACTTAACTTTAGCAGTTGAAAAAAAAAATCATCACCAACGAAGCAAATTTTCAACAAAAAGCTCCTAAGTCCCAACTTCGTTCCCAATAAAAATTATACCATCATGTGAAAATAAAAAGCAATTTGAGAAATTAAATTTAAATTCGTTTTATTATTCGCGCCACATGCGAATGAAAGTTTAACACGCTATTTACCGGTCCGAAACGCCATCGGATATAAAATTGAAACGTATCGTCATGAATCTTTTACATGGTAGAATGTAGATTGATACAAATTCCAATGATATTTTTAATTATTTATTCATATTTTTACTTCTATGGATGTTCGTCATTTTTTACTTTTTTATTTAAATGTTACATTGGTTTTAGTATATTATCACAAACTATATTTAGTGTTTTTAGAATTTATAAGTAATTGATGACTTACTAACGAAATGAAAACTCAATCTACTCAAAATAAACTCAGATTAAAATTAAAATATATTATGATAAAAATATGTATGATTGATAACTTTTACAGTTATCAATCATACATATTTTTATCATAATATGTATGATTGATAACTGTAAAAGTAGTGTAATGTAATTGTTTACCTATATCTTTCGGTGAGAGTTAGGTTTGCATAGTTAATACCACCATAACCATTCCTTAATCGTTCAAGGCGTTTAGAGAGATTCCATCCTTTTATAGTGGCCTCACTTTGGGTCCCTGCGCCACTCCAGTAAGTAAGTAAGTAAGTATAGTGGATATTCTTCATGTAAGAACTCGTTGCTTCGAATCATCTTTCCTGATAAAAACAGTGACATAATGGAGTTTCTATTTTTCTTGTAGACATAACATGGATCTCTTCGAAGCTAGGGTGAATTTGTTCTTTCGAAGCATTTGTGCCCATATAATATCTTAAGACAACATAGCCACTTTCGGTAGGATTGTGGTCAAGCGTCTACCTATCTATACCTACATATCTATACTAATATTATAAAGCTGAAGATTTTGATTTGTTTTTTGTTTGTTTGAACGCGCTAATCTCAAGAACTACTGGTCCGATTTGAAAAATTCTTTCGGTATTGGATAGCCAATTTATCGAGGAATATCATGAGCCAACAGAAGCGGAGCCACGCTGGTGAAACCGCGGAGCGCAGCTAGTTGAGGATAAAAAAAATTAACCCGGGAAAACCGGCTAATCGGCTAGTCTTAATAAAAGCGGCTTGAAAACAATTCTCAGTGCAGTTTATTTAGATTTATTTTATAAACGTGAAATAGTACAATATAAAGGTAGAAGAGCAATGTCATAATTAAGTTATTAATTGCCACTTTTGTTTGTGCTGGAGTGTAATTAAACAATAGGTAGACAAAGCAAATAAATAACATAACTTGCATTTCTCTGTTAACTCCAAGGTTCAATTTATATTATATATAAACAAATTAAAATAAATGTTTTATTTCTAAGTTTATTTAATCTAGCAGATAATTAAATGAGTATTTTGCGTACGATCATGTCTTTTCAGTTTCCATATCTGTATAAATATCACGAATTTCGTCACTACATACAGACAATATATTATAGTATATTGCGATATATTCGCTCTCCTATACATATATATGTATTTGGTTAAATGCAATCAATCCGTGTAGGCTTTGCTAAGGCTGTACAAATATCGGTTCCGTACCCTCACAGGACAAGATAAATAACTTTCGAGACAGGCAACTGTTGTTATACACAATTATAATATATAGGCACTAAACCTACTGTATAATGTATATTATACGTTTTGTCGTAGCGATATTATAATTATTAATAGTCGTTTGTTGATTAATGAATAACATACAAAACAGTAGAATGAATGAAATTTTAAACAAAATTTTTAATCTGGATTATACATTGCATATAATATTTAGACTCGTTCTACCCGGACAAGCCGTAATGGCTAGCCCAGTTTCGGATTATAGTATATATAATTTTTCTTCATCTTTGTTTTAATAAAGAATAGAATATAATATGCATTGTTAACAAGAAAATAGGTAAGGAATATAGTAGTCTCGCGTTTACATTTTTAATACAACGAGGAATGCAATTAAGTGCGCCCTAGTTTTATGGTGATAAAATTTATTGCAGTCACAGCGCATACATATTTTTCATTTCTCAAATAAAATGAATCTCGAATAATTGAAACGAAACTTTAATAATTTTATAACGTTTATTAAAAAAGGAGTATAAAAGTCAAATGCTATATAAATACAGCGGCCCAGGAGA
Organism: Colias philodice; assembly: GCF_061535455.1. Classification (NCBI taxonomy): domain Eukaryota; kingdom Metazoa; phylum Arthropoda; class Insecta; order Lepidoptera; family Pieridae; genus Colias; species Colias philodice. Next base: position 6,964,991 of record NC_143093.1, read on the forward strand.
TTTCATTAAAATTTTTGAACTCTTTGAAGCGGCTCACTATTATTACCGCGTTGAGACTACCTCAAATAGGCTTTTAGGTTTCAGACAAGCTCCATTAACAGTGCATTTATATTTGCGTACTAAAGTCGGTCGTCTAGTAACCTAAATCTCTAACCCGACTGTGTATCGGGACCCAGTGCCAAAGGTTAAGTTTACTCCGCTCATAAAATATTTCACCATGAAAATATTAGATTAAGTGAAGGGAAATTTACTGCAGTGCAGTAAATATTTATCATGTCCTGTATGGAAGAAGTTTTACAATGAAATGTGCTTTTCGTAACAAATATGCACATAAAATACACATTTATGTTCATGTTCTGTTTTAATGGAAGTGTTATATAGCTTGTTCTCACGATTTATACGTTTGTAATGAATAATGAATAAGAGCTTTCACAGATATGACCTTTTAGTTATGAGTAATGAATAGTCATAAAATATTATGTCATAATATGATCAACAATTTAATACAAAAATAATAATCGGCTTAATACATTTCGACGACGCGGTTGGCGCAGTGGTAAAGTAACTGCCTACTGAGCCGACGGTCCCGGGTTCGATCCCCGGTCAGGGCAAATATTTGTGTGATGAACTCAATTATTTGTTCTTGGGTCTGGGTGTTATTATCTATATATGTATTTATTAAATATTATATTTATCGTCGCCTAGTACCCACAACACAAGCCTTAATTGCGCTTACTGTGGGACTAGGTCGATTTGTGTAATAATGTCCTATAATATTTATTTATTTATTTATTTATTTATACATTTAATAGGTAGTAATAAAATAGGAATAATTACAATTATCGAGTTCTTGGTTTTATGTCAGGATACCGATAGAAATGTCGAATTGGCTTCTCAGTGTTTCCTCACCTTCCCTTTTGATCAAATGAAAATACTTTATCACAGGTTAACACATATAAATATTAGATCTGAAAATGATCTAAATTATTGATGTTATAAATTGCATACGATTGTTAGAAGTTGGACAACTTAAATAACCTAATACGTAACTTGGCCTTATAACTTGTCTAACTTTATAATAGAGAAAGTGATAACACCCTAACTTTAGCGTAAGCCACGGATATTTGACGTTGCAGGTTTTGACCTAAATTGATATTGCAATATAAACTTATATTTTAAAGCCACAAGAGAAAGTTTTATGAATTGCTGCAAAAACGTAATTGAATTTTAGCTAACACATTTTATAATGCTAAGTCAATCGCTTTTATGAAATTACAAAATACGTTTTGATTACTAGCCACTAGCTATCTATATAAATACGGCTCTACAGGGTGTCCCATTGTTGGTATACTAAGCTCAAAGGAGGTTATAGTTTTGTATACGCTGAGTACGTAAAAAATACTTATAAAATTCCAGACGCATTTTTTTTCAAATAGATGAATTCTTAAAACTCTATGTGAACACCTATAACAAGCAACCCGCCCAACTTTGCCACCAGCACGTGGGCTATCGTTTAATATTATATGTTTTCATAGACAAAATGCTCACATTAGAGAAGCGGTATATGCCGGGTGCGCGAAGCTACAGAAGAAAACATGGATTTTTCAGGAAGAATTTAGCAAAAAATATTTGACGTAATTTTGTTGTTTAAGTATTTTTTTACGTGATCAGTGTATGCAAAACTACAAGTCCCTTCGCGCTTAGTATACCAATAGTGGGACACCCTGTATATGTACTAAGCTCGTAACAAAAAACAATGTCACTCAGAAATAAATTAAAAATAACATCAAAACTAGTCAATACGAAAAGTGTATGTAATCAAATTATTTTTTTATTATTATTTGTATTGTAGTACAATCACGTATAATCAATTATATATTTAATGTCATACTCACATTTATCACAACAATAAAACAAATAACCCACCTATTTAGTTTTTAATTCTATTGATATTAATAAAAATAAAATATTTAAATATATGAATAGCTTATGCTTAAGCTTGTCTTTCGATAATCATACAAATAATATTGCTTGGTAATGGACCTTTTTACTGATATCCCTCTGAAAGTCTGCGTCTCAGTTGTAAGATGAGCAATTCTTTTCTAGAAGCGTGATACGATTGCAAAATGATCGGCTGTGAATATGTTGAGTATTCGTTTATCGAACTCTTACGTTAAAATAAAAGTCATGTTAAAATTTATGTATAATGTTTCATTTTTTTAAAATACCACTACATTTTGGTATTCATCACATTCACTCCAGAATTGCACAGTGCACACTTCAGTTAGAAAGTCAACCTATATAAACAAAAAATTGTCTCAATTCTCTTTGTGGAATAAAGTCCAATACGGTGTCTGATAAAAAAAGAAGGAAAAATAAAAACAATAGCTATAAGCTCGGAGCATGCATATTATAACAGTTTATCATTCTTAATATCCCATTGAATTTACTTCGTTAGTATTTCAATGTTCATACATAATTCGTCAATTGTAGGTGAAATTGTACAGTGCTTTTCTGTCTTCGCGACGCAAGTTGCCTGGCAGTCGGCCAGCGTTCGTATTTTTCATTTATTCTTTATGTATTCACAAACAATGTGCTTTGGGAAAAGTAACGGTTAAGAGAATCGGATTTACGTGCTCTAAACTCGGTTGAAACTATTTTTCTTTCATGTAACTTCCATTCTACCTTCACTATTTTATCCTAACAATGAAATCTAATTCGGTATATAATAAAGGTGATGGATGACTTTCGAATGGCTATATTTTATTAATTTTATGTATAAATATTCTCGTATTGTTAGATAGTTCTACTTTGATTTAATATAATTTGAAATCGTGTCCAAAAAACGAATGAATAAACTTGTTCATTTGGTAACAGACTATATTCATTACAAGCAAATTACGTTTTTAATTTGGGGAAAATCAAACAAGATTATTGTCATTCTAACTTTAATTTTGGCTGTAGAGATTTATTCACAATTCCATTTAAATGTAATTTACTGGTGTATAAGTATTTTCCTCCAAATTTTATTGTGAAGGAAAATGTTCTATCTTACCTGCGACAAGGGGAAGTTCGAAGTTATTATTTACTTTTCTCTTTTAAAAAGTAATCAAGTCTTACATTTGAAAATATTTTCCTGCTGAAATTATTCATGGAACTGAAATCACGAATATAATTGGCCTTATTATTTGTGTAACGAGTCTAAAATTAAACAAATGAACCGAACTAAATTAAATTTAGTTTGGAGCTGAATAAATAAGAGAAACTAATAAAAGCCACTATTTATTCGTTTTGGTAATGCTGACTCAACGTTGCACTGCAAAAACAAGGGGACGTTGATTGTATTAATTAGTATTTCCGTGACTGATAGATCGCTAATGATAAGGAAAAGTAATCGACTAGAGAGTGGCTATACAACTTGACATTTCAGTGTAGGAAAAATGAAGGAACACTTTTTTTTCGATTTACCTAACAATTGAGACAAATAATAAGATGAAAACAAACATTGTAATATTATAACCTAATAACATAATATTGAATTATGATACTTATCGAGTGTCTGATAAATCAAAACGCTTTTCTCATCATTATATAGGCTTATAAACTACAACGACGATAAACAGTTTATGATTTTGGCGATTAAGGCGTAAATGTATATAGGGCCTTTATTCTTTAAAGGGCTCTTCACACAGACACTTCGATAGCTCTTCTTGCCTGCTATCCCTCGAAGTGAAACATCCTTAACGAGACTTCGTCAGCAGTTTGCTGCTAAACCTTATTTGGGATGCTGATATATAGGTATTAAAACGTGCCTTAAACGGTTCTTATGAGGTACTCTTTGCACTAAATAAGCATATTTTATTTTTAACAATGACACGGCAATTTATTCCTCATTACATGTAACATAGGTGTTCGAATCTGTATGAATTATTAAATTGAATAATGTAAAGGTAAGAGGGAACTGCTTAATATTTGCTCATTGCTATTTTCAATGTATCGGTAAATTTGATATCTAATTTACTTATGAATGGAAAATAAATGTTTTTGTGTCGGTAAATTTTCCAAGTATAAAACCATAAAAGTAACTTACCAGCGTAAATTCGTCGAGCAAATTTTAAGCTAAATATATTTCAGTATGCTTTCGCGAGAGACAATAGGAGACGGCGAGACAATCGATTTTGTTACAACAAAGGCGTCAAACGTTTTAAAATCCAAATACCGAAACGGTTGTCTACATTGTTACAAAACAAATGCAGTTTTATTTGTTACTGTCATTGACAAACCCGTCGATTGGCTTCGATTATAGGTTAAATTGTTAATTCCATTGAACCGTAAGAAATAGGAAACCGCCACGAGTTGGCAAGCGGCCAGTCGACGATTGTGTTTTACTGTGGCGATTATTTTCTCGGGTGCTCTGTTCTCAGAACCGACTTGCTAGAGAATTTTCACATGTAGCCGGCTGTAATGACGAACCTTCATTTTTAAGATGTGCTCGTGAAAAACAAATGAGAGTCTGGAAATTCTAATTTTAGTACTGATGAACTAGGTTTTAAGCATTAGGTTGTATCATTGTATGTCAGGTAATTATAGTATTCAAAGACTATTTTAGGTTCTGTGAAAAATATAACAAAAAATATTTTAGACACAAATTTCAAAGTATGATACAAAACAGAAGTGCGTACATCTCTATAGGTATGTCTATATGTTTTGTCCCCAACTTGTTTGTTAAAAAGGGTTCTTCTCGCAATAGATATAAGAGGCTTACAGCTATCGGTGTTCTTACAGATTGTTTACATTTAAAAGAAAACGTTTGTTCCCTTTTAACAATGCAAACACCAATTTTACAAACAATTCGAAGTTGGTCCCTTTTCCTACTTTACATCAGAAGCTTACATATTTTCCGTCCTTAATCCCATGTTTTGAAATGGACAACATTATTTACAAAGTGTCATATTAATGTTCCCATTCAAAGTTGTTATCATTGTTACAATTAAATTTAAAATAAAGAAAATAATGGGGTTCTAAATCTTATCTAAAGGTTTGTTTTAAAAATTGCAAAAAGGTATTGTTTTTACTAAGTTATGACTATGGATACGCTTTTGGACGCTTATGGATGCGCTTTTTTTTTTGTTGAGTAAAGTGGTTCTACCTTTTATTAACCTAATTGTCTTTCGATATTTAAATAAATAAACTGAGCAACATTTATATTTTTAGGCAGAGACAATTAATCAAGTACAAGTATTTATTTAAATAAACTACGCGAGTAGGTACATACAAAGACACATACTTCATCGTTATATTTACTAAGAGCTTGTTTATGAGTATTTATTATATTATTTCCACATGATATAGAAGCATCCAGAACAACAAGCATTACGACAAATTCGTCCCCCCGTACATTATGACATATCCCACGGGAGGCGCAAATGTGAGTCCCATGTATAATTAATTTTAATCTATCCTTTAAGATAAGTCACATTACCACCTGACAGAATTACGACGTGGTTTTGGACTGAGTAATCCTCGCTATAAAGCTGTGACGACACTAACTCATACAATTTTCAACAAAACACGACAGTGGCATTAATTTTACAGTTTCATGTCCTAATTAACCCGTTCTACAATGTTAGGGGTCATAACCCTTTGTAGTATAGACTAAGGTAAACTTCAATCTGTGTGAGGTGTAGACCTTGTAATATACGAGTTTATTGTTTGAAGAATTGACTGACTGATAGGGATTGGCTTTATTGGATCTATTGGCCTTTGTGTACATTTGGAATACAAGATAGACATCTATACTAATATTATAAAGAGGAAAGGTTTGATTTTTTGTTTGTTTGTTTGTTTGTATGAATTGAATAGGCTCCGAAACTACTTGGCAGATTTGAAAAATTCTTTCACTGTTGGAAAGCTACATCATTTCTGAGTGACATAGGCTAGGTTTTATCCCGGAAATCCCACGGGAACGGGATGCGGGTTTTTTTTGAAAACGCGGGCGAAGCCGCAGGCGGAAAGCTAGTTTATCATAAATTAAACATCACGTAGCTAATTTATGGGTGAAGGTGGATGTAAAAAGAAAAGGAAAATCTAAATATTTTATGTACGTATAATAACTATATTATACGTACATAAAATATTTAGTTTACATAAAATATTAAATTGATATTCGATATAATACTTTTAGAAATGGATCCATTTATTTATGTCAATGAACTTTTAATACATATATTATGTAATGGAAACAAAAAGTTCAAATGTCATATGAACTTTTTGTTTCCATTACATAATATATGTAATTGCTAGAATTTCTGAAATAAAATTTATATTTATAGAAACCTATCGGATTACCGTGGATTCGTAACACTTTTATAAGATAAGAATAACGTACTATACTTGGAAATAAATGTTATGTTTTCCAGGAAGGTATTATTCAATGTAGGTTTAGTACTATTATCTCCTTAAATTATCAAATGTCAATGAATGCATTCGAATTATAATCGAATAAAAATTTTAAAAGAAATTGTTTCAATATATTGTCTTCACCATAAAACAATTACTTACTTATATCAAATCAAAATAGTTAAGAATAAGCTTGATATATAAAGTTTTAACTTATACCAGTATTGCCAGGTTTTTAAAATAAAACTTTTATAATGATTTCATGGCAATAAATCTTACAGCATAATGTATTTTATTACAATATGTATTTTATATCGTTGTCAAGGGAAATATGCGGGATTCAAATCGATACGATATCAGGTTAAGCGAGTGATAAAATACTTATTCTTTTTATGTTACAAAATATTGATTATCGTTCATAATATGAAAATAATTTCCACTGAAAGGATTCCAATATAATCACGGACTCATGATTAATTTCGTACGTATCGTGGAAAATGAGGATTTTGGGTAACATTCTTACAGAAAATCTGTTACTAACCAAAGATAATTAGATTCGGAAAATTGTATTTATTTGTAATTATTTCTAAGACATATTTGATTTATTACATATCTAAAATGTTTAGTAAAAAAGGCTTGTAAGAAAAAATCTTGTAAAGTTATTGTTTTGTATTTTTTTTTATAATATGATGTTATGAAACTTTAATTAATCATTTTTTAATTCAAACTCGAAACATTTATTTACACGTGAAATTCAATTACTTTATTTTATTTCATTCTTAGATATTTTATGATACACCTATCTTCAAATAGATAAATTACTCGAACTTTCTAAAGAAGTTTAATCAGCCTTGAGATGAAATGACACTTTCAGAGAGATAGCGTTAAGGCTTTTAAATGGTGTAAATATGCACCATCTTCTTGGCAATTAATTTAAACTTATAATTTTAATTAATTAAAACTTATACTTTTATTTAATTAAAACTTATACTTTTAATTACTTAAACTTAGACGAACTTTACTGTATAATTTTCAACCTTTAAAAAAAAAGAAAGGTTTAAAAAGAATACTCAAATTCTAGTTTTAATGAACACATATTCAAAATCAAGAATATTTTTATTTTGGAGTAAATCTAAAATAAGACCAGTCCATGAACAGAGCAGAGGAAGTACCTATAATTCTCTATTAAATCGCTAAATGTAATAAATTTAAAAACTTATCGTTAATCCACAAAGTTATTCATTGAAGTAATCCATAGGCTTTATAAAATATCCCATTTCAAATATTAACTAGTCTTAGTAGATCGACCGTTAAAGCATTCTTGCGGCACATTCCGAGCTAGGAATTCAATTAGATAACACCTCTCATGCTATGAATTATTCGACCCTTCATTTGATCTAGATGCCTAAAACAAAAGGTCTAAAATGATCATTCCAGACTTATTTTTTCGATTGGAATTATTCCAATTTGTTAACATATTATATGTTCGTTCGGTTCTTGTGGGCTATTCTCTTCTATAGAATAGTGTTTCCAATTGTTTATTAAATTCTTAAGGATATCTAAGGATAGACATGTATTAGTAGTTAAATGATTTTGGGCAAAATGGGAAGTCAGAAAAGCTTTTAAAATGCCACTTTGTGTCTGAATTTTTAAAAGCCGTGAATATCTTGTGGATGGCGTGACCTGAATTATGCAGTATGATCATTATTAATTCCCATACGTAATAGTAAACTATTAAAATGGTACAAGCATGAAGCCGATGTCAATGAGTGTCGATTGTATAATTTTTGTTATAATTCCGTACATAGGTACTTATGGTTACAAAACACGCTAGTTATAATAATACTAATAGAGTAATATAGTAACTACAATGTTGATCATGGCATATACCTACTCTCAAAGGAGTACCCGTGCCGTGTCCCAGCAATGGGAACATAATGGGCTGATGATGATGAACTAAATTGTATTTAAAATCAATTATAAAATACTTTGAGTACAACATAGTCAATAGTCATTGGGCTTTGTTTATTTCCACGGAATATAAACGAGATGACAGTTGTTCGCAGAAGTAATACAAAACAAATTTACTATGTAGATTGTAGATAGATCCAATAAAGTATTTAACATAAACAAACGAGTTACGAGAAAAATAGCACACTATATTATGCAAATGTTTTTGCACGAGGCTCTATGTAAACAAAATCGTAATTATGCGTCCGAAGCAATATGTTTCGGCATATCCTTGAGACAGGCTTAATAGGGCGAGTGAAACAGTGACGTGTAGCTCTGAAGCCAGTGCTGGGAAAATTGGCCCGAAGCCAGCCATAGCGACAATTACACTTTTTGCCTCAGATAACATTTTATAGACGGTCATATTATTATTAATGAGACGTCTTTAAATAATGAGGAGTCTATTTATAGCGGCGTTAAATTATTGTCACAAAGAATGGCACAAAGATACAATGCGAGACAATACGAGATTAATTTATTATACTGGCGTGCTTTCACAACTATTTCTCATTTGACGCAAGTAAACACTGCTAAAATTGTTTGTTAATTATTCTTTTATGTCGGAATGGGTGTTGAAATTTTATATGATATATTTTGTGTGAAATTGAGAGTTGAAAGCTTATTTCGACCGAGTTCTCTATTATTATCCATTATAATTTAAATGGATGATTATTATTATATGTATTATCAAAAAAAGTTTCATACTTACACAAAGAAATAAAGTTAAGTTAATTAACACAAAATTGAACACAAAATAATTAATTTATATTTAATAACTATCCTGCAGTCTCTAAAACTAGAGTTGTAAATTAATACGTAAACAATAACAGCTATAAATATTAATTATTCGCATTGTATTTACGCATTATGCTAATATCGGATATTGTTAATGGCTAATTAATTAGTTTCTATATTCATAGCAAAAATACACGAAAGCGTGTGAAACCATAAACGTAGTAAGTTATATAGTATGATATCGTAATTGGGTCACCACAAAAACGAATTAAGGTCGATTACACACTGCGCTATGTTAATCCCGATGGTATTACGATACACGTGACTGCAATGTCACAGTTTCGTTCTACAATATTAGCCACTTTACATTTCTACTAGTTAAGCAGTTTAAATTCGTTTTATTCAGAACTACAGCGCTCCGTAAGTTGTTTTTGTGAGATATTACTGTTTCGGGAGCGCGGTTTATTTTTTAACGTTTCAAATTTTCTTAAACAATTTAAAAAATGATGCTCAATTTAGATTTTTTTATAGGAAAAGTATAATAGCACTAACATTAACATTTTTTTGTATATTTCTGGTATACCTACTAGTAGATTAAGACTCAACTATTTAAGTTCGATAAACTTTACCACAGAAACAGCATAGTTAAATAACGTGAAAACACGTTAAGGAAACAAGTAGATTTAGCCAATTAATTGAAACTTCATTTTTGGACGTAGGTTTCGATTGTAAAAACAAATCTGCACGCCGTTTGTTGATTACTTCAATTTGTGTTGTACGAAATTTTCCAGTTTCGTCTTCGATCAACAGTTTAACAGAGTTGAATATTTCTACTAGGTTCATAGCAATAGGTCGGTGTAAAAGATGATTTTCTCTTGAATAAAAGTTCTCTGTCGAACTGAGCTGACTGACGGGTAAGAAGTGAAAATATAGCAAAGATAAAAAGTCTGTAAAGGCGGAAAGCTTTGTCACAGACAGAGTCTTTGCGCAACGACTAAACACTTCTGTAGGCGAGTAAAATGTATTTGTCTTATCATAAATGTGTATGGATGAATCCTCGTTATATTTATTTGATTTTTTATAAATAAAAATAATCCATGATTGTAGCATACTCAGAGGTATTATAGATTATTTTGTGACCAAAAAAATAAATTTTATTTTGTGTTTAATAGACACATTTTTTGTTGTTAATAACATATTGTAAGTAGTGATTTTGTAACAACAAAACTACTACTCTACTGATATAGATGTAAAAAAAGATAATATAAAATATTATTATGGATTATCTACCTACTCATTGCTTAAACCGTAGCTTCTTAATTGCCGCTATTGTAGCTGTAAGAGCTATTTTATCTCACTTAATCCTAGAATAAAAATAACCTAATGACCTCTGTTTCACTAGAATCGACTCGTGGCATTGTAGAAAATGTATAGCCACAGATTTAGGTCACGCTCACACCAGGCAGGTTGTCACTTTCATAGAAGATTAACAATATTATATTACTCTGAACAGGGAATAAAATAAATAGCAAATTACAACAAAACTACGTATAGTCACAGATTAGATACTAGTGTATAGTTTCGTTTAATCCCGCCTCATGATAGAATTTGTTCTATTCTAAATGTATAGTTTCGTTTTAGTTACGTAAGTATCTCTATCACGCTTTCATGATTAATATATCAATTGAAACACATTTGGTGAAGTATAGCAATAAAATATAGATCATGAAGTATTTGTAACATTATGATGAAGATAAATTAAGCGATTTTTTCGTTTACTTGCTCTAATGTCTGTCTGCAAATAATCTTGGGGTTAGAGAGTATACTTTTGCTAAAAGCGTAAACCCTCATCGGAGATCTGATTCCTAAAAGAGTATTCGTAGTCTTATAAATGTTATATTTCCTAATGGATAAATGTTTTTATATTTATAAGTCTTTGTTGTAAACGTGTCGTGTTTATTGTGTTAAGTTTTGTGGCTATTAATACTCTTAGAAATATTTTTTGTATTATTTTGATGTGCCACAATCGTAAAGTTCTTTTTAATCGCCCTAATAAAGTCTACATGCTCTGCTCATTGCTTAATATCGTAACTAGTAGTGAAAATATGATATCGTGGTTGATATTCCAACTACTTTACCTCCTAATCCAGGACAAAGAATTCATTCTTACCTAGTATATACATCGAAATACTTCGATAAACTTCCAAATTACCATTCCTTAGTTGTTCGATTTCAATGTTATTGCAAGACGATAAAATTCTGAATATCTGGTAATGCATGTAAATGATCTCCTTAGCAAAGGAGGAGGTGAATCTGATGAAACTTCGACTAAATTATAATTATGCAGTCTGTTCCTTTATCTGAGGTAAATCCCAATCATTATTGTTAATTCTATTTTTCCTTAATAGTTTTTAGGTTCTTTACTCGCTTACCGCCCGCGGCTTCGCCCGCTTTGTCTAAAACCTAATAAATTATATACTATAATCTTTTTGAATCTCTCTATCTAATAAGAAAAACCACATCAAAATCCGTTGCTTAGTTTTAAAGATTTAAGCATACAAAGGGACATCGGGACGGAGATAGCTTTAAAACATTCATCATCATCATGGTCATCAGAATATTTGGTTCCCACTATTATAGTGTGGTTTTCTGAGAGTGAACGTATTTAATCCCTTACAACCAAGGGCGGCGAAGTATAGGTGTCACATACGAGTATTTTTAAGCCTTTCGTTTCTATGGATTCTCGATTTTATCACGATGGTTTTCCTCGTATATTTTGATATTGGAAATGTTTGTACAATTTAATATTTAAATATAATTTTTTAGTTTGTCTATTCCCGAACTCCCGCTTTCTGTTTCCAATCTTAGACCCAAACTGAGCCCGTTCTGCTCATTTAAAACCTAATCTCCTTATTAAAAATAACAATGTAAAAGGCCTGACGTCATACGTCAAGAAAGAGCACTGACTGCGGAACATCAACGCATATCCACCAATCGGATTGCTGGATTATTGAACAACAGGAAAACAGGCAATGCTATTGGTACTCACTGATCCGCTTATTCTTCATAATCTCTTCCTCTGAGAGAATGTAGCATGTCATCACGTATCTGTTTACTTTCCTTGTCATGTTTTTACGACGTACAATAATTGCGAAATTGGTCAGTATGTGAACGTTAATGTCCTTTGGGAGATTAAACAAGCGCTAACCACGTGGAGCGGTAAACACGCAATTCTATTTGCTCGTTTCTAATAAATTATTTTCACCCTTGCTATAACCTAAATTACTTCTAGGAAAGCTAGTTAAGTAATAGCGTAATTTAAATTAAAGTAGTGTTTGAACGCACCCCACTTTAACTTTGTTTTATCCAATAAATTACTCTGTTTGTTACATCAAGTTTATTTATATAAGAGGATAAGATTAAGTAGAAGAAGAAGTAAGTAAGTAAGAAGTCAAAAGTAAAATTTTTCTATATAAATGGAAATGTAAAACTGTTGAGTGTCATTATAAAAGCCGACTAACTAATTTATTAGAACCTATTAAAGTCTATTGAGTGTCAATTAACAATCCAATTTATCAGCTATGACTAAAATCGAATTAATAAAATCATTTATCAGCTATTCAACACTCTGCAAAATACATTGCATTGTAGAGATTAAACTTCCACAGCCGAACGTATTTTGTTAACAACCTTCATTTATTTTATACATAAATTGAACTATAGCTTTAGATAAAATTGTTCCTAATGAGCACAGTACAAATTAGGAAGGTAAAAAGAAAAGTGAAAAAACGGAAGTGTCTATCCGTTCACTAACTTATTTATATAAGCTGCTTAGACGCTACCATAATTATTATTCAACCTTTATCCGGGGCAAATCGAGTAAATTTGTTTCGAAATTACTTTTATTAAAAGCATTTCTTTCCCTCCGTCGAACCGAAGTGCTAAAGTAGACTAAATGGACTGGAATTTCCGTTTGAAGAATAAATTATCTTGAAGTTAAAACGTAAATAAGTTTGAAAATATGGTTAAGCGTTATTTAAAAGATGTACCGACTGTTCACAGATGCACAATTCTGGCAAATGGTGTATGCTAATTGTATTTTGTTTTACTTGGAAGTTTTTCATTAAGTGTCCTTCTGAATTTTGAACACATAAATTATGAAATAATGTTTATGAATTTTGCTAATATTTTCAGATATTTTTGGAGTTATTTTCGGTTATTACCTTTATAAATGTAAATACATGGTTGGTGTTATGACTTTAGAGTAGGTATTCCTTTGTCTCATTTAATGAATGTGTACCTATTCTTTAACACATTAAATATGAGTACGGAAGTGTAATGATTATGAGTTTTATGTTAACAGACTTTTATATATAATAATGCATTTAATATGAATCCTAAATGCGTCATAATATTATCTCCTTTCAAACCAGTGTTCATTGTATAGTTGCTACTTTAGTAACAACAATGACAAGAAATTCTCTTGTTGTATTCATTCCTGCTAAAAACAGACTATTGTTATCTGCTATGAGGATATTATTTTAAATTAATTATTTTATAGGGCTTTTAATTAAATGACATAACAGTTATTCGTCCATCACAATATCAATTAAATTCTAGAATTAGTTTAGGATGATAAGGAGTCATTGCTATTCAATACAATTTAATGAAATTCAGATGAATATTTATACTTTGTTTAAAGTAAGGAAATAAAGCATAATTAGTACCTAGTACCTACCTATCTGTCAAGATATAAGTTTATTTGTTTTTGTTATATTAAGGGCTGATTTTTCAATCCTTGGTTAAATATTATTCGTCGAATAACGTATTAAACAACCATTACAAAAATATATTCTGATCGCCCGTATTTGAGAGTTTTCAAGTGACATTTTAATATTATCGTGTAATACTTTATTAGACGGGTAAGTTTTATCCAAGCATTGAAAAATCGGCCCTTAATAGAGGTAAGTAATTATTATAAACCTTACTAAAATATCTGAGTATCTTTTTCACAATATTTTCCTATTATCAGATAATGTGAGGTTTCCATAAAAGAAAGCGCAGAGCTGGGAATAAACGTTAATTTAATTATATTTAATGTTCCCTTAAGTGAGAAGTAAGGTGATAGTCGCCATTAAGTGAACCTTTTACCGAAATTTGGGATTTTGTTAAGAACACAAAACCTTTGTCTAACTTCCCTATTTTATTATGTACCTGCTTAATGCCTCCGAAAGTTTAACGTGGCTTTAAGTTTGGGTTAACGCTGATTTAATCGTAATTTAAATTGGCTTATTTACTTCGTCACATTATGTAAACACAATCAATATTGCCACAAATTTAAATGTTGTAAAAACGTTAAATTTTTTTTTCTACTGTATCAATATTAATTTTAGAAGGTCAATATTTGGGAAGGTTACGCTACGAAAATTTTAAAAAGATAATACATAATTATTTGTATCGGTAAATCATTTATTCTTCTTTTGATTAATGTTTTTACAATGTGTTTTTTTTATTTTCTTGAAAGTAAACTTTGATTTTTTATAAATGAAAAAATAATTTAAGAAGCGTTTTGAACACAATAATTTTGGTTTTGTGTATAAAAATACTTCCACTGCGTTTTTTTTCAATTACGTTCTATAAGCTGTAATGTAAATAATGTAAAATATTATGTTGGGCGACTTTAAGTCACCAATACATTTTTAATTACAATGCGACCAAACTAGCACCTTTAAAAGACTCTATTAATAATTTATTACAGGGCTTATTCAAACTAAACATATAAGTAGCATCCTTAGTTCAATTTTAAAGGGTACCAGTAAAGCACGATGTTTATCGATGACGCCCCCAATTTTGCGGCGACCCTCTTTGATTATTGTATAGAAGACTCTTCGTGACTCATTTTACAAACTGTATGTGTTTGTAGTTTGTTTATAATTTTATGTTTATGTGGAAGATTGTATACGGTATTGTATTGTTAAAGGTTATGACGGATCAAAAAGAACATAGGTTTTAATTTATGTATTTTTACAATAGATCAAGAGCCCACGACGGCCACACATTCCTTTCTTTAATAAAGTTGAAAGTTTCTCTGTATAATATGTCTCCGATACAGTCTACAGATAAGAACGACTAGCGATTATCAAGTCTGGGTTGTGGTTACTTTGGCAGAAAACAGGTAGTAAGGGTGTATAAAATTGTACCTAACTTTCATTATAGTTTAAAAGCTAAATTTTATATATGTTTAACTTTCAACTTTATTAAAGAAAGGAATGTCTGGCCGTCGTGGGCTCTTGATCTACAATTTTCGAAATATTTTTAAAAACTGACAGTTGTTTTGAAATCAATTTTAATTACAAATTTTACTTTTTGTAGTTTTAAATAACTATTTAATATGTCCCTAAGTCTTTATTTTTTTTATAGAAAATAAAAGGTGGGAACTATTTTGTTGTGGCACTTCCTTTTTAATTTAAAAAAACAATGAAACACCCAGAATGCCAAAAGCTCGCGGGAAATTTGAGAGACTTTTTATATAAAAATAAGGAATTGGAATACCAATAACATTTTTACAAGCAAAACATTTTGAAGCAAATATCTGTAAGTAGTGTATTTCTTTAAAATTTACACTATGAATTGAACAATTAGATTTAAGGGCTTGGTCTAGTAGTGCAAACAAATGCATCCTGTCATCCTATATGTAAATAATACAAATGTACTAAGGGAAAGTTGCTCCACTTAATTTTTAAAAATTAAATCATTCGTATGCATAATTTAATATTCGTTTTAAGTACCAAAAATGACAATTTGAAACAATTTTCGTGAAAATTACACCGGGTGATTTTTTTTTTATCAGTACACAAAATTTGCGAATACTTTCTATTGATATCTTCAACTTCATGTTTATATAACTGATCAACTTTTACAAAGAAATTTGGACGAAATATAAAAAAAAATAAGCTTTCCATACAAAATGCATAACTCTTTACATTTTTTTCGACCTAAGTTTCTTAGTGAAAGTTGTTCAGTTTAACTAATAAAACGGATAAACAAATTTTGTATATAATAAAAAAAATGTAATGTTTGTGTTAAAAAATAAAATAGAAAAAAACGCAAATGAAAACAAAAGATATTTATTTCTGACTAGCTTCCGCCCGCGACTCCGTCCGCGCGGATGTCGGTCTTCGCGTCTTCTACAGATTTATTATATTATGTATAATATATAGATTTATATTGATAAACCTAATAAATCTTTTGCTAGCATTCTGATGCTTTATCGGTTGCACTGGATTTATATCTTTTTCAATCGCTTGAATGATATAGGATGGGTCCTTGATGGGCATCGAATGCTGAAGTCTCGAATCAATCAATTCTGACAGTAGGCAATTTATGTAAAATCTTGATAATGGTCCATCATTTTATTTTGCCTAAACGTTACATAATTTTTTATATATTCTATTTTTGACGAATGATTCACTCCAGTCCAAACAGCAAATAAGCAGACTTCTGCTTCTGCAACGTTTAGTTGTCCCTGAATTTGGAAAAAATAGTCATGATTCTTATCTATGACAAAAGTGTTATTTTTTGCATTGTATTTCAAATATTAATTTTTTTATTTTTAACCGCATCTTCCGCATTCATGTCTTTTGCGGGAATTAGACATTTAACTGCTACTAGTCCCATTTTCCCTTTTTGATATGGGAGTGTATAAAGTAAATTTTTTAGATATTTCTTGTTATACTTTTAAAAAGTTATTATTGTCATTTTGCTCATTAGGTAAAGTAATTTCGATATCAGTTTTAAGTTTTTTGATACCTGCAATAATAACGTCATAATCGCCTGCACATACTTAACGATTACACCCTGTATACAATCCACCTTCCACATTCATAATGTTTTCCTGTCCTCCTCTCCTTTACGCTGTTCACCGATACATTTTAAATGAGTAAATCTGCTACCACTGAAGGATGTTTCATTGTGATCAGCAAATTTTCACCACTGTTGTCGATTATTTGTTTTTCATTTTTAATCAGCAATTCATCATCAGTTTTGTTTTTGGTGATGTACCCTAACAATACGTCGAAAAGGGAAAGCATCAATGAATTATCGTTTTCGTCCTCTTTTTTTATTCTTCGCGTCTCTGTTACTTGTGTTTATTTAGTTCTCAACACCCACTGAATTATTTTCTATGTTATTGTGATCTTCCATTACATCTGAGTTTTGATGATGTGATGATAATCCATTCGTTTTAATATTGGTACTAAGAGTTGGTGGACTAAACTAGAAATAGCGGACTAAATTTGTCAGCGCGTCTGTAAGATCAGAATATAAAACCAACATCCTGTATTTAAGTTACAAAATAAATAATCAAACAACATGCCGCTACGTTGAAAATGACTAGAAGAAAAAATTAAAACACCTCGGCATATAATTTTGGAGTAAACAAATCATTTTCCCCGTATGGGGATTTCCCCGGATGAACTTGGGAAGTTCAAGTTCTCAATACAAGTTTATATTATATTTCGTATTTCTCAAACGAAAAATAAACATTTTTGGAACTTCAAAAAAAATTATATTATAAGAAAATTTATGAGCTTACTTTAGTTTTAAAGAAATATACATCCCTTTACTGACACCCCGTAAAATAAAGAAATTGTTGCCAATCACCTTTGCATTTGGTTTCATTAACTTTATGTTCGAAGATAATTTTTTTTCTAGTAGTTACACGCGTATTTTTTTCGTTTATTTTCCATATCGAAATCAAATGTTTAAAAATACGAATATTTGCACAAAACTAAGATAAAAATAATCAATTAACAAAAATATTAAATTTAATGAAGTAGAGCAACTTTCACTTCGGTATGAAGGAAAATCGAGCGTAGAGCACACGTCAGAACGCTCCGGCCCAAGGAGCGCGACTAAAGAAATTCGCTAGGATTTTTCCTAATTATTTTAAATATTTTTTTAATATTTAAAGAATTATCAAAATTCTAAAAAAAAATTTTTTAAAGGATTAATACTCATTGGTCTTCAACCAACTCGAATAAATTAATGGAAAAAATAACTTTTAGCAGTATTTATCAATAGATTTTGTAAGGCAAAAAATGGGAAATTTAATGAATTTATAACGTTCTAATTAGGAAAATCATAAGTTTTTCGGCAATTGTATTCAGCAGTTTTTAATAACGACTATATAAGGATAATAATGCGCTGATCAGATTGTATAAATTGTAATCGGTTGCAACGTAGTGAGTGCACAAACTTAGCTCGAAATGTCTTTGGGGGAAAGAGACTTATCTTGAAGGCCTGATTAAGGTAACATAAAGTAACTTTATAAATGTGAAAAAATTCACGCGCATTGCGTATATAACACTAATTGATACACAAGAAAAAAAAATTCAGTTTATCATTTCATTAGCCGGGAAAAAATTGTCAAATAACTTGTTGAAAACGCAATTTTGCTAGACTGCAGCCTTAAGCGTCAAGGAATATCTTAACCTCATATTAATGTTTCTCTTTGCTAAAAATAATGTAAGAAATATTATTCCATACCGTTATTACTGTTCAGTTCGAATTAGTTGTGTTTCATCCAAGCATAATATATTATGTTTATTGTCCTCAAGCCATTGTATAAGCACTTATTTTCTAGCTAAACAATAATTATTTTTGAGTCTCGTACTGTTATTTATTTCACTGCAATAATATATCTTCAATATCTTCTTCTTAAGTTTTTTTGTTAAGATTTCAAAACATTTTATCCAATTTACATTTGAATAGAATTGACCTACTTATTGGCCTAATAAATTGAATAATAAATGTAAGAATAAAATCAATTATTGATCTTAATAATTTTATTTGTTTCTAAATTTAAGAGTGAACAGTTATAGGTTTGTTTGAGTGAACGAAAATAAAATAAATTTACAAATAGAAAATCACAGAAAATAATTCATTAAAAACCAAATAGGAACAAATTTTATTACAAGCATCCAATTTCCAATAGCATTTTTTCACGTGTAATCCATTAAAAATATTCAAATACACCTTACACCTACATTAAAATATTAACAATATCATATAAAATATTTGACGAATTTTGTTTTTAATTGCCAATCCGCGATTTTTCATAAAACCTGACGCTAGTTCACAAAGGTTAATTAACTCTCGACCCTTTTTGGTGGATCAACCTGGATATTATAATCTCAATGTTATTGTTTAATTCGCTTATTTCGACAACTGAATTGAAATGAATACGCCTTTCATTCCATAGAGCTTTACATTTTATTTGCAAAACTAGAAAAACAAATAACAAATATAACAATAAACAAATATAGCCTTTACGCTATGTGTAATCTATTCCAAAATCTCAAGTAATAACCCTAAAAAACAACTAATTATACAGATATTATTAAATTACAAGTTCAAAAGTATCTCACATTCGAAAGAATACTACCAAATAGGTACAATGAATACTTATGATAATTATAGTTTTCACTTTAAATTGTAAATTTTGGTAAACACTAGTTCAATTGTTAATACCTACTAAATGATATAAAGAATCCTCGTTCTGAATTATAAAACAAATATATATAATTATATACTCATACCGTCTTTTATACATGAATTTTCTTCAATGACAACATGCACGTCTCAATATCATAATATGATATTTATTAATTTACTTATTAGTTTAGCACAAAGTTGAAAATATTTTAATATCGTATAATAAATGATAGTCGCCTTATATTAAAATTGCTAACTAATAGGAATTTTATTTTCAATATCAATTTCTTCGCCATACATTATTGTTGAATAGCTGTACGCCTATAGTTTTCATAAAATACCTCAGATCAAAGAAGATGAAAGTCATTGACTTTAGACTATTTGAAAGGAATATTTTACTAGAGTTTAGGTCAAAGTACTGAAATGTCCATTCATATAAATTAATATTTTCTTTACATTTTAAAGCTTTACGTGTGTTTTGATGCGTCTTATAAGAATGTTTCCAAAATGAGTATATATGAGTAAGTCATTCTTTGTGATTTTAAATTTACATTATGTACGAAAAAAAAAGGATTTAATTATTGATGATTCTACTGAAAGTTCAGGTCTATGAAATTTATAGATAGAGATATATTTTAATGTAGCATACTTTATGGAAAAGTATCCATCCCGCACATTGCTAAAATGTGAGATAATAATTGCCCAAACTTTTTCGATCGTAATTCGCACGAAATTTCAGTAATTAACTAGTTCCTGTATAAAGCGGAAAAATCTCACAACAACCTTTTAAAGTGATTATTATTTTTAATTTATTCCATAAACATGTTTTAAAAGTTCAGAGCTTCCGGTTTCATCTATTCATTTTAAAATTTTATATAGCGTTCGAATTGCGTTTAAAAATACATCTACGCCAACATTTTTAAATTCATTCAACATGTGCGGTCATTGCTTCTCTATGCTTTAGTTTCGGGGCAAATTATGTGTTGTATAAGGCCGGCTACTCACGTACAGGGGCAATATTGAAACAATCTTGGTTGGTCGGTGGTTGGAGCAATTTTTAGAGAACCACTTTCACCAAATTGCCCCTGCTTGCCTATACTCATCACAATTCATGAGCCAATTAAGGGTCTAATTCGCATAATGCAGGTACGTGAGTAGCCGGTTTAAGAGAATAAATGTACTAATATTTACGTATGGTTTCGTAACAAATATCGCAGGTCACTATCCCACATTAGGTTGAGATATAGCGAGTCATTTTCTTACATTACCGTCTCCCATTTCTCGCGACGCTATTATCTTGTCACAGTCCAATATCGCCTACACTCAAATTACATACTTAGTGACGGACAATGTCCTTCGAGGCTACTCCATTTGCTTCTTCAACTAATTCAATCTAGCGCACATCCGAATATGAATAGATAATCCGTAACGCTATGTTCGCTCTTAGTATGTAATATTCTGAACAATAGAGATAGGTTCCTGCTGTTAAGAGCTATCTTATGTAACTGGGAAGGTATTATTTCTTTTAAGTCTATTGTCTGTAGTCTGAAACCAGAATTTAGTATTGAATCAAATCAATTTTATGTTTCGTTTATATTAACGTTACAAATATTAACTCCAACATGAACTCAGTAATAAATCAATCACTTTACATAATAGGTAGGTATTTTATTTCACGATCGAAAATATTTATAAGTTTTTTATTTGCGATAATAGTATGTAGTTATTAGTTAAACGTTTGATCAAATCACTACTTTCTCTATAACGGTATATTTTGTAAACTGATTAATTTTAAAATACATAATTATGTTATTTTAGTGGGTTGTCGCATAAGATATATAATTTATCCGAATAAGCTCCATTTAGTGTTGAATTTTCAGTCTATAACACAAATATACCGTTACAAACCATTATTACCTAATAAGTAAACGTGTCTTGTTATTTAGATTTCTATGGTAATAACGTGAAAGTTTTCACAATACAAGTAATGAATCACAAGTATCTAAGACGGTCACAGTATAATAACGAATGGGTAGTTTAGGCAAATTAGTCATGTTTGCAGAGACCGAGCCCCACCGACCTCTACAAATATTGACTACCTTTATTGTGTGTATTCAGAACATGATTTGTGAGTTTGATGACACTTGATTAAAGATATGACATTATTTAAACTTTTACACAGAAATATTGATTTAAAAATAATTTGCAACTTGTAAATAACTCGCTTCTTATATATTTGATATATTATGTATTTAATACGAGTAATATAGGTTATTTTTATGGCCAATCAATCGGTAACAATACCATCTAGTTTAAATGCATATCATGTCATATAATATTTTATTTGTTCCGGATTGATTCAATAGTTTTTGTGCGGCCTAATTATGCAACAAATTATACAAGTATGAAACAGAGTAACTCTTGTACTTACACTTTTAGTAGCATTGATCAACAACAATCTTTATGAGGTATATTTATATAAATAATTTAAATTTAGTAAGCAAAGTAAACAAAAACAGAAGCAAGAATAAACAAAAATAAGATAATTGAAACGTATTTATTCTAATAACGAAACAAGGAATACAGCCTTCATTGAAATAGTGAAAATTAATTTTGCAAAAGGAATATCAAACTTTACTCCTAAAGTTGATTTGCTTTTTTCGGTCCCGCTGTCTTCGCTTATTGCTTTTCAGAAAATTCATTACGCTCGTACTTTCCTACAAGTGACATAAATGTTTCAGATCCATGTTTAATTACAAGAATCATTGTGACATTGGGAATGTTAGCATTCTTTATTTATTTAGGGCCGATTTTTCAATGCTTGGATAAAACTTATTCATCGAATAATGTATAAAACTACCATTTTAAAAACGTATTCCAATTGCCCGTATTTGACAGTTTACGTGACATTTTAATATTATCGTGTTATACTTTATTAGATAAGTTTTATCCAAGCATTGAAAAATCGGCCCTGAGTGTTATTGAAAAGTCGACTCTGACTATTACCATTCTAAGAATAAAATAAATGTAATGTAAATATTATTATGTTTTCTTTGAAGGATAAGTGTTTGTCTCTTTTATATAATATTTTTCTGTGAAACGTTTTCATTTATTGTACTCCTTCATTAACACTCTTCAAGTATTCGAAGAAAAACATAATTGTTTACTGTCTGACATTTTACAAACGTATAAAAAGAACACTATAAAGAAAAATAATTAATTAAATTACAAATAATTAAAAATTTCAAGTTAAAATGGACAGCAGCTGGAAATAAAATATTTTCTTTGAGTATCTCCATTTTTCTCTTGAGCTCTGCATTACTCGTCCAATTAATTCAAAGTTTATTTACATCAACCTATTTTATGTACAATTTTAAGTAAACTCTACAAACTGTACTACTCTACATACATAAAATATTAGTATTACCCATTTCAATAAAAAAAAATGCCTGAATATTTACTCTTAGAATAATGATAAATACCTTTTAAAATCTATATGTTGTATTATTTTAAACACGCAAATTTGTAAGAAAATAAGTTTGTTATTCTTTCACGCGAAAATGTATTTTGGTGATACTTGGCAGTATATTTGCCAAAATAACACATAATACTTGCTATTGTACTTTTGACTACAAAAATCAGTCTAAAACATTTTTGAACGACGCCCTTAGTCAAAAACATTTTTGGCTGATGTTTGCAGTCGAATATATTTTTAACTAAGGGCGTTCGTGTTGGTCAAAACTCTTTTGAATAAAAACAATAAGTTTGACATTGCTCTACTATTCATTTAAAATTACGAGTTCAACCTAAAATAGTAATTAAAACGACAACACGTGTAAAAAACAGTTGTAAAATTAAATTAACATTGCCTAGATGAGTTTGGTATTTTATTAAATCATTAACCCCGCCACGGGATCACGGCGTGTAATTAGGTGAATTGTGTACACAATTTAAATTATAATTTTACTTCTATATTATTTTAGGACTGTGTGTAATGTACGATATAATTACCTATTGTAGAGAAGGTTGAAGCATAATAGACAAGGTTTATTTATGCATTGATTCCGGCAACTCCTTGATTAGTCTTTTGGTATGTCATTGTTTAAAATGTACATTTGGTTTAAACGAAACATTAATATGGGTAACTATTATGTTTATATTACATGAATAAAGTTCTATTGATTGAAATTAAGTTATAATTATTAATAATAATTATAACTTCATATTGTAATGATGTCCTATAATATTTATTTATTTATAATTTCCGTACATAAACTTCTACATGGTTTTTGTATTACGTTGTCAGTCATAAAAAAACAGCAAGTGGCGCAAACAGATCTCGAGGGAATATGTGTATGACGCGGACGTTAACATTTTTTCAAACTTCACATACAAATGGTAGTATGAAAAAGGTTTAAATAAAGAGAATCGGTTCGATTTTTTAACGAAAGATTTCATCTCAATTCGTTTAGTGGTTTTGCATGTAAGAATAACAAACATATGTAAATGTAACGTCTTTTTGATCTAAAAAACGAAGTGAAACTTAGAAACGTGTTAATATATTGTACTTTACACCTCAATTTATCGAGATCCACGAATCATAATTCATCAATTACGTCCGTTACATACCCTCATACTATCAGAAGCATAATTTACGTGACTATAGTAGTTTATAGTACTGCGTATTCTTACAATAAGCTCTTATCTGGGTCTGCAGTAAACAGTCGGGCATTTTGACTAATCCACTGTATGCAATGTTTCATCTATTATCATTAGCCTATTCACGGCTAAGCGCTCTCCTAGGATGGCCCAATGTAGTGGGTTAGGTTAATCTCCACATTCGAACAATGGAACAAGATGCCAAACGTTAATGTATAGCCGATATTCAGTTACAGATTTGACTTGTGATAAATAGATACACAGAAGGGTTACGCCCTCTTTATATACGATTTTCTGAATTGCTTTTGTTTTATTTTAGTATGAACATAGGTGTAGATTAGAACATACTAGGTATCAATTTTACTTCAATGTTTAATAATAATAATTTATAAACAAGTGTATAATTAAAACACATATCTAACTAGCTATAACAAAGTTAATTTTTAATTAGGTAGCGTATATAACAATCCACATGAGTTAGGATTCGGATTGATGCTAAAATATTATTTACATCTGAATTTTCCATTGAAATCTGTAAAAATTAAATGTTTGACGACTAAATGTAAAATGAAATAATTTTACCTACAATATCAAATTGCAGAAAATAACGAATTTGAAATATCTGTAACGAAATAATGAAGCGCGGGCACAAAAATACTTATTGCTCAGTATTTGCGAGATTTATAACAATGGAATAGAATAAATGTTCCAGTTATGAAGTTATTGCGTTTAATAAAATAGTGTTTGTATTTAAGCGTCCTGATATTTATTTATTTATTTATTTTGAAAACTACACAGCTTACAGTTTGACTTACTCTACTTATATCTATGATACAATACGCCAATTACGAGTTTTACAATTATTATCAATTATATGTATATTTAAAACAGTAACTTATTAAAGAGTGGTGAGTTGTGTGTGTGGGTGAGTGCGTGCGTGCGTTTGGGTATGATTGTGTGTATATATGTGTGTGTGTGCATGATTAAAATGTGTTAGGTACGTTAGATAATATTTTAATTACATTGGTTTTAAAACGATTGCGAGGGCAGTTAAATATGTCAAGAGTAGAAAATTTTTGATTGTATATCGAAGGTAGGCGATTAAAGAGTGAGTTCTTCATATATTGATTTTTTGTACGTGGTATAAAGAATAAAGGAGTATTACGTGTTCGAGTTAGAGGGGTGTTAAAATATATATTTTCTGTTAATTGGGGGCAGTCTAGTTTGTTGTTTAGGAGATCATAAAGAAACATAATATCTGAAAGAGTACGTCTGTCTTCGAGAGTATTCATTTTAAAGAAAATGCAGGATTCTTTGTAGTCCTTAAAGTTATGTTTTGCTTTAAAACTAAGATGCTTCATAAATATCTTTTGTATTTTTTCAATTTTGTCTTTATATTTTTTAAAAAATGGTCGCCATATTATACTTCCATATTCTAATATGCTTCTGACGTAACTATGATAAAGCATTTTTAAACACTGAGGGTTTTTAAAAGGTTGACTTGTTCTTAGGATGAAACCAAGGGATTTGTAAGCTTTACTGGACATGTACTCAATATGGGCGTCGAAGAAACATTTATCGTCCAGAAGGATGCCGAGATCCTTTACTGAAGTTGCTCTATTAATTAACTGATTATTGATACTATATTCGAACAAAATAATGTTACGTTTACGAGAAAAGCTTATGGTTTGGCATTTTTGAATGTTTACACCGATGTTATTAATTTTAAAATATTCTCCGAGATTATCTAGATCAGATTGGAGTAGATTACAATCGGCGGTACAAGATACTTTACGGAAAATTTTGTTATCATCGGCATACAGTAAGCAATTTGAGTTCTTAATACAATGTGTTATATCGAAAAGGAAAATGTTAAAGAGTAAAGGTGATATATGGGATCCTTGTGGGACTCCAGAGGTGACGTTTATGAAGTTAGATTTATGACTTCCTATGACTACTGCCTGACGACGGTTTCTAATATAAGATATTACCCATCTATGAAGATTACCCTTAATACCTACAGCATTTAGTTTCCCGGCGAGAACATTATGGTCTACTCTATCGAAAGCCTTTTCGAGATCGGTATAAATAACGTCAATCTGAGCGCCGTCACTTATGTTAGTTAGTAAATAGTTAGTCAATTCTGAAAGGTTTGTGTTAACACTCCGAGACTTAAAAAATCCATGCTGAGATGAAGGAAGACATTGCTTACAATAGCTATACATAAAATCATTAACTATACTGTCCATAACTTTACCGAAAATATTTAAAATTGATATACCCCTGTAGTTAGTAATTTCATTTTTTGAACCTTTTTTAAAAATGGGGATTACACGTGCATCTTTCCATTGTTTGGGGTAGACACCTTCATCCAAAGATCGTTGAAAAATCAATTTTAAGGGAACAGCAAGCCCGTTTACGCATTTTTTAACAAATATAGCTGGAATCCCGTCTAAGCCTGCGCCCTTTTTACTATCTAGTTTTTTAACCGCATTTGTTATCAGTTTATCTGAAATTTTAATTGAATTAATTACGTTAGAATGGGGCTCCTCTGCGTATGGTTTGGGATCGTAGGAAGAAGATCGTATGAATACGCTTTGGAAAAAGCTATTAAAAGCGTTACATATATCTGCACCACAAGAATAAGTCACTCCATTATATACCATACGACATGGCAAGCTGTTGTTTTTGCGTTTGTTATTTACAAAATTCCAAAACTCTTTAGGATTATGAATTATATCTTTTTCGCACCTATTAATATAATTTTTAAAACATTCTTCTTGTAAAACTTTAATCCTATTTCTTAGTAAAGCAAATGCTGCGTAATCATTCGGGTTTTTAAATTTTTTCCAATTTTTATGAAGTTTAGACTTTTCTTTAATGATATTAATTAATGATGGGGTGTACCATTGAGGGTACTTAAAACGTCCTGAAACCCGCGCAGAGGGTACGTATTTTTCTATGATTGAGTTAAGCTCTTTGTAAAAACCATTAACTGCATCATCAACGGTCCCGTTAGTAAGAATTCGGTGCCATTCAATCTTCCCGAGTGCCGAGTTAATTGACATATAATTAGCTTTAAAAAATTTTTTTATGATCCGTGGATTATTACGAAGGGGTTTTATTTTATAGTTTTTGATGTTTATAAGTAACGGGGGATGAAATTTATCGATATTCACTAACGCTGGGTCGCATTGTTCGCAAATTAATGAAAGATTTGAAAAAACAAGGTCAAGAATATTTCCGCAACAATTATTAGTGAAGTTATACTGTGAGAGTCCGGATAAATACATAGAATTCATAAAATCGTCGGCGGTTCGCATCAAGAGTGTATTAGAACTATTTTTATTCAAGTGCCCGTCAGGCGTCCACGCGAGAAAAGGTAAATTAAAATCTCCGATTAATAAAAATGAGTCATTCGGCCTCCTCGAATGGAAGTTAACGAAGGATTCGTTGAAGTCGACCAATATACTGGCCGCATTGGAATTCGGTGGAATATATATTGCTCCCACGTGAATATCCGCGTTTTTTGAATATTGATTTAATAGCGTACTACTTAGAACATGACCAGGAATCGTAATCCAAATACATTCAACGTTACCAACGTGGGTCTCGTTTGTTAGAAATGCGGAATAACATCTTTTTATACAAATCATAACTCCGCCTCCCTTCATATTATTACGTCTACGATCATGCCTAAATACGTCGTAACGGCTATCACATATTTCTGAGTCTAACACTCCCTCACACAACCAAGTTTCAGTTATAATTATGATATCATAATTGTTCGCTTCGATATTTTTGTAAAAGTTTGATAATTTAGTTCTGAGTCCACGAGTGTTCTGATAGTAAATGTTTAGAAATTTCATTTTTTAAGAATGTATAAAAGTGAAATCACAAGTAGAAAAAAAAAAAAAAATAAAGTTGTTATGAGGGTGAATTGAAATTAAAACGCTGAGGACTCGAAGCAAGTTAAGCGAAACGGGTATGTGTGATTGGAGTGCAGCTGCTCGCAACCTTTTATTGAAAATTATCTGCAATATAATTAAATGTAATATTATAATATATATGTGTTTATAAATGATGTATGTGTATGTGTGATGTGTCGGTATGTTATACAAGAATATTATTAATATTATACAAATTTGAGATTTTACATTGATATAGTAATAATATAAAATAACAAAATGAACACTACAAATACGCAAAATTAAGTACATCAATAGTTTTTTGATAAATATTTTTCTAATTCTTCTTCGGTGCTTATAGCTATTGGGGGCGATTTTTCGTTCATGCGCATATAAATGGTACAGTTTTTTATCCATATATATTTGATGTTATTATCTTTCGCACGAAGTCGACATTTGTTAAATAGAATTTTATTCGCAATTGTTAAGTGTTCATTTATAAATATCTTTGATGAATTACCTTCAAATCCGAGGTCGCTAGATGTTAAACCCTTATTTTTATTTGCTTTGCGAAAGTTGGCTATTATATTATTTTTAATATTCCTTGATTTTAGTTTGGCTATGATTCTTCTTGGCTTATTGGGGTTTGAGTGAAGCGGCTGGACCCTGGTGATAAATTCGATGTCGTCTTTTTGTATGTTGACATTTATTGAAGTTGCAATTTGTAGTAGAAGTTGTGGAAGATCTTCTTTCGATTTTTCCGGCACACCAACAACTTCAATATTTAGGAAACGACATTGCTGCTGTGAATATCTGTGTTCTTTTTCAATAGTATTTGATTTTTTTTGCAGGTCTTTTATTAAGTCGTCACGCAATGCTAAATTTTTTTCTAGGTTAATAATACGATTTTCACATACTCCAATTTTTAATTTGAATGTATCTACTTCCTTTGTCAAATTGTCTATTATTATTAATTTAGAGTCTATATTATCTAGTTTTGTACTCAGCTCTTCGATTCTTTGAAAATCAATGCTTGTTTTTAGGTCACCTAGCTCCGAGCGTAACTGATTCACTTGTTGCGGTAGATGTGCCAAAGTTTGTAAAAGCGTTTCAATCCTTTCAAGGGCGGGCTGGTCAACCGACGATTCCGTGACTTTCTCTGTGTCGAGATCTTCAGATGGAGTAGGTCTTGGGGAGGCTATGTGTAATTTAGGTTTACATTCCGAGCATGTCCACGACGCTTGCCTGTCGGCTCCAAGTCTTCGCCAACCGATTTCCGTTAATGAGACACAGTTATAATGGAAATGTGTACGGCAAATGGAGCAATGTGCACCTTCTATGACTTTATTGTCGCAGCGTTTGCATGTTATGTTATTCATCGTGAAAAAGGTTGACAATCTATGGTTGATGTTATAGGCATGAGATAACGACTCACCGGTGACACGCAGAAACGGCCGTTGTAGCAGAGAGCGAGTCAAAAAATATCGGACTTCTTCTTTACTCGAAGTGGAGCGGGAGGCTGTCGCCGTGATGCGTTCATATATTTAATGTATTACGGCGATAGAAAAATGATCAAAATGGTTATTACTATATGGGTCAGAATACTTTGTATATTGAGTTGTGATTTTATTTGCAACAATTAACACGTCCACTCTCAATAGTTACAGAATTACGAATCGTAATAAATATTAAAATATGCTTAAGATTTCCCGCGATCCCCTTTTATTCCATTCATTAAATATTTGTGTTCGTATTTTACGTATTTTCTTCGGTATTACGCTTCTTTAAAACTTTTGTCTTCGAGACATTTACGGTTATTGTTTTTGGTACTAATTTAGATATTTCATTGTTTTGTTTGCAGATGGCACAAGTTTTTCTCGGGAAATAATATAAAGACGTTTTTCATCGTCTCTTCCGATTCACACTGTGTCCTTTAATTAAAAATCCTATTAGCCTCTACAGATTCTGATTTATTATGCAATATAATAGCAGATGCTCCTATTAAAAACGACTGCATACTGCTTTGAATTGATCTTGTATAATTCTCGATGTATAATTTATTTCCATATAGAGTCGGAGTTTATAATCAAGAACCTTTATACATTGGCTTATTAATTAAATAAACCGTGTTGTTTTTTTGTGCTAAGCTAGGTGTAGGTAGGTAGGTAACTATTTTTTTATTAATTTGTACTGAATACGATTGTTTAAGTAGGAATACAAAAACTGAAATACGGATATTAACAAGTGCTGATACTTTTTACATTGTATTGCTTTATCATAGGTTTCTCATTTCATAAATATTTTGGTGTATCAATAGACATAAAAAACTTTTTATTAAAACACAAAAGCTCCTATATGCATGTATGCAGGGCTGACGACATTTTATTTGACAATAAATCATTAAAAATGTAAAATAACATGTTAGAAACACATACATAATATTGAAAACTTAAATATTTACATCTATATCACCTCCGGGAAAAGGATTACTGACTCAGTATAAATATTTCATAGAGAATGTAATGCCACTATTCTGTTCGTATAAAGATGGAAAATAGGTTATCTTTTTTCAACCGACTTTCACGAGAGAAGGAAAATTTGACGTGTATTTTTAGGTATTGTGTTGGATATTGTGTTCGTGTGTTTTTATTTAATTGTACATGTATATTTTTACCATATGTCTTCTTAGAATTATGCGTATACATCCAAATATGGTTTGGAGTTATTATTGTTTCTGCCAATGATTTTACAAATTCATAAAATAGAGAAAGAAAAAGACGTATGTATAGCTATCAGAAATACTAACTGAATTGAGTATTTGAATTAATTTTTTTTTTGTGATAAATGGAAAGATTATATATTAGTTTTATAACAAAACTGTTTTTATTTTTATTTTTTTTGCAATAATTCAAAAGTTATTTCAAAATAAAAATTAGTCTTTGAATCCAGTACCGAAGACACGCCGACAACTCCCGAAGCGTCACCCGATCGCGTGTGACGTCACAATGTTAGTTTTCACTCATTGCAGTTGATAGAAAATTAAATATAGTTTGAAAAACTAAACAGGATAAAAAGATAAATTCATGAAATTATTGTATTGTTACTGGGTTTTTATAAGTATACAAAATTTAAATTAAATCCGTCGGTTTATAGTGGGTCTAAATCGAATCGAAAGGAGAATTGGTTACATACAAACATATGTTTTAAGCTGATCCTGGCGATCCTTATCAGGATAAATTTATGATATTATTGTATTGTCATCGGATCTTGATAAGTGTTCAAAATTTGAACAAAATCCGTCGGTTTTAAGTGGGTCAAAATCGAGTCGAAACTTCGAAAGGAGTCGGTTACATACAAACATACAGGTGAAGCTAATAAAAGCGTGTTAATAATAAATACAGTGTTTTGATCTATTTAATTTTGTTGTCATTATTAAATTACATATTAATTATATTAATTGTTAATTATATTATTTAAATTTATATTAAAAATGGCGAACCTCAAAAGTTATCGTTTTGTATCATTATGTACGAATACTACAAAGGCAACTCCTGACAAAAATCGGTGATCATAAATATATCAACATCAAGAATATTATTCGTAACTAACTAATTCGGAACCAACTAACAAATCGTATGTAAACGCTATGTACTGCAGTTAATAATAGCTATAACATTATGACGTCACCACTGTGGTGACCAGTCATGGCGCGTTTTTAGTCACGTGATTCTAACTTAAATTTCATCAATTTTTAATTGCTTATAATGAACGGAAAAAAATTTTTTTGAAGTTATTTGCATTAAATATCAATATTATTAATAATAAAGTTTCGAAATACATAAAAAAAATCAATAATTTTTTTTTATTCAAATACTCAATTTGGTTGTATTCGTTGCCAAATAACATTAGATAGTCTCATCCATAATTTGATACCGATTCTTATCGTTAACTTATACTACAATTCACTAGCACATCTACTTTATTTATAGTGGTTGATACTCATGCGGATAACTATGTGTGTGTGTGTGTGCAATGTGCATGTGTGTGCGTGTGCGTGTGTGTATATGTGAATGTGTGCGTCGCTACATTAATGCAGTGTGCATGGAGACGATGCATAAACACAAGTTAGGTTGGCACTCGTGAATTGGAAGGACTACTAACTTTAGTGAAGTTAAGGTTTGTTTAAAGTATGTCCTTAGGTGGAAGTATGACCCTAACTTCTCCCGTGTCACTCAGGGAGATATAACTATTTCCTAATGTTTAACACAATAATTTATGTTTGTTTATTACCTTAGACCTTGTTACAATGAACAAATGTAAATAGTTAACAGGGTTTTATGCTCGTATGACTAACAATGGCGTCGTAATGTTGAAGTCCAAATTTAGTCGCTGTATTACGATTTGCTATATTATAATTTTGCGACTAGAATGTTAAACTTCATAATTTAAAAGTTTCTGCAGTTTGCGATGACAAAAATAAGTATCTCCATTACATAGGAGGTAGATTGGAGAGGTAAATCATATTCCTAATATTGTATTTTCCGATTATATCTTATCGGTACCTACTCCTAAAAGATTACATTTTAGAGATACAACGACTCATTTACTCAATAATACAATTATGAGCAGATTTCGAATAATATACGCTTGTTTTCAGCAATAGCATCAGCACACAAGATTACACAGCTGAAGGTCCCTCTGTACGCAGACCCGCGGCGAGCCGCAGAGCTCAGCTGCCACTTCCAGATGGACGACCAGAAGCTGCACTCTGTCAAATGGTACCGAGACATGCACGAGATATTCAGATATAACCCTTCGCAAAAGGCACGTATCTATTATACTTATAACTACATGTAGAGAGAGGTCTACAGCATTTTGCAGGATAAATCAACTTTCAATGGGATATTTTGCTTATTATTACATATAGAGAGTGGTCTATTGCATTTAGCAGGTTAGCTCGACTTTCGATTGGATATTTTGCTTATTATTAAATGGAGATATAAGTCGTTGCATTAAGGAGGATAGCTGAACTTCAATGGTATATTTTGCTTATTATTAGACGTAGAGAGACTATTGCATTTAGCAGGATAGCTCGACATTCGATTGGATATTTTACCTATTATTACTTGGAGTTAGAGGTTCATTGCATTTATCAGGATAGCCCAAACGCATTCAAATGGAAAGTTATTTTGTTATTAAATTCCTACAGAAGCAATTAGATAATAACAATTCCAATTGTAACATCACACAATAACTATCAAAAGCTTTTGTAATTTGAAATATTGTTGGTATCGGAAAGTTTTTAGCTATAAAGTCGCATGTGTAAAAGGTTGGTCAGAGATTGAATACGGTCAAAAGAAAAGGTTAATTTATTTAAAACAACTTTGAAAAGGAGTAATTAAAAAAGTTTCGACTTGCTTGGTACATGTTGAAATGTTTTGATCTTGTTTTTCTATATTATTGAAGAGATTTAAATCTATTTTCAAACGTATTACAATTATTATTAATTAAAAACCGATATCCTTATAAATTGAATCAATTTAGAGCGAACACTACAAAACTATTGTATCTACGTATTTGAACCTTTCTATTAAAAATTTAAACTCTATGTGTGCAAAATTTAAAATACTGCAAAATAATAGAGTGCTATCAGAACTGTAATATGCGCGTTCTATAGCACTGGTTCGAAGAACGTTCATATTTTATGAAATATATGAAGTAGTATGGTTGAATTTAATTATTTTATACAAGTATACGTTAGTTAGCTCTTGTTTAGGTGATCAACACGTATGTATGTTATTAAGCGAAGGTGAAGTGGTATAATATATGCAAAATAATGCATCGAGAAACTGACGCTTGCTATAATAAAGCTTGTTTCATAAAGCTTTTATTATGTAAATGTGTGTAAATTACTGTGAAGTAAATGGTGAATGTTTTACGAAAATTGTATGTACTTGTGTTTATAATGGAAACGTATTAATGCTACTTGTTTAAATAAATATAACGCCTAAGATATCATAGCTTATTCTGAACGCTCACAAAATAAATATTAAAATCAATCATACATAGATGAATAATGTATTTCCAAGGCGTTATTTTCATAAGACAGATGTATATCTAAATATCAATTTTAATGCCCTTCATAAATTTAGATGAACTTAGCACAGTTACATATTATTGGCCTACATTTTAATGGAACACAGAACCTGTCTTTGAAGTCGCTTAATACAGATAATAAACTAATCAAGTATTTTTGTGAACAGCCGCCGATCCGACTTTTCAACGTCACGGGCATCATGGTGCAAGGCGGCGAGTGTCAAGTGGACTCCTGCATGGTGCGAGTGATGCCGCCGCCCGTAGCCACCAGAGCTGCCTACAGCTGCGAAATATCGACCGAAGGCCCCAAGTTCCAGATCGCTCGACAAACTAAGCACATGACAGTTGTTGGTTAGTTTGCTTTGTCTTAGTTTGTTGTCACGATATGCGGGCGAAACTTGGGCACTACGCATCTATACGTGTTTAGCTACAACGCCATTTGGCGTAATTGGTTAACGATATACATCCACTAGCATAAAGCATATACCGTTATGCGAATATCGCCGTTGTAAGCAAAGCAAAAAGTATAAAATTGCACGATTGGGATGTAGAGAATGCCTTCAGGCCCCCAATGTACCGATTCACAAGCAAAATTCAGTGGCATTTACGATAATAGTGATTCTTTCCAATCTTCTGAAGAGAGAAATTCGTTCCCGTTTGCAAATCGGCTCAAAATATGATATACAGATATAGTGCGATTTGCAAATTGGTTTTCGGGTTTTTTGTAATCGGTTGAATACTATTTGCTATACTTTATTAATATATTCTCATCTGTAATTGACTGAACCAACTCTGTGGAATACGTATTTTAATTTCCAATTGAAACTAAAAAGCCATCCATTTCCAAATAAACTAAAAAGCCATCAATAAGGTCTTTTACAGTCAGTTTATCCTTTCCTTGAATTACACGTTCTATTGAGTAACCAACCTTAGAGAAATATAAAACTTTTTTCTGAAAATTTCAACCTCAGTTTCGAGCTGCAGAAAAACTATAATTAATATTGTATTTTACAAAATAGGTAAGAATATTAAAACGCACCTGTGTGTAAGAAATACTATCTCAATATAAATTATTAAGTTTTACTAAAGTTCATATTTGCACCTGAACAAAGCAAAGTTTAATTAGATAAGAGCAACTAATAACATTACATCGTTGTAATATCCATATCTTAACTCGGCTCGAATATCTGCTAAAGTAAATTTAGCGTGATCAGGCTTGGTGGTTGTTGAAACTTTAATTACTTACATATTCTCGTAATACAATTTCAAGGCACTTTATGTTAACGTCCCTGTCGAGAATTATCTCCACCATTCAGCAATTTCCTCTTAATTTAGCTCATACAGTTTATAAACTTACGTCAAAGTAGGAAGATCTTACGGTGCTTTACATATTCAAAGCTATTTTCCTTCCAGCGATGCCGGACAAGGACCCAATTATAATCGGAGCTCCCAAATTAGTGAAACCGGGAGAACAAATTCTCCTCAATTGTACGTCAGACTACTCATTGCCGCCGTCGGATATAAATTGGTATATCGACAACGACATACAAAAGGTTTGTTAAACAAAAGTTCTATTAATTAAAAGTAATTTTCAGCTGTGAAAACTCCAATTTGTTTTACTGAATGGAAAATATTGCGATGTACACTTAAATGTGAACCGATTTATAACATCTAGTATCTGTCGATGCATTAAATTACTTTCTGAAACCTCATATGATCTCGATATTGCGCGTTTATTTTAAAAGCAGTTAAAACGAAGCAATATTAATTTAACGTGTCATGTAGAGGGCGTGTAATTACAGTGTATATTTATTTTGTAAATATAAAATAAACACATGTACAATGTCGAATGGAACGTGATATTATAGCTGATATATGCTTGCAAATATGACGTAATCAAAGAGGATGTATGTAGACAGTTATGGCTTTGATGGGAAACTAGTACAAAGTTCTCGTAGTATCTACATGTCTATCTGCAAATCTCGTATCACAGAATGGCATGCACTCAAGAGATGGCCTAACTCGATTTAACTGTTTACTCTCATACTCCCTAATGGAATCAGGAATCTAATCTATTTGGATTAGGCACTATCAATTATAGCGATTGCGTTTCCCAGATTTATTGGGCAAATTGAAACAAATGAGCATTTAATAAGTTGCCCTTTTTGTTCGACATGGTAGAAGTGAGAGGATGTTTTTTTTGTATTATTGGCATTGATATTTAGAAGAACGAAAAAATAAAAAGTGTATTTCATATGAGGTTATATTAATTTGCTCGAATGATTCCAAATTATTTTTTGATAGATTAAGTACGTTCTTATTGATTAACTTTTTGCTTCACATACTCGTTGGGGTTTCGATATAAACTTTATAACATCTTCGACATAAATATTGAAGCGACCGTTCCTTTGAACACATAATTTCAAAATTCTTAGCTTTTGCTTCATGTTAAAGCGAGAGCTAGGTTCAATTTCTTAAATCCCGTAAGTGAATGGGGATAAAACGAGGGTCTGGCTTTTAACACTGACATACTCCCGCTGGATCATATACAATGGAAAGCTAAGAAATTGGAATACCTTGCAACCTTAGAAATAAGACGCTGGCCCTTCAATATTATATTATATAGTATTATTAAAATATTATATTATATGTGGTATCATTAAAGCTTTTCGGTGTATAGATTGGTAGATGGTTTTATTGTATGGGATTTTTTTTAAAGCTTAATAGAGGGACAAATAAATATACTGGTACTGTACATTTGCACACACACATTGTGCGTTTACTTGCATATTATACTAATAACCTGTGAATAACGTGTAATTTCTTAATAATAAAATAATAATAGTTTTTTATAATTAATAAATCAACTAACAATAATAAACAGAACAAAATAGAAAAATTTATTATAGCATACCTAATGTTAAAGGTTCTTTTATAATACTAGTTTATAATATTAAAGAACCTTCATATTATGAAGAGAAATAAAACGAAGACAACCACTTCATAATATTATAACTTGTTTCAACAATGCTAAGATACAATAATACTATTTGTCAATGAATTACATCTAAGGAACATATATAACAGAGAATACCCACTCTGAATGGAGTTTCCAATGTTTTGTTTGCCGGTAGAGCTCATTGTTAAGAGACTTAGCATCCAAGCCACTCTAAATCTTCTCTAACGGCCTTAAAATACCTTATATATTACAACGGAATGCTCTTTCTTCCGCATTGGTACGAAAGTATTTAGTTTGCCTCTTACGTTCATATTGGATGCAGTAAAATAGTATTTAAGAGTTTGATTAATGGATAAGTGTGTTTTGAATGTCATGGTTGTATATTTCGTGCAATATAATGTACCGACGTATTAGTTCTCTATTATAAAAAAAATTGCTAGCTTCATGTGGCATAAATGTCTTGATGGAATAGAACCTATATTTAACTCCGGGTTTTTTATGTTTCTATAGCTAATTAAACCAAATAAGTTCAGTCGTTTTGTGCGTAGAACAGTAACAGACATCCGTAGCATAGTTGAACACGATAGGCGTCGCCAACTTTGTGACGCGCGCCGTACAATTTAATTAATTTTCCATTTCTGCATTTTTAAATCTAGTTAAATACTAGTTCACCCTAATTACATAATATAGAGTGCAAAAGTTTATTCACAATGGGCCATTGAGCAGTGTCGAAGTTTTACTCCGCCACACGAGCAAATACAGTGTAAAATACACAATATTTTTATAAGTAGGTAAATGATATTTATGATTTTTAGGTCCGGCGTTTTTGAAAAGCTTAATTCTAAGGCGAATTAGATAAACCGCCACTTAAAACAACTATTTAGATATCAGTTACAAGTACAGGACGTTTGGAGAGATCTTGATAGCGGAGCCTTTGTTGAAATAAATTGAATGCTATTATGCGACTTGAGAGCGCGCCATTGGCTTGAATCTTTGAGCTCTGCTTCGATATTGCGTGAAATGAAAAGGAAGTAACGTGATGAAACTCCCGTCCGTTGATGCACGTATGGTTCTATTGCAATCTGTGCGAGTGCTGTTTGGAATCGTGAAGTTTGCCTGATGAAAGCTCGACTTAACGTGCCTATGGAGGGATTTTTGCACGGAGATTTTTAAACGTGTTTGTGTGGATTGTAAGCCCGTTGAATGCTGAATATTATGTACAAGATTAATACGAATCTTCGCATGGTAAATGTAATAGGAACTATATAATTAAACAATTGTAATTGCAAATTAAGTAATGCCATAAAATCCTTGATTAGATAACTACATGAACATTTGTAATTTTATCACACGAAGTAAAGATTTAAACCATATAAACATTGAGAAATGTGCAAAAACTAACAAAGTTAATTTAAACATATTATGCATAAAAATGTCAATATTACATGCTCTCTACTAGCATATTTACCGCTTACAAGATAAAATTAAAATTCAAAAAGTTGGTACATATTTCATGTAATAGTCCTTAGCCGGCACATACTCAGCGTTATCGATGACTGATAGCCACTTGATGTATGCATAACTCGACGGTTATGACATGTTTTTGAATGAGGTAACGTTGAAAATCGTGTGAAGATGAGTTAGGAGATTAGTCACTTGTCTTGTACGAACACTGGTTAGAAGTGGAGCTATATATTCTGGATTTAAGTCTGACGTTTTTAATATAATCCAGCTATATGAAAGCGGATTCGTTATATGAAGCTATATAAACCTTTGCTACATATTGTATTCAGATCCTTTGTCGTATTATTTTATGAGTATAATTGAATATTATACATGAATATGTTACTCCACGAATATACGAAATAAAAAATTCTATCAAAATTAGTGTATTTTCAATATTTTATTTCTTAATATATGACTCTATCTAATAAAATAGCACTTTTTAATAGCCATATATACTATTTATTTATCTATATTTCATTTAACTATATCACCTTTTTTATACAGCCAGAGCCATGGCACCGTACGGAGCTGAGCGCGCCGCAGCCGGGGGGTCTACGCGCATCATGGCGGGTGCTACGCGTGTCCGTCCCGCCGGCGGAGAGCGGAGCGTTACGCGTGCGATGCGAAGCGATCCTCATGGTCGAGCCACCGGTCGTGCGCGACACTTCGGCGATTATAACGCTGTATTCGCGTACCCAATTGTCGAAATATGTGTCGAATAGAGGTATGTACATGTAGATTATGTTGATAGAATAGCTAGCTAGAAAAAAAGCAAAAGCGAGTACGTATTTTTAGAGCTTTAATGTGTTATTCTGATACACAAACTGCATATAATATGCAGCAGTATTATCATAATCCGTTCAGTGGTATACGCGTGAAAGAGTAAGTAACAAACATCAATACTTTCTCATTTCATAATTTCTAGTTTGTTATTTTTATTAGTAGGCAGAACCCTCTTAGTGATGAAGCTAGATGAAATGAAGTAAATTGATGTATTTGAACCCCCGAGTGTCATTGAAGCCTGTTGAAAACATATTCTACAGAATATCAAAGGAAACCTAACTATTACGAAGTAAATTTCTTCGCGTAATAAACTCTTTTACATGTCTACGTTCCATTCAAATATAAATATGACCAAATTGGAAATACAAAAATAGAGAAGTTATTTAGATTTGAATTACATAAAAAGTAACATTGGTGAATATAAAAAGGAAATTTATGCTGGAAATTTTCAAACTTACATTTTTTCTCGAAGTTTGGAAAAAGGGCTCTGATTTTATAACTTCATTTCCACAAGTGAATTTTTATTCGGAACGTTTCAACGAAGTGAACTATTTTACGTTTGTCACATTACGTAAGATTTAGAGCTAACGAAATATATTTAAAAAAATAAACTTTAAAGCGGACGAATAAATCGTCATAAACTTTATAATAATTCATATATTATTAATTCCATAGTTTTAAGAACTTAACCACTGTTTTTAATTTTTAATTTCGCATCAACCAAACACACGACAACGTCAAAGAAATAGTCGTACCGCTA
Organism: Colias philodice; assembly: GCF_061535455.1. NCBI lineage: Eukaryota > Metazoa > Arthropoda > Insecta > Lepidoptera > Pieridae > Colias > Colias philodice. The sequence goes on from NC_143093.1 coordinate 7,005,300, forward strand.
TCAAGCGGATGTCTTAATTTATTATGAATGGAGCGTCTATTCACTTGTAATGCAAGTAGCATTGAACGCTAGATGGCCACTTAATAGCTCTTAATTAAAGGACGGAAACATACGGTTGCGCTTGTGCACGTCCGCCGGCTAAGTTTTTTGCGATAAGCGCCGTGAAGTAGCATCTAGAATGTTCCTATGAATATTGTATATGTTGTATTACATCCTTTTTAGAAAAAACTAATTAAGCTTTTAATTAAGGATGTAAGGTTAGATTCGACTGGAAATTGTCCTGAAATATAAAGGCTCATAGGTACTAACAGTAGAAAAGGTTGTTGTATTTCTTTTCTTGTGTTGAAATTACTTTTAGTTTACGATTAGAAAATTCTAGAGAACAATATTAATATTGTTAGATATATAGTAACGTTTAATTACTTTCTGAGTTACTATAAATACTAATTAAATAATCTACAGCACTTGAGAGAATAGAAGTTCTTTTATAGTCCACACAGAGTTAAAGTGTACACATTAGATACATTGCATAATGCATTAAAACTATACTCTTTGTCCATTCAAAAGCAATTAAAACCCTTAATTATTACCATATGTTATATAAAACTATGCATATGCTGCCAGTTGCCACCAAATAGTACAACCATTTAATTTGGCCCCACACGAAAATAACTTAATAGTGACGTGGAGTTAATGCAATTTCATTGCATTTATAAAAGCTACTGCTGGGTAATTATGTTCAGTTATGTTAGAGTGCAGTGGTTTAGTTAATTTAAGTGCTTAATCCGACTAAATTTTTAAACGTTCGTGAATGCAGCGTATACGAGAATATGTAGGTTGCATGATTAAAGCTAGTAAAACGTATGGGTCAATGACTGCTTTATACTTTTTGTTTTAAACAGGTCATTATAATAATAATTTAAATGTATAGGTAGTAGAAGGTATCGAACGTTCTAAAAGTTCTAAACCATTATGGATTAAATATAGATACCTATATAAGAGATAAATTCGTCTAAAATGTAATATTCTAATTGTAATTGCGATTGCACGTGGGATTTGAACAAAGTAACTATAAGCTTGCTTTTGTTTGCTTAGTAAAGCGTGCTAAAACACGTTTTAGTCTTGTATCTATTTTGTCTTGGAAATAATATAGTCACTTAATATGCAAACCCTATTATTATTCTACGTTTTCTGGTAACATGTTATTCTGTTTATAATCTCGAATACAATCTCGAGAATAACTTAATAACTACTAGCTTTCCGCCCGCGGCTTCGCCCGCGTTTTCAAAGAAAAACATGTTCCCGTAGGATTTCCGGGATAAAACCTATCCTATGTCCTTCCTCGGGTATCAAAATATCTCTATACCAAATTTCATGCAAATTGGTTCAGTAGTTAAGGCGTGATTGAGTAACAGACAGACAGACAGAGTTACTTTCGCATTTATAATATTAGTATGGATTTTTATCATGATTATAATATTTATAGATTAATAATATGCCTTTTTTGTTTCAGGTATCAATATGGAAAATCCAATAAATGTATTAGTGTGTGTAGTTCTGTGGACTTTAAAAGAATTATCAAAGGTGAGCTTATGAGGCTAAGTTTGACTGTGGTGGTGATATTAGTATAAGGATGTAGATAATGGGTCGGCCTCAACGTCATTCCTAGTTTAAGAGCTGTTTATTGAAAAAAAAAAAATCATTTTATTCTTTTGGAACATAACATTGGCTTTATATCTATGTCTCAATAATTTTATAGATAAGAATACAACGTTTATTCTTGTGCCAAATTATTAGAATTTAATCAGTAGTTCTATTTTATTTCAGCTCTTAGGCTATAAGTGACTATAAAGTAAGTTATATTTGGGTGTATGTATTATAATGAATTTAATTCACAAGTTTACCGCTAAGTTGGTAACCATACATGACTTATTTTTTGTACATACCAAAACTTATTTATATGTCGATGTATGTCAAGATATAAATTATTTATTAGATATTTAATATAAACGAAATAAAATCTAACTAGTCGAGTTATAACTGTCTTAGCTAATTCCTTAGACGTGTCTATAATAAGTTTTTAGACTATACTGTCACTATATGCACTATAAAATTGCTGCGTATGACTTATAAAGTATGAAATATATGTGTATCTTCCTATCCGTCGTATGAAAATAAAAATTTGTTTGTACTTTTAATATTCTTTTGTAAAAATTCACAGCGCACTAAAATTATAAACGTACCAGTGTGAGAGTCTTAATACGATTTAATACGTACCACACTGAATTATTGTACGGGTTAAATGTATAATAAAACTTGAATTTATATCATGTATTATTTTAAGTGCACAGTGCATTATTTTTATGACCAGAACGTATTCGAAACAAATCCAATTAGGAATTCTTTGACCATCTAAAAGTACATTACGAAGCGGACGGGAAATTATATGACTGCATTCAAAAATTAATGTCCCCAGGCATTGGTATAGGAGTCTGGATTTATTTTGGTCCATATTTCGCAATAATAGTTCTGTCCACGTTCTGTCAGTGACCGCTATAACCGTCTATCATGGATTGTGCACTGCCGCAATGGGAAAACCATTTTCTAGTACATGTAAAAAATATTTTTCTTCCGTTGCTACAATGAAATATTTGTTGGCACATCTTTTTGGGGTTTGTGTATTATTTTATGTTTAAATTCTATTTGTCAACAAAGAAAGATTTTGAATGTTTAAAATTTATTGTTAAATAGGCAATTAAGTTTTTTAACACATAATTATATATGAATGAACTTATTCACATTTTAAAAATACATATAGTGTACCCTGAATAGAAAAATAATTAATTAAACTTTTAAATAACACAATTAAAACTACTGTTTGCCAATTTAGTTTCCATTTAAATTAGCAAACAATTTCGCCTCATGTTTGACGTCATATTAGAAAAAAATATGTAGTTCCTTGAAATGAATATACCTATAAAAAAATGGCTTTCTCTATGTATAATTTGAACAAAAAGCATTCAACCCGTACAATTAACGTTTCAAAAACACTCATGTCGCCGTTTTGTGATTTAATTAGCTTATAGGTAAATACGTTTTATACTATGAATAGGCATTAATCTATGGCTGTGTTTCACTTAAGATACGTCAATTCTTTGCACGAAATCATCTCTTTATCTTAATGTACAGTAAATGGATATTGTTTTGTTTAATTTATTGTAAAATTTAAATGGATACGTAAATAAATATGATATGAAATCGATGTATTTTATTACTGACCACCTTTTATCCTTATTAAAAATTGTTACGCATCTATGTAATAATAACAAGAGGGTAAATGCATAATAAAAAAACAAAAAGAGAGAATACCTACGGATGTTTATTTTTTATTATAAGTTATATGCTATTTTAGAATACAGGATATTGAACAAACCAATGATGTTCAATAAACCAATGATGTTTTAGAGATCGTTCTATATATCAAAAAGCAGCTCGTAGAAGATTCAATATCATTCATTGGAATTCTGAATAGAAACAGAATGGTGTACGCGAAAAAAAATCAGCAAATTAGTTACAAATTCATCGTTACTGAGAAATGCTATTTCTACGCAGTTTTTCTTTTACAATACAGTTATCTGATTAGAACTTTAGCTAAATAGATACTTAATAATTTATACATTCCTATAGGTATTAAGATTAGAAGGAAATATAACACAACACTAACATAGAGCTATAAACTAATTTTCACTATTGTTATGCGTAATTATTAAGGTCCAGTACCTATAGTATATTATATGCTCTTCTCAATACATTTAATACATATATCAAGTGGTATTGTATAATGTTCATTGAACTGAAATGTGTCCATGCTTTGTCAATTAATAGAAAGATAAAAGTATACACCCTCTATTTAAGCAGTAAACATACGATCATTAAGCAGTATACGAATTATTTGCAGGTACTACGTGACAATAGACCATATTCCTAAGTATTCGTAAAACAACATCACATTTAACATTTCACATTTCAGAGGAATTTATAGTAAGATATCTTAACAATAGGAAAATGCTCCCGTGGTTCCACAATTAGATGTATGAACATTAAATGTCATGTTCTACAAGTGTTCTAAATCTAACAGGTGCAACACATTCCGTGCCAAAAGCATATTTCAAACTAACTCTTCATTAAAAATAACTATTTTATACGAATACAATGAATGGTAAAATTGTCGGCTTGAAAAATGCAGGATTAGTAAAACCTTGCTGGTTTATTGTTTTTTTGCTTTCTGAGCAATTGGTGTATAATACTTTTATAGCGCGTCTGTAGTATTATAATTATTAATCGTAAAACTGGATATTAGTTACAGTTACCTTCTAGGAAATAAATTATTTAGTCAACGATATTTCTTACGTATTGAATAACATTTTGTACGATCTTCTGTAATATTCGATTCAAAATTAAACGCTCTATAAGAGGCACTGGAGAATGTTTAGCATATCAAGACGATATGTTAACGAAATATAACAATATTTAATCCCTTGTCTAATGAGCCTCTCTGTTGAATAATCTGTCGAGATCGATTTTTCATTCATAGCTCATACATATTCAGGCGGTCCTGTCGCCTTTAGCGACGTTCGGTAATAGATTGCTTTAGAAGTCTTCACAGTGACGTCAGTAAAACTACGCTGATGTAATGCAAGTCAAATGAAATGTTTGCGTTAACCTTAAATCATATTTCGTTGATTGTGGCCAAAATTCAATGAAATTACTCTCTTTACGGCCACATGATTTATTCACCGAATAATGTACACAGCGGGGACGATTAAATTCCATCGTAAAATTATAGGGATTACAATTATTATTTAATGAAGTCAATTTTACTGTTCAGCGTAATGTAACAAAGGCGCAGTGTACCAATTGTGTGGATATTTTACTGCTTATAACTTAGCGTCCGAAATGATCAGCTAAAAGCATTTCAGGAGGTCCATTAAAACAAAACAAGTCTCCAGAGAGCGCAAGTAATTTCGTCGTCGCGTCTCGGATCATATTATCTGTATTACTGATACAAATGATCCGCAGTTCCGTCGGGACGTGCCAAAATGGCTAAATTAAAACGAAGTACACTTTGGGTAGTAAAATTTGGTGCGTATATAAAAAGCCGCAGAGCTGCTAGCGTTCGCCTGGCGGCCCTCCAGCCTGCGGCCTGTCAACGGAATAATTTTCACCCGTTTTTGTTAAGATATTATAAAAGGGATAAGTGTTCGTTTGAAATTGACTCGCTCGCCTTTGAAAGCGGCATTTTTTACATACATTTGAATAAAATTACTGTGCAGGGGAATTTTGAAGAAGTCCAACGTTTAAACCTCAATATATATATACAGATTGGTAGGTATCTAAAAATTAAATTTTACAATGAATTTCATTTCTAATGTGTTACTTCTGAAGAGGAAAGAAAATTACATACTTACTTATAAACGAAGTGCATGCAGGTAAGTCCCAACAACACTTCAGAAACGTAGTCAAAACAATTCGCGTAGATGTGGAAATACCGTAAATAATACGTGGTATGAAATATAGTAGTGTTATGAAATTATACAATTTAATATAATGCCTTTTATAATATTATCGTTTCATCTCGAAACAAACACAATACACATTTAATATATGTTTGTTTTACCTGGAAGGGGTCTGTTTATCATTCATATTTACGGTCGTGTTTATTTTGAATTTGTATAATATTATATGAAGAACATCATTATCCTAGCTTTATTTGAGTAAAAGTGTGATATTATTAAATAAATATGCTTAATTATTACCTTAAACGATGAATAATAACTAAATCTAAGGAAATAAAATGAAATCAGTTACGTATTATGTAACATTCATAAATAGCACACATACACTTGTAAAACATTACAATTTTTCACACACATTATAAACTTTCATAATAACCGTTACAGAAAATGTAACAAGCGAAGTAAAACAAAAAGCACATGATGAATTAGGAATGTTACGTCAAAAACTACATTTTCTTTGTTAGAAAATAGCAGAAGCGATACATCTTAGCTTGAAGTAATGCTATGCTTCCTAGACATGCAATAAAGGTTAGTCTTAGCGCTTACAAGTTATGAGATGCTCAAACCGACCTCAAGAACACTTGTTTCGTTCACCGGTATTGATTTATAGTATTTCTGGATAAAATATTCCTATATAATACTGAATATTACAGTCAAAAACTTTTGAATGAGCGGTTGTAAATTAGAGGCCGGATCTATCATAAAAAAACTAATAGAGCACTTTGCCTCTAGGTTAATGACTTTAAATCGCAAAGATTTATTGATTCACTTAGACATTTAGCAGTACTTTTGAATAATCATAACATAATTTTTACTATTTATCTACCACCGATTCAAAGCAGTTTCTACAGAGTAGAGCCGGCAAAAAACTATTCCTATACAGATAAAAATGATGCTAAAGAACGTAAGTAGATTATTGTATTAATTTGTTAATTTTATCTTTGATAAAATCTTCAATATCTACGAAATTTAAATATTAATAGTATAATATAGGGTACGTTTACATGACCCGTCAAGTACTAGGCCACTTTTTATTCTCATTAGCGTTGAGCACAATAATTACTTCAACTTTGGCTTACTTTGATATACCAACAGTATGAAAACTTTAAACAGCAGCGTGTTTTTATGAGCGTCGTAGAAGTACAGTCGCAAACGGGTACGCCGATAGCTGCAATGCGTATTGCTCCATAGCTGAAAAGACGAAATTACTATTTATTTATTTATTTATTTATAGAAGGTACAGTAACAGAATATAATCCAAAATTATTTACATCAACTATTTTCAACTTAGTATTAAAATTATATCCCAATTACAACTAAACACGACATTTAATTGAATACAATAAAATAAAATGTGAATACCGAATGCAATATTCAATCATTAATTAAGTCAGTTAAGTTACTTGAAATTTATTCGACACTAGTTGTGCTCCGTGGTTTCACCCGCATTGCTCCGCTCCTGTTGGTCTTAGTGTGATGATATTATATAGCCTATAGCCTTCCTCGATACATGGGCTATCTAACACCGAAAGAATTTCCAAATCGGACCAGTAGTTCCTGAGATTAGCGCGTTCAAACAAACAAACAAACTCTTCAGCCTTATAATATTAGCTGGATAAATCAAAGGTTTGCTACAAATTATGTGACGCCTGGACAAGGGTTGACCTTTTGTCTCAGATAAGCGTTAGTGGTTACATATATAGTGTGATAATTGTTATTATGCATGTGACTAAGAAATGAGGATGTCTTAGAACCATTTTCCCTCTTTAGGATAATTAGGAAAATGTGTACATCAAGGGTTTAAGGTACTGAATATCTTGCTATAATATCGGTGTTAATAATAAATATACAATTTCATCATTTTATTTATAAAATTTAATACAATATGTTTCTTTAAATATGTATATTGTAGAGGAATATATTGTTTGCGGATTGTTTGTGGACTGCAGGTTTGCGCTGTGAATACTACTAAGTACCTATTTTAAGACTTCAACGTTTATGTTTTCGGAAATGTCAAATTTCACGAGCAACAAAAGATTGCTGTTTAAGCAATATGTAAAAATATATAAACAACAGGATCAGAAGAAAAACAACAAACATTGTAAAGTTTTAAACGCCGCTCTATATTATAACAATTACGAAACCATCTCATATTCTGATACATACAACAATTAATGTTTTTTTTGTGAAATCTGGTTTATAACGTCGCGTGTTAGCCGAGTTCAACTTCCAAAGCATTAGAGTTTTATTATAAGTTTGACCAAAGCCTCGATTCAAGGCAATAAATCTTCTTAAATTTACACCTTTTCAACGAGTAACAATTTCCTTCAGACCGTGCAAGGACCGTGCTAATTACACTCACATACCTACTTATCACTAAATTTTCTTCCGTCTAAATTTTTCTTAGTACATTATTTATCTGAAAAGAAAACTGCCATTTTACATTAATTTTAATTACAATTATCTACAACTAAATATGGGAATCAATTAATATAACTCTTCAAGGCAAAATGTTTTAAAAAATACATTTGTCACGCATTCCGCTGGTTAACCAATTAACCATGTTCACCATAAACCCCTAACAATAATAATTAGTGGCGCGAACAACCTGAATAGAATAATCTGGAAACAAACCATCTCGAAAGCAAATTACAAGTGAAAGAAACTAGCGGGCTGGGCGCTTGAACTATAAAATATTTGCATCCAAACGAGGGAGGGGCAACAATAAGATGGAAATGCAAAATCTCGCTCCCAGTAATGCATACTGTCGGCCCCCGCTAATAGCTAACGAACAACTCGTATATTTTAAAATGAAAATCGGAATTAGCTTTCACGAGGATTTTGGCGAAGTAATTTATTATCTATTCTTCTGGAACATGTGGTTAGTCCGGATTTTTATAAAATTTTAGTTTTCTGTGTTAGTTAATTTTAATATGCTAGTTATGTTCCGGAATAAGAAATATTATTTATTTTTATGGTATTATATAGATGGTATTTTTCTAGTCTACATATTATTATTATTAATATAACATAAAGATGTGATAAAGATACATGTGATTTTAAAAAAATCAATCAGTCAAATCAGTCTATAAACTTAAACGAAATAAAACATGTTCAAATGTTTAACCATATTTTGTAGGACGAATACAATATTGAATAGATGCAATCACGTCACAATTGTGAAAAAACATCGTTCCCAAATATGAAATCTCAATAGTGTTTGTTGCAGTTGTTTGTTGCTAAATATGGTATATTTAGCCTTGGATATGTATAAAAAAAGATTCCTCCCTAAGGATTAACATTCAAAATGAAGTTGTTTTAAATGAACCTACAAAATCGTGAACAAAAAATAACTGATTTCAAGATCGCGGTAAATATAACTTTTTGTCTGATTTCATTTTATATGCAAATAATATTAACAGCTCAAAAGGCTCTCATTTACCAGCGGGTCACCACGAACCCTTAGCTCATTTTTTATGTAGATTGCGTGGAAGAAAAGTTTCAAAATATCAGCCGTTGACATTTGAGGACCCTGCAACAAACACTATTGAGATTTCATATTTGGGAACGATGTTTTTTCACAATTGTGACGTGATTGCATCTATTCAATATTGTATTCGTCCTACAAAATATGGTTAAACATTTGAACATGTTTTATTTCGTTTAAGTTTATAGACTGATTTGACTGATTGATTTTTTTAAAATCACATGTATCTTTATCACATCTTTATGTTATATTAATAATAATAATATGTAGACTAGAAAAATACCATCTATATAATACCATAAAAATAAATAATATTTCTTATTCCGGAACATAACTAGCATATTAAAATTAACTAACACAGAAAACTAAAATTTTATAAAAATCCGGACTAACCACATGTTCCAGAAGAATAGATAATAAATTACTTCGCCAAAATCCTCGTGAAAGCTAATTCCGATTTTCATTTTAAAATATACGAGTTGTTCGTTAGCTATTAGCGGGGGCCGACAGTATGCATTACTGGGAGCGAGATTTTGCATTTCCATCTTATTGTTGCCCCTCCCTCGTTTGGATGCAAATATTTTATAGTTCAAGCGCCCAGCCCGCTAGTTTCTTTCACTTGTAATTTGCTTTCGAGATGGGTTGTTTCCAGATTATTCTATTCAGGTTGTTCGCGCCACTAATTATTATTGTTAGGGGTTTATGGTGAACATGGTTAATTGGTTAACCAGCGGAATGCGTGACAAATGTATTTTTTAAAACATTTTGCCTTGAAGAGTTATATTAATTGATTCCCATATTTAGTTGTAGATAATTGTAATTAAAATTAATGTAAAATGGCAGTTTTCTTTTCAGATAAATAATGTACTAAGAAAAATTTAGACGGAAGAAAATTTAGTGATAAGTAGGTATGTGAGTGTAATTAGCACGGTCCTTGCACGGTCTGAAGGAAATTGTTACTCGTTGAAAAGGTGTAAATTTAAGAAGATTTATTGCCTTGAATCGAGGCTTTGGTCAAACTTATAATAAAACTCTAATGCTTTGGAAGTTGAACTCGGCTAACACGCGACGTTATAAACCAGATTTCACAAAAAAAACATTAATTGTTGTATGTATCAGAATATGAGATGGTTTCGTAATTGTTATAATATAGAGCGGCGTTTAAAACTTTACAATGTTTGTTGTTTTTCTTCTGATCCTGTTGTTTATATATTTTTACATATTGCTTAAACAGCAATCTTTTGTTGCTCGTGAAATTTGACATTTCCGAAAACATAAACGTTGAAGTCTTAAAATAGGTACTTAGTAGTATTCACAGCGCAAACCTGCAGTCCACAAACAATCCGCAAACAATATATTCCTCTACAATATACATATTTAAAGAAACATATTGTATTAAATTTTATAAATAAAATGATGAAATTGTATATTTATTATTAACACCGATATTATAGCAAGATATTCAGTACCTTAAACCCTTGATGTACACATTTTCCTAATTATCCTAAAGAGGGAAAATGGTTCTAAGACATCCTCATTTCTTAGTCACATGCATAATAACAATTATCACACTATATATGTAACCACTAACGCTTATCTGAGACAAAAGGTCAACCCTTGTCCAGGCGTCACATAATTTGTAGCAAACCTTTGATTTATCCAGCTAATATTATAAGGCTGAAGAGTTTGTTTGTTTGTTTGAACGCGCTAATCTCAGGAACTACTGGTCCGATTTGGAAATTCTTTCGGTGTTAGATAGCCCATGTATCGAGGAAGGCTATAGGCTATATAATATCATCACACTAAGACCAACAGGAGCGGAGCAATGCGGGTGAAACCACGGAGCACAACTAGTGTCGAATAAATTTCAAGTAACTTAACTGACTTAATTAATGATTGAATATTGCATTCGGTATTCACATTTTATTTTATTGTATTCAATTAAATGTCGTGTTTAGTTGTAATTGGGATATAATTTTAATACTAAGTTGAAAATAGTTGATGTAAATAATTTTGGATTATATTCTGTTACTGTACCTTCTATAAATAAATAAATAAATAAATAGTAAAAGAGAAGTTAATCCTTAGGGAGGAATCTTTTTTTATACATATCCAAGGCTAAATATACCATATTTTATTTTGTCCAAAGATAAGTAAATACTTGTGTCTGGTATATTATTTGGTTTTACTAATCAATTACAAAAAAAAAACAACATTCGTCCATTGATATTAAAACTGCTGGATAAAATTCACACACAAGCACTTTTCATTTCCACACTCAATTATAAAGGCAAACATTTTGTTGAATGACATTTTTAATCCAAAACGATTCTCTGGGCACTGTTTGTTTATTATGCTCGTAATGAAATGCGAAAATTTAATTATGTTCCATGATTTTTTAATAATGGCCTCATTTAGTATTTAATTTCTTAATCAATTCTTCATTGGCTGTAATTTGCTTGACATTAATTATAACTGTGCATTTATGTTTATTTGATATATGAGAGATTACGTAATTTTGAGACAGGAAGTTAGTTAGCGGCTAATTATGTTACACTGATGTATACTTTCTAATTAGAAATATCCATTTACGTCAGAGTATTCGACCGTCGTACATAATTAATGTTCCTGTACGATTCCTAACAACTATGTGTGGATGTATCCTGTAAGCCAAAGGACAGTTTTTACGAAGATGTTTAAAAAAGACATGATTTGTGCATGTAAAATGTTGTTAAAGGTACTATGATAAACTTTAACATCGAAATATTATTTTACATCGATATAAAACCATATAGTATATTGTGTCGATTTTTAAATTTCTCATTAAAAGACCATAGTATTATTTGTATCTGTATACAAATAATGTAATAGGTAAGTATAAAGTTTATCAATAAATTACTAGGTACAAGAAGTTTTAAGTTCGTGGAAAAGTTATTTTTAGCAAGACAACCCCAATTAATAGCTTTTATAGAAGTTTCTTTATTATTTTTCTATTTGCGTGTTATATTATGTAAACCTATCTAATTGTTAAGAAAATCACAATAATAAATATGATTAAATAAAGGGAAAAAACTTGGTTTAATTAGATAACAGATTAACTCATGAAATTATTGTATTGTCACCGATCTGTTTAATGTACCTACAAGTTAAACAACAAACACCTTAAAAAACAATCAATTCATACAATTTGACGAACTGCAAATCAATTATTTTTCAAGAAATTTTCTTAGTTTCAGTTTTTTTTAAGGACTTCCACGGATCATATGTAATGGAGTATGTATTTTACGGGCTCATCATAAGGCGGATTCACATAGAGCCTCGCGAATGTATTGCTGCACGAAGCAGCTCAGTCAGTGTTGACGTGGCCTAGTGGAGGCACATCAATACCGAGCCAGCCGCTCATATTATGTATCATTCACATTACCATCGATAGAAATAATATAAAAAAACACTATTATTTTGATACGAAATTTTAGTCATCATCCTTCAACTTTTAAGACTCATTTGTAAAAAGCGATTTCTGATAACGAACCTTCAAGAAAAAAGGTTGGGTGTTTTCTTGAAAGATATTATCCACCTACAAGAAATATAGAGAAAATATAGTGATGTACAAATAATATTTTTTCCTTCGGTATACGAGACAAGACGTAATATTATAAGTTATTTGCTGTAATTTATTTTATTAAAGGTATAATATCATTTTTCTCAAATATTGTTAAGGATAAACTCATAACATAATATACTTTTTTACCTATCTATGATGGATAATTACGATGAAAATTAGTACAGCAACTTGAGGTGGTTTCACTAATAAGTAGCTGATGTTATGTGAAATAAAATAGGCTTCTTTTGGATCAGAGTTTGCTAAACAATAATTATTATTATCGCGTACAAATAGTGGGCTCATTGGAAAGGGAGTAAGACAAAAATGTATTTACTACTTTGTAAACAAATGTTATTCTGAATTTTATGATTTATATAGCTAAATGTAAAATTACCATTCCTAGCACAATAATGAATAATTTCGTGAATCATACTTATTACTAAAACAAATGCAGTAACTACGCGAAAACAAGAACGGTACGTGTGCAAACAACATTGATATTAATTTTTGCATTCTAAATGCATATTCTCCGGTTGAAGTAGTTTTTGTAAGTAATTACTTTGCTTTCAGCTATAATATATGGAACACAGAATTTCTTGAATGAATAAAAATATTCGTTTAATATTCGCGAATAAAATACGTGAATACGACGCACTATTATACGGTGAAATGAACAAGTCAGAAGGCAATTAAAAATATATCGAATGGGCAGCGTTCCTCATTGTTTCGCTAAACAATATTAATTAGTTCCAGGAACTGATATCAGTTAATAAGACCTTTTGCAACTAATTAGGGGTCGTCAAATTACATACACGTATTTATAATAATTTTTTTACTTGTGTTTACGAGTATAATAAATGAAGGAAACTTGAACATGCTTACAATAGATGATAATAACTCATCAATTTGCCTTTTAGAAAGGGTTTGAATAAGAAAGTTAATTTAGCCCTATATAATATTTACCTTAATACTTAGGTGACACAAACATAGCATTATGGTACATCAATAGACATATCGATTAAACTAAGTACCATTAAAAATCTTAAACCGAACCTACATTAGCCTAGATTGAGTTGGCTGTTAGATTCTAGATAGATCGGTTTTCAAGTCACAATAAATAGACGTTGAATAACGTATGAGGCATTCCCTTGTTCGAGACATTTCCAATTCCCCGGTTAGGGATGTCAAATCAAACGGCCTTGTGTGAATTTAGGCGAACTTTTCCCGTCATTATTTGGTAAGCGGTTCATCCAGGTTATGTAAACACGCCTTCATTTCGGGATAAACCGAAGAAATATACGAGCCGTATGAAAGAATAATGGGATAAAAAAGCTTTAATGTGTGTTACGGAATACAGAGTTTTGACGGGAAGTTGCGTAAGTGGTATTATATCTTGTCAGAGTAGAAACTGGAATATTCGTTTATTAATATTTCATACTGAATTATTTCATACACTCGCTGTTGAATATTTGGGTAACCGAAGTCTGATTAAACTGAAAATACTGTTTGATATTTTGAATAGCATTATATTTACTTTTATTAATAATGTCAAGGTTAATTGTCTGACATACCGTACAATATTTATATAACACAATTATACGTATAAGAATACATTTATGTATATTACTTACATTTCACAGTTGTGATCAGAACATCACAATCTATATCAACCTAAAATACGAAATTGTCACGACAAATTAATTAAAAACACTCCAAATAGTTATTAAAATTTAAATCCGCATAGAATTCGCGAAGAAAAACTCGTCAGAGCTGAAATAACAGAAAAAGAACGTTAAATAACACAATTAATTACTCGCGGTAGCTGCAAGTTTAAAATCAGTTACGATTCACAGCCACCGCTATGAAAACTTTCTGAAGTCAATCTGCATAAAAAATGAGGTGACAACCTCCAAGTCTCCGTCCGTTTTGAGTGGTTAATCCGCTTTACATGATAAAATATGCTAGAAATAGCTGTTAGCATTGTAAAGCTAACCAGCACGAGCAACGGTTTCATTTGCTTCCATTACGTGGAATAATATTTTCATGTTCCATGAAATTATTAGCCTTTAATTAACTTGGAGCGTATACATGCAAAACTAAAAAAGAAGACCAGCAGAACGCAAGTCAAAACATACGACATATTATAACATATTAAAGGAATATGAATAAATAGGCAATAACATGCCATGGTGTTTATACAGAGTATTATTGTACTCATCAAAAATATTTAGAAAAAGCATAGTTTATTGCTGTGATAATAAATTTTTATCGAGCACGTGTATACCTAATAAAACGTAACGAAGAAGAAAAACACCATCATAAAGGAACGAAATAAGCAGTAGCAAGATAGTAAGCTTTTTGCGTAGCAATTGCGTAGTAGTTTCGTAGCATAATAATAAAAATGCCACTTCATTCAATATTTATCTAACTAAGTATATTAAATTGTATTCATTTCATATTTTAAATTACAAAAGTACCAATGAGACAATACAATTCTAGCAAGATTTGTCACTTTAAAAAGAGCACAATATTATGTATTTAACGAATGCATAAACAGCAAACTAAACATGTAAAAAATGTATTCGATATTTTTACTTTATTCTACTATAGTTTACTTCAAGAATTTATAAATAGAGTTTGAGTTAAAATTATATATTATAATATGAACATTAATTTGAATGCTTTTAAAAACGATACCAAGAATAGCAGACCCTAAAAGAGGTCGCTTTAAATGATGTAAAATATCGGTCAAGTGAATGTGCGTTATACCTGTGTACGGAGAGCTTCTACAGGTAAGTGTATGACGAATATTTTGTTAGGAATTTCATATAGATAACGTACGACTTCAAGTTTATAAAAATTCTAACGCTACGTAAAGGTGAACTTTGAATCTTAGTGAGCCAGAGAAGGATATAAAATAAGGTAGTAATACAAAAATTGAGGTGGAATTACAATGACGAAAAAAAAATAGAAACAAATTGCATTCGTCAAAAATTTCAAATGTGATAATGTGAACACTTACTTATGTGTTATTGACATTTGTCTATGTTATTACGTCCAAATTGCTTAAAGATTAAAAGCATTTTGTACACAAATAGGCTATGAACTGTGTTATAAAAATGGGATAGTCTATAAAATGAATTTTGACAAGAGTGACGTCACGGGTAGCAAGGTATAATATGATACGTGGAATAATAATTGTAAGATGATAGTTACAAGATACGTCAATTAATAAATGAGACCACGAACGAGATTAAATATCAGATTTTAATTAAATCTTGGCTCGACTATTCAGTGGTTTAACTTTCAATAAACTTTAATTGGACTATATTGCCTCGCCTTTCTAAACTGAATTCCTTCCGTTACGCTATTTAACTTCTCTTTGCATAATAATAATACGAAACTCGTGTTTTTCTTAATACAGTAGCACCTCTATAAGTCGAATATCAAGGGAGACGCCAAAAAATTCGAGTTATAGAGTTTTCAACTTAAGGAGGATTTCGACTTAGGCGGATTTTAAAGAGAGAGAATAAAGAGTTTGAGGTTTATTCTTATAAATTTTGAGTTAGAGAGGTAAAGTACATTAAAATTCAACTTGCAGAGGTGACAAACATGTTTTTATTTATTATAAATCAACATTATTTCAAATCATTTAAAAAAATAAAAAATATGGCATTAAAAAAGTCAGTATTTTTTTTGCTTTATATAATTTGGTTGTTCTCTAGCATTGTCTAATCTACTTATAAAGAACAGAAAATTCTTATTCTTCAGAGATACTGGTTTGCTCTATAAAATTTCGTAAGGTATTCAATGCGGTTCTTGCCTCTTTGATGGAAACGCATGGAGCGCATGTACTATTCACGTCTTCTATGTCATCTTTATCATTAGTATCGGTTTTCTGAGTTACTGAATCGATAATTTCGTCATCAGATACCTACTTAATGCAAACACGTGTTTACGTGAGTCATAAATTTATTATCGCATACTCCTAAAATGTTTTCTAAGAAACAATTATAGTGTACTGCACTGTCGGCAAGTTGTTAAAGTCCAAATGATCAAGTTATAAAGATTGTAAAATAAAATGTTGCCATGTTCGAGATACAGAGGTCAAATTTAATTTTTCGAGTTATAGAGTGAAAATATGTACCAAAATGGCTTGGAGGGACTCGGTGATCATTTCGACTAACAGAGGGCCAAAATTTCAAGTTACGGAGGTTTTCGGGTTTGAAGGGAAGGGAACAAGACATTTTTTCGAGATTTGGAGGTTTTTGACTTATCGAGGTTCGACTTAACGAGGTGCTACTGTATTATATTTAGAACAAAATTAATTGTTTTGAATGTTTACGTTTAATCTGTTGTACCTTCGTCAAAATTGATTAGGGGTTTTGATAAATTTTATCTTATTTTCAAATTGTTTAAGCGGCCTAAATATTTTGTAAGCCTTGGCTAGTAGCCTGTTTAGTGAAGAAATACTTCTTCTAGGCTAGAACTAGGTATCATATCGCACGCTGAGAACGAAAGTGACCTAATACGAAATTCGTGTTTTTTGGGAATCATCAAAAAAGTGTTCGTAATTTACAGAACTATTTACAAATCATGTCATAATTTGTTCGCATGCAAAGTTATATAAGGTATTAAAGTCTGATATCATTTTAGAGGATATTGTCCACCCATACAATCCATAAAAAATAAATTAAATTAAATTTAAATATTTTTTGTCTTTTTTTAAAAATTACCATTAGATATTGCGTCACTTTAGTACTGAAAACTTGTAAATCATCTTTGACTAGTTTGGGAATGAGTCACTTTAGTATTTTTGTTCTATGCATGCATTTGGACGTAACCTGAATTATGTCAACTTAGTATTAAAATATTAATGGGAAGTAGTCTAATGAAACCAAATGTTAACTAAGAAATTATATTTATTGTTTGTTTCAAACTCATTTTTACTATTTACTTAATACCTATGGGCAATCAACTCTAATATTGGTATTATTAATCAACAAAAAATTATACTTCAGTATAATTAATTAAAAAAAGTAATACAAAAGTGCAGTTTTAGTTAGGAACTAGCGGTCCGCCCCGGCTCCGCCCGTGGTACATATTTCGCAATAAAAGGTACTCTATGTTCTTTCTCAATGTCTAAAGATTATCTGTGCCAAATTTCATCAAAATCGGTTCAGTAGTTTATGCTTGAAAACCATACATACATACAAACCTTTCCTTTTTATAATATTACTAGCTTACCACCCGCGGCTTCGCCTACTTTGTTTCAAACCTAATAAATTATACACTAAAACCTTCTTATTTAATCACTCTATGTATTAAAAAAAACCGCATCAAAATCCGTTCAGTAGTTTTAAAGATTTAAGCATACAAAGGGACATAGGAACAGAAAAAGCGACTTTGTTTTATACTATGTAGTATAGATTTATTTCGCACCTCTTAAAGTGAAAGTTTATCTAAAAATTTTGGCTCAGAGCAGATAGATAAATAGCAAATAAAACGCAAGTAAGATCCTGGGAAGTACTAAGTAAAATTCTACTAACAGCTGCGAGTGAAAATCTAGGTAATGAGATACGATGCAGCAACAAGTGGCCGAATGAAAAAAAGGTTACTAACGAAAAGAATGAAGCATACCTATCGTTACAGCAGACCTACACTTACAGACGAGAGAGAGCATGAAGCGCGACGAAGGAAAAAAAATAACTACACAAGAGACAGAAGAAGAAATGTGTTGATGTCAACTAACTTGAAGAGATTGCTAAAAGTTTCTCAACGAAGGACTGGAGAAACTTTTACAGCCAAACTAATAGAGTAGAGGTAGGAAAGATTTCAAACCTAGAACCTCAGCTTGTAAAAGTAAAGATAGTGAGCTACTAAATAGTAAGAACGATATTATTAAAAGATGGAATAAGTACTTCCAAGAACTGCTAAATAGCACAGAAACTGCTGAAACACCTTCTGCCATACAAAATTATACTAACATCCCAGATATCTCGCTGCCTACAAATAGACGAAGTTAGATTGGCCATTAGGAAACTCAAAAATCATAAGCCACCAGGAACTGATTACATCTCTGTGGAATTGCTTAAATATGTTGAAACTAGCTTTAAGGAGAAATTTTATGAGCTGATAGTCCAGGTGTGGTAGTCTGAAACGACGCCCTGTTAACTTTTCTTTATTCTTTCTAAAAGCATATTGCCTTACACATTGCATAGGTACATGAACCACAGACTAAGTACAGGGTTGCCACAACAATGACATAAGAAAAATTATAGTTAAGTTTTTCTAATGTAATCTAATACGCCCGATGAGTGGAACATCGCAGTAACATAGGGTATATATTAAAGCGGTGTGTACAGCACAAGAAAGGTGACATATTTGATTGCCAGAATTATCACGGTATATCTCTTTTAAACACGGAATATAAAATCTTCACCTATGTCCTTTTCAATAGAATATCTCCATACACAGAAGACAAACTAGGCGACTACCAGTACGCTTGGGGCCCTAACCGTTCGACTACTGATCAGATTTTGAAACACTTGAGTTCAATGTCATAACACACCATATTATTTTCGTGAATTTTAAGGCTGCATACGACAATGTTCACCGAAATTTCCTGTACCAAGCGTTGACTGAGATCGGCATTCCACCACAATTGGTGTCACTTACAGCAATGACGTTAAAAAAATAAAAAAGCGTCGTTCGGATCCATTCAGTATCTTGCAACCTTTTAGGGCAATGGAAGGCCTTAGGCAGGGTGATGCGCTCTCCAGCCTTCTGATTAACACAGCCTTAGAAAAATGCATCCGAGATTCCAGAAATTGAGACATCGGGCACTTTATTTTTCGAATAGATACAAATACTGAGATACGCGGATGATATAGACCTGGATCGGGAGGACGCTACCAGCAGTGATCCTCTACTGCTGTTAACGCATATCTTGCTATAGACCAAACTGCCCAAAAGCTCGGTCTACAAGTCAAGTTCGTGGCTGTACGTGACTTTGTGTACCTGGCATAATTAATAACAAACCAGAACGAAATATCTGCAGAAATATGTAAACGAATTATGGCTGATTCGGCCTTCTAAGATATTTTTGATCGAAACTGCTATCCCGAAACATAAAGGTACTGCTATAAAAGACCCTACTAAGACCAGTACTAACATACGGGTCCGAAAGTTGGGTCCTGAGCAAAAAAATGAGGATTGCCTGCTGGTGTTCGAGCGAAAAATCCTTAGACGGATTTTCGGTGTTGTGCTGGAAAATAGACATTGGAGAACGCGGTATAACCATGAGCTTTATGAAATGTACGAGGAGCCGAATGTCTTATAGACCATAAAACTAGGCCGTTTACGCTGGGCCGGATACGAGGCACATATGGACGACTAGAAGGCACCTCTGCGTCTTCTCTATGGAAAACCAGATGGGCCGAAGCTCCGATGGTTGGATGGCATCTAATGATTGCTGTGAAAATCTGGAGAACTCAGACAAAGGACCGAGAGATCTGGAAGAAAATACTGGACCAGGCCAAGGCCCACTAGCAGCTGTAGAGCCTCAGATGATGATGATCACTCAGCGAGGAAACTCTTGTATTTCATGATAACTTTTTGGGTATGAATTTTTCGTTTTCTTTTTCATTTTCTTGAACCATTTGTAATATAAAATCATCTTTAATCTCTTCATATAATGACCTAAACATAAATATTTAAACAAATTATTATTGAAACAACGACATAAACTTTAATACGCCATAAAATTAACTTATCAAAATATTATTAAAACGGCCTATTTATACATAATACACTTAAACAAAGAAAGCATTTAATAAAGTACAGGCATAACGAGAAATATGTCGTTACCTTTAGAATAGTTGATAATACAAAAACCGGCCAAGTGCGAGTCGGGCTCGCGCAAAAAGGGTTCCGTAGCAGCAAATATAATAAATTACAGTTAAATCAACCTATCTCAAAAACTATAAGAGATACTTTGATCAAACCAAAAATCGTTGAAAGAGTTAATTAGCATGCATCACCTCTATTTTTTTTAGAATTTTATACCCCGTAGTTATAAAAATAGAGGGGGGGGGACATACTTTTTACGACTTTGAGAGCTGATATCTCAAAAACCGTTCACTTTAAGAAAAATGTTTTTTAGAAAACTTTATATCATTTTAAAAGACCTTTCCATTGATACCCCACACGGGTATGTACATCGAAAAAAAAAATTTCATCCCTCAGTTACATGTATGGGGGGCCCCACCCCCAATTCTTTTTTTTACTATTTAGTGTCATATTTTTGTAGCGGTTCATACAACACATATTCCCATCAAATTTCATCACTGTAGTACTTATAGTTTCCGAGTAAATCGGCTGTGACAGACGGACAGACGGACAGACGGACAGACGGACATGACGAAACTATAAGGGTTCCGTTTTTGCCATTTTGGCTACGGAACCCTAAAAATGACTTAATATGATTTAAGTCACAATTCAAAAACTGCATTTTAGTATAAAAGTGACCTAATACGAATAACGGTCTTTTTAGGATTAGAACATTGACAAAATATTTACTTACCTTTCGGTAAATAAACGCCACAATCAGGGTTAAATTACTTTAAAACTAAGAAATGTAATCACCGTGCCGACATAATACTAAAACGGTCACTATTTTAGCGGAGGGACGTTTAAAATACGCAAATTATAAAGAGACGCAACATACGTGTTTTTCGGTTTCTAGGTGACATAGGATAGTTTTTGATTTATTAAATGATAGAATACCTTATTCTGAGTCATTTTATGAGTATAACTCATTTTTGCAAAATTTTGAGTTAGGTCACTTTCGTTCTCAGCGTGCGATATCGTCGTAATATTAACCAACCGATTTACTGATTACCAAAAATAATATCGGGAATGACTACTATGATTATTTTCTTTCGTTTCCTTATTGGCAAACAGTGCAACACTCAACATTTTATTTCCTTATAAATTAATATTTTAACTTTTTATATTTAGGTATTATTAGTTCTAAATTTTAATCCAGCCCTGAAGATAAGAAGAGAATTGTATATACCTTAAGAAATAATACTTCAATCATAACTATGACTACAATCTAAAACTTCGTCTAAGGCGAAGGAATTCAATGGTGTATCTAAGCGTCCACAATCCACCCTGGATCAAGCTCTATAGAATACATTTCTTCATTTATAAGAGGACGAGTTCGTTGGTTAACACTTAATAAAATTTTGGGTTTAGATCAAAAGGAGAATTTTAATGAATGCTATAAAGTTTTGTTAATTATCCCTGATAATTTGAATACAATGCAAAATCCAAGATCCTTTGAGAAATATAAAATGAGATTCTTTTATCTTAGAATTTATTAAGCCATTGAAATAGTAGATACCTTTTTTGTAATTTAATGTTAAAGCGATAACTTTTTGTTTGTTTGATTGAAAAAGATAAGGTTTCATGAAATTCCTTTAGCGAAATGCGTAGATATTTGGCAAAATTCATTTAGGAACTGTGTACTTTAACAAAAACTATTATGGAATAAATTTGTTTGTCGCATTTTGCTCGTTCACGCGTTGAAAAGAATTGTAATCTAATTCCCAGCCCTCATTTGTCGGGTTCAGAGTAGTTGATTCGCAGAGCGCTCAAAGTAAAAAATAAATAAAAAGTCGATGTAATAAATATTTCTGTATATCCGGATTTTAAATATTTATATCAATTTTTAATAATGTTTAATTTGAATTTGGTTTTAATGACGGCATAGCATAAAATTCGACTCGAATTAGATTCAACTCCATAGTGATATGTCATAGCAACTGAGATTTTTTGATTATTGAATATTTATCAGCTTTATTGATATAAATGAAATATTACGCTAAACTGTGTTGCAGTGATACAGCAATCAAAGAAACCGACAGCGATCAGCTCAAATGCTAATGATCCAAGTTCTTACGTTTGGTTAGCCGCATTACGTACCAAAGCGGATTTGCATTGGGAACAAACTATAAATACTTCGTTTGTCAAATTGAACATCGATTTCCGTTACAAACGTCCCGCCGATTAAACGGCGCGTCGAAGCAGAGCGCAATTTTAAATGCCTGCGGTCACCGCGCCGGCTCCTAGTATTACACTAGTGCGATTTCAACCCGAATTTCGCAAAGCGTTAGTGTCGACCGACGTTACCCATTCATTTGGCCTTTCCATTAAAAGGGTGCTTTTAACTACAGCTAATTTATGCAGCACACGGTTCTAGGGGACAGATTACAGAGTAGCGTGTCCGTTGTTCACGGTTCGGACACGAATCACGCCTATCGAATGCTACGTTGTGGGGAATTTCACTAACTCGCTTTGTCGCTCGTTAAATTAGGCTGCTTTATTATTCGAAAGCTTAGGTAGGTACTATTTTGAGCGGGACGTTCTCTTGTTTTTTCTGTGTGGAATGTGGAATGTGTCTATTGTTCTTTCGTTGTCGCGTGATTATGATATTTAGACGAAATAGGATTGTTTTAGATATCAAATTTAAAATAAACATTAGAACAAATATATTTAAATAGCTTATAATACATAACATATCAAGTTTTTAGACACCAAAATCACACAAACAAATTAAAAAAATACTGCTACACACTACCATAGCACCTGTAGCATCTTTGTCCATCAAAATATAGAATATGGAAATTTAAACGTCGCGTCATAACAAATACGCAGTCTTACAATATGAGTCTACGGGATACGCCACTTTTTTATGCTATAAAGTTTGTACTAGACAACTTTCGAAAAGTTTATTTGCAATTTAGGATTGGTATTAAAGCTGGATATGAATAGAGCAATAGGGACAAAATATTAATTCGATTACATTCACATGAAAAAAAAATTAACTAGGTATTTATTTACTAATCGACATCTTGTCAAAGGCCAAGCAGATAACCAAAGCACATACAAAGCTCTCAATGCCCATCATGATGCCTTGCAACCAGCCAGGCGGTATGTGCCAACCTCTAGGCGCTTTACAAGCCGCCTGTCAGTGCGGACACAGCCTTAGTAGTGTTATCCCCATGAGGAAATGATTATGGACGGGACTGAAACCTGAAAACAAGCTAAACACCCTTTAAAAACTACTAATATTTAGGGTTTTTTAATAAAAATATTGCTTATTAGTACAAGAATATCTTCTTTAGGGAAATGAAGCATCAATTTATTTCTACCCTTAAAATTAATTAAAGAATACAATATAAAGCTAAGAGTAAAAATAAATACAAATTTCACTAAAATTTCGTCACTTACCTCTCAATATTGCTGTCACTTGTAATTTGTTCCGGAGACGACAGTATTCTAATAATATTTTGAAGATCTGAATATAATTATAACTTTCTCAATTTTACGTCACTAAGTAACGGTTTCGAAGGGCAATTAACAAGAAATTGGCCTAATTCGGAAAATGTTTCACTAATGTATCTGTAAACATAAATTGTGAAATAAGTATCTCGTCAACACAAAAAATCACGATGTCTGAATATATAATTTAATTAATATAATCTTCTTGTGTATGAACACTGCGTGCGTTTCAAAATTCACCCAGGGAGTTACCACAATTTCTACGAGCAGTATTATTTCCAGTGTGAGAAAACGACAGAGCTAGTATAGATCGTCTAGCACCATCACATTCCCATACTGGAAATAATACTGCTTTAAACCATCATGCTATCCCCTGAGGTCTCAGACAGATAACCTAATTATAAGGCAATAAGCTAATAACAACATTTATTCTTTAGCTCCAGCCGTCAATACCAGCCAGTATTTTGATTAAATATAAAATTAAACAGATATAAGGAAACGGAGGAATTGAAATCGGGTTCGCAGCCGTCAAAAGCGATCCAGTTCTCTTATATTGGAACAGCTCTCCCGCGACTGCTGGAGAATTCCCTGGATTCAATCTATGTAAAGTATTTACGAATGACGGGAATTTATTTGACGTGCCAATTTAAAGTTTTATCTACGTCCCGCCTCTATTGTATTAATGCTAAGCAAGTTATCGTTCCTCGGAAATAATATAACTTCGAAACTTTGTTTTTGTTGAAGAAGCCAATATTTATTAACTTAACTGGTAGCAATAAATACTTGTACTTATTATGTCTATACTGCTGTAAACGTAAATAAAATTATGTATTTATCTGAACAGATATTTCTCAGATAGAGAGATTTCACAGTTCATAGAACAGATTTATCTGTTCTGTGAAGAACTAAGTTTCAGTTACAGTACAGTAAACATACGATACGCTATTATATAATAATAATAAAAAATACTATATATAATAATAATAA
Source organism: Colias philodice (assembly GCF_061535455.1). NCBI lineage: Eukaryota > Metazoa > Arthropoda > Insecta > Lepidoptera > Pieridae > Colias > Colias philodice. The sequence continues at coordinate 7,030,303 of NC_143093.1, forward strand.
AAAATATTATTTATGTTAAACTATGTATCCAATTCTAACTCTAACACTGCACAATAACATACATATTTATTATACACTTCATTCTTTGATAAAACATTTCTAACGTTTTGTTATAATTATTATTATTGAAGCAATGAAGCGAAAACGAAAGTGTTTACGTAGCAAGCTAAGAATAACTTTAAGCCGCATGAGAAAACAAATTATAATATTTTCATAATATTTGCAACTACATAATAACTCAATAGAGACATTGACTCCCAAAATTTCCTTTCAAAGAACCTTTCAAACACGTAAATCATTCGTGCTTGAAGTAATATTTAGGGATAATATCCTAATTAGTGAAATAAATGGAATCGTACCTTTTACAATCAAAACATGTTATGATATAATTCATATAGCAAAACAAATCCATGTTTCATACTCAGAAGTTGGAACATAATTGCGTTAATGTCAACAGATAATAATATTAATAATCATTAGGGACACGTACGTGCACAATTATATTACATAAAAATTATGACTTTATTAATAAGATAAACAATTGTGACGGAGGAACAAATAAGGTTGAACTAATTACCTTTACAAAAGTTTGTAAGTTTACAAAGCAAATATTCATTGTTAGATACATTTTTGGGAAACAAACAAATTTTCATCCGCTTTTCCAATAACCATTAAACATCAAGGTATGTGAATATTTACAATCCAATAAAAAAGTAATAAAACATTGGCAGCATCGCCTATATATTCATCTCAATTTCCTCAAACGTTAAGTATCTTTCATATTTTGAACGCAAATGAAATAACGCGAACGCGCGCGTAATTGTGCGTACATTATCCGCGCTTCGATCTGACATTCGCGAATAATTACAGTCGCTTCCTCTCGCTCGCACAATAGGTGGTCTCCGTCTTCCTGATTGATGGCACCGGAGATTGCATGTCAGGATTACATCTGCGAAGGATGTACGGATTATATAGTTTCTGCCAGAGATATTCTTGAAAAAACTTATAGCCACCCGTCGCCGTGCGCCGGGACAAGTAATCTGGTTTGTATATTAAATGGTGATTTCCTTCCTTTGAAGGGAAAGCGAGACCGGTGGATTTTTCTGGATTGGCGAATTGTGGTGCTTTATATAAACTTGTTTGCATTTTTAAGATTTTTATTATAGCCTAAAGCTCACAACAATTTGTAACTCTGTGTTTACGACTGCAACAATAATCCACTATTATTTATCCGCTTAGTATTTGGGAAAAATTATAATTTATGCACATTAGGTTCTACTGTATAATATTATTATAGTTAATTAATAACAAAATACAATTAGGTACTAGATATGAATAATTGAAATTAATGATCTTACACTGTGTATCCAAGAGAAAAGTCTGATTCATTGATTGCGTCTTCATAATAAGAGCAGATAATATATGGTGATATCATAAAAATAGCTCATCATTTTTCAAATAAAACCACTTAAAAGGAAATAGCAAAAGGAGCGCAGTTGTGACACAATTAAATTACTTCACAGCTTACTTTCACGTCACAGAAGATAAATAAAACTTCGCTTTCCTACGAAGGCTCTTACACCAAAGAAAATGCTTGATAACTGAAAAATATGGCAGCCTTTATAAAAATGAATTTTATAAAGCAGGATTTGCATTTACCCTGTTGCATTCGTGTAATAAAAAGGAGCACAGAAAAACGCAAGAGCAATTATTTTTCTAGTGCAGAAGGATCACGAATCACCTTGCTACACAATTTATGGCGGCCACGCGATCTTAGCTTTTTGTTTCTTTATAAAGAAAATTAAAACAATTCTTCAGAATAAATACACTGTTTCAAAATCATTAGTTATTAGAAAAAAACATTACACATTTTTTTAACCGATCTGATTGATTTATTGTTAGTATTAGTTATCAAATTTTCGTGGCAGAGCATAGTAAAGTACGTGACTGGTTTACATCATTTTTTCCTGAACAGGGGTGGATGAAGGCCACCAATATTTTTACCTTCATCTTTGTTTAACAAGGAAACGTTACGCGCTCGCTGTATCATAAATGCACGCTCCAAAAACTGTGGGACGGACGTGTCTCTACGCTTACACTTACGTCATAGTGAATTCTTTTAAGTTTCAACTGCAAGTATCTCGACTGCAGTAACGTGATGTTGGAACCAAACGGTGTATGTGACGAGAATCTGCAATGTATTAGTGTCAGTCGTAGTCAAAAGACGCTTTTAAATTGGAACCAATCTTATTTCCTTGCATCTTTATTAAACTTTATTTAACGCAGTCTATATAAGAAGAGAAAGGCTTATATTATACAGAGGTATAGTTATTGCACAATAATGGGGATAATATTAAAAAAATAAGTGTACAGTTAAAAATAAACATACTTTTATTTTCCAGATATCCCAATACATCAATAAATACCTTTCTTTGTATCTTTACTATAACAAGAATATTATAAGTTTGTTAGGCCTGCCTAATTCTATCTATAAATTTATCCCAAAACTATTGTTGTTTGAAAGTGTAATAGGTCCCAAACGTCCGGCCATGTAACCATTTTCACAAATATCCTAATTTGTTTCAAAAAGAACTTAGATATTCACGCAATGATTTTGTTAACAAATGACGATTGACTTGTACATACAAATCGCATTCAATCGGAATTGACGTGCAAATTTATATTAGTCGATTTATGTTCCGAATTTTCCAATTGCGCACTAAATTTGTCAAGAAATGATTACCAGTAATGGATCTGCCATCCTTTGTCTCATTTGTATGAGAATTTTATTCATACACCTAATATTGTTTCCGTCTGAATTGAAATATTTCCAATAACTCCAAGTCCATTTTTCGATTTCGTTTCGTGTCGTAGCGATATTCATTTGAATAACTCATGTGATTTTTCGTCCTACTAAATTTCCATCTACGAAACGGCTTCAGTGAAATTATCAACGAATTTGTCACCCGCGAAATAATAATGTAACGATGCTTCCTTTATTCAAATTGCTGAGATAGAAGTGCTAATTGTCCATTATAAATTAAAATTAATATTTAGGTTAATAATGAATTAATTAATTTTGCGTAGTATGAATATACATTTATTTACTTTTGGAAATAATTAATTTTATTACAATGTATTAATTAATCATAGGTAGAACATTAGCACCTAAATAAACAAAGAATAACACCGGTGATATTTGCCCAATCTATTGAAGTATTTTGGCAAAGCTCTTCCGCCTTATTCAAGAGCTTAAAGGACACTTAGTGGAATTACAAATTTAACACCACCGTGAAATGTTATCCTTAGAAGTTACAGTGTTGAACTTCTGCTTACGTCAGTTAAACCGTGTTATGAAAACCTGTCTTAAACGCTTTTGACGAAGGAAACTATAATGATTGAATACGCAGAACAAATTAAGGTGAATGTGGTTTACTGCTAATGGAACTTGTAAAAACATATTATAAAAAACATCTTTATAAAAATACTCAAGGAGGGATGATAATCTGTGTAGCGTTAAGTTTACATTATGCATTATACTCAAGTGACTGCATATTAAATGTTCCCAGTGTTAATCCCATAGCGTTAATTGTTCTGCACTAACAACTTAGCTTAATAGTTTAATTATTAAAGACATAATATGCAAGAAAACTTGAATAATAATTGAGAATTTTAACCATTTCAATAAAACAAGTGATTCCAATTTAGGAACTTTTTATTATGTCACGATTCGAATAAACTGCGTATAAAAACGGATTGTGAACCTTTTCATCGACTCAAGTGGCACGTCTTGTTTTAAAATAAAACCATGTAATGCTCATTAACTTTTATACTAGAGCATAAAGTACCCTCGTATGGCAAATGGAGCATAATCATCCGTGCATTTGATCGTTTCTTCATATTATGAATGCTAGCAACTATGTTAAAAGGAAAGTTTTTATACCTACGCTATGTGTGGGATAAAGGACTGTGCTAGAGTTAAGGGTCATTAGTTTTGAGCCTTTGCATTTGCGTAGGCTGTTGTTGCGAAAGATGAGTTGCAGCAAATACGTGTACATGCGATGAATAAATAAAATAGAAGCTCCGAGATCCTATTTAATTTATCAATAGTCGCTCCTTTTCATGTATCAATTCATATAGAAATATCTTCGCTATAATGAAAATCTATTTCGGGTCTGCGTTAATAAATGGTTTCATTACATTTCAGATATCTATATAAAAATAAAATTAACTTACTCTCTTATTAGTCGGTGCCTTTCGAGCCGGATTGTATTCAGAATAATCCAATCAGTGTTAAATAATCTTTATTATATTATCTAATCAAATACGAAGCAAATTAACGATAAAAGGTTAACAAAGGATCTGAGGTTCGAAGGCGCTTACTAAGGGCTCTTTTCCATTTAATAAATATACAGTTATCCGGGTTCGCCCTTGCTGAGTAAATAGAGAAATTGCCGATCATTCGCTGAGAGACGGACGCATCTGGCGTTTGCTGGATTATGTTGGTGAAATTCAATAATCTTTACAGTACCATCTGAGGAGATAGCTATACTTTTTTGATAGTAAAACTTGGAGTTCAGCAGTTACCGTATGATCACTAAGTTATTGAGTTAACTTTCACCATCGTGGTCCATATTTGTTTTGAAGTTAAGTATAGGAATATTGGTTGGTTGGTTAGGAGATTAAGAAATATTGATTTACCGTTACTAGGCTTTTTTTAAACACATTCACAACAACATTTTTATTAAAATTTTAAATACATAGCTTCCCGAAAAGTAACAAAGTTTCATATAATTATCATTTTCACGAAAAAGACATTAAATTACTCGACCATTTTTCATAATAAATCACCATCACGTTAATTGTAATTGTGTACAAGGTTCGTCCGTGTCAATTCTTTCCAGTGACTCGGCATATTCCTGCAATATGACGTACCTACAATGTTCCACAAAATCTCCTTTCATGTAGGCGAGGTGAACGTTTACATCGCAAATAGCAGTTTGATCGACACAAGAATTGAACCCGAGAACAGTATGGTAATTGTCAATCAAATATCAATCCCGTAAGGTTTGAAATCTACAACTCGGTTATGGGAAATCTGGAACCAATCGAATGAAACACTGTTCATTTGTAACGTGTGAAATTTGACACAAAACGTGGTTAGAGAAGATGCATTTGTAATGTAGGTAATACACACGTATACATATATTATAGTGTTTAGTCTTTATATAGGTAGACTGACTGCAATGCGTTGGCCCGTGATAAAGTTATAAAATATACATGTACCTTCTTACCATGTACCTTACTAAGTTGTATCTTCAAAAAACTGAGCAATTTTTAAGTTTAAGATAACAAAAGAAATGTAGGTACTCGTAACCGCTTCTCTTTACTATATTTGCGTCTATATGATGGATAGTCTTGTTATAATCATAAAAAATACACAAAACTTCGCCCTCATTTAAATATAATTACTATATTATATACCTGTTAAAAAAGTGTAAAAATAACTGAATTATGTTCTGCGAATAGATTGAATTCGGGAAAGTAAACTACAAGTTATAATATCTACACGAGTGGAAAACGTATACAGCGGTAGATGTTATCTATGAATTTAGTCTGAGAAATTAAACAAAAACCTCATTTCACCGCTCCTACTCAGAACTAAACAGTAAATATAACTATCATTATAAATTATTTTGTTTTGACAAAAATAAATCTAAAGTAATAGTCTAAATCTCTACATTATTCATAGAAAGATTGTTAGAGGCATAAGGGTGCTTATGCACCAATAATGTGTTAAGATGTGTAGCGAGAAATGTGTTTGTAGAAACCAATCATATCGCTTCATTTACTTTGAAGTTTGAAGCGTTTAGCTTTTGAAGTGATACAAACGCATTTCTAGCTACACATCCTCGCACATTATTAGCGGAAAAGCACTCTTATGATACAAAAACGTATATTTTGTCTGATAACGTAAACTACAAACAAAAACCTAGCGTACTATAACAATTATAATAATACAAAACTCAAAATACATAAATTGTGTTATTTTCCTTTAATAATAGCATTACTTTAAAACTCTCAAAGAGCTTATTAATATTTTCGATAACAAAACTCTTATACCATCAATGTACTTATAATGCTAAAGGAAAATTGTTTCATCTCGTAACAGATTATTGCAATTAATGTTATCCGGTAGTAAGTTTGTAAGCCGGGATTAGCTCCGCTATCCAGTTTAAAATATATTGCGACATGATAACAGGACCCATTCCGCTTTCATGTTAAAACATGGCTCTAAACTTCCAAAAACTGAAAGCCACTCTGTATCGGAAATATTATGCGCATATTGCTTTAATTGAAAGGCATCGATGTTTAGTATAAGATGTTTCAACAATATATTAGTATGGAATGGAAATGGCTTATCTATAAGTTGTAATGAAATATGTACTTGCTGATCTGTACATTTGGTAAACGTTTCGTAAGTATCGCAATAAGAAATACATTTTGCATTGCGAATCATAATTATAAATACGACCTAGACGACGAATACCTAGAGTACGAAATAACGTTTATCTGGTAATAAAATCAATACACGTAATGCCTAGTAAACTCAAATACAGACCTTATTAGTTTTTACCGCAGCCGTCGGTTCGACGTCAAAACGTGGAAACGAACAGGCCGGCTCGAGATTGCTAAGTACCAATTTCCTTCAACCAAATTGGCAAATCGTAGAGTAGCATTTTCAATCCTCTGTTTCATCCGATTAGTGACTGTTCCGGTGACCCCACCAGCCTATCTTATAATCACATTTATACGAGAGTTCTCTAAAACAAGCCACCCGACGGAATACGGCCCTCGTCTGGATTAAAGTCTTATTTACTGTACCTATCTTATTAATCCATTTGAACCAAATAATAATATCACATTGCAAATTTTGTGTATAAGTAATAAGCAGAGTGAATAATTATGGATACTGTAAAACATTAATGATATGACTGCTCCCTATATACGATGTCCTAGGACCGCGCTTAAAAATAATTATAATAGTCTTCTTTTAGTAAGTAGCTCAAGGCGTAATCTTTGTATAAAATTATGGAGAGCTATGAAAATCAATGTATTTCGAAGCTGAAATATTTTTGCGTCACCTTGCATTTGGATATCCAAACCTTTCGTAACCATTCTAAGAGGGAAATATTCCTATTCATTAAAAGTTTCTAGTGCCATCTACCTGTCCCCTAAAAAACAATACCCTTACCACGCCATTACAAAATCGATCTTATCTTATTGCACTTCGATCTAAACTACCTCAATAATATCTCGCAGACGATCTACATGCGGCCATTCCGTAAAATAACTAGTTCAGCAATTGACTAACAAAGTGTGGCGACTTCTAAAGTGCTATCGTTCGAGTGCCATTTCCCCCAACTGCTATTATAAACTACTTATCTATTGCATTTCCTATCTCGTTCGAATTGGAACCCTCGTGGAAAGTTCACGTGCGAATATTCGGAACTTTCTAGTTAAGATAGGAAAACATTGAACAAGTTATTTGAAATCTTATACAGAATAAGAATAAATCTTATTGCAACAAAAAGTTTCATGTTCCCGCAGGACCGGAATAACTTTGCGGTTCGTGGTGTCAGAAATATACATATTGGGTAATGATAGTTTATTTAATTTATCTCTATTATTGTACTGTTTATACTATTAGCTAATTATAATATAGGTAAAGGAATAAATATGTTTAGCTTTAAACTTGCGTACCTATTTCAATATATATATTTTGTATAAAAACTTTGTATACCGCTAAGAGCTAACAACGGTAAAGTGTTGAAATCCTGCGATATATATAGTCACTATCTACACTTTATAATATAGTGATGTGGTCAGCTTTCCACACTTTGTGCAAAGACTTCTGAAATGAATTCTGACCTCGTGCAACGAAAAATGTAAGGCTGAGATCACATTAGGTGATATATTTTAAGAATGTACTACTTTCCAGCTAGTTTTTTAATCTATTTTTATTGCAGTATGTTTTTGTAATGAGTACAGGGAAAAGGGGAAAAAAATATTTGTTCCGGTCATTTGAATCCCATGTAGTATTTAAGTGTTTAAGTGCAATAAATATTATATTGTGAATGGCTTCTGTAATATACTGTATATCAGGGCGAACAAAACGAACTATCGTTTCATTTTTCCTCTATAATGTAATCTAACTTGGTCTAATTAATTCCGTATTCAATATACATAGTATACATATATATCCGTTCAGAAGTGCAATTTATCAATGTTAAAAAATAACTTTAAATCGAAAAATATCAACATAAATAAAATGAAATGTACTCTGTAGTATCAATGAAACCTCACCCGAACGCTAATGTTTGCTTTCAAGGCACGTTTTATTTTATACCCGTATATCACCTTCGTAAAATTCGACAAGTTAAGCACATCACTGTGAAATCATCTGCTACTTTTCTTAATTTCCATTTACATTTACTTTGTGAAGTTTCTAAAAAAAAAGTGTATAAACTCTGAGTACTTATTTTATATAAAAAATTGCATGATTTCAGTTTTTGCTATATTACCCGTTTATAATTTAAAAGTTGATATAAGGTTATCACGTTTTCGTAAACTGTAACATTATTTTAAACTATTATATCCAACTATAGGTAAACACAGAAGTTAGTGTGAGAGGTAAATTAAATAAGAGGGAAGTTTGTTGTTCTCTACCTCTAAAAACGGATGATCGCCCCTGGATTAAATTTGACAGATTATACCGACAGGCACGAAGAATAGTTTTTCCAGATTTCTTGGAATATTGTTGATAACATGTTAATTTTATTTTTAATTCTATATGTTCATGTAAGGCATTTACACCACATTGAAATAGAATCCATTAAAATGTAACTTTAGTTAAAAAAGCCTAATAACAATATAGTACCTAATCAAATAGGTATCTAGGTACAAAGTAAAAGTTCAATTAACGCCGTGAACATTGTTAAATAGCTTCACTAACATGTTTCTCAAACTATGCACTATTCGATTACAACTTGTCTAAACTAGCAAATTTAGTGGTATGTATACTTAAAGAAAACAATTATCATACTATACTAACGCTTTTATAATGTGCGAGTAGAGCACGCTCCAGCACGAATTGGGCCATCGCGCACCGGGGAAGTTACCACACTTCAGAGATCACGGTGAAAATATAGTTATATGTGAACTTATGTGTTTCAGCGACTATAGGACTATAGGAGTTGAGTTGGAGGCATATACTCTTTTCCGCATCCTTCCAAGTCTATTCCATTACTCATATCAAACTAAGAAAAAAGAACGAAAGCTAAGCCTAATTAGTAATCTGTACATTGTATTATGTTATTCCTAAAATAAAATATATTAGGTGTAAATCCCAAGAAGCAGGTTAAAGAAATTGGATTTTACATATTCCAAAAGCAAACTGGAACCAGGAAGTGGAAAGTCAAATGCTCTTACTTTGAGTGCCAGTTAAGGACTGTCGGTCCACCTGATCTCCTAGTCGTCATAACAAATGCGAGTCGTGAAAACTACCAAACTTACTTGTATATATCACTGCATGTAATATATTATCTCTTTTGAACTTGACTAATAGAAGAAGTTAATTATGATTTTATTACCTAAGTTCAATTTTTCATTATTGGGATAAGACTTGATTATTTTATATGTATAGTTTATATACTATTTGAACCTCAAACAGTAAATTAATGTTTTAACGAAGTCATAATGACTATTCCGAATTGACTTATATTATATCTCAACAAATAAAACATACACAATGTATAGGTAATTGAACAAACAAGAAGTACAGTGTGATATCGTAACTCAGTTTCAATATATCATCGATTTTCTTTGTTGCATTCTGTATAAAGTTGTGAAACTCGCGAGTTGAATATTTAAGACTTGGGAAACTTATGCTACGAATACGTCTAGTTTTCATTCAGCAGTAATGCTTTGGCGCAAATGTTATGAGTATGAAATTAATTATTCTAATAGTTACATAGAGTCTAAGTGTAATAACTATAAGTACCTATAGTACAGATTGAATTGAATTATTCGTAAGTCGAGAATATTATTTTGTTTTGTATAATATAATATACAAAATGTTAAATATCGAATTTAGAAAAACCTTAAATACCACCATAGTATAATATGGTAGAGTTCATACAACTATTTCATTTAACCGCATTGTAAAATTTAAAAATAATATAATAAAGTAAAAGTATTTGTTGCAAAATGAGGAAAATATTCCCTTTTTCGGCTTGTTTCCTTGAGCTTTCCTTGCGTGCTAAAACACTTATAAACTCTTGATTTTTTTCCTCAAATTAATATGGGACAGGTTGCCAGCGCAGTTAAGCGTTGTTAAATAATTTATTAATTTATGTGACCAGAACCTAATTATAATTAATCAATAAACAAGTAGGTATGATATAAATAAATATACCTTCAACATTAATGGATCATTAATTATCATCCCATCATAATCCAAAACAAACGTTACTAAACGAAACCTACTTTACTTACCTTTTACATTCAAGTTCCGTCTTAAAACCAACAAAGCCTGTTAGCCTTTACGTAAAAATCTTGGTATAAACGGAAAATCTTCCCATCCTAATCCTAAACGTTACTAAACCATACATAGTACATACATTACCGACCGTTTACATTCGGGCTCCATCTTATAACCAACAGAGCCTCATTAGAACACGTGCACAATTAATGGCAAGCCATCTATTATGTAACTAAAATCAGTTACTCTATGCACATATGCTCATCCACTATCAGGCTCAGGAATACCGACGAAAATCGATGTTTCAAAGCGGCCATTGCAGAGTTTGGGCTTGATTGACATTTTAATTAATGTTCTGTTAGGTACACCTTTCGTATCGTAATAGTTTCTGTTTGCTCCCGATGGCTCCTGCCCACATTCCAATCACATGATTGGCTTTTGTTGTGGGCTGAGTGGAAAAGTAACTGTTACAGAATTCATTATTTAAGGCTTCAGAGAAATTCAATTTCGTCTAACCTAATAGAGACACATGATAAAATAGGCGACTTCTTTGACAAAGTTACAATTTACTTAATTAACTTTCGCTAACGAAAAATGAGTGAAGGTACTTATTTGGCTTGTCTGTGTAAATATTATTTATATGGCACCATGATGCCATAGCTCTCAAATGAATTTAGTTGTAGCTTTATAGCGAATATCTCGTATAAATCGAGTTTAGTTATATTATGCATTATAGTAGAAAAAGTCGTCGGAGTTGCCGGAGCTGTTGTATGTCATAGCTGGGACATGGGTAGTCTTTTAGATCCTGCGAACCCGCATGCAGCGGCTCCCTGCAACAAACAGAAATGACCTTAAATATAATTTCCTAAATATTCAGCTTTTTGCCAATTTTTTATGCCGACATTGGTGGAGTAGGTCTTGATGTGGATAGGTTTATTACTAGTTTAAGTCAAGAATATAATATTAATAAGAAATAAATAAAAAATAAATTAATAAAGTATAATTAATATGTGTTCATAATAATAATTTGTAATAACACTATATACCAATGGTTGATGTCTGCTATGATTAATAATAACATGCCAAATTCCCTTCGTATTAGACATGATAATTGATTAGCCATCATCGGCCATTATAATATAACTGTTGTGCATCGGACTATCCACAGGCTTTGTAATTACTGAAATACGTTAATATTAGTACAAATAAATATCATAAATCTGGAGCGTTTTTGTCCCAAAGACCACTTATTAAAATTAGTTTATGTTCTAGAAAGAAATCTAAATAAGTTTTTAAATTGAAATTCCTAAGCTAGAAAATAAAAAAATATTTTTAGCAGAATTTGTTCTTCGTTTGTTTGTTAAGACGAATAATTAAGGTAAATTAAGGTGTAAAGTTTGTCATATCTTTATCGGTACCGCATATCAAATAAATTGAGGTCTATACAAAATTTACGAGTTTTCCAACGACCACCTCTGCAATAGTAGGGATAAAACCCGCATAATTGCTTACGGAACATTATTATCGTTTCCCTTTTCACTATTGAATACAAGAATCTTTATATTTATTTCTATTGAAGCAATCATTGTCAGAGCGTTAACTAACTCTTGCCCGCGGCTTTGCCTGGATATAAATTTTCCCACTAGCGAGTAGCCAATATCACTTTCTACCCCTCAAAATAATCTCTGCCATTTCATCTCTAAACAAAAAATAAAACTTATAGACATAGGTCGTCTCAGGTATGGGGTACGCCACTGCCAGCAGGCAGAAATGATAACTCAGGGGTGGATATCAGTTCTTTACTAATAAAATACTTATACAAAGGTTGTGGATCAGTGGTCGCCTTTCCACACAAGGTCACAATACACTATATTATGAGAATGCACACAAGATCAAGTTAGGGTTTGCGCGGGAAACGTTAAAGTTAGGCGTAGTATCGCCTTCGCGGTTTATCCTCGACTGCCCTAACGGCTGCACGTGCGGGAGACGCGCCGGCCGTTACAGAGGGGCGCGGGAGGTGAGGTGAACCTTATTGGCAAGCGTCCCTGCTGCACGTGCGTGAGACGCGCCGACCGTTACAGAGGGGCGCGGGAGGTGAGGCGAACCTTATTGGCAGGCGTCCGCGAGAGGCCCTTGTGGGTAAGACACGGGTACCTACAAGACTACGGTTTACTATATACTCCCCCTCTAGTTCAGGTGTACGCCCTCGTTCCTGGACTAGCTGCTCTTTTACCTTCTTCGGTCGTCCGCGTTTCTTGACGGGGTTAACAGGTTCCGGCGGAGTATCATCGTTACTAATGAACGGGGTCAAATCTTGAACATGGTATTTCCCTATAATCTCGTGAGGCAGCTCCATACGCGCAATGTTGTACGTCGTAGGGCTTATCTTCTTGGTGATGACGTAAGGACCATCGCGTCTCGGCATAAATTTTGCAGTGAGAGCCTTTGAACCTTTGCTCAAGAGGTGCGATTTTAGTAGCACCTTATCACCCACCTTGTATTCTACCCGCCGACGCGACTGGTCGGCGTATTCTTTCGCCTTGTCCTGTTGCTTCTCGACTCGTTCTCTGATCGCCGACAACGAGCTGAGGAATCGTCGTAAGTAGGGTGTTATTTGTGGAACAAAGTTATCTTTGTCCAGTATGGCACGTTGGTCATGTGTTGCTTCCGAAGGTGACCGCAGCTCTCTTCCGAATGTCAGGTACGCCGGTGTTGTTCCTGTTGTACGGCACACGGCACTATTTAGAGCAAATCTGATCACCGGCAAGTTCTTGGGCCAGGTACTATGGTCTCCTTCAACCAATCGTGCTAACTGTGCCTTAAGGTCGCGGTTTTTTTCTTTCTGCTGGGTTGGCTTCTGGGTGGTACAGTGGCACCAAGTTCTGTGTCACACCCAAAACTGACATACATTGACGCATGACTGCCGAAATGAACTGAACTCCGTTGTCGGATATGATCCGACGAGGCAACCCAAACCGCATGAAGAATTCTTCGATGAGGACACGTGCGCAGGCTTCAGCTGTAGCATCCTTAAGTGCGTATAGTTCTACCCATCTTGTGGCCGTGTCTTCAACGAGCAATATCCACCGTTCCCCTTCCTCTCCTTCCGGTAATGGGCCGAATAGATCTATGGCCAACACCTCGTTACGTTGATTCATGACGGGCGTCTGGAGGAGGCCTGGAGGCTTGTTATTGGTGGCCTTGTATCGTTGGCATTGAACGCAGGCTTTCACGTAGTCGGCTATTATCCTGCGCATTCCTGTGAAGAAGTATAGCTGTGATACTTTCTTGTAAGTATTGTCAATACCAGGATGCCCTGCTACTGCAGAGTCATGACATGATGTCTTGCTGTTGACCAGCTGGAACTACGAGTTGTGGTGATTCACTGTCCGAGTCGGGGTTATACCGGTACAAGACTCCTTGATCCATCATATATCCCCGCTCTGTCCATCGCTTGGCTGCGACTTCATCGGTGGCTTCGAGCTCCTTGACAATCTTCTCCAGTTCTGGATCTGCCAGCTGTTCCTGTCTCAACAGATCCGGTTTCTTCACAGGTACGTCTATTATTACAGAGCAAATGCCGCATTGATCGCGGGTTTCTCCTGAGCAGATCGGCCTACTTAGTGTGTCGGCCACAACATTTGCTTTACCTGGAGTATACTGGAATTGTATATCAAACGACTGGAGTTTGAGAGCCCACCGCACTAACCGACCGGTTGGTGATTTTAAGGTCAGCAGCCAGCGGAGTGGTTGGTGATCACTTCCTATAATAACGGGTTGCCCATCGAGGTATGCTCTGAAACGTTCGACTGCCCATACCACCGCCAGAGCTTCACGCTCGGTGGTAGAGTAGTTTCGTTCCGCTGAGGTAAGGAGTCGACTCGCGTACTCAATTGGTCTTTCCTCTTTTAACTCCCCCTGAAGTAACACAGCTCCTAAAGCGTAATTACTGGCATCCGTTCGTAATATAAAAGGCCGACTAAAATCAGCTTGGATCAAAATTGGGGCTGAAGTCAGCAACCGCTTGAGCTCATTGAAAGCTTGTAATTGAGCTGCACCCCAAGTCCATGGTTGGTTCTTTCGTGTCAAACGCGTTAATGGTTCAGCCACTTGGGAAAAGTTAGGAATGAATTTCCTAAACCACGAGCACGTTTGAAGGAAAGTTCTCATATGCTTGAGATTTGCCGGTTCCTTCATTTCGAGTACGGCGATAACCTTATCATTGTCGATGGAGACGCCTTCTTGTGTGATTATGTGTCCAAGGTACTTTACTCTCTCCCTTGCAAAAACACATTTCTCTCTATTTACATGGAGGTTATATTCAGTCAAGCGCTCGAAAACTGCCTCGAGGTCTTTGAGGTGCTGTTGGAACCCACCTGAGATTATCAGAAGGTCATCTAAGTAGGCTAACAGGACTACGTCCTTTAATGATGCGCAGGAGCGGAGGCGGTCGATCAGCCGCTGGAATGTGGCCGGCGCGTTCTTGAGGCCGAAAGGCATGCGCTTAAAGCGATATATGCCGAGCGGAGATATGAAGGCTGTTTTATCCCTGTCTTCTATCTGGACGCTCACTTGCCAGTACCCAGATCTGAGGTCCAGCGTGCTCATGAAGCAGTTCCTTTTTGTTGATTGCAGGAGCTCATCAATTAGTGGCATAGGGTACGTGTCCGATTTGGTAACAGCGTTCAGGCGCCTGTAATCTACACAGAACCTGACGCCACCACGAGCCTTAGGTATCATCAACGCTGGAGCGCACCATGCGGACTCGCACTCTTCAATTATATCTGCCTGCAGCATTTTCTCAATTTCTTTTTTCATCACCTCTTTCTTCGCGGGATTCAAACGGTATGGGGGCACTGCTATCGGTGGGTGTTCACCTGTATCTATACGGTGCTCCGCGAAAGGCGTGGGAGCTCCCCCTAGACGGAAAATGTGCGCGTGCTTAACGAGGATCTGAGCGAGTTCTGAGTACCCTCGTCATCCCGGAGAACATCTGTAGAGGCACAAGTAGTGCCACGCGAAGTTGGTTCAAAAAATAGCGTATGTTTAACGCGATGATCGTTGTCAAAATACCATAATTCCTTGGAGAAATTAATAACGACACCCATAGCCCTAAGGAAATCTATACCGAGTAATGTCTCGTTGTCGCCGGACTCGGGGAAAATAAGAAATGGTATTGTGATGATAACGTGTTCCAACCGCACCTGCAACGCGGTAGTGAGAACGTTCATTTCGCGTGCGTGGCCATCGGCGAGTTTAATATTCCTCGTCGAGGGCGTGAGCGGGTGGCCTTTGCGTAGAAGGAGAGCATATAGTGTGTGACCGGCAATACAGTGTTTCGCGGCAGTATCAATTAAAGCTGTACCATTTACTCCCAAAATCTCGATTTTGAAAATGGGACGTAAGTCGCGACGTTTGACGGGCCTATCGCCGACGCTACATGCCAACAAGTCGTCATCGTCCTTAACACGCACATAATTATCATCATAACAATATATTAAATTCACATCATCAGTAACGTTACTGTTTCTTTCATCCGTTGATTTTTGCGAAAAATCTGACTTATTACAGGTTTTATATTTTGAAAATTTATTACATATAAAATCCGACTTAATACACTTTTGGTTAATATGTGAACCAATCGGATGAGCATCGTGATCATGATTGTTGTATGTATCGTTCGCGAATAAAATGTCCGATTGACAGAACTCATTTTCATAAGGAATACCGGTCAGCATTTCACTATTAAAATAGTCATTGTTCACTGTATTTAACGAACGATTTTGAAAGTCACGATCGCGCACGGGTAATTCGAGACTATAGAACTTTTCCGATTTATTTACGTAATTTACGGCACTTTCACTCGCGTTATTGTCATGACTGTAAGACTCACCTCTGTCCTCTAACTTACGACACTGTTCACGTCGGTGACCGTAGCGCTTGCAGTAGGTACAGTAGGGACGTGCATGACCCGAGCCGGAGGCCGAGGTCGTCGGAGGAGCCTGAGGTGTCGCGTTCACGCCAGGCGCTCCGCGCGCTTGCGGCTGCGGGGGCGCGGGCGCGTGCAGGGCTGCGGCGGCGCGGTGCGGCGGCGGCGAAACAGAGGCCGCAGGCCGCGCGCGCATCGCGGGCGTGCCTCGTTCCCGCGCTTCGCCGCCAGCGGAGGGGGCCGGAGCGGCGCGGAAAGTACTCGCGCCGGCGGACGGCGATGGCCTCGCTGTTGATGCTCGTCGTACCTCTTCTCCCATGGAGTCTTCAATATTTCTCGCGTGTTTAAGTAATTCGGCGAATGTCGTAAACTCCTCTCTGCGGAGTCGTTTTCTTATACGAATGTTTAACAGGCCGTATATCATATCTAGTTTCACTTTTTCAGTTAAGTCACTCGGTGGCAACCTTGCCAACAAGGCGCGAGCTTTCGCCACGAACACGTCTGTATTTTCTTTCCCTTGTTCGTTTTCGAACAAGTCGCGGTATATTCTGTGGGGCGGCCGTCGGTCGCCGTAAGCGCTTCTTAAGTTAAATACGACCTCGTCCCACGTAGATATTTGACTCTTAATGCCCTGCCACCAGGTGGCCGCATCATACGTCAACAACATTGACATTCCTTTAATTGCGTTGGTATCAGCCACGTTGGCGCACTCTTTGTAGCTTTCCACTGCGTCTATGAATCCTTCTATCGATTCGTTCGGTGCGCCGCTAAATACCGCCTTACACCGCGCAAAATTACCGTTTTCGGCCGTCGGCGCGGGAGTCGAGGTCATTGCGCGGTTTCCCATAATACTATCCAGGATTTCTTTTATCGCATTTGTTTGTGTTCTCTGAAGACCTTCCAGGAGCATGGAAACACTCTCTTGCGAGTATGTTGCGTCAGCGAAGTGAGGGGCGGGGGGGGGTTGGGGAAAGCGTGTTGCATCATCCCCCTCGCCGTCATGCTGGTACTCCTGTTGTTGTTGTCTGGTACGCGTCATTATTATTAACTGAAATAACGGATAGTTCGTACGAATTCAACCACACAACACGAATCGTTTAACCACTAATCCACCCACTGTTGGGACGCCAGATATAGACATAGGTCGTCTCAGGTATGGGGTACGCCACTGCCAGCAGGCAGAAATGATAACTCAGGGGTGGATATCAGTTCTTTACTAATAAAATACTTATACAAAGGTTGTGGATCAGTGGTCGCCTTTCCACACAAGGTCACAATACACTATATTATGAGAATGCACACAAGATCAAGTTAGGGTTTGCGCGGGAAACGTTAAAGTTAGGCGTAGTATCGCCTTCGCGGTTTATCCTCGACTGCCCTAACGGCTGCACGTGCGGGAGACGCGCCGGCCGTTACAGAGGGGCGCGGGAGGTGAGGTGAACCTTATTGGCAAGCGTCCCTGCTGCACGTGCGTGAGACGCGCCGACCGTTACAGAGGGGCGCGGGAGGTGAGGCGAACCTTATTGGCAGGCGTCCGCGAAAGGCCCTTGTGGGTAAGACACGGGTACCTACAAGACTACGGTTTACTATATACTATCAAATCCATCCGTTGCTATATTTCCTTGATACTGACATATCATACAATGTTTCATTTTATTAGACAAAGAAGCAAAGACCTGTACTATGTACATTTTACCCAAAAATCTCTATATCGGTTGATAAAAAAATGAATAATAAAACCTCACATATTAATGTACAAAAATAAAAGACAAGCGTAAACAAAATCTACAAAAGAAACAAAAGCATTTAGAATTCCCTTACAAGTAACATTGTCATGTCAACCAAATATTTCATATTTCTTACAACAAAAAACGTTATATTTCGCGACATTAAAATGACGTGAGATCAAGTAGTAAGAAAATGTAAAGGTGGGATGCAAATAACCTCTGGCGCTGGAAACGTGATGCGGGAAGTTTGTAAGCATGATGTGAATACCTAAGTTGTGGCACCTCTGCAACCGGATAACTGCGAGTGACTACAATATACTGAAGTCACTGTAAGCCAGGCAGAGGCGGTGGCCCTTATCGCAAACGTGATTTGAATACCGCGTAGACTTTTATTCGACCAATATGACAAAAATGTTTGCGACAACTGCGCTTTGAATACACAAATTCTGGAAATTATAAACTCCGAGTTATTGTTGCTGTAAACTTGACAAAGTATTGGACCTTGTTAGCGCGTTGTGTTGCAAGGAAATCGTTGTTCTGTTTCAAATGAAACTGTAATGCAATTTTATTGGCGAGCGGGAGTTTCCTTTACATTTTGTGACAAATAGTTTGCGAATGGGGAAATGGGGTATTGATTAAAGTTTTGCGTTTAAAATATTAGCTTTGTAAAATTTTATCAAATTTCAAACGGAATCACATATGAATTTTGATCCATCATGAATAAAATCCGATGGCCACACGACTGCGCGAAATGCCAGCGCTTTTCTCGATGCCTCCGCATGCGGATTACAAAGATTAAAGATACGTGGTTTATTTATGAATATGCGCAGAATTCTTCTAACACCTACTATGAAATGTGTAAAAATTATATAATTTAGTTAAAACATTACAAAGACTTATTTCCATAACATGCGACAGATATTAAAATAGCGAAGTTATTTATGAAACTATTCTATTACTGTTTAAATGTAATAGGGTATTATGTTCATATTGAAAATAGATTATACATATCATGTATAAAATAAATGTACCTATAGATATACGCCTAACAATAGACAAGGAATAATTTCGAATTACTTACACACAATCATTCGTAGTCTCCGTAGTATCGATTTTCATTAGACTGCTGCATCGAAAACTACGCTTTCTAGACTGGGGTAGAAGCCTTTAAAAATAATGAAAAGATAAAAAAAATCGCAGTCGGATGAAACCCATTAGAAAAGGAGGGGAATATGATGAAAATAAAAGGAAAAATAAATTACGGTCAATCCGAGTTCGGGAAGCGGGAGGGGGGAGCTTTTAAGAGAAAAAAATGGTTTCTCTCGATTTCCGACAAAACTACAAGTCCTACAGAAAAAAGTTCAATGGCAAAGTTGTAGGTAATTAAAAGTTCTACAACTTTTGTATTCACAATTTTTTCACATAACCTCAAAATTTAGGTGAAAAATTCAAAAAACCAAGTTTTTGGTCTTTTATTTTTATCTACTTCAAAATTTATTGTTTTTCAACGAAATTTGGTGGAAACCTACTTTATTATGTCCCAAATACACTGTAATTTATTTGATGGAAAATGTTTATTTTTTCGCCTTATTTTGAATTAATACCAAAAAAACAACCTAATTTTCAATCGAAAAGTCACCCGTCAAAATATCAGCTTTTTTCAAAAACTGGGGGTGCCTTTTATTCATTGAAATCTCTACTTTCATATGGTGTAAAAAAAATAAACACCACCATAGTAAATGTTCTCAGGAAATGCATACAAACAGTGTGAAAATTAGCTTTTACTAAATCAGGCACACTTCTCGAACTACCTGAAATGTTTTTATCGACATCATTTTGCTTTTGAATATGCTGTAAAATATTAAACTTAGAACAGATAATTATTTTTCTTTTGAAATATTACCGAAAAGCCGATACAAGAGAAGATATAGAGTTCGAGAAGTGTGCCTGATTTAGTAAAAGCTAATTTTCACACTGTTTGTATGCATTTCCTGAGAACATTTACTATGGTGGTGTTTATTTTTTTTACACCATATGAAAGTAGAGATTTCAATGAATAAAAGGCATCCCAAGTTTTTTAAAAAAGCTGATATTTTGACGGGTGACTTTTCGATTGAAAATTAGGTTGTTTTTTTGGTATTAATTCAAAATAAGGCGAAAAAATAAATATTTTCAATCAAATAAATTACAGTGTATTTGGGACATAATAAACTAAGTTGTCATCAAATTTCGTAGAAAAACAATTAATTTTGAAGTAGATAAAAATAAAAAACCAAAAAGTTGGTTTTTTGAAATTTTCACCTAAATTTTGAGGTTATGTGAAAAAATTGTGAATACAAAAGATGTAGATCCTTTTATTACCTACAACTTTGCCATTGAACTTTTTTCCGTAGGACTTGTAGTTTTGTCGGAAATCGAGAGAGACCATTTTTTTCTCTTAAAACCTCCCCCCTCCCACTTCCCGAACTCGGATTGACCGTAATTTATTTTTCCTTACATTTTTATCATATTCCCTTAATTTTATAATGGGTTTCATCCGACTGCGATTTTTTTTTGTTTCAAAAATTATCTACTCTAGTCTATTCAGTATTACAAGAAACAAAAACGGTTTGAAAATGTAAAACTAGGCCGATATCCAGTGACGTTTTACTATAAAAAGACTTTTTAAAATTCACACACTACATATTCCTATTTCAAAAGGCAATAACAGGAGTCCGTCATTCGTTTTGAATATCCTATCCAGAAATATGCAGCCATGAAGCGGAATATGGAATGAACGATTTCTAAAACTATGCCGCGTCTCCCAAAAGTATCGATAGCGTCAATTCTAAAGAATAGTTCGCTATTTTGAAAAGTGGAGAAACCGTGATTGAATATTCGGTGCGTTAAGTAAGAAGTTGTGTGCGTTCATTATACTTTCAGTATCCCATGAGCATCTGCAATACCGCTTTTTAGAATCTGTTTTTTTGTGTCTTTCTCTTCTCAAACATTATAGAAAAAATATACTTGTTGTTTATAAATAACTTACAACTGTTAGCAATATTAAGTTCCCAAACTTAATAACTTATAACAGTACTAAAAGATTATTACATTAAGATACAAACAAATCAAAACAAAAGGAGTTTGTTAAGACATAAATAGGAGTATGGCAAAACGTCGTATAAGTTGTCCCAACTTTCGATCCTACAGAGACTAATGAAATATTTACTGCGTATTTTGAATTTTTTACGCTCGTTTGCACTCGTGTTCCCTTGGCAAAAATATCAGTCGCGGGGCACACGTAAAGTTGCGAACTTTTATAAGATTTTCATATAAATATAGAATATATGTTTACCCTTAGGAGACTTAGACGAGCGTAAAACCATTCCATTGTCCGACCCTTTTTAAGGGCGCGTGAATTCTCCGAGGAGTGTGTGAAGTCGACTTCACTCCAGGCTTTAAGCGACGTATGCTTTACATTATAAAATACACTTTATTTCCTTAACTTTCGACTTAAATTTGTAGAACGTAATATGCAGATTTACTCGATGTCTTAATTTTTCGTCATTTAATATTTACAAGAAACAACTCTCAAAGATTTCATTACATTATTGTCTTGGGAGTTTTTAACATACAAACGTGCTTTGATTTCAACAATGTAATGTTTATTGATTGTGAATTTACTTTAAATTGCCTCCATTCGAAAATTCTATGACGCAATAGTTAAAAAATTCATTCCAAATAAGTTTTACATGATTGTGCCAATTCATACCACTCAAGTTCAATGAATATTGATTTCGAGAACGTGGAAAGAATTTATGAACACAAAAAGATGTCCCTTACTAAAAAATATCGTGACATATCACAGCTATTTCTCTAAGCACCGAGTGTATCCGTCACGCGGAGAGTAAAAGATAAAGCTCCTTCAGGAAATGGCCTATTCACCGCCCTTTTTAGAGCTATTGGGTATTAGCAATTTGCTTTGTGTGACTCCTTCACAAAAGTAGGATTGCATTGTGGAAGATAAGGAAAAAGGCGCAGATAATTAACTTTCAAGTGGAAGTTAAAGGGAATGGAACCGTTTTAGACTTTAAAATGTCTCGTGTTTTTACGAGTGTCAATAAGCGCAATTGGTACTTATTTAGTGTGACTTCAGGAGAGTTCTGATATTCGAATTAAACTTTCGAAGTATATTATGTTTCAAATCAACCAACATTTTTCAACCAATTTTTTAAATAGATACGTTTTAAGTATCAAGTTTAATCAATTCGATACACGTTTAAAAGCTAAAAAATATGTTATGTATATGAATAATAAGCATACACAAATAATAAACAAGCTAGAACTCTATACTTAACATTTTCATTCCACTTTACCTACAAAATAATAGATTTGAAATTACGCACAAGAATAAACACAACTCCCCACATTGTATGTAAATGTAGCCACATTGATAGATGGAAACACTTACATTTAGCTCTTTTTGATTGCTATCCTTTCCACAGAACTACAACGATACAATCTCAAAGAACTTTTCTTCCTGGCCAAACTTCCTGCGCTGTCAGACCCGTATCAAATAATAGAGGATTCTCCTCTGACCTCATCTTATCTTGTCGAATTTACACTGAATTAAATATCTGAGTGATTTGTTCAGACAAATTGAGCGTCCATTTCCAATACGCTTCGAAATTATTAAACTTCCCACCAATTAGTGACCACGCTGTTAGCAAAATTGGGACTGAACTTTTATGAATTTTATGGATAGTATTTTATGTGATGAAACTATTTACAGAATATATCTAGATAGATAAATAATTCATTTAAAATGATTAATGTACTTCCATGCATTTATATTGTACTGTATTATATTTTGTGCATTTAAACAAATTCAATCAGTTTATGGGGTTATAATATTTTTAGGAAAATAATTTTATGCATACGATATGATTTTTAATAATATTAATTAATAATGCATTATATTTTATATTAGTTATTTAAAACAAATGTAAATAAATATATAGTAAAAACAAAAACGGGAAAACTTGTAACCCTAGTCTAAGACAACACTCGGCGGAAACTGCTAATTAACCGCATGCATATTCTGTATTAATTAAAAAAGCGCGAACTCCATCAATATCCTTTCCCGCAGATAATAAAGATGTTCCTGCAACTGACGCTTTGATTTATTTGAGGGCATGTTATCTGTCAGGGCGCTTCTACAGCCTACACAATCAATCTACCGCGGACTGTAGGCTTGTCCTAGTTTATACGCTCATTTCAATTGTCCCGATGTTCGTAAATTCTATTTTTCCGTTATTCATTTCATATAGCTTCGAATAAGCCGTAATCCTTTGTCATATCCGATTGTAGGTCGAGCGATCGGTTAAGTGAGTAATCAGTGAAGAATGGAGCTTTATCATCTATATTTTGTATTATCTGTATTAGTGTCACCTGAATTAGTCCGTAATTGAAGCTAACTGTAACTGTAGCTGAAGTTACCTACTATTGATATGATATGCATATTGATCACTGTTTTGAATTTAATTGGATTGGCAACAATTTATTATATCGGTTTAATAGTGCGTTTGCCACTAAGGAAAATTAAAAAAACAACATCAAGGGACAGGTACAGAAAATATTGCTAATCAAATTAGCATTTTAATCGACATTTCTGCATGAAATTAAATATAGAAGCTGTAGGTCTGTGGATCATTTTTACACGAACACCAAAACATCTCGAGAGATATTATATAATATATTGAATATACTAGATTTCCGCCCGCGGCTTCGCCCGCGTTTGCAAAGGAAAACCCGCATAGTTCCCGTTCCCGTGGGATTTCCGGGATAAAAAGTATCCTATGTGTTAATCCAAGTTACCCTCTATATGTGTGCTAAATTTAATTGTAATCGGTTTAGTAGTTTTTACGTGAAAGAGTAACAAACATCCATACATCCTTACAAACTTTCGCCTTTATAATATACTAGACTAGATTTCCGCCCGCGGCTTCGCCCGCGTTTTCAAAGGAAAACCCGCATAGTTTCTGTTCCCGTGGGATTTCCGGGATAAAACCTATCCTATGTGTTAATCCAAGTTACCCTCTATATGTGTGCTAAATTTCATTGTAATCGGTTCAGTAGTTTTTACGTGAAAGAGTAACAAACATCCATACATCCATACATCCATACATCCATACATCCATACAAACTTTCTCCTTTATAATAGTATTAAGATTATATAAAGTATATCTCTCTTAATAAGTAGACTAAAATTATTTTATTATACTTTCGTTCAATTTCCAAAAGTACACGTAAAAATGCACGGCAAATAAACTGTTATCACTTCTAATTTCACTATCATTTTCTGTACAAAACATATTATTTGTGACAAAACGTACAAATACAGCATAAATTATTTGAATTTAAACGGCCCAGTAGAGATAATTATTACGAAATAGTAATAGGATTTGTTTCTAAATTTAAGCTATGAATAGCTCATGCATTTGTATGAATATTATTAATTTATTTGTTTGTTTGGTCGTCATATTTGTGTTATATCTGTGCCTATTTAAACTACAATTATAATACAAACTTATATTAATTTTTATTTTATAGTGCATACTTGCTATTGCAAGTATGCACTATAAAATAAAAAAAGTCTTACATTCATTTGATTGGATGATACAGTATTATCTTTACTAATACAAACATTGATATATACATAATATTGTATACAATTAAATAATTTAGTTCTTGATTGACTGTGTGAATATCAAGATGGGATAAATCAAGTCTGTCTATCTCAACAAGCTCACTGCGAAGGATTAATATGTCTTTGTTAGATTTACGATCATGCGAATTAGGCTTTAAAGTTGCTAGTTCTCACTTGTCATCAACGTTGGTAACACCAGTTAGCAGTTAAAACCACGAGTTTGCAACTGTATTACTACACTCGTGTACACACTTTTTAATTTCCAAATTGAATCTATTAGAGTTTGTTATACAATTATAAACTATTTTTATAGGGAAAGAATGAATAGAGTTCAGATATTTATTTTACAAAAATAATAATTCGACACCCTCTATCGGTTGCTAATTGATATTATAATACTTAGGTAGGTAATAGTATTCTTTAGAGATGTAATTATTATTTGTATAGATAACATAGATAGAGATATATTTATATAAAGAAACACGGGAAAATTTGTACACCTGAAATATGTTTGACATTTTTAACCTAATCCCTCCATCTACCATTTTCATACCTTAATTCACTTACGTTCAAACTGACAACTGACAACCTTTGTGCTCGGAAAGGAAACGCAAAATATTAAAAAGAATTTATTAATCGTACAAAATATTTTCAGCACTAATAAGCGTCTCGAAAAAATATGAGAAACACGACTCTGACACAATACTGGAACATCAGTCAAGTCACAAACAAGATTACAATGTAATCAATCAGAAGGGGGCGAAACGTCGACGGCAATTAATCAAGTAATGTCGTAGCAAACACTGACAGAGCATTCTGTGAGCTCGAGGAGATGCTAAAATGTTGAGCCTTCAAGATGCAGCGTTCAGCGTTCAGCTGCATAAACATTTTATCGTAATCAGTTCATTACTGGATCGACTTTCATTCGAAAATGTTAGTGGAGTTACTTTTACGCAACTAGCTTCTATGCTCTTAGCCACCGTATCATGAATTTAAAGCTTTATTTAATGCCTACTCGAAGATTTTATTGTGGAGTGTGAATCTTAGACGTAGGGTTAATCTGTATGATATTTTAGTTATTGTATCATGAAGCAGTTGAATATGATCTTCTTCATCATTTTCATCCGTATAATTTTTTATATTTTTTATACGGATGAAAATGATACTTGTTAAATGTTTTTAATTTAAACGTTTAACGTTTAACATTCAAAGCTCGGTCCACATCCTACTTATATTATAAATACGAACGTTTAAAAGGATGGGTGTTTGTTAATCTTTCACGGGAAACCACAACACGAATATTGATAATATAAAACTTGGCAGTGATGTAATTTAAGTCTTAATAAGGGATGCTAAATGAAGTGATATGATTATTTCTTTAAAAATACATTTCTCGCTACACATCCTCGCAAACATTATTGGTGGAAACCCATTACATATTTTCACAGCACTGCTAGGCATCCTCGCACGACACCTCCCCTCGCACAATGGATAAGCACCCTAACACATTAGCTATAAAAATATTCAATTTTTCCCGCGGCTTCGTCCGCGGCTAAAACCGCGCGACACAGCTAGTTTATATAAAAATTTGTAAGGTGGGAAAAGAAAATTCGAACATTTCTGTGGTAGTGAATACTGGGAACGTATTTCTGTAGCTGTTTCGCTGATCAATTTTCGTAACGTGCAAATATTAAGCTTTCTACCTTTGTACACTGAATTTTTTTAGTTTCCATCGACGTCGGATGAAAGTGTTCTTGTTTTAGCAATAACGATAACAGCAAAAAAGGATTTTCATAAAACAATCTATGGAGATTTTAATATATTAAAACTATAATCTTGTAAAATGGTGGATGATCTGGAGGATAAACACGAAACATATTCATTAGTGATATTAATTAAAATAGCAGCATTTTAACAAAATAAATTCTATAATTCTTACATTTTTTATTAATTAATAACATAATTGAATGGACAATAGACATGCCAAGCTATCCATTTACAACGAATACGTAGAAGTAACAAATGCGTACTAATTACAAAAAGTTGACAATCATTTCCAAGATAATAACATTAATAATCGTATTAATCATTTGCCGGGCGAATTTACTCCGCATTAATGGTGCGACGTAATTCACAAAGAGCTTTCACGTGTATTGTACTCTATCCCGTATCTTTTTCAAGTCATGGATATGGTGATAAATGAGATCGACGTTGAAAAAACCGCCACCACCCGTGAAGGACAAAGCGAATTTGTTGAACTCAACAAATGAAACGAAACTACGTAATTGGCTTTGTTTCCGTCAAATGACTCGTTCCAGACTGGCGTCCTTACTCCATCGTCCATGAATGACCGGTGGTAATTAGCGATAGTCCTTATGATTATGTTATATGCTACGATTACTTGCTTAATTAATTTGTTGGTCAACCTTTTCCAAATTATTCGCGATGTGATGATTAATTTTATTTAGATTAATGAAATTCTGAAACTAAATGTTAAATGTTAAAATGAAATTAAATGTTAAAATATCATGTCAGTGTATTGAATACACGTGGCGTAATGATCAACCTGAATAAGCAAGTTTAACAAAAACCCTAAAATAGAGGGTAAAGAACTCGGTTATCATAATTATAGCTATCTAATATCTCTTTTATCTTCAAACCTTCCCGTGCCTCATAAAGCTTTTATCAAAGATTTCTGAAAAGTCCTTGATATACAAACCTCTACCCACTTTAAGTTTATTGATTCATCTGATATAATATATATACATTTCGTTTCAAAGAATTGACCGTACTTAAATAAACACTCGGCTTAATTCTTTGACCCAAAGCAGGATTACCTGAGGGCCAAGAGAATAGCAGAAAGAGCTCTAAGATCTCAACCCCGAATAAACATGTTTATCTCGAACAAAATTGCTTTCTTCCCGAAATTTAAAAGAACTAAACTTACTTCAATCTACTTTTGAATGGTTTGGACGAAAACTATGAGAGATAAGGTAAAATTGACTGTTCATTTTAGAGAGTGTATTTTCGGTCCAAATCAAACTAATTCGAACATTGTAAACCACTGGGTTGTTTGGTTCACTTTACTATTTGCGCTGAGTTCATAAACAATTATACGAGTATTACTATTGACGACAAATTAACAAGGTTCGTTTGACATAACATTTGTTATACGTAAATAAATTCACATTATA
This sequence comes from Colias philodice, assembly GCF_061535455.1. NCBI lineage: Eukaryota > Metazoa > Arthropoda > Insecta > Lepidoptera > Pieridae > Colias > Colias philodice. The sequence continues at coordinate 7,058,384 of NC_143093.1, forward strand.
CTTATTTATTTCTCTTCTCTTGAAATGTCTTACCAAATGTATTAAAAGACATTAATTGTGAAACAAATAAAACAAAGAATATTTTACAGACTTTATTGCTTATAGTACCGTGAATCTAATAAGTTTAATACCATTAAGGGCTCCCCAAGAATTAACATTGCGCTGTTTATCCGTGACGTTTTATGAATATTATTTGTATTGTATCCATTGCCAAGGCAATTCTATCTTACGCATTTGAATGTGAAACAAAATTTCATCCTGTTTATTGCGTCTACGAGATTTTCAACTTTTCTTAATTAAATCAAGGCTTATAAACCCTAATAATATGTATTGTCTTTCGTTTTCCTTTTAACATAATGTCTAAAATCGTAATAGTTTTCTCTGTATCTTTAATATATTATTTTAACAGCATATTTCGATAAAACATCACAGATCATCAACCCTATCTACTGAATATCATAAATTAGAAACGTGGTTCACACCTTTCATTCGTACAAATACGTCTGGGAACAAGATACCTAGCAACGCTTTCTCCAATGAATTTGACGAAACAACACCTTTAAACTTTACATTACCACCCACAGTGCTCATTCTCTACGAGTCTACATTTTCTGTACTCGGGTATCAAGTAAAGTAACGGACTTAAGAGAAGTTAATGACTCAGAAGTTTCCAAACTTCGCACTCCAGATAGAAGCACGATACGAAATTGGCTTGTAAGTTAAATCTTTCGCAATCAAAATGTAGATATGTACCGCTAGCGTCAAGGTGCACAATAGAAATGGATAAATCGATTTTCTTTTGTATTACATATTTTTGTTACTAACATAATATCTGAGCTTTACTTGTTTTACAAAATACCACCTATTTCTCTAAGCCTTTTTAATAATTTTTCCATTTCTTCTAAAACATCATTCTAACGCAAGGTTTTCATGGATAGCAAAGTTTTGGCATACCACAAGTTGCTTTTATTATTTGTCTTTATTACAGGAATAGGAATCTATACACTACCTTTCCATGTGTGAATTTTGAAAACCGTAATTTTGTTATAACTCAAATACTAAACAGTTCACACAAAGAAGCAACATAACAATATTAAGTCGACGTTCATATCCATATGAAGTGAACAAAATGAGATTACAATAAGAAGTAACAACGAAAGATCTACATCGGCTTCCCCGTCAATAGACACTGGAGTCCTTAGTTAATTCACAAACCGGGCTACAATGCAGTCTTGTAGTGGATGCTGCTCGTTAATTAGCACGGAAATAGCGCTTCGGAGCTAACTCGAGCTTCAAAGTTGAAACTTTACTCCTAAGTACTTTCGCGAGAAGAGAAATGCCAAAGAGATATCGTGTGTTAGTGATACGCTTGCCTTTGTTTTGATGTACACGACGCGTAATTAATGATTTGTGTTTATAGAATCATGATACGTTAACCCTTAAATTGTCACCCCTAGATAACTTGTGTTTATAATGTCCAAATTTGGAGGATGTGTTGGAATTAGGATAGAAAAGAGGAAAATGAAAAAAAAAATTAAAAATTTTAATTTTTTCTATTGTTTTCACTATGTCACATAAAACGGACATTGCCAATTATATGTACATGTTCGAACCGTCACATATAACGGACATTGCACATTATTCCTGCAACCGTGGTACATGAATACAATGCACATTTTCAACTCTGTAATTCAAAATTATTATCAAATTATAATTATGAACGATCTAGAATAAGCTTTTCAAACATCTGTCTTAAAATGTTGGTTAAAACTTTAACGATATCGTTAAAAATAATGGATTTTAAAAAACGACACTACCAAAAATCACAGCCTAAGAATAGGCTAAGAATTGGAATAGAAATAGTATTACATAGCCTGAGAACTTATCTAATACACCAAGAAAGTCCTCTTCCCATTCCTTATATTGTACAGATTGAAATGTGTTTGCTTCATCGTATGCAAAGAAGTCGTATACCATGCTTGAGGTACCAAAACAAACAGGAAATTTAAATCGCTTTTTTTTGGATTCTTTGGCATATATTATATCCATTTTCTGCAAGTTTTTTAATTTGTAAGGTATTATTATTTAAATTTTCAAACATTGGGTGGTATTTCTGGTAAGTAACATCATGCTGTGGCTGAAGAACTACTGAGAAGTAGGGAAGATTCATCTCGCACCGCATATAATGGCTGTAATTCTGCAGCAATAATATTTTGTTGATGGTATAAATTCTGACTTTTTGGGTCTTCATTGTGTCTCAAATCAATATGTCGTATAATTCCGAAGGTATGGTGCTGGGGGTAAATGATTGACACTGTTATCATAGTGAAATCAATCCCGTAGGTCTACATTTCCTTCAAAATCGTCATCTCAACTCAACGCCAGACTCTTCAGCTTCCGCCAGAGGTAGGGAGGGAATTTTTTATTGATTGCCAAGTCATGCTCCTCTAAAACATATTAAAAATAGAGAAAAATATATCAAAATGATGACGTTGAAAATGGAGGGCCTTATTGGCAACGTCCGTTACATAGGACATGTGAAGAATACCCTAGTATATACTCCAAGTTGTCAACGTCCGTTTTATGGGACATCGTATATAAACTAAGATTTCTATTCCAAATATTGTAAAATATGTAAAAATTATGTCAAAATACTATACTTACAATCGTATTCTAACTAATAATATAACATTATAAGCAAAATAGCCAAAATACTTACAGTTATTATCAATTTTATCGGGAGAGTCAAGAGATCCGTTTTTTGCAATTTTCAAATGGTCACCATTCGCGACTGTACTTCGCTTTGGTAAAAAAAGCTACATGTACGCGAAGGACATAGCTAGTACCTTCCCAATATACCGATTAGCAAAGCTTAGGTCTGCTATAACAGCGCCAGCATGTGTGTAAATACTATGTCCTTTAAAACTGACGAAATCAATTTAAGGGTTAAGATGTGACACAGTAAGGAATATTTCATAGGATGTTTAGTTTTGAATCAATATATATACGATCACAATAAACTACCACTTTTAATATATTATCATTTATCACATAACCTTTTTTATAGATACATATTAATAAAAACGATTCGTATTCTTTTGTATGAAACGACGAGTATCAAAAGAATATCTAAATCTTTTATAAGCCCGTGCTCAAATTATCTGTACTTAAAATTCATCAGTAAAATTTTAGAACATAAAATCCCATCGCTAAGAAACAGACAAACATTATTTATAACCCCACACTTTTTTCCTCTTACAGTGATTAGAACATCACAATATACTCAATTATAGAGCGAACTGGAACAAAACAATAAAATAAGTTTATGTAGCTAAAGGGCATAAAGTTCTGGCATGTGAAATAAGAAAATAAGAAATTCAAATTGTGAATGCAATAACCATAAAACAGCACTTTCACTACAAGACACGCTATAACACGTGGTGTACACTTCTCACGGAAAATAAATTTCCCCCGAATGTCAAGACGGAACCCAAATGTATTCACGAATGTCGTTTTATCGGCAAATATATCATTTTTTCGACATTAAGGTTGATTTATGTGTTCTTGGAAATAACAATTCAATTCAACACAAGTCGCTCTTGAATTATTGGATTGGTTCCGGAAGAGTATATGAAGCTTTCTAGTTGAAATTACTTGGATATGAATACTAAAGATGGCTAAGATTTACAGTGTTTCCAAGTTTTGTCACTTATATAAATTTATTAAAAATAATTCAAGAAATGTTATTAAATACTTAATCAATAAAAAAGGCTTTTTATTTTTAATCCATAATCCTTATTTTACATTGTTTATACATTTTTAATTATTTATACTACCTTAAAAGTTGAAATTATTAAATTATAAAATAAATATGATATACCTAAATTGATCAAATTAATTATATAATTTCCATACAACTAATTTATAGATGACATCAAAATTGGCACGTGAGCTCCTATAATATTTAATGAGAAAAAGTTAATTACGCAAAAGGCTATTTAATTTCCTTAAAATCCTGTGGGTACGCTTGCTACATCCATAAAAGTAAATTATATTATTCTTTGTTCCTATTGTGAATAATAAATTGACTTGTTTTGACGGATCATAAACAATATGAACATCTTTTATCCCAAGGTGCTTATAAAATACACTGGGTTTAAAATATAACAGTATCTACCTTTTCTTTTTATTAAAAGTTTCTAATGAGGCAAGGAGCCGATACATTTTTTATACAAAAATAATGACCGACATTTATTCAGATACCTATTTATTAAAATCCGTTTATTTTCTTGTTATTTTAGTAATGAAAAATAACTTAATATATGTTCTAATATTTAATATTTCTTAAATATGAGAATACTATGATATCAGATATACGAAGGTTTATAGACAATATTTATTTATGCTCACTACTTCGTTAATTATAGAGATGCTCAAAGCACCATACTTGTAGTTTATTTTTTATAAAACACTAGATTTCCGCCCGCGGCTTCGTCCGCGTTTTCAAAGGAAAACCCGCATAGTTCCCGTTCCCGTGGGATTTCCGGGATAAAACCTATCCTATGTGTTAATCCAAGTTACCCTCTATATGTGTGCTAAATTTCATTGTAATCGGTTCAGTAGTTTTTACGTGAAAGAGTAACAAACATCCATACATCCATACATCCATACTTACAAACTTTCGCCTTTATAATAGTATTAAGATAAGTGTGTCCACTGAAGCAATTACCAGTATGAAATCCATTTTAACATTTTAAATCCATTTGTACTCTATACTTATTTTTGATAAACATTTGTGCAAAACTTGTTGAAAATCTATGTTAAATGGAGCATCAATTCACCTGTGAGCAACACCGTCTCGTGCGCTGTACGTTTATATCTAATCGGTGTGAAGTATTCCAAGATATTGAACAATGTGTAGCAATACACAATACGAGATATTTATTTTAATACACAGTCATAAAAAGCAACAACACATACGCGGAGAATTCGGCTCACAAATTCTGAATAGTTCACAATTAGAATAACAGTCAACAAGGGTAAAATCAACACAATCACAATCGAATTGCTGGTCGTAAATAATTGATTTTCAATTGCTTTAGTTATTTCTGGCTAGATCTAATCGTTGGATGAGTGTAAAGCGTTATTATCTAACAAATGTGCTAATGGCAATAGTTCTGTATACATTATTGCGGCACTCGAGCTTTGAATAATACACCGATATTAGGAATAGGACTGCTACGAGCCAATTATCATTTATTAATATGTATTTAGGCGTGCGATTTGCTCTATTATCTACGACGTCTTGGCTTGCTTGGTTACATAAATATGTCGTTATAATGTTCAATGTTCATATTATACGTCTATTAATTACTATTTTGTTTTCGTTTCAGTTACATTTGCTAACAGCTATTTTAGCTGGATAGTTGTCCTTGAAGTACGAGATTGATAGTATATATTATAACCTATATTAGTATTATATTTAATTAAATATATCTAATGAATACCAATACCGTAGTAAAATAAGCTTAACGTATTAACAAGGCTTTCTTTAGAAAAATGTATAGTAAAATAATTTAATAAAGCAAGCAGGTTTCAGGAAAAATCGTAGCATATTACCATATTCATACAATTCAACAAGTCTTGGAAAAATATAAGAAACATCAGAACGGTATCTATGTATTGTCTTTATTGATTATTATTCAAAGGCACTCGACAGTCACATAAATATATCTGGTTGAGTTTAAAACAGCAAGGAAAGGAAAATATACAATTGAGAAAATCCATGTTAGAAACAGGAGCAGTATAAAATTGGAATAGAAAGATGACCCTTTTCCTATAAGCAAAAGCGACAGACAAGGAAATCCATTATCTCTCGAACTGCTCAATACTTTATTAGAATCTGTCTTTAGAAAATAGGAGGACCATGGTTTTACGGAAAAATAAAGTTCTTGAAAAACACAAAAAACGTCCCTGTAAAAATCCGACATAATGTCTACAAACAAAGTATCACCACTAGTCACTACTCAGAATATTTAATCTCCAAGGAAGTAAGAAAGAAAAATAATAATATAACAACACTACCACGAAATTCGACACATGTTGATTGTTATTCATAGCCCAGAAAAAATAGAGTAAACTTGTGGACAAAACCTAAATTCATTGCCAGTATTAGTTCAAATAATTCACCCAAATCTCCATCATTATAATGTTAAATATCAACAGTGAAAGGAAATGTTTAGTACCCACACTAGGATCGCAACGGTACAAACGCATTTATGTTTATTCCTTATAATTTTCTGTATTCATTCGTCGCACAAACCTCAAGTCTGTCAAGCACAAGTTAGTCCACAAAGCACATGTTCCATGCTTTCACTCTTTGTACGAGTTTATTTCTACTCAACCATAATATTCGTAGCTTTGAATTTCGCAACTCGTCAACGAATGCAGTGCAAGTTTAAATAAACAGGTAATAAGCATTTAACCAAAATACTTTTGCAATTTCACTGTGAATATTTTGAAGATAATGTTAGAGCGTATAATTCTGGGTTTCGTTTGTAGTAAGAGGATTTTATAAAGTAGCCACTGAACTGTATGGATAATTTTGTTTTCAAATAATTAAAAAAAATACAAGCTTTTATGGCAATAGTATTAATAACGTTCCCAGTGCTGGGACACGGGCCTTAATAATAATTTATCAATTAATTTGAAATTAAATAAGAAATTGTTTACCTTTTTTCCAAAGAATGTTACATTTTACGATGTTGTCAGTAATATTGACCTTTCAATAAATAAAGTGATAGGTTCCACCGAAACGTTATTATTAAATTGTTCAGCGGTCGCCGAATCGACGGCTGCTTGCATCAACGATGCTTTTTAGTAATGAATCCATTTAAATTATTATTATAAATCATCGACGCTGTTATAATACGATTGCATTTAAATTCGTTCCGTTTAATTTATTAAAATCGAAACACGAACTTTCCGTTAAAAACGCGTGATGCCATATTCCCAAATTGAAATCCCAAAGTCAATTGTGGACGTTGTTTATCTTAACGCGTGTCATAATATGACGTTTATGGCTTTATATAAGAATTTATTTCTTGAAAATAAATACAAGGTGGAAAGTGCTCACTTTGTATAAATTGCAGAGCAGAACTCGCGGAGATCTCGCTTTCGAGTGATAAAGGACTTCGCTAGCGTTCTTCAGTATTCTACTTGAACGGTTCAAAATGCATCCCGAGACAATTGTGCAATTCATTACCAAAACAAGTTTGCTGGAAAAGAATACGGTTTAATGCCAGAAACGTGGGAAGATAAAGCGATTCATTGCGCGAAATATTATGTAACTCTTTAAGTTGAACATCTAGGTATTAGCGTTGTTGAATGACGTATTATAACGATATTTGTTACGTATTGATGCATGAACCCTTCAAGTAATTGTTAAGGATATTCTACTGTTCAGTATTGTTTTGAGAACGTATCTTCAGTGGCTGAGACAACATTATGTTTTCAACGCACTCGATACAAATACGTCATCATCGTTGTTTCATCATAATAACGTTTTTGTTCAATTAATAACATTCCATCAGTTTGGATATGAAACAGATAATAATCTGCATTAAACCATAATAAAGGTTACAAATTACAATCTATTATGATATGATATATGATCTGTGACATTAAAGCCGAAAACTAAAGCTAACTATATCTCATACATTTCCTCTTATTTTCCTAAACCACCTGCAATTACCTTCATAAAATTATCTGTTTATGATTTGGATGCTTCGTTGTTGCCCTGTTTCGGGCATGAGATAAAATACTTATAGTATTACGTAGGCATGAACTCAAATGTGTATTTTAAAATAATATTGCATCTTTTCTCATTTCCTGGAGGATTTGAAATGTAATCGATAATTTCTCAGGAGCGGGCAATGTTTGAACTCAAAGGTATACATAAATCAATATCATACGTAGGAGAATTTCAAATGGAAACTTTTGGCGAGCTAGATACAACATGGACGCATCGGGAATCTAAATGAAAAGGGAGGATATTAGAAGTTTCTCTTGAATACGTTTTCGTTGGGTGAAATACCGTTTCCCTTTTTGATTTAGGTCGAATCTGTGAGACGAAGGTCTTGAACTGAAATGGAACAGGCACTAATTAGGTGAACAGATGTACCTAGTTCTTTAGTACATTTGAGCTCTATATTTAGAACACAGTTGGTATGTGTATGTAAACAAACATTTAATTATAGTATTTAAATCGATTAAAATAATGTGTTTTTAACCTCATGTTGGCGTTCATTTGTTAAAAAAAGTGTCCTCATCTTTGTTTTTCTTTTCTCTCTTATATTCCGTTATAGTATTTAGCATTAGATAACTGCATAAAGTTTATTATTATTTAATTTTATTTAGGGCCGATTTTTCAATGCTTGGATAAAACTTATTTGTGGAATAATGTATAAAACTACCATTTTAAAAACGTATTCTAATTGCCCGTATTTGACAGTTTACGTGACATTTTAATATTATCGTGTAATACTTTATTGGACGGATAAGTTTTATCCAATCATTGAAAAATCGGCCCTTAAATTAATAAGTTTATTTCAAGTGCCAACTTTATCTTGATTAATGCAAAGGTAATAAAACATTTATCTTTACTCTTATAAAAGTCTTTTTTTTTTTAATAATGCATTTTAAAGGCTTAAATGAAACTTCAGTAACAACTTTCCTGTTCGCTAAATAATATTCTCTAGTAAAGTAAAACGTAACCTTTATAACAGATAATAGATACAGGGTTGTTTGTTGCTCGTCCACAAAATTTACTGTGCCAATATATATTTTATAGCCCGGAAAACTTCATAGGGTACTTTGTTGTGGAAAAAATGGGGTGATGTACAGAGGGACGAAAGGAAGACTAATTTTAGTTCTACCCTACCAAATAATATCAACGAGCGTAAATAATTAATGTTTATGTCGCTTATGTTAATCTTGTATAGTTTTAAATTATATTTTTGAGAATGCAACTCTATTATAGCTTAACGAAATGATGATTTACTTGTTACCAAATTTCAACGAGTCCTTTTTCTATGTATTCTTTTAGGCGCTGACTCCACGAGCGAGAGAATCGCGACGAGTCCGCCCTTATATCGTCGGATAATCTCCACGAACGAGCGATAATTCCGCCGCGTATCGTCACGAGTCGTAACGGAATCGCAGCGTTTCCACGGCGACTCGTAACGGTATCGTCACGTTTCCTTGAAGAGAACTACGAGAAGACCAGAGGCAACGCTGAAATGACGCTGCGTTCGACAGCGGGCCCACCGCGCGCTCGTCGCTAGCCCGCCGCGACCAGCAGCACGTCATTACGATGTAATGACGTTTCGCGCGCTCATTGCCACTCGTCGCATCGCGGCGATAATATCGCCGTGTGGAGACGGTTCCATAGAGAGTGTATAGAAATACGTGGCACGACGATAATATCGCCGCGATTCTCTCGCTCGTGGAGTCAGCGCCTTAAACTTTTGAGTTATTGCTGAACGTAAACGAAACATTTACCTTTTCACGGCAAAGCACAAAAGCGTCACCAATTACTTGCTCTCTTTCAAACAACAAAAGCAGGATGGTGCAAAGATAAACTTAAATAAAATTGTACACAATCTGTGCATCCAAACGCCAGTTTCTTTTAAGATTTCATTAATCTCCGGTCTTCTGCCTAACGAGCTATAAAACAGGTCATTGGGGACCTTATAACCTAGAAATTCAGCGTTTCTTGAATGGGTGTCTTAAGTGCTATCGACTATGAATTGATGGGGTCATGAAACAGATTTCCGCTTACATCGGGTGAATTATAATTGTTTGTTTCATAACTAAGTATTATATTCATGATTTAAATGTGAATTCAAGGAATTTGTTCGTTATACCATCAAACCAAAAAATATCAAATTCAATCTGTTCGTTTTCAATTATGTTTAACTGACTTTGGCTAAAACTAACTTAATGTATACAACTAACGTATGTTGTTGTTGTTGTTAACAAAAAAGGCACTGAATTTATGAATATTATCCCCTGATAAATAAGATTTAAAATAGTAGGTCCATGTCTATAATTTTCAGGCTAATCCTTTTTAAATGTACTATTTGAAACCAGTTCTATTCACTTACACTTTAGTTATCAATTAATACGCAAAAATTTTCTTAAGTACTTTTTAAGAAGGGAAGGAAATAGCCACATAGCAATAATTCAAAAACAAAACGCGATAAAAAATTCAATATTAATATCATTCCATTTCTAAAGGTGCTCATAGAAGCTCTATAAAGGCAATAATCCTAGCATTGAGTACTGGCCAACCGAATGGCAGTAATCGCTTGGAGAAGAAAATTCACATTTCTGAAACGCTTTTACATCCCGCCGATAGCCAAAAGAAAATATAAAATTTCGTAGTTTTCGTACTTTTGAACACATAAATTCCGATCTGACGTTGTTATATATAGCGTTCACTAGCAACGTGTTATGCAGATTGTTTTGAAATATTTATACGAAACGAAAATTACACTTTGTTTTGCAATAAGAACGGCAAGTCTTTTATCTTTTTTCATACGTTAATAAGACAGCTTAGTAAGCTTATTTTTATTAATTAAATACGTAATAAGTTGTAAATGTTTACTTACGTGATTAATATGTAAAATGTGCTTAGGTAATTATTAGCCATTGTTAACCAACTCTTAAATAGTATTGAATCAATAACATTTTTCTCCATTTTAAAATCTTAAAACGAGAATTGACTTTTGTTAAAAATGAAAAGCTAAGACGACTTCAAGAAGCTTTCAGGAAGGGCAAAGATCCTTTGAATATGAAAATATTGGCCAGTGCTTCGCAACAAGTGAAAGGAAAACACGCTATGAAAAGGACTTGGCCGGTAAGGTTTAAGCTTTAGTAAAGCAAAAAGGTCTTTTTTTCTAGAACGAAGTCAAATATATTTCACGAAAAAAAACATGAAATTTGTGACTTTACATGTAAACTTATTATTAAATATGATTTAATGTTGTAGCAGTCGTAAATGAAATAGTCGTTTTTAGTGTCATAGTACCCATTAACAAAAGAGTGCTATCTAGTTGTCCTACAGGTATTCCTTCAATCAAATTAGAATCTGGTACATGTGAACCTAAAGGATAAAAGGAGACTGTCCAATTCCATTTTGATCTAGGAATTGGTGAGATGCATCACAGTCAAGATAATAGAGCACAAAGTCAACAGCACACATCCCAAACGCCTTTAGGAGAAGATTCCTGAGGTTAGCTATTAAAATAGTGATAAAAGGATTACTATTTTATTTTGAAAAGATTAATAAAATCCTTGGAATTTGCCTGTAACTAGGTACGTACCCCTAGTTACAGGCAAATTCCAAGGATTTGAAACTATCAATGTAATTCATAATAATGCAAATCACATAATATTATGTAGAATGTAGAAATTAGAAAATATATTTAAATGTAATTGATGATCACAAAACATTTGATTTTTGTAACTAAAAAAATATAAACAGATTGGGAACAGAACAAACGCTGGATTAAAATTGTTGAAACGGACACAGAAGGTAAATCAATATGAATGCGAACTGATATCACGTTGAGATGTCACTGTTCAATAATTGGACGGCGTCCATTAGAATGAAGCCATTTAGATGACTTTGGTATTACAGTGTCTGCTTTCACCGATTTGATGCACAAAGAGAGATACTGCTGCAATTTTGGTCCTTTGAAACCCATAGTGATAATATGATTGAGAAGAATATTTTGTAAGTTGGATGACGAACGTTCTGTGGAAGGGATAGTTGATGTTAAGAAGAGGAAGATCTTTATGAAAACTTTTGATTGCACACGTGTTATGAATGTGAATGTTGCCATGAATTAAGTAAAATTTTACAGGAACTACAAGTAGGTATAATCAAAGCAAAGAGAGTGTACAGATTAGCGTGGTATATTTTATTTTATTCAAAAGAAAAAACTTATTTCAGCACACCCAGAAAATTTGCAAAAATACATGTACAGATTACCTAAATTGATCTTGTCATCTAAACAAAACGAAATAAAAGTTTAGAATAGGGGTTAAGGAAAAGGAGTGATACAAGGTGCCCATAAACATTTCCATTCTGAAGGTGCCAACCTCAAATAGAATTGCAAATTTGAGTGTCATTACATATTTATGGAAGGGATACGGAAATAGAGCCAATGACACCCAAAACGGTGTTAATGCGTTTAACATTGACACTGCCAAGAAATAGTTTAAACGAATAACTAAGTTAAGTCTGAGCAAAATATATCAAAGAAAAAGCTTTGAAAAATATAAAATAAATCATTATTTCAAGCACACTTCACAAATTACGGAAAGGATATGAAATTATAAGTCTATTGTTATTGTTTACAATATCAGAACATCGGTAAAGAGACTAACGGCTGCTTTGAAATAAATTTTCTTCTCACAATATATTTATTCCGATTTAAAAGCAACAATAAAATCGTAAAGTACCGATAACAAACCAATTGTTTCTCCGAATCGTAAAATTTATGTCTTTATCCCGCCTATTTATCGTAAGAAAGGAAGACAAAAGAGAAGTTTATGTAAATAATACTTGTAAAAAGCCAAATATTATGTTGATTTTTGTTTACTGACATGTTAATGTTGTAGCAAAGTTTTAGACAGTCCTAAGTTATTCAACGAAGGAAAATATATAAATTTTATTCAATTATTATAATATTTAAGTGAACGGATTCATGCCTTAATTTTACCTGTATCCTGATTTGCTCAGTGAACCAATAACATTTCATCCATTTTGGCCGGAACTCAAAGTAGGAAAAATGAGCAATTTGTGCCAATTTTTGCAAACTTTCATGGCTGAACATGTTTCGAATTTTATTACTATTTAAAACTGTAAGCGTAAAATTTCAACAAATATTAACTTTAACATATAAAATTGAGATTTATAAGTAATAGTTTACAATACTTTATTTTCTATTGAAAAACCGATTGTAAAAATAACTTTCCATTCCCAGGAAATAAATCTTACAGTTTTACTTTGCTGGTGTTTTTAAAGCAGGTGTCACCACTGAAAGCGTAACTACATCGAACAATACACGGTAGTTGTTAAAGTTTAAAGTTGAGTCACAGATGCGAGTGGTTTTTGAACTGATTATTTATGCTCTCTGAACAGAATAGAATACCTAAAGCTGCCAAAGTTATGGTTCATAAACAATACACGATTTGCATGATAGAGTCATTAGTATGCGAATGGCAAAAAATAATACGTCTATTGGGATCATGACTAAACTTTGGCAAGGGTCTGTTGTTAAAATATTTATTTATATTCCTATCTAAAGGCTGAAATGAGATAATTTTCTCTTCTCTTTATTGCTCATAAATTTAACCGCGTTTTTGTTTAAAGTTGCGTGTTTATAAAGTAATTATTTTAATAAATCTGAAAATAGTGACGTCGTTTAAATGCTTTCATATTGTACTTACTTATAGAATTTTGATTTTACAGCAGTTCTCAAGATCCTAAATTCGTTACAAAAATCGGATAAACAAATAATACACGAGATGCAAAGCAACATAACCGTAGTATAACCGACGTACATTATTAGATTGCTCAAAGCCGAAAAGCCTTTCAATCGCTCACTTCATCACATTGATTGTATCCAGCAGTCAGACAATGCCTACTGTCTGATCCCGCACTTGACGTATTATCAGAAATGTTAATCACACTGATGTCCGATAGCGGCTGAATGGTTAAACTTGATAAATTGCGTATTAAGTCCCCATCCGGTCTATTCATATTTGCCGATGAAATATGGATATGTGTACGTGCGGTAGACGTATGTATAGTAACTACGTTTTTGTTATTTGTACGACATTAAGATAATTTGTCACACTATTTGAAGTAAAGACGCATTTTTTATTGATTAGCTTTAATAAAAATTTTGGTGAACAGTTGAAAGAGTATTTTTGTTTCTGTATGTTGGAATATTTTGTAAAAATTGACGAATAATATTTTAAAATGTTCAAGCTGTTGAAAATTAGGAATATTTTTTATGATCCAAAATTATTATAACTTTTCATTTACCAAGAAATAACAGCTAAATAATTACTTTTCTTAGAAATGTTTCTTTGGAGAAGCATAATAATTAATGAGCTATCTTTAGGTCTAACCCTTATCGAAGAAATGTGTAAATTATTCAAAAGTTTATATCGTACTTAAACATAACTTTGTATCTAGAAATATTCTTGGAAGCGTAAATAAAATACTAATTAGTCATTACATGCAAATAAAATGAATGAAAATTTACATAAGTTTTACATATATGTACTTAATTAACCGCACTAAAAATATCTAAAACATTGATAAAGGCAAAAACAGATTAGACAGAATTCAGTTTTACATATTAATGTTTTATTTTAACGCGCAATAAAAATTAATGCATTCATACACTACATTTTCATGCTTCAGTTATGTCCCATTCCATAGATTAAACACCGCATGTCGAATAACTCAAATTTAATTTAAAAGTAATAAAATTACAAACAGAACTACAAACTGTCGTGTACAGAAATGTTTATGTATGAAGTTAGCCGCTATAAAGCAGATAGCAGAGTTAGCATACGACACAGTCGACCCTTCGGGAAATCTAACGCAGTCTTGAATCCGCAACGAACTTAATCTGATGGAGATGTAGCATCCATGTCAAGTTTTTCTCCTTATTCATCATGTTAATTAGAAAAATATTTATATTAACATTATTAAAATGTCGTGTTTAACGTTTGGGCGGTCATTTTGAAGACTGAGTGCCGCAGTCACTTCAGAAATTTAAAAATTTAAATGTATATTTTTGTGGTCAATTACCACGTGCACTAATACATTTGTGTAAAGATGGTACATTTTAAATCGCGGATTTCATTAAAAAGCAATATCCCAAAAAATTTAATAGCTTCATAAACAATTCTTCATTACAATTACAAAATTCCTTTCTCTCAAAAATATAGCTCTTCAAGCTACAAAAATTCAAACGCCTTTTAGATAATCAAATTAAAACGCCATACTACCAAAATGGCCGTATCAAGCTATAAACTACGTGCTCAAATTCCCTAAGTTTATCAGTCACTAACAACGAAATTGCAGTTTTTCATCGTGTGCACCTTAGAACAGCCAATTTTTCTCAAACGCTCGGCACTTTGCCAATATCGGAAAGGTTTAGTTTGTGTACCAACAAACAGTTGAATAGGGCTATTTTAAAAATAATATCGAAGAGATTTAGTCTCTTTAGAAATAGAAAAATGTCAAAAATCCTTATCCATCCAAAAAATGCGACTATTTCAATGAAATAAGTTGTTGATTTAGTGCTTATAAATTTACAAATACAACACACATTATATAAACAGTTATTATAATATTTTTCGCACATATTTCTCTGAACTAAAGTCATATTATATTATTAAGTAAATATTCTATGCTTTTATGGAAAGTCATCCATTAGCAGTGTTTCGAAGCTGATCGAGCAATTACAGTCAAAAGTATAAGAAGTTACCGTTGAGTGATCAATTTGGGTTAACGTTGAAATATACCGTGATTGATACCTAATCAAGACCAGCATACTAAAAAGGCAAAATAATTCTTTCATCCGTATATAATACGTAAAAAATCTGAAAAGAATCTGCGTTACACGATTCATCCATCTTATAAATTGAATAAAAATAGTTAATGTTCACATTTTATTTTCACCCAAAATAAAAAACTGCCAAATAATGTACTTTGTCCAACTTTTTACGGATTGCGCTAGTAAATAAACTTTTTGATACATTTATATTCAATATTAACTTAAAATTGAATCATCTATATTCTATAGAACAATATTAATTATTAATTATATCAACCAACATTTACCAGAATATGGATACGTGATTATTGCACTAACACGGCGTTCGCGTTGTTATTAAAAACAACCAGACTGAGAAGATTCAATTAATTTGAGGTTCATTCATTGATTAATGGTTATACTGGCGAATCGGGTTATTATAAATTCAGATTTACCATAATTGATGTGCTTGTAAACAATGTTATTGTTGATTGCAAGGGTTAATCAAAGAAAGCCGAATTAATTACCAACTCTTCTATAAATATTATTTCATATTAAATACAACTTTGTTATCTCTTTTGTTTGATTTATGCGAGTATTTGCATTTAGAATGAATAATTTTTTGTTTTGTTATTATATAATTATTTTATATAATATATTTAACAGTGAGTAATTTATAAGCAGTCATATTCAGAAAAATAACACGTTATTAATATCAGGAATCCATCTATCTATATTTTGCTCACCGACACTTTAGTTCCATACTTTACATATCTTAGTGACACAAAGAGAAAGTCATAAATATGTATCACATCGACTAATATTTTTTGCCAGACACACTTATTCACCGTATAAAAGATATTGTGTTAAAGGCTGAATACATTTTTCATCGAAAATAACACATATTTCACAATGAAATTCTTGTCGATCGAGGAGCCGCTTTGTCTTACTTCTTTTCTTTCATTTTTCTCGCTTGATTTGTGTTCTATGAGTGTTCCGTTGCACTCGTTCCGTGCGCTTCGGGGAATATTGAATATCTGTCATAAGTCATAAGTATTCGTACACTGACTTGTAATGTCTCCGAAACTGCTGCGAGACGTGTAAATTTAAATAACGTCCCGGCTAAATGAAACACACAAAACATATTTATCGCGTACGACCTCGATTACGATTAAACATAAATTATTTCGCGTCGCTGATCCGGAAAGTTGAGATTAATTTTTGTATTCACGGTTTGTCATCAATAGTCGAATTCTCTGGAGAGCTGGTGGAAAAACACAAAATGTTTTTTTCTATTTCATAATAACATATTTTCTTTCATCTCGCCAGAAACATTAACGAGTGGAGAGAATTGCTTGGGAAATGTAATAATATCTTATGATCCCAGAGATGACTGTGTAAACATTCTTAACGGATCTAGGATTATTATCAGTCTGCGGGACAATGAATAATGAAACATCTTCCATATTTCCTTTGACATAAATGTGATATACGATATCATCAAGAGACCGTGCATTATATTATATTCATGTGTTTATATGAAAGTGTTCAGCTTCTCATCTTGTTTGTTATCTTTCATATTATGCATTTCGGAAATTGTTAGGATCTATGTAGTTTTTAATAAAACTGTTTTAATAGGAGAGGGAATCTCCTTATTGTTTTTGTAAATAAGCAATTTTTAACATAATATAATAATTTAAAAAGTCCCAGATGTTTAAACATTTTTCAAAAATACAGACAACAGAACACGAAATGACCATACCATTATTTTTTTTTAATATTTACTATACCTGATATAATGTGTATAATTGGGTTCATAATAATTACTTAACTGGTCCAAATTGACTCATTCAAATTATTTACGAGTGATTACGTTGAAACAATAACTCATTCATTAAGTAGACGTGGAATGCCGAAGGGTGTAGGAACCTTAAAACGAAGACATTAAATAGGTACCTACATATGAGGGTTTTATTACTCCGAACACTCAGTCCCTTCTGAAATGAATGTTGAACCTACCCTTTACCTGTAGTAATGGCCAAACGAACTATTCTACGTAATTGGTTAATTCATTTACCGAAAATAGATTCGAACGCTTTAATTGAAATGTTATGTGTGGATTTAAATGGTTTTTACGTAATGTTATTGTATGCGTAGTGAATGTATTAAAAACAATTTTATAAGTGCATAATTTGTCGTTGAATATTCTAATCAAATTATGTTTGTATTTATATTTTACTAGCGGTCCGCCCCGGCTTCGCCCGTGGTACATATTTACGTTTTATCTACATAAGAACTGTAGTGTGCGGGTTACGGGGTAATGAAACACGTATATCTGCCTCGAGTGATTTATTATAACTTAAACTTATGAATACAGATGCTTAAACTACACATAGACATAATACACTCTACAGAACCATTCTCGTACTTCAAGGAATATAATAAAAAAGAATTATCGAAATCGGTCCACCCGTTCACGCGTGATGCCGTGACCAAGGAAAACGGGTTTCATTTTTATATATATATATATGTAGATATTCAGTCATTTTTATCATCCAAATTGTATCGACCAAAACCTGCATAATTAATAATTAATATAACATATAAAGCTAATGATATAAACAGAAAGCACTACTGATGCAATTAAAGACCAATGCAATCAGAAAGCTTCCACTTTCATAAATAAAGTTCTACATCATAAAGAACTGTAATGCTGCATAAAGTATGAAACGATACGATCTAACTCATGCAGTTTTTCTCTATTTTGTGTGCTAATAACATTGAAGCTTAGGAACTCATTTTAAAACCAATCTCGTTTCTACCTACTAGAACCATCGCTTTGAATGACCCGTAAGGGAATGTTTCTTTAAATAAATGACTCTAGCACCTTTGGAAATGCCTTAGTGAATTGCAGTTTCTTTTATACTGTGGAATTTTAAATAACGAAACGAGTTCTATGAATGAATTTATAAATGAAGGGACGGATTTCATGTGTGTATTTACTAGCTTTTCACCCACGTCTTTGCTCATATTCACGTTACATTTTTGAACGAGATCTCTGACTACGTTTCTGCCTTCTATTTCATCCACAGAAAAAAAATTCCAGGTTTTTGTATATTTAGGATTTTCTATTTTTATTTATAAATGCCAAAAAATAACTTTAACTATTTTGAGATGAAAACGGAACGCACCAAATAGATTTTCCGTTTGAATGTGAATTTTGTATATAGTTATAGAAGCTTACAAGTAAGTTGGAAAAAAATATCAAAATTAATAATATTTATTTTTCTCTTCGTTTTACTGAACACAACCAAATGAGTTTCGAACTTTACGTTTGCAATTAAACTTTTCACTTACTTATATCTTATAGTCCATTGAATAAAAAGTTCTAGAGTGCGTGAGTTAGTAACGTAAGATGTTTTTTCGGAAACATGTCAAGAGTCCCTAGGTAATAAACATACTAAAACCCCGGGACACTAGGAGGAGCCCCGGAGTGGGGGGAGGGGGGAAATGGGACCATTTTTTCATTTTTCGCTTAAATCTCAAAAACGGTACATGTTAAAGAAAAACTTTCAAGGAAAAGTTGAAAGGCCATAAAATTATCTACAAGTTGTACCTAAATCATTTTTCATCTATATCCTACCGTTTCTGAGTTATACGCAGTAAAAAATGATTTTCGCTCAAACAATTTCCCCATACTACACATCAATCGATCAAAAAATATTTCTTTCTTCCAAAAAACTCAAATGTGCAACTTGTGACCGGTACTGATAGATTGCTCTTAATTAGGTCTATAATTGGTAAAATAAACACATTCCTCCATGGAAGCGTTTAGGAGGAATCGGTTGTCAAAATATTATATTAAGGTAGTTTGAGTTACTGAACTTGATCTTTTTATTTTTTTCTTCCAAAAAACTCAAAAGTGCAACTTGTGACCGGTACAGATAGATTGCTCATAATTAGGTCTATCATTGATAAAAATACCAGATTCCACGACGGAGGCGTTTACGGGGAATTGAATTTTGATTAGGGTAGTTACTGAATTTGATCTTTTTATTTTTTTCTTCCAAAAAACTCAAAAGTGCAACTTGTGACCGGTACTGATAGATTACTCTTAATTAGGTCTATAATTGGTAAAATAAACACATTCCTCCATGGAAGCCTTTAGGAGGAATCGATTGTTAAAATATTATATTAGGGTAGTTTGAGTTACTGAACTTGATCTTTTTATTTTTTTCTTCCAAAAAACACAAAAGTGCAACTTGTGACCGGTACTGATAGATTGCTCTTAATTAGGTCTATAATTGGTAAAATAAACACATTCCTCCATGGAAGCCTTTAGGAGGAATCGACTGTCAAAATATTATATTAGGGCAGTTTGAGTTACTGAACTTGATCTTTTTATTTTTTTCTTCCAAAAAACTCAAAAGTGCAACTTGTGACCATTACAGGTAGATTGCTCATAATTAGGTCTATCAGTGATAAAAATACTAGATTCCACCACGGAGGCGTTTACGGGGAATTGAATTTTATTAGGGTAGTTACGATACTTGAACTTTTTATTTTTTTTCTTCCAAAAAACTCAAAAGTGCAACTTGTGACCGGTACCGATAGATTGCTCATAATTAGGTCTATCATTGATAAAAAAACCAGATTCCACCATGGAGGCGTTTACGGGGAATTGAATTTTATTAGTGTAGTTAGTTAAAAAGTTCAAGTATCGTAACTACCCTAATAAAATTCAATACCTCCTAAACGCCTCCATGGTGGAATCTGGTTTTTTTATCAATGATAGACCTAATTATGAGCAATCTATCGGTGTCGGTCACAAGTTGCACTTTTGAGTTTTTTCGAAGAAAAAAAATAAAAAGTTTAAGTATCGTAACTACCCTAATAAAATTCAATTCCCCGTAAACGCCTCCGTGGTGGAATCTAGTATTTTTATCAATGATAGACCTAATTATGAGCAATCTATCTGTACCGGTTACAAGTTGCACTTTTGAGTTTTTTGGAAGAAAAAATAAAAAGATCAAGTTCAGTAACTCAAACTACCCTAATATAATATTTTGACAATCGATTTCTCCTAAAGGCTTCCATGGAGGAATGTGTTTATTTTACCAATTATAGACCTAATTATGAGCAATCTATCAGTACCGGTCACAAGTTGCACATTTGAGTTTTTTGGAAGAAAGAAATAATTTTTGATCGATTGATGTGTAGTATGGGGAAATTGTTTGAGCCAAAATCATTTTTTACTGCGTATAACTCAGAAACGGTAGGATATAGGAAAAAATGATTAAGGTACAACTTGTAGATAATTTTATGGCCTTTCAACTTTTCCTTGAAAGTTTTTCTCTAACATGTACCGTTTTTGAGATTTAAGCGAAAAATGAAAAAATGGACCCATTTCCCCCCTCCCACCACTCCGGAGCTCCTCCTAGAGTCCCGGGGTTTTAGTATGTTTATTACCTAGGGACTCTTGCCATGTTTCCGAAGAAACATCTTACGTTACTAACTCACGCACTCTAGACCCCCCTTGGAGGGACTCATTCAATGGACTATTAGTTCAATATAAAAAATGGTAAATTTTCACACCAAAAATTTATGTCACAATCGCATTAACGATCAAACGGAACAATCATAATAATATATTAATTTACATGCATATTTCGAATCGGGCAACATAAATGGAGATTTCAATTTATTAAGGATTCCATCACAAACCGATTCGAATGAAACGATATGATCAATTCCATTACAGGTTATTTATGAAAATATTGAAATGATTTCCAAGCTCCGGATGTAATATGTAAGAAAACAAGATTGTGCTATAAATTGAGATACATTTTGTAGTTCGAAGCTCTCAGTGTAATTGAACTGCTTAGTTAAACTTTTTATATACTTTTCTTTTATTTACTTTTGTCAAGCTAGAGGGAAATAAGATACCTAATATTATAATAGAAACGGAAAGGTGTTCTATCGTCGTTATTTCAAAAATCTCTTAGAGGGGATTCTATTAATTGTCGTCGTGTAAAAAATGTTGACGTCAAGTAAAAAAAATGGTCCAGAATTTCTACTGGAAGATGATAATGTTAATGTTAATCTTAATAATATGTAAGTGTAATAAATATGTAGGAATTTATAATATCAAATCTTTTTCTTATAAAACTAGCAGTCCGCCCATGATTCACCCGTGGTACATATTTACGTTTTCTCTACGTAAGAACCATCATCGTACTTCAAGGAGAATAATAAAAAAAGAATTAACGAAATCGGTTCAACCGTTCTCAAGTTATGCGCTTACCAACACATTTTGGGATTCATTTTTATATTATATAGAAGATAATATTACTCAATTAAATTTGGTTGATCTAGGCAATAATATTCCCTAAATCATCATCATGATAAACAAACTGCTACATTCGTTGTTAATACAAAATATCCTTTTTCCGGCTTTATATAGCTAAATAAAGCATTTTGTTTGGTACACGGCTACACGTGAGGTAACGAGTCGCGGCTCCTTTGATCTCCGGTGCCGTCTCCTTGCTTCTTTGAGAACTGATTGAGCGCAGCACCGTGTGTGCATACGAAAACGTCTGCCCCTTCCTCGAGATTTACTTTATTTCTATCAAAGCCAATGTTTATTTTCACATACTTTGACCTTAGTTCCAACTGATTTTACTAGCAGTCAAATTTTGTAAGGTAATTAACTATTAACTATTTGTAACTATTGGCTCGCAAATTCTATTTCAATTTTCATTTTTTTTATAAAACCTTTCAGAAATAAAAATGGAATGTAGGAGTCTGAAAATTATATTTTTACCTTTTCTAATTTCTATATAAAAGCTTCTACATATTATTTTGTCCTATTTTCAATATTTATTTTATAGACCCAGTAAAATTACCAAATTCTGTATAATACTCATCACGCTCTAACATCTATATTTGCTACATGAAACCCACAAATGTATTTCAATATGAACGTTACTTCGAATCAAATTGTATAGATTGTGAAAAGCAATTCCAATGTCCCTTATTACAGCACAATCGTTGGGACATACCAGAGCTGCAGAGCTATCTAGCATTCTCTGTCCGGGCGGGCATATTTCGATAACGTCATGTGTAGGTACATTATTACGAGCTTGTAAGTTTGATTTTGATATTTATTTGCCATATTTACGTCAATCCATACTAATATTATAAATGCGAAAGTAACTCTGTCTGTCTGTCTGTTACTCAATCACGCCTTAACTACTGAACCAATTTGCATGAAATTTGGTATAGAGATATTTTGATACCCGAGAAAGGACATAGGATAGGTTTTATCCCGGAAATCCTACGGGAACGGGTATTTCTTTGAAAACGCGGGCGAAGCCGCGGGCGGAAAGCTAGTTTCAAATAAAATGAATAAAAATGTACATCACAGAAAATACAATCTACAATCTATTATCTAATGTTGTTAATAGGGATTATTAACTAAGATAATAATCTTTTATGAACGGTTGTAAGTGCTTCCGGATCGGATAGATACAAGATAGACATTGAATTTACTTTTGCAATATTTCGAAATTTGTGTATACTCGTAAATAATTTGGTTTAATTTTTTCTTTTTAAATTAAAAATTTGCTCTACATTTTTTCATAGCAATATGTAAATATTATAATTAGATTGCTTGCTATTAAAAATAAAAAGCATAATGGTACTTACTTCATTATTATAGTATATAAATTCTACTAATGATTGCAATGAACCGGCAAATGGGAATTTATAATGAAGATAGGGGTAAATAAGCTAATTACTAGGAAACGTGCACCGTAGCCGTGCTTTTGTTTTATCTCATTAAATCGTTAAGTCGCTTAGTACTTAAATGTTCTTGAATAAATATACAAATTCTTAAACATTTTTGTAAGTCCGTTTAAGTGGTGTTATTCTTTTAAATTTGTCTCTACACTGAATATTTAATCGTTTAACTTAAAATACGCAATAGTGAATATGATTTTATATCATTATATATATATTTTATATCATTATATATTTTATATCATTATATAATTCATCAAGATTTTATTCAAAAATTTATAATAATTTTACATTGGGATAACCTAAACATTTCTCGAGTGTAAATTCAAACAATGAATAAATCCAATGCAATATTAAATTAAACGGCTCCGAAATGAACATTTAATCAGAGAATCGAACCGTATATGGGTATAGGTTTAAGCACGTTGATAACAGAAAGCCACGGCAATTAGTGCTGTTCGATAGAAGCCGGCACTGTAATATTTGTGTGTGAGCAAGCAGGGAAATGTAATTAGTCGACGATGGGCGCTCTCCGCAGCTCCTAGTTTGCAGTCTCTAATTATTGTCCCCTTTACACTTCACTTGTACACCTGCGTTCAGCAACCATACACCTCGCCCTTTCAAATTTCAATAGCCGTTTAAAAAACACTCACCAAAATGTCCCGTGAATGTTGCAGTTGCCAACTTCAGAAGTTTTTAGATCCGGTGCCGGTGCTCTGCGTTATTTCTCGTTGGAAAAACTGAAACACTTGAAAATTTTACGCATATCCTTCGATATTCTGCAAGTTTTATACTTTCTGAACTCGTAGATAGCCGCTGTTGCTTCTTCGGCGAAGAATTTAGATAAAAAATATTGCAAGACATTGGAAATACTTGTTCGCGAAATGAAACTGTTTTCAAAGTATTTCTGAAATATAACTTTTCTCTATGTATAGCAAATACAGAAAATTTTAGGGACTATTTGGTGTTCAGTTAAATTTGCGCCATACTTTTTTTAATATGTATCAATATAACTATTAGAATATGTATGAATATATTATGCACGTTGCGCTTTCAAATGCTCGACGTACGTTGCTGATATAAAACCACACCAACGATGTCCAAGCAACCGAATACCTACTTCTACTTCACTTCCACAAAATTTTAAACCAAACACAATTTTATTTTCAACAAGATTATCAGCAAATGCAATGCATTGAATTAAACTCATATTTGGCACTATTGCAAAATTCTACCACAAATTGGGTTCCAAATTTGATTAGTTGCCAAATACATAATATACACTATCATTAGTGGTACTCGTATTGCGAAGTTGGCTACATTGTAATATGCAAAATTTTGCCAATCACTTGACACAATATTGTGGTTGCATTGCGTATCTCAATTTCCCTACGGCTAATTTAATTGTCTTGTTAACAATTCCACGATAATATATTAACATTTTTATTTCATTACTGAATATTGTAATAATAGTTTCAGGATAGTACAAATACATAAAAAACTATAACATATCTACAGCTATTGGCATATTTGCTTGCTAATCAATTAATGAATAAAATGATTCCATAAATATATAAAATAAAGCGTAATTCTTTATTATATATGTTTATCGTCATAAAAGTTTCAATGCCAAGTTCAGTAACTTTTCCAAAACTTTAATTAAGTGCCCTTTGGCTGAAATGCATGTGTAAACAAAGTCGGTATGACATAAAAAGGACTTATTGTTTACTAATTTCTTTCTTTCTTTCTTTAATAACAAAGTTCCACACGGCGCTCGGGAGGATTTCTGGAATTTGTTTTTAATGAGTTATCCAAAGAAAACGTCTCTCAAGATAAAGTTGCCACACAAATCCTTTGAAAAGGTTACAAAGTTGTGCCCACCCGAAAGTTAGGGTCACGGCTTGAATTCCAAGTTAATTAACTGTTACCGACAGCCTTAGCGGCCAAATCCTGTGTTCATTTTATAAAACATGATGCTTACCATCCCTGATTTATGTAAGGCCGGCGAGGACCGTGATAATTATAAAGTTAATTTTAATTTCACGTAATTACGTTCCCAAGTCCTGCCCGCATGTATAAACATTCGCTTTGTATTTATGCTTTCATGACATTTCCACTTTTGAGGATCAAACATATTTTATTCTGCGTTCATATTTAATCTACGTTCACAAATTATTTAATTTTTTAAATTACATGTAATTATCATACATTGGGGTTTTAATTAAATTCAAAAATAATTATTAACAATAGATACGTTCACTTACAATATTATCTTTAATCAAAGCTTCATTATATTTATATTCTTTCGAATAACCGATAAACGTTAAACTAAAGAAGTGATTTGATTTTCTGCATCAGATATTTCAAAGCACTTTTCGAAGGAAAGAAACAGGTAATCTTATATAAACCTCTAGTATTTGTTACAGTGATGTTTCCTTCGATACTCGGTATTGGAGTAGTGCTGTTTCCTAAATCAATTATAAAATGAAACGCTGCCAGTATCCAGAAACGATACAAGCCAACCATGTAGGTAGCTGAAAAGTTTTGAAATAAATATGGAGTAATTTAGAGCCATTTGAGATTTAAAAGGAAAAATTATATGAGTAGGTTATTAAGTAACAGTTTTAATTTTAATAAAACTGACTTTTTATGAACAAATAAAAAATACGGTTTACGTTTAAAGTTTTACGTAAAAATATATGATAGTGAAATTAGAATATTGATTATCAATTTTTTAAGTAGGTATATAAAATAAAATACCTACTAGGAATATAAGACATAAATATGCCTTTAATTTAAAAATGTAAGCCTTATATCTCTTCATAATATCAAATCAGGTCAGTTTGAATTTTCAAGTAATATTTGTATTTTTTTGCAAAACTTCTAAGCCATTTTTCAAAATCAATGGGATTCAAAATACCTAAACTTTTTTAGCCCATATATTATTGAAATAAATAAAACACTGAAGCCGATTCCAAGATCAATCAAAGCTAATAAAGCTATCTCGATAAAAATTCCTTTTCGTCGCTAAAATCCTTACTCGGTCCCGACCGGTCAACTCCCCCCTAACCGAATTTGTTTCATCAATCAAGTACGTAGATGCTATAAAGCGAACATCAATCACATATACATATGGATTGATCAGCGAAAGTTTCTGAAAAAGGTGTTTCTCTCGTGCTTTTAGCGTACTCTAGTTGACGTGACTTTGATAAATTATTTGCTTACGCAACGCTTCTGAGTTCTCTCACGTTTCGAATGCCTGTCGCGTATCTATTATTCATTTCGCTGTGATTTCGGTTGATTCTACATGTGATAAATTAAATCGTGTCTCGTAATTTAGGTTGATTGAACCCGATGTATGCCAAAGGATGGTGATTGTGTGAACGTAAACACATATATGGCTTTACTTTGCAGAGTGCGTTAAAAATTGAATTTTTTCAGTAAACTGGTTCGAAAAAAATTTTGTACATAAACGTATTTTCAAAAGGTATTTTCGTAGTGTGAGTGTAGAGAACATAATGGTGTTGGCGAGAAGTGATATTTTCCATACGCAGTCAACTGAAAGTAATTCGTGAAACTTGTAAATCGTTAAGTAAACTTAGCAAATTACAAGTAAAAGTTATGAAGCGGACAACAATTGAATATTTAAATTTAACTATCACTCGGTTACCAGACGATAATTTAGTGGGAAAATTAACAATTAACAGAGCAGTAAAATACAGTAATAGGAAGCTCCAGTAGTGATTTTAGTACAGACACTAAGTACACTATTAATTATGCCAAGAATAATAAATAGTACCAGTGAATTTAGACGTGAAAATCCAAACGAGCGATGTAGGCAGCCATGTGAAATATGTATATTTAAATAATAACGAGTGGAAATATTGAAACTGACATGAGTATGGGGAAAGGCGCCGCTTTGATAATTATACACCTGGGAAAACGTGTAACGCTATTACGGTTACAATCTTGATAGATTTCGTGTCTTGTTTCATTTTGTCATCCATTTTATATAATTAATATACCAACATGTCGTTTAGACTTTATACTATTACCTTTAATATACGTTGGAACACAATTTATTAACAAGAATTTAGCTTGATGTTAACATGTTCTGAATGATAATAATATGTAGGTAGATATTTTCACGATACACGATATAATATAATATATAATAGAGTCGTATCAAAACATTTTTTAACATTGAAAGTACACCGAAATAAGTTATGACAAACATGGAACATAGAGCTCGGAATTTACAAATCTAAATATTCTTATTAATGTAATTTATTTGGCCTAATTAGCTTGAAATTCTTCTCATATTATCTTTATGTTTATTTTTGGACATGAGATAACACTTTTATATGTCTGTATAAATAGAATTAGTCGTGTCGTGCACCCATTTTAAAATCACTTATCACGACGCAACATGGGTTTAAAATATACGAATATCGATGAAAATGGCCTAAGGTAGGTGGCAATAAAGGGAGGTAAAGGGCAGGTGGTTTCCAGATCAGTGCACCCTAAGCTTACCTTCGAATAATAAACGTTCATAAACATAAACATTTGTACAGATTGTTTTGATCCCAAACTATGACGAACCGTGCTTACGGCAACAGGCTTAATTTTGTACATAAATCACTGTTGTTGTATGTGCTTATGAGTTGGTTAATTGATAAGTTCTGGATTATGTTACCTTCCAAATTTGTTTGCTCTATGCACTAGTTAATACCTCAGACTCGACTTGAAATACATTATAAGCAATGTAAGAAATTAATTATAAGATTAAAACACACAATGCACATCCAAAAATGTTGGATCTGAAACTATAATATTTTGAATAAGAATTGAAAATAAAACGTTGGTATCATCATTTTGCACTTACAAACAAATTACCTTCCAAATATCAATCAATTAAATTAACATTCGATAAATATAAATCAGTCATGAAGAAATATTAATAAGTCAGAAACACCCTTATCAAAAAAATGACAGATAAGGCACTTCTTTAGATCTTTTTTTTTTATTTTAAAAGAAAATTAATTATTTATTCTATAGAAGCACTGAAAAGATTTGCGTCACATTTAATTCGCGAGTTCAAGTTTCGCATCAACTTAAGAAGGTTGTCAAAAACGGAATGTTAATAATTATAGTCGCAAGGTATTTATTTTAACGTTCCTTCTTCATTGAGTCCCAGTTCTTTTGACCGGCTATATAGCGGTCATTAAGCAACGCTAAATTAAGTGCCGCTTTGTGAGAGTACCGCGTGTAGACCGCTCCTGCAGAGACCGGCTTGCATTTCAATTTTTTTCCCCTTTTTTATTTTCTCTAAAAGCTTTTACACAGAAACTGCGAGTTCAATTAAAAATCCTCGTTTCAGCCAGTATTCTTTAATAGAGTTGATTGTTCAATTCTCATATTTTTGACGATGTTCCGTATTTTAAAGCGGCAAAACGTTTTTACTAGGTATTATAAGAATTTGGTTAAGCTTCGCTTTTGTTCTGTTTTTGGAGTAAAATGTCGCTTTGTTATTTAGTTTATCTTGTACGCATTTTTCCTACTAGTGTATATTTATATTGGCCTCATATTGATTAAACAAAATGAATGAAATAAATCCGAGCTTTAGCATAATATTTTAATTAAAAGTTGTTGGTTAATCTCTCACTTTTGACATTGAAAACAGCATTAATTTTATAATTTTCATTATTAGAGCAGGCTCCAAGGAGATGTTCGTTTGCAAAAATCGCGGACCTAAATCTGACTTCTGATATATATTGTATAGATCCCAGACATCCTATAGACAGATGTTGCCAACCAGTTTTGTGGTCCCCCTGCCCGCACCCCGGTAATTAAATATGGCATACAAAGAAAAAAATAAAAATTTCCAAAACATGCCGTGTGGGGTATCAAATGAAAGAGCTTATTGAGTAGATCACGAATATATAGCATACTATATACATTTCTTACACTTTCTCTAAGATTTTTTAGAAAATTTACGAAAATGGTCCATTTTTGAGTTAACTTTAAACCACTATAGATTGAAAACTCATGAATATATTTTTTAAATTATTATTTTAAATAATTAACAATAGTCCATTGTTTATGATTCAATAGTTCGTAATATAATATAATTGAGCTATGTGGTGGATTTGATGAAAATAACTATATACTATATGAACTTGAAAATATACTCGCCATCTTTGAATGCTCCCCCCACTCCCCCATGCAACTATTTCACTGTACGAAATATTGAATCGTAAACAATGGACTATTGTTAATTATTTAAAATAATAATTTAAAAAATATATTCATGAGTTTTCAATCTATAGTGGTTTAAAGTTAACTCAAAAATGGACCATTTTCGTAAATTTTCTAAAAAATCTTAGAGAAAGTGTAAGAAATGTATATAGTATGCTATATATTCGTGATCTACTCAATAAGCTCTTTCATTTGATACCCCACACGGCATGTTTTGGAAATTTTTATTTTTTTCTTTGTATGCCATATTTAATTACCGGGGTGCGGGCAGGGGGACCACAAAACTGGTTGGCAACATCTGTCTATAGGATGTCTGGGATCTATACAATATATATCAGAAGTCAGATTTAGGTCCGCGATTTTGGCAAACGAAACTCCACTGAGAGTCCGGTCTATATTTAAAGCCGTCAAAATTTATTTATTCTTCAACAATATGGATACAACACGTTCAATTTTCCTTCACAACCTTTATTTAATTAAGTCTCTCTAATTAATGAAAGCAGTAGGTGCCTAGTTAAATTTCTCAACACACCGCGTTAAGTGAAAAGTTACTAGGCGCGTGATTCCATTTAACCAAATATATAACAAACTCAAGGAAAGTTTGTTACGTTATGTAATTTCCTTTTTGTAAAGCATTATACAATAATCCTTAACACCTCGCAGCTGTTCGCTCATTACTTATTCATTTAACAATACAGAATTATGATGAAGTTTTAGCCCAAATCTCGTGTTCATTATACTCTGCATACGTATCGTAACAGCGAATAATTATTGCTGGATGGTGTACAGAGTTTGCGTTTATTAATTACTGGCTGTTACCCGGAGATTGGTTTACTTTGACCCATTCTATTTCCCCTTATAGAGTACCCTATATCTTGAATGGAACTATCAGTAATTCATCGAAGAAATACATGGATAGGCAGAATATAATTCTCAACCAATGGAAAATAAATTAGAAGCTCTTAATAAAAATTGACAAATGATTTGATCCTTAAAGTGGAAACGCGCATCATTTTTCAATATTTTATTCTTTCAATTTTTATAGACTGTCATAATGGTCTACAGTTAATTATGTACACCTTGGCATATTTGTTGCATTTACATGGCTTCTTGCATACTGAATTATCACCTGTATTGTTGGTAAGTCTCGATTAGAATCGTGCGCTGTGGCCGAAAGTCATATATAAAATTTAATAATCTATTACCTAATTTTAGATTTACAACCACAATATATTTGAATAATATTGTCTTTAAAAGAATGAATAATGCTACAACTATATCGTATATTATCAGAGTAACCTAACATTATCTTTTGTAAGCAAAAATTTCATAATGGAATTTTTCATCTTCAGCCGAATTCCAAGAGAGCATAAACTTCCGCAATATTTGCTTTGGACTCAATTACACCGACTCGGGATCGTCAGAAGCCTTTCATTTGAGGGGATCCATTATCTTGAGTAGCTTCTTTTTTCTTATGGGACGCGTGCTCTTCGCCATTAGGGTCCAAATTAAGTGGCCCTTTGAAACAAATGCCTACGTGTAAACCACTCGGTCTGCAGCAAAATGCGGTCGCATTCCACTTTTTCCATCTTACTTCACTCTCAATTGCTTTGCATTAAAAGCAGATTTATGTGGGGCAACTTTTGTATTTATTTTTCTAGTTTTCACCGGCAAACAGGCATCTGAATGCAACGCGAATGAGAAAAATAAGCCGCGGAGAATTTATACGTATTATAAACGAGTTACGATGGGAATGGTAGTTAAATACTACAATTTTATCATACAGAAGAACGTCTCAATAAACTGATCACTTTGTTGATGAGGTCGCATCGGTTAAAAGGCGAACCATTTTAAAAGGAAGTAACTTTTGCCAAACTTATCCGAATCTTATTGAAGCCAACGAGTCGCTTTCGACAAAGTTAGCGTTTTGGAATCGAGTTAAGATCCATTAACTATTCGCGGTTTAATTTTCTCGGAGATGAGGTTTTAATTCCACTTTTCACAAGTTCGTTTCATAACACTTTGTACCTCAATTGCCTTTTGCCCTAACTTTATATAATCTAAGTATTGTGTACCTGTATATAATTGGCTATTTGGTGGTGCGACATCAAAGGAGCCGGTTTAATCAACAAAGTTTGTTCAAATTAATCACTATTAATATGTATATGCCGGGTATCGATGTCTGAACTCTGAAGGTATGTTTTCATACAAACAAGGAAATTTCTATATTAAAAACGGATATTTTGAAAACTATTTCACAATAGTTTCCACAATAGCTAGTAGCAGGCCTGTATAAATTTGTATGTGTTAGTAATAACAGGGTCAACTGCAAATTTATGCAGATAGAGTTCATTTCGCAGCTCTACTGTGCGTGGCGATACATTTGTTACCAGATAGCAACGGATTTATATGAAGAATGTGTAATAACATTATATTATCATTATATTATAACTGTGAACCTTGACAACATTTTTCGTTTTATACATTTTTATCAACACAATATATTTAACATTTTTCTCAAATTAATTTATCACGAAAATACCAAATTGTCTAGGTCTCGTGACCCCTAGACAGACATTTGTTCCTTGATCGATATATCTTACGGATAAAAAGGCGATCCCTTAGTGCCCAAAGGAAAAAAACTTTTTTTGTTCGGCCAAGGGAGAACTTATTAGTTTTATTTAAACTTCAACACGCTTTTTACTAGACAATGAAATGCTACATAAATATAGAAAAAAGAGCGCGTGTGAATGGTGTCAGAAGTGAAACTTCTTTGGCAAGATTCAAAGATACCAAAATCGTCGCCTTACTCCTTGACGTGAAGGTAATGCCATGACACGACATTGAAATTTTACTCTCAACGTACTTAAAGCTTCACTTTAACAAATACAAATTTAAGAACCATTTTCTTTTACTTATTAAATACAAACAACAAAAATAATGCTCCACGAAACGAGAAACCCTTAAATTTTAATCATCTTGCCATTACGCTTCGTTCAAGGAGTGTTTTCTCAATGCATTTTAGTAAATTGCCATAAATATTTAGAAGAGAACCTAATAATATCTTTCCACATTTTCTTATCCCTTTTACAACGTTAATTTTAAATAATGATTAAGCTATTCAATTTTCATTATAATGTAATCATTGTTTACATAAACTCTATAGCAAAAGAATATGTAAGTAAATATAATTTACAATTACACTATTTCGATCACTACATTCTTAAAGAAAATGTAAATTTGTATTTATACCTCATTGTATTGAATTATCAAATAAAGAAGTATCAAGTTTCATTTCATAATTTAATAATCGGTCATCGGTAAACATCATATTTGGGTAACTTTATGTTAACTTCTAAACCACATGTAAATAGAATTAAGCCGGGTGATTTATGAAAATTCATTTTTAAATTTATAACGCTTGAAGACGTTTGAAAATTGTTGTGGGAAGTTTTAAGACAGGTACTACATACACGCCTGCTACCGGCCACAAAGCTATTTGTCTTTAGAAGAATATATGATTCAGCCAAGTTCATTGGGAGTGAAACGTGATGGAGAAATAGCCTTTAGCCTTTATATTAAGACGGGATGAGTTCTTGAGTCCGCTACGATTTGGGACTTCATTGCTACAAGTTACGGTAAATATCATTTAATATAATATCCAATTATTTTTCCTACAAATATTACACATGCGAAACTTTGTGCGGATGGATGTGTTTGTTTTTGTTACTCTTTTACAGAGCTCCTGGTCGGATTTGGATGAAACTTTGCATAAACATAGGTTTCAATAACTCAGGCCCCGGAATCACAGACACAATAGAAAATATATTGTGTCGTGGACCGATCGGGCCGTTCGTGGCTCAATGGGTTAAACAGAATAACACTTGAACTATTGAAAAATCTAGTAATTTCGGTTAACGTTTGTATGTTTCAATGATCTTTACTCAAACACGGTAAATTTACTGAATAGTAGTTAAACAAAAAAACATTGCAAGTTCACAATAATTGGTTTCAATAATGATAATGTCATTAGCTGTTCTAGATTAGGCAATGCATACCGTATTCATGTTATTTGTTATTTGGGTTTATTTATGCTATTTAATATTATTGTTTTAAGTGAAGGAGTAAACGAGCTAGTTTTAAGTGATTAATGGACCGAAATGCTGGACGGGAAACTCTATCTAAAAACGTAGAGACAGGCTTAATTCTATCCGTGCCACTTCTACAAGTAAAAAAAAAATGAACAAAATACTAATAAAAATGAAATGCCCTGTAAAATGACATATTTATAAGTGAACCTACAGATTTCCTCATTCTCATTGCTGAACTACGGAAAAGGAAGATCTACGGAATCTGCGTGTATATTGCACAAAGATTTATCAAACTGATATCTGTAGTATAAACACTTAATGTGACGCCCAAGAGATGCCCGAAGTAATGGCGAGTCGTTAAAATTCTCGACTAAAATAGTCGGATGTAATAAATATGTCCTGGGTGCACATTCATTAACCCAGAAATGCAGCATATAATGTACATCCGCGTACAAACCTCTATTAGGATAATGGAATAGTGGTGTTAAGCTCAAAGAATGGCCGACTGGCGCGTCGCCAGCACGGGGAAGCAAAACGTGCATTATCAGTGGTGTCACTTGATGTAGACTCGCGCTTAGCTCTTCGAGCCAGTCTTAAGTCGAACACGTGTGCGGGCTGGAATCTTCTAGATTCACGGGAACATTGTTGGAAGGAACGCTAAAGTGATGGCACTGAATATGATGTATTGGAAAATATGCGTGGTTATTTTAAATCTGTTGTTTCTAGCTTCGTAGCGCCGCTCGCGTAGACTACAAAAATACTTACTTCGTGCATTTTCTAACGTACGGCTTATGACATTTTTTACGTTAGATGCGTACATAATATGTTATCTAATCTGTATGTGAAAAACAAAATCAATAAACAAACACGTTTAATACCTCACATAAATATAAATATTAATTGAATCCACTAACCTATTTATATTCCAATATTTTGCAAATAAATAGTTGAATTCTATTCGGTTTATACTCGTATGACGTTTGTGAATTTGTAACTATAATCCTATAAATATTTTTATCATATGTTAGGCTATTGGATATAATCTGCTCAGTTAATAAATATTCAAATTGGAGCTTGACCTATAAAAATGTCTGACTACAAAATATACGGGCTAAATTGCTTCCTACTTCAAATTTTAATAGAAAAAAAGGAGGTGTAAAAATATTGATTACTTATAACCTAACGTCAACAAGAAAATGTTCTAGAGAAGCAAGATTGTGCATTTGTGCACTGTTTGCTTTTCTTTCCTGTCTTGTTAAATAAATGTATATGTGAACAGTGAACGACAAATACGAGAAAACTGCAATACCTACTTCGCATCTTTCTTGACAAACATTTTAGGCCAATTCCTTAAAAATAAAACCATTGGATATCAACTTAGTCACAATATAATAAAATTAAGCCTCCATTTTTTTTTAATTATTATCTTTATGGCTGTCTGGCTCAAACGTTATTAAAATTTGTTATTACTCGAGTCAAGGTGATGGAAATTTCCACAGTTTTAAGTTAAAATCTGATAATGGTTAAATATAATACATATCAAAATCTACGATGCTCTGCACCTACGAATTGGTGAAGTACAAGGTACATTTCAGAAAATAATCAGTCAACGTGTAAGAAAAAAATAAACGGTCTATAAAAAATAACATTCGTCCCAAAATTGGAGATATTATATAATGTGATGTAGGTATATTCTCCCATTTAGAATCGTGTTCCATCATAAACATTTGGTTATTATTTAAAGAAAGGAATAATTATTGTTTTGTTATAATTTTTCAGTGGAAAATAAATATCATTTCCTTGTGCCATTTTGCTAATTAAAGCAACGCTGTTATTGTGTCTCTTAATTATAATTTCTAAGTCAGAAATAAGAACGAAAAAGGGTGTTTCTTTTAAAATTAAAAATACTTTTATTTGTATCGCATCTGATCTCATGGTAATATTTCTGTCTTGCTTCATATTTAAAATGTGGCAGACTTAATATAAATTTAAATAATGATACTAGACGGTATCAAATGAAACATTATCTCAATTCATCGAAATCGATATGATAAGTTTACCTTTTTAAATTATAATTTGTATTTAACTAACTGTTTTTTGTACTATTACATCGGTCAAATTCGCAAACCTGTCAGCACCAACCTGCCCTTACGTGTGTATATTCTATTCTCACACCCCACCTCGTTATTACATTAGACATGATTATGGCAAAACGTAATACAGAATACATTTCAAGCAAAGCACTCCCACAGGAAGATGCTGTGGACGAGAGCTAGTTGAAAATAAAGAATGTTTCAACTTTAATCTGTGTTTCAGTTTATTTTATCTGTGCAGCGTCCCAGATAAGATTGAAAAGAGTAATGTTTTTAAAAAGGAATGGCAACGTATTTCACTCGAAACACGACTTGTGCATCAGTGTCCCACACAATGAGGGTTGTGACGAATACTGCTGGTTAAAAGATAAATTGTTCAACGAAGATTTTTTATCAATTTATTAATGGACTCGCCGAATATTTTATACCTTGCGGGCGAAAAGATATGAGTTTAAGCTTGGCTTTTACACCATCTGGCTTCCATTGCAATGAGGATTTAGGTCATTGAAATTTACACTTGTATGGAAATATGTTTAAGTTAATGAGATAGGTAGCTATCATAATATTAAGTGCTCCAAAGTACAACAATATCTTTGAGTTGATGAAAGTTTTACTTCAACGTAAACAATCCAAACAGGCAATAGAAATAAATACTGAACAGGCTTGAATTAAATTAAAGAGTTACTTGGCCACTTTATTATCGCATTTAATAATATTTGACTTTATGAAGTAACTGAATATCTGTAAATTTCTGATTACAAGTAAAATTAAAATAAATAAATCTAATAAAAAAAAAGCTTTTGAAAAGATTACAATCAGTGTTGCGACTATTCTCTTTTCCTTTCTAAAATCTGAGTTCATAAAGCAGATCACGTAGTTTCCCATAAAGGAAAATAGATCAGTAAAACATACGCGGAAATACGCGGCTGATAAGCCCCACAGAGGAGGGGGGACTTCAATAAATCATGGATGAAAATCATTCCCTTTTGCCGTTACCATCAAACTGTAACTATAAATTCTTCTTCAGCTTTCCAGATTAGTTCCTGCAATATTTTTTACTAAGTAACTCGTTTAACTATTTACTAAGTATATTTTAAATGTTTATATTGACGTCAAAAACCATTTTTTTTCTATTGTAAAATGTTTTTTTTTTTTATACAATAATCGTAGGTTCTATGTAGGTACTAATTTTATACAATAGAATTCATGGCAGGGACATAATTTATTTAGTAAAAGGTGTATTTTTACCCTCACCATAGAGTATACGACTTACGAGTACGTGACATTCACCATCGCGATCGGTGCAAATTGGCTAAACATAAAATATTAGTACAGAAAATTATCAGATATTTTGGCTTGAATCTTGATACATAACAGACGTGCATAGAAAGCTTTTACCTTGTTTTTTTTTGTTTTGTGTCACATAAGTGGGAACGAGCAAGTTAAGAATTATTTGTACCTTACGAATAATATCATTTAGGTATACAGCATTACAAATAATGCTATTATATGATCTATTTTATTATATTACTTATCATTTGATTTATGTAACTGGCAATCGATTTCGAACATCGTATCAATTAACATGCACTTAAAAGTTTTATTATTTTCCTTCCTTGTCCGACCGAATATCTTTGGGTCATAACCATATTTTGTTAAAATAATTATTATATTATTCGATTTGATCGAAATTGATTTGAATTCTCAGATGAATTCTCTCATAAATGACATTACTTAATTAAATTATTTCGGGTCCCTCTGTCCTGTCGTGTCATATAAAGTTAAGCTTGTAGAAATATTTTAATTTAATCAAACTTAAAATCAAAATGAACAATCAAATATTTTATACAGAAAAATACCTCAATAGTGGCAAGGTATTATTTAAGACACTATTCAATGATAACTGAAACTTGGAATAACAAAGACGCCTTTGTTATTTCAAATTATTTCTACCATAATCCATGAAACCAACTAATATTGTTTAATTAAAACGATACCTTTTGTCTGCTACAATTATTTAGGGATATAAAACTGTATTGACTACAAAGGATGAAGTATAATTTGGTGCTTTTTAAGTGTTTTTTACAATGCGTATGCAATGACATATTAATGTCATTGAAGATAGTTACTTTCTAGTTACCAGTATATTTTATGAAGTTACATATGTTTTATACCATTTTGTTAATTTTAACTATTTTTTTTTTACAATGTGATGGGCTGATTTCATCTATAGGAGTACCCAGAAGACACTAATAAGTATACCCTTCAAAGCTTTATTGGAATAATTAAATTCCACTTTTTTTTTCAAGTACTAACAAAGTGGTATATTCATTACGAAAATAGAAACAGGGATTTAAATCTTTTATGTGTAGGCAATAGATACAATAAAATGTTTACTGATACTTTATCAATATTTTCTTTACTTACCTACTAGAAAAAAAGACAGAATTACAGTTAATAAAAGAGACAGAATAAGTTCTACGGCAGGTAAATAATGTACAAAATTGAGACTGAATTATATATCTAGTAGATACTGTGATATTTAAATAATCTCCGAGAAAGCCTTAGTTTTTAAGCTCCAAAGAGAAAAGATAATATAAACGTCAATAAACTTAACATTGCCTTGTTTTTCAGTAAAACGACTAATTACCCGGCTAATGAGCCGCGCAAAACAATTAAAAGACTTTCCGGAAATTTCTTCTGGGCTTTTTCCAGTGGAGGAATGCTAATCGTTTCATTCGTACTTTTATTTGAGGGTAGATTGAATCGTGGTTTCGAATATTTAAACTCCAAGGAAAACACGGCCAACTTCGTTTTAATTACTGAAGAGGGGTAGTATCTGTGCACAATGAGTATGTGCATTCTACGAAATATACCCTCCCCATTCAAAGTTACTGAATTTAATGAAATTTTTAAATTTGTAGCTATGGAAATACAATAGGGGATTTTCAATACACATAATATTTGAAAACAAAAATGAATTAAAATTGCTCTACCTCCTCCACTATAAACTTTTAAAATACAAACCAGTGACTAGTTTGTAGTTTTACCATTAATTAAGAAAGTTTTTAAGTACCTCTTACTTAGACACAAGAGCTTTATCATCCTCTTGAATAACAAGCTAGTCACAGAACAACGAATGTTTTGAAATAAATGTGTTCTATCTATCGACAAATAAAATCAAGAAATGGTCTTCATCCATTTACAGAAATCTTAATTTGAATTTAATTGTATTAACAATATACTAGCGAGATTAAAGTCCTGCATTAAATCATCATAAATAATGTAAGGAATGCGTTATCAAAGATACATTAGGCACAAACTACACGTCCGGTCGGGGGCTTTCCTGAGATAAACATAGGTTTCGCTCACGCAGCCGTAAAGGCTTAGATAGTGTGGTAATTTATACACTACCTTAAAAATGATTGCAACCCTCTCATTTGCTATGTGACCATTAGTATTAAATACTTTTTTCGAATTATTTCAACATTACTTTTTGAAGTTTAACTTTAGGCGAGATGAGAGTAAAATTTAAAAGGTCGCGTCATCGAAATACCGTCACGTCATGAAGTAAGGCGATGATTTTGGTATCTTTGGATCTTGCCAAAGAAATTTCACGTCTGACTATAAATAGCATGATATACCTACTCATGAAATCTTTTAATTTCGATGTGCAACTACTTAGCTCTTATTCGGCTTGTAGTCATTATTTCAAAGCCCCCTAATTTCTTTTTTCCTAATGCATGTTTCCTCACAAAAGAATAGGGCCATTTAACAATATCGCGTTAACAAGAAAACAGCGTAAATGTAGCATAATTAGTTGAAAAGAGATAATGTCAGCGAGATGTTGAGTTTCTAAACATTACATTCGACATTTTAAAAAGGACTTACGATGAAAATCCTCACTAATTCGCAGCATGAAAAAGGCAGTGCAGTATTTTACTTGACCTGTATTTATATTTAATAAAGACTTACATGTAATACTAGGAGTATCCGTGAGTAATACCGTGCCAAGTTTCATATTAAGTTTTAGATATCGTACCGCTCACAGAGAGAATTCTTTATTTCTCCTCAGTCACGTTTCCAACCTAACTTACATTGAAGTCTTTTGGATGTATTAGATTTGCTTTAGGTATTTTCACGGAATTATTTATGTAATACAAATTGAATTGTTAACCGTAACATGACGTCTTGACGGTTAACCTAAATGTTGATAGGGCCCTACTACTCTCTACTAATAATAATCAGAATTTTAAACAAACAAGAGATTTTAAACATTACTTGAATGTAGTTTTTATTTGAATCAAAAGTTTAACATGTTTGCTTTGTAAAATAATCCAATTGTATTATACCGATAAAATAGACACAGTTACATCGTTTTCTAGACAATAAAATATTGAAAATGTTATAGTAATAAAATGCGGAGTACAGTTATTGTTTCCACGTTAGATATTTTTAGAACAATGAACGCAAAAAGCAAATCGGTACACATCCAATTTCGATCACGGTATACCGTTAAAACGTTTCATGTATAAAAATGTGTGAAATTTAGAAACTAAAATATTTTTTGTTTGTTTTGCGAACGAGCATTCTGTCCGCAGCACATCGAAAGGGTTGTTTTCTAAAACATTGGTGTAGTGATGGATGATAAATATGAAATTGAATATGACATTTGGATGGATACTATATTCTATTCTGTTTCTCGTATATGAAATAATACATTGAACAATATTTTTAATTTAACAGAACACCTATATCTTGAATATATTATATGTGTAAGGTGAAAAGCCCGGTTAAGATCTCCGTTATATATTGTCTACAAATTCTTACGAAGGAAGCCTTTCGATATTCTTTACATGGAGAGCGTAGAATTCTTGAAAATCCAGACTTAATTTGCAAGTCGCGATCTTGGTATAAGTGAAAAGCAATGTGAACGATATGAACTCGAATGTTTTAATATTATGTGACCTTTTATACGACTCCGAAATTCATAGACGTCGCTGTAAGAACGTAACAAAGTAATAAAAAAGGTGCAAACTTTAACTCGTTGAATTGTTCATAAGTTATACTTTTAACCGGGTGAAAATTACTGCGCAGTTTTCCTGAATGTGCCAAATTCTACATTACTCGTGCTATTTTTAAATACATTTTATTTAAAATATATTTTGTATTTAGTGATTGATGTGAAACATTAAACAAAGTTTATATAGTTTATATTATCTACAGAAAAACTAAGAATTCAATTGGAAGCCTTCTGAAATCTGACAATTTTTCGATCATTAAATATTTTGCGGTAAATACCTACCTACATAAAATAAGATGTCTTGATTAAATTTGTGTATAATCTAAATATGAATTACAATCCAAAAATGAATAAACAATTCTTATTTAGTCTTTGAGCTTTCGTATTTGAATGTGGCATCTAGACCTTCGTTAATATTTTATCACAAGGATGTAAAACCAGGCTCGTTATTGTCGCGGAGATGGGTTTAGTATGAGGATTAATTAATGTTGATCTGGAGGAAGATAAATAAACAATATTTAATGTTTATTATATCTAGAGATATTGTGAACAATATACGTGAATAAATAGTGTGTCTGTTTTCCCTGACGAGTACAATAGAGCTCTTAAAGAGATCTTCAAGCGTAGAGTGAACGAGTACCTCGAGAGAATCGCGTACCATCTAGATTCTAGACCACATCTTAGCTTTCCATCAGGCGAGATTGTGGGCAAGCGCTTCCCTATCTACAGTAAAAAAAATTGTGTAAGCACTGGGGTAATTTATCAAAACTATTTACAACGACCACTCTTGTAATCGGTAAATATCAAAATTAATTCTGCGAAATATCTCATTAAATAGTAAGGATTCAGATTTCCTCATAAATTTAAGGAATAATCTACCACGCTGGCTCGTTGATGTCATGTCGTCAAACTTTTTGGTTTCATGTCATGTCAGATTCATCAAATTGTTTTTCAGCGGACATTTTCTTTTTCACCTGTTTATTGCATTTGCTATGAATCAAGCTATGAATTGAGTGTACAATTTATAAATATGTGTATATGTATGTAATCTATGAAATACTGGATTAATTGATTTATCAGTCATCAACCTGTCTCTTGGTCGCTCGCAAAATTACATCCTAAAAAGGAATGGGCAATACTTTGGTTACAGTGGATAAATTACAAGCCATGTATTGCGATAAATTGATAAGATATAAAATAAATAATAGCTGTCTTCCATTACTATTTTCAATACTAACTGTGATTATATCTAGGTACATACACGATATTAATTTAAAGTTCGATGAACGTATCCGCGTTTTAAATGCATTATTACGAAAAAAGAATCAGTCTAACCTCATTACCTACTTTCAAACATAAATTCTAGTTAGAAAACTGAAAAGTTTCAAACTAGATTCCCAGTGTCGGGCGATGCCCTTAATCCGGCCCTGTTCCAAAATCCGTCCTTAGCTGACGTGCCCTACCCATAAGCTACATCTTTTTAGTAGTCATTGAATGAGATACTATTCTTTCCTTTTTTGTACACTATATAAAAATAAACTCGAAAATAAATGAAAACGATAAAAAACGTAATTACCTACTGGTCGAATTGAAAATATTTTACTTATTTCCAGATTAACAAAAACGCAACCGAATGAAAAACTAATTGGAAACTGCAGAGAAAAAAGCGGCGAAAACAAATTATTTCACATATCTTTCCGTAGATAAAATGTACAATACCTGCGAACAATTGTGCTTAAATAAAAACATTAAATGGCAAATTTATGAAATAATACTTTTGAAGCTCTTACGCACGCATTGGAAGCAATTTATTAAAAGTAACATAAGAGATTACCATTCCAAGCACAAAGAATTGGGGCTATAATATCACACATAAATAATGAAGCAAATTGTTATAAAGGCCCATCACAACTTCCACAATACTCGCAAGAGCACTTGCCACATACGCCACGCGACATTAAGCCCACTCACGCCGAATAAAGAATAAAAAACATTCCCATCAGAGCAGTCAAATATAAAGCTCGCTATACACTGTACATCTGTAACGTGTTGCGTCGCGAACGGTGGAAATAAAGTAGCTGAATCATCATTATATAATATTTATTTAATTTCGTAATAACCTGGTTGCGTAGGCAAATCAGATACTTACTGTAATTTTCATCATAGACTTTAATTCTTCTTAATTTAATACTAAGCTATATTCTTTCTGGGTTGAGCCCTTAAATCAAGACCAAAGAAATTTCATTATGGAAATAGGTTCGATCATGGAGATTGACAACGGCTATATTTTTAATCAAAGACTTACGTCTTAAGCCAACCTTAGTATCTATATATTAATTCTGGGATTAAATTTGCTAATAAGTAAATGAATCGATAGGCGCCTTAAAGCGCGGTAGCAAGTCGAAAGAGCGAGCTTTTCAATACACTTACGGAGGATACTTCGCAACATTTGACCTCGCACTCGACGCCAAATAATGCGATGTGTGGCAGAACAAGGCTTACCCCATTTCTCCCTTACTGCGAGGAAGTTTGCTCCTAGCTTTAAAGTTAATTAAGAGTCCTCTCTTCGTATTTAGCGCAATGTGTATCGCGGCAAGAAATGTTTTGGCAAATTAGCAATCTTTGTATTTACTTCGCATACATTTAATCAACTAACGAACAAGTTGAATACCCACAGGAAATCATTATATAAACATTTCCCATTTCAATTAATTAACCTTAATTACTACTTTGTAGTTTTTATGTAGTAGAAAACAATCTTTTTTGATGCCAATACATTTTTATTCGATCGATAATAGTGTTTTTAAGTGAGAATGAAGAAACGTATTCTGCATTTAGAAACTATAAAGATGAAACTTTCTTTTTATATAGAAAAGTGTAATAATGGAATAAAAACATAGTAGAAGTAAATGCGATCGCATTTACTTATACAAGTTTGACCATTGGCCTTTGGCGGATATCCGCCCACGGCGCTACGCCTCAAAACAAACGAAAGACAGGTGCGGAATAAAGCTTAACTTAAGTTTTGTACTTTTATCTTGGCTTATAAAAATATTTATGACCCGCTCTCGATCCTATTGTCCCTTCCTTTTTATTTGTACGAACCGAACAGTAAATTCAAAGAGGCTTTAGGCTTTTCCTAAATTACTAAAACGGAATTTTAAATGTTCTTAATTTCAATATCCATCGCAAAAAGATTTCTAAAAGCAATGTTTTACAGGCTTATCATAACTTATTACAGAAATATGCTACCAATAATATCTAACCACACATTCTACAAGTCAATTACAGTCTGTGGTAATGATAGAATTTAATAACGATTGAGCGAATACAACAAATATTGACCGAAAATGTTTCAAATAAAGTAACCAAAGCTCACTATTCCCTACGAGGCGACCACTGAATAACTGGCAAAATAATGTTTAAAAATATAAAACTTCCGAATTCCAAACAATAAAGCTTTAGAATTGAAACTCCCGCGAATGTAGCGTGAATTTGGAATATCTTCG
This sequence comes from Colias philodice, assembly GCF_061535455.1. Lineage (NCBI taxonomy): Eukaryota > Metazoa > Arthropoda > Insecta > Lepidoptera > Pieridae > Colias > Colias philodice. The sequence goes on from NC_143093.1 coordinate 7,102,787, forward strand.
ATGACAAATTCCGCCGCACAAATACGCCAAAAAGTACGTAAATACAATACATTGTTCCGGAGCAAATATTACCTTAGAACGTTTCACGAAATACCAAATAAAATAGAGGAAAAGTTCAGTGTTCCAACGTCGCTTTTGTCTTTTAAAAGCGTTAATATCTTGGTACTTTTTGTTCAGGCACCTCATATATGGTTAATTATGTTAGCGGAGGACCGTTTTCCTTTTTCACGGAACCGATAAATGGGTGGAATTATTAATGCCGTGTATGCCGCTACCAGCTGCGAGCCTCATATTGATATTCTTAGAATTTCCCTAGAATGTGACTTATCTCGGCCCGTACTTCATCGCTATACATATATCTTAATAAAATATTGCATCGCATACTTTACATTGCACTCGTAATTTTTAATAATATATGGTTGACTACATTATATTAGAAATATATGGAATGCACCGTATTATATTCTCCACTACCCGGAAAACAGTATGACCCAATGTATAAATCATTATATATCGGGTCATACTGGTTTCCGTGTATCAGAAATGAATTTACTTCAGGAATATTAAATGAAGAAAATGCTTTGAACTGCATAATGTACCTAATTAAAAAGCTTACTTATCTTACTTTATCTCGCTTAAAGCGCGTCACACACGGTGAAGATGCTATAATATGTTATCTTAAGATACTGTTATATTTTATATCACAGTATCTTAACGCATCCGGTATCAGCGTTCGGACCATCATTTTTCTTTTTGTCATTGCGTACTAAGACTCCTGTAGAACCGCCATCCTGTTACAAATGACCCACAAAATTTCGCGTCATTTGTAACAGGATGGCGGTTCTATAGGGGTCTTAGTACGCAATGACAAAAAGAAAAATGATGGTCCGAACGCTGATACCGGATGCGTTAAGATACTGTGATATAAAATATAACAGTATCTTAAGATAAAATATTATAGTATCTTCACCGTGTGTGACGCGCTTAATATATGAATTTTGAAATATAAAAATTATAATTTTCCTTTATTAAAAATAAATAGGTAGTAATAAATAACGAATCTCACAATTCAAACTACCTTTCTATACACCTACGCAAGGCGTCGTTTGGAACAAACCCAATCACACGTGAAAAATATCAGCACGTCGTATGAATTACGACCGGTCATACACCGCCCTAATCTGTAATCTTCTACATAAATGATTTTTAATCTTCGCCTGATAGTAAACAGCTATGTGCTACAAAAACCCGAGCGCTAGATAGGGATTTATGCCGCAATAACCGGACTACGTTGGAGCGGCTCCAGACGCTGAATCTATTTGCCAACATAAAGAGAACTAGCCTGGAATCGACGATTGCTCCCTAAACTTTCATACAGTGGCTTCGGATCGAAAGCAATTTCAGCCCCTACTTAAATACGACTTAAGAATTACTAGATGTATTCCATCAGACAATTTTGAAATCGATATTCATAGAAACCCATCATAAGTATAATAATATTATTAATTCCGAATGTCGTGCGTTTATCTGGGAAGCCATAATAAATAATAAATATAACAATTTTAAATTAATAAGGATATAATAACCAAGAAAGAATGGAAGTATTAATATTTAATATATAAAAAAGAATTCAATGAGTCACTCGAAGGCATTGTGTAAAAACTCATAACGAACAAAATTTCAAGGCTCAATTCGAGAAAATTCTCATTATAAAAATCAAAGTAGGTCAGTCGTTTTAGTTTAGAGCTTATAAACTATATATTATACCTTCGTTCTAATTATATTTATAAATTATAATATAATTTACATATGTTGTAGAATAAACAATAATCATAATTTTTAGTTACATATAACTCAACGACAACGACTGCAGGTTAAATGGGGACAACCATTAATAAACTTTAGTAAACAAAGGGGAAATATTTTATACAACATTTAAAAATGTGAACTTATAATTTAGGTACCAAATTGCTTTTTGAAAATTTTTCATAAAGAAAATGTTTCAACTTTGAAATTAAATGAATTCTGGCATTTAATAAAACATTTTACTGTGAAATTTTACCTTTAATTTATGTTCATTACATAATATAATATAACGACGACGAAAGCACCATCGCACCATTGTATTTTATACGCTGAATAAGGCTTTATGTTGTCATTAAATTCAACTTTCGAGAATACAATTTTCATTAATTGTAATCATACCTTGATAAAATTGCAACTCCATAAGGCCTTGGTGTAATAATATATTTAAAAGCAATACGCTGAAACACATACTGAAATATCTTGATTATGTTTCGCCACTTATTTTATGTGTATTATTTTTGACTCTATATAATTGACACACACAATGTTTATTCCTGCTGCAAGATAGGGAGAGGGATTTCCTCTAACCAAAGTCTTAATCCATAACGCTTGGCATTTGTTTTAATTTTTTAATGTATTTAGTTCAATAGCTATAACAAACCATTCATCAAACAACACTGCTACCGTGAAGTTGCTTTCAACCCTTATAATATTTGTTTTCATAAAACGAACAATATAAATACCACTCGCCCGCTCTTATCTTAGTTAACAGCTTACATTTAAAAGGCCATAAATAGATGATTAAACACAGCATTAAAATGCAAAATAGTTGTTTCGATGGGGCAATGTTGAGCAAAGCGAGTATCGTCCATTACTCTGGTTCGCGACTGCAGGTAATGGGGACAACGATTAAGCTAACGACCCACTGTCTTGAAGCTTATTTTATTCAAATATTCATACCTAAACATTAAACTCTTGATAAATAACAGCTATCAAAATGCTTTCTGGCTGAGTTGTTATCTTGCATTTGTGTTGTAAAATTTCTTAGGATGATGTTATGTATTTATTTGGAATAAGAGGCTTTTAAATTTATAGAATGTAAATTTTTTTTCTGTTGTCCATGCATATTGTTAAATTATTATACGATAATTAAATAATATTATAACTGAAGCGCATTTAAATACAAAAAAATATTATTTTTAAAAGATAAAATATATAATTTTTTACTTGTTTGCTGAAATATAGACACTCAATCAACATGTGTACACGTTTTATCCATTTGCCGTCACAAAATGGACTCATAGACCGAAATTGAAATTCATGATATAGAAACAAAATATTTCAACTTTATTTAACGTAAATTTTTATTAAAAATAACCCAAACTTCGCGATATTGATTAATAAATTTTTCAATGCAGCCTGCTCTTAATGAAAGTTCTTTAATTGTAATACATAAAAATGAAACAAAACATATATTTCTCATATATGAAATAATAACTCACAACTTTTTCATTAAAAATTTGAATCAGATTCGCAGCGCAAACGAGATTAAAAGCCGGAACAAATCTGTTTGGAAAGTAAATAATTGAACAATTTCAAAATATCATTCTCGTAAAGTGGATGACATTCGCGTCGCTTACCTACCGCTGTAATTCAGTTTTAGTGTCACATTATCGTTAGCATAATAAGGGAACAGCTGGGCTTCACTCGCTCTGGTATCTTTTACTCTACAACATTGAAACACTTGTTTAAACACTCCTTCATTTGACTTTAACTACAAAAAAATAGCCTCACTCACTGATCAATGATCATTAACCGAACAAAATATGTACCTTAAAAGCTTAATATGTTAATATTATCCTTTAGAGCTAACAGAATCTATCCTTCCAGTTCTTTTTTTTATTTTTAGACCAAACTTTTGGAACTTTCACTTGTAAAGCATCAAGTATAACTAATGTGCAAAAAGGCGGTCAATTAATTCTTAGTATTCATACAAACAACTTCAAACAAAATAAACAGAAACGAGCGAGTCTAAAAACCTTTCAGAACCTGATTACACATGAAAAACCCAACACAAGAAAATACTAAAGGTCAAATAAATTAAAACGGAAAAATGTTGGCGCTATTCAAATTGAAAAACTTAAAAGAAAGTATTGAAGGTCGTAATCAAATAAATTTTCTTCAGTATTTATAAGTACAGTATAGTAGTACCTACCTTCAATATTTATTTTGAGTTTTGATTTAAATGCATTCAATTATTATTATTAAACACAGATTATACAGAGAAAATTACTTAATGCTGAACTGTATCATGTTGAACCAATCACTCCAAAGAAATATATCGAAGAAGAAAAATAAATTGTAAGGTATTCTTCTTTATATCAAAGGACTAGCTTTATTCAACAGGGGTGTCGGATTGGACACTAGTTACCAATTGGTAGAACCTTTACACGCTAGACCTGCTAGGTAACTTTTCCGCATAAAAATAATTTTATGGGCATACAAATTAGTCATTCAAATAAATGGACGCATCATTAAATTCCAAAAAATATACATGTATTCAACTGTGTCAGCAGAAAAAGTTAACTTTATAAAATGGCCGCTAATTTCAACCGCATAATTAAGTACAAGAACATCACAAGAACTAAAAAGAAAACACTGGCCGAAGCTTCTTAATTACAAAAGATGCTTATCTTAACTGCAGTATTAAAGACTCTTCGGACTGAGATTGAGACGTTAAAAACTGGATAAACCGAGACCTAGTTACTGTTTTCATGGAATAAATTAAGAATCTACTTTAGTTGTTTCATAAATCGTACCTTAAATATTTGATTTTACTGAATAGAAACAAGCTAAATACACTCTGCTATTTGCGATGGCTTTTATTTTAATACAAATATAAAGTCTTTTTGTGCAAATTTTAATTTTATATAATAAATTTTTGAAGCAATTTTTTAATCGTTATAAATATTGCAAGTATACCTACTGCGCACGATTTATACTATGTTTAAAAAAATTAATAAATATTTTTTCCTATCTGATTACGTAAATAGCATAGACAGTCTGATTTCATTGCCTTTTGAATGGTATTATTAAGCCTACCACCCAGAACCCACAGATATTCTTTGAATCCTACCCTTATTGAAAAAGAGATTTCGAATAAAGCCATATTTCGTGCCAAATAGCCGATTGAGTTTGCCACAGTCAATCATACGTCACTTGTCTAACCAATTTTGAGTCTAAAAAACTTTCAGAACCTGATTACACATGAAAAACCCAACACAAGAAAATACTAAAGGTCAAATAAATTAAAACGGAAAAATGTTGGCGCTATTCAAATTGAAAAACTTAAAAGAAAGTATTGAAGGTCGTAATCAAATAAATTTCTCCAGTATTTATAAGTACAGTATAGTAGCACCTTCAATATTTATTTTGAGTTTTGATTTAAATGCATTCAATTATTATTATTAAACACAGATTATACAGAGAAAATTACTTAATGCTGAACTGTATCATGTTGAACCAATCACTCCAAAGAAATATATCGAAGAAGAAAAATAAATTGTAAGGTATTCTTCTTTATATCCAAGGACTAGCTTTATTCAACAGGGGTGTCGGATTGGACACTTGTTACCGATTTGAAGAACTACCATTACATGCTAGAGCTGCTAGGTAACTTTTCCGCATAAATATAATTTTATGGGCATACAAATTAGTTATTCAGATAAATGGTCGCATCATTAAATTTCAAAAAATATACATGTATTCAACTGTGTCAGCAGAAAAAGTTAACTTTATAAAATGGCCGCTAATTTCAACCGCATAATTAAGTACAAGAACATCACAAGAACTAAAAAGAAAACACTGGCCGAAGCTTCTTAATTACAAAAGATGCTTATCTTAACTGCAGTATTAAAGACTCTTCGGACTGAGATTGAGACGTTAAAAACTGGATAAACCGAGACCTAGTTACTGTTTTCATGGAATAAATTAAGAATCTACTTTAGTTGTTTCATAAGTCGTACCTTAAATATTTGATTTTACTGAATAGAAACAAGCTAAATACACTCTGCTATTTGCGATGGCTTTTATTTAAATACAAGTATAATAAGTCTTTTTGTGCAAATTTTAATTTTATATATATAAAATTTTCGAAGCAATTTTTTAAACGTAATAAATATTGCAAGTATACCTACTGCGCACGATTTATACTATGTTTAAAAAAATTAATAAATATTTTTTCCTATCTGATTACGTAAATAGCATAGACAGTCTGATTTCATTGCCTTTTGAAAGGTATTATTAAACCTACTACCCAGTACCCACAGATATTCTTTGAATCCTACCCTTATTGAAAAAGAGATTTCGAATAAAGCCATATTTCGTGCCAAATAGCCGATTGAGTTTGCCACAGTCAATCATACGTCACTTGTCTAACCAATTTTGTTATTGGAAACATGCAGCTACGCCAAGCCGAAGTTTTCGAGCATTGAAATGCTATTTTGGCTCAATCAATACCCAGTTTATTGTGAGAGAGTTAGCGATTCCTACGACAATAGATTTAACAATATAAACAATACAATTTGTAGCAATATGTTACTTTTATTAAAAACTAGCTTCCGCCCGCGACTCCGTCCGCGCGGAAAAATTAAGATTTATTTATTTCTACGTATTTTTCCGGGATAAAAAGTATCCTATTTTATGCCCAGGATAATAAGGTATAATTATACCAAGTTTCATCGAAATCGAACCGTTAGTTTTTACGTGATGCCTTCACATACAGACAGACAGACAGACAGACAGACAGAAAAAAATTTTTTTAATCACATATTTGGGTTTGGTATCGATCTAGTAACACCCCCTGCTATTTATTTTTTCAATATTTTCAATGTACAGAATTGACCCTTCTACAGATTTATTATATGTATAGACTATATGCAGTATGCTAAGTCTAGTCAACAACGTGTCCTGACCCTTAAAATAGTTTTCATCCAAAACGCTGCGTAAATAATTCGCAATCATAAATCACAGTGATGGGGTAAATTAGGATCAAATGTGGTTGAAGCAAAAGTTAGATGATACACGAAAGGCGAGACCAAGAGAAATTCCCACTTTAAGGTATAATGGCTTACACCACTCTGCTTTACACCCTAATGACGTCTGCCCTTTTTAATGAAAATAAGTTTTGCACCCCGTCACTCTTTTTAACGAGATTATTAAAACATCCACTCAATTAAACAATGAAATGTTACTTTGAAACTGTCGAGGTACTATTTCAAATTAAATATCTATATGGTTGTGCCGTTTAAAGTAAGTAAATGTTTTACGTCCTACGTCTCATCTTTCCCCCTCAACCACCGAGAGGCCAGATCCGACTGCGACACAATAGATTTTCTATTGTGTCTGTGATTCCGGGGCCTGATGGATATAACTCCATTGAATTAATGTTTTTTACTCACAAATATTATGGCTATAAACAATTTGCATTTATTTTTCCTTCATACACCAAAACCAATTAAAATTCAACTAGTATCGATGTCATATTTTGAACAATATTACATTTGAATATGTAAATCTATTCTTATCTATGAATATTCGCGGGCAATAACGACGCAAATCGATTTAATGTTAAACAATCAACCAAATATTTGCCTCCCATAAATTTTCTAGTATCGTACCCAACTATCAAACTGAGTTATGTAATAAGAATGTATAGCTAACGCTTTTGTAGATGTATGCTTTGTAGCTGCCCTACGAAATAACTGAATAAAGGAAAATGTACTATATAAAATTTAACATAATTTTATACTTTTCCGAAGGGAAAAAAAATAATTCGGTTTCATCAATCAAGTAGTTACCTATTAAAAAAAATGATTATTTTTTTTTCATTAACTAAACGAAACATTGAAAAGATCTATTTATGTAACCCAAAATATGGAATATTTTTCTTCGCAATATTGATGCAATATCATCGCAGTATTTCTAGACGTTTATTTTAAAATGCCAGTGATTTTTAACTACTGTGGTCCTAAAAATTCACTCAGGCCACAATATGAAATCCTTCGAAAGAGAAAACCTACCCAGGGACTGGGTTTTCATTCATATAAAAATGCAATAGCTTCGTATGACGGAACGGCCCAACTTTTTACAGCATAGATTTTTTCGTTCAATATATAAAAGAACTTTTTAATTTATCATATCCTGTTAACTTTTCCACGCAATGTTTTACAACAGCAGTTTGAATAACTATTGACATAAAGTATTTCATTTCCTACGGTTATACATCACCTATTGTTAGGTATTTAAAGATTGAAATGGAAACATTATTATGTCTTGCAATAATTAAAAAAATGTCATTTATATCTACGTTTTACGTGTATTAACATTAAACCCTGCGGTAACACGTTGAAAATATGGGTTTAAATTTTATTTCTCGGTGGCTTAAAGTAAAAAAAATAATATCACTTCTTTAGTTTTTTCTATGATAGTAAGCACTGATTCTACCGATGTAGGTATACATAAGGCAAAATAAATAACAAATAAAACTTCAAAATACAGTTCAATTTCAAAATTAATTATAAATCATATCGCAAATACAGAAAAGACATAGACAACTAAAAGGTCAACTTTTCAATTTCCGTGTATTCCTTAGTGTCCTCGTACAGCCAATATTGATCTCTTCCCTCGGGCTGTCTGATTGATCGTGGAGGTTATATATTTTTGTTCGTGCCTTAATTTATTTTAGTAATTAGTTTTTTAATGTTAGAGTGGGCAAACGATTTGTTGGGTTGCTTGATGGCAAACGATCATCACCGTCGTCCGTCCAAGAAAGCTCTACCAATGCCTTGGCAGTTGGCAGCTTTATGAGGTAAAATTTGGTGACAGGAATAAAGGTATGAACTAGAAAGGGTCAAGCAAAATGATACCGGCTACGACTGGTAGTTGTAATAAATAAATAAAAAATTTCTTATGTAATCAAATGTTTGACTAGCCAGTTTTTTTTAATATGAAATGGTCTTCAACCATCATCTCAGTATTTAAAATTGATTCATAAAATATTATATACATAATACTCTAATCTCGCAATGATACTACTCATACATTACAATCTATATTACATCTGTCGAGAAAATGAACTTTAGCCCAGATTCCAGGCATTTTAATGTTCTCCAGCTTGATAAAAGTCGTCGACGGGTGAATTTCATTAAAATCGCCTGCGTTAGTTCAGTTAGGGTGCAAAAACCGTGCAAGCGTAAGTTAAACGAATTTTAAATAACGTGGAAAACTTTTCCCTGGGTCGAATTTCCATTACGCCTGATGATAGTCAATTGAATTGCTGATTATGCGGAGTTCACTATAAATAAAGGGCTTTTTACCCACTCGTGCAGCGCGCTATGGATATGAAGTTTTATTTGTCCATTTTATTATGATTTATTCACCGCCTTTGTATTTCTAGATGTGAGTAATATCGTCATTCCAATTAAAATAAAGTTATGCAAACTGTTTCATATTTTATTATCAAACTTGATGAATGCAAAAGATTTTACCATTTACAGTATCTTGATCTATTAAAGTACATGTTATGAAAAAGCACGACATCATGGAAAGAAAAACCTAATTTCCATATTTGACGATGGACAGAAAATAAAAGCAGCAAAGTGCGAGTCGGACTTGCGCACTGAAGTATCCGTACAAACCTTATCATATGCTATGATGTAATAAAACGTACCGTACATCATAGCATTATATGATAAGTACGTACGTACGTACCCGTACCCGAATTGTACGTAGGTTTTGATCCCTTTAAGACCATCGAAAATTTTGATGTATTGAATTTTTTTATGTATTTGATTTTGATGAATAATAGTTGGCTCAGATGATGGATTTTTCACAACAGACGATAGACCTTAGAATTTTATATAAATTTCAGCTTGACGCGTCAATGAGAATAAAGGTCCATCTCCTCCTCCTCACGTCCTTCACATTGCGGGCCTATAATAATAAATAAATATATTAAATTATACTTTATTTTTTACTTAATCTTAAATATGCTCTAATTTTAAATATGCTTTATGTTCGAATACAAAAAAAACTACTTGTTAATGTCTGTATTTCCTGTATTGTATGTGTTAAAGCCAAAATCAATTGGTTAACTTTAAATAAATTTTTTCACTTAAATATAGATAGATAGAAAAGTAAAAGAGAAATTATCTATAATATTTCTGTTTAATTACACACAACCACTCATACATCAACTTTGTTTAATATTATTTTGAAGAGCGCACCGCCATTAATTAACTCATTGGGCTTTATCAACAAAATATCGAACACGGTTGTTATTTTTTAATTTCACTAAGAAAGCAGCGCGGCTTTATAAAAAAGAAAATATAAATTCGTTATACGGAACAATAACTAAGGTACATTTTTCTGAAGAAAGGGTTTTTAGCCTAAAACGCCGGTTGAAATAGGGTTTCCTTTGTTGTGCCCAAATTACTTTTATATGCCAAAAAACGACTACAAACGCTGTTCACTAATAATGTGCCCATACAAAAACCGCTCATTATTTTCCGTTCGTACGTTTGTACCATTTGTTAATATAAAGCATTTGTTGCTGCAAAATTAACGAATGCTCCATCCGCGATGCGGATATTTATTATATAAGAAAAATATTCAAAACCGCGGTGTATTGCTGTTTGGATTTAGATTTTAAGACTATGGTTTATTGTTGTTATTTTTTATCGCGATACACTTCAGTTATAAAATTTTAGTTTTGTAATGGAAAATACAATAATAACATTTTATCTCTACCCATCGATTTGTTGTTACTTGTTACTAAATGAATTGTTGTAATGTAAACATATAGATTTGAAATATTAGGTACCTACTGCATATCGAACATTTATCGTATAACCTAAAATTCTATTTTAATTTGGACTTTTTACAAGATATATGCTTTAACATTGCCAATTGATTCCGAATAATAGCAAAAGTAGAGAAGCAAGACAAAATTTAGCTGACCCCGAGTGCAATGGAATTTCCTTTGTTGAGTTCTGCGGAATATAATAGAACAATTGTCGACCGTTCAGCCGCGACACAGCGGGCCATACACGATATAAATGTTTGTGCACTGCTGAAATCTGAAATTCCTTACAGAAAAGAACTATAACACATATTCCAGAACAGCCTATTGTCTCTAAAATGGCAGATACGCTAATATTACAAGCTTTTCCTCTATTTTGTGTTAATTCCAAATCCGACATAATCCTATTTCGTTAAGAAGATTGTGAGTTAACGATGATAGATACATTCTTAACGTAATCCCATATAATATAATAGGGCGAAAAATGTTAAATCGTTTCACATTGGATAGCTAATGAGATTTATGAGGGAAAAGAAATAAACACAATTATGGAGATATTGCAATATCACGTAGACGAAATTATGTTTGTATTGGGAAGATCGCTTTTATTGCGGAGTTAATTTATATTTATCTTCCCGTTAGATACCTGCTATTGTATTTGCGTCCGTTTACCCAAAACTTTCAGCGCTAATGGCCGGTGAAAATCCATGGAAACAAGCTATAATGATGACCTTTATCAGCATCATTATAAAAACAAAACAAAAAGTTATTGTAAACAGTAAACCATTTTCTTTAATGTTGGTATTTACCTGAATAGTACATTTTTCTCTGAGTTTTCTTTTCGAAAAAAATTATATTAACAAATTTAGGCGCTGTTTTGTTTAAAAAAAATTAAATGTGCTGTGTATTTGTACATTTACATGGGTGATTTGCCCATAATGCGTGCGGCCCGACATGGAAAAAGTTTTTAAAGTTAAGTCTAAACTTATAGCGGTTATCGTTTGACTATAAACAATCACAACACGACACCGTGCTATAAATCTAGTTAACAGAATAGGTCTCGATTGTTTTGTAGCATACAAGTTAGTTCGTAAATTACTGGCTAACAAGAATCCATCCAATTTATGTGCACCACACGAGTGTGGCCGGCTTCGTGTTCGAATTCACATAATTCTACTGCACTGCTCAAATTAGTGACGATCAACACATGAAAGTTAAGAATACGATGAAATAATGTTACTTACATACATTTTTGTTGTATACAGGCTATGCGAATGGAATTGATGTATTTAAATCAGTAGGTACCTATAGAGATGTTTTTTTAATCAAAATTATATATGTACTAGCAATGCCCTGCGGTTTCACCCGCATAGATAGCGATATCGTTACAGTGAAAAGTCTACTATAGGTCGGACTATAGGTTTAATTTTTAATCACATGAAAATCACCTTTACCCCGTCCCGCACTACGGCCTTTTTTTTTGTTTTAGTGGGGAAATCTTTCATAGATACCCACGGCCTCCGGGGGAGGGGGTTATGTCGGATTCCTACCGACCAAAACCCCACTGTGTTCCGTCAAGACGCATATTGGTAGAATTCCTCCGTGACCCCCGCACTACGGCCTGCTCGAACAGTATACCTACTATTTTCTGTAGATTGACACTTTTAAAAATTCGTTATATCTTTTGAATGGAATATCCAATTTTTTTCATTTAAAAAGTATTTTGCTGGTATTGAAACAGTCTATAATAAAACATCATTTAATGGGATAAGGATTAATATATGTGTATGGATAACATGGTTTGATTACTGTCGGCGCTTCTATTTACTTTGAAAACGTAAAAAAGTTGTTGTAGTAACATAACTACTGAAGATGGACATATGGTATCGCGGACTTTCTTGTAGATATTGATCCATTCTATAATACCGTAGAACATTTTTTTGTTCTATCTTCAATAGATTCTGCAGCGCACGCGATGACAGAAGTTTTATTGAGGTTTTTTTTACACCTTGGGTTACATTATTGCATTTTTGGTAAGGATCTCTAATTTTTTTGAAAATGCAATATAGCCTATGTTGCTCAGTAAAGATGCAGCTTTCTAATGGTGAAAGAATTTTTGAAATCGGTCCAGTAGTTTTTGCGTGAAAACCATACATACATACATACATACATACATACTTACAAACTTTTCCTCTTTATAATATTAGTATAGATAAGGTTTTGTTTTTACTCAGGCTATGTGAATTAATTTTATGTATCACTCATCATAATTAAATCTGTACGTATAGAAATACCTATATGACAATTAATTACTAAAAGCTGAAAATTCAACATGAAATATTTTATAAACGAAGACATAAGCCACCTTGCGTCGTCAATGCTTTTTGAAATTAATCTATTATTTTGACTTTTTAAATATTACGTTGGTACAGCGAAGAATCCTAAGATTTGTGATTTTCTCATTGAAATAGATCATAAATTGTTGACGTGGACGAAAATAGAATAGAAAATAGAAATCTATACAGTAAATTAAATTCTACAATTCCTCATTTACAGTGAAGGCTATTCGACTATGGAATGACTTACCAATAGCCATACGCCAAGCGAGATCCATCGATGCTTTCAAAAACATGCTTTTTGACCACTACATCTCCTTAGTGGCCAAATGATGACTTTAATAATGTTTCCGTTACCTATATGTATTTTGTATATGTATTATATAATATGTATATATTATATCTATTTATATTATTTATTTATTTATTTATTCATAAGAAATACCAACGTTTAATTACATTGAAGCATTAACTATTAACTTAGTCTTAATTTTTTAGTAAATGTAACAAACAATTACAGGTATTTACAACATGCAAAATATAAGTTTCACAAACCAACCATTAATTTTACCTATATACTACCTGTATACTAATAACAATCAGTTAAATCTTACTGCTAACATTAAACAATAAAACAATGTATCGCTATTTTAATTTTAACATAAAGCTAAGATTATATAATTAAAGTAAGTAAAATTGCAATAATTAGAACTACATGATTATTCTTTTAACTTACATAGAAACAATTCACGAACAGACTGGAGTGATGTATTGTTCATATCAATAATATCACTATATTTATTTACAATATTGCACAGCCTTGGAATAGGAGAGTTGACTCCGAACTTACATCTACGGACTGGTGGAACAAGAGGAGCAATTTGCTTTCGGGGATACCTACTAGGGACACGAAAGTTAAATTTTTTCAAAAGTTGAGGGCAGTCGATTTTATAATTCAAAATTTTCAAACTAAAAATGAGATCGATTATAATTTGCCGTTCTTCCAAAGAGGTCATTTTAAAAAATGCAAGTCTCTTAGTATAGGAAGACAAATTATTTCTTGATAATCCGTTTGAATAAATCAAGTGCCAAATAAATCTTTTTTGTATTCGCTCTATTCTTAACATGTGTGTCGCATAGTGAGGTCTCCAGACCACCGTTCCGTATTCCAAAATGCTTCGTACTAATGAGTTGTATAGTGAGATTTTAAGTTTATTATTCCGAAATACTTTTATATTTCTAATTAAAAATCCTAGCATTTTAGATGCCCGGGAGGTAACGTACTCTATATGGGGCACGAAAGTTAACTTAGCATCAAAAACAATTCCCAGATCTTTAACTTGGTTTAACCTTTGAATGGAAGTGCCATTGATGCTATATGTGTACGTAACGTTAGTACTTTTACGTGAAAAAGTAATAAAATGGCACTTATCTGAATTTAGTTCCATGCCATTATTTTCGCACCATGAAACAATGCTCTCGAGATCTGACTGAAGTCCGATACAGTCTTGTATTGAATTAATTTCTTTAGATAATTTCAGGTCATCGGCATAAAGATATGATTTTGATGATTTTATGGACGTGACGATATCGTTAATAAAAAAGTTGAAAAGGAGAGGGCCTAAATGGGATCCCTGTGGTACACCAGACGTAATATTTTGAGAAGAGGAATTGAAACCATTGACCACCACAAAGAAATAGCGACTAGATAAATATGATTTTAACCATTTCAAAAATATGTTGGATATACCATAAGCTGATAGTTTGGCAATCAAGACACTATGACTGACCCGATCAAAAGCCTTACTGAAGTCAGTATATACAACGTCAACCTGTTTCTGTGAATCTAGTGATTCAGTTAAACTTTCACAAAAATCTACAAGATTGGTTGTTGTTGATCTTGAAGGTACAAATCCATGTTGAGCTTCATGCAAGAACAATTTGAAATGGTTTTGAAGGGAGGGACAAATTAAAGCTTCCAAAACTTTAGCAAATGTGGACAAAATAGAAATTGGTCTATAGTTTTGAATTGAATCCTGAGGGCCTGCATTGTGTATTGGGATCACTTTGGCTGTTTTCCAATATGATGGAAAGCATCCAGTTTTTAGCGATCTGTTATAAATAAGTGAGAGTTTATATTATGAATACGTATATATATATTGTAATATATGAATTTCTTTATTTATTACATATTGTATATTATTTATACTTTTCTTTTCTAGTAATTTATATTATTAATTTATTTAAACTTATTTTATCATTGTTTCTTTTTTAGTATACACCGCCTACTTGTATTTGTAATTTATCATTGTTTTCCTTGGTTGGGTCACCTGGAAGAGATGGCTCTGTTGCCATAAGGTCACCCATTGTGCAATTTGTTTGTATCGTATTTTATGTTATTTCTTTCAACTGGTGTGTGCAATAAAGAATTCATTCATTCATTCATTCATAGTCTGCCATACAAACTATATTAATAACCAAATTCCCAAGCATTTTTCAATCCCTTCATTTTATTAAATATTTTTCGATAATAACAATGAGTTCGCTGTAAGAAAGCACGTCTTTTCCTCTCCTTTCTTAAAATTCAATATTAATTCCACGTCATGTTTTCCAAAGCATAGTATATTATAATGAGCGCCTTACACAATCTTTAAATAAAACAAAAATGCTTTGTATACCTAACGAGGATTCTTTTGTGCTATTTTTTTCTATTACGGTACGGCTAGCGTTCTGGTAATGGATGCCATTTATTTTCATAAACTCGAGTCTAAGATATTCTGTATATTAACAAAAGTAGCTTAATAGAGAGTATATAATGCGCCTGTAAGAACGACCAAATGTACTACTTATTTTTTGAGCAGGAGTTTCTTTATTTTTTGCTGATCGTTAACGTTTTCGAACAAATTGTAAAGTATATTTTCTTTTTACAAAATATGTTGTCTACAGAAATTTTTATATAACGAGCTTTCGCATACGAACAAGCCCGTGTCGATTAAAGGTGCAAGCTATCTTGAAATATTTTTATGTTCGATTCAGCACCAATTATAAAAAGTAAATGTTGATCCTACTTATTACAATATTTATATTGAAAAAATACAGCACTACGCATACTGCGCGAGATAAAATTAATAAAAACATTTCACAAATATCATTGGTACATGTAAACTTTAAACGACAGAATGACAACAAAATTACAAAAACATTTGAGGCTTAAATAATTCCACGAAAGCATATCGCAAACATTTGTTTACGGGATAAACAAAACACTTTAAACATATAGCTACATTTCAAAAAACAAAGAAAACGTAACAATAAAACAAGCACATTCATATCGTCACATAACAATTCCGCGCCACATATCTGTTTCATATCTTTCTTTTATTACGTACAAAAGCCCAGATAATGTGCTGTGATCATACGATGTTGCCACATAATCAGCACTCATGGCCGCATAAATAATTGATGGCCATTCCCATATCTAAGAGCATGATTCTAAGAATATATGTCGCTATGTGAACGTAATTTCCTTGCGGTTAGCTTTCCGTTGCCTATTCCACAAGGAATTAACTTATATCATGGAATCGCTTTTATTCGAGTGTTCGATATTCGAATACTAGGTACTATAATTGCATTTTTTTTGTTTAAAACTATGGGCACGGGAAATATCATACATAGCACACACATAAAGCTTAAATGCTCATTAGAAACAATATTATATTTCATCTTAACCAATCCTATTAATATTATAAATGTGAAAGTTTGTATGGATGTTTGTTACTCTTTCACGCAAAAACTACTGAACCGATTACAATGAATTTTAGCACACATATAGAGGGTAACTTGGATTAACACATAGGATAGGTTTTATCCCGGAAATCCCACGGGAACGGGAACTATGCGGGTTTATCTTTGAAAATGCGGGCGAAGCCGCGGGCGGAAAGCTAGTTTTAGAGTAAAACTAGCAAGTCTACAATGGCTCCACAAAAACTGCACCAATTGTATTACGTAATCTAAACCATCTGAACTCTAGCCTTGTTTCGCAAAAATAAAATAACAAAGCGTATAAACGTTCCTCTTGTCTTTTAAAACCGACCAATAAAATAAACAAAATTCAACTTGGCCAGTTGGCTGCGAGAGCGGATATGGTGTGAGGAAATTATCTATTGTGCTATAAACACATGAATGTGCTATACAGAAATAGGAAGAACTTTGTTCTCTAATGTCACGCTTGATAAATTATTCTTGGAATTTAAAATGTACTCACGAATTTCTGCTCACATTTGTCACACATACGGAACTTTGTTTATTAATGTTTTCGCGATTTGAATATTAAATGCCCAGGAAAAGTTACCTGTTTTCTATATACGACTATAATTCCGTAAATATAAAAAAATTCAATGAACCATAATCTTTAACACCTATTTAAAAACGGTAGTAACCAAATAGGTAATAAATAAACAAATTTCCATCTCATAAATCCCGTATAACAACAAGAAAACTGCAAATTTATGCAGATTTGATTGCGAAGCCGCGTGTCGTCGGCATTTTTAAGCGCCCGATGTTCTACGATGAGACTTCTTCATGAGCATGTTTATGGTAATATCGTTAGTCGCGATTATTTTCTACAAAAAATTTTCAATATCGCTACATTACAAATAAAAATATATTATTCACGTATTAAATACGAAATATTTATTAAGGTTGCTGGCTACAAAAATATTAAAATACATACCTCTATATACCTATAGACTTTTATTTGATTTTAAGAAAAGTTATTTATGTTTCATAAGCAGCTTTATGAAAATGCATAGGGACATTAGGTACAAATAAATATTTCGATTTCTTTACCATAAATTATTTTTTTCACATTAGGTCATATCATATCTAGTATCTTTAATTAGGTATAATATAGATCCTTTAATAATTATTATTCAATTTATAACTAACAAGTATTTAATAACCCCCTGAATAAACTAACAACACTGCGAACAACAGTAGGTATGAAAAGGCGAAATAACAAAAGATTTCGCATATCGTAAAAAGTAACTTAACTTTTACGACATCACAAAGTCAAAGTTTAACGTCTTCAAAACTTCGAAACTGGTACAAAGTATAAATTATGTCAAACGCATTTCAATAAAAGCGATTTAATGTTCGTCCGTGTTCAATACCTCAAGATTGTAGACGGATATTTGGCAAAAGGCCCGAAATGCGCCTCTGCGAAGGAAAATTAAAAAATTACTTTATGGCTGAAGATTTGATATGTGTAAGGAATGCAAAACCTTCATCAGCACCATATGACCAATTTTTAAATTGGCATTCAAATCTTGTTAATAATAACGGGAATCAAAAGAGAAAATCTTAGACACATGCAGCTTCAATAAATATGTATTATTGTAAATTATTTGATATTGTAGATAGTGAAAGTATTTTAACACGCCTCCAACCTCTATGTCTACAGTAAATCGATTTAAATAATATTAGTATACAAAACTGTAACTTTAGTACAATAATTAAAAATAATAATGTGTGTGTGTAATGTTGGGTGGATGACTGCAACTAAGGAAACAATTTTTTTACACATTTTATGTTCAGCTCTACTTTCCTTATTTTCATCTATTACATACAAAAAATAAAACTCGTCACAATCTGCTTTGGTGGCGATGATGTTTTTTAATATTTTGTGAAAGGAAGTAGTTAAGACAGCCTACGAAGGAAAAAAATGAGGAAGAATTTTTAACTGCTTACATACCTATACATTTTTATCGTTTTGTGGTGTTATAACTAACTATCTAAGGATATCTACTAAAATTAAATGCAACCGAATACAATGTGTCTTTTTGTTTGTCCATAAAAAGCTTTTTCAGTCTAGTGGCTCTACATCTACAATTCCCAGCATTTTGAATAATTCTAGTTTGCTAGTTATTTTCGGGAATAATTGTCAGTTCAAAACAAACTACAGTACGCTATTGCATTGTAGAAATGCTATATTATTTTAACTTTAATCAATGTAATAAGTAAATCTAATTTAAAACGGAATTAAAAAATCCGACGCGATCGCCGAAATTTGCATATATACGACTAGGGGACGCATGACAGAACATTTTTTAATTTAGTTTAGAGTAGTGTAATCTGATTTTATCCTTTGAGAAATCTGAATTTTATCATTTAAGTTGGCGACGCTGGGAGCGGGTCTGCCAAAGGCAGTTGGCGTCAGACGCCGCGGAGTACTTGGACAACTTCGATTAACGAGTTCCGAAGATTTAGTGGCGCTGTAATCGCATAAGAATTACGTCTTTCGCAAACTTTATCGCCGATTTTTAGACAATAAGGCCCGAACTCCATAAATTTATAGTCACTTTTCATAAATTCGCAATTAAATTTTGCATAACTACCACCGAATTAAAGAAGAGCAGTTTTTTATCTATTTCAGGATTAAAACTGTATAAAACATTAAAATAAGATTATTAAATAGTTCTTGGTTAAAATATATATACTATACTGCGGGTCAATATATCTATCAATTAATTACGTAGAATGCAGAAAACCATAATAAGAAATAAGCAACATAAGCAATTAAGATTGCAGTGAAACCATTATCTAAACATAATAAACTAATAAAATAAATTACACACAATATAAACTGTAACTGACATGTTTATATTTCATCTCGTACCCGGAAGATGTATACGTATGTGAATCACCCTTGCCACGCTATCATAACATTGTATACTTGCAATTACACTGGGATCTGTATATCCGAGTTGAAATGTCGTTTACTTAACAGCAATACAGTAAGCATTTCTATGTGAAAATAATTTACTATTCATGTGATGTACCGGCTATTAATTTTTTTTTTTTTGCTTAAAATTTCTGTTTGTGAAGATATGAGCAAATATGTATACATCCGTCCATAGTCCCAGTAATTATCAGCAATGGCATTATACCTGCTATTAAAATTGTAAAATAATCAATATAAAAACACCATTATGAACCGAAAATCTTCCATCAAATTAGCCGGAATTCGACACGTCAATCGTCGGACTCATTATTATTACTTCAGCGAAAACTCCGCCGAGTTCCACCACAGACTCATTTTGAAGTTAATTAAATGGCTCTTATTGGCGACGTCTTTATTATTGCCTCGCTATGTCAGTCTGAGACAGTTCTACCCAAGTCTGACTTTCGAACAAGTCGACTTAGCCCGAAGCTATCTATGTTCTCATACATATAGGTATTGATAACTCATCTCGAGTCTATGGAATACATATTATCAACGTTAGTTACGATCTTATTAATGTGAGTACGAAGGCACATACTTATATAACTCAGTAGATAGTTTAATGTAATATCTTCTAACTTGTTACGTAGATGTTCATTATACGTAGGTACATAATATAATAATGTGAATTATATAACTACATAATATGTAACAATGTATATATTCTATACTATGTAATATTGGTGTTCATGGAACAAAGGAAATCGAAACTACGCTTTTATCGTAAGAAGATATTCGCCAACGTGTTAAGGTTCCTATTTCAATAAGGTACTGCAGGTTATATAACATAATATTATAATATTAAATATATTACAAGGAGTCTATTTTATTTTATTTCAAGACTAGCGGTCCGCCCCGGCTTCGCCCGTGGTACATATTTCTCTACATAAAAACCATCCTCGTACTTCAAGAAATATAATAAAAAAAGAATTATCGAAATCGGTTCAGCCGTTCTCGAGTTATGCGCTTACCAACACATTTTGCGATCCATTTTTATATATAAGATGTAGAAACGTTACCTTTCATTAAAATGTCATAAATTAGATTTAGAGTTTTTACTATAAAATTTAAGTTTTTATAAGGTTTTTATGATCAAATTCTAATATCAAACTGTTTTGCTCCTACTTTATAGTAAGGATATAAAATTTATACCTGAGGAAAATGAATTGTATGTAACTATAAGTCTAATTAGACATAATTATGATATCCATGAATTCTAATAACATAACTAAAAGTCAGTTTTAAGGGCTTGGTCTAGTAGTGCAAACAAATGCATCCTGTCATCCTATATGTAAATAATACAAATGTACTAAGGGAAAGTTGCTCCACTTAATTTTTAAAAATTAAATCATTCGTATGCATAATTTAATATTCGTAATAAGTACCAAAAATGACAATTTGAAACAATTTTCGTGAAAATTACACCGGTGATTTTTTTTTTATCAGTACACAAAATTTGCGAATACTTTCTATTGATATCTTCAACTTCATGTTTATATAACTGATCAACTTTTACAAAGAAATTTGGACGAAATATAAAAAAAATAAGCTTTCCATACAAAATGCAGAACTCTATACATTTTTTTCGACCTAAGTTTCTTAGTGAAAGTTGTTCAGTTTAACTAATAAAACGGATAAACAAATTTTGTATATAATAAAAAAAATGTAATGTTTGTGTTAAATGAAAATAAAAGATATTTATTTCTGACTAGCTTCCGCCCGCGACTCCGTCCGCGCGGATGTCAGTCTTCGCGTCTTCTACAGATTTATTATATTATGTGTAATATATAGATTTATATTGATAAACCTAATAAATCTTTTGCTAGCATTCTGATGCTTTATCGGTTGCACTGGATTTATCTCTTTTTTTTCAATCGCTTGAATGATATAGGATGGGTCCTTGATGGGCATCGAATGCTGAAGTCTCGAATCAATCAATTCTGACAGTAGGCAATTTATGTAAAATCTTGATAATGGTCCATCATTTTATTTTGCCTAAACGTTACATACTTTTTTATATATTCTATTTTTAACGAATGATTCACTCCAGTCCAAACAGCAAATAAGCAGACTTCTGCTTCTGCAACGTTTAGTTGTCCCTGAATTTAGAAAAAATAGTCATGATTCTTATCTATGACAAAAGTGTTATTTTTTGCATTGTATTTCAAATATTTAATTTTTTTAACCGCATCTTCCGCATTCATGTCTTTTGCCGGAATTAGACATTTAACTTCTACTAGTCCCATTTTTCCTTTTTGATATGGGAGTGTATAAAGTAAATTTTTTAGATATTTCTCGTTATACTTTTAAAAAGTTATTATTGTCATTTTGCTCATTAGGTAAAGTAATTTCGATATCAGTTTTAAGTTTTTTGATACCTGCAATAATAACGTCATAATCGCCTGCACATACTTATCGATTACAACCTGTATACAATCCACCATCCACATTCATAATGTTTTCCTGTCCTCCTCTCCTTTACGCTGTTCACCGATACATTTGAAATGAATAAATCTGCTACCACTGAAGGATGTTTCATTGTGATCAGCAAATTTTCACCACTGTTGTCGATTATTTGTTTTTCATTTTTAATCAGCAATTGGGAATCATCAGTTTTGTTTTTTGCAGATTGGTGATGTACCCTAACAATACGTCGAAAAGGGAAAGCATCAACGAATTATCGTTTTCGTCCTCTTTTTTTATTCTTCGCGTCTCTGTTACTTCTGTTTGTTTAGTTCTCAACACCCACTGAATTTTCAATGTTATTGTGATCTTCCATTACATCTGAATTTTGATGATGTGATGATAATCCATTCGTTTTAATATTGGTACTTAGAGTTGGTAGACTAAACTAGAAATGGCGGACTAAATTTGTCAGCGCGTCTGTAAGATCAGAATATAAAACCAACATCCTGTATTTAAGTTACAAAATTAATAATCAAACAACATGCCGCTACGTTGAAAATGACTAGAAGAAAAAATTAAAACACCTCGGATCAATTTTGGAGTAAACAAATCATTTTCCCCGTATGGGGATTTCCCCGGATGAACTTGGGAAGTTCAAGTTCTCAATACAAGTTTATATTATATTTCTTATTTCTCAAACGAAAAATAAACATTTTTGGAACTTCAAAAAAATTATATTATAAGAAAATTTATGAGCTTACTTTAGTTTTAAAGAAATATACATCCCTTTACTGACACCCCGTAAAATAAAGAAATTGTTGCCAATCACCTTTGCAATCTATTTGGTTTCATTAACTTTATGTTCGAAGATAATTTTTTTTCTAGTAGTTACACGCGTATTGTTTTCGTTTATTTTCCATATCGAAATCAAATGTTTAAAAATACGAATATTTGCACAAAACTAAGATAAAAATAATCAATTAACAAAAATATTAAATTTAATGAAGTAGAGCAACTTTCACTTCGGTATGAAGGAAAATCGAGCGTAGAGCACACGTCAGAACGCTCCGGCCCAAGGAGCGCGACTAAAGAAATTCGCTAGGATTTTTCCTAATTATTTTAAATATTTTTTTAATATTTAAGGAATTATCAAAATTCAAAAAAAATTTTTTTTAAAGGATTAATACTCATTGGTCTTCAACCAACTCGAATAAATTTATGGAAAAAATAACTTTTAGCAGTATTTATCAATAGATTTTGTAAGGCAAAAAATGGGAAATTTAATGAATTTATAACGTTCTAATTAAGAAAATCATAAGTTTTTCGGCAATTGTGTTCAGCAGTTTTTAATAACGACTATATAAGGATAATAATGCGCTGATCAGATTTTGTAAATTGTGATCGGTTGCAACGTAGTGAGTGCACAAACTTAGCTCGAAATGTCTTTGGGGGAAATAGACTTATCTTTAAGGCCTGATTAAGGTAACATAAAGTAACTTTATAAATGTGAAAAAATTCACGCGCATTGCGTATATAACACTATTTGATAAACAAGAAAAAAAAATTCAGTTTATCATTTCATTAGCCGGGAAAAAATTGTCAAATAACTTGTTGAAAACGCAATTTTGCTAGACTGCAGCCTTAAGTTATTTTCACCATTTTCCTTTAGTTTTTATTGATGGCACTGGCAGAGCAAGGCAAGAGACAGATGACGCACCTGATAATATGTCATATATGGTAAACAGTAGTGTGGTACAGTGGTAGTGTTACAGATGCTTTGCTGGCCTTTTTATCATAAATACGCACTTTTCTTTTAGCATTAGTAACTATTGAACCTAGCAAAATATCTGTGTTAATATAACCATTCAAGATATACCTCTGCAATGCGAATGGCTGCTCTAAAATCTCACCACGAGCAGCTTAATGAGACTGAAATTCACTCGACTCTCTTAATATAAACAATATGAAAAGGGCTGTCATAGCATGGTGTATAATTTTCAGTAAATTGAACCAGGGATGCCGTCACAGCGGCCGCGTGATTACCTCCAACTCATGCGGTAGTTTGACTATTATATCTCCAAGTGCCAGCACCACACAGAATTAGTACAATGCTTGCTTCTAATGAATCATAATAAACTCGGAAATAGTGTCCATAGAATACAAATCTATTGGATTTAACATTCCTAGAGTAGGTATAAAGAAAGAAATGAAGTTTTCAAATTCATTCAAAATAACTGACCTAGTTTCACGAAGCTCTTTGTACATATGAAACGCAGCGAAGATTATCGACACGCTTGGCAATATCGCCATATCACAAGCAGATAGGAACCATTATTGACTTATATCTAGGACTAATAGAATGCTCGCGTATTTTCACATACTATTTTGAACGCTTCATTCCCCTCATAAGAGCAACGTCATCGTTCGTGAGGATTTTGAAAATAAGATAAACCTTTGGAAAGTTATCCCGTTTCTGACGAGTATTTTACGAGGGGACGACAAATCCTCGAAATGGTTTCGTTTGGTGATCAAACTTGCCGACTCCTGTCCCCAACCCGAGTTTCAATTTACTCTTACATCGTTTTCCGCTGTTGAAATAAGTAAGCCCTTTGTTTTTCATCTACCGAGTTACATTTTATTCCCTAAGAATGTTACGCCATGTCCTTAAAATATATTTATTTCAAAATTTTACCGAACAAGCAATTATTTCCAATAAGAATTGGAAATAAATATCAATAACAAGAAATGTATCAACGTAAACATAAAATTGGTATTGTTTAAAGGTTATATGTATATACATAGTTCATATACATAGTTTCTCAGTAAAGTGTAGAATAATAATGCATAGATAATGGGATAGTTTAGATGATAATAAATGGAAACTCATCTGATATTAAAAAAATATTTTTGTATTTTTTTAACTTTATTATACCTATCATTCATGGTTCAATCATTGTTTATTCCTTATAATATTTTATACATCCCAAAAATAAGTACAAAGGTTTTCCTAATTGTTAAGCTCCTTCTCCGCTTTACTGGGCACAGTAGGAAGTTTTCAATCCATAATTATCAAACAACATCTCACAAAGCATTAACCTGAAAATGAAAAATACGTTATGTAAATAAACCTGTGAAATAAACAATACAAATTTTAAAGGGGCTTGTTCTCACTTCGGCTATAGGTACTCTAATTTTAAAAATATTTTTTTTAATCTATACTAATATTATAAAGCTGAATAGTTTGTTTGTTTGAACGCGAGATTAGTCTCATGAACTACTGGTCCGATTTGAAAAATTATTTCGGTGTTAGATAGCCCATTTATTGAAGAAGGCTTTAGCACAGTATTACAATATTATTTCCTACAGTAAGGAATCGCCTTTGATGTCGCGCGATGCCGCCGCCAGCGTAGGTACTTACGCTGCCACACGAAAATACGCTAGGGTTGCAACAAATGGGAAATAAAACAATTGTGATTATTAATATTATGATGAAATCTTTATTCATATGTACATTCAAAATAATTGCGATTATTAAATCTGATGTAATTATTTGTTCATAAATATATAATTACAGATATTGCACTGCTAAATATTATTTACGTGGACACTTTATTTTTGGATGTTCTTAATTGTATATTATAACATTTAACTAAGTAATGCATTCGCATTGGGATGTACAATCTGATTAGAAAATAATGAGGACAACATATACATAGCTTTGATTTTAATTCAACAGATACAATTAATACAATCTTTCTGAAATATTGTTTCCTTCTGGGATTTCAATGTAGATTTACATCCGTAAACCGAACAGTTTGTGCGCGCCATAATAGAATATGTAAGTACCTATGTATAATAAAATTATTACACAAAAAATACGACTGCGTCATCCTTTCGCGCTAGGTAAAGCAAACTAAGCGTGTTTGCTTTACGCGGCCCGCGTCGCCCGACCCCCGCCAGTTCCCCTCCGTTTCTCTGCACAAGTACATTCGTCGCACTACTGTAGGAAATAATGGTAATACTGTGGCTTTAGGCTATAAATATTATATCATTACGCTACGAGTACGACCAACAGGAGCGGAGCCGCGCGGTTGAAACCGCGAAGCGCAGTGTTTTATAATTTTATGACTTGTTTTCAAGTCTAATTATTACGCCATAAATTACTAATTACTATACAAGAAAAAATCTCGCAACCGGAGTTGCATCATTACATGACTAGAGTTGCAAGGCCATTGATATTAAACATTAATTATCTATTAGAATATATTTTAGTTTGAGTATTCAGTAGAATAACTATATTAAATAAACATCTGGATAAACATAAATTAACATATAAAAAACGAATTAATAATATGTAAATAAAATAGTTGACCATACTTTTACGGAATCCAAACATGTTTTTCCATTCCTCCTCCGTATAGTCGGCAAATTTATTTATATCATAAACCGCCGATCCCTGAGTCGAGCCCTGTGCGTTCATAGCGTTTATCTTCTCAAGGTTCTTAACAAATGCTTCATAGTGTATTTTCCGATCGTTATCGTCCGCATAAAGTCTTTTGTTATCCTTTATAAATTTCTCAAAGAGCGCTGGCGCGTCGGCCACATTGTAGCACGGTTTTTCACTTGACATCGCTATGGCATTTGAAGCACGACTGACAACACAGCTGACGCCTGCGCGCTGCAGCTGACGCGCGGCCCACGCCACGTAGTGATGCCAGAACGCAATATGACTAGTTTATCTAATAATATAACGTTTCCGATTAAGATAAGGTTTAGTTTCCTTTATTTTATTATAGTAAAATTTCCACACGATCCTGGAACTTCACAGTAATTAACTATTAGTAAGATAATTAGTATCTACTTTAAACAATTTTAGTTTTTGATGCACATTGCACACACAAAAGGATTTAAAAAAGAACTAATGGAAAAAATAAGAGTTCCAGTTCTGTTTATTATATTTGCTATACATGTATAGTAGGTATATTATTTCTTTTTCAATGCGACGATAAGGTCAAGGATAATTTATGTACTGTAGGACTTGCACATTAGGTAAATAATAAGATATGACATTGAAGGTATTTAGAACATTACAAACTGTAGTAACTGTAGTAGTATGTCGTATAAATTAGGATTAGGTATAGAACGATTTTTATAACATACAATATAATATAAATTATTACAGTATTATATTTTCTGTATTTTTCCATCTACATACGTCACCATTAAATAATATTATAAACGCGCAGCTTTGTAGATAACTATGGATGGATGTGTAGATATTTGTTTCTGTTTCACGTAAAAACTACTGGACGGATTTGGATGAAACTTTTCAGGAATAAAGGTAATACGTCAGAATACCCTACGCGCTAGTTTGTTAATAATGTTAAATTGTATCGATTTCCAGTTTTTTTATTGCTATGTTTGTTGGTATTGTCAAATTCCTTTGCAAAATATTTTTTCCAGTAGGTACATACTTTTATGCATTTCCTACATAATATTATATTCCATTATTATCTAAACTCTATAATAAAATTATTATCTTATAATCAAACAATTAAGCATTGATCTACAAACAATAATGTGATTGTTTTGCAGATGATCACGCGCCCGATTATCACTGGCTACAAGGGTCTTTCAATCTTTCATAATAATATTCAGAATATCGTTCAGTTTTTACCCGACGTCAAAAAAGGAGCAGTTCATCAATTCAACTGTACTTTTTCGGCTTTTTTACCTCAGAACTGTCGACTGCGTGAACCAATTTTGATTATTCATTTTTATGTCCTAGATCTGACAAGAAGACAGTTAAGTTTTTGTTAAAAACAATTATTTTATATCGGATGTTAAGGTCATTATAATTAATAATGAAAAATTTTCATATTTTAATTTACATTAAAATCAGAACTAAATACAACTATAAAATTATTATTAGATAGTAAAGGGTTAAACGCTATTTTTATTTTGACGATAACCCTGATAATAATTTGTGCATTGTTTGACATGCATTTTCCGATAAAAATAACTTTTGTCGGTGAAAACAAAATAATAATGCAGTAAAATAATAGGTTAATTTAATTTTGTTTATTAAAAGGAGATCCATAGAGATTACATATTAAAAGCAGCAGTCGCCGGAACAAAAACTCGTTATGTACCTGGAAAACAACAAAATTGATTAAACAATATAATAGGTATGTTATAATGTTTGATCTCACTCATTAGATACAGAAGACACGAATACATAGTATTAAAAGAATACATAGGTATATCTCTTATTGGATAATATGTGTTTCCTAAAACAATATTGCTATTTTAGAACTAAGTATCAATTTTTTTACGCAGTGGCCGTCCTTATACGTTTTCCATAGCAAACGTAACTCAATTAGTTAACACTAGGCAATAATAATGTCAATGACAAAGATACATACTAGTATTAGGCCTGAGAACTCCCGTCAAATGTTTACTGTCCTGTGCCGTATAATCTGCGAACTTGTTTATATCGTACGTAGCGGATGAATTAGCGGCGTTCGCTTTGTTTATCTGATCCAATCTCCTCGCGAATGCCTCATAATGGAGGGCACGGTCCGCGTCGTCCTTATACACTTTGTCATAATCTTTGATAAACTTTTCGAAGAGTGCCGGAGCATCTTCTAAGTTATAATGCGGTTTGCTCGATGCGGGCGCTCCACTCGCCATAGCTGCTATTACTAACAAAACACAACAGATACGTATCATCGTTTGTTCACTAGTGTTTGCTCAACTGCGACTGGTTGTGATTCATGTGGCCTACATTCTTATATTTATACATTAGTCCTTATCAATAACTGGTTATAAAAATAAAACAACATTAAAACAGACACAACAAAGAAAAGTGTCAGTTTACAATCAATGTGTTTATTTTTTTCTTATTTACAGTAATGAGATATGTAATTTTAAATGGATTTTTCATATCAATATTTTCGAGTTGTTGGTTCAATATTCAACGACATTAAACAAAAAGATTAACGTTCCCATTAAATATTTTTCTATAACCTTTAATTCTTCCAGAATTAATTTGAAAAATATTTTAATATTTCAGTGGAGGAATAATCAATACAAAATTTTGTTAAAGACTTTTAACCTGAGACGTTAGAGTAGAGTTATATCTTTGAAACAATAAAATAGACACGAATATTTTAATGTTTACAAAATAAACGCCTCTGAATTTAATTTAAACGACTTCTCTTCAATTTTCATTTATAACGTGAATTTATGCGAAGCTATTAAAACATTTTATTATAAAATTTTGCGCCTGTTAACACAATGTTAACAAACATTTCATAATAAATATCAATTATATTGCTCAAAGTGTCGAACATCATTCCTATCGTGTCGTAATTTACATAGTTTTGTATTTAAAATGAAAGAAAAATTATTTGCGGCGATATAATATTCGTAAATTATTATTATACTCTGTACGTGTGTAGTGTTTTGAGTTGTGACTATTGATCGTTTTTATAATTTTTACTGAAACTACTATGAGATTACCTATTTGTATCCAAGCGTTGAGTTTTACCCTTCTCAAACTAAATAACAATTTTTGTAAATGATTCTCGATCGTTTTTTGATCAAATTTATTTTAATTAATTTGATTTGATAAACCTGAAAGTACTGTACTGAAAGTTCTTGAAAAAAATTATGAATATGGTAAAATTTATAAAAAAAAATATGTTCACAGTTCGTTAGTGAAAACTAACATTAATAATAACGATGAATTACATAAGGCAACACATAATATTTATTCAAAATAATATTCAATTTTTATTTTATAAACTCTTCAGATTACGACAATCATGGCAGTGCTTTGGGTACTTATTACCTTCATGAAATCCAAGCAATTGTCTTTTTTCTTCTGGAGTAAAATCTGTGAGGTTATTAATACCAAATATTGCACTCTGGGATTCTGAATTATATTTATTAATTTGCGCCAAAGCTTCTACAAATGCCGCATAATGTTTGGCTTCATCGACGGCATCTTTGTACACTCTATGATACGTCTTTTTGAATATTTCGAAAAGTTGAGGCGCGTCTTCTAAATGATAATATGGTCTCGTATTTACATGTTTAGAATATGCCATGGTGACCACTACCAGTATGACGAAGCAACGGATTCCCATGTTTTTTGTCCCTTAAACTCGCTTGTCACGAATTATTTTGTGCTAGTGATATTTTCCAGTGGAATAGAAACTTTATATATATTGTACGTTAATATCCGTATCGCCATGTGTAATCATAATACCTAATTAAATTTAAATGAAGAAGTGATGATGCAAGATTTACCCTTTTCTTTTACTATTGAATTATAGGACATGTGCACCTGTTTAAAATTTAAAAAAATAAGAAGGATATAAATTGAAATGATTATTTGAAAGGAAACAGATTCATTTGTGATAACTTACAATAAATTTAGTTCTAAGCAATGTATTTATCTACTCAAGTGAATCTAGTTGTACTAGATTCACTAAACTTCGCTAAAAAAATCTTACTGTATGTATACAGTAAGATTTTTTTAGCGAAGATACATAACACAAATTAAGATGAAAATCAGAAATGCATGTTTACTTGTTCACACTTGTACATGTTTAATTATTTAAAAAATATGTATTTGAAATCCCTTTGTAAAAATTGTAAGTTCTGTATGTGAGAAATCGATCCATGTTAAACGTAATTGATCTGTGGAACCCTAAAAACCTTTTTTTATCTATGAGCGTGTCAAATTAATAGTCACGCGTTTAAATGATCGCGGTTTTGCAGCTATAATTAAGTAATAATTAGTCGAAAATTGCGCTGAATTATTTGGATTGAGAAAGAATATTAAATTATAATTATAAATTATAAAAACTTAAATCACTCCTGCCATTATTAAAAATCGTTTGGAACTTTTATTTTTTAAAGTGGTGAATCAGTACAAATCTCTATATTTAAGATTAGACTTGCAATTATTACTAGACCCACCACTCTTGCAATTATTAAAAATCCCTGTAAAGGCAGACAGTAGAAAACTTTCCTGTATGAAATTTATAAAAAGGCTTTATCACAGTTAATTTTTATATCTACTGCAGTTACCTAGCTCTAGCTATCAAGCGCGGATCCAGGGGGGGGTCACGGGGTCATGACCCCCCCCTGGGCTAGGTCCACGACCTAAGTGGACCACTAATTTAATATTAACTTTTTTAAATTAACAAATTAATACTGTTCAACATGATAATTGAATTTTGAGACAAAAGTAATATAGAACAATGAAATCAATTACAAACGGTAACGGAAGAGAATATAACAAAAATTATAGAAAAAGTTTATTAGGGTCGACCTGTGGTCGTAATTTAAGGACAAAAAACAGGTTTTTCGATTTTTTAAAAAATCTATAACTGCGGAATAAAGTGTACCTAATGGTAAAGTTGTATGTAATAATTTTTATTCTATAACTTTTGCTGTTACACTTTTCACACAAAACCTCAAATATCGAAATATCCCAGTTCGTGGATAAGAAATAAAATAGCAAATTTTTTTTAAATGAACAATAGAAAATACAGTCAAATTACAACAAAAATCGGCAAAGTGCGCGTCGGACTCGCGCACCCAGGACTCCGAGCAAACATATTTTTTCATTATGTTGTATCTTACAATTTTGTTTAAAGGATATTTTCTTTATCTGTGCTTGTGCTTAAGTCGTTGCTTTTAACCAAATTTCAAGACTGTGTTCACGGGAAGTACCTTGTAGGTTTTGATTGATGATTCCCTTGCAAGTATAGTTGCGAATTACAGAATATTATAAAGCTGAAGAGTTTGTTTGAACGCGCTAATCTCGGGAACTACTGGTCCGATTTGAAAAATTCTTTCGCTGTTAGATAGCTCATTTATCGAGGAAGGCTATAGGCTATATACCATCACGCTACGACCAACAGGAGAGGAGCCACGGGGGTGAAACCGTGCGGAGCGGCTAGTGACAGAATATGCGGCTCTAATTGCTTTTTCTTTAGATTGCGTTGACATAGAATTTGAATTAAATAACAGATTTAAGTTATTATAGACCTGAGTTCTGATGTTAATATCAATTCAATCAATTCAATATCAATGTAGACGTTCATGAGTAAAGGGACTTTAAAATGATTTAAAAAATATATTTTTATTTAATTTAATTATGAAATAATTAGGGTTTTCGCAGTTATTACTACATCTGTGCTATAACACGATACTTTTTACTCAATTTCAAGACTGTGTTTATGGGACAGGGTGCTCCCTGCAGGTATTGATTCCCTTGCTAATGTCGAAATCCTACGGTCTACGGTCCCTTGATGCTGTGAAAAATTCAAACGTTTTAGCCAACGCAATCAAAAGATGCAACTGTAAATGCTGAAATTTTTCGCAAAATTCGACACTCCCTAAGAAATCAAAACCTACAGGGTAGTTCCCGAGTACACAGAGTCATGAAATTTAGTACAATCAAACGTCTTATAACGCAGATTAGCTTACCTAGCTTACCTAGCTGTGAAAAAATCAAACTTATAACTTATAAACCAACGCAATCAAAAGATACAGCCGTTTATGCTGTAAATTATCGCAAATTTCGACATTATCGCAAGGGAATCAAAATCTATAGGTATTGTGCTACTTGTGTCAGCACAGATGGAGGAAAAATTGCTAAAACATACCTTTCATGCTTAACAACATTCGCAAGTGTTGCCAGGAATCAAATCCTACAGGGTACTTCCCGTGAACACAGAATCTTGATATTTAATCTTTATCTAATAGAAACTTACGTCTTATAGCACAGATAAAGGAAAAATTGCAAAAAGCATAAATTTAATATTAAAACATATAAAAATGTTTGTACGGAACTCTTGGTTCGCGAATCCGACTCGCACTTGACCATTTTTTTTTAAATCTACGTATCAATTAAATTACCAAAATATAGCTTTTGAAAATTTCCCACGTCTATGTGACCCCCCCCTGGCACTAAGGCTGGATCCGCCCTTGCTAGCTATAGTAGGTTTTGTTACTGCAGTAGCAGTACGTCAGTGCAATCGCATGGATGGAACATTTTCTTTATGGTTATGATGTTGGAGCGCGCATGCTGCAAGGTTGCATGTTGTGACTATTTATCGTCAGTATACATTAATCATATCTTCCACACTTCTGTATTTACATAGACTATCTTAGCTGTTTGCTGGAAATTTCATATTAAAAGAAACAAATAACAGTTTTGTAAACTTGTTTTATTTTTAATTTTGGTACATAGATAACTTCTTCCATTAGGTAGTTCTTAATTTTAACGATATTCGTATACGTAATAAAGATAAAAAATACATTGCGTGCCAAGTTGCCTTAACTTCAATAGTTCTATTTTTTAACATGGACATAATCAATTTTCTTATCATTTCTTATTCTCCTTATCTGTAAAAAATATAATGGAAATATTAAACAAATTTCTTAACATTATTTTCATAACTTTCAATTTCTGGGCGTAAATAAATAATTATGTATTTTCTATTGAACACGCATTAACAAAAAAAAGCTATATCTTCATTGTAATATTTATTTAGTAAACGAATAGTATGGTAGATATATGTATTTAATCATATTATGTCACATACGTCTAAATATTTACAACTTAGATTACAATTATTTTTATTAGATAGCAACTTATCATTCGAATTCAACGAGAACGCATAATTAGTATTCAACGTATGCTGTTCAAAAACTACGAAGTGTTTATTTGCTCTTTTTTACAAACAGGGGTCCCGAAATAAAGTCATGTAAAATTTTCCGAACGATGGAAAATGGTAGCTATGTAATAAGGATTAAAAGTGCTGGTGCTACTAGAAGAATAATAGAATAAATTAATTTTTGAGCTTGAGTTTGCACCTAAAGTGATATAATATAACATCGATAGAGCGTCATCCAAATGTCCTGTTATTTTTATCAGGCCAGTTTATAGATAATGGAAACTCTAATCTTGTAAATATCCCTTAGGACCACACGTATTAGCTCGGAGTTTCGTGCACGCGCGCCCCACAGTCTAGTAAATAGGAACTTCTATATTGTTTCAGACCAAATCTATCTGCATACCCATAAATTTCAGCCAAATCCGTTTACGAGACAGAGCAACGTACACATTCAGTTTTTCACATCCCGAGACTCAGATTTATTATATTAACAGCTTTGCCTAGAGAATGCTACGTATTTTTGCGTATAATATGCAGCTTTATGTAGTCAAAATAGCAATAAATATCTACGATAGGATCCGATACATTTATCGTAATAATAACCGTATCGAAACGTGTACACACGATAAATTATGAAAGCTAGCCCCAAAGAGCTTGAGAAAGTTCAAAATTTACAACAAAGAAACATAATTTTTTTAATTCCCTACTCTACGACTGATAATGATAATGCCTGATAATATGAAGCTGGAATAAATGGTATCATAATTACGTTAAATTAACAAATCCAACAGTATAAATATAAATAATTTGGAAAATCCAAAAGTGCACGCCTCATAATTTTTTTTTAATAAATATTTTTAATTATTATTTTTGTTTATTTAATAACAATTAAACCACATCGAATCAGACCCTGAAAAATGAAAGGGTTCTATTCCTGAGCATACTCAAGCGTAAGAGAAAAAAAAAGACTCGATTAGTAAAGTATTTCGGTCGCTATCGTGTTAACAAGAAAAAGGATCCGCACATACAGACACACGGACGTCCAAGACAGAACTTTTTTAAACTGTTTTTTAACTAGTTTAAATAACAAAAATGACATCAAAAATATCATGAACGTTAAAAATAGTGTTTTTTCTTAATATGTGTGTGTATGTATTATCTTACAAGTGCAATGTATGATACATAAAGACATTTTAAGTTTGAAAAATCAGATGTTTTGCGCGAAGCGACAGTAGTACCCACCTCAACGCTTCGCTTATGAGGCGTGCAATAACTTACCCTTCTTATGCTCGGGATGAAATCCTAAAATTTGTTCAAACTCCTCCGTTGTATAGTCTGAAAATCTATTTATATCGTATGTTGCAGAGTTTTCCTCGTTTAATTTATTTATTAATTTCAATGAATTAACAAATGCTTCATAGTGAATTTGTCGGTCGTGTTCGTCTTTATACACTCGATTATAATCTTGAATGAATTTTTCAAAAAGATTTTCGGCTTCTTCTAAATTATAATGTGGTTTATCTTCTGCTACTGTAGCTATCACTAGCATAATAACACAAAATGCGATGCGATACATTTTTAATGTTAGTGCCAGTTATCGATTAACCACTAATAACTGGAAAATCAAATATCGCCTATTTATAAGGTTTTTTTACGTTGTATTTAATCCGTTTTCATAGAAAATCGAACAAAAGACCGCGTAATATACCTTTTAGATATGGTTATTGCATTTTTGAACTGATAAGAAGAATATAGTGGAAAATTCATATTTGTATTTAAAATCGCGAATAACTTACTCATGCATATTACCAGTGTTATGACTTATGAGTAAGTAAAGTAATAATTTAATCGTACCTATACATTGATATATATATAATTGTACTGTAAAATTACACTTAATGATTGTTTATAACTAATATCTATAGAACATTAATAAAAGACCACCTTTGATATGATATGTTATTCTAGTTATTGTAATTCTTAAAGATGAATGATGTGATTACGTAGCTTTATTAAAATATCTACCACATAAATGCCTTTGTGTTGTGATTTCAAATTAATCAGATATGGCATTAATAATGAGCTGGAATAGCTCAAATTTTGGCATAACACCTACATAATGTAAACTTCCATTATCTTATTATTATAGTACCTATACAGGGTGACCCACTGTTGGTATACTAAGCTCAAAGGAGGTTATAGTTTCCAACTTTGATACCAGCACGTGACCTATCGTTTAAGATTATGTTTCATAGACAAAATGCTCACATTAGCGAAGCGGTATATGCCGGCTGCGCGAAGCTAGAGAAGAAAACATGGATTTTCAGGAAAAAATTTGCAAATTTTTTTTGATGTTATTTTGTTGTTTAAGTATTTTTTATGCAAAACTACAAGTCCTTTAGCGCTTAGTATACCAATAGTGGGACAACCTGTTTAATATTATGTATTTAGCTATGTAGCTAGCTATGTAGCTCTAGCTCTTCTAAACTATAAAATACCACAACATCAAAATAAAACAACCATTATTTCTTTGTCTTTATTAATCAATTCATGGTAACATCACAGTAAACGTAAGACAAACTAAATCAACAAAACAAAACACAAGAGAAACAACTATTCATCTAGGCACAGATAAAACAAACACACATATAATAAATTAATCCTTATTTGTATAGCAAATGATGATCTGCATTCTCAACGAAGACAGTTTGTTGAACGGTAAATTATTCGAAAACGGCTGAACAAGTAAATCTAATAGAATTCAGTCACACCTGAGTCGAAATTGTGCCAGATAAACAAGCTCGCAACTTAGTTCGTCACAATTAAACTACACTATCTACTGAATTCTAACTAGGTACATAAATATTACTATCTAGGTACTATGTAAATTCTTACCTTCTACGTAAATGAAATGTTTTGCAAAAATAAAGTAATAGTTTACGTTTTGTACTTAAATTCAAACACAAAAAACACAGGTTCTATAACAATTTTTAAATTATATAGAGTAAATCTTGTGATTTGAATAATTTACAGATAACATGTATATCGCTTATCAATCGGTTTTTATATACCTTAGGTAACTTATGGTATTACAAATTTACTTTTATTTTTAAAATACAATTTTGAATCTTCCCAAGAACCTTTGAAGAAAATTTCTTTAAGATTTGAACTATATTCCTAAGTAAATTTACCAATTCCAGATCAAAGGATTTGTTGAAAAATACATTAATTCTTTCTGTTTCAATATTAATTCTTATTATAAAGAAAGTCAAACCAATACTGAAAAAAATGAAAGATTTTCTAATACTACGCAACACTCATCAATGTACTATTATTGGACATTTATATCACAAAAATCTAAACTATAAGTAAGTATCACTGATCGGACCCGTTTGTGGTATTGGGGGTATTCCTGAAAATACAAATAAAATCATATTAATTATCTTAATAAACGACACTAAGAACTAGAAGAAATAACGTTAAAATACCGTGCGTAAGCGCAGGACCGAAATATAGAGTTCGATCCCCGTTGAAAAAAATTATATTAACCTGCAAATTTTTATAAATTATCCGTAAAAGTAGGGTAGACTTATAGGTAATTTATATAGAATAAGAGAGTTCTATTTGTGCAAGAATTATCAAGTTTATACGAGAACTTATATCACAATACAATCTCAAAAATCAATGCAGAAATATGCCTCTATATGTATTGTGAACATAATAATTGGTTTATTAATTTATATTTTCGATAACAGCAGAACTTTCTCACAAATTTAATTAGATGCTTCCGTCATAAATTGATTCGTTAATTAAACAAAACATGATCCTCTCTCTAATGAGAATATTTAGTGAAGCTGTTTATTAATAACACATTTAGCATTTAAAATGGCGTAAACATAAACTGTTTAAGTAAAATGTTGCAATTTCCCTTTTATAATTGATTACTATGTACTGACCTTATATTTAAAAAGATGAAAAACACTAGAAAAATACCTTAATTAAATAAATAATAGAGCGAGTAGGGTAGGGCGAGGCTAGTTGAGCAATTTTTCACTTGACGTAACTCCTCAATGATAAGTCTCAATGAATTGTTTAGATGATGGATTTGTAATTTTTCCCTTAGTGACATATCACACTAGCGGATTGCGAGCGGTTTCAAAGCGGAGCGGGTGCGCAACGAATACGTTGCGGGCGCGCAACGAACACGCCGCGGTTGCGCAGCGAATTCGTTGCGGACGCGTCATTTTGTATACTCTCGCACAAAAGCCAGCCCTTCCGCCTTGCCTAACTTCCATTCAATATTTCCATCGTTTCTGTAGCACTCAATTTTTTAACCGTACTGTGGAAATGCACTTACTTAACAGTTAACTAAAGATGTAATAACAACTGGAGTTGTTAAAAAAAGGTGCTATAAAATTGAATTACTAGGACTTTTAGAATGTACCATACATTCCAAAAGTATGTAACGACTGACCAGTATAATCTCTCCCATAGCAACGTATGTTATAAAGAGATTTTGTGAACCTAATTATGAGCAAAGTGATAGTGAGTTGCTGGTTGCTTGATAAAATTTTCTATTCACTGCTATTTATCTAATAATAAGATAGCCCTGTTTTAGTTAAGGAGCTTTAACATTTATTTCACTAATGAACTTTCTTAATGAGCAATTAAGTTATCTGATTGCATTTCGACCAAGATTTAATAGATAAAACAATACCCTAAACATTAACATGTTATGAAACTCGTAAAAAATAATGATCTCATAATTATTATACTATCACAAGTTATAAGTAACAACCAGCACGGATTCCATTTTGTTAATGAGTGTACATGACTGCGACGTAAACGTTGCGCATCTGCCACGCGTCCGCAACGAATTCGCTGCGCAACCGCAACGTATTCGTTGCGCACCCGCTCCGCTTTGAAACCGCTCGCAATCCGCTAGTGTGATATGTCACTTAGCAAAAGTTTCCATAGTAGTTTTTTTGTACGAAGTCTAATTTAAGAGCTACCACCATAAGATGTATATACGAAGACGAGATTTTTTGATTGCCCAACTTATTCCTATGCTCAACAAGCCCCGCTCTACCCTACTGAATGTAATCTTTTTTTTCCTGTGTTTTTTTAAGAAAACAGCATTTCATATACTTACTTAATAATAAGTTCCTTAACTGGTCACTATCACAGAATAATGGATCTTGTATGACGTTCTCTAGCTGTTCCTTTATCAAGGGTTTCGCGTCGCACCACAATACGTGGCCGTTGTGTGACCACTCTTGTACTAGCATTTTGATGCTCTGCAAATAAATTAATGGGATTATTATAATTAAAATGTAATTGTTTGTAGTAGTTAAAAGTTAAATTAATCAACCAAATGACTGAAAATTAGACTCGATAAAATTGAAGGCGCAACATATTTATTCAAGAGACTATGCTGCTAGGTACGTATTTATTCGATCAATAATTGACTATAGGTAATAGAAATGTGTTTATAATCAAGCAAAATTTGATTGAAGTCTTCATACCACTTAAAATACGGGATAAGAAATAACGAAAAGTTTTGTTATCAAAGTAACAACATAACAAAAATATAATTTCCTTCTTTTCATATTTTTACGTCGAAAACCAATTGTTAAGCAATCGACATTAAAACAGACAAATGAACACATTAAACAAATTAGATCCACTACAATAAACAACATGAAGATCATAAATTGTACATCCTCTCGCATCCGTCGTGCGTGAATGAAACAAATTACAACAAATCCTTGTGACATCAGTGAACAGTTTGCAGCTCACCGTTTGTTATTTTAAACTGGAATTCCTTTAAAAAGCGCAACACAACGTAGCAACGTAGCAAAGCACTAATTTCATTTGCTTTTAGGCAGTTGACACGTTCACGTGGCCGGAAAACTGTTCGTGTTACACGTTCGCGTATAAAAATATTGTTTTCATTTATTTTTAAGGGAATGTTCTATTTGTATTCGAAAAATAAGTATGGTTCCTATATGTATACGAGTTTACATTTTGATTTCCTACAGACGGCGTTATCCTGTATGGGAAATTAAAGGAAAACATAACCAGATTTTTCATAAAATTATACAGAAAATTTCTCAACAATATTCATGATATAAGAAATAATTACATAATTCATGTAACTATTTCTTATATCATTATATTATGTTGTGTTGTTAATATATATATGTCATATCCTAAAATCATGTACCTACTAAACTTTTACATCACAGCCTTACTCAAATCTTCAGTTCAAAGAATCAAAAAGAATGCACTATGTACGGCTAAAAGCTGCACTTTCCTCCTCTCATTCGTCTAAAATATTAAATTTTGCACTGCGGACTTTTTATTACAATCAAAGAATTTTAACGCGTAAATTTTTATACAACGTGTTTTTCGAATAGCTTGCCTATTTCAAAAGCTAATTTTTATACCACTAACGCAGTGAATATAAACAACGGCGTCGAGTAAAGTTAAACACGACTGCTAACGAGACGACCATGTTTTTCTTCCTTTTTTACACTAGAAACCCTGATTAAGTAAAAATAACTACTCCTGGCTATAAAAGAAAGCCAACGTATTGTTAGCTTTATAAACGAGGTTTTTGTAATGTTAATAGAAAGCTAATACAACGGAAAGTGCACTATAAAAACACGATAAACAAAATTTATGTTTAATTTCATTCAGCGAGTTTGTAATAACGTCGAGGCACTGAGCAAAGAATGGAGACAAATTGGAATCATTTCAATTTAAAGTTCTTGTATGAATCTAAATTTATGTAAATCTTTCAATAGTAGGTATTAACTATTAATGTATCATAAATACATAATATAGTAGATAATATGTTTGGGTTTGTTGTATGTAGAGCCTACCTACTACAACAGTAAAAAAATATGGGAGTCAGTTATTCGTCGTTCGTCAATAATTTCAATATGTAGCCAAAATAACGATAAAACACAATTGTTTCGATATCATAGTCATATAACAAATTGTATATATTAAACTTAAGCGTTATTTCCTAAAACCGGCTATATTCGATGCTAATAAAATATTATAATCCGAACAATGTGAATAGCCGAGTCAATACACGATAACCGCGCACGACAAAATTGGCTTTCGCGAATCACAAATAATTCAGCGTTACAATGCAAATTGAAAACTAGTATAATAATCATGTAGTATGCCGTAAACATCAGTTTAATTCAGGCCACCGCAGACCACGTCAAATCACATACAATGTTGATATTGAAACCGCAGCGTTGGCTTAAATATCTCTGTTATATCGTAAACGAGGGGCAATGCTGCAGCCGCTCTCCTAACCGCTTTTATACGAAAATGAACGCGAGCAAAAATTACGCTTTTTACGCTTTAAATGAATATGACATTATTGTAAGAGCTATTTACTATTGTAGCATAATATTGAATAAACTAAAAGGAAAAACACGCATAAACTTTTTCTCCAAAAAAAAGTAATGGTGGGACTGAGATAAGTCGAAAGGTACATTTCACAATTTTTTTAATCCAAAATTAATTTCATCCATAATAACAGTATTCAAAATATTCAATTAAAGTATATTATGTTAACATATTTTTATTTTGTATTTGTCACAGTTTTAATTCTTACATGGCTTTCAATATCTTTAATTCTATAAAACACAATGTCAACATAACCGGAGAAATTACAAATTAGTTACACCAATTTTTGTATGCGTGTATTTGATTTTATTTTATGATTCATTTGATATAACCATTTATTCATCTAACATGATTAATTATTTCAGTTTACGATATTCAAGTCTAATTTAATTTTCATAATGACCGTTTCATTCGAATAATAAACTTTAATGAATATTTTAATAAATACAGATGTAAATGTTTTGTTGAATTATATAAACGTTATGAAAATATTGAGCGGAAAAGTTTTAAATATGTACCTAAGGAATATTTTGGTGAGGTAAAAGTATTCGGTCTAATGCTTTCATCGCGAAAAACATATCAGTAATGGGAGGGTTCTCGTTGTACTAACTCCGGCGAGTCAAGCCGACCCATTAACATCACAAGCAACGCTCGACTCTGAATTTCCAGCCTTCGGGAAAATTTTCTTTTTCCATTCTTTAAACGGCGAGCATTATTAATGCGGTTAAACCTCTTTATACGATTGGAATATTCAGTAAAACTGAGTTACTACCGAGTTGCAGGGCGAAGCCGCAAACTAAGCATCTCAATGATTCAGCAATATATTCTACAATCTTGCTTTTGGCGGCGCTACCGACCATTTCTCATATTTCACTCACTATCAGATATTACTCGTATAATTCCTTTTAAATTTATATCCGCTTTAGAATTCCGTGAGCTTTATTGTTGTCGAACATCTGCTTTCAAATGTTATGCAAATTATTTTATTCTTATGCGCTTTATTTTACCCGTGGTTGAATATTAAAACCGCATTTTATATTCAATAATAACAGAAGGTTTTGTACTGTATTCATAACTTTGGAAATTGTTATTCAATACTTTGAGAATACCTGTTATAATTCTTTATTGTGAAGATTATATTATTCGGCTGAAATACCAAGAACCGCGATATTCATATTATAATATCAAACTTTAAAAATATTAACGTACCTTAACCATACATGAGAATAATTAACAAACTAATTATGAGATCAAAATTGCCTGCAAATTACACAACACCAATTAGAACAAATTTACGAAATTCAAAGTATAAGTTTACTTCAAAATATTATCTTACCTGTAGAAACGTAAAATCAACCCGTGTGAGAGCATCACAGTAAATGATCAGCATTCTGGGCCAGACCCTGGGCTCAGCGACCAAAGTCCCATTCGGAACTAAGGAATTAGGTGGAACCGTTACAATTTCCACAGCACTCGGTTCTACGTTATAGTTCTTAAGTAAAATTAACTTTGAGCGAACTCTTTCAGCGCTAGCGAAGTGTAGCCCGCCGATTGGATGCATTGCGTAGTGAGGCGGGAGATTGCCGTCCTGGGAAAATATAAGCTGTATGAAAATGTAATAAAAAGTGCAGGTATGGATGTTTTATTAACAACCAAGTGGGTTGCGGTAGCTCTGTTTCGCTCTCAGCTAATTTTCCGTATAAGTATTAAATGGACAGGTAATAATTTCGAGATGTGCATCCCGTTCGATATCGCATTGTCAATCAACCATAATAGGCCGGGAGATACTGACACAAAATTTTGGGTCATTTGTAACAGTATGGCGGTTCTACTGGGGTCTTAGTACGCAATGACAAAAAGAAAAATGATGGTCAGAATAACGACCATCAACCATTACAAATTTTCAAGTGTTGAACTGTCGTTTTAAGGTAAAACATTTACAGAGAAAAAGAAGAAAAACAGCATATTAAGGATATAACTACATCTTTAGAATTTGAGCATACAATTTAAGTTACCAAATACATATTATGTAGCTAATCAGTACTTTTCAAATACATATATCACTACTACTAATATGTGTACATAATTATGCTCTATTAGTATTCAAGTAAACAGGTTATTAAATCAAAAGCTAGAAGTAAAAACACAAACACTTCTAACTTACAAAAATACAACCTACCTGGAAAAAAAGTAACTAAGTGCTAGCAATAAACTCACGTTAACGTATCGTATATCCAACATCGGTCGGGACTGATAGTAAAGCAGCAGCAGTACGTCAATGGCCACCCCGCAGCCCAGGCCCACTTCTATCCCGAGCAAGAGGCAGCAGATGAATGTACCCACTAAGGGTATTAAATCCAACCCTACAGGTATAAATCTTGTTTGTTAAAAGTAAATAGCTAAGCTAATTACAATTTGTGGATGTAGTTGCAATGGTTTTTACGGCTGTAGGTTTATCTAGATATTTTTTTTAATAATACAATATTTTAAATCTTATATATAAAATTCTCGTGTCACAATGTTAGTCTGCATACTCCTCCGAAACGGGTGGACCGATTCTCATGAAATTTTCTGTGCATATCGGGTAAGTCTGAGAATCGGCCAACATCTATTTTTCATATGTACCACGGGCGAAGCCGGGGCGGACCGCTAGTGACATATAAACCTATCAAAAAGTATAAAGAAGTTGGCCGGCCACTTCTATCCTGAGCAAGAGGCAGCAGATGCATGTACCCACTAAGGGTACTAAATCCAACCCTAAAGGTATAAATCGTGTGTATTAAAAATAAAGCAGCTAATTACTAGTTGTGGCATTGTAGCTTAGCAATGGTTTTTAAAGCTGCGTTTTAAATAACACGTAAAAAACAATTTACCTAGGAAAAGAGGTAATAGCTTAGTTATAAGTAAAGTAAAAAGATGAATCACGTAGCGTCCGACATTGGGATTTTATAGCTGTTTGTCCTCATTCACTGTATTCTTTAGATTCCGATCTTAATGTGTATTTTGTTCTGAGCAATCGCATTCATTTTTTTATTTACAATTAAATGTATAACTTTTCATTTTACATACACAAACCCGCTATTTTGTTTACATTAGGTAATGTAAAACCTTGTAAGTTGTGAAAAGGTTCACCAAATGTCATACAGCGAGCTTTTCTTTCAGCTATCAAAGCCCAAAACATTTAGATATTAAATATTGTAGAAATAATTCAAAACATCACGTTTGTTTTTCAGTAAAAGATCATTTTAAATAACTTCTATCTATTTAGCCAATTAGAATC
Source organism: Colias philodice (assembly GCF_061535455.1). Lineage (NCBI taxonomy): Eukaryota > Metazoa > Arthropoda > Insecta > Lepidoptera > Pieridae > Colias > Colias philodice. The sequence continues at coordinate 7,147,389 of NC_143093.1, forward strand.
ATCAAATTTATTTCTATAATTACTTTCAGATGTATCAAAGAGTCTAATTATAAAGTTAAAATGATGTTAATTGTGGAATTTGTTTTGCCTTTTTATTGAATGCGTGGTTTATGTAAAACTGATAAGATTTTCTTTATGAATCAGCAAAGTTATATAATGTTTATCTAAATATAGAAAAATTGTTCATCGAAGTAAAGCAATCGATACACTCCTTTAGGAAAATATTTGACTGGCGTAAATAATTTACGATGTGGTATCATGTAACCGTGGGCGCGCGGGGATACAAATTTAATGAGACAGAAATAACATTGTACCCGTAGTTTTACAAGGCAGGTATGTAATTTTCACTATCATTACTCTTTGTTTTCACTATCAGAATATACGAAAAATATATTAGAATATAGTTAAATGATTTATATCGATGAAAAAAATCTTGATGTAATCGTAATACCTATGAAATATAAAAATTGCAAATGTTACAAAGAAACGAAACAGCAATTCTTTCATTTTATCTCCATCGAGATGCTTAAACAAGCTAAAAGCGTTTCAATCGAAAGCCAGACGAAAGTTCACAAAGAACAAACAAGCATAACTTATTTCAATCTCATGCCTATGCAAGCGTCGGTTGCGGGAAAACCTCAAACTGTATTGAATTGTGAAAAACGAACAAAGCTCTATGATTGGGCTCGATCCGATCGTGCGATGTTAGAATCCCGTTCGATTGAAGCCAAATTCAAAGCTCACTCGCAAATAGAGTTACTTCCTTAAACCGGCGGATAAATACACTTTGTCCTTCGCTCTATACTCTATACATCCGTTTGTAATGTGGGACATCAAACGAACATTTAAACACCACCCGAGCTTAAAATTATTCAACAAATCGCTCTTCATTCCCCATATTTCAATTTCCGCATATTAAACGAAGCTTGCTCTATTCTCGTTATGATTTCGAAAGGAGAACTTCATTAATGCTGACGTGTAATCAACATTGTATTTAGTTAAAGAGCGAAACTTATCTCTTTAGTATAAATAAATGCGTGGATTGTAATATAATATATTGCATAATTTCTTGAAAATAAGATTATGCTTTAACGCGCGTAATATTTTTTTGCAAAGCCCTTTTTATAGTTCACTGCTAAAGGTATTTTAGTTTTTTGTACCCCAATAATAAATATTATTTCTAAGCAAGTGTAATCACATGAAAAGTTTTCGGTACACACGAAAAATAAATCAGAGACAACGTTGGGGAAAACGATTAAAGAGAGTGCACGGGTCCATAATAATGAATAATTTATTTGAAGCTTGAAATACGGACTTATATGGCACACGGTCCATGGACATTGAAGCTTGCAGGAAGGGGTGAGACAATACACGTAATGTTCTTTATAGAACTTATTGTCTGATCGCAACTGACGTTAATATTGCGTTAACGGCTTTTAAAGTGAATGTAGCCGTCTACTGTGTAAGAATGACACACAGCGAGTGTTCAGCATTTAAATATAATAGAGGGAAATTATTTTTGCGCTTTTATTGATACAATGGCATGCCAATACTTCGAAATGTGAAAACGGGGAATTTAACAGTTCTTTGTATTGATAAAATTATGGACATTTTATTTTTTACTAGTATTTCGGTTCAAACAAAAGGCTAAAAAAATACCTACATTATTTAAGGGTTAAAAATTTTTTTTTTCTTTTTGTCTACATTCACATGACTTTCTTCAAAAAAATGTTAAATCTGCTTGTAGCTATTTTTAAACATAAATTAATATTGTAAAGATCTGAATATTTGTCAGGATTAAACGCACATAGTACAATAAATTTACATATATCTATATATTTTTTTTAATTACACTTCACGACCAATATTAAATTCCTGTAGAATGGAATAATTTAAGCACGCACTCGTCAATCGTCATAAAAAATAAATAGATAGAAAAACATCCGTAACATAATCTGGTAAAGAACGATTACTATAATTACAACGGCATTTATGACGAGAATATAATTACATTTATATTACCTAATCCCCGTTTAGATTTACCCACAAATTATCATCTAATACCAAAAGAAACACATAAATCTGTGAAAAAGATATCAAAATACATTAATTCGGGAATATCAGTGACGGTTATGCGATATCACGCCCGCTCCGGCGGGATTAGGTTCGATCCAGCACGAATAATCTAATGAGACGACGATTTACGTCGGGAATATAGCGTTGATACCTGATTACATTTGTACCGTAATTAAGGAGATTTCAATGTATTTCGCGTTGTATACTGACAACCGCTAATTCTGCTAAGCTCGCGCTTTGCATTTTAGACCGCTATTGTTTTTGGTACTTTTATTATATTGGTTTCAAACATTATCATTGTTGAAAAATAGAGAATTAAACGAAACCTATTATATTAAACTCTATGAACAAAATCGTATTTTTAAGTTAAACTATACAAAATTCCTGTCTTGGAAAATAATTACCTAAATGTCGTAAAATAATATTGATGAAGATCAAAATCGCAGGAGAGTAAGAAATATTTAGATGGAATTTTTTGGCTATTGATGTGAGATAAATATTTTTTAACAATCAAGGGTAGCCGAGAATATAATAAAAGAAACACATTTCTCATTGACTAATTGGTATCAGACTTCTATTTAGTGCAATTCCCAGCTTAAGTTTCGGTTTCATTACTTCTCCGCTAATTGAATACTTAATAAATATAATTATTTTAAACTTTAATAAAATTCTTTATAAAACAACGTCAGTAATTGGAACAGCCGAGTCAGTGGCAAACTAATTAGAAATTAAATTACTGACCCGCTGCAAATCAAAAGCACTTTTGAAGTTGTGACTAAAGGAGTTTCTTAAGAATTTTTCTTTGGTAAATAATAGGCAAAGGGAATCTTGAAGATACAAAGTAGTAATCTTATAATGGTCTTTTAAACATATTATTACTATTTATCTTTAATCTTGAAAAACGTTACTACTGAAAATGTAAATATAATGCTTTGTTGTGTTGAAGCTTTTGTGAAAATTATAAGGGAGAAATCGTACTAGAGTAATAGTGCCAGGTAATAAAGCTGTAAGTTGTCGTTCTGAAACAATATAGCTTACATTGCTGTGTTTATCCTGTGCAGTCTTCGTGTAATTTTTATAGAGACTCTTAAAATTTACGTTGTTATTTATGAAAACAAAACACTATATTTAATTGTATCATTGCACAAGATCTTTCTTACTGCGGAAAATAGAGTTTTAGATATCGTAATTAAAAGCAAGCAAATTAGCTGAAAACCAGAAAATTATTGTATTATATCGCACATGTAATATAGATATATGAATTAAAAAAATACCCTATCAAATCATGATTTAAAAAAACACAGAAAATGTAAAGACGTCACACCACCGTCACGCAGCCTGAATTAAAATGACGCCCGACATGCTTCGTAGCTCTTATAATATATCGCATCATTGACTTTGTAAAAATTCATCCCTTATTTAAACTTCTAAATAAGATGCAGTACCCAACCAAATGAAAATAATTAGTCTTAGTATTTTATCCATGAAAGCTTTTGGAAAACATTAAAAAGCTTTCCTTAACCACCCATGTAGAGCATAATAAATAATAATCTATAATTTTTTATGGAGTGCGTACTGTCGTTTTTGCTAAATTTATTCATTAATTAATTATTGTATAAATGAAGAATCTAGAATAATATAATGGGTGATTTGAATGAAAAGAAAATTAATTGAAAACTCAATGTAGATTAGACGTTTTCGACCATTGTGCCACTAAAAACAATTTTCTTATTTTATTTTCTATCAAGATAATATATGTAAAGCGTTAAAATAATTCCAGTTGGAATATTTCAAAACAAAATTAAGTCGGATTTGTACCCATATCATTTTATGCAGCTTGAAGTTTATTCACTATACAGCGTCATGCAGCCGCGCACCAGACTAATACGTTACAGACTACATACTTCACTTTATGAACCGTTTTATTTATTTTCTTTTTGTGCAGGATATTTCTATTTAGATAAACACGAATTTTTAAATTTTCTATTCTATTTTTGGAGTGAAAAAAACCATTTGATTTTTTTATACCCCTTCAATATCCTAAAATAGTCATGTACATACAAAAGATTATGCAAAATATCATTTAGCTACGTGCATGCATTTATTATTGTGTGCAATGTAATATTTCAACATTATTTTGACGTTTTTTAAAGTCATAAAAAATTGCCGCTTTCAAATATAATTAAATATAACAACCGATTTTCACGAATTATGTTCCCTAAACTTGAAAATAAATTATTATCTTCTATTTTGTATGCAATCATTAATTATTCATTAATTCTAAAGTTAAATTAAAAAACAGAATAATTTATTAGAACTTGTCACAAAACCATCTCATGTAAAGTAACAGTCAAACAAAATGAACTTTCAAGCTACGATGCCACAGACTCGCAATTTTACTACAGGCGCTTACATTTCTATTTTACTCTGTAATATAAAACATAATTTTACTTTTAAGTTGTTAATGTAAAGAATATAATCTAAAATCAGATTAAGAATATAATTTAATTTTAACGTAAATTACCTTCCGTTTACTAATGTTGAGTTAAATTTTAAGATAATTTTAAACTTTTCTATAAAGTTCACAAATTTGTTATTTTTAACATTGATAACATTATTTTTTCAATTTTAAAATAAAACAAGCTTCGATAAGAGTTTAGGATTTGTCAAAATGATCTTTTTCAGATCCAAACGTGAACGAGAAAACCAAACACAATCTTTAGTGTTTCAATACTAAATAATCTTCTTATTTATACTTACTGTTGGTCTTCCACAATTTCTTCAATATATCCAAATCAACCATATGCAGAACTGCACAAACTATAACAGCTGCTAAAGCTGCTCTTGGTATAAAATAGAAGTATGGAGTTAGAAGTCCTAGTGTTAACAACACCACCATACCTGAGAATATAAAAATTATAAGTTTACATATCATTTTTTACTCTTATATACTTAAGGTTTTATACGTCATAATTTTGTAATTATTTTGATTGTTAATATACCGTAAAAAAACAAATGAACAATAAAGAATTATTATTGGAACCATTAATGTTTTCCTTAGTCGAAACAGTTAATCTCAGCATGGAAACTTTAAGGTAAACTATTTTAGAGGACATATAATAAAAACTTATAAATAGCTTTACCCGGTGAAAATACTAGATCCAATTTTATTTCACAACTCTATTTAAATCACAAGACGCAAGACAAAAACTTTTCATTTATTTTGCATAGAACTCTTTCAAGATATGTCTATGATATCAAACTTGGCTTCTTAAGATAACAAAGCTGTAGATTTTCAACTTAGCGTCAGAATAGAGACTAGTTCAAAAGAGTATTCGTATATCAAAAATTCAAAAGCCAGTGCGACAGTAAACTATGTTGAAAACTTTTTGATTTATGTAGCCCCTACGGCCTCGCTTCCGTATATAGAGCACTTATTTCGACATGAATAATTTCACTTCCAACCCATTTAACATATTATATATGTTTTACATTTATAAGAACGCGTAAATCGAGCGACAGCTGCTCCTGAACATAAATTACAATGCCTAAAAGAATAACTGAGAACTGTTTCAAACTTTGTCTATAACTTGAATCACAATGGAGTATAATCTAATTTGTTCTGATCCTGCTTTCTCGCTTACATGGTCTGTCTCTTTTAGTCTGAACACATGTATATTGTATGTTACAAAATAAAGAAATTATTAGCAACCAAGGACCACTTAGCTAAATGTTGTGGATACAAATTACAGTTGCAATGGAAGTAAGTCTAAAGTCTCTATTTTTTTATTTAATCCAATGTATGTAAATTTATTGTAGATTATTTTTCCGACCCAAATATCGACCAATAGAATTGCACCATTCGACGTCACGTGGTACAACCTACATGGTATTATACTGATAATTTTTTGAAAATTTTCTCTGGTCGTAGACGTCAAACTGACAGGTTCAATTCAATTGTGAAATTATTGGCCGACATTTGGGACGGAAAAATAATCTCCGGAATACCACACGAGCTTCAAAATTATCTGGCATTTCCCTCAAGGAATTCCCTGCAAACAAATAAAGTCGTCAAGTTTTTCAGGAAAAATCACTCGCGCTTCGCGCTCGTGATTTTTTAACCTTGACTAAAAACTTGACTCCTTCATTTGTTTGCAACGAACCTATCGGAAAATACCCGATAATTTTGAAGCTCTTGTGGTATTATAAGTGAGAAATTTCGATTATTTGAATTGACTCTACAAAACCGTCATGTGAACATAAATTTACCAATAAAAAACTAAAAGCCATACATACCAGTATAAAACCCAGCCGCAGGAGTCCTAACTCCCGACGCGTCGCTCACCGCGCTCCGCGTGAAGGATCCGTTCACGGGGAACGAGCGGAAAAACGATCCGATAATATTGCAAATGCCTAGAGCAACTATCTCTTGAGTCGCGTCCAACGTTTTGCCTTTCGCTGAAATTTGTTTAAGAGACAAAACTTCGTTAAATTGCCTCCTCTTTAGATCCTACTTAAGATTTTAACCGGGCCCACAAACTGTCGAGTACTTATCGTTACAAAAGCAATTAACGTGACATCACGTAGCGAGGTTGTTGCAAGCGTAATTCTGACAGCAAATGTTACGGAACGATAAATAGAATTACATATTTCATTATCGTCTACTTTATATTTCAAAGTTGTAATATTTTCGCTCCGAAAATCTACAAGCAAATTAAGCACGCCACCTCATAATTATATTCACACCCACGATAATATGGAATTCAAATATTGCTCGCCTAATATAATCTCGGTTAAATTTCTTAAGCACACGTAAATAAATAACCACGAATGCCTGAAATGTGTAGTGTGGCTCAGCATATTAATACGTATAATTGTATGCATAGTCTGAATTTAAATTAACGTTTTTAAAAACATTCTGAAAATACATTAAATATACTTCTAAAACAGTTGATATTATGTGACTTAAAGTTATTTTTGAAATCATCAGACTCGTTCATTAACAGCTCCCTCTTTCTTAGTTATAAAGACTGCAAACAACGCTCAGCATAGCACGATTCGTGGACACAATAACAAAGCATTTCTAAGGCTTTTCACAATATAATAACATGTGTTTTAAGAACAAAGAACATCATTCAAATTCATATTTTCATCGTGCCTGAACAAAACGGCCATTTTTCAGTTTCAGATGAATTACTTCCACTGTCACGTCATAATATGTCGGATAATGCCGTGAATATTGCAATATCATAGTTTGCAATATACGTATGAGAATAGAACGCTTGTCGACAAGCCACTGTAACGTAATGCAGTTCTAGATAATGCATTATAGAAGCTGTCTTATTGCTGTTGCGATACTAACATCTTATGGTTATGTTGTCTCGCTAAATGTGCTTTAGGGACGATGTATGCGGAACATTTTAGTAACATACTGTGACTGCGTTCAGCTTCATATGATTGATATTATAGTACTAGAATATTGTATACACTGAGGACGCTTGAATCTGACAAAGTAATTAACTACCAACGTAGTCGTATCACGGTAATATATCAGACACTTTAGTGGTTACTGATTGACGATTATTAGACTACCTAATAAGATATTGTAACGTTGACATATTCCTCTTTATAATAATAAATATGAAACCTTCATAATTGTTTGAAATTAATAATAGCGATATCAATTATATGAGCAAAATATAGGCTACACGTAGGCGTAAAGAATTTATTGGTATTCTGAAATTAATTGTTTGGAAAAACATTCGGAATGCCGAAATTAAAATATCAATTCATTCATTAGACAAAAATCCGTGGGGTTAGTTATACGTAATCCATTTTCGGTCAGTAGACATATAGTCTAAGAAAGACAAGTTGAAAGTTAATCACATACTATCTGAATTTAAGTTTCTGTTTAACTTTTACTTTGAGGTGACGCTTTCCACGCCTTAATAAGATACAATTCAATATTTAAAGCAAGAGCAATATCATAGTGTATCGTATGCTTATACAATATTGCTTTTACTTTTCTATTCTTAGGGTTTACTTTATCATACAATAGCTTTGTATATTATAATATCTATGTATCGATCCAATACCTATTTAATCAACAAAGTAACGTTCAAGCTATGTATAAAGTTTCAACGTGGATGAGTCTATTTGATACTAACTCGTTGTGAAGGTATCCGTTATTTATAGAAATAAGATCTTGGAAATAAAATTCCAATAAATATAATCTAAGAAATTATGATCGAAAATAATGAGACCGTAAATATAGAAATAATGAGGAATATTTCATTAAAAAGCAATAATTTCTGTCTGTACCACTCGAATCCTTATAGATCCTTACTGATTACTTATAGATGAGTATTTACCGTTATATGCTTTTATAAAAACTCAACAATAGCTAATACACAAAATAAAAAGTTCACTCACAATACGCCAATTACAGAACAATAACGGAATAAAGTGAAAATGGAATACAAACAGATTTATTCGAAGACATTAATGAACTGCTGAAGGACAAGTGACTTAAAGTTTCCGCTCGCCTTACCCGCAAGTGAAGCTTATTAACGCTTTAAACCCTTTCACTACAAAAGGCCCGACTACAGTCTACGGGGATAATTAAATCGTCCCAAATATTTTGTAAAAGGAGAGGAATTATAAACGCTATAAGATAGCTCTTTGGTAAACCTTTTCCGAACATAAAGCAATTTGTAATTTCAATGAATAGATTTTATTAGAGATTAGATTTCTATTTATTTCCACGAACTTCTATCGCGAGTAATAATTCCGAAATATCTGGCTTGGTAATTCGTCCTACTCATATTTTAATTAATTTGTATATAATATCAAAATATTTGCTGAATAGTTTTAACTTCTTTTTGAAATTTATTATCTCTAATATTTTCTCGCCTACGAACGACCTACTTACTTACCTAACAAGTTTTTTTTTCTTATTTCAAAAAAAATATAACAGTGGACAGCTTAAAGCTTCACGAAAGTATATTAACAAAATACAATTATGTATAACAAATTAAAAACAAACTATTAAAAATACTTACAAAATGCCTTCGCAATCGCCACATTAGATATTACCCCCACAAGTGGGACCACCAGTAGACCAGTGCCAAGTTGTGAGAACATCTCGCCAGCACTCACAGTCGTGTTGCCTATAGTTGAGTGGAATGGAGGCACTTGGGGCTTTGGTAAACCTGGTGTTATGTTTCCTGCAAAATTATGTTGGACTTAATTTTAAGGACTACTGCAGTGTTTGGGAGGAACTAAAAGAGATGGAAAGAGAAAGTAATCATTTAAGATTTTGTGATATTCACCTAGACTCACTCTGTACGTAATACAATTTATCAAAAGATGGTCAAAACGCGAGAAAATTTACCAAAGTTGCGTTTCATTCGCCCGAAAAATATGTACTACATTTTGTGAAAAATCCTATGAATGATCTAATCCGACCTTTGCCCAATATAAAATATATCCTTTTTTGTATGACATTTCTGTTGGTCGAGCTACGATTTGGCTTGAATACTCAATCTCACGCTGGGACGCTTACCAACTCTCTACAAATGAGGGGCGTGAAATAATCATTTTAAATGCTAATGTGTTTGACTGGTGTCGGGAAACGAAATCTCTTTACATCTTTTCTAGATATTTATTCTATTTTCTTCCGATTTCAACCAGTCCAGTTTACAAATGAAAAAATATTATTAATAGTAAATTGCATGAGGGAAAATAAAATTGTATTTAAAATTGAAACAATTCAAAATTCATCAATGTTCTTAACAAATACGAAAATAATTGATGTAAAAAGTATTTTATATTTTTGGTTTGAGTTTATTTATCCGTCCCGAGGCGAAAACCGCACTTCTAGTTTAATACCTCCCCTGAGAGTTGCTGTAATTCAGAAGCTGTCGTAAAATGTGTTTGATTTTACGTCCAAAGATGGATAAACTTAAAACATCGATTCTATCAAATATCATTATTTCAGGGACAAAAATAAAACAAACATTTTTATGATAGTATAAAAAGAAATTGGAAAAATAGGACAATAACGTAGGCTGTTTATATAAAAAACCTTCTAGATATAAATCAAAATAAGATATAATAAAGCCTAAAAGAGGTATTAAAGTCAATGCTATTTTTAAATGACTAAAATACAAAATAATGATTGTTTTGGAAAAACTGTGTACACGATTATTTATTTAGGTAGATTCGAGTAAACATTAACTCTACAATCAAGGGCAGAAGGGCTTTTGTGAATTCAATGAAATTCTAAATTATAAAGAGATAAAACTAATTTTTATGTATAATCATCTAATTTATGATTTACGCAAACATAATTGCAAGACATAAATTGCCCAAGGAGTCACAATAGGGCCATGCTATTGTTGACGAATTGTCGCTTCCGCTATTGCATCACGTAATGCGCTCTATTATGATTGACTTGGCTGGTTATTCACATTACTTCATTATATATTTGAACACTTGTACCAATACTGTATAAAGTACATAATATAGATACACATTCGGGTCACCGTTACCTAAAATCAATGCAGGAACAATGAGAAACATGTTCAATTATGACGCATTGTTCGCTTTGGCCTCTATTTTATCGATAAATTTTTCCTTACAGACCATTCTTCACACATTTTTATCTATATGCAATAATATTATTGTAAAGAGAAAAGATTTGATTGTTTGTTTGTTACAATTTCACTTAAAAAAACTTATCGCCCAAATTAATCTGCTAAATTGTTTCCCCTTTTTCCCTCTGCATACAATCTCAGATTTATAATACATAAAAAAAGACGTGTGGCACTCGGGGACTGCCGCGGTAAAGCTATTGCATAGCATGCCTTCAAGCCACACCTCCGCGCCCGTCGGAGTGGGGAGCGTGAGGTTTTTTCGTTACGGAATTTCTGGATTCGGTCCCCGCACTCAAGGCCCGCGATAGAAGCTATGCAATAGCTTAAAAATATAATACTATTAATAGCGTTGTAAGAATCCAATGTTTATTTTCATGTTTTAGATAAATATCTTAAATGGTTCGTCTATAAAAGGTTTCAATTAAAGCAAATCTTATCATAACAAAGAAAAATCCTTCGGGCGTCGTGTATATAACTTTTTATTTGACGAATATCGAATAGTTTCTTGGTTTCATAGTTATTTTCCAGTCGTCTGCGTCATTTTTATTTCCAATACATTGTCTTGAACAATACGTCTATTAGAGGATTATATCGCTAACAATATTTCATTTTAGTATATAGTGCAATAATTTAACTGCGTAATATAAAACCGATTTAAGACAACACATTTTTCCAAGCAGAGGCAAACGACATTATAAACGATACGACTCTAATTTGTCACGCTATCACGTAGTGCACGTTTTGTAGCAAATATTTGAGGTCGACATTTGTAATGCAATGTAAAGAGCGTGGATAAAATATATTGACATAATAAATTCCAATCAATTAAATATATGTTGTCTATTGTAAACATACAATAACAAGGTTCATATAATTTTATCTGCATGAAAAGAAAAGTTAAATGCTTTTGTTGTATTTACAATACATTGTATTTCTTACGTATATAATTGTATATATTCATAGGAAAAACACGTCTAAGTATAGTTAAAATAATTTGGAAAATCCAAAAGTGCACGCCTCATAATTTTTTTTAATAAATATTTATTAATTATTATTTTTGTTTATTTAATAACAATTAAACCACATCGAATCAGACCCTGAAAAATGAAAGGGTTCTATTCCTGAGCATACTCAAGCGTAAGAGAAAAAAAAAGACTCGATTAGTAAAGTATTTCGGTCGCTATCGTGTTAACAAGAAAAAGGATCCGCACATACAGACACACGGACGTCCAAGACAGAACTTTTTTAAACTGTTTTTTAACTAGTTTAAATAACAAAAATGACATCAAAAATATCATGAACGTTAAAAATAGTGTTTTTTCTTAATATATGTGTGTATGTATTATCTTACAAGTGCAATGTATGATACATAAAGACATTTTAAGTTTGAAAAATCAGATGTTTTGCGCGAAGTGACAGTAGTACCCACCTCAACGCTTCGCTTATGAGGCGTGCAAAAATACATTTCCATACGTTTATATTTTCTTCTACTACGCTATTGTCTAGATATTTTTGAATTGCCATCTATTTAAACACATTATAGTATACATATAACTGTGTTAAAATCAAGCAGTGGCTGAGAGACCAGCTTTCAATGGGATTGTATTAGTCCCAAATTGGCTGAAATTTGCCAACAGAGAGAGTTTGGCCGAGTTAAAATTGGGTCCATAATAAGGACTAAGCTAACAAATGGTCTTCCAATTTAAATGAAATATAAAACCGAAGAAGAGTTGTGCTAAATGAAGTTGTATAGATCTGAATTTTAATTCAGGTACTTACATGAAGTCCTTTGAAATTAGATCATAAAATTATTATGAGCGTTAGTTTTTTTTATTTATGAAAAGGCCAATAAAGTGACATACTTTTTACATAACAAAGCGTAACTCATGCACATTTTTTGTATTTTGTTATTAAATAATAGGATTCTACAACACGATTTTCTCATAAGTAGTATAATTTATCTCAACATTTAGAACACACAACAGTGAACGTGGTCACGGTCAATGTCATAAGAAAACACTTATTCGCATGTATTATTAATTAGAAACATGTGTCCTATACGGCTATACATAAACTGGATAGTTTGATCTAATATCTCAGTCATTGTGCTGTATTATACCTAGATGTAATTAATTAATAATAATACCACAATATGTTCTAGTTGTTCTTACATATAATATATACCTAGTTATAGTTACATGTTCATTTCCTTAGTTTGAAGACTTGAACAATATGTATAGAAAAAAATTTGAATTAAAAGCACGTTCACCTTAAAAAATGGCTTTGTTAATATTTAATCACTTTTAACACACAATACCTATAATTAGCATTACCATCCAACTCGAAGGACCAAATACCCGTATCATCATTACTACCTATGTATACAAATAGTTATATAACTTACAAATGTAACACAATCAGGAAATACTAAAAATAGCTATATATTAACTTACCAGTTAAAATAAAAGGGTTATTCTTGTCCTGGTGCAAGAAGAAAGCCAGCACAGACGCAATGACGACAACAACCGCGTTTCTAGAAACACCCACGAACCAAAGTGTTCGCTTTACTATCACGCTGTTTTTCCCACCCTTTTCGTCGTTGATATGGATGTCTTTTAATGCCTGAAAAATGTTTTATTTTATTAATTGCTAACTTTTAATAATTCACTTTTATGAAGCATGAAAAGTGATAAGGGGAGTGATGAAAAGCATATTTCTGAAGGATTAGATAATGTGGAAATTTGCATAGAGCCGCATTGAAATGATATCTCTTTACAATATAATATTGTCGTATGATCAAGAACAGAGCAAATCCGTAAGGCACACCAAAACTCTATCATAGAAATTACAATTTTTGGAATCTAACATATTCTTTACAATATAATATTTCCGAAAGATCAAAAGATCAGCAAATCGATAAGCCAACACTCAAACTCTATCATAGAGTTACAATATTAGAAATCCATGATGTTTGAATATCCCCGCCTCTTTTGCTGATAATTACATTACTATCGTTTATACTAAGCAACAATAACAACTCCACAATACATCGACACTAAACTGATAAAGTCCTAGAAACATCATAGCAAACAATAGCAGATAGCATAAATACAATTTGTATGAAAGCTACTTTGCACTCCCAGTCGGTACACTTTCAGCATACAGTTCATTGTATAGTAATCTCTGACAGCTGTTCTATCTAGACGTGCACAATGTGTGCGAAGTAATTTATGATTCCATATTAGCGATGAGCGCTTCTAATATGAATCTCTCTAGCTTGATTTATAATCCGATTCATTTATGACGTTAAATTATTTATATACCTATCTTTAATTCGATAGTTATGCGTCTTGAGAATACAACTAACAATTATTAGGAAAACAAAGGAAGGTAAAACAGAATTTAGAAAAAACTGTGGAAATACTTTCATGTCTGTCAAAAATGTAACATCGTATACCGTCACGTTTAAATTAGGTATGTATATGAAATGCCACCTATGTGCTAATTCACTAATCATATTTACTGCATCAAGAACGGCTTGGACATCACGTTTTCTCAAACTATTTGATTTTCACAAATGCCAGTTGAACAACATTATAAAAATACATAATATAACATTTCAAATTCAATGTTATTCAGAATTCACACTCTTGATGAGAATTTCGATGAGAGAAGTGTAAAAACTCATATAATTCAAATGAAATGAAATGAAATGAAATGAAATGATTTATTTTGCAAGAAATGTGGTAGATTTACAGATGTTGCATAATTCATTGTTCAGCACAAATCGCCAATTGATTGGCATGCAAAAATTAACAAGAGAATGTCAATGTCTTACTACATAAATATCATTTTTATAATAATTATACATATGTCAACTATTATGTACCCTTTTTCACTTTCAATTATTATATAATATTTATGTCAATTATTACGCTTTTTACTATTAAATGTCAATTACTACAAATACAATTTAATTTATATAAATAAGCAATTACAAAATTATAATATTATGTCATATTTTGATTTTTGAAAAAATTCTTTTAAGTCATAAAAACATTTTTCAATTAGCCAGGCTTTTAAACGCTTTTTAAAAATATTAAATGGCAATTCCCTCAAAGATTTGGGAATTTCATTGAATATATTTATACACATAACAGATGCATTTTTTTGGTGTAAGGCCGTACGGCATTTAGGCATCAGCAGCCTTGTAGGGTCTCTATTGCCAAGTTGATATCCCTCTTTTGCAGATCTAAACAAATCCTTATGTTTCTTAGCAAACATACAAGATTCCAGGATGTACAAACCAGTTAATGTTAATAGTTTGCATTTTTTGAAGAGTGGTCGGCAAGAGTCCATTGGGGACGCATTACAGAGAGCCCTAACACATTTCTTTTGTCCAATAAAGACACTCTTTACATTCGTTGAGTTTCCCCAAAACAGTATACCATACCTTAGCACAGAAGCAACATAAGCATGATATGCTGTCAGGGCAGCTTCATACGAAATTGTTTTTCTTAGTTTTCTTAGGGCAAATACGAACTGGTTAATTTTAGAACAGATAAATTCACATTGTAATTTCCAGTTTATATGCTCGTCAATTTGTACCCCGAGAAACTTTGTACTATCTACTTGCTCTATTTGTTTGCCATTGTATTCTAGATTTATGCTAATTTTATTTGTCTGATAATTAGTAAATTGAATAAATTTTGTTTTCGTCATATTGGGTGTCAAATCATTACTCTCAAGCCATGTCATAATAGAATTTAATGTATTATTCAAAGTCATGTTATAGTCAGAATCTTTTTGATTGTCAGGAATAGTCAAACATATGTCATCAGCGAATAATGCACAATTATAATTCGTCACGTTTGGTAAATCATTTATATAAATTAAAAATAGCAAAGGTCCCAACATGCTTCCTTGTGGTACACCACACGTGTTATACTCATAAGATGATTTATACGGCGTCATTTCATATTTATGATTTAAATTTGAGATTTCTACACACTGTTTTCTTCCGGATAAGTAACTCTTGATTAAGTCATAAGCAATGCCTCTGATTACATATTGTTCGCACTTATTCAATAATATGTCATGATTAACCACATCAAATGCCTTTGTCAAATCAAAAAATATTGATATTACAGGCATCTTTTTATCAATGCTTTCAGTTATATTTTTTAACACGGAAAATATAGACATCTCTGTGGATTTGTTTTTTTGGAAACCACTTTGTTGTGAACTTATAACATTATTTTTTAGAAAGAACGTTGATAATCTTTTGTATATAGCCTTTTCAAAGATTTTTGCAAATATAGAAATTAAAGTAATGGGACGATAATTGTTAATCTCGCTCCGATTTCCTTTTTTGTGTAAGGGTCTTATCACTGATAGCTTCAACATTTCTGGAAAAATACCTTGGTCGAAACATTTATTTAAAATATTTTCCAGAACATGTGCTATGTACTGTTTACATTCTTTGAGTATAGTAGTACAGATAGAGTCATAGCCAACAGCTCTTGTTTTTTTGAGTGACTGAATAATATTTAAGATTTCTGTTGTGGAAGTAGGAGCAATAAAGATACTTTTACTGACTGGGTTAATATTATTTTTATAATTTTTAGTCATAGGTCCAGTACTTGAGTTGATTTTATTTTTAGTAATATTTATAAAATAGTCATTAAATTTATTAGCAATAATCATAGGTTCAAGTTATTAACCGCTGAGTATTGGATTCAGAGTTGAATTAGTAAATTGACTCAAATACATGAACATTCAATCATTGATTTAAATGCCAGAACTGGCCAAATTAAGCACATATTTTGAGTTAATTAATAGCCAAGAACGTGAACGTGGTAAATACGTGCACCAATTATGAGTCTGGCTTTTTATGCAAATCGTGGATATTTAGGTATAGGTTACGGTCGAACTACCTTAATTATATTAAGAATATACACAAAGTGTATCGTATTTATGGGAATGGTCAATAAAACGAAAGGTCTTAACATTGTAAACTAAATCTTTTTATCTTTTGTTCAAATCGGACCGTTCGGTCTCATATCGCTTGAGCTAAAAACCACGATTATTGGGAGTACAGCTATCCCAGTATATATTAAATACGTGTTCAGGGAGCAATAATGTAATAAGTTGTTTAACTAGTTGTTAAACTGCTGTAGTTGTTAAACGGAGACAATTATATTCCTGCAATCGTGACAATAATGGGGGCTTGGTAAAGTCGATCGATTCTGTTCTCGGGTGAAATTGTCTTCATAACCAGTCTGGCAATGTACGCTGTATTAGATTTTAGTACCGAATTTAACGTTGCTGTACTCTTGTAAAAAGACAGTAAAATAGACATACGTAAAGATCGTAGATAAAGAATGTATGTATAAGAAAATTTGGTTTTCATGAACATTACATTACAGACATACTTTTCGATTTATCGCAGAGATTTTTAGGTCTTTGATGAATCGTGTTTTTGGAAGCATTAAATATCATCATTTATCACTTTTGTGCACTCCAATGTCAAAATCAAATTAAACCTAGAGCTCTTAAAATACAGTAGGTAAGTCCCTGAAAAATAATATTCAACGCGCATATGACCTACCTTCATGCCCATCAGTACAATACAGCACGAGAGGCCCAGTAGAGTATCTTGCATCCTCGTGTTCCCGATATTGTGGAAGACCCCTTTCCAAGTGGCTATGAAAGTCTCAGCGTCGAACTTGAGTCCCAACAGGCCCTTTATCTGCGAGGACGCGATCGTTATGGCCGCGGCCGAAGTGAATCCAGATACAACTGGTGTTGATACAATTTCAACCAGAAATCCTAAAATGGGAAGATGTGGGTAGAAATATGATGCTTGAATGTGCTTGGTACCAAATTATTTAGTTCTTCGTTGGAATTGTATTCAAGAAAAACATAAACATAGAAAACCTTCAAAGATCAATACAATAAAAATAACTACAATATTATGTTCAGTAAGGAGGCATTTAAAATCAATTCATTATTCTTCTGTCACTGCTATCTATCACAATTATATAAAGGTGATTCGAATTAATTGATGTAAGTCGTCTTATCACACTATCTACAATAGAAACACACGATAGACACTTGATAGTTGATAGACATTAATTTACATTAAAATCCAGTAATCAATGATCGATTTACATCAAGTGGCTCGTATTCTCGCTTATACGAGCGAATAAATCAAAATCCCAAATCTCACGGTTGACACCACCATAAATAATCCTTGCAGACGATTTAGGACGGTGTATTTCCCATGCAATCTGTTACATTTGTTAAGCGAGCAAAAAAAGCGGCAACTTAAAAAGTATAACATTTATTTAAATTTGAAATAATAAATTTATAATCTTACCGAGTTGTGAAATCCCAGCGATGAGTTGTACGATACCGCCAATAAAACATAGGAGTATGGCGAAATCTGGATTAGTTCCATTCGTATAAGTAAACGTCAATAAGGAGAGTAATGCTGTGGGACCAATGTTTACTTGCGGTATCGTACCCATAACACCGTAGACGAATCCACCAGCGAATGACGCGTACAAGCCATACTGAAAATATTGTTGATCGTGTGAAAAATTTATAATGTACAATTTTTTAAATTAATAGAGCATCACGAAAGATAATAAAATAGAACGATATGTACAGAAAGATAGAATCTGAATTTTATGAAGATTATTGAATATTGACCTAATGCCTATGACTGAAAACCTTCCGTGATACGATTGAATGGGGTTGATCTGTGGAAAAACTCAAATTATTGACGTTGATTCATTATCACCTTTGTAGTATATATTATTTTATTTAAGTATTTTTACTCTATTTTCACTTTTAAATGTTTAAAATTACTCTATTATTAATAATCTTTAAACCGAATTTTACATCAATTAAGATGCTTTGAAATTTTAAACTGTTCGGGCAAGACATTTATTGACATCTTAAAAAGGATGGGGTTGTTCCAGAAAATTGTTTGTTCTTTCTTCTTTTAATAAAACTAGATGGGGTTCGACTTCAGGAAAATTTTCAACGACGATGAGACGATAGGCAGAAATTAAAAAATATATTTTATTTCCACGAACACCCATTGAAGGTATATTGATCCTTCAGTAGGTAATTTAAAATTAGGCCAAATATCTTGCTCTTGCCTTCTAGCGTTTAGCTACTATTATGTATTCTGTGCCTGGACATTAATAATTGAATTTTCAATAATATTAGGTACTGCTGTTTTGTATTTATGAGGACATTATGCACATCGATTAGAATATCATTCAAGATATTTATGTTTAGTCATTAGGTTTGTTTATTTACAGATTTATTTATACTGTGTAAGAGATAATAACTCCAATATAAACTACAATAGATAGGAAATAAGGTCTTTTTAGGGTTCCGTAGCCAAAATGGCAAAAACGGAACCCTTATAGTTTCGTCATGTCCGTCTGTCCGTCTGTCCGTCTGTCCGTCTGTCACAGCCGATTTACTCGGAAACTATAAGTACTACAGTGATGAAATTTGATGGGAATGTGTGTTGTATGAACCGCTACAAAAATATGACACTAAATAGTAAAAAAAAGAATTGGGGGTGGGGCCCCCCATACATGTAACTGAGGGATGAAATTTTTTTTTTCGATGTACATACCCGTGTGGGGTATCAATGGAAAGGTCTTTTAAAATGATATAAAGTTTTCTAAAAAACATTTTTCTTAAAGTGAACGGTTTTTGAGATATCAGCTCTCAAAGTCGTAAAAAGTATGTCCCCCCCCCCTCTATTTTTATAACTACGGGGTATAAAATTCTAAAAAAAATAGAGGTGATGCATGCTAATTAACTCTTTCAACGATTTTTGGTTTGATCAAAGTATCTCTTATAGTTTTTGAGATAGGTTGATTTAACTGTAATTTATTATATTTGCTGCTACGGAACCCTTTGTGCGCGAGCCCGACTCGCACTTGGCCGGTTTTATTTATTTTAATTTCAATATTTATAATCGAAAAAGAACTCTAAATTCTAATTAAATGAATGTCTATTTCCGCAAAGCTAACTGATACTATTTTGGAAATAATTGAATTCATGAAACGATTTCCTTGTATTACAAAAAAAGTAAATGGTTCTTTTATCTATTAACATCGAGACTCTTTGAAAATACTACAACTCTTTGAACAATATATAGATTTTTCTTATGAAATAAAAAATAATTATAATATTATTTTTAAATGTATTTAAGTTGTTCACATTGCTGCATAATAAATTCTCTCTTCTAACACTATCTTGTTAAAAATGTTGACCAAATGACAACAATGCCTGGCATTGTTTGCGAGCAAGCAATTTTTCGGAGCCTCTCTTCTACGAGCCTCGAAGAAAATAAATTATATAAGGCATACACTAATATATTATAATAAATAAGAATTTGGTTCCTATATAAAATGTGCAAAAAAATATAACGTTTTTCATAAGTTCTCGTAAAGAAAACTTCATTATTTTTCCTTGATTAATCCTCATTTATAATTTACAAGATAATTCAGTTCAAGTTTAATCATATTCAAACTATGTCACACACTATTTTCTTATCAGAAACATCAATATTTATTGATTAAAATCCTCGGAGCACGCAAATCACTTAGAGCCTAGCAAACCTTAAGGCCGCTACAGACATGATTCATTTGAAATTAAAAACACGGTTTAGCTGCTATTTTCACTCTGTTATTTTTCAAGTACAATATCATACAATATGTAACTTATGTACTAGTTGCGTCGAGAACTATATAATTCATTTCTGTTGTTCTGTGTTGGCACGACTTCAGGTTTGTCTTTATTTCATTATGAAAAATTCGAATATAAAATGCATAGGAAGTATAGTTCAAGGAAAAAGAAATCAGTTATGATTTTGAAACATTTATGTAAGAAACGAGGCGTTCTTGGCAAAGGTTTTAGACTTAATTTCAGGTGTTAAAATTACAAATTACATTAAAAATCATCAATTTTTTACGTTTGCGATATTCATATATAGCTTGCGTTCTTTAGTCTGTCTCGGCTTTACATACAAACGTCTTATTTCAGTATTTAACGGTATCAAGTGTAGATTTGTCATAGTTAAAAAGATTAATAATTGTTGCTTAATATTTATGACGAATGGATAATGGATATATTATTATGGCTTATTGGATATAAGTAGGTACTTATTTCTTATTGATAAATTATAGTAGGTCAATGGCGTATTAGCTATTTCCTAATAGACTAGATAAGTGGATTAAAAGCATAAATAAATAAAAAAATTTGTGTTTTATTTTTGATCACGAAAGGTTTATTTATTTGTCTCTAGTTATAAAATCATGTACCTACTTACAATAAATAAAAATATCGTGTGGGCCAATATTACTTATACCTAAAGGAATTATTAATCTGTTTAATAAACTTAAAAATTAATTTACACTTATTTTATTTTGTTTTATCATTCTCTATAACATAAATTAATTGTTTTAATCAACATCGATAAAAGTTAACACTTGAATGTCATCGAACTTTTACTTATAAGGCATGCCGGTTTTCTTGCGATGTTTTCTTTCATATTGCATTTGATTAGACCTAATTAGTATGTAGGGAATTTCCACAAATATAATGAGTGTGCAAAAAATTAAAAATTATATATCTATAAGAATTGCATTGTGTTCATTTTTATCCTAGTTTCTTTAAATCTACCAAAATTTAGTTAAATTGATAATTTAGTTTAGGTCTTGATTGTAATTGATAATTTAGTATATCTATCTACTTATTATTTTCTTTACTAATTTGACATAACAATATCGTGTTCTCACAGTTAACTTCTAACCAAGTAGGTACCTGTCAAAATACACCCAAAAATTTGCGCAGTCGGTTAAAAAATATTTACCTGCGGTTCAAATCCAGCAAGCGAAGCGTACGCGATCGACTGCGGTATCAGCGTAAGCGCCACAGTGATCCCCGCTATTAAATCCCCGATCCCTGTTCGCAGGTCGTAACTCCTCGACCAGCCGACTATCGGGAACACCCGACCGGCTAATCGCCTTGGATCTAGCTTTAAATGCATCCTGTAATTTCCCTCCTTTTACATTTTCTTGAAAACGTTTTTGGTTGTGTAATTGCTTACTTTAGAATGGTAATTTGATGTATCGATATCGGTATATGACGAAAATTTCCTTATCGTAATGCAATGGAAAGAAGTGCAGTAAAAGAAAATAATATATTTTTATGTTCGTTGGTCAATGTTTGTAGATATTTTTTCGAATATTAAATATGAATAATGCTATACTTTTATTCATATAAAATATTATTTTCAGCAGCTGATATTGCATACAGCTTTCAGATATCACATTCAGTTTTATATCAAAAATTCGCAAATCAGTGCCAATACTTTTTATACTACTTATCTTAATATGAACGTTAATTAATTGAATATACAACGTGTTGTTTAAATAAAAATATTGTCTTACAAACCTACTCTATGTTTAGAAAAGGTATTTATTTAAGTATACGACAAGACGAAGGTAATATTATATACCTATTTATCGGTTTAACCTAAATCACATTTCAGCGCTTACAATAGATAGTAATTAATTACTTAATAATAATTTTTCTCTTAGACTATAAGTTTAAGCCTTATTAAAAATTAAAAATATAAGATTAAGTGCAAAAGCATAACATTGATGATTCATTCAAATATCTCCAAATAAGATTAAGAAATGTTTTATATTTATTATTGCTCGCTTTAATTCGAACTACTTAAATAATTAAAAATAAGACGTAACTCACTTTTAATTACTGATTATTTTGATAATAAAAGAAACTAAACTTATTTTCCACTTTAGCATAATTATAATAAACTAATATAATTATTTTTCAATAAATTGGTCACAGTCTCACACATTTTTCACGTAAATTTATTTTCCCGCGCAAAAAAGACCACAGAGCATGCGCAACTATAACTTTTTAAAACTGCGCATTGGACTGCGACTTCGAGCAAACTGTTTAGGTTAGGTTGGAGCTATCTTGCATCCATTTCAATTTTCTTGTTACGGCCAAAAACTAATTTATTTCAATGCTTATCAGAAAATAATTTTCAAAGGCATTTCGTTTATAACATTTGTTGATTTACCTACTAATGTGGATGTTAAAAAAAAATACGTAAGTATCTACCCAAGGAAAGGAAACATTATTTTTATTTATTATAACTTTATTCATTATAACATATTATAGATGGTTTTCAAAGTTCAATAGAATGTTTCTGTATATGTATTTATAAATATTATATAAAATTTTATTAAATAATCTCCATTTATTACTAAAATTTGTTTGTTATTTCCGATCATAATCAAATTTTCTACCTCTCATCACTTACGACCCTAATTCCCGGATAAAATAGGTATGTTTACCTGCATTTAATAAGTTATAAAACTTCTAAAGGGTCAATATAAATTTCAAGCGCTATTATGTTGACCCGTAAGTAGAGTTGCGGAAAAACGTACATTTCCTTAAGGAAAAGCCTTGAAGAAATTTGTTACAGTCTTATTTATTCTCTTGTTTTTAGCTGGATATATTTTTATATGCATTACCTTTATACTCATACCTTGTTTATTAAAGATAATAACAATCAAGAAGCTTTCTTTATTACTTGTAATAATACAAAGACATTTTTTTCTATTAAAGTACGAACAAGATTAGTTAATACTTGTAGACTTGTACAATAGAATTACTTAGCTGCAATTGCGCTTTTAAACGTGACGTACATAGGTAATACCTCAGCTATCTAAATGTTATAATCAACAGCTATTCAAGGCCAAGGAATATTGAGTTTAACACATCGTAAAAAATATGGACTTTATTGTGACGTTTGTTTCCAATAAATATGTAAGTACTTACCTACAATAAATCCGTGCTAACCATCGAGACAGAGCAATTAGGTATTTATTGAATGTATCTACTTAACAAAGTGAAAATAATATGAAATGTCTAATCATATACCTAAGTATATAAAAAAAAAACATAACATACACTTAGTGAGTTTATTTAATTCTTTTTTTATAGAAATTCTTTTTTAGATTTACAGATCAAGATTTCTTAGTAATATTTTTGAAAAACATCATTAAAATGAATGTTGCTCGGAACAATTCTCTAGAAACTTCCATTTCTAGGAGTTCACGAAATTATGAGATGGGTTCGTTAGCTTCCTAAAGGAAGAGAGCATTAAATTCATATTCGGTGAAACGCCTTTTACCTATATAAATAATTTTCGTAAATTGGTCCCAATCTTTAGTTATACTTACTTAACTGGTAAAATTATTACTTAATTTTTTATTTATTTGACCTTCAATTCGAAGGCTTAGCAGAACATATTATTTTGATGGTGTAAAAATACTGCCTAGTGTCTATAAAAAATATTAAAATAGGTACATTAAAATATTTATTATAATATCTAACGTTGTTTGTATGCCTTCTAATATTTAGAGACCAAGATCGTCGTGTGTATAGTCTGCTGTCGAAATATGACTAATATAATATCTGTTCCAAATATATTGGAGACTGTGCAGTGTCTAGAAAATTTTCATATTGATACCAGACACACAGGTGCATCCTCAAATCAGCTGCCATAAAACCACACAACACACACAAGGATACATATTATACCAGATCAGTAACCAAGTCGAAAACTTAGATTGGATCATACATTTATAAAACATTTTCAGTAAAGACATTTACCTAATAACTTATAACATGAACAAACAAACATTTTCTCGGAACAAGAAGACTTGTCATAATAGGTATGCTATCATAATGTGATAATTAGCAAAACCTACTGATACTTATCTATGTATTTCAAGAGAAGTTTCATGTTCATCTTGAGATTGAACAAAAAAAACATTCAGTTAGTACTTAATTAATATTTGAGAACCATCAAATCAAAATTTTTTATCCTTGTTACCTCTGTAAGCTACCACAATCGAGAGTTTCGTACATGAAATTATTGGGCATCTCATCAAAATAAAGCTACTCACGAAAAATTAGCTTGATAGTAATCACTTGCAAAAATGGGCGATGTATCCCGGACTAATAGGCACTCATATTATAAAGCTGAATGTTTTCTTAAACGCGCTAATCTGAGGAAGTGCTGAACCAATTTCAATAAACGAAAAAATAGTTAATATATTTAATATGAGTCTTAATTTGTCCCTTGGTCAACTAAGAATAATTTAAAATGTTTGATGGTTGTAGATATTATGTTTATTTTCTTTTGGTAGGTATTGAATGAGAAGATCAGGTGTATTTCGAGGAAGTAGCAAGTGTTTGCTCCTGTACCCGCATAAAATGTAGAATAAAACTATGAAAAACACGGCCATGAGATAAACTTGCGATTGGGTTTTTTCCCGTATGACATCACACTTGGCCACATAAAATTCACAATTGACAAAAAGTACACATAGGTATAGGTACATACGAAACGTACGAGTAAACAGCAAAGAAAAACATCGTGAGGAAATCCATTAGTGTATCCAAAAATAGGAAGATGTGAACCTTAGATGTGAACCATCCTTCACGTAAGGCCAATGTTGATGAAATTGTCAAATAACAATAATTATGCAATGGCAGGTCTTGTTTTAATAGAGTTGTAGGTAGGTAGTAGATAATGTTATTTAATATCCGTTGCAATCAAAAAGTTAGATAATAGGTACCTACAGCTTATATTAACATCATTAAAAATTTCATATTTTATAAATAAATCTAAGCTCTAAGATAATGTATAGAACAAATGCATTTCTTATTGCTCTCAGGTTCATTATGTTCGTGTGCTACTTTAATGTGTAGCATATTATACCATTTTTTTTATTAAACCTTTTAGAATAGCCCCTTTAATATAAAACGATAATGAAATAAAAATTAGCTTATATTCTGAGATATAGATATTTATTTACTTACAATATAAATAGAAGAGGCCATCAGAATATAAAATAGCAATTTACAACCGATAAGTAATACGGAACTGTTGGATCGAATTTATCCTCATCGTGTTTAAAGACGCGCCCGGAGAGGTTAGATGGGGTATGCGGTCCAGAATCCGCAATGAAGCGAACAATGGATCATCCGGATATTGGCTGTCAACTGGGTTGCCTCGCCCTAGCGATACTGGGTCATGCTCCGAGGTGAACTTCCATGAAAAATGAGGTTAGGTACACGTTTCTAATGTTTAATGACGAGATGTTTTAAACATTAACACATTACGGACTCTTGTACACGCTACTAATCGTACGTTTGTTTGTAATAACAGCTGCATCGCTCTTGTTAAGTTGCTACTCTGTACGGCTAATAAACATTTCCCTATTGTGAAGATTGTGCTTGAATAGTATTATATAGCTACAATATGAAGACGCTTTCAAGGAAATTGTTGCAAGTGAGTATAAAACAGATATATCATATAGGTATTCTTGTTTGTACTAAACACATAACTTTTTATAACATTAATAAAACAAAACACAATGCTTCAAGAGAAAAACATTCGCATACAAAATAGGTATTCGGCGCTGCCTTTAGCTGTGTAGGTATGTTACTTTATTTTCAAAAAGTTTCAGCATCCATCCATACCAAAATTCAAATATTAACGCTGGTTTATCTTAATATGTAACAGACCTTCATATTTCAGACAAAGATGGACAAAGGAATAAAATAAATAAATTTGGGAGATTATCTCTTTTCAATTTTATATATGTATAAATTTAATATTTTATAGGCTCAATAAATTGAAATATTGTGTGTGCTTACAAAAATAATTTTCGTTTAACGTAAATTATAGGTTTTTACCGCCCTACACTCAACACTCGCGCACGAAGCCACAAAATGGGGAAATGTAGAGAAAATCGAGTTTTAATATTGGCATAATTTTAGCTCGTTAGCAGTTTTAATAGTTATATTTTTTTTTTCTTTTTTCGTTAATTTGTTAACTTTACTAATTTATATTGTTACTAATTTATATTGTATGTTAGGATTAGGCAAGCATTTGACCATCCCTTCGCCTGATGGAAAGCGCCAAGCGTGGTCTAGGATGGAGCCATGTTTGCCTAATAAGTGTCTATTCACATTTCTCTTGAATAAATCCAGATTGTAGTTTCTGGGAAAAACGGAAGCCGGCAGATTGTTCCACTCCTTACCAGTACGCATAAGAAAGGAAGAAGCGAAACGCTTAGTGCATATGGGTGGGATGTCGATGACATAAGGGTGGAGACCGGACCGGCGTCGAGTCGCTCGATGATAAAAAGGAGTGTAATAGTAAATGTACAATTTAACATAGTAAATTATTTTAAAACCATCCACTACGTACTTAAGAAACTCGCTGTGCATTAATAAAGCGGTTCGCAAAGATTCAAGCGCGAACAAGAAAATGAAGCCGGATAAACTATGCAAGAATGTTATTAAATATGAACTACGTTTAAGCTTTGTTTACAGTTCCGTGAACGTTAATAATTGTTTACACCAACTACTTGTATCGTATTTAATTTTAATTCTGCACTTCCATACGGACACGTCTTCATTCTCATGCCCGGGTTAACTCAGCATCAGAACTAATTATTATCGTAGAAGTTTGTAGTAATGCTAACTTCACTAATACTCAAGAACTACAATAACCCAACCACGTCACAAACACTCAAGCCAATGCATTATTCACCTACCGGTAATTATAAATGACATAATGATGTAGGTACCTACATAGCATAAATTAAATTGAATAATGCCATAATATAATTGTTATGCATTAGTGATCATTGTCATTTGTCACATTTTGTTCTTTCAAGCTTTTCATCTATTTTTAGAAAAAGGTCATTCGATTAAATACAACACGATTGTAGAGATTGTCTAATCTAAAAATGAACGCCCCTCCACTAAACTTAATTGTTTCAATGTGTGAGGACAAATAATTATCGAACGACTTTATATGTGTGCGCGCGTCGATTCTACTGCAAACTTTGACACTCGCGCACTGATTTGTCAACTAATCGGGCGATCAGTTCAGGTGCCTAGCATTGTATGGCGGGGAGAGCGCGCTATGTACGGAATGACACGTCCGTTCTGTCGTGCATCGCGTCATTTATGCACTAGTTGGCCAACTGGTCCTGTCGTTCGGGCATGGACGGGACTGGAGGACTGAACGACCAATGAGGCAGACCAATTTGTGTGTATTGCGTCTATACACGTACTTTGAATGTGAGCGTAAACACAGTGGAGGGGCGTTCATTTTTAGATTAGACAATCTCTACCTTTATATTATGTCCACAATGTTTGAATTTATTACAATGGAAGAAAGGTCATCCTCATCCGTAACTAATCCTCTTTGAACGCATTGTTGACTTTTGATGGTCAATATTTTATTTATACATTTAAATCTAATCTATTAACAGCATTCACAAGATAGCGTTTTTATCGCTCCCCATAGGTAAGTACCTACCTTTTTTTATAGGCATCCATCTTCAATAAAATTGAGCAATTGTTTTATCATTATTTTCTTAGTTACGTGTACCCAAATACAAAAAGTATAAATTAACTCTTATTTTCCAGGGTTGAAAACTAATATTTAAGTTGAAGAATCTTTTCGACATAGGTAGCATTTTTAATAAGTGATTCGTTTTGGAGCTCTTAAAGTCTGCTTATTTATCGGTTGTGAAGTAGACGACAGGTATCGCAATTTCATTTAGCGGTCAATGCCAAACCTAGTTGAATAGTAATTGAAAGGTAGGAAACGCGACTTCTAATTGAGCAATCATTAAGCGAAAAAAATACACATTTTCAGTGTTGATTGAAAATTCTAAAAATAATTTGAGGAAAACATTTTTCGTAAATGTGGTCAAGAAAATCCTTCATCTTACATAAATAATATTAAAATGCCAGTTGAGGCACTATTATATTATATTCTATGGTTGAGTTAAAATTGAGAATAGGTATTTACTTGTTGACACAAACAGGATTATTTTTATGATACTTCTAACCACAAATAATTTACAACACACTTTCACCTATACCAGATTTGCTATTTTGTATGAATGCTTTTCATTTATTGGAATGTAGTTACTTTACTATATTACCTACTAGCTTTCCGCCCGCGGCTTCGCCCGCGTTTTCAAAGAAAAACCTGTTCCCGTAGGATTTCCGGGATAAAACCTATCCTATGTCCTTTCTCGGGTATCAAAATATCTCTATACCAAATTTCATGCAAATTGGTTCAGTAGTTAAGGCGTGATTGAGTAACAGACAGACAGACAGAGTTACTTTCGCATTTATAATATTATAGTATGGATATATGCTTTGTACAAAACTGGTTCAGTCATTTAATCAAACATTAAACACTCACAACCATATACCACCATCTTCTTTCACACTCAAACAACCTGAGCCAACGTAAAAAATAAAACAAGCAAAACCAGTACAAAATCTTTATTACTTAAACCTAAGATCACATTAAAGAATTTACGAAATTACAGAATCTCTTTATTAAATATATTTTTTTAAATCTTTATTAAACCTAAGATCACATAGTACATTTACAGTCTACAAGAACGGCCCCCATCCAATATACATCTGGCATAGATTATGTACGCTCGTCGCTTCCACAATGAGATGCTCCACTTGACCTTCCGGTGAGAGCGAAAGTGACAGCTGTTTGTTTTTCGTTTTCACCTGCAAAAAGATTATTGCTTCAGCTAATTGCTATCATATTGAGGGATATAATGAACTGGTTAGGTGTCGGGTTGGCAAAAATGGAAGAGACATACATATTATAATCCTTGACTGAATATCTTAATACTATTATAAAGGCGAAAGTTTGTAAGGATTTATGGATGTAAAAATGTATGGATGTATGGATGTATGGATGTTTGTTACTCTTTCACGTAAAAACTACTGAACCGATTACAATGAAATTTAGCACACATATAGAGGGTAACTTGGATTAACACATAGGATAGGTTTTATCCCGGAAATCCCACGGGAACGGGAACTATGCGGGTTTTCCTTTGAAAACGCGGGCGAAGCCGCGGGCGGAAATCTAGTATTCCTATAATTATTTGCTATACCTAATTGAAAATTTGCTATAATAGAACTCGCCAGTTTTAATTATCCTGCATATACTTTTAGGGAAATCTAAGTATAGGTATAGGTATTGATATAATTTTATGCCCACAAAACAATGTGGACTAGCCATATCTATCTATCAAACTCCAGAAACTATTCGAATATTACTTTATAATAGTATTTTCTATTTTCAGCACCATAAGTGGAAACACAACTGCCACCACACGCAGCGTGTTCATCACGGAACAACGTTAACTAGCCGTGGCTGGCTGGCTCCTTGGTGGTTCCGTACCAAAGGTAACTTAAGGGCGGCCATACACGGGTAGCTCGAGCAGTTAACGGCTGAGCGACGTACACGGACTGCTCGAGCCGTCGGTCGTTGACTGCTCGAGCTGTCCCTACCATCCGCGCAGTTGACGGCTTGAAGCGGTCGCGTCTGCTCGAGCAGTCATGTGTACAGCAGTGAATGCATGACTATACTTAACCGCGCGGTCGCAGCTTCAAGCAACCGGTCACAACTGCTTGAAGCAGTCCATGTTGGAATGCTCCCTGACGGTGTCGGTTTTTCTTTTGAGCGCTATTTTTCAGACAATCGGACGGCTCGGCGCCACCGGACCATGTGTTTCTTTTCAGGGCTGATTTACACAGCCACACGTACCATCCCGTTGAGCCGGTGCCGTATCTGCAGCAGGTGGTGCAGCGCCTGCTCGTTGGTGCGCTCGCCGCAGTCCAGCGCGGTGCGGCCGCGGCCCCACGACACCAGCGGGTCGTACACGAACGGGCCCACTACGGACATTAGGGCCGCGGTTTGCGCGCGTAGAGCACGCATCACGGCTTCGCAGCTTTTCCTAAATAAATAGTAAATCTTATAATATGAAACAAAATGATTAGACGCTGCTTGATCATTCGCAATATCGAGCTAAACCGAAACGTGTTATAACTACGGACATTAGGGCCGCTGTTTGCGCGCGTAGAGCACGTATCACGGCTTCGCAGCTTTTCCTAAACGAATGGAATAGTAAATCTTATAATATGAAACAAAATGATTAGACGCTGCTTGATCATTCGCAATATCAAGCTAAACCGAAACGTGTTATAGACAGGCAAATAAATAACATTTTCCTGAACATGTTTGGTGAAAACTGTAACGAATAAATCGCGCCACAGATGCGTGAAAAATAAAAGTGTAAATAATTGGTTAATTTGTTTACGTTTTATATTTCGTCTCTATGTTGTTACCGTGTAACAAATGGTGTGAAATCCTTCAACCTCACTACTTATTGATTCGTCACCTAAAAGTCTCGCTTCAATAAATAATGCTTGTATTAACACAAAACAACGCCTAAATCAAGGACGCCTGCGCATACAGCGATAATGCCGTATCGTAAGGGTTGCTATGGTTACACGTCAAGCAATCACACGCACTGTTGAGCACACCAAAAAATGATGACTGCACAAGGTCTCGAATTTGATGCGTACTATAAACTCACTCACTCACTTCCGTCGATTACTACCGTAATTTTGATTATGTACTTGTATACTAAAAGCTAGCAATAAAAAATTCTGCCCATGATATTTAGTCAGGATTCTTAAAGACATAAAACTTATGCCTTCTAGCGCATCTTTTAGTGCTTTTTTTCATATGATTTAAAAGTATGAAAACAATTATGTAGTAAAAGTATAAGATTAGAAATATATTTTTTTCTGTCGCCCTTGTTGAACAGGCAGTTGGAGTGCACGTGTACAAACAGACAAACAAACGAAACACATCAGTACCGGAACATGCCCTCGTGCGTGAGCGGCCCCATAGCGGCGGCCATGTTGTGCGTGAGCCGGAACGGCACCCGCTCGGGCCACTCGAACGCCTCGCCCTTGTTGAACAGGCAGTTGAAGTCCACGTGCACTGTGTCACCGTTGGTCGAGTCGAACGATATGTTCTCGCCGTGTCTGTCGCCGAGACCTTGAAAATAAATTTAAACATCATCATCATCACTATCATAAACACTACCACCAATAATGTAGATGTACAATAAACAAATAACACTAGGGAGTTTCGCTAACTAGCCCTAAAACATCGCCGAAACGGCGCCGCGGGCCGGACGGGCTACGTGAATCGTTGATTCTAGCGCGTACGTTTAGTACGTAATTTAAAGATATATGCGCCTTTTATTGAAGTGAAAACTTCTTTAGCGGCGTTGAGCACTTTTTCTGTAATGGGTATAAAATCTTAAACTCGCGTCAGGACACGTGACCTGATCGAAAAAGCGTAAGACGGATACCATTCCAAAATATCAAACATGCTCAACGTTAATAATCAAGTTTTCACTTCTGCCGGCATTCCCGGAGTGCAACCCGTCTTTTTTTTATAATAGGCGCCCTAACTGTAGCGCTGAGTGAAATGTGGGAAGCGCCCGTAATATTGACTAATGCGCAGGTTTGGTAAAGAAATTTGTTGCTATTTTTTATACTTTATTTTTTATTTATATTAAATCTTGCATCATGAATATAATATTATCATATTATCATTTCTCACAAAGCCATCACTTATAGTCCACCTATTAACCACAACTTACCTAAAATGTATCCAACCATTGACATCACTGCTGTTGTCCTTATATAAGCAGATCGTGCCTGGTACCTGAACAAAGGGTAATTAATTTTAATTAGAATTGATTTAACATAATATGTATTGCTATTTTGATTTTTTTACTAGAATATTTTTTTTCGCAAACTATTATATAGCGAACATTTAACATGAGTAAGATTTTGACCTTCATTTTACACAAAAAAAATTACCTCTTTGCCGTCAACATATAAGTCGTCAAACGCTGACATATATACGGGCTACTTATATTGTCAACAATTACTTTACAATTATTTTTTAATCATTACCAGCCATAAGGATCAGAGAACACTCTTCGGAACCACTCTTGGAAAACCGGTGGATGTCTTGGCAACAACTGTTGCTCGTAGATACGACGCTTCTTCTCCACGGGGTCTTTGTTGAGGCACATCATTTCTTTTAACTCACGATTACTTGTATGAATACCTGTGAATATTTCATAAAAATTATAAGTACTATAAATAAATTGAAGAAAGCATACTTATTTGAATTGAATTTCTGTGAGAATATGACAAGAGTCATAAAAGATCTTCTCATGACTGTTTGTAATATACTTACAAAAGTTTTGAATTACAGTGTCTATATAAAAATATTGTATCTACTAACTGCCTGTGTCTACCACTTTCCTAGCATGCTAGAACTAAATATCTTCCCTTTATAGCTCTAAGTATCCACTATAAACATAAAATACTAGCTAGCTGCTAGACCTTACCTTTTTGTTTATAAATATGCATCAAAACAGGTCTCAAACCAACAAGATTAGGCACCCATTCAATAAGACCACATTCTTCATTCAACGGTAACACGCTATACGTGCGTATATAAAGTCTACGACGACGGGTCTCTGGCGCATCTTGTAGGAATCTATTGACGACTGCGTTAAATTCCATTAATCGAAAGTCCTTTCTCAAATCGTCGCGCGGTTTTAACATTATAATGTAGGATTTGCCGTCTGAACCTAAAAGGAAATGCGTGACGGAGTTAATTATAAAAAAAATACTCATTGTAAGAAAAAATGGCATAATTGTATCTTGGTCTAATGTTTTATAGTAAATTGGATGAGGTATTTCAGCTGTAACCTCGATTTTTTGTTTCATTTTTGCTGAATATACCAGAATAATTCATCTCAATAATAATGACAGGAGCCACACTATTTTTACAATGAAACGAAAACTATATTTCCAGTATTTGATTATCTACCCACATAGAATTCACAAACCTTTCAAAGTAACCTTCCTAGGTTTCTGCAAAGACGGTAATATCTGTATTTGTTCCTCTATCCCCGCTATATACACGGGCGGGTCGGTCGGTATGTTGAAGTCTATACGCTCTTGCCTCGCCGCTTTTGAGGGTAGAACTATTTTACAGAATTCTTGGAATGGCATCATGATGTGACTGAAGTTCTCTGTTGCTAAAAGACGGGGTAGAGTTCGGACTAGTGAAGATACGGTTGTTGTCTGAAATAAGACGTAGAAGAGTTTATAATTAAATATTTTAAAAGAATAACTTGTGTTTAATTTCTTCCTACCACCTTGTATATTGCAAAAGAAAGATTTTTATTTTTACTTGTTATTTACACTTGCTTCGATTACTAGAGCAGATTTTTTTTCTTACTTTCAATGAATAAACAATTTTATTTTGCTTAAAATAAGTCAGCACTAAAGTTGTATTACAATTATCCTATATTACGCTTATTACCTGATCATAATAACTAGAATTAGGGAACCTATTTGAAATCCACACTTTATAAACTTACAGAACCAGACCCAGCAATAGGTTTGTTGCATAGCTCAATCAGTTTTTCAGCCAATTGCGTGAAGTCACACACCAATTTCAACATGTGTGGTTCCTTCAGCCTGGGATCCGCGAATACGTCAGCACACCGCTATATGGAATAAATGTATAATATTAAAAATTAGGCACGTAAAGAAACAACATAAAAAATTAAGTTGTATTGAAAAGCTCCTACTTTTTTGAAGGTTTATAAAAAGTTAACCTAAAAAAATTTAGTTGAAATACTATTTCAAGAATCTAGAATTATTTAAAGAATGTAATAAATGTCTTTATTTTTCCTTGAAACTTAATTATATGAATTCAAGTATTTATTTTAATTTATTTACCTTGATACGCTGCGGATAACTGGATTTAATGACGCACATCATCATCCATAACGTGTGTTGAGGGTAGGCCATTATCAATTTTACTATTATAGCTTTTAGTTGAAGGTAGACCTAGAAAGAAAATGTTTGATATTACAATTGATTATTCACATTCTCATGAATTGATCCAGTAATCTTATAATAAGCACTATATTACTTGCAACTTTTTACAATTTAAATATTAAACATACATACTACTGATTTATTCTATAATTTATAAACGTCTATAAAATGTGAAATATACAAATGTAAAAATATTTACTTCTTTCACCGGATGACAAATTCTGGACACAATTTGCGAAAAAGCAGTCAGATATAGGTAAATTGGTAGCCTTTCTGAGTACGTCTTTATTATCTCTGTCATTTGCGCAAGTACGGAATGTATGCTCGTATCTGAGGATGATACTTCTACGTCCAACCTGAAACATTTTAGATAGCAATTGATTAGTTAGTATTAAAAATGTTCTGAATGGATATGGCTGATTCTAATGGGGACATGATGGTCTGCAATGCACTAATAAAATACGCATTATACGAACAAATTTTAGACCGACCATCGTTTTTGCTATTATTAGGCCTTCGCCACACTAGACGGAAATTCCGCGAAAGATCGGTCGTTCTGCGAAGTGTGCCCGCTATTTGTAATTTGTATGAAATAACATGTATTGGCGTTCCGTCTAGTGTGTGGAAGGCCTTATTATGTATGTTTGTATTATTTATTGTTCATGGACAATATAGAGTTTATGGCTTTTGATTTGACCTTCTCCAAAAAGTTTCTTTATATCCATTTTAATAATAGAATACGTACCATATAGACAACATCCTCGGCATACTCTGGTATAAGTACTTATGTCCATACTGTAACGCTTTCCCATAGCTATTGAGCGCGTATATACGTCGGGTCCACATAGCACCACTATCACTTGCTACATCCCCACTACTTACTTTCTCGTAATAAGAACCTAGACATACCTAAAATAGAAACATTTCATTTATTTAAACGAAGGGACCGATCACCGATCAGACTTTGCACCATTTATGATCTTTCCACACATAACATAAAAAAATCCGATTCGTACCTTCATTCGGGTAATTTTTGATTAGCGAAAGATATATCAAAAAGCATATAAATAATTACTTACCAAACTTTTCTCCCACTGCTTAAAAACATCGACTGCTTCTTTGTAATAACCGATATTGACATCAACGTCGACGTTAGTCGTTTCATCGTTATATTTAGCGATTAATAATTTTGCTTTGGCACATATTTTTCTGTAAGAGATAGAATACTCTATAATATGCAATCGATTTTCTTACTGTTATTAAATTATAGCTTTTGTCGTTAAACTTTAATTTTTAAAAATGTTTAGTATGTTGCCTAGATCAGATAAATAAATAAAAAACAAACAACGAATATTATTATACCTTTGCTCTTGGTTAAGAGTTTCCAACTGTGGATAGGCATCATCCAATCCCCGTCGAAGTGTGGTAAAGGCATGTTCCTGTTGCCCTCGAGCCCAATACATTTTCGCTTTTTCTATAAATAACTGCTCCGGTTGATATTCTTCAGCGTTTAGTATGTACATATACGACTGAAAAAATAATGCATAATAGTAATTTCAAATAACATTCATAATTATTAAAGAAAAAACAGGCAGAGTGTGGAATTTATATGTTTACCTTTCTTGTGGATCCTATCTAACTCAGATATACAAATAAGCGAATAATACCTTAATAATAAAAATTGAGACATTACCTGTTGAAAAATACCAGCTTTTCTAGCTTGTTTCGCGCTCTGTAACCATAGATCGCCGATGCAAGATCGCAATTTGCTACTCGTTGAAGGATGCGTTGGCTCTAATAATTCCTAAATACGACCAAAAAATTAAAATAGGCAACGCTAAAGTCATGTTTATTGACAGATTGTATTATTAGATTCTCATGTGTTTCAGTAATGAAATTTGAAAGAATCACACAGCATTATTTAAATAGCTGACACTTCTTGAAAACGCATACCTATAAATTCCAAGCTACCAAATCAATCTTCAACATATTTTCATATCAATAAATTTTATAAAGTGTATTTATAATACCTGTGTCTGTTGCAATAATATTCGCCTAAGCCGCAGTAACGGTTCTACAGTTCTAACATCAGATTGAACCACTGAGAGCCTTTGTCGCCATTCACTAAGCAATTGACTGATAATTTCTTCACTTTGACGATCACCATCATGCAAGGATTTAAGTCTGTGAAATATTAATTTTAATTTTTAAATTCGCGGTCACCAAATAATAATTTTCAAAAGGTCTACTTCTGAACATTATGTGATCCGCAATAAGGACTATCCAAAAGAACTCAATTGATTGACATTTTTCAAGCGCAGCACAGTCAAAACTTTGGATTTTTATAGAAGTTGGAATATTGGAAATAAAGATTAGAATAGAATAGAAATAACTTTATTGACACAAATAAATAGGTACAGCTTATATATGAATCCATAGGCTCCTGAATTAGTTAAATACTAGGGATGTAACGATACCGATACCGATATTTTTTTATTAAATTCTTTCTTTTCTTTTATGTTTTTGCATTGTATTCATTCATATTGTTTTATTTCTGTTTCTGTAATAGTGTTAAGGAAGAGCGGAACCTCCTGACACAAGCATTTTATTTGCTTACTAGGAGTGTTCCAATCACAAATTTGTTTATGTAAAGGAAAGAAAGAAATAATTTTGAATTTTTTTAATTTTTAACGTGATAACGTTTTTAAAATCGTTTTAGTCGGGTGACATGTTCATAAACTTGTGTCACACCAAAACCTCACGAGCGCGATCGCAGGTATAACGAGAGAGAGACGGACCGATCTCCCGTTTCATCTCGAGCGCTGCCACTGCATTATGTTATCACGTAAACATCTCGATCGTAAACCTACTTTACAAACAACCAATTTTTTTGATATCAAAAAATTCAAAAACCCGCGTCCAATGAACGATGCGGGAGGCCGCCCGCGCGTGCGCACTTTGTTTTCTGAAAAAACTCTACCAATAGTAAACTTTTATTAGGTACTGATTGTATGTGAATTACTTAAAGTTTAACTGACTTTGTAAAATAATAATACTTAAATAAATGGTTTTGTTGTTTTTTGATTTGGCATTTTTATTTAAAAGAATTCGATTAACAGTTTTCTCTGTTAAATGTTGGTAACTTTTTATGCATAATTCACTATTTATTTTTCTACCAAGCCATCGATATCGGTATCGGTATCGGTATCGCCGATACATTACTACAAATATCGGTATCGGTATCGTATCGGCAAAATGATGTATCGTTACATCCCTATTAAATACTGTGTCTCAGGAGGATAAGGATTAACTAATAAGGATTTTTTTTTTTCATTTTCTGTGCCTCAAAACCTTTGGTCGTGATGAAAGACAACATATGCCCACCCATTATCAACCAAACATACAACAAACCTCGTCAAAGTTTCCTCCGCATGTCCAGCTTCCGTTATAATATGCAATCCCAGTACACTCTGGTACCCACTTCGCAAAGCACTTTCACCACGAGTCTCTCCGTCCATTTGTTGCAGAAGTCGATTCATTGCGTCTGAACATGATTCTTTGAATATATCGTGATCTTGCTTTCGGTATGCTAGTAATATCCTACCCATTAGTAGACCCCAGTTTTCTCGAGAAGGCGGCTGAGGAAATTTAAGAATAAGAAAGAAATGTTGTGTTTAATGCTTTTAACTAATTATATCTACGATGAAAATAAGCTTTGTTAATTTGTTGTGAAGTTATGAACACATACTAAGTGAGCGCTATACGTATGCACAAGAAAACAAGTCTTAAAAAGAATTCCTTACGGGATACCGATCTTCTACTCATCCAGAAAAAAATCAGTGAAAACTGCATTGACAAACTATTTAGCTACTCCTTACTAACTGAAATTGTCTGTAATGTATGTATTAACTTACAACAGGCTTGTTAACCAATTCATCAAGTTGTTCAAACCGGCCCAATCTCCACAGGGGCTCAGCGGACAATTCTTTCATAGTATCATCTATTTCCTGTTCACTTAACAAACGATACGCCGTGAACGGCTGGTCCAAACCTAGATAACAGTCTATCATACCCTGAGAAGAGAGGCAGTAAATTATTTCCATTGCATATGCACATAATAATAACAAACCGTTAAATAAATTAACATAATACTAATAACCAAGAAACACAAAAGTAAATAACATCAAAGAAAAAATAGGCATATCATTTCAGTGAAGACTTCAAATTTCGACAATCAAGCAAATGCGATAAAACATTTATTTAATACTAGCTTCCGCCCGCGACTCCGTCCGCGCGGATGTCGGTCTTCGCGTGGATGGTTTATTTCTCCATTTTGAGTAACTCTGACAATGACATCTTATAAATATCTATTGGACCCAAATACGGCTAGGCCTATAATAATACGCAACGTGTGTTCGCGGTTCTACAGAACAACGTCTATGGATAAAACTGAAAAATTAAGATTAATTTTTTTTTACGTATTTTTCCAGGATAAAAAGTATCCTATTTTACGCCCAGGATAATAAGGTAAAATTATACCAAGTTTCATCGAAATCGAACCGTTAGTTTTTACGTGATGCCTGAACATACAGACAGACAGACAGACAGACAGACAGACAGACAGACAGACAGACAAAAATTTTTTTAATCACATATTTGGGTTTGGTATCGATCCAGTAACACCCCCTGCTATTTATTTTTTCAATATTTTCAATGTACAGAATTGACCCTTCTACAGATTTATTATATGTATAGATTATTTTAATTTAGTTAGTGTCACCTGCAAGCTATGTTTATCCAATTGACCCTCTTGCGCTAACCGTTCGTAACACAAAGCTGCGTCCTGTAAGCGGCCTGTCACAACTTGGGTAAGAATTAATTCTTTCAGAGATGGCTCAGAACGTTTTATTGATAAAATACCTGAAAATATAAATTGCATGTAAAAATATCTGTATTCCAATTTCCAATGATTACGTAAAATATTGATGTTCGATCATTCCAATTGAAAATCTTCTGTTATTAAACTTTCTTTAACCCAAAAATTCATGAATATGAATATTTATTATAATTATGCACTTGACTTTAGTACGCGTTTATTAGTTAAACCTTTAAATGAAAACTACTGAGTACCTAACATATATTTTTATTTTCAAAGATTAACCTACCAGCAACCGAATCCGGTTCATCAAGCAGTGCATATATTTCGGCTAAGAAAGGCAATTGACCTTGAACCCTTGCTTTGTCTTCGTCCATATACAACTCAAGGTATTGTAGAGCTCTCTCCAAATCACCACATGCAAAGTTCCCTCTAGCTATAGCCAGTTTATCGAACTTTTGTGTAAACTTTAATATTGCCCTGAAGATAAACTTTTTATTAATAATCAATTTTTTTTGAAGTGAAAACTTCTTTAGCGGCGTTGAGCACTTTTTCTGTGGTATAAAATCTTAAACTCGCGTCAGGACACGTGACCTGATCGAAAAAGCGTAAGACGGATACCATTCCAAAATATCAAACATGCTCAACGTTAATAATCAAGTTTTCACTTCTGCCGGCATTCCCGGAGTGCAACCCGTCTTTTTCTGAAATAGTTTTGGTTTATTTACTTACTTGTAGTTTTCATTCTCTAGAGGTCTTTGTTTGGAATGCATCCATTCCAAGAGCCACCTGTTTAAAAAGTCTAGTAAGGTGTACACGGTCTTGCTACATTTACTCTGAAAAAAAAATTTTGTACATATTTATACCGCAAAAGTCTAGAAGACTATTTAAAATGTTTATTCAATATAACTACCTGATTTCCTTCTTCGGTCTGTATAGAACTAATATTCGGTGTCATCCTGATGTGTCTTAACATTTTGTATTTTGATCTCTCACTAATAACTGCTACATCATTTTCATAATTATCTACACCTAAAATAACATCAAAACATAGCAGATCTTTTAGTGAAAAATAAGATAAAATTTTCTCAAAAAACCGATAAAAATTAGAGACCCCTTTACGTCATAATTCAGTAAGTAGATTACCATTATAATACCATTAAAAAAATACATTACTTGTATCAATAACAGCCAACATCTCCTCCTGTATGTATTGCACGTTGTTCTTCGACATAACCGCATGTAACAAAACGTAGGGTAGAAACAAAAATAAGGTTCTGACGTCACGACGCATGCTTGGATGAACTGT
Organism: Colias philodice; assembly: GCF_061535455.1. Classification (NCBI taxonomy): domain Eukaryota; kingdom Metazoa; phylum Arthropoda; class Insecta; order Lepidoptera; family Pieridae; genus Colias; species Colias philodice. The sequence continues at coordinate 7,188,256 of NC_143093.1, forward strand.
TCTTAGTAACTCTCGGATACTGTCAGATTCTATGAGTGGGATCAATTGACCCGCCCAACTAAAATGAGAAATAAATTATTATGAATTTAAACATTATTTAATATTTTAGTATTAAATTGAGATTTCTCAATATGCAATTTTATGTGGGTAGGAACATATTTTGAGTATTTAATTATTCATAAATTTAGCGCATTTAAGTACTGTTGAATTACGATTATTCGGCAGATATTTAATGAGCTTGAAGACATACTTATGAGCCCATTCCAAAAATGTTGTTGCATAAACGGATCCAAACAGTGGATGAGATTTCTTCGGTTGCGATGGATACGCCAATGTGTATCTGAAAATATAAATTGTTTCTATGTAAACACAATTATTAATAGTAGAATAACAAGATAGCAAATCAACAATTTCTAAAAGGTTCTTAATAGTGATATTCCAAATAGACTTTTTCTAATACATAATAAATTCAGTCTCACCTTGAACTCAGCAAAGGATACATTATCTGATGCATATTTTCAGGAAAACTATTCCATACTTCTTTCTTGGTTCCAGTTGGCGAAATATCATATATTTTCAAAATCTCTTGTATAGTTAAAGCATAGCAGTCCATGTTCTGAAAAGTGTTAACAAGCCTGAGCAAACATAATAAAAATACTAATACACTGTTTTATTACATACAAATTAATCTTTACATAAAAATTAATATTTTTCCATATATTAAAGAATTATAAAGAGCTTTCGAATCTCTTCCACTTTTTTTTTATTAAGTATTTTTATCCACTCACCATAGTATCCTTCTCATACTGAAAAGCTCTAGTAAGTTCCATAAGAGCAGTTGCAGCGAAGCAGTTATCGCTAATAGAAAAGGCGAAAGGCGATCGATCCGGTTGTACATATTGCCTTGGAAGATGGCCCGCTTCTATCGCACCGAGTTGGCCTAAACACGCCCCACTTGATGAACTCACTTCTATGTTCGAGTCTTTACAACCTGATTAATATAAAATAATGGTGTATAATTAATATTTTAAAAATCACACTAATAAAAATATTTCCCTAAAAATTGCGGGTAGTTGAACATTGAAACATTCTACTTTTGGGAATGAGCTGTCCACAAATTACAAGCCTTATCAAAAGTCTAATGCCAAAACAATACATAAGTCTTTAAGAATTTCAGATATTTACATTTACTTACCAATTAGCAGACAATCAATCAGTTCTACTATCACGGGATCGATGTTTTTACCGCCAAAAATTGCCTTGTGCAGCTCCGATCTATTTGCTTTTAACAACTTATCCAATTGAGAAAATGAATATGCCTTTATTATTGGAATATCTTGGTTCAAATGCTGTAAGTACCAACGGATTTTGTCCAAAAAAGCATCAGGCTGAGTTCGCTTTACATGTCTCTTTATTACCATTTTAACCTTTTCTGATATTTTTGAATCTTCAACGAAAAACAATTCAGATATGTGGGAACTCAACAAGTTTTCGTTGTTGAGAACAAGGTAATAAAATATTTTATTTATTTCTTGCGGTGCATATTGGATTTGTTGAAGTAACGAAACAGCTAGATTAGGCAATAATGGGCCAAGAGAGATGTTATCAATATTATGTATAAAAGCACTCCAGGCTTCCGCAAGGATTTTCGGAAATTCCTTAGCAAGGGGTAAAGCAGATCTCAATGTGGCCAATACTTTAAAACGCAAAGGTGTTAAATATTTCACGCCCATCAACTGCATCATATCTGGGAAACTTTTCAAAGCTTTACGTTTAACAGACAGTGCTACTTTCGTATTAACCAATTTATGATCAAAATAGGCTAGGACTCCAAGAAATTTGGGATTCAAGAAGTCTGCTATTTGAGTTGTACTCATACTCATACTTCCTTGTGAAGAAGAAACATCAGGATCGTGACAAGCTAAGTACCTGCACGCATTTAATACTTTCTCTGGGCTGCAACAATATTGTAAAAGAAATTCTGTGAGGATCACTCTGAAATGACGTTTGATCAAATTTAATATTGATGTTTTCGTCAATTTCTCTATAATATCGTAGCATTTTTTAGACACATCGTTATTCTCCGTTAAATAAACATGCACATAAATATGCGGGAATCTCTCTGCAAGGAAGTCAGATACCGAACACTGGACCAATGATGCAATTTCCTCTATCATAAGTGGAACTTCTTTAACAGTTACACAATAGGGCATCAAATAAGGTAAGAAATGATGGACATCCTTCGAAATAAAATCTCTATAACCAACAAATCCGAAGGCTCTGACAACTTTTAAGAGAGCAATTGCAAAATCTTTGCCATTGTTAAGACTACAAGCAACGAAAAGTCGACAATAATCCTTTTTGTATCGATGATAAGCTTGATTGGGAGTTAGCCCTTGACATTCACAAACATCTCGAAGATAAACTACGGCTTTTGGGGCAAGAGAACATTGAGGATGCATAATAAAATAAACTAGAAGTTTTGTTACAGGGAGTATAACTTTGTTATTCTGAATCATGCCAAAATCTTTAATGCAGTCTAAAGTTTGGGTCTGTTGATTGAAATCATTATTTTCCAAACATTGTTGTGTAGATTTCAAGAGTAAGTTTATACACGTATCAAATACAGTTGCTTTAGTAGCTGTGACAGTAGAGTCTTCATTCTCCTGAAATGAAAAATAAAGATAATAAACTAATTATAAGTTCTTTTACAAAATAAAGCTGGAATATTATTAATATTCATAATAACTTACATCTGAGTTTTCAATAAACGGTTTCAAAGCTGTTAATACATATTTGGTGTTTTGTTCAGTTATCACATTTTTAGAGACTCCATAGTCAAACACAAAGAAATGATTACTCATTTGACCAACAAGGTTCCAGTATTTTGATACAACTAAATCTGAATATTGCTGATAGTTGAGAAACTTTCCAAACAAACTCTTCAAACCATTTATCATGGATTTGTTATTCATAACATTTGAATTGCTTTCTGAATAAAGTTCTATATATTTATTTCTAATTGATTTTAAAAATCCTTCACTCTTCTCATAGTTTCTTTTCTTACAATGACATTGATAGCATATGAGGCTAATGTTAATCTGATCACTTAAAATAATTTGGTGTCCAAAATTAGTTTTGTTCACAATAATACAGTTAGTTGATAAAGACATGCAAACAATAGCTGGCAAAATATCAGTTATAGCTCTTTGAGTTTCTACATCTTTTGTGAGGAACGCAGGCATTAGAATATCCCCAATTAATTTACTTGTTGAGATCATTTTAGTTGCTAGTATCAGAGGTGATAGTTCTATGATCTGAAAAAAGTCATTATACATTAGTTTATTTCAATAATTGTAATAACTCAAGTTTAATTTTTCCACCATTGTACCATGATTGTAATATGAGTAAACCACACTTGTTTTTTCAAAGAAATAAGGAAGTGTTCTCTGTTCCTTAACATATACATATAAAATTCATTAAATATAAATAATACCAATATACTTACTGTCACATATAGAGACTTGTTCATAAGTAATGAACTAAATAGAGTATTTGTTATATTATTCCATGTTTCATTTATTGTGCTCTTTAAATAAATTTTATGTATTAATAAATATTTCAGTATCACAGCTTTAACATTATCTTTAAAAGATAAATTGTGGGCAGAGAATTGTACATTAGTCTGCAAACATAATATTTGTAGAATTATATTCATATCTTCCTTTATAAATGACTCACTCAAGAGAACTGTGTTCATGGTGATGTCCATTATTAATTGAATAACATTCATATCATTTAAAACTAATCTCTGATGTAATTTGATTAATTTTTGTAATGTTATCAAGATACATTTAGCATTTGGTTTATCTAATAATTCAATGCACTGACCATCAGATTTGTCTTTCCTATATTCAATATTTGTACATTGTAGTACAAGTAAGGCAGCTCGACATCTTTGTAAATGATGAGTTATTAGAAAAACATCCATAACATCTTCACAAGATTTGATAGAATTCACTACACTTATAATTTGATTGTAGTACCAGTTTTCTACAATACTCTTTTTAACTGTTTTCTTAACTAAATCTTCAATCAAAATATGTGTTAGTATTTCTGTGTAATAATATTCTGACAATTCACCAATTTCCTGAGCATCTCTGTTTTTTAATTCCAGTATATCCTTTGAATATTTAAATTTTTTACTCAAAGACAAACATAACATTTTGACATCCATTGAAAAATATTTACTGCTAGTTTTGTCCAGAATTATTTCACATATGTTTTGTAAACACTCTTCATGGTCTGACCCTTCCTCATACTTTATTGTCTTTATTAATAATAATATTTGAGTATTAACTTTTGTTAGATACAAATCATCAATTTCAGCTTTCTTATACAAAATATTTATGCTTTGAACAAATGCTTCTAATAAATGTAAAAATTGACTCTGAATTTCCTGGAACTCTTTGTGAAAGACAACAATTGACACATCTTTTATTTTGGAAAATAAAGTAATAAAAAATTGTATGCAAATTAATTTTAAGTCTGCACTATAACTTTCTAATATATTTATAACTTGTTTGAACAAATCCAATGTCTCCGATTTATTTTTATGCAAATATAATAAATTTGGTGCAATACTTTCAGATAACAATTGCAATACTATATCAATCAAATGTCTACACATAGATAAATCTTTAACACACACATATATTGGTTCCAAGTTGAGTTGTACTTGTGTAATTTTCACATTAACAGGTGTAAAATTCTTTAACAATACTTGAGTTTTCACATCCTTCTCATAATCTTGATAATATTTCACAAGGTTCTTTAAAATTGAATAATATTCTTGATGCAAGTTGTCATAGAATGATGCTCCATTCATACACAATATTTGGAGTATTTTTAGCTGAGCGTCTTTGCTGTTTGTGTGTATTCTGAAAATATTAAATGCCAAAATATATTATTTGTGTCCAGGTATTACTTACGACTATAAGTGAAACCAAACAGTACTGTTGACTTGCCTTTGCAATTCCTTAACTGAACAAACATAAAACAATCTTCCAAGTAACCAGGTATTGAAGGCAAAATAAAACGAGTCTGGGCATTTAGAGCAACCAATTCTTGGAACTAATACCTCAGAATAATCCCTGAAACAATTCACTGTGTAATAAGTATTTGTTTTTCAATATTTCTATCATAATATGAATAATAATTGTAATATTTACCCAGAAAGTTTTAAAATCGAAGTGAGTAATCTATCCAAACCATCCTCGGCATCTTCTAGATTATTAAATAAAACCATCGTAGGAGCATTAAACATTTGCCAAACTGCAAAAGGGCCGTCTTGATTCTCTTCTTCCATTGTTGTGTACCTACCTAAATCAAAACTTTGTATGTATCGAAAATTATATACAAACTTTGATAATTCGTACTTTTCCAACAATCTTATGAAGTTAACGTTAAGGTTTTTATATTTTAATGTTACACATAATATGCTTTAACTATTATACTGTGCTCGTCAATTCGACTTTCGCGCTGTTTTTTGACATTTAACATTTTTAAGGTCTTTTTTTAAATATTTTTCGGCAAAAGAGATTCTAATAAATTTGCTACTGTCAGTGACACTTTTACTGTTCTGATAAAAAAAGTACACTTTAGCACCTCATCTATAGAATTTTGGGTCGAAAATGACCTTAATCGATAGGTCTCCGTTAGGTCCTTTAGGGTCCCACAATTTCTTTTTAGGTCCTCTTTAGTTTTTTATAAATATTTTTTTTTTATTTTGGGTATAAAAAAGTACACTTAGCACCTCATCCATAGCAAAATTGGCGAATTTTATAAAAATCGTATTCTTTATCGTTAGGTCCGTATAGATCCATCATTGAAATTGTTAAATTATTTACTTTATTATTAGAGACCTATCGATTAAGGTCATTTTCGACATCCTTAGTGTATTTTTTTATACCCAAAATTTAATAAATTATTTATAAAAAAACTAAAGGGGACCTAACAAAAAAAATGTAGGACCTTAAAGGAGGATTCAAAGGTCCTATCGATTTCGGTCATTTTCGTGTTGATTCTGTCCCACAGATAAACTGACTGGAGAATGGCGAAAAGACACATCTTCATGCCACGAAATAGGGAAAAAGAAACGAATTTTTGGCGCCAAATTTGTATTATATCAGCGAAAATAAAAATAATTTTACAAAAATATTATTCTGGGCTAAAACAGCGCGTTTTTAACGACGTGTTTTTGTTAAACATACAATCGAAATTCGAATACAAGTGGTTGCGATTTTTTCCCGCGACAATCCGACAGGACAATACATTTATACTTTTTTCATTGTGCACAAGAGGAAATGCCGTCAGGGACAATTTTGAAAATACGGAAGGTATTAAAAGTTGTGTCAATGCTAAGATCACTAGCTTTTCGCCCGCGGCTTCGCCCGCGTTTTCAAAGAAAACCTCGCATAGTTCCCGTTCCCGTGGGATTTGCGGGATAAAACCTATCTTATATTGTGTTAATCCAAGTTACCCTCTACATGTGTGTTTAAATTCAAAGACTACTATATATATATGGTTTAAATTCATTGTAATCGGTTCACCGTTCTGTTCTGTAGAAGGTATTAGGTTATTACCTAGTATATCAGATCAAGAGCCGGCACCAAAGCCTCCTATTACGAAAAAATTGTCTAAGAGACTTAAACGTAAACAAGTACGAGCTTCAGTTTGCCAGCCGGCGCCTGAGACTGTAAAGGTGCCAGATCTTCAATGTGACAATAAAGAGATATCATATAAGAATCAATCCCTGGTGACGACCGACAATAATCCGAGAACAGAGTCACGCTGGACTGAAGTGAAACGTAAGAGTGTCCGTCGTTATAAATCAGCTGATATTATTAGAGGAACGGCTAAACCGGGAATTTCAAATTTGGAGGCATCTGAGAAAGTAAAGTTCTTCCATCTGTTTTATGTTAAGTATGGTACAACAGAAGATCAGGTTCGGATGCACTTGGCTAATATCTGTGCTACCAATAATTGTTCAGTGGAAGCATTAAAGTCACGTGGTAACTATGCTTCGTTCAAGATTGGAGTCCCCGATAAATTGAGCAGTAAGGTTCTGATCGAAGATAACTGGGCTGCTGAAATATGCATTAAACCTTGGAAGTCTCTTTTTCGTGGTAAATTCGAAAAGAAAGAATCCTAATAAATTACAACGTAGAGACGGCAAAAAGATAACTTTTAATGCATACTATCAGAATGTAAGAGGGCTCAAAACTAAGTTATATGACTGGAGGACGAATTTGGTTACTACTATGAACATTAATCTGATTGCTATAACGGAAACTAATCTCGATAAATCTGTAGAAGACTCAGAAATCATTGCTGGTGACTGGTCTGTTGCTCGAAGAGATCGTGGGCGTGCTGGTGGTGGCGTGATGTTGTTGGCTAAGGCACCTTTAACGCTTTTACGATTACCCGAATATGAAAGTCAAGAGGTAGAGGACTTATGGGCGCGATTTCAGTTACATGGACATTTTATTTATGTTTGTGTTGCGTATATTCCACCTTCTGCCTCAGATAATATGTATTTGAATTGGTTCAATAATGTGTCTAGTATATATAAGAAACTTAACAGTGAACGATTGTTAATTATGGGCGATCTTAATTTTTATAGTTGTAGTGAAAATGTTATGTTGAGTTTTAATAGCTTTTTAGTTGAATGTAATTTGAGTCAATGCAATAACATTGTGAATAAGAATGGAAGAGTGTTGGATGCAGTTCTTACTGATGCAGAATTGAGTGTGCATAATGTTTGTGTGTCAGCCGTGAATCCAGGTGAGGAATTATCTAGGATTGATGGCCATCATCCTCCATTAAACGTGAGTATAATTTATAAAATTTTCTCTCGGAGCCCAACATTAGAGCCGATTGTTACAGAAACCTCTAGAAACTGGGATTTTAGTAAAGGGAATTACTTATCGTTACATTACAATGTTAAAAATTTTGATTGGAAAGAGATTTATAATATTCCTGAGGTAGATGATTCACTTGAATACTTTAACTGTACTATTTATGAATTTTTTGATCAATGTATTCCGAATAAAAAACCTAGGACGAATCGTCGTATTTATCCAGTATATTATAATAATGAAATCATACACAATTTAAAAATCAAAGCTCAATTACACTGGCAGTGGAAATTTCTTAATAACCGTGGAGCTTATGATGAATTTAAATTTTTAAGGTCAAAAATTAAAAATGATATTAATAAAGCACATAAGGATTTCTTAGATAAAATATCTACAAATTTAGTTGATACACCAACACAATTTTGGCAATATGTTAATTCACTGCGCAAAGGAAATAATACAGAAACAATGGTGACCTTTGATGATACTGAGTACCGGGGTAAGGACATGGCAGAAGCGTTTGCTAAGCATTTCAAATCAGTGTTTTTAACTAATTCACCAAAACTGGACTTTGACTCTGCTAATTCTAAGGCTAGGTCCAGTTCACGTTTCTTCGATATAAAGGTTTTAAATAAGGATATAATCAGTCGATGTATAAAAAAATTAAAATCTAACGCTTCTCCTGGACCTGACATGATACCTGCTTATATCATTAAGGGTCTTATGGAATACCTAATTGAACCTATAATGCACATATTCAATCTTATTCTGATGAAAGGTGTATACCCTACACTATGGAAGAAGTCGCGAGTTATACCGATTCCTAAATCTGGCAGTAGAACCAAAGTTGAAAATTATAGACCAGTGGCGATTTTATGTTCACTAGCCAAGGTATTTGAGATGTGTTTGCATTCTCAAATGCTACATGAATGCAAGCCATACATCTCTCCTCTTCAGCATGCCTTTTTACCACGCAGGTCGGTCGCTACAAATCTCATTTCACTTGTTGAGACATTATCACGTGAAATGGATAAGCAGAATCAAGTCGATGTTATTTATCTCGATTTCCGCAAAGCTTTTGACCGTGTTGATAATGATGTACTGTTGTTGAAGTTAGCAGATCATGGATGTGGCCCGACTTTGCTCAAGCTGTTTTCTAATTATCTTAGGGATCGGAAACAATTTGTAAAATATGGCCCGTATATTTCAGATTCTTATTCTACTCGATCTGGTATAAGTCAAGGATCAAATCTTGGTCCTTTGCTGTTTTTATTACTGATAAACGATTTACCGGATGTAATTGAAAAGTCGGATATCTTACTCTTTGCCGATGATGTTAAAATATTTAAGGTCATTAAATCGGATGAAGATTACTGCCTCTTGCAAACAGACGTAGATGCAGTTTATATGTGGAGTGTGGAGAACAAACTACACTTTAATATTGACAAGTGTGAATTTATGACATTTAGTCGTTCAGCCTATATACGGAACTATGTTTATAGTTTGGGACAGGATCAAATATCACGTGTGAATAAAGTACGCGACTTAGGTATCACATTCGTGCCTCATCTTTCGTTTCATGAGCATATTCACAATGTTTCTAACGCTGCATACAAACGTTTAGGATTCTTACTGCGCAACTCTGTCGGACTTTCAGATAGCGCTATTAGAGTTCTCTACTCGGCACTTGTTAGGAGTATTCTAGAGACTAATTCCATTGTCTGGAGTCCCTACGAGAAAAAATATGTCCTTATGTTGGAGCAGGTCCAAAAGAAGTTCTTAAGGTACTTGTATGCGAGAAATTTTAATTATTACCCATATCTGTATCCCACAAAATTCTTGCTGGGTAGTTTGGGTTATAACTCGCTGGAACTTCGTAGAAGTCTATCAACTGTTAAATTTGCTCTTAACGTTTTATACAATAAAATAGATTCTAATGATTTAGTAGAAATGCTCTTACGGCTTAATGTGCCTGACAATTATACACGGGCTCGTAGCCACCGACTGTTAGCTGCTTGGCGCACACGCACGGTTCAACGCCAGCAGTCTCCGGTGCCTCGCATGCTTTCACTGCTGAACTCAATCCTCAATTCTGCACCAGTATATGATTTGTTTGTGTCAGGGATTGGAATGATAGGTGAAGAATGTAAGAGGTACCTAGAGCTAAGAACATAGTGATAAGTTTAGAATTAAGTTTAATATATGTATGGTTTGGCGTATGCCGTAAATAAATAAATAAATAAATAAATTAGCATGAAAGAGTAACAAACATACCTTCATCCATCCCTTCAAACTTTCGCATTTTAGTATAATATTAGTAGGATAAACTTGGAGCACACAGATTCAGAGTGTTTGAATGGAGATATAACCACTGCATTTCCTCTTACATTGTTGTCATCAATAAACAGTAATAAATAGTAGTTACCTATATCAATAGTAGACATCATTATTAGAGTGAAATTATTATAACATTCTGAGCATTACTTATGTATTAAATAGGTAGTAGGTAAATATAGACATCAAAATATTTTCTTATCCTTATAGAACATCACAAACTAAATGAATCCCCAAGTTCTCCTTTATTGCTTTGCAATTTGCATCATTGAATTGAGGGTACTTTTATTTTTTCCTAGTACCTACAAAGGAAATTTTTTCAAATCTCCGTTTCCCATAAATGGTGTTCTTGGAAGTAAGCACTCCAGGAAACCAAAGTGTCATCTTCAATAATCCATCTTGATTCCGGTAAACTTAGATCAGATTCAAAGGTCTTTGATGATACCAGTGAACATTGAGGAGACGATCTTAAAGCTAAATCAGGTTTATCTTGAATTTTCTTTTTATCAGGTGCCCGAGGTACTTTCACAGGAGATATTGATGTCATCTTTGGAATAGGCACTGAAGATATTATTGAAATTGATGACTTTGTAAGCAAAGCATTTTCATTACTAACTTCAATGTGATTGTTAACTTTTATTTTCTTTCCATTAGATAGACTGCCCATAGATGTTTTGCTGCCAGAAGATTTATTTTTTGTGTCTTCAATATTTAACCGGGCAGGTTCCAAAGTAGTGTCTAATTCTGAATTTGTTTCTGATATTGAAGCATTAAAATGGTTAGGTAGTTTTGCTGGAGGCTCAGAAAGACAACTTCGGCCTGATTGTAAAAATTTTGTATTTTTGCCATTTCTTTTGCATGGTTGTAACTCCAAGTCAATAGTGCATTCCGATTCTTGGCATTTAAATTTGTGGGGAAGAATACCTTTCTTTAATCTCAATGTATTCCTTTTAATATTTAATGGCAAATTAGAAATTTTAAACCGCATGTAATTAAATGTATCTTCTTCTACCTAAAACCCAAACATTTAACTAATTAAAACAATATGTGGTATAAAACAGTACCTATTATAAAATTATTATAAAATAGATAAGTAATAGAACATTAATTATAAAATAGATTTTTTCCCATGTAATGAAAATGTTCACTGCAGTAAAAAGTAGCCTAGGTGACACTCTCTATGACTATCACCAGACATGGAAATAACATCATAAAATATCTCCACTGTGGTCTGTGATAGAAGAAACAAACAAACGAATCGTCTTTAACAATAATAGTATTAGAAATTAGTTAAGGATACCTACTTAGTGTTTTCTTAGAATTATATAAAATTGTTAGGTACCGTAGGATGATCTACTGTCACCATATACAATTTTTAATAGGCAGGTACTCACATCAAAGTGATCTTCACAGCAATATAAGCAAGTTGATGGAGACACCATGTCTCTTTTCATAACATTACACCATGTTTGTCTTATTGCTGCACCTCTCGGGACGAGAAAAAACACTTTATCGGGTGCTGATCTTATTGTATTTTTGCACATCGGCACAATGCAATACTTATATACTGGTTTTTGGGTTTTTTTCGAATGTTCTTTGGAAGAGCTAGGTGAATTCATGATTTATATGTAAGAATAAGTTTTTGTACTATTCTTCTACCATACGAATAGGTACTCATAAAATATCTAAATCTCCCACCTGTCTATTTGAATTTTTATTTCATAGAGCAAGTTATAATAATAATATTTGATTTGTATTGTAGACTGTATAAAATATAAATGTAATAAATAATTCATAGATGACGTCTACGTCACGTCTAATTCAAATCAAGCGCGCAAACGTCAGGCGCTTCAAAATCTCATGATGATTCCGTACAGACCTCTTTTTTAGAGTATAAGTATTCTTTGGTACAGACAGACAGACTCAACGACAGACTAGACAGCGAGTGCCGTTTTACCCAATTATGCCGTTTTACCCGATTTGTACCACTTTATCGACTCACTCAATAAAATGATTATCAACATGCAAGTTTTCTCTACAGTGCAGTGAAAGGCTTCGCGGGTCTCGCACCTATCAGCCGCAATAAAAAGAGGTATTAAAAACCTAATTAGTACAAGCCACCAGGTTTTAACTATAATATAATACGTACCTACTCTCTTAGCGCGCGCGCGAGTCTGTGTCACTCTATGAAGGGCACTATAGTGGAGCCAATTTAATAGGCAACATTTGACGTCTATCAATTTTATCTTCATAGGGTGGTAACCTGCTTAAAAACATCGATTAAAGCGAATTAATCGATACGGACTTGAAACAATTGTCAATCGAACTTGAAACACATGTCAATAATTTATGATGATTTTTATTCCCAAGTAACCAATGCATTCGATTCTAGATGTCAGATTTCGATTTTTAGAGTAACGTCTCTGGTATTTAAAAAGAAAAAAGGTTTATTGACACAAAATTGTAGCGACGTCAGTTCTTTAAATAAGAAAATGTTTAGAATGGTTTATCAGTAAAATCAAATCTTAAAATTAGTTGCATCGGTCATTATTATTATAAATATGTAATCGTAATTGAAAAAAGTTAAGCAAATGTGCAGTTCTAACAAAACGAAATATCATGTTATTCTATGTCGTCGTTACTAGGTTACGTTGTTGAATTATGTTGAACTGTCAAATGTTGCCTATTAAAATGGCTCTACTATAAGTACTAACACACATGTCATCATGATCATTGTCATGACAAATGGGAAAGAAAACAAAAAAAAAACACCAAATAAGTTTAAGACTTTATTTTTTACATAGTAGATCATAACTTATATTACTTATGTAAATATTACAAAACAATTATCAGCAAAAAAGAGAAAATAAAAAATATTTGAATTTCTATTTATATATTATTATAATTTTATTAAATTTTCTAAATTTACTAAGCACAACAAATATTTTTATATTGTATCACATAATATATACATTACAAGTACCATCTACAATAGTCTTGAGTCACTAATAATATTATTCTGCAAATAACTTAAAAATTTATAAAAGAAACTGTGATGATAATTTCTATTGATTATTATTAATAATAAGAATAATATGTACCTATTATATGATTATGAATTAGTAATCAACAATATTAGAAAGCTGTGTGGATAATGTCATTATAACTTTATAGTCAAGTTCTATGCTATTGTGGTAAAATTTTACACATTAAATAACAATTTTCCAGAATGTCTAGTCGAAACTGATAAGTTCCGCAGTATTGTTATTACTTTCAGACTTGATAGGAGTTTGGACTTGTTGAGTTTGTTGTATAGCAGACTGCGGATTTGGTGGTGCATTTCCAAAGTTTTGCTGCTGATTTTTTACACCTTGACCCTGTACATTATTAGGGGGGACCTGCCCTTGCTGCATATTTTGCGGCGCTTGCATGTTTTGCGGCGTTTGCATGTTTTGGGGCACTTGCATATTATGGGGGGCCTGCATGTTTTGCGGCGCCTGCATGTTCTGTGCTGCTTGCATGTTAGGAGGCAGATGCATATTTTGCGGTATTTGTCCAACAGATTGTTGCATATTTTGAGGCATTTGCCCCGGTTGTGGTGGTTGCATGTGTTGTGCCATTTGATTAGACGTAGGCATCGTCATTTGCGGTGGATGCATTTGTTGTTGCATTGAAGGAGGCACCATGTTATGAGGGGAATTGATCTGTGCAGCTTGAGTATTTGTTGGCATCTGATTCTGTTGCAATGGTGGACCTTGATTCATATTTTGGTTTTGAGGAATGTTTTGATTTTGTGCTAGCATTTGAGGGTTTTGAAAGTGAGGTGGTTGTCCTGGAACAGGCATGGGCTGGTGTTGAGTTATTTGGGATTGCTGATGATTTTGCTGGCCCTGTTGTTGGGGTTGAGGTAAATTCTGGCTAGTGGGAGGCAAATGATTTTGCATAGGCATATTCTGCCCAGGTACTGACTGGTTATGCATCATTGGTTGGCTATGCACTGGCATAGGCTGACCTGGCATTTGGGATCCAGATTGTTGACTAGTTTGAGGGTTTTGAGAATTAACTGGATACCCAGATACGGGTCCTTGGGGATTGTTGTTTATTTGGTTACCTTGCATCATTGGCATTCGCTGCATTTGCATACCGTACATTGGATTAGTGGCGTTTTGTTGCACCATGTTAGGTTGCGCAAGAGTCATGGGAGGCATCATGGTGTTAGGTGGCTGATTCGGCATATTTGGTTTTGGTATTTGTTGTTGGTTAGGTATATTTGGTTGCGATACACCTTGACCTGGAGGTCCATTTGGGACAGATTGCGGCATCATTTGGTGAATGCCCGGCTGAGACGGTAGACGCATTTGTTGCATTTGCTGCATCATCATCTGCTGTTGCATGGGTAACTGTTGTCCCATGACTGGGCGCATGTTCGGTTGATTCATTGGTCCTTGGATTGGTGGAACTTGGCTCAACGTAGCCGCCGATGTAGACATAGGGAAGGTATTCATTTGTGGCATCGATTGAGACATTGTTCCCATTTGATTAACATTCATTGGCATGTTAGCTTGAGACATGTGTGTTTGTCCAGGTAATGGTGTGGAGCCGTCTGTCGTTTGAGGTGGCATTTGGGGATGAAACGGGGCGTACATGAGCTGATTGGGAAAACCGGGTTGGAATTGGTGCATGGCAACACCAGGCATATAATAACCGCTGCTGGACATCATGTACTGGTGCTTCTGCTGTTCCTGTCGCATTTGCATTTCGCGCTCTTGCTCCTAGAAAATAAATTAGTTAATAAAAATATTTATTTTGAATTGAGCCTAAAAACTAATCAATAAAAGTATACATAATTGGTTTAAATGAAAACAGTAACTGTAAGATACCTGAATAACTTATATATTTTTGTTTTATATTATGGTACATTACAGGTTTTATGATCATATTAATCAATGCCAATATTATTACGAGGTTTTCAAGACGTAAAACGGGAACAAAGATTAACAATATTATTTTGTTTACATCTTAGAGAACATCGACTTTAAATCAAAGAAATCATAACACGATTGTGACAGAAATCAAGCACACACAAGGGAAATCTTGCATAGATACCCACGGCCTCCGGGGAAGGGGCCGTGGGTTATGTCGGATTCCTACCGACCAAAACCCCACTGTGTTCCGTCAAGCCGCATCAACGACGGGGCCACGGGTATGGTAGAATTCTTCCGTGACAAACGGAGACCCACCTGCACTCTCTGCAGCGCCAACTGCCGCTGGTACTGCAGGTACTCGTGCTTCTTCTTCCTCATGGCCTGCAGCTTGGCCGCCATTTGCATTTGCCGCTGTCGCTCCGCCGCCTCTGCGGCTTGTGCGAGTCGCGCCGCGTGTTCCGCGCGGAGCGTGTCTAGCGCCGCTCTGCTGTCGCGCACTTGGCTTATTTTGTCCTGCGATTGTAAATTTAAGTTATTTTACCATGGAAGATATTTATTTATTTAATCATTTATTGTACCACACCATTTAATATTACAAGTATAATATATATTTGTATGCATGCGAAGTACAAAAGGTGACCTTATCGCTTAGAAGCGATTTCTTCCAGGCCACCTAAGATAAGATATGATATTTTTATATGTAATCTTATATATAAAAATGAATCGCAAAATGTGTTGGTAAGCGCATAACTCGAGAACGGCTGAACCGATTTCGATAATTCTTTTTTTATTATATTTCTTGAAGAACGAGGATGGTTCTTATGTAGAGAAAACGTAAACATGTACCACGGGCGAAGCCGGGGCGGACCGCTAGTAATTAAAAAAAATGTATGTAATGTAAAAGGTATGTAATGGATAAAGACGAAAAAGTGGGTGAAGTCATTACCAATAAATGAAAACACCGCAAATACTATTTCATAATAGTATTTAAAATATCATCAAAAATACGAAACAATTTGTATGGACGGACAAAAAAAATTATGACTATACATGGTTTAATTAATTTTTGTAATATTGTCTCCAAGCTGTATAGCTATACATTCCAGAGATTTATAAATGAAAAATATAAATTTATAAATAAATTATTTGATTGTTATTACCTGTAAGCTCTCTAAGTAAACCCTTTTATCGTCCTGTTGCTGAATATATTTCAGAAGCTTGGAGTGCATTGCTGTTATGTTCATGAATAACGTTTGTACAGATGTATCATTGGCGATGGAGCGACCACTGTGAAATAATAAATAATTTACTTAATCTATAGTAATTATAATTATCTAGACTTATTAAATTCATTATATTATGTATACCACAAATGGAAAAACTAATAACATAAATCTAAGTGAATACACATGTAAAAATTGTTAAAAATTTACTTTCACAGAAATTATCCGAAAATAGTAACTATGCGACTTTGGATGGTTTGATACATATAAGAATTTTTTTATTAAAAACATTTATTTTTAAGTATACATACCGAGAAGAATTACTCTTCATTCTGTTAACAAATATTTCCACTTGGGATTTGAGATTCTCAACAAAGTCATCAATTTCTTTATCCTCCGCTTCATCTTCTTGAGATTTCGCAGACGAAGGTTTCGAGAAGTCCTGATAATAAACATACTTATATTTTATATAAATTCAAGTTGTGTTATTTACTTAACCACTTACATATCATCGACAGCTGAACGAATTTTATTTTATTAGTTGGATTTTTCATTTCAATTATTATATATAAAGGGATTTTGCTCTTTGCTCGAGACTCTAGAGTCTAGACTATGACGTCAGGTAATAATAATTTATTAATTTGTATTTAAGAAATAGATATTGGATCATTCTAGTCCTATTCATTTATATGAATAAGTTATGTTATTTCTCGATTCATCACTCCACAGCGGCGTCATTCGTGCCATAGAAGCCGCATTCCGTATAATATGCGCTTTATTTCATTTTTTTTTTTCATACAGCTGGCCATAAACAGTAAAAAAAGACGGGTTGCACTCTGGGAGTGCCGGCAGAAGTGAAAACTTGATTATTAACGTTGAGCATGTTTGATATTTTGGAATGGTATCCGTCTTACGTTTTTTCGATCAGGTCACGTGTCCTGACGCGAGTTTAAGATTTTATACCCATTACAGAAAAAGTGCTCAACGCCGCTAAAGAAGTTTTCACTTCAATAAAAAAGCATCCCCATACCTCCGCCGCGTCATTAGTCCCGTGCGAGGACGGCGCTGTGGGCGCCGCAGGGTCACGCGACAGCCGCTGCTCCCAGTAGTTGCGGTCGAGATAGCGGGACAGCTCCGCGTTGCCCGTGCCGTGTTCCGGCGACGCGCTCACTGACGACGGCGTTGGGGATACTGAAAATATACATTCTTTATAATATACCTACTAGATAAAAAAATGTATGCGTGTACTAGAGTACACACGTAAGAAGTGAAACTTCTTTATGACCTTAAAAATGTTACGAGTATGGCGTAACGCAAAAATGTTACACTAAATTTTTGTCCAACCCCGATACAGAAGTTTCACTTCAAAAAGAGCGTGTGTGCCGAGCACATGTGTCAGAAGTGAAACTTCTTTGGCAAGAACCAAAGATACTGAAATCGTCGCATTACTCCATGACGTGACGGTATTGCCATGACGCGACTTTAAAATTTTCCTCTCAACGCACCTATAGAAGTTTATAAAATAATAATATTATAGTTAAAAAATACTTAAAAATACGCTTTTATAATATATAAATTATAATCTATTAAAATAATAATTTTATTTTTAACCTAATTCATTGTATTTTTATTGATAAGTACAAAGTTTGAATAAAATCTGTTTATTTAATATTTAAATGACCCACTTTAAATATCTCTTTCTTGTCTAATCTCACATACAAACATAAACATATTGTGAATCAGAGGCGGCTCGTGACAAAATTTTATGGGTGTTCACTTGAAATAAAACACTGAAAATACATGGTGTAAAGCAGTACATTTATCAAAAAAATTACTTATAAAGGAAATACATACGTCTTTCTTTTTGGTGTGCAAAAATATCTATAACTTAAAGCGACAAGACATTCGTAAATATCTGTTGTTGCTTTCATCACAACCACACAACCACGGTGTTTTCACATATTGTTCAGATTTAAACACACGCGTATATGTTTTCGTTTTTGTCGTACATTTTTGCGTAAGATCAAGTTCAGGCCGTGGCGGTCCCTTAGCTTTACATTCAAGCCGAATTTGTAACGTTTTATCACACTTTTTAATGAACGCCACATTATAATTATTGTTCATTTTAACACTCACAAGTAATACTGATAACTACAGGCTATTTCAACACGTATTTTATAATTTTAATTAGAAAATTGCATGAATCGCGCGCGTGCATTGAAGTTGACTCGAGAGTCGAGTGTTTGTTTATATTATAGACGTGGCAACTGGCAACGTCGCAATCGCTGTCCTGCCGGGCGGTAAAAACGAACCGGCAACGTTTGCGGGTGCGCCGCTCCGAATTTTGCTACTTTTCCATAGAAAATCTTTTGTTTCACGCGCAGGGCTTTGGCAAAACCCTCTCTTTCACTCCTATTGGATTTCGTATTAGGAAATGTACTAAATCTTTTTTCATTGGATCGCAATCGTGAGCGCACCGCTTCGCGCGTTACATTAATACAGTAGGTATTATACAGGTGTATGGGATGATGGAATGATGGATATATTCATTGGTATTAACAGTAGTTTTAAAGATTATGATTGATTTTAAATAGTAATAATTAATGTTAATAATTAAATTAAGGAGTATGATTTTATTATAATTATTTATGGGAGTTCACTGCACCAGCGCTCCTTAGGGCGAGCCGCCTCTGTTGTGAATAATGATGAAATTCAAGATATACTAAAACGTGTTTAAATACAAATATTTCAGAGTTTCTGACTGGCCTACACTCAATGTGAACAATTTACAAATAATTATTGTGAACTATCTTTACAATAACATGACATGTTTAGCTATAACTAAATACACATTCAATCATAAAATATGTAATCAAGATGAAACTTTTCATTAATATTCTAAAACCATTACTAAAGAGTTTAGTTAAAAATAAAAATATAATTACATGTTGGATGAGTCGATGGTTCAGGAGCAATATATGAGCGGGAGCGTTTCTCCTTCTCCTTTTGTTCAGCCTCTGACTGGCTCAAAGCAAGTGCTAGTTGTAATTCCTCTTCTTCTTGCAACTCTTCCGCCGTTTTCCCTGGTGGCTTCTATTCAGAATAAATCATCAAATAAAAGCAAAAAATGTACAATGAAACAATGTACAATTGTAATATGATAGTAGATAGTTTGTAAATAGTAACTAATGTTTTGTTTTCCGATATTATTCATTGTTCCTCTATCAAGACATTAAATACTATGCAGGGCTAAGAGACCTTACTAAGTTTTGTGTTTTACAAAACAATTTTTCCTTAGTAAAAACCTTGGTTTCATTATATGTAGTATGTATTGAATCACTAGATAAGGATTTTATCATTTTAGAAAACTTCTCAATTAAATGGTAACTGTAAGTTGTAACAATTACACACATTCATATTAATTAATTAATTCGAAGACATTTAAAACATTTCCTTTCTTTATAAATACTTATTGGGCTTGATCAATGCTTACTTTACCTACATGAAATTAAAATATTTTCTCTTATCATTTGTAAAATTCTTATACTAGTCTTTGTTCACATACGTATATTATTTTTACTACCTATTGGTGTACCTTTTAATTGGCGTAGCTTAGTATTTATTCATCTCAATAATTGTATCACTAGCTGTAAGGTACCTTATCATAAATAAATAAATAAATAAATATCCATACTAATATTATAAATGCGAAAGTAACTCTGTCTGTCTGTCTGTTACTCAATCACGCCTTAACTACTGAACCAATTTGCATGAAATTTGGTATAGAGATATTTTGATACCCGAGAAAGGACATAGGATAGGTTTTATCCCGGAAATCCTACGGGAACGGGTTTTTCTTTGAAAACGCGGCGGAAAGCTAGTAGGTATATAAATAACCATATTTATAACAAATAAATAACCAATAATCAATACATTTAGGAGTCATATAAATAAACAATGTATTACTTCAAGATGACGTCATTAAAATGGCATGTAATTCAGGTTTTATATTGTGTGCATAGATAGCATTATACTCAATATTGATGATGATTTGCTTTATTAAATTCTGATTCATAATAATAATTATGTCACAAATATAAAAACTATAAAGGAAATGAAAAAAAGAGTGATACGACTAATAATTATATTTATTTAAAGACCACATAATTATAATAATATGCATTATACATGTTGCTACAGTAATAATAAATGTTAAAGTTAAATATATATAAAATGTCAATCACAATTTCCAAAAGCAGTCCATTTTAAAGCGACAAAAATAACACATAATTTGTATTATGAATAATGAACATAAATTTACTTTTGTTTCAGTCTTCTAACAAATTTAGGTGTTTCTGGAACAGTGAGAGGTCCTGCTGATTTTTCTGGAACAAATGGATTTAATGATGGGATTGGCTTTGGATGATGTACCAATGTAGACCTCAATTGTGCTATTGCCCTTTCCTCAGCCTCTCGCTGTTCCTGTTCTTTCAGCTGCTTATTTCTTTCAATTTCCTTTTCTTTCTCTTTTATTTGTTTTTCAAATCTTTCTCTTTCAGCTGCTCTTTTTTCAGTAGTCAACTCGAAGGGCACTGGCTTTGAAATAGGGTTAGCCTGCAGTACAGGCTTAAATGGTTCTTTGTAGAGTACTACAGGAGGTTTGGCTTCAAACTTGACATGATTTTCCTTATTTTCTGAAGAAGCAGTAGAACCAATGCCTGATGCAGAGTGCATCCTTTTTTTAACAGCGTTTGGTAAAGGCTGTGCCTTAAACTGTGAAGCCATTTTCCTTTCCTCCTGTAACTGTTTTTTTATTCTTTCCTCTCTGCGTCTCTTTGATTCTTCATCCCTTTTCTCAAAGGAAAATGGTTCTGGTCTGACAGGACCGTGTCGAACAATATGTTTTTCAGTTTTTTCTTGGTTTTTAGCTTTAGTGGCCATGTCACATTGTTTGTTTTCATGCTTCAAGCAATCAGTTGAGTTTGCTCTTTTGTAATGAAATTTAGGACTAACAGGTTTAGTAATACTTGTGATAGGCTTTATGGGAATCTGTGGCTTCTCAAGTATATGTTTTGGTGCAGGACGGGCTTTAAAGTGATGAGCTTGTTCGGGTGATTGCATGTTTTTCTTATGAAATTCAGTAAGTTTGAAAGGTTCAGGAACTGTCCTCGGTTTTCTTGGCACATCCGGTAGATGAACTGGACCAATTATCACAGATTTAGGAATAGGATTAGCTTTAATTTTAAACTTTCTTATTTCTTCCAACTCCATTTCTTCTTTTTCTTTCTGTGACATGATATGACGAGGACGCGCGCGAGTTTTACAACGCAACATGGGAGATTGCGCTATAGTCAACCTAGATCTGCTCATTACTTGTTGTGGTTGAAATAGTTTAGGTTTAGTGGTACGAAAACGTCCTGGAGTATCTCGCTCATAGTGATATATGGCCTCGGCCATTGATACAAACTTTGTTTTCGATAATTCTTGGTTTCCTCCAGTTTGTTTATGATATCTTTCACAAACACCGTCCTCATCATTTTCAAAGTTTAAATTAGAAAATTCCTGTTTCAGTATAGCGATATCGTTCATTGAAAGAGACTTTCTCATAGCAGTAAAGCCGTTCTCGAAAAAATCCAATCTGTTGTGTTCTCCGAAGTCATTATCGTTAGGCGAGATTGGTTCTTCTTTGACACGAATATTACCGTTTGGTGTAAAACAAACATCTCCACGAAAGTTTGTTACGTAGTCTCTAGGCATTTTTATAATTCGTGGTACTATTAAAGACTAACACATAAAATAAAACAACAAGATTCGAAGTAGGTAACTTACGAGAACAAATATTGGTTTGATAAATGTTAATCGTTAATTCAAAAGTTCAGTTTTCCTGTATTTCCAATTGTCAATTGAAATTTGAATTATTGCCAGTGTCAAAAGTTCAATATTATTGTCTATGGTTTTACTTTTGTTTCAATTTAGTAATGAAATTATCAGTAATATTTTTGAAATTGAGATGTATAATAAATTGAATATTTAAATAATTATTACTTGGTCTAATTAAAGCTGAAAAATAATTGAATACCGAAAAAATATCAATCATTGTGGCTATGGGACGCGAGACATTTTGATAAAATATATGAACTGTCAAATGTTAAACGTCATGTCAACTGTCATTAGAAATTTGTAAATTGCGAGTTGTTTGTACGATTTATTGTGAAAGTATTCATATAATATTTCTTTTGAATCGAATTATTTTGAATAATTGGCTTATATCAAATACCGTACATATTTGAAAAACTTAAACATGGCGCAAGCACTTCCGAATCCCAACACGCTGTTGCCGCTGGAGCTCGTCGATAAATGTATAGGATCGCGCATTCATATTATTATGAAGAATGACAAAGAAATGGTTGGAACGTTACAAGGATTTGACGATTTTGTTAACATGCTATTAGATGACGTCACGGAATATGAATCAACTCCAGAAGGTAGAAAAATAACCAAGCTAGATCAGATACTTCTTAACGGTATGAATATAGCTATGTTAGTTCCTGGTGGAGAAATGCCCGGCGAATCATATGAAGGACAATAGTTAAGCATTCATGTAATGATACACTACGCATAAGATATTATTAAGGAATAAATAATAATAACATAATACCTTCTTTCAATATCCTGTTTGTCTAACAACTAATATGATATGTATAGTAATGTTAACAAATTACTGGTTTTCAATAATTAAACAATAAGGATATTTAAAATGAAATTATAAGATGATAATAGTCAACATTTGGATTTGAGTCTGCTATAGTCAGCTATTTGTATTCAGTACCTATAGTTATGATTTTATTCCCCTTTAACCTCAAGTTTAAAACAACAATGTAAATGTTTTAAATAAAATAAACAAACAAGATAATATCATGTTTAAAAAATGGAAAGGATTTACTTCTTTATTGCTTTTTATAAGCACTGTTAATTGCAATAGAAATCTTGATATTTCATCATTCATTGAAATGAGTATATTAAGAAATAATTGACTAACCTGTGGTTGAGCAGGGCCATAATCGCTTGATGTGTCAACAATTTCAATCTTTGCAGAGGACGGTGGACGGCTGACTTTATCGAAGCAAGCCTCACAAACTCGCACCTTTTTTAATAATAAAAATAATAACTATCTGCTATTTAAGTAATTGGTTAAGTAAATTAAAGTAAGGAATCATTACCTACCTCTTTTTCAATGCCAAATTTGGGCAAGGTTGAAGTTTTGGAACTGCACTGTTGGCAGAACACTTGGCCACAAGCACGGCAATGATGGCGGCGAACCATCAAAGAGAAAGCCACACGGCACCTAAATATAATTGTTGCTGAGTCATTTCAAACAAAAATTGATGAAATTTGTTTCATAATTTATATGATATCTAAGATTATAGTTAAATAATGATAATTAGGTAAAAGGTTAAATATTTAGAAAACAAATGTTCTTAATTTTATTTAAAAGTATAAAAAATACATCTTACCTATGACAGACTTCACCATCTGCCCATTCGGGGGCAGTGTCCGCAGAAAACATTGCATCAGATTCTTTCAACGGAGGAAACTTATGTCCTTCAGCTTTTAATATATTCACTGTATCCTGGTATATTAAAAAAATGTTTAAAACTATATTTTACACTAGATATATTTCTTCAGACACAATTTTTTTGTTTTTAAACAATGGCACTTGCTGTGATAACCAGCATCTACTATGATATGAGTCATACTGTCAGGTGAAGTGATAATAATCAGGCAATGACATCACAAAATAGCATAAAGTATAACTTATAGAGGTACAGTATTTATGAAAAAAAAAAATTACAGTAAAATATGAGCATTCATTATTTACATACAAATTATCATTATATAATTAAATCATACATTCACCTCAAACACAAAGAAACACAAGATAATAATGTGAACATAATTGAATACATATAATCAGGTCGTTGACACTAGTCCTGCCATTAAAATATATTATTAGAAGATTTTATCACCACATGCACACATTACATAAATACACAATGTATTTAATATTGCTAGCCTTACAAGCAGTATGAAATTGATGACTAGACTTTGACATAAGTTTGTTATAATTAGATTACAAAGAAAATCAATACGGAAGAACAGTGCTCTGGTGATAACCAATTTTAAAATGGTCAGATTGAAAATGGTCTGGTCAAACTATTGTAATTTGTTTGCATAATACATGATGCTTAAAAATGTACTCAATCAGGTTGGATATTGAAAAATACATCATATTAGTTTTCAAGACACACAATAATACAAAAGATAATGTGATTGGATTAAGAAATGAGCTTTTTAAATTCTAGATGTAGAAAGACTCTGATACCTTTAGCATTAGTTGCTCAGTGAATTAAAATTTTCAATAAATAAATGCATCAATTTACAGTTTAATTGGGGGATTATCTGGGATGGACATTGGACAGTAATGAATTAACAACAAGTGGATTCTAACCCACGACTAGAATCCATGGAATGTATACAAAAATATTTTTTTAATTTATATTATTGTTCATACTTAACACTCATCAGAGTGTTCAGGGGGGTTACTATGATGTCTTAAAACAGTATTTATTCCAGTGTAGAAGTTTGAGATGGTGCTACACGATCTATATACCTCTGACATTTTTCCACAGTAGAATAATTGATACTGTTTTAAAACACTAAAGTAACCACCAGTTATATATAAATTAAAGTCATATTTACATACCTGCACAGCTCTATATTTGGGAGTGTTGCGGAAAGCAAACGCCCATGCCTGTATCAACTCAAGAATTTTGGTCTTCAAATTTTCATGCTGGGTTGTCTTCACTAAATCACGTAGCATTTCACAGAATGCTTTCGATGCAACCTCATCATGTACACCTGAGCCTATATCACAACTATCTTAGTAATTTCCATATAAACAATATTATTACATCTTTCTAAGCTATGTTTGCGCTTATGATAAGCTATGCACAGAGTAAGACATAGTTTTGTTGATTTTTCTTGGTATAGTAGTAACAATTAAAAATTGATCTTTTAACCCATTGACCACCGAGAGGCCAGATTGAACCGCGACACAATAGATTTTCTATTGTGTCTGTGATTCCGGGGCCTGATGGGTTAAACAATTTATTTTATTACATTAATATGATTATTTGGTACATAGTAGAATTGATTTTAAAATCCAAGAAAACTTATTGCTAAGCAGATCCTTAAAACTATACAAAAAATTGATGTTTAATTATTATCAATATTTCTAATGTAACAATATTTTTCTTACCACAATTTTTAACTATGCTTTCCAAGGTTAGCAATGCAAACATTGCCTGATGAGGATTTTGTGAGTAAAGTTTCTTTTTGACACCAGCCACTGCATATTTTGGTCTAAAAATATCGACAATATTACATTTAAATGTACATAATTTTTACATTATAAATATGTATATATATGTGAGTCAATATAGTAGTAACAAAACAATTTTAATGATATTGTAATGAGGGTTGAACTGGCGAAAATATGATACTCACGAACAATCATTTTGTCTAATTAAATCACAGATTTGCAAGATAGACGGCCAGTCAGGATCTAGGCGTAGATTACTTGTCGCTTTATCTAGAACAATACAAAATGCGAATAGTGAAATAATATTTAGTCATAAATAAGTAGAATGATAAAGAGATCACCTTGTTATAAATGAATCGTCATTAAAGAGGAAAAATGTGCAGTAAAAAAGAAAGTGATGCAAATTAATGAAATAAGACAGGGCAAAACAATATCAATAACAATGTAAATGAGGACATATTTATTGCATCTCATACATTACTTACCCAATAATTTATCGAATACACTTGTTCGAAACATTTTTGATAGGCACTACGTATTCAAAACTTATTATTTTTTGTAAGCAATAGCGATAAATCTTTTTGTGGATAGAAAAATGACAGCTCACTTTGTCAATTTTTATTTTTTTTTACATTGGTAGGAGTGAATGTCATTTTCAATGTAAGTTTCATTTTTCGCAAATTATGTGGTTGTAAATAAATACTCTTAATTGTTAAAATATATAAAATAATATTCAGAAATATCTAATTATTCGTATTACGTAAGTTTTTCTACTTAAATATAGAGTACTTTCCTCATATTTGCAACATCACATACCATTATGTAGGGTGAATGGGAATCTTAGTGGGATTACGAGCAAACCAGTAACTAATGCGCGATTAAAAAACCGTTCTTTCTTCTAAAATAATTTCAAATCATTCTCGCGAAGAAATGCATTAAAATTCTTAAATAAATGCATGTAGATTTAATTCACACTACTACCTACTGTAGGTGCTATGGGTGCCACTGCCAAATAAGTGTTCTCTATCTTTTCGATAATTTTGCATAAAATAAATAAACGTCTAATAACAACATTTTTAACTCCAAACCTATTTTTCTCAACTATTGGGGCATTTTTAATCTTCTGTGATTTGAAAAAATCTTTGAATAAAATCATACTGGCAACAATATTTTTGGGTCTTGCAGCGCCGCGTCTCAAATTATACGTAGAATCAAATTAGAATTTAATGATCAGCTAGAGTCACAAGAATGCTAGAATCCACTAGAATCGTAGGCTAGAATCTAGTGTCTATTTACGTAGTAACTAATACTTATTCTGTGGTGTCTATTCATTCTGTAACAATGTCGCCAGTCGCCACCACGGAAATATAGACGAAGTATATAATATATTTCCATGGTCACCACCATAAATCGCCACATTAATGTGTTTGAATTTCCCAAACGTCTGTGCCGCGTCTGTGCCCAACAAGTGCCCAACGTTAATCATGGACGTATGGTCTAAGATCCGAATATAGGTCGACCTGTACCGGCGTGATAATAGAATGAGACCAATTTTATAATAAATGTAGTCTACTTATTAAAAAATTTATTAAAGATGGGTTTACTGAAAAAATCCTGGACAGGATATTTTTAGTTATTTATTAAAAAAATCTTTTTATTTTTTTAATTATGCAGTGTTGAGACCACAGGTTGAGACAATAAACAATTTTGTTATAAAACAGCGCTCATGCTCATATATTTTTTTTCTATCATCCCATCAAGTGAAAGTAACTGGTACGGATATGCCTGTTTATACCTGCCAACCTAGCAGTTTGTCCAGGTAAATATTAGAAAACCCCATGACTGCACATTCTGTAGGTTTCATACTTCAAGTCTAATATTTTTTTTTATTATCTTGATAAGTAGGTACTTACTGCAATTAATTAAAAAAAATATTTTTTAATAATTAATTAAAATGTCCTGTCCAGGATTTTTTCAGTCAACCCATCTTTAATAGATTTTTTAATAGACTACATCTTATATATAAAAATGAATCGCAAAATGTGTTGGTAAGCGCATAACTCGAGAACGGCTGAACCGATTTCGATAATTCTTTTTTTATTATATTCCTTGAAGTACGAGGATGGTTTTTATGTAGAGAAAACGTAAATATGTACCACGGGCGAAGCCGGGGCGGACCGCTAGTTTATTATAAAATTGGTCTCGTTCTATTATCACGCCGGTGAAGGTCGACCTATATTCGGATGACGGATCTTAGACCAGTACAGTGCCACAAACTTATCTGACCCGGTGGCAAAAACTGGAACTACGTGCCGCCATTTTGAAATGTCACATTTTCACAGACTTTCGGAATATTTTGTTTATATAAAAGAAAGCGACATCAGTGACACTGTCACCGGGTCAGATAAGTTTGTGGCACTATCATAGAGGCACTATAGACTTCTTTTTTTATATGTCCATGACATGACGTTAATATAGTTTTTCAAAACGAATTCCTTGTTGAAATAAAAATAATCACCTCATAATCGGCAGCGTTGGGCGAGTAGAGGCAATCACGTGGCAATCACAATAGGACATAAATGCATTTTTTGGTAATTACAAGAAATCTGATATAGGAAGGATATAGGTAGTAAACTTATGCAGTCTGGAATCCTATAGGAATAGGTACTCATAGGACAGGGGATAGCTATGAAATGAATGAAAAAACTCTTATTACCTATTTAAGAATTTTGCAATACGCATCACTATAAAATGAATAACATAATTTCGTACTATGTAGCCATGTAGGTACCTACCTACGGTTTCTACATAAAAAATCGGAACAGTGCTCTCTGCGGGGGGTCACATTTTATTTTATAGTAGTTAGTATATGATAAGATATAAGATATAGGTACTTTCCCATTTGATATTATGTTAAAAAATATGCAAAATGCTAAATTTTTGTTTTAATTAAAACACAAAATAAATTTTTTAGCAAGTATCGTTATCATAATATTTATCAGAGAATCTTTTACCTCGCCGCTTATCGAAAAGCAAGATAACAGCATATACATATTGTCACCACATTTAGTAAGAACAGCTTGACACACTAATTTCAAGAATTCTTAAAACTAGGCCATTATATTAAAATGTATTTCAGTTTTATGAACAGCTAAGATAAATAAGGTTGTGTGTAATTAAACCAAGTACCTATAATGAAAGAAATGTCTACGAAAAGTTTTCTTGAACAATGCATGCACGTTAACAAAAGGAAACTTCAAAAATTAGATGAAGATATAAATGTATGTACAAATTTAGTACTGATTATTAAAATGAAACTTTCTACATTGGAATTGAATATGACTGCGTTGAAGATAATTTATGAAGATGTGATGGAATTGCGGAAAATAATTCTTATACTGCACCCACATTTAAAACGGAAAACTATACGATCTGGCGACTAAAAGGTATTTGTCGATGTGTATTGAATGGTATTTTCCTTAGTTTTCTATTTCTATAATAATTTATAAGTTCTTGTCCTGTGCAAAGTGGGGTATTGACGCGATAGGTCTCGTCGAATTTGCAAAAGTCTATAACAAAACCTTGTTTGTTGTTTTTATAAAAGTAGGATTCTATGAATCGCCTTCCCCAGAGTATTTCAGTGCCAGTGTAGCTCGATTTTGCTTGAAGTGGTTGTCCCGTTGATTCAATTGTTCCTTCAAAAGTTACTAATATTTCTATATTACTCCTCAAGATTTCCTGAGCGGAGATATCATAGAAAGGGCTATTTTCATCTATTCTATGCACAGCAGTGACTGGAAATATGAACAGAACGTCATCACAATTATCGACCATTATGTTCAACATTACCTGATCATAATTGAGTAAATCTACGCCATCTTTGGTTATATATTTTATAAGGTACGCGTTGACAGTCGAAGCTATTATTCTTGACTTTCTTGTGTTGCCCACTCTGAACATCAAGCACAAATATCCGTCCCTTTGATTGATAATGGCGTATTTTGAAAACATCAATGTTTGCGCTCGGTTCTTTGGCTTCGTTAATTTAGCGAATACAATTCCTATGAACAGGGATTGAATTATTTTGCCTGTAATGCTTTCGATGCACATTGTAAACATGGCTTCTGGGCATTCCAAAGTAATCGCCCTGGATCCATATCCAATACTTGTTTGTACTTCAATACTGAATAAGAATATGGATGTGAAATTATATATTTCGGTCACACATGGTTTCCACTCTGTGATATTGTTGGCTAGCGGTAAGTGTTCATCTTCTAAATCTCCATGCAAATATAATATGACCCACCATATGACAGCGAAAATAAGCCAACTTAAAACACAGGTTATTGTACAATACAATATTGTCCACCTCCATCTAGCTTCAAGAAGTACTTTAACCAGGTCGATTATGAATCGTAATTTATTTTTATGTGATTTCGCAAAATTTAGTTCCCCAGATTTGAACACAATGCGTTCCTGTTGTCTAAGGCGGAAGGATATTCTTTTGTGTATATGTCTGCAAATTAAACATTCAAATGTTATTTAAATCGTGTTAAGATATCTAATTAAGATTGGCACATTCGATAGTCATATTAAGCCTCCGTGAAAATTTATTTTTAATTAGAAGTTTGGTCGCTATCGCATCATTTGTAACCCAGCTCTATCTAATGTTAGGTACATTAGATAGAGCTGAAGTCTTATTATATTCTGAAGTGATTTATTTAATGTAATATGCTTAAAAATTAAATTTATTGTACGAGAATAACTTAGTTTAAACCATTGCTTACCGTTTGCAACTACACTGAGCGTGTGGCTCATCTATGTTATTTTCTTTAGAGTTAGTATCCATTTATGGGCAGTACGCACTAAGATTGTGAAAACACAATTTTCTTATTGTAGCAACTTGGACTATTTCTTAACTACTATTCCAATTCTGAAACTATCCGTTTGACAAGCGTCATCGAACGTTAAATGTTTACTTCCGTCTGTACGTGCCTTCTCATTTTCAAGATCACTAATTAAATATTTATTTGTAAAGATAAAACGAGATACTTTGACGGATTTTCACTATCTTGTTTAGAATCATCTTGACGAATATTGAATCAGAAAGAAATCGTGATACATATGCATACTTATATTATATTATAATAAGAAACTTATTAATGAAGATTGATTTTTCAATTGATATTTTGAAAAAAACTAATAACACACTTAAAATTTATGTGATTCCGCTACTTCTCAAAAGATGGCGCTATAATTTGTTACATTTAACATCGATAAGACAAATGAACATAATAACGCTCGATTCATTAGCACCATTTCAGGGTAAATTTTAATTTACAACAAAAACACATGAAACATAAAATAAAAATACACGTGTAGCGTGAAAAAGTTAGGTACAGTATATATTACGCTACGAATAACCTTGAAACGGTGGGCGGATGGAAGCGCTTTATTACTTAACACCTAATAGTGAAGAGTTATTGGTATGACAAGAATACGTTTGTTCATTTCCAGTGTCACATCCCGGCTGCGGGATGCACCTGAGGCCGCCCGGAAAGAGCATTGGCCCTGACAGTCGAAAGAGCAGCGGTGTTAACGGGGAGCGTAATTTGATAATGTTGCCTGCTGCTTAGGGCTACCCTGGCTGCTACATTTTTTTATTTGTAAAGTGTCAACCAGTCAAGAGTAAAAATATTGTGTCTTTACAAGTATTTTTTAATAATTTATTACTTGTATGTACTTGTTAAAGTCCTGTATACTTAATTATTATTCAATTTAGGGTATAAGATGCAATATCTGGTTAATAATTGTCATGATTAATTGCATAATAGGTATTTATTTTAATTAATTATTGACAAGGAGTAGTAAGTAGTATTTACGTTTTGTACGTCGATCATTCATCATACCTCATACTTTTAAGGAAACCCTTAATTTTCAGCTCATTACAAAACAGGCGCAGGTACATTTCGCTCGCTTTTATATAAGCTTTTATACGTCATTTTTAAATTAATTATTTAATAAATTATTGAAATGTGTCTTTTTTAATTTTTTATACCTACATAGATATGTATTTTATAAACATAATCATTAGGTAAGTATTAAATTCGATAAAAGAAATTATTGTGATGATTATTATTTTTGATTTTTTATTTTATTGCTTAATTATTGTAAGTAATTTTAGAACCTAAATGTTATGGGACGAGTATAGGAAGTAGAATCTGTTTATGTAAGGGATATGTATTAATTGTTTTTGGAATATAATGTGTCCACATTATGTAGAGCCCCACGCTACGGCGCTACACTACCGCAAGAAAATATATTTAATAAATTTAATCAAACATTTCGTATTTCTAAATTATTTAAAGTTATTGTAAAGAAGTAGGTATATTACTGTCATTGAAGTAAGATAATAATTAATAAGTATTCAAAATATAAAATTTTAAAATTAAATTAAATAAAAATTAAATTGATTATTACCGAACCCTATCTTTTAATTTTGTGTGACGCATAATTTTGCTGTGTTCTTTTGCAAAAGTCTTGTCAAGACTGTATCATATTCTAAACAGATAAGATTTGAGATTATTTCTGTATTGTGAATTTATTTCGTAATACATAATTCATATAGCTGAATTTATTTTTGCCTTCTTTTGAATTATCTTTTATAACATTTTATAGAAAATGATTAAAATTATAAAATAATTGCGATTAGTTCAAAACATATAGATTAGATATCTTTTTGAAGTGAAACTTCTTTATCGGGGTTGGACAAAAATTTAGTGTAACATTTTTGCGTTACGCCGTACGCGTGACATTTTTGCGTTACGCCATACTCGTGACATTTTTAAGGTCATAAAGAAGTTTCACTTCTTACGTGTGTACTCTAGTATACGCATACATTTTTTTTATATAATAGTAGTAGCATAATACTAGCCATCCGCCCTGGCTTCGCCCGTGCTACATATTATATAGCCATTAGGACTCGGGGTTCACGTACCTACACATCAAACGTAAAATATGTTTTGTAGTCGGTCCAGTAGTTCCTGAGATTACCGCGCAATCTAAATTATAATTAGTGTCTATAGATAAGTATATAGACAACCTTTAGCATGTGAATTCGCCCGTATGGTCAAAGGAAAGTCTCTTGGGAATAAAATTATTCACCGCGGGAAAAAAGTGGTATAGCCTCTGTATAGCCTGCTAACTATCTCCAGTCACAAAAATCTTGCCATAAATTCACATCGATGCGACGTGAAACTTGAAAGAAGGTTAGATTTACACATTAGGTAAGGATCCAGGTACAAATTAATACAATCTTATTGTATTAATTTGAAGCTTGAACCTCTCAAATCTATATAGTAATAATATTTTTTTGAAAATAAAACCCTGATTGATTGTAATCTTAATGTTCTCGTTACATTTCGGTCCACCTTTTTATCAATTCAAGTGAAATATCATAGTCATATAGATATATGCATAAAGTGGCTATATGGAAATAGCTAAATGTTGCAAATTATAGTCCAACATACCTAAAGGGCCATGTAAATCTTATCTACAGAGGCACTGGCAGTGAATGAGTGAACACCGTCAATTGTTTCCGAGCGCGTGGCCAGTTAACAAATAAAGTCGGATTACAATTGGAATAGGTACCAACAACAAGACTCGTCTGCATGCGGCTGACAGTCATCTCAATCCTGGCGATCGATCCACACGCCGAGGGTTTGTTATAATCCTGCTGCGATGTATATTATTCCAGCCAATACAAGTAACTAATGTTGTGGTGGAACTAACTCGCGCCGCGTTTTCCCGCCCAAATGTGTCCATAGACAAATCTGCTTTTTTGTAATCTGATGTACGTGTGATTGTTTTACAAATTCTGAATTTGAATGATAATTGTTTGATATGGTGAGTATAAATGATTACAACAATCGCTTTTTTGTTTTAACCGAGAGTTTATTATTCATATCATTGCAATTTTTACGTAGTAGTAGTAGTGCAGTAGATAAAATATGAGTAAAATTATGTTTTACTATTTAATCAATTATTAGATGTAAAATATCCATATATCTGAAAATAACATAACCAGACCAGAGGAAAAAATAAATAAACAATGATACTAATATTGCTCTAGAAGACTTGTTAGCTATATATATAGATTTATAGTCTCGTCTCAAGTTTTCAATATTTAAATGTATCTTACAATACAAACAATACCTAATATGATAATTATTACCGTAACTTGCATCGTGTGTACAAACAATGTTTAGCCTTCAATAATATCACACTAGAACAGAAGAAATCGTAGAAACAAATAAATATTACGCTTTCAGTTACAAAAAAAGATTCAAAATTAAATATTGTTACTTTCATTTCTACATTTTGTGGCTATTAACAATGACAACTACATGATTTTTAATGTAAAAAGGATTAAGGTCACAATGATGTCCACAAATAGGGCGACGAAGTGTCATTCTTCTCCTTGTTGACATCTAATTTTGCGTTGACTCACGCGATCCTTATTACACCGTGGGCAGGTCATTCGCTCACTATTATACTATTAACATAGCATATTCTATATTATCAGATATGCGTTATAAAGTAGGTGATATTCAAAGGAAAACTATTCTCAAATTCTTAAACTTATAAATATGTATATGAGTGTTAATTTCACGTGTGATTGAAAAAAGATTGAATAGGTAAAAAAAATCATATAAGTAATTTGTTATGTACTTTACGTAAAAAAAAATCCGTAGAATTTTAATGTTTGAAAATAGAATATTCAGGCTCTAAATTCTAAACCAATATCAGCAATAAACATCCTGGTATTTTTTATCATTTCTCCTAATAATTTTTAGGAAGCAATTACTTATTTAACCGTTGTAACTATATGGAAGAACAATCGTGTTTACAATCAATTGCTAGGTACTTGGAAGTCCCAAAATAGAGACTTCCTGCTTCGTTGGCCATACTGCAATAAATTTAGGCACATCCCAGTGACATATGAATTTTGTCCCCAACGTCTCTTGCAAATTATCTTAAATAAACTATATCCTTTCACATGTCAAAAGAAACGATACTTTTTATAAGGTATCTTTGTTCTAAAATATTTATAGGTACTTCGCATAAATATTTTTAAATATTCCGTAACCAATTTAAATTGATAGGGTATAAATTACAATGATAGAAACTAAAAAGTATGTTTCATGCATATTTGTAACTAGATAGTGTAAATTCTATTTCTACATAATTCTTAGTACATATAATTTAATGTGGAGAAGAGTTTATAGACTTTAGGGGTATACCAATCATTTTCAAATACCTATATCATAGACAATTTTTTATTTCGGTAGTAGGTACAATAACATTTTTTGAACGTCTAGCGCCTAAAGTCGATATTGTGACATAATTTTTGATTTATCACAAACAAAACATTTTGAATATTATGTTACATACTCAGCGTGATTAAAATCTGTGATATGAACAATATCATAACATTATGGTATTATTATACCGTCCCTTTATGTTTGCATTATGACGTACAAATTATAATACAATAGAATTTAAGGTCAACATTTTAAACATTTATACTTCCGAACATTTTTTATTACATAGATTGTATTTCTAATTGTTATTTATATGGCATATGCATATTCCTATATAAGATCTCGTTTCTTATGGATGTATAAAACTAGCGTTCCACCTATCATAGGTGTATCATAATGGTACATATAATATTACTAGGTTTCCGCCCGCGGCTTCGCACGCGTAGTCAAAGAAAAACCCGCATAGTTCCCGTTCCCGTGTCCTTTCTCGGGTATCAAAATATATCCATACTAAATTTCATGAAAATTGGTTCAGTAGTTTAAGCGTGATTGAGTAACAGACAGACAGACAGAGTTACTTTCGCATTTATAATATTAGTATAGTATGGATGTCCTTCATAGCACTCACACAACCAAAGGTGAAAGAATTTTCGAAATCGGTCCTGCAGTTCCTGAAATTAGTGTGTTCAAACAAACTCTTCGGCGTAACGTAATATTATTAGAATATATAAGTATATAATATGAGCATCTATTCCTGCTGAAATTAATGTGCATCCATGAAACTGTTATAAAAAGTAGGTAAGTAGGTACGCCAAAGTTTGTATGGTTTAAACTTTAAAGGATGTTCTGTTTATTATATATGTTCTTGACGTTTTCATTACATTAGTATTAAGAAGGTTCAATCAGTTGATGCCCACCTGAAAATTTCTGTAAATGTCTGAAGAAATACCTACATTGGTTACGTAAAATCGTCCATCGATTGTTATGTCATTGTCAATGTTGCAATTCACAGGTAATATGCGGATAGTAATAGGGCCACGGGTACGAAGCAAACTCATTAATTACTGGTCAGACGCGGTAATTGAAATTGGCCTTCGCTAACTAGCCAGGTAGATATGAGTCGAGTTTGACAAATGTGTGTGCTTCAGGGGCATTTAATTACTCGTTGGTCTAATTGTTTGAAATTTCGTTTTTAATTAACTATTGATTTATGTCATTACTATTAACATTAAGTATTTGGAAATACTTTAAATTGATTCGGTTGTAAAGTAGATATTTTAGCAGCTTCATGAATCAGGGATATAATCCTGCAACACTCAATCCATCTTCATCGTCATTTCTCAAATGATTTCATGTTCCAAATGATGCTCTATCGAAGATATATTTAAC
The DNA here is from genome assembly GCF_061535455.1 of Colias philodice. NCBI lineage: Eukaryota > Metazoa > Arthropoda > Insecta > Lepidoptera > Pieridae > Colias > Colias philodice. The sequence continues at coordinate 7,224,751 of NC_143093.1, forward strand.
GTTCCAATTTCAATTTTAAAATGAAAGCTACGAAATGTTCTAAGCAAAATAATAGATAATGAAAAATAAACTAATACATGGATACAAACTATCAAACAACTACTTACACATAATTTACAAAAAAAAAATCTTTATAATAAAATTGTCTTGAGATGGGTAGCTGGGGGTCCAGGCTGGACCCCCAGCTACATCCAGCATACATCATAATATATGATGAGAATTTCGACAATTACTCTAACCTAGTAGTAGGCCCCCTGGCCTAGCTCTGGATCTACGTAGTATAGTTTTTTTAACACAATTATTTCTAAGCAGCGGCGTCTTTACCCTTTGATTGGTCATTTTATCAGTTATTTTCTTGTTGTCCAAGATCACAGATAGTTAAGTATTTTACGAGGTTTTCCGCAATATGCCTGAATCTTAGTGGGAAGAAATAAGGAAATAAACGCATCCGTTGCGTTGTCATAGAGATGGATAATATCCTGAATGAGGTGTCATAGTTGCTTCGGGAATCAAGAGCGTATTTATAAATTATAATATTATTTTATCAATGCAATGCAAAACCTTATAATACTAATTACAACAAGATAAAAAATTTATTCTTTCATAATTTAATGTTAAGGTATTTTATTTGAAAGATATTTACGGTATAAAAATGTCCTATGTAGACTAAAAAAACATAGCCTGAATACTTGAAAACATTTGCAGTGAAACGTATTTCATCCGCTCATCACGAGATGTCACTAAGTCTTATCATTTTCTTTTTTTATATAGAGATTGTTTTATATCTAGTATCGTTTTTACGATACTTAAGTATGCTAAAATTAAAAATATTTTTCGTTTAAACTCACCTATATTACGTTAATGTAGAGTCTGGCGTTATGAATTATTTTAAATATTTTTATTACAAAACGCTACCAGGATATCACCACAACAATAATGAATTTTAAAAGATATTAAAAGTCCTTAATCATTCGATATATTTGTAGAATAAAACTAGCAATATGAAGACATGAAGTAATAATTTCAATAATAAAGATATTTATTTTTCTATTCATGTTGATTTGGTAAATAAAGGAGCTACGGGCGTAGAGAAAGGGTGCTACACTCATGCGCGCGTTTATAAAATATTGCATATAATAGTTCATTTCAAAATTAAAACATAGCTCTATCATTATTATGCGGATATTTTTGTTCTTTGAACCAAACTTATGCATGTCAATGTAATCCAATATAAGTGCAGGTAACACTATGCCATTGAACATGCTCAATATAAAGTCCTGTAGGTAATAAGATATGCAAAGATACCTCGCATTCACTGTGTGCAATATGTGTTACGAATGAAAAACATTATTGTAATAGTTACAACTATTGTCTGATTCGTCGTAAGGACACCAGTCTTGTTGCTTCAAATGAAATAACGACCAAAAACTGATTACCTACTGTTGAAACCTTTAATAGTTCAGGATCCATCGCCCATTTTTGCAAGTGATTACTAGATCAAGCTAATTTTCCGTGAGTAGCTTTATTTTGATGAGACGCCCACTAATTTCATGTACGAAACTCTCGATTGTGGTAGCTAACAGAGGTAACAAGGATAAAATATTTTGATTCGATGGTTCTCAAATATTTATAACTAAGTGAATTTTTTTTTCGTTCAATCTCAAGATAAATAAATTATTCGAAAAAATATTTTTCCTTCAAAATCTATGGTGTGATCAAAGAGTCCCCTCTTTCCAATGTGTATCGATAACGAGGTCATCATAAATGATTACTAACCAGCTGATTTTTATGTTTTCACTTAGTTAATATTTATATAATTCAACAGACATACAAATTGCGTAATAAATATTTGAGAACCATCAAATCAAAAAAATTTATCCTTGTTACCTCTGTTAGCTACCACAATCGAGAGTTTCGTACAGGAAATTATTTAGCGTCTCATCAAAATTAAAGCTACTCACGGAAAATTAGCTTGATAGTAATCACTTGCAAAAATGGGCGAAGGATCCTGGACTATAAATATTATTTAAATACACAAGCAATTTAAATTCATAGTTCAGTATTGCATATATTAATATTCACCAAAGAAATCATTTATTTTCAGGAAAACGATGAGAATACTCCCAATGATGACGACAATAATATTTGCATACAAAATGCATCAGAACCCAGTGCTCCATACTGAATTAATCTCTTTGACAAGGTCCTGGATGATATCGTGATAAAAAGCAAGCATGGAAGCGTCTTCATCGAATCGTAATACTTATGAGATGGAAATTAAAAAAGAGGATGAAGTGCAAAAGGAGGCAAAACCGAAACCATTATTGGCGAGTGGAAAAATATTTTACAAACCAGGTGTGATAGAGGAAGAAACGGATGAAACCAGCGTATTTGATAGTTCTGTAGTGGAGTCACCGATGCTTGGATTCAGCGCTAGTGGACTGTTGCGACACTCCATACATCCAGTTAGCAGCTTACATAGAATACCGACATACAGCAGTTCTATTGGACAGAGCACGATTTATCGAGTGGATAGTTGTAGGTAAGTAGTGGAAGTCAAGTCTATTATTATAGAAACCTAAGGATTAGATGTGAATACGTCGGAGTGACCACGTGCGAAATGGTTCAAGGAGTTACGTAATTTTTGTACTGGTAGATCTGTAAAAAAGTCTTCATCGTATTAGTGGATTTAACAAATTATTATTTATTACAGTCTAGCATCTTATTAACTACTCGGTAAGATACAAATAAATCTCTTCATAAATATTTCAATATAATAATTTAATCTTTCATATTAAATATTTACTTATTATTTTCCCAAAAAAATATATACATACGTATTTTACCATGTGGTTAAATAAAATAAAAATAAAACACTAGGGTGTTTTAGATGTACTGTAGGTACCTACTACGACAGCACTCTGCGTCGACTGTACCGCAAAATGTCGAACTGTAATGTAAATGATAAATCATTTCTCATTAAATCTTAACTCTTTTGCTACTAATCTTTATGATTTTCACTACATAAAAGTAACGTAACGTTTATGGTGGTATGAGGCTTATACTTTTATTTACAGCAGTATTTCATTTTATTACATAATTAGATTAATTTATCCAACAATTCTTTATAGGCTTATTTACTGCTAAAAGTTATCTCTATAAAGAAATTGCAAATATTATAAATAAAAATCCGTTTAAAAATTAATCGTTAAAATATGTTTGATTTAATTGAATCTGAAATCTGAATATATTGAATTTGATTTAAATTCCTTGCCTAAAATCATGTCCCACAACGATTTGTATTGTTCTCGAAGGAAATCGACGGGATTTAGATAAGATAAATAAAGATTACTATGGAAATAATTTAAAAATCTACATATCTAGTCTTTACTAGGTACATAGGATATTAACAGATTAATTATAACAGAAATTGTCTATAATATGTGTGAATGAAAATCAAAGAAAACGTAAAAATTTAATACATGTATTATTATTTATTTTCTGATATGTAAGTAGGTTTCTGCTATTGAATACTTTATCCAAAGTATTATGATAATAAGTACATCCGCGTGTAACTGCATTGATTTAAAATAAAACCACTTAGAGATTATAATTTATCTTATACTTTTTGTAATAAAAAAGGAAATGCTTGTTTTATTTGCAGTACCTATAGAGTAAATCTAGAGAGTAGAGTTTTACTACAGCTACTATGACCTAGGTTTTTAGCCATTACGTCTATTTCAAAATTAATCTATTCTTAATGTGATATTTTTGCAGATATTTGAGTTCGGTTATCAGCGTACCATTTAAAGATTTTCATTAGTATTTACGATAAAACTATATGGGTGATAAAGTTACATATTTATTTAGCACTCCCCAAGAAATGGTATCGCAGTTCTCAAGTTTCCAATATCTAATCAGTGTACCGATAACTTATTTTCTTATTCATAGTTCAGTTTCGTGATTAATTTGATGAACAGCACATGTTAAAGTGAAGTTATCTAGTTTATGTGAATGTGATTTTAATTAATTGTTTTCGAAATATGTTGTGAGACATTAAAAATTCCTGAAAATGCGCCGCAGGCGTAAATAGTGTTTAGATAAGCGACATTATCGTTGTTGACCAAGTTTGTTCTACTTTCGTTTACAATAGACATCGTGACGAGGTATCTTGAAGGGTATTATGTTTAAACTTTAAACAAATTTAACGTAGGTACCTATCCATAAATTACTTCCCTACCATACCTAGTGAGTGTTTATTATATATATACTTCAAATGTAGAAAAACTATTAGTTTTGCTTTTTGATCTCCAAAGATAGCAGTTTTCCTAATATTTAATTGAAATCTAATTTTTAATTGTAGGTGTGATGATTGTTTATTCTGCAGTTTTGGATAAATTTTATCATATACTTTAGATAATGGAAGAAAAAAATAGTTTTAATCGTCGTGACCGAACAAATTCATAAATAGCTTGTATTTACTCTACAGTCGGTATGAATAAGAAATGTGACTGTTTCATTTGTCACATTTTGGCGGAATATTATTGCTATTTGAATTACAGTAAAAATAATTTCCTAATACAGTCCGTAAATATTCACAATACTTTGCCACCTAATTTAGGCAGAAGCCTAGTAGAGCCAAAGTAATGAAATGTGTTTAGATAGTATTTGAAATGCTTTGAAATAAATCGAGAAAGCTGCTTATTAATGGAATCTATTCAGAGTTTGTCTGTATGTTTGAACGCGCAAATCTCAGGAACTACTGGACCAATTTGAAAAATTCTTTCGGTGTTGGATATCCAATTTATCGAGGAAGGCTATAGGCTATAAAATACCATCACGCTAAGACCAACAGAAGCGCAGCCACGCGGGTAAAACCGCGGAGCGCAGCTAGTTTAAAATAACTTTTCAATTACTCCGTAACATTGACATTGTGTTTATTGTTTAGAAATTTCTTATCTTAACCTGCGTTACATGAAGATTTAAGCGTTCATATGCATTTGTTTCACTGTGACTGTCACATAAAACATGATGTTTTTTAAATATTTTAGGGCCGATTTTTCAATGCTTGGATAAAACTTAATTCGTCGAATAATGTATAAAACTACCATTTTAAAAACTTATTCTAATTGCCCGTATTTGACAGTTTACGTGACATTTTAATATTATCGTGTTATTGGACTTTATTGGACGGATAAGTTTTATCCAAGCATTGAAAAATCGGCCCTTAGACGAATATCTGCTACGGGTGTTAAAAAGTAAAAACGTTATTATGTTATCATTACGTTTCCTCAAAGGTCCGTAACAAAATATAACATTGACCATGTATATACTTCAAATTTCTGAGTATGATTTTCGTAATTCGTTATTATTTTTTATCAAGTCCCAACTTTCCACATAGCAGGTTTAAGTAATCGGTTCTAATCTGTTTAGCCTCAGGGCGTAAAAGCGTCACTGTTCAAGGTGTGCAAATAACTCTCTAAAGTTGTAGGATATCCTCATAATCTGCCAAATCCACGAAAATCTGTAAACACCGACGTGTCTAGATAACACTCATTAATCATATGAAACACCTTTCTACCGTAGAACCAAACGAAGGGCGACTCATTTCAATAATACAGACTTTTGACGATAAAAATACCGCTATTGGCGAATATTGATAAACTATCGGCTAATTGCTGCAATTAATTTGCATAAATAAACAAATAGCAATAGCTTTTAATGTTACTTGTATTATTTTTCTTCCTTACGGTCATCAGGGTTCAATATTATTCACATCGAAGTACAAAAGTAACGTTTTAAAAGTATATATTAAAAAAAGTCTACATAATGTTGCACAATATTTCTTAAAGAGATCATGGAATCAAGATTTTAAAGATATATAAACATAATTACTTAAACCGCATCTTAATTTCTTTAAAATCCCTATTTAAGACAGATATATTAATTCAGCAGTAAACTTTATCATCCAGCAATAACATTCTTCAACATAAAGATTATGCTAAGCGTTAATGCATTTTAATACGATATTCTGCGTAAATAAACTTTAAGAGACAAACAAAAATTATTTGTGTTAGAAGATACGGAAATTTTATAATAATTATATGGCATAATCCGTGATACAAAGATTATCTCTATATTACACAGAAAAATACTAATTAAAAACGTTAAAAAGGTATGTGGCACATAATATGTAACTATTTTTCTATACTTTATAGGGATATTTTTTGAACTTACGTACCATAAGCTAAATGGTAGTTTTATTTATAGATTCAATATATATAAAAGGCTTCTCAAATTTTGTATATCTTATTTATAACAAAAAATTATGTAATTTGTGACTAGACTAGATTAGATAAAATATTCTTATTCATAGATTTAGTAATAAGAAGTATGTAGGTACTTACTATCACTCTTCATCTATCCAAGTTTCTAAGACACATAATAAACAACACGCGACAAACACATGCAAATGCTGAAATAGAGAATTTTTTTGAGTAACATATTGGACAAATGGAAAATTTAATTTTATTGGTATAAAACATGGGATTCACTTATTGATTTTAAATAATAAAACATTGGACTATATTACCAATAATTTAGAAACATTGTTTCCCAAGATCTTAGATTTATTATAATAAAGTTATCTTATATTTATTTAAATATATAAGTTATATTTTATTAATATAATAATTATATCTGTCAAAAATATTCGATGTTATTGCAAGCAATTAATTTGTGCTATATTATTGCTTTTTGGATCACAAATACACAAGTAAATCAAATATTCTCATAAAATTATTTTAAGATTTCGCCACATTATGAATTCAATCTGCCTAGTACCTAGAGCCAAAATATTCGATGTAGAGCATCTGCTCTATCATTGTTATTACTGTAGCTCTATTTCGTAGGACCATATTATTGATTTATTGTTTGAAGAGGCATCTTTAAAATATATAATATTTAATTAGGTAATATGTTGGATTTTTAATGTTTATAAACGTTTTTATAAATATCTAATGAAAAAATAGTTTTCTTTGTTTATAGTTCAACGACAAGCTTGAAATGGTCTTTAGTTTAGAAACTAGGATAATAAAAAGGATATATTTCATAAAAAATATAAATCACGTATTTGTTAAAATATTATGAAAATATTTTCAGAATATTAAAAATATTTTCATAATATTATGAAAATAATATTAAATAAATACCTGAACGCAGTTGTAATAAACATGCTTATTTTGATATCACGATTCTATGTGTCTTCTTATTTACTCATGAGGTTTAATAAGAAAATCATGCACAACATGTTTATAGAGGCGTGGTGATAATTACTAAATTAGCTAATACGTTTTACTTGAATATGTATCGTATTTAAAATAACTAATAGGCATGATACGCATCTTGAAGAAAAAGTTACTACTTATTTGTATATCACGCATTGAATGTTGACAAATCTGTTATACCGTCTCGATAATAGATATTTCAATAGCATACTTCGATATGATCATATGTAATAGTTAATTATTATTGGACCGACCTTCATAAGTTCGAGAATTACAAATTAGAATGGGGAAAATGTGAATTAGCACGCCAATTTACGCTGTAAAAATATTGTATTTACTAAAGAGGCGGGGCTGGTGCTATGGGCGGGTTTTAAAGAAAATGATAGTTTTCAATGTTATGATTTTTTACAATGATAATGTCGTATTTAACACTAGTGATCCGTTCCACACACATTTCCAATGGTAAAATAATTTTTGAAATGGTGAAAAAATTATTGAAATCTGTCCAATACTCTTGAGATTTGCGGGTAACGCTGAAGAGTTTGCAAACAAGTAAACTCTTCAGCGTTATATTATTAAATGATATTGTATTTTAACGTTTTATTATAATGTTATTTCAAAGTTAATTTAAAAACTTAAGAATGTTTATAATCAGGCCATTTCCTCACAGTAAAAAAGGCTAAGGCAGATAAGTCTTTTTAAAAAGAACTATGCGATATCAATTGTAGATTATATAGAAATTAATAAATTTACCTAACAACCTAATAAAACATTAATCTACTTCCTTATATGTATTATATTTGCAATGATTTCGTGTTAGAACGATGACGAAACGTATTCTGACGCCCCCTGAACAAACATATGCATAAATGTCAAAAATTGATACTAACTGAAATTTGTTTTCCAAGCGAGCTGATAATTTTCGAGATATAGAATCTCGCGATATAATTATAAAACGTTTAGCGCGTCATTTTGCTGACGAGTACGATACAGGCAGTCGTGATCGCGATATTATCGCGTGCGATGCTTCAGGAGGTACGAGAGTACTGAGGGATGGTGGCGCAGACGGTCCGCTGCGAGTGAACCGCGCGCACGGCACCATGCACCTCGACCCAGAGTCGCCCGCGAGCCGAGAGGAGGCCCAGCTCCTCCCCGATGAATGGCTTAAAGTCAAAACTGTCCCGGGAAATGGCAATCTTTCCCCCGGAGTCTACTACCCCACAGTGACCAAGAGGTTCGTCGATCAGTGCCAACCTGTGCCGTCTCCGACAGAAATCCATCCGTACTGTGTCGCTTTTATTTTCTTGCATTTTCTCATTAGTTCCCATTAATTTAATGTTTATGTCTTAGAAATATTTTATAATTAGCTATAAGTTTAACTAGTGTCCATTAACGACATTAACATTTATGAAGGTCGTAGCACCGTAGCATCGTTCACGCGTGATCTACGCGTTCGCTCTCTTACGATTTATAATTATTAAAGGTGTATTCACAAGAACATTATGAAACATAGTTTTCTTTTTTTATTACAGAAACCGCTCGCATAGACATGGAGCTTCTAGAAGAACGAGACGGCGCGCTATTCTCAAAAATGGCGAGTGCAACATTGTCAAGTCAAGGATTCAGCAACGGAGGTTGCGGTTCTTACAGGATATGTTTACGACGCTCGTAGATGCACAATGGAGATGGACGTTACTAGTGTTCACGCTCTCGTTCATTCTATCTTGGTTGGGATTTGCACTCATATGGTGGTTAATTGCGTTCACACATGGAGATCTTGAACCCGATCACTTACCAGCGATGCAGGAGTCCTCGAATTGGAAACCTTGTGTGTTCAACATTTACGACTTCACCTCATGTTTCTTATTCAGTATAGAAACACAACACACCATTGGGTATGGTTCGCGTACAACCACAGAGGAATGTCCTGAAGCAATTTTCATAATGTGCCTTCAGAGTATAGTTGGAGTTATGATACAAGCTTTCATGGTGGGCATCGTATTTGCGAAGATGACGAGACCAAAACATAGAACACAAACACTGCTATTTTCTAAACATGCTGTTATCTGTCAAAGAGATGGTGAGCTAAGCCTTATGTTCCGCGTCGGTGACTTAAGGAAGTCTCATATAATAGGTGCTAGTGTTAGAGCGCAGTTAATTAGATCCAGAACTACTAAAGAAGGAGAAGTGCTGTCCCATTATCAAACAGAACTAGAATTAAACGCAGATGGATGTGACAGCAATCTATTCTTTATTTGGCCTATTACTATGGTACACAAAATAAACGCAAGCAGTCCTTTCTATGGTGTATCCGCCGCCGATGTTCTTCAAGAAAGATTTGAAATAGTTGTAGTGCTGGAGGGCACCATCGAATCGACGGGGCAGACAACACAAGCGCGCTCTAGTTATACAACAAGTGAAATAATGTGGGGTCATAGATTTGTGCCATTAGTATCATATAATCGTGAACGTCAAGGATATGAAGTTGATTATTCTAAATTCGACGAAACTACACAAGTTGACACACCGTTGTGTTCCGCGAAGGAACTCGATGAGTTTTATGGAAGCCAAGCTGACCATAGATCGATCGGTGAGTCTCTTTTCAAACCTAAAACTGGTGGTAGATGGTTATGTGTTCGCAATTAACTGTTTGTCCTGTGTTTGTCCATTTCCCTTCAGTTAAAACTAACGAAGCACCCTATTGTATTTGTAATTTTCCATGTATATGTATGGTTATTGTATATGAATGAGTTATGACTTAGGACTCAGCTTAGATTATTTAGTTCCGTAAAATAGTGTGATGAATTATTATCTACAATATTTATCTTAGGTCAACAAACGAACTGCCCTGATTAGGCTATCTTGGATAATATTTTACTATTTACGTCTAAAATATTGCAAGAAACTGCAGTTTTCAAACAGTGATTAATATATTTTTCTCACGTTGTGTGTGGCTGATTAATTGTTATGAGTGATGATTGTAATTATTATTATATTAATTATACAGTACACTGAATAGATTTGATATATGACTATGACTGAAATAGGATGCAAATAAGTTTAAAGATATTTTTATACAATCAAAAGTCCGTAAATGTTAAATAGAGCATTTTCTATTTTAATTTTCTTTATTTTTATTTATAGATACACATAGTCACACTCACATTTATACCTACTCATAATAAAAACTGCTTTATATTAATTGTAAACTAAAGTAGTAGTTTAATAAAAGTTAAACTGTAAAACCTAAGTTAAATAATAATTAGTTAAGGCTAAAATTATTTTAAATCTCAAGCACGTACATATAATTTATATTATATTGCCTGATAGACGACAACATTGTCAAATATTAGGTATAATGTGGTACAATGATAAAATAAGATAAATATTATGCTTATAAAAATTACAAATTGTACAAGAAATAATATTATTGACATAAAATGTGTGTTCATGTAAATCCAATATTAGACAAAGTCTAAGAAGTCGCTATATTTTTGTGATCCTCAGATATTACTGATAATAAGTAGGTAATTAAACAACAAAAAATATGAGTTAAGCTTATTATTATAACATGCATTTAATAAAACATTAAAGTATTTATTTGTTTATTATACATAAACATGTATATTAAGTAAAATATGTATAAGTCGTTATGTAGCTACGTAAGAAAACTGTGAATTTTGCCTCACTATGTATTAAATAATTTCAAACATTTGTTCTAAGTAATTACAACTAATGACGTTACTAATATTCTCTTTCAATCACTAATAATGCTTGTTTGTACACAGTGTAACTAACTATACTTATATGTAATAACGAAAGATATACCTATATTCCACTTGTATCAATTATTAGGACCATAAGCACCATTGTTCAACATTGTCACCACAAAATTGACATATTTAAATGAAATTGTTTTCATTAGTGTGCATTGTCTTACTACAAAACTATGGTATTTCCATGCTCTTTCATATTTTGAAAAAAAAAAGGTGATCTTTCATTCATGCAGAGTGATTTTGTACGTGATTTTTTTGGAGAATGTGATATATTTATGTGTGATATGTGTTATATTTTGGAACATTTGATGTATTTTATTTAAGTTTAAAGTTTAAAATGAAGCATGGCTAAAGTCCGTTATGAACTAAGTAATGGAATTAATTTCAACACGACGCATAAAAAGCTCAAATATTATTATTTTTTATTTTATTATTCTCTGGCCGTGCTTCACTTTAATACACAATATTAACTGTTACTGTATGTGTTTGTGATGTGTCACAGAGAGTGCGGAACCCATGGTCCTTAAGCTGCCCGAACGACCAAAGGAACCCAAATCGCCCGAACCGAGAGCTGTGCAGAAGAATGGAGATTTTACTGTTACACTATGAGCTATAAAATACGTAATATTAAGACAATAAAATATATTTTTGTAAGTGTCTATAGAATCTATAGAAATGTTGAGACCAAGTCATACGAAAATATCCCTCTTTTATATAACAATGTAAGACCCTTTTTTCCGTGGAATCTCATTAATATTGTTCTCCACTTAAGCAAAAATAACATTTAATATTCCACTAGTCATATTATTCTTACTCTTAATAATTATACATTGTTCAACAGTACCATAGCTGCTAAAGTCGATAGTCTATAGTTTAATAGCAATATGTGATTACTCGAAAACATTCCACTATGTTATACGACCAATTGTTTTATCAAGGTTTAATAGGTTTAAGTATAAATTGTATTGTTAAGTAATGAAGGATGTCATGAAATGAGATCCAGCAAACTCCAGTATTTAGATATTTATTATTTACGATGTTTACAATTTGTCACAAATCAAGAGATAATTATAATTGAATAATATGTTATATGAATTCTATTTTGTGTAAATATTGAATGAATATTTTGTTGTGACGTTAAGTTGTGTTTAATTTTTATATCCTATTATATCGATAATCCTATAGGACTACTGTAGGTACTTACAACCTCATTTTTTATAAAAGCGTTGTCACGTTAAAGCAAAATTACTTAATATCCAGGAAACATATGCAACCAATTTTAACTAACTTTCAGTATTATTAATTGATGAAATTCGATTTTCCATGTTTGCATATACCTACTCATTCTAGGTACGCTTTTTCGTTACTCCATGTTTTAAGATGATTATGGCTAAGGTTCTGTAAAATGTATTTTTCAGTGTTGACTTTGTCCTGTTTTTGTTGTGTTGCTTTTAAATCCTTGCAAAGAGACTATACTGATTAGTCTATAGAGTGTGCAGGTAAGTAAAAAATACTTAATTAGTATGTATGATAATACTAGTACAAAATAAATTACGTGGTGATATACAAATAACTTATCGTCGTGTATAAATAGAGCTCCGGTTGAGAAAACAAAGCATTAGGTACAATATTTTATCTAACAACTCAATTTATGATCCTCACTTGAATATGTACATTGACATACCCGCGAGAAAAAAGGAACTGAGTAATTTAAAGTTTTGTTATTGTTTTTTGGAGAACTTTTTGTAGTATATTTCAAAGTTCGAAAAATCTACCTTACTAATCATTCGTTTCAGTTTTCAACAATGAGTATGAGGAGCATTATAATAAATAGGTACTGCCTAGATCTATCTAGTAAGAGTAAAATATAATAAGTACCTAACTCTCTAGAGTTACTTTAAAAATTTAATTGAAAACGAGTAGGTAGTAGTTATAGTATTTATAGGTTCCTACACGGATAAGCAGCGAAACAGATGAACACAGCTTGTGATAAAAACAGAAAGTATATAATATAAACATGAAACTTCAACATTATCGAAATGACCAAAAACCTCAACATTTATCCTATGTATATCAAATTTACTCCTTTATTAATTAGAATTGCCCACTAATAGATTGCCCAGCAATCCTATCAGAGTAAAATATAATAAATAATCTATTGATTTCTTTTATCTTAATATGCATAAATCTCGTGTCACAATGTTTGTCCTCAATGGACTCCTAAACCACTTAACCGATTATAATAAAATTCGCACACCATGTGCAGTTCGATCCAACTTTAAACATGTAGGTAGGTACCACGGGCGAAGCCGGGGCGGACCGCTAGTTTATTATATATCTAAGCAGATATTTGGATAATAACCTAATGGTTTTTGTACAGGAATAGATCGTTATAATAAATGTCGTACATTGTGTGAAGGCATGAAGGTTCTCCAACGGAAAGTGTAGATTTTCGACCGGTCAATAATGTTGGCTTAATTCCGGTTTATTGAAACAATTAAAAGGGGAAGTTTGTTAGGGTTATATCTAATGGTCAATGGTAAATGTTAACTACAGAACATAGGATTATAACAAAATAATATTTATATATTTATTTTCAACGTTGTATTAGCTACAAATAGACTACAAGCCCGCATAGGACAAAAATATGGGTCAAATGAACCACCAGGGGACATATCTAGAACGATAGCAGAGCAAAAAATAATAAGATTCATCACTATGCCGTCACTTGTAAGCTGTCCAACTGAGTGCAGATGAGAATTGAAAAGTACAGGTAGACTCGGTAAATTTTGGTCATATATTTTTGTACGGCATTCTTAACCATCGATAGATCCATTAAAAATAATAAGAAACCGCTCAGTGCCGTACAAAAATGGTGGTCCACCAAGTCGGAATTTTTATTTAATTTCAGAGAGTTACCGGGGGTAAATTTGGTCATTTGACCATGTACGGCATCTGTGTCATACTATTGCTATACTGCTTTTAATCCATTATTCCGCAACGCCGTACAAAAATCATGGGGACAAGGGGAAAAAATCGAGAGTTGCAATCCCCTCTCTTTCCCCACTCCAGGGGGTCATTTGACTAAGTACGGCTTCGGTTCCAAAACATTATCTAGCACTCAAAAGTTCTATTAAAAGCAATGCCGTCAAAAAATAATTGTTCTTTTAAATGTATACCAATAATCATCTTAATTTCATCGAATTCTTGATATAAAGAGCTGTAAGGTCATTTGACCCTGTACGGGAACTTTTTTTTTAACATGATATTGTAAAATTTAATTGTTGTATAGTATTGCCGTTCAAAAGAAACCGTTCTAAAAAAAGTTATAGAGAAATGCAAAACCAGAAATTTTGTTAAAGTTTAAACATCGTAGATTAATGAAATATAATAGTTTTCTACACTTTATTCGTTGTTTTAAATAGTATTAACATAGATAAATTAGGAAAAAACGATGCCGTACATTTTTGTGCAGACCACATCTTTTAGGCTGATGAAAGCGACGAAAGCTACAATTTTAAGGGTGCTTTATGGCCATTTGATACAGTACGGCATTAACATATTTTTACCCAACTACGGCAAAGCAAAAGGAGGGTTATGGTTGTTTACAGGTCATGTATGTATGTTCATCTATTCCCTCGTAACTTCTAAACTACTTATCAGAATTCGACAAATGACATATCATTAGAAGCGTCTGAATTGTTCACTGGATAACCAGCGACCAGCTAGCTAAAGGCTATATGGGGTTTCACAAAATCTAATGTGGCGCCCTCTAGCGGACAAAACATACAGAGTAAAAAAATAAAGTTAAGATAAATATGCAGTGTTTGGTATCATTTGGAAGCGCTTTACTTGAACATTTTGAATATGTATATATTACTAGCATTTGCTTGTGACTTTACCTGTATTCATGGGCTGATTGCATATAATTCACATCTTTTCGTTCATAGCTTTTTTATTAGTTCATCAATTTAACGGAGTCCATTCCACCTGACTCCGACTTTCCAAGGTGATAATTAACCACCTCAAGCTTCTTAATATTAATGTATATTTATATTTTATTATCAAAATATAAAGCAAAGATTTCGTTATATGGATTTTTTTCTTTTTCAGATTTTTCCCCTTTGAACCAACGAAAATGTACGGCACATGAAAAAATATTATCTATGCATAAAATACTTTAAAAATAAATTTATTTCGTGTTGTGTCAAATGACCCCCTGGAGTGGGGAAAGAGAGGGGATTACAACTCTCGATTTTTTCCCCTTGTCCCCATGATTTTTGTACGGCGTTGAGGAATAATGGATTAAAAGCAGTATAGCAATAGTATGACACAGATGCCGTACATGGTCAAATGACCAAATTTACCCCCGGTAACTCTCTGAAATTAAATAAAAATTCCGACTTGGTGGACCACCATTTTTGTACGGCACTGAGCGGTTTCTTATTATTTTTAATGGATCTATCGATGGTTAAGAATGCCGTACAAAAATATATGACCAAAATTTACCGAGTCTACCTGTACTTTTCAATTCTCATCTGCACTCAGTTGGACAGCTTACAAGTGACGGCATTGTGATGAATCTTATTATTTTTTGCTCTGCTATCGTTCTAGATATGTCCCCTGGTGGTTCATTTGACCCATATTTTTGTCCTATGCGGGCTTGTAGTCTAAAACTCTTTTGTCTAACTTCGCCCCGGTCGACCCAGAATTAAAATTATTATTTTCTACGCTCATAACTCACTTATTTCTTCTTAACAATATTAGAATAAAGTTTTTTATATATAAATAAATAAATAATAGAAAACTGCATTTTGTACCAGTGATACCGAATAGGTAACTACAATAAAATTCATAATATAGATAATAATAGTATCTTAAAATTTCCAGGATATATGAATACTTCATCACCGGCACCTGCAAGCCCGCTAGCAACGATGCCACCCATACCGATTTCACCACTCTCTAGCGTTTCGGATAGACTAGTGGTGGATGCCATACACAGAGCAAGCCTCACACGCAGACCCTCCTGTATCAAATACCCATCAGATTTCTTCGATGCCACAGAACATTCTTCGTCTTCGAGTGAAGAAGAAAAAGCCACAAAATCTAAATCGAAGAAGGCCGATAAAAATAGCCAATAGACGTTTGATTCTAATAAACAACAGATGGCGCTTTCTCAAAATGAAATTAATGTTTTAAATATATTCCTGAATAGATAAGAATATTATATATTTGTTATTTTTTCTAAATTATTCTTAATGTATGCAATTTACTGTAAATTGTAATTTATACGATCGTATATTTGTTTTGAATACATGTACAACGCCATCTATCGGTGAGTAGCTTTTATGCTATTACATAATATTATATAAATAAATTACTTTTCATAGAATACTAATAATACGTTATGTTGTAAGTTATTTCCCTTTTTCATTTTGCTCAGTTTTATTGAGTGCGTTTAAAATAAAATGATGATATCTGTAGTAGCTTTATATATGAGTACATAAGATAATTAATAAATAAATATTCTTGAACAATAAGTGTGTATTTTCATTCACTCCTTAAATACATAAAAAGCACGTGCTGCAATAAAATTATAATTTTTGGGGATGAAAATATTTTGTGGGTAAAATAAAAGACTTGTTAAGTATCAATACATTTTATATTTAAATTCTAAAACAATTCTTTATATTGGTTGATAAAAGCATCACATTGGACTAAGTTTTATTGAATGTTGCGGCGCCAGCACCGCCTTGACTATTCGAAAATCCTTAAAAATCTACTAATCTGTGAATCTATATTTTAAGTGCTCTATGCCAACACTGTATATTATAATTGTAAGAATATACTTCAATATTATACGTTGTTATCAGCTTATTTAATTATTTTTGGCACGAAAACTTCTCTAAAAAATATTATATGAACAAACTTAATTAACATAATATTATAGACATACTTTAATAAAAGGCGCATTTATTTAATTAGTTAGTTAAATTTAAGTCCTAATGAATAAATCAGTGTTGACATACAGTTTAAATTTTATCATCAGATAGTTTTAATATTTATTGTAAATTCGTATTTGAACATCGACAAATATCACAAAATGTATATAATATTATATTCATAGTAACAGCAGTAAACGTATCAGTCGTCTATTATAATTTGAACAATAGTTTCATTTATTTTGTCAATTACATTAAACAGTACTCAATCACAAATTTAATTGCTAAGCAAATATTGAAAATAATGCACAGCTAACAGCTTGCTATTAAATGATGTTACATTATATATAGGTTTTATTAAATATAATTTTCAATTTGGTATATATTCATCATAATCCTACATATACGTGATTAAGTACATCGTATAAAATCTTTAAATTACTTAACAGTTACGTAGAGAAGCCGATTGTATCCTAATGGTTTACATATTTGTACGTGATCTTTTAAAAGCAAAGTTATTAGAATAAATAGGATACGAGATACGACGAGATACATAAATACTATTACTTAGATATAGTCCGTCCAAACATGACAAACGATAAATACTTATAATAAGTCTTGCATCGACGGACCTCTTCAAAAGCTCTAAAAGTCTAATTGTATATCCGTAAATTATATGCCTTAAATTTGTCTATTAAGTATATAGGAATTTTGAATAAGTCACGGTCACACCGACTGGTAATAAGGAAGCATTTATATCATTACTAAACTATATTTTGGAAGAAGATTCTATCCTTAGTTTGACTGACGATAGAACAATATAAATTCTAAAACTAGAAGCCTTAACCTAAAACACAGGGTAGAAATTTAAAACCGTATAATTATTTTTTAAACAATCATAGCATATATAAATTTCGTAACACCCTATGTCTAATTTCACTAATTAATCGTTAATAAATACTTGGTCTACAGTACCACCCTGTTCTGTTCTGCTGATCCCTTGTGTAGACGTGATTTGTACATTCACATAGAAAATATTATAATAAACATTATAATTAATAGATACATTGGTATATAACTAACACATCTATATCCACTCAAATCAAAGAAACAGAAAATGACACTATTTTTATCAGTTTTTTTGTACATAGCAAAGAGAAAATCTGTTTGATCGAACATTTTTTTTTAGAAAATAGGTATCTAGATACCAGTCAGTTGCAAGAACTATTGTTAACAAGAATGTCACACCCGGACAAGAAAACTCTTTTAATTTGTGTTTTTAAATTAATTAGAAATAAAATCGTTGTGACATTTCATTTACGTTTTAACGGCAATGCTACAACGCAGAGAATGTTGGCAACCATCCATCTTGGAACATCTCGATAGAAATGTTCTTGTCATTTAAAGTACATAAAAATGTAATATTTCCGGCTTTGGAATTTTCAACAACTTTTTAAAATATTTCTCCATGACGTATGGGTGTTGTATTATTAAAAATGGACAAATAAATACATAATGACGCAGATGTATGTGCAACAGTCTCGAACTCTACAATTTCAAAAATGTAGCGTTATTAACGAATTAACCATAGTTTGGCAAAAATGCCTTTTGTACTTTTACTTTTTGAGTGAGTTATAATAACATGCAAAATAAAAAAATTACCTAGCTATTTTTTCAGATTAATAAGACTGAAAGTGAATGTCATACAAAGTTCAACGAACTTGTCCTCGAGCATGCATCCTGGCTGTTCTTTGACTGCCATTCAATTTACTATTTTTTTCATCCAGACTTTTTTTTCAAAAAGGCGTACAAAAATATCGTTAGAAAAAGGAAATTTTGAACGATATAGATATATTCATTACAATAAAAAATCTGAAATAATTAGTATGGGTGATTTAACACTATGAAACTATAGATATTATTATTATAAGTGGATAGATGTGTTTGACGTTTTAAAATATAAATAATATCAATTTATTTGTTACTAAGTATAGATGAAGAATATTAGGTATACTCTGTTTAAATGTTTTTTTTTACGTAGGTAAATAATTACACTCTATGATACTAATATTATTAAAAGTAAATATGCAAAGGAAAAAAATCATTGTAGCTTGAACAATATAAACGTACAAACACACCTACACATCACACAAGGACTTTACACTAGTCGCACAGGAAAGTGACGCGCGCGCGCGGTCAAGCGGGCTCCGGTGACGTCACCAAGATCGGGATTACTGACTCCATCTGGTGCTCGCTCGGCGATCTGGAATAAATGTCATTCTTATTAGATATAAAATAGCAATGACATTAAGGGTTTAGTTAATATGTAAACACACGTAAGAACCTTTTCTTCCCCATGTTCTATTCTTATTTGTGATGCGATTACGATTACTTCGCAAGACAACAAAAATCATAGAAGATATTACACATTTATATGCAAACCGGAAAAATAACACGCCTCATTTAAACGGCAACAACATAATTTGTACACACTTACTTTTTGATTTTATGTTCCGCTCTATGATCATGGCCGTTCGCCATATGGCCGATGCCGTTCGGCACGACTATATGCATCTTCTTCATGCTTGCGTGGCTGTGGCTCCTGTGGATGGGTCCGTCTCGCTCTGTCTTATCGCTGATCATGATGGCCGAGTTGATCTTTGGCAGAGCTTCGTGTCCGTTCTCTACGGCCAGGTGCGTGTGACTGGAATTCTTCTTCTCATTGACGTGTTGCACGAAGTTGTTCTGCGCCATCAGCCTGTTCTCTCTCGCGCGCGCTTCTGGGATCTTTATTTCTATGTGCTCGTCCAGGGACATGGAATCGACGGAGCTCATGTCTAATGTGTCGTTGGAGAATGTCTTCGGAATGGTGCCGAGCATGCGATCTGAAAATTATGAGAATTATTGGTTAGATAGAATAGGTCTCGATGGAGAGTCACGTGAAAAAAAATATTATTCTATACCTAGGTATTATGATATTATAAAGGATGTCTTGAGGAAACTCTTTAGATTAGAAAGAATACCTGAGTCATGTGAAAAAAATGTTAATTATGTTTAGTATGTATTTTATTGATGAGCTTGCAACAGATAGAGTCATATAATAATACGTGATTCGATTTATTAATGCCCTTCGAGAGACTAACCATCCAATTTCCATATTTACTCATAATTATCTTACTTCCTTATAGCGTTTTCGTACTTTGCTTGTTCTTTTTTCATATTATACTAAGAAAATCTTTATAAAATCACACATTTATGTTAAATGATTGACTTTAAATTGCTTATGTATTATCGTTAAATACTTCACAGAAGGAAAACGTATTAAAAAGACAACTCTAAAGATCGTGGAATGATAAGTATTACGTAAAGGCTATTTAAAGCTGATTGCTCACAGGTTAAAAGGTGTAAAACGAGGATAATGGAGTATTTATAAGTTAGAATTTATAAACACCTAATTTCTGGGAAGTGGAGACGGTGGCTCGGAGCTCGTCAAGTTGTTTCGCGGAACAGAGAGGCGTGTCCACTTCGTATGTGTTGTTGAATCGTGTGTAGTCCACCTGTAATCGTGCGTTGATTTATTAGTTGAGGAAATTATTCTATTGCAATTGGTCTATAGTCTAAAGTCCATAGCATTCTATATAGACTCAAAAGTTAAGGTAATATAAAAGTTTAGTTTTCATAAGTATTATTTCAAAGGTAAATTCTATAGTATTTATTATAAACTAAGGGTAAAGTTTGTAGGTAGATCTGTTCAAATTTTCTTCTTATCAATGAAATCCAATTTTCTTTTATCATATAGTCCAAAGAAATGCACTTCTATATCAAATCACTTCATTTGTTCATACGAAATTATTAAATTGTATGCTATGTTTTTTTTGTTCATAAAAAATGTTAAAAAATGTTTTTTGTTTCTTTTTAATATATTTTTTTTATTTTTATTTTGCTCCTTACCTCATATTCCCCAGTATCCTTTCGGAAAGATACCATAGTTTCAAATCGGTGTCCCCACAGAATCTCTGATGGTAAAAAGCTACTTCTCGCCTGAGTCGTCATACCCGTTGATTCGATCACACCCTCTGAAAATTATTTCAATCTAAAATTAATGAAAATAAAATGAATGCAGATACAAACATCTGAGATATTTGAAATTCATGTTCTTCCTCCACTGGCACATTATTTAAATTGGCTACCATACAATTTCATCGATATTACGCAATTACCTTTGTTGTAGAAATAAACTATAAACCCATGAATAATCCAACGACATTTATGATGTAAAGTTTAGGGCAAACGACCAAATCACTGTCAAGGAAGTGCCAAGATACAAGAACTCAGTTGTATGTTTAGACTGGAGATAGCGTAGGTATACCTACTACATACCTACAATTACAGTTCCACGACGATTTTCTACATTTAAGACTAAGAATATCATAGATAGACATAGATTAAGAATAATTTATAATAATGTCTTTAAACATAATAAAATTATAAAATAAGGACTTACCAAGCATAACAACAATCTCGAATCTCTCTTTTAACATATCTGAGGCAGAAAGGTTGTAAAGCGGCGATTTCTCATTAATTTTATGGACAATAGTCATGGGCCAAATGAACATCAGTCTGTCTTCTTCTCCATCAGCTCCAACTTTCAGCTCTTGTTGGTAAAATGGCAGTAACTCCCCCTCTCTGGTGATCTATTGAGTAATGATGTAAACCATTAGAAATCCATTACATAGAGTGAGTTTGAACATTTTATCCATAATTTAACATAGATATTAAACACGATAGAAGCGTAAAAGCGTTATAAATCACCCAAAGCCTAAATTTTTAGCCATAATCCACGTTTTTCTCCTACAAAAAGCACAACAAATGTGAGTTAGTATTTACTTAAATAAAAATCCATGCAATAAGTTATTCTATGAGAAAATTAATTACATTCACATGAAGGTAAGTTGCGAATATAAGCGAGCTATGTGAGTATTACAATGGCAAAGCATGTTATTGATGCATTGAAAATGGTTGCGGGGAAATCCTTAGACGGGTCTAATAAATATAATTACAATTTGAAAACCACCAAAATAAAAAAATATACAACATTAAACATCCAAAAAATTTATGAACTAACACATATAGTTCACTGAGATACCTTTTTTCTAATAATTTGAGCTCGAACATGCGCTTCCAAGATGTGCGATTTTCTGATGTCGCCAACTCGAAACAGAAGGCAAAATTCGCCGTCTCTCAGACAAATAACCGCGTTCCTCGAGAACAGCAGAGTTGTATTACGTTTTTTGGCCCGAGCCAGCTTCGCGAATATTAGACCCACCTATGGACAAGAGAAAGTGGTTTTGAAATTCGATATCAAAAACAATTGACCTTCTAAATTCGAACGATTGGCATTACATATCCGCCGAATATGAATTCAAACGACCACTTTCTTTTATAAAAGGAGTTGTTTAGTCAACTCGGGTTAATGAAGGTTCGTAAGCGTGCTGACTGAATTTCCCAATCACTAACCAGTATCCGCTTTGTCGAAAAAATATACCTTGCGGCGAATAATTTGCGCTCTTATATGTGCTTCAACGATATGGGACTTTCTCATGTCTCCGACACGGAACATCAGGCACAATTGGCCCTCTCGTAAGCAAACAACGGCGTTCCGGGAGTACAATAATGTTTGGGCTCGTTTTTTTGGTCTAGAGAGTTTGGCGAAAACGGTTCCAACCTAAAATTAGACGAGACGTTCAGATTAACGAATACGCAATATATATTTTGAGTGCGAAGTAGTACTGGAAAACATTCTCGGTCTGTTGGCGTGCTTCACATAATTAGATGTCATTAGTTCTTAAACAGATTTTCGAAGCTCTCATAATAATTAGATTAATAAAACATCGTACATCGACCTAGTTCAGTACAAGTTTAGAACATGAAGAGGAAATATAATGATAGGTAATCTTCTACGCGGTTTCTTAATATAAGTTATAATTTTTAAGAGAGCATCTGGATCACAGATTGGTACGCTTATAATTTTGGCACACTGCCAAGTTTATTTTGATATGAAATTATCTTATTGGCTTCGAAGCAGGAAGGTTTTTCAAGAAAACGTGTATCATAAGTCATAACCCTTTTACTATAATGATGTCGTAATGCTTTAGAAAATAAGTTCTATTAATATCAATGTTGCGAAGAGTAGATGTTCTTAACAATAATGTCTTATCCTAACACATTAAAAATTTTATGAGTTGTAATTCAATCGAAATACTAATAAATCTTGTAAAAGGGGATATAAATGTTTTGTTTTCAGCTTTAGCTGCCACAATGTGTATATACTTTGTAAACTGTCTATTTTTAGCCGTTAACTGGACGTTAGTTAAAACAAATCGTAAAACTTACCATGAAAGCTTGAATGAAAACACCAACAATGCTTTGAAGGCACATAACGAAGATCGCTTCAGGGCATTCTTCGTTTGTTGTTCTGGAGCCGTAACCGATGGTGTGTTGAGTTTCAACGGAGAAGAGGAAACAACCGGTGAAGGAATTGACATTATTGAGGCACGGGACTAGCGGTTCACTGGAATTCGTGGGGGGGTTCAGGTCGCCGTGTGTGAAGATGATGAGCCACCAGATCAGAGCGAACAGGAGCCAGGAGAGGATGAAGGAGAGGGCGAACACGAGTAGCGTCCACCGCCACTGCGCGTCCACGAGGGTCGTGAAGATGTCCTGAAGGTATCGGCGCCTGCGCTTAGCCACGTTCCATTGGACCACATTGCAGTCTCCGTGCTTGAAAATGACACGCTTTCGCACACGTCTCGCTGCGTATCGGGCTTGACGATATCTGAAATAATTGAAATTATATTTATTAACCTATATCATGTAGTAGAGCCTTATATTTATGACGTGGTATAGACAAAACGGCACAATTTTTGTATATTTTTAAAGGAAATTAATGATGTCGTAATATTAATTACATCATACAAATTTTTGCATAAATAAAGCATTATATACTTGACATTTTAATGATTCTCTGTACTAATGGGTAAGTATTGAAGAGTCGACGTTAACGCCCGATTAATAAAGTCACGCTAATTTATCATTTCAAGTGTTCATTTTATTTATGCAATTAACTTGTTTATCCTTATGATTTATCACTAACATAACAAAAATACTGACGTAATTGATAACTCAGAATAATTGTGTATATTGTAAAGTTACTGCAACAATAATATCAATTCTGATTACATAATATGGGAATATCACCCTTGCAAGTAAAACTATACTGCCACAAAGTTGTTGAATTTAACAATTTTGGCGAATTATACTGGTTTTTTTAAATAATTTAATTATTCACATACCAGAAATAACTATATTTAGTAAAATAAGTAGGTAGGTATGTATTGTCCCTTGCCTTGCATTTAACAAAGAATTAGGTCGCTTTATTTTTATGGCTTCGTTCTACAAACAACAGGAATTTGAATAATCTTTTGTAAAGGCTCTACATTATAAAATAGTCTAATATCTTTAGGCACTTTATAACATTTTATTCTTCTTTACAATATAAACTCCACACGGTTCATTGTACAATACATGTACCAAATGAATCACCAATTATCAAGATTCAAGATATATTGTAAAGAACCGGCCCAATTGTTTCAAAAATAAAAATAACTAAAATCTTTTAGAAGAAATCGATTTTTTATTAACTTCAAAACAATTATTCTTAATTGAATATCATTCATCATGGTTAGCAACTAAAAACGAAAACGCACCTCCAAAGGTGGAACATCAAATTATGTTCACTTTTAACGTTACTGCGTTATTATACTAATGCACAAAAAACCAAAGCTTACGTACGTGTATGGTTTGAACATTATTTTCGTAGTGTTTAAATGCTGTAATCCAGTCAGAGGTATGTTATTGTATTCTGCAAAGAGCAGGTTATCTATACAGCTTGATGGCATTGCACTATCGCCAAATTGATTGAAAGCCCTAAAGCACTCTACTGGATCCAAATCCCTCTATATTTTATCAAATTTATTATCACATAGATAAGACATGAGAGCTTTAATCAATCTATTAATATTGAGATATGTTCGAGAGTGCTTAGATTGAATGTAAACATCGGGATGTTATTCTATAAAAGTATTGTATGTAGATATTGTTTAAGAGATGTATCGTGTAAATAAAACAGCAATAAAATATGAATCACGCTGTTTTGCGTACATATTTTGAAAGTTTACGATAGAAAATAGACACAAGCTTGTAAATTTGGATTGTTTGTTTACGTTTTATATTCGTAGTGTCAATTTACTTGAGATGTTTTTTAAACTTTGCTATTTTAATTAGTTCATGCTGTGAGTAATAACTTCCTTAAACAAAGAAGATGGAACAATCTTAGTAATTGCAGGCTTACGTATTTCCCTTTAAAATAGTGTTATTACAATAGAAACAGGTTTATATGAAATTACTTTAACTACATATTATAAATTAATTGTTGAATGCTATCTAGAGGTGGTTTGATAACTATTGTAACTGTGCGCCTACGCCGGTCACTTAGGTAATAATTTTATTACAATACAAATGAAGTTATCCTTCTCTATTCTAAAATATGACGTTTCGAAAGTAACGCTTAGCATTACAATAATACAAGAGTCAAGAGGTAATCCCGAAATTATTTCTTCGAAATAAAACAATTAAGACGTAACCAATATCCTCCGCCCACAGCTACAAAATAATACATTAATATTTCTTCGAATAACAATTTATAAAGCGCGTTTAATCAAATAAATACGCGTTTGGTTCATTCACAACAGACTCGATGTTGAGTGAATGATTTATTTTGTTTGCATGAATGCTACTCATCACATTTGATTGGTTTATTTATACACGATCACGACCGTCATAAAACGAATTACATTTGAGACGAGTGTTATGTTTTAATCAAATTTGCGATAAAAATGTAAGATAAGGAAACAGTTTATAGTTAAAATCAGTTTATAGTAAAACATCCGATCAAAAAATTTAAACTCATAAATGTTTCACATTTATTATACCTACCTTCATTAGCTTGAAACACGTTCAATTTATACATCGAGTACTCAATCCGGTACCTAGTTTTAAGACATTAAATGCAAAAATAATTTTTCATACTTCAATTTTTTTTTGTAAGATAATTTGGGTGTTGGTAGAAAAAATTCAGGCGTTTGACCGCTTTCGACCTGTATTACATGTATGAAAAACAGTTGTTCTAGGTTAGTGCACTTTTATGAGTTACAGTTCACAGCAATTAATTTGTCAAATATTAATATTTAAATTACAAGCCATATCTCAACTATTTGTAAATAATTCGAATACATCTAAAGATTCTTAAAGGCGCGAGTCTGTACAGTACATATTGTATGTATTTCTGTTTTGTTAACTTTTAATTGAAAATCTGTTCAGTTCATGTTACGATTGCATTGTATGTAGGTACCCTACATACTATTAATATATTAAATAAACAATCATAGAAGCAGCTATTTCACCCTAGACTGGTCTTTATTAAATACGCAAAGGTATGCCAACGATTCCCTCAAAGCTTTTTGATGACAAAACAAGGCATTTTACTTAGATGAACAAGTATTTGGTAATATTTTTTCATAAAGGTTTAATGATGAAAGGTTCAAATGAATAATTAACTTTACTCCATTTACATTGACGTTTTCTAATGTTATTTTTTCTTAACCATAATTGCTGTTGTCGTGAGAATATATTCAACTAATGATAAAAAGTATCAACTTGACTGATTGCAATAATAATTGTAAATATAGTTGGAGAATGGAGTGTAGGTTTCTAACTCTGTAAGATGAAACAGGTATTTAATTGAAAACTTCCAGACGCAGGGCGTGGTTCGGAATGCAAAATCCATTTATTACTTAAATACCTACCTATATTAGAATATAATGTGAAAATTACGATTGGTATAGTCCTCAACCTATGTCTCTGTACAGAGCTTTGTGTGCGAAATTGTTTTCTCACTAGTACACACAATAGGTATTACTTACTTTTTTAATTCTTCTTGCCAAGCTGATTCTGAAGAATTGATAGGTTTACCAGTCATAAGAAACATAGATACTTGGCTTATGCATCGCTTTAGTCCCGACATTCTACTAAACATGAAATCACTCAAAGTCCACAACGGTTTTTATCTCACTAATTAGTAAACTTAACAATAATATGTCTTTCTTATAGATGTCTTTCTCACAAAAAGTTGTCACAGAGAGTAACGTTCTGGAATTCAATTACCTAAAGTTACAAAATTGTCTCCGCTCTGTCTTTTAATAGCACATTTATTAGGAATTCACTAAAAACTTCCTTGATATCGAACAATAATACCACAAATTTTCGTAACACCGAGATCATCTTGATAGAGCGCACTTATGAGGTCGAAATGAAAAATGACGTCTTGGGAAAAAGCAGCCGTGAGTTTTCCACTAGACCTGATTGTAAAGAGAATTGATCCAATACTGAAACGGTCGGATGTTTAATGAAACAGATGGGAAGACGTTCACAAACAAACACTGTACAGGCGTCCCGTGCCAACGTTGCCAGTGGCGCCGCGACGCGTCGCAACGTCGCCTCATCTATTTTTTGAGTAAAATACACTTCTCTATACTATATTAAAGTATCACCTTTGAAAGCTCAATTTACGAGCTATTGGATAAATATTTTGACGTCGGAAAACAGCAAAACGAGTTCAAACACCTGGACTCTGGGGATCACATGCAGTACGCATGAGTAAGTTTAATCAAAGAAACGTATTTTTATTACGGCCGAAAAATATAAAAGTCCATTACGCGGATGACGCAAAACTTTAGCGTGTAATGCATTGAGTCATTAATCGTATCAAATGCGATTTAAATCTGTGTATCTATTAAAATAACTTCTATTGGTTTAGCACATTTTCCAAAAATAACTATTTCATTACTTGTTTTACCTCTATATTTCCTAGAAACTTCTTTTTGTATCGAGACAATAAACAAGGTAAGTCAGTGAATCATTTTATGTATAAATAATTACTTTTGAGGCAATACGTTGTTTGATTGGAAAATACGGTAGGCTTTATCTGTGTTACCTTTAATAGGAACTCTCGTAAATTACAAAATTACTATTTATTGTGGCAAAAGATAATTACTGATAGTATATTTTCTTACTCATTACTATCCCATTTATGATTTTACTTGCTACTTATATTTATTGTTAAGTAATTGTTGAAACCGAAAACAATTATAAATTTATTCGACTAAGGTTTGTGGTAGAGCTCTTATCTACACCAATTTTTCTTGATTAGGAATTGTGTAAAATAAAGGAAACAAGTTTTCATTACATACGTTTTCCATAATATATTCATTACGACAAAGCTTATTCCATAATACTTTATTCCCTACGACAAAGCTTATTCATTTAAACGATTACTGAAATATAATAGGAAACATCTTGTATTTTCTTGCATCACATCTCTACGTAGGGGAAAACACGTTTTTGGTAACCGACTTAAGTGTATGTATAACTATGTCTATGTATACTGATCCATTCCAAAAATATACCAGTCACTATATTATGAGTCATCGTAAGATTTACGGAACAGCCTGCTGAATTAATAATAATCGATTCGCTTCTGATGACGTAGTCTATTTATAATGAGAAAGGTTTTTACGTTGAAACCGTAAGGAATTAGTTTCCGTATTGTTCTGATTATAGATGTGATTTAAACAGTAAATATTACAGCTTCTTAAAAACGAAATTCCGAATTCAATGTAATTTGTTAAACTAAAGATTTTAAAGATTTCTCTTTGAAGTCATGATGACTCTACGTGTAGCGACTAGTGAACTTCGTTCTCATGAAACCGTTGCCAAATTGTATTTATTCAGCGGCATGACAAAAATATCTACGTACCTTTAAATAATATATACTTATTAGAGTATCAACGCGGACGTTTTTCAGGCTTCCGTAATATGAAACATATATGTTACATAAATTTGGCTACTCAATACTAGAGGGCTCTGATTTTAATTTCTTGAACATTAATTGAAGCCAGTTTTATCATGAAAACAATTTAGCCACGCATTCAATTATTATTGAATAGTATATTCAATACCTCATTCTAATAAGATTTCATTTAATGATTCTGTATAACAGTCCATAGTTCAAGGAGAATTACTCATAAATATTATCAAACATACAGTTTTACATAAGTAGATAAGTATACATTTTTGCATTATAAAGAATTATAATTACTTTGAATTTTCTTAGAAGTAAGGTTAATTTTTTTATAAAATAAGTAATACTATTATTATCATAATAATCTGCATTTTTGCTAACTATTATGATATTCAGTACCTATTTAAGTAGAAGATGCCGACTATAAGGTTTAACCGTTTCAATACTTGGAAACTTATACCTTTTTGTTAAAATATTAATCATTAGCAATGGCTGGCATTTAACAGGCGATAAACAGCTGTATTTAATTTAAAAATATTCAGTCGCTGTCATTAGAATGCCCGTTCAGCCAATGACGCATTCAATTTTTTACCTTAGTAAAGACGTTTCACATATTTATGGGATTTTCCCTTTTCAAGATTCCAATGTTCTTAGAATTGGGTTACTATAATTTGGTTTTTAATTTATTTCATCTGCTTTGGAATGTATGAACTATGAACATTATCTAACCACTAAAAGTACTTACTATAGATAAGTACCTACTGTGTACTATAAAAACACTTTATTATAAGGAAATATTTTTTTAACGTAAACATACAAAAAAAAACATAAAATAAGTTGGTCCTTCCGTATACAATAATTTGTAATTAATTAGCCATAAAATAATCTACATAATAAAAAAAAGCAAGGCTCATATTCTATAAATAACATTTTCAAACTAACAATTCCAATTTGATAGTTGAAGGAAAAACTTTAGCTGCGTTGATCACTTTTTCTTTGGGAAAATCTTATGTTAATAAGGTATACGGTAATAATGGTAGGTAACTCGAACTCGAATGTTTATGTTATGAAATAGAAATTATCTGTTTTCACTTCTATCGGCACTCTCCGTGATTGTCAATAGTTCATTTAAATATCAATTCTTGCTTTTATTTAACGTCAATGTTATAAAAATATGCTATCTAGAAAAAGTCACGTTTAAACCAAACGTTTTAATGATAATATTAAAGATATAATATACATTATACGTATTTTATTTAACATTAATATTTATAACCACAACACGGTAACAACTCTTCAATCCGGTAAATCATAAAGTTTCAAAGGGCTATATGATTTAATTAGCACATGTAATATACAGAAGGTCCGTGACCATGAATCAACCTTACATAATAATTATTCTCAACCGGTTTGGTGCTATGAACTCAACAGATAAAATAATTTACATTGATAAAAAGCTATTGTTAATAGATTTATATTCGGCCACCCACAGGACGGACGTATTTAAATATTTTTCACGTGAATTCATTATTTAAATATGCTAGCGATTGGCACTTTAGATATAGGTGTGACTCGCATTTTTTTAAGATTAATGTAATTTATATTTTTACTCAAATTATAAAAATTTCATATACCTAGTATAAGTAATAAAGCACCTCTAAATGCTTTTATTATAAAATTAAATAGGTATGTAGCGTACATTCTTTTTCGCAAAAATATAAAATGTAATTTTTAATAAAGTAGTCAATCTCTTCGTAAATATATTTTTTTTTCTGGTAATTTTGACATAATCAGTTGCATTTTATATAAAAGCTACATAATATTGATATAAATTTAAGTCCAAACATATTATGTATTTTAAATAAAATATAGCGCTTAAGCCATGTAGGTATGTTGAACCAGTATGTAAATGAAGTTAGGTTTCCTAAAATTTTATATGACCTATGCACTATGCAGTCACCCAGAGCGTGTATCTAACTACAAAATCTTATTGATATTCACTTAGTTAAATAAATATTTATTATTCCAAATATCATCATAATTAAAGGCACCTTGAATGTTTTTACTTGCACATCATGAAAACAATAGTTACAAGGGAATTTTTCGATTCACAGTATAAAAATCAATTTGTTACGCATAGAAATACATAAAGCGTATCTAATAACATTTACAAGGCTAAAACAAAGTCTCAGTAATTCGGTAAATTGGAAAAGCACCACATGAATGTCTATTTTTTTCTAAAACATTCGTAAAACAGTTGTTTTTAGTGCAATTATTCATCTGAAACTTCTAAACGTTGTCTTCTATAGAACTAGTAATTAAATTTTAGGTAGGTAACATTACAATCGATTATAATATGAATAAAAAACGCTGCTTTTCACTACATTAATTTTAAGAATAAATTAAATATTGAGACTTGTTGCCGTCTGATTGCCACTACTGCAACTAGTAAAAAATTTTGTTCTATAACGTGGCAAAACCATAGAAATCTAAATAACAAGACACATAGAAGTGCTTTATTGTCATAATTCGTATGAAAACCGCTGTCGCCAAAATCAACACATTCAAACCGAAAGCTATACAGTACACACAAGTAAACTATGCCTTTTATTGGACAGCTTGATTTTAGTGAAAACTAACTTAACTATTAAATTAAGCTTTTGAATATGTATCCTAACGCACGAATTTACGGTTTATTTTAGAATAACATCCCTAAGTATATGAGACTTTTTGCTCCAATACGAACAAACGTGATAATAAGAATGGTCGACTGTGTCATTCATTGTTATTTCGATTACTATGGTGACACTCGTAATACTTGTAAATATTCTGTAATTTTAAGGAAAAACGGCATTATTTCTAAAAAAAAATATTTTCCGATGAAATATTATTCCTTTATAAGTATAATTACAACTTGTGGAAGAATTTCCGCATTGGGAATTGCTGAAACACACCATGAATACACTCATACGTCTCCAGAGCAACTGAACAGTGACGAATGCACTGGTGATGTGGAAATCACCTGAGTGGCGACAAGGTCACGCACGCTTACGACTTCTAGTGTCTTGTTATTTAGATTTCTATGGGCAAAACCAATTATGCCTCTAGGCTCTACTTTTTATTGGTCTTTTGTTAAGCGTTAACTTGGTGATGTTTTCTTTTTAACTGACACCAAACATGCCATCTAATCTTCGCAAATAATATGAAAGGTATATTTTACAGAAATGCACACATGAACAGTTTACCTAACGGTTTTATCGAACGTAAAACCACAACAGTTATTGTTTAAATGTTCAAATTCTAAAAGCGTCTTTTTGATTTCCCGCATAAAGACGGTTTTTGAATCAAAAGTTTAAAAACGTGTGTTGCATGGGTACATTATTAATACGTCCCTGGTGATAAGGTACGTCAGGAAACGGGGTGAACCTCAATTGCAAATGTTCGAGTTATAGCG
Organism: Colias philodice; assembly: GCF_061535455.1. Lineage (NCBI taxonomy): Eukaryota > Metazoa > Arthropoda > Insecta > Lepidoptera > Pieridae > Colias > Colias philodice. The sequence goes on from NC_143093.1 coordinate 7,257,189, forward strand.
ACACGTGATATAACCACATACGTTAATATCATATTGTTTAGTGGAGGAAGTGAGCGGCCTCGCGACGTTCTTGGTAGAGACGCAGACAGAATTTGAACTGCTTATTAAAAAATTCGCACATGCTCCACGCTTTCTGTGAGTGGAGCCAATATTTGCAGATTTCTCCGCATTAACACGTGAAAGTTACGTTGACTTTGGTTATCTGCACTAATGGGCTCTACAGCAATACAGCAATATTATTTACGAAATCCATCCTGCGTAATCCAATATAATATCTTGAAAATTATAACGGTTTCAACTGTGTGGTATCATCTAGCGCTTCCAGTCTTATATGTATCCGTAGACAAGCAATTCTGACACACATCCAAAAATAACAACGAACAGTTAACGTTCGCTTGCCAATATTTTAGATGAAATTACTGAATTATAAGCTTGTTTCACATAAGATCATTAGAACCTTATCGAACTTCCTCTAAAACAACATTGAGTTCATGCAGATTTCTTTTATGACATTTTACGAGTATATTTAATATGTAAAGACGAACCGGAAAAATGCAATAAATTAACCCTGAGTGCAGATTGAAAGGCTGCATACGCGTGATTTCATTGCCAGAGTAGCATTGTTTTGGTGGCGTTTACAGCGGCGACAGGTTTCCTGTTGATCATTACCTGCAGCTAAAAAGGAGGACATCCGTTTCCTCCGGCATCATTTACATATTCCTTGAAAGCCGACTGGTATTCGCACCAGCCTAGACGTTTTACAGACGGAAGAACCTAATATGTTACGAGCAAAGTTATATGATATTGGTAAATTATCATGTTGATTGCGTACGAAACCTAATAGGACCCTTATTAGTACGAACAGTTAACCTAGATGTAGTTATAGCTTATAATTAAAGTGCTTGGTCGATAAGTTAGCAATAAACCATGGCGACCGCATTGAAGCCATGCGGGCGCCATTGCTCTTGACCTTTATATCTCTTTAAATGAGAATTCTTAAATGATATTGTGAAGCACGCGTTGGCACTCGTGAAGGATTTTCAGACTTGTTCTGTATGCCAACACTAATTATTAAAATTATGTATATAATGAACATTTAATGATTATATCTACCTATATGCTGGTTTTATCAAACTTTGATCATTAAGTAACGTCTGTATATCTATTTATAATTACTATAAATGATTCTGTATATTATGGTGTAGATGATTACACAGTAAGCAGTTCGATTATGTTCAGCAAAAAGATTAATTTACTTACTTAAGAAGAAGGTTTAGGGCACTCTCGTTTCTAGTAGTGGGTACATCCTTGACACTGGAAGGTTCGCTGCGAACGCCGCGGAGGGACAGGCGGAGCTGCCGCGGGAAGGTGCTGAGGAGGCCGCTGCTGTTCCGGCGCTGGTTGAGGCTCTTGGAGCGCGTCAGCTTGTTGGACTCGACGTCCAAGCGCGGCGGGGACGCGTCCCCGGCGCTCGGGGCCATCGTCCCGTTCGACGCGTTCGTCGTTATTATCGTAGGGACAGCAGCGTTCACATCACCCAACAGTTTCTCCCACGGCGATTCACCGTCCTCCTCAGATATCGTCTCGAAACTCCTCGGGCCGACGGACGACGTCGTTTTATCGGACATATTGAAGAATTGAACGGACAAAGGATTCAGAAACGGAACGTAGCAAAACAGACAACCGCACCACTTGGTCACTTCGGATTTTTAGTTTCTTGACAACACTTCACTCTTATCATAATATCCATTTGTAAATCATAATGTTTGGGGTAAAAATGTTGACACTGAAACAAAAGAAAGAACATGTTAGATTTAATGTTCATAAGAATAAGGAAATTCTACAATGTTAATGATATGAAAATGTAATTTATAATTTTCCTTTTCATAATAATTATACTAACATAATAAAATTTTATTTTGCATTCCTTAATATTATTTAAACTAAAATCTAATTAACTTAAACCAATCACATAGATAGGTATTTCTTAGGAAACACACCGGTAAATCTATCGAAAGTGCCTTTCTAATGTATTCTCTTTGCTCATTACATACGGAAAACGGTACTTTGAATTCACTAATTAAATCTACAAATTGCACTTAAATTTCGCAAAGCAGAGATTATAATCGTTGAAAATGAAGTTTTCGTTTTATTAACTCTTACAAAAATTGCATCTTTTTGCAATCCGTCTGCTTTTTATCAAAATTGTTTAGCAAGGAAAGTCTGTTGTTCTTAAATATAACTTTATAGCGATAGGTAACTGGATCAAGACAGACATCTCAAAAATATTAAAACAATAGCATTGTTACATTATTTGCTTTATTTACCACGGTAGTGAGCAATTTAAGATAAACAAAATGATGTAGAGGAAGTGTTTAAATAGTCGTTTAGTTATGACTTGTATATTTTATTGCCTTATTTTAAAATACAGTTAGCAAATGCTTAATGACTGATAAGTAGCTAGTTATTGAGACATACATTAGGCAAAGGTATAAAACCTGTCCTTAAATTATAAGTTTAATGTCAAATCTAACACGATACATGAAAACATGATGCATCATTAATATTTATTTTATTTATGTTTGTGCCAGGATGGCACACTGAAAACTCCTGCACAAAAAAGGCGGTAGTTTTTTTTTTTTCACAAGATTTTCGCATATGAAAAATGTACATGACAAGACGGCACGTGTAAAGATACTAGTCTGAAATTATGATTACATTCAGGATTATTGCATAGAACACGTGGCTCCTAGAACAGTTAATATTGCACAATATAAATTACGTAATTACATTCTATAATGATACTCAGAACGGAAACTTGCCATAAATATCTGAAGCCCATAGCAACAACAGATTCGTGCGCAATGGTATAACAGCACACCCAAATATTTTCTTGTTATTTCATTTAATTAATGAGTCGTATTTTAAAATTAATAACATTGTTTCAAATAATTTTTAGAATTATCTATTATTACGGAATAACGAATAACATCCTTAATAACTCGGGTAATTTTCTAAACAACAAGGAAAATAGTAGAGTAGAGAAGAGTAGTAGAGGAAAATATTGTAATTGGAATTCATTATTCTATATTATAATTTATAATATATGAAAGCTTATTCATATAGTATACAAGCATATTTTATTCCATATGAAGTCGATCATTTGCCCCTTGTTTGCTCGTACTCTATATTTTAGTAGCGGCTTGTATCTGCCAACTGTCCCGTTCATAAATGTGGGTCAATGCTCAGTTAATATGTTCGAATTTGATTTCAGATACGAAATTGATGTTTCAATGTCTAATATTTTTGTAGTTATCTTAGCGATTGACAGGCGTCGTTTCAAGTTACAAAAAAATAACAGCAACTAGGTAGGTATAATACGTTACTAGGCATGATTTCTTCATATTAATTGTTTAGTTTTTTTCTTTGTAGTACCTACATAAATAATCAAAAGGTAAGTATACAATCTTCAACTTTTTGTAATATCAAAGAATGTATTCCGTATAGGAAACTAGACAATTAATTTAATTGGGCTCAATTTTGATCCAATCAGTGACTCTATACTCTATTTCTATATGCAGTAATTAGGAGCTAATTGGCAATTTCAAATAACAATTCTTCAACTGAGCACAAAAGTTAGATAAACCTATTCGTATTGTGCCTTTTTGTGGGATTATTACTACAGCCAGCAAAGAAGAATTCTACCCATTCGCTAAAAGGTACGAGCAACAATCTAGAGTGCGTATAAAAAGGGAATCACTTTTTGCAACAACCAAGGCTATTTGGGAACAGTTAAAAAGAACTTGTGTTGATAGTACTATATTTTTTATATTCAATTTAACAATGATTCGGCGTCCGACCAAGTCGATAACCTCATAAATGGCTTTGCGTAGTGTGTACGTTTACACTCCAAATCTACTACATTTTCTCAAATATATTTGTTCTTCTGTATTTTAATAATAAACAAAGATACATAAAGAAAACCAAAATTAACCAGTCTTAACTCTATTAGTATTTGTTATTCTATAATTTATAACGATTATCAACATTTTTGCTTCCATGGAAAAAATAAGCGCCACGGCGGCGGGTTGATACTTGATAATTATTTAGAACAACGTAAGTAGGCTTCTATTCGTGTCTAGTCGGCGCCAGAAACAATGCTGTTTAATATTATGCCGCATTTGCAGGCATTTCGTTGCAGTAAACAAGCAGGGAACTCGAGGTCGACGGGTAAAACGGTGATTGGAGTCCACGTAAATTCCAATTTGCTAACATTGATGGAATAAATACTGCTATGATATAATGCGCGTATGACGGAAATATTTGTTTTGTTTGCTCGATAATACCAAAGGGCAAATAATATTTAATAGACGACAGGCTCCGTTTCCCTCGTCTTATTTATTTTAACTTTCATTGAAACGAATATCAAAGTTATTCGTCATTTGTAAATTTTAGAATATTCGATGAATAGAGTAAATTGCAATAACTTCACTTTTTTTTAATAATATATTTTAAATAATGCAATTACAATAATAATACAATTACGACCGGTTCAATATCAATACATCATCGTCCGGTAGTTAAAACTATTGATGAGTATTCGTAAATCATAAATTTCAAACAAAACAAAGTTCTACTGTGTGATTTATGGTAAGTAATCAAGTGGCTATATATTTTAAATTATATACAATGAGAGGCCCTAAAACATGTTTTTGAAGAATAGAGAGATTGTTTTGATAGATTATCACAATAAATATCGAAGTAAACAAAAATATATAATAAACCATAAGATCTATGAAATCTAATCTAATCCTATCTATGAAATTATCAGATAGTTATCTCGCAATATGAAGTGGCGATTCCTGAAAATAACCCACGATAACGTAAATAATAACAAAATGCAATATTGCGTCGTTGGAAGTTTGGAACGATATCTATTTGATAAAAAAATAAAAGATTGGAAACCAATGTCTGCGCACTGATGATACAAAATGTATGTTCATATGTTCAGGTTAAATTAAAATAAGGTAGTACATAATTACCAAAGGTCCTTTCCTCGAGAATCAAAAGAATATTCGATATATTTTATCCGTGTTTACTAAGTTGCGTTTTAACTATATCCTTTGATAATATGAGGATGTAATTATCTATTATTATTGCATTAACATAGCTATCAGTCTGTGAAATCCACACTCATGTGGACTTCATCGTGCGCACGAAACAATATGATTTAGTTAAACAAGCTATTCTTGAAACCACTTGATTTTATCAGAAGCACTCATAATTAATGCTGTTATTAGATTACTTATTGCACATTTAATGACGTTTCCGAGTAATCTACAATACCATTACACTTATTTAATGTTATATGCTACATAATTTTTATCGACCGCCTTTATGCGGTCAATACTTTATAACAGAATCGATAAAGTTTTATAATTGTTACATTTTACACGTGCAATAACTTCCCTTTGTTTATAAAAGTCTCACGTGGTGGCAAATTGTATTAACACTAATAATAACTTTACCCGCCATTGATACGTGCGGTCAACGACATTTATTTCGCACTAAATCATTTTCAAATTCTATATATAATAAAGGTTTCCATTATAAACGAACACAAAAAACTTTGCATTTGGCACACAAACACTTATAACGGAGTCTCCTACGTGCTCTTATTTGGGCGTTTGATTCAACATTCAAATGTTAACATCGAGATGACAATATATATGCGCAGTCGAAAGAATAGGTAAATGAAGAAGATTAAACTGCTGTATAATGACAAAATTGCCTTATTAACGACAAAATGCCTTGTTATCTATATAATCTCTATGAAAATCATTTAGATCTATATCGAGGTTTGGAGATAATCATTCTAGATCTAGGTAATGAGGAAGGTTACATTTACTTTTATAGTTTTACCGCACCTACATCGATAAAAAACCGATAGATAGTTTGAAATGTACATGAATAAATGGAGACGAAAAAAGTTATCAATGTGAGCTAAATTAAGAAATTAGTGTAGTACCTACGTTATAAATAAAATTAGTTGACATTCTAACCGAATTCAGAGCTTCCGGGGCGAACATGTGGAATGATTTCATAAAGGAACCAGTACGTTGGCCCATCGTTCATTCACCGCTGCTTCAAGATAAATAATCATGACAAAGTGAACACAAACCAGTCTTTTTGGAAAAGATATTCAGTATTATCAGAAACATGAACATTTGTGAAAGCAGTTGATTCAACCACACTTACAACTGAAATACATTATTTTTAAGTTGTAAATTGCAGCGTAAATTTCTTAACCTTTGGACGGTTCTCAAGGTATTACTTTTTCGTGCGACTCGTTCAAGGAACCTCACAGAATTTTCACGATTCGATGCCAATGTTGCGAGAGCCTGATGTCATGTTCGTTTCTTGGAATTAGAAGTTAATATCACGAAGTACCTAAAACTTATTTATAGTCGTAAATAATAAAAAATGGAAATGTGGTCGATACAAACAATACCTATAATTCAACGAAATATAGGTACAAAAGCAACAGAATTTTATGCAATGGCGCAATTATTGTGTATGATGTCATTGCTTACTTACTACGTGGTTTCTTATAGCCCATTCAAAATAAATGAAATAAAGATAAACACTCTTGAATTACAACTGCACATTTGTTTTCAAAATTTATTGTTTTATTGATTTTTCAGTTATTTGTATTGCCATATTTTATGTAGGAATACAAGCAATTACGTTTAATATTACAAGATGAAAAATAACAACACGCATACGATGTATGTAATTTATTCAACGATTAATAAATTTATATCTGCCAGTCAAAGGTACGCGACACGCTGAAGTAATCCATTCTAAGCATTGCACGAATGAATAGAGTACATGATTTTCATATGAATAGAGTTTTTTCCAGTAGAAACTTAAAAAAAAAATATCACGGTAATATTAACGCGTAAGCTGAAAAAGTTTCCCATTGATAAGCTGGCTAGTGTGTCAACTGTCAACGTTGGTGTAAGGTTTCAGTGCCTCATTGCCTCTTACCAATGATTAAATTGTACATTTCCATGCAGTGTTGCTAGGTGAATGCTCTTTCCTTTTAATTTACTACATTAGGTACATGATAACATTATAACCGCGAAGGAAATGTCGAGTCTGTGAAATAAGGTAAATGAGTACAATGAATTAAAATGACCTGAATGGCGCCGTCTTTTTAATCTTAGAATTTAGAAATACAATGAGGCCTGGAAAATTTAAGATGAATAATGTATTACAGAAAATGAGAACAAACTTTACTTTTGATATCTAAGTTTATAATGAAAAATATCGCTATTTACACTTCTTATAAATAAAAGAATATTTAGTGAATGTATCATTACAGACACTGAAAATATCGTTGGCCAATAATATTTTCATAACCCGGTTATAATACCAGGATTTTGCTTGGTAATTATTATACGGCCCAGTTACACTCAATTCAGCAGGGAACAAATCCAACGCCTTAGGGGCTACAGTCATAACCTTTTATTTTCATACATGTATAGTTTCCTAAGAGTATAGTTTATATTCTTATCGATTTGTAAACATGAATGATATGTTGCGGAAATCATAAATAAATTAAACTGATACGAAGTCAAAGTATTTCCATTACTCCTATATAAATAATTATATATGATTCGATAAGTTTGTGTAATTTCTATCGAGAATAATTGTGTTAAACTCATTATTAATTAATTGAAAGTTATTTATTTATGCAGTTGCAACACCGATTAATTAATTCAGGTTGGGTCATGGAAATTGTACTCTACAAACCATTTCAATAATTATAATTATTGAAAAATATAAAATAAAATCACAACGAATCTGTAACAACATCGACACCATTTATTCAAACAATAACTCTGTGTGATAAAGGTTGAAAAATAATAAAATATGCACTTTCAAAATTATGATAAATATTCTGATCTTTTTTATTAAGCACGACGTAAACTTGAAACACAAAAATGTTCGTGATTTAATATGTATTTATGTTTCATTTATAATTTGGCAAATTCTCTATCTACACTATAATTACACTACCTAGACATAAATAATATACGTAATTGTATAGTATGTATCTCGCAATTTTTTTAACATCATAGCATTTATCTATTCGAGCTACTGAAGGGTTGACTGTTGAGATAACGATGGCCTTCATGTGTCGGTAATATTTGATATTTTAATACCGTGAATCGCATAATATTTATAACTCTTATTTTAAAATCTCTGAAGATGTTTTGAACATGCAGCTTAGCCAAATCTATGTCAAAGTATGAGGAAAAGACTGAAAGGATTACTATCTAACAAATAAATAAAATATTATGTGCTCATTGCTCAAACATACTTATTTAAAATGAATCATCAATAATTCCCCATTATTTGAGAATATTTTATGCATTAGAGTTACGGAAACCCAAATAATGATTATAGTAGCAACTAAAATAATTGTTAACAACGAATAAAGAGATTGGAACACAAAAGAGAAAGTCATAATTTCAGTATTATGTAAGTAATAACAGTATTAAGCAGCAAAAGCATTAAAAAGTAAATGCTCAAGTTTCGCTTTTACCAGGTCTTAGCAACAATATTTGCTGAAGTAACAAAAATTGAATCTAAGCAGTTCAACTGCAGGCTGTAGATCATATTAATGGTTTTTGTTGATATTTTTTACATATAAGTAATAATATTACCTGTTTATACAATTATGTACCTCGATAATTAGTGTTTGTGAAATAATATCAAGGTAGAGCCGAAAAAGGTAATTAGCATCTTGTCAAAAGCAAGCGGCAAAAATACCTAATATTGGTGATTTATTAATTATCTACCTATATACTGCTATTTAACACAAGTCAAAACTCTAAGATATCAGTATACGCAATGGTACCAACGTGTTCTTTTGTTGTTTTTTCTCTACCTAATGTAAAGTTCAAACATAATTTGATCTCAAATTTTGTGAAGAATTCAAAGTCTTTCGAATATTCCAATACCTGTATATTTACATCATACAAGATATTTAATATATATTTTTTATTTTTTTGAAGAATTCCCAGTTGAAAATTTTAAATGTTTTTTGATTTGTACATGATGTAGCGCAGCAAAACGAGATTTTAAATGTCATTTATTTCCACTCACAGCCAGTTATTATTTAATAATCACTTTGATCGCTCCATGATTGACGTATTTGTGCAAAAAATAATTGTACACAATAAATGATATAAACTTAACTCTGGTCTCAGTGATACAATTATATACTTCGATGCGATTATCTATATATTATATGTAGGTGTGATAACAGAAAATATTTGAGAAAAAAGGCATTGTCGAATGAAATCCAATTCCTAAAATGTGACTTTTGTTCTACCTCTAAATATAAGATAGTCCTGTACCTACTAAATTATTCCTATTTATTTACTGAATTAAAAGTCTATTAATTAAGATTAATAAATATCTAGTCGTTTCACGACCGCACGATAAGAGCAACAAATTTTTTATCGCACGTTACCACAACGAACAGCACTAATTATGTGGGTATCATAAAATATTGTATTTAATACTTTATTTATATCGATGTAGAGTCTAAAATAGATTACTAATTTGTTCAACATTGTAATAAAGTGTCAAACAATGCCGTATACAGACGAAATGACGCGATGGCTGTAACATTTTGCGCCATCACATTTTGTATTTATTTAACGACTGTATATAAAGATTTTCCAATACATTTTTGTCCGCAATTAATATGATAATCACAGACGGACGTGCTTATGAAACAAATATTTATATCCACTCGAGAACAAATTTAATAGAGAATTATTTATTACTGATATAGTTTCAATTACAGAAATACTCGAAGAATTTACGTTCCTTTCCTTTATTTGGATGTTTTACTAAATGTAAGGTACATAATTCAATGTTGCGATGTTAAAAATTATACCTATAGAAATTAGAAGAATCGATATAAATCAAATATTTAAAATATAATAGAAAATTAGCATTAGAATGATAGAAACATGTAGATTTATGCTGGAACTTCTACAATTTCATCATTGTTCAACATTAAAAATTTACATGTACGATATTATTCTGTATTGTAAATTTTTGTACCATAATGTACTACTTTTGACTATATTATTTAGAACTAAAACTAATGGTTATATCCAAATGCTCGTTCAACAAGTAAAATTGTAGTTAAGTATTATATGTTTCAAGTGGCGTATCGTGTCACATAACGATTGTGATTATTTCGTAATATTGTACGTATCTAATCGCAATAACGGTAATTTTTTATTTATTATGTATATGTAATTATAATATTAATAATATATAGTATTATACAAATAAATTATCGAAGAAGTTTGTTTTTTGTTTAAATTCTCAACAATGATTAGTGATTACAATATAGGTATTAAAGTACATATTAAAATTAAATATGTTAAAAATAATGGACAATTATTGAAACCAGTTAGGACAAACATCCATGTGGGTACGTAGTCGATTATTTAACAATGCAATGAAAATCGGACGTCAAGTAAAGTACACGAAAATCCTTGAAAAATAAGGCTAAAGTTATGTGACGTCATAGAGTAAGCAGTGTCTATTTAACTTGTTTATTTGTTCTAATTTATCGTACGTTAGTAACAAACTGTATCACGTATAATATGAAAGGACCAGGTGTGCAAATAATTATAATCAATAACTTTATCGACAAATTTTTAGGTTAGATCATTAGATGTATGGAATTGTGTCAAATGTCGTTCATTTGCTACTCTAAAAATACAGTATGTCAACTTTCTTGCGCGAAAATATTGTGACCGTTAACTAGGTACGTTAAAGTAGAGCAAAGATTATTTTTTACAGAATCGTTTTAAATCTAGTAAGTATTTGACAGTGGTATATAGAAGTTCTAACAATACATTGTAAATCGATAGTTTATAGAATATTGCTTTGAAAAAGTTTTCTATTGGTTAAATACGATGGGATTGACATTGTCTTTTTGTACAAAAAGCCCTGAAGTTTATTTTCTTGTAACAAACAATTTTTATCGTGGAATTCCGCGTTCATTATAATAAAAATATAAATTATTTAAATCCGACTATTACATAGTGATTTCTCGTTAGATCCAGCAATTTAAATGTTTTGAATAGGTATTGTAATAGTTACTTGCTTTTTAGACAATTATTCTCACAAAGCGTGATAAATATTACATAAAACATGCGTAAGGCGCTAAATTATATGCCTTGCTAAATATTAAATTTAAATTTAGCATAGATATATTATACTATGTTTCGCAAAGTAACTATCAATGTAGAGTCAACCATTGACCTAGTTGCCTGTTCTAAAATTCTAATGTTGACGATGAGTGACATACTAAGTATAAGCAAATGTGACTAATATAAATAAAAACTAAAGGATAACACTGAATGATTCACTCACCTTCATATATGGACCTATCATAAAGAAAGTTTATCACAGCGTTTCGCGAAATGAATTTCACGAAACAGTACGTAAATTGAAAAACGTTTAAACACAGGTTATAGTTTCACAATGCACTATCACAGTGACGAAAACGCGCTAATCATGCGGGACGTAAGTCATTTAAAGCAGTCACAGTTAGCACATGTCCCAAATTAATAGAACGCGATAAAATACAATACGTTTTTAAATACACTATTTCTTTTTAGGCATATTTAATTGAGTATAAATGAATGGAATGAACGATACTTTTCGTTGCGCGATTTAAATTAGCGGCGGGAAACAGACGGCGTGCGCGCGACGAATGGCGTCGGTGCGTTCAGAGCGGTGACTGGCTGAATAAATGTTTTATCCTATACTTGTATATTCGCAGCCGTTAAAAAATAAATACCGCGAGGTATGTTGATCGAAGGCTCGTGAAACGTTTAAGAGGAACTGTTATCTAACTGGCAGATCCAGTAGGGTTTGGCGAATCGATTGACGCTGAGGCCGCTTTTACACGTTTTGAGTCACGTGCCCTGATTTCCCAATTAATGTTCATTAATGTACGTTCCATTAATCAATGTTTATGGCAAACATCATATAGCAAGTAATCATAACACTGAGAAACTATTATACAGGCAACTGAAGCCGCTTTTAGAGCGGCTCTTACACCATAAGTTATATAGCTCTACATGTGGTTGAGCTATATAATATAATATGATCTAGTGGTATAATTCTGATTAAAAGCAACTTTGCTATCACATTCTTACTTTATGTTTAATTAAATAGTCATTATTGATATTTTTATTTCTTTATTTCCCGATTTATTGACCGAGGAAGTAAATCTTCGTAAGTTTATAATATTTGTTTATTTTTAAAGACGTTTATTATAAGGTGCAATTATTTACATTTGATTTGTTTGTATAAAGGTCGCATCAAAAGGCTAAAAATAATATAGGTTATCGCACCGTGATGTTTTCAATGATATTTGTTTATATCTTGCACGTACTGAAGGTTTACACTATCTGAACGTTGTATAAAAGTACGATCGGCATTGACCTATATGTTAAGTGGCGATATATTACCTACCTATAAGTAATATTAATTAATTGCTACGGTCATATCTGATTTATTTTGTTATTGAAGGAAATTTACAGTTTAGTGAAAAAAAAAATATTATGTTTTGAGGCTACGCTAAAAAATAAGTTTACACAGACGGAGCCGGGGCGAGCCACCAAGCAGCGCGTTTATTTATATTTGCAATAAAATTTTAAATAGATTTCAAATTCTTATGCTGTAGGTACATATATAATTATTTACCTACTCGGAGTATCAACAAATATTTTTAAAATAATTATTTAATCGAAATGTGCCACAAAATAAACAGTCTTATCAAAAAGTGTATACGTAAGTGTAAACAGGAAACGAAACCTTTTTGGTAATTTTGTCCGTTCGGCTTAGCTAAAAATATATAATTAACTTCAATTTCATATTTTACAAATTACAAAATAAGTTCCTATATAAATATGTACCTAGTTATCGCAACACTAGCCTTGCAGTTGCATGTAATTAATTAGTGTCAATCGTTCATACCGCCTTCGCTTTCAGAAGAATGCAATTTACACGCGAAAAATACAAATTCGTGACCTTTGAACGAACTAAATATACCAACCGTCACGCGTCCGACCAATGGGCAAAATTACCAGCGCTATGAATAGTACAGAACTTTCGTAACTATCCGTGGTGAGGTTAACTGTAAAACAAAAAAAAAACATATTCATTAATACTACTGAAACTACTGAATTACGTGAGAATCGATTCCATTGTGGATTATAGATGACTAGATTTCCGCCTGCGGCTTCGCCCGCGTTTTCAAAGGAAAACCCGCATAGTTCCCATTCCCGTGGGATTTCCGGGATAAAACCTATCCTTTATTTTGTTAATCCAAGTTACCCTCTATATGTGTGCTAAATTTCATTATAATCGGTTCAGTAGTTTATGGGTGAAAACCATACATACATATGTAGATAATTCCTACAAACCTTTCCTCTTTATAATATTAGTATATATAGATTAATAAAATATTAATCATTCGTTTCTAGAACACATACCTTATAGTCACAGGAATCAATTTACAACTGGAAATAGTATTTAAAATAATATACTAAACGTAACGTCTGAAAATCATATTCATTTTTTGAATCAAATTGAAACATGAATTGAACAACTTAATAACCTATGGACTGAATTCACGTCACTATATGATAGAGACTATTATTAATAAGATAACATATTGTGGAAACCTCTGAATTTACTTATTATTTACGATATGTTTATGTAACCTCTTGTTTACTTATTGTTTCCAATATTATGTTTAAATTATATCAATTGGTGTGAAATTCAAACGAATAACGTTTGCAAAACTTTAGCGTTAGAAACAATAATCTTATGCAAGAAATATTATTTTTCATAATGTCACTGTATTTCGCATCATAATAATTTATAATGTGATTATTGATCTATATTAAAAGTGCATGCGCCTGTGATGATTCAATCACTAAGGGTTAAATTACCGTAATTCGATAATAAATCATCAGTTTATTGTAAAAGTGCTTTGATATGTATTAATTTATTATTATTTGCTATTTATTCTGTGTGTCATGTATGTACGCCTACTGGATGACTAATAATGATCACACACGTATAAGTTCCTTGCCACGATGATAGAAAAAGCCGTATGTGATTGACCTATGATTTTATTAGTAGAGATTGGTCCTTTTAAACTCTTTACAATCAAATATGTCATTTTAACTGAGGGTAGAGTTGGTAAACCGGCTTGCTCTACGTTTTCATTTATCTGGAGTTTAGTAGAGCCCGGAGTGGTTCGATGCAACTTAGAGGGATTTCAACGGAGAATGGTAGAAATCCGACGTATTCCACGCTTCTTTCTTTTTGGTATTTTTTAAATTAAACTATTTTTGTAGTTCATATCGATTAATATTTATAAAAAAGTTTATCAGCTTAAATGCTTACATGAAGATCGTTTCGCCTTTAGTTCTTCTTAATAGGGAAGTTCAAAGAAGTTTCCAACGTCTAATTTAAGATCAATAGTTTATAAAAGACGTACTTGTATTCACAGGAAGCTGTAGATTTGGCTTATGAGTAAGCATATGCGTGAGCGAAATATGTAGATATAATATATTTTGCATCAAAAACTATAAAGCTATATTATTAGAGCTAGGAAAAAAGGCATGTTTGTATACATTCAAATCAAACAAATCTAAACATTTCAACTGGACAATGTGTGTGTTAAAACAAAAAAAAAGTACATTTTTAAATATCATGTGATTAAAATTAGTTAATCACCACGATCTCCCTTTTATCGAAGGTCACGTTTAAAAATAAAATAGCAAAAAGAGTTTTCCCGTACCGGGAATCGAACCCGAGCCTCCTGGGTGAAAGCCAGGTATCCTAGCCACTAGACCATACGGGAGTTGAGAGAATCAACAAAATTTATGGAGATGTTTAGGTATGATCAAAATTTAAATCTACTTCCTTGTCTTACGTCAAACAACCTAAAAATATAATACTTTTTGTCTCATATTTTTTGAGTCAACTGAAAACAAGGAAATAAATTGTAATGAAATTAAACGCAACTTTATAATACCTGTAAGCGACATCTCATGTCGAATTAAATAACTAAATAAATCATCTTTTCACCGACAGATGTCTCTTACCTTAATTCTTTATTTTGTGTCAGATCTATAGATGTCGTTGCTTCGGTAAACTATTATTATTAATACTACTTAATAATTTAACTATATAAATAAAGTAAGCAAGTATAAAAACAAAGGTTTAAGAATATTATGACATATTATATTTGAAAAAAGAATCAAAAATATCTACTAAACATATTCTTAGTAAAGCCGATAGACACAAGATGGCGTTATTCACGTTTATTTTCCGATAGAACGCCATAATCATATAGAGTAAAATCACAAGTAAAATAATATATCGCCATAATATTATTATAGGTGCCGTTTGATTTGTGTCTTCATCTATATCTATTAGGTACTAATAATATAAAGCTGAAACGTTTGTTTGTTTGTTTAAACGCGCTAACCTCAGTACGTACTGGAACGATTTCAAATATTATTTCAGCGTTAGATAGGTTACGTATACCTATCCATTGCTATAGTCTATTGATAGGCTACAAGTATAGTATTAACAAAGTATTACCTATATTATCTGTGAGATAGGCGATACTTGCAATGAAAAATTAATTTAAATTATTTTACTGAATGCATGCTATGCATTTTTTAATAACGTACCTATCTACCTACGCATCTAATAAATAATTGTATGTAAATATTATAACTAAATTTATATAGCATGAGAATAATAATAAAAACGTAAAATCTCATCCTGAGCATTCTGAAAATTTTATAATTCAAGATATTCGATAAATTTACATTTATGAAAATAAACAGAATAAAAATAGAGTAAAGCAGCGTTGTTAGGTATTCATTCTGAAATCATAGACAAATATTCGCCGTGTATTAAATAATATAAGCAATGCATATGAACGTTACACAATGGGTTTCCTCTTTGTATGAATGAGATTTAACTAGCTATTCGGTATTCCACGTATACGTAGAGCGTTAAGAAGAAAATGTCTGCAATTTGTGATACATTAGCATATACAATGTTGATATAATTATATGAAAAAAGGATTTTTATGTTCCTTCCCTTAAAAAATTGAATGAGTAAAGAATATTAAGATAAGTTGTATTAAATCTCAAGGGCATATAGATTTCAAAGAAATAATACAAGCAAACTTTGCAGTCGTAGTAATTGCATATACGTCAATTGGTAGCTCCGCTCCTTTGCAATGATTCCTTTTTTTTCCTCTTCTGTGTGTGTATTGTATTTTGTATTGTATTATAATTGTACTTATTCGTTCCATTATTCTTCTTAGTGACGTTTTTAAATATTATTGATACACATATCAATTCACGACTGTTTAGAACTTAGGTGCTGACTTAAGGAAAACAAGATCATTTCTTACTCAATTAAATGTTAAATATCACAACGTAAGTACCCTAGTTTTTATATGGTACTGAAAGGCTTCCAGGTGATTAGAAAAAACTTTCAAAGGGCAGATTTCTTATAACAGTTCCTTTGATCGGTTGGTTGCTTGGCTTTTACCGTATAATCCCTTGAGAGCTCACCTGAATACTGAAGCTATATTTTTTTCCAATGTTTTTACTTTTTACATGTCTATAAATAAATAAAATTGATGTATCTGTACGTAACGCCAAAACAGATTTAAATATTGCAAAAATATGATAAGTACCAAATTAATTTTTTTATGTCTACCTGTTTGTTTGTTCCGGTCAATATCTGAAGCTGCTTTACTGATTTTAGAGGGACTTTCATTTGATGATAACTGATGTTATAACTTACTATCCTCATTTTTATCCTCAGCATAGATTGTACAATGATTGAATTTTAAACTTTATTTATATAATAAATTTATACACATAAAATACAACGATAACATGGTATTCGTAGGTAATTAAATCAATACAAACAACGCAAATCGTTGAGCATAAAGAGCAGCTTAATTGAGTATGTCATCAGCAATACACGTGTCGGAAAATATGCTGTGAAAATTCTCTATAGGTAACTACAATGTTTCATAATCAAAACAGTGATTATTGAAAAAAAGCACCGTGTATAATAAACCCTTAAATAATAACCTTCATATTTTTTTTTATTTTTGTAGGCTGAGGATTTGTAACAATTATTAAATTAATATTAAAATTTATGTAACGACAGTTCAAATACATTCACATTAAATCAAGCACTTTTGTTGTAGAATGTAGAGCATGGCTAAGACATAATATAATATGTAATATCAAAAACTTAACGTAACAACAATGTGTAAGTAATAATTAATAAGCTCTATAATAAAGAATGGATAGACTTAACGTAAAGATCCGTATTCCATCGATTATTTCTACTATTTTCCAAACACGTTCATTGAATAAATGTAAAATGAACGTATTTCTTCAAGACGGAAGCAACTTCTTTCATATTTCCTCGCGACTTGAAACACGCAATATTATTTCTACGGTACGGTTGCGATACTATAGTGAAACTGCACTATTTACTAAACGTATCAACTTGTTAAGGTCATTTAGGTTTTTTTAATAAAAATAAATAATGAGATAAAAAGTCCTTGAATGTTTTTCAGAACACCTAATTTCACATTTTATGTCTGACATTAATTGTATGGGTTTTAAATTTTCTAATTTTTTATAATTTATTCCAACAGTTTATTCTTGAATCATGTCACATTCACAATTAAATTCATTTATGTTTCGCACATAATCAATTGAATATAATCTTCAACAGACAATGGATAGAAAATTCACTGCTCTTCGTCGGAAGATCCTTACCCGTCAAAGGCAAGGCTTATAAATTTTTAATAGTGATTACTAATGCGTACCTTAACACAATGTAGTAGAGGTTGAATTGAATAAAGCCATCGAGATAGATATTTATGGTGTAGTGCAACAGCTATACATTGAGGTCGCATATTGTGAATGCCAGATGACTTTAGCAACAAGTTTTGTTACCTCACACCTACGTGAAGCGTCATCTATAAACATCAGATTTAATTTAAGGTTGAATTATGTTATGAAAGGAATGTACAATTGCGGAACTAAATTCCGGAACTTGAATATTAAGATTTATTTATATTTGATTCTTCAAATGTATTTTGATATGTGCATGGCATACCTATTTTGTTATAACTTATAAGCATATACCTAAAACTTATATTTTTGACGAAACATGCTACTTCTGAGTTATTTTCAACAACGAACGTCTTCATTTAAACATTATTATTCAAGTTTTATTGTAGCTGTATAATTATTTCGTCAAATTTTTCCACGGGACTTTTTGTACAATGCCTTATTTCCCACGTGAGTCACATTACCTACATGTAAGTATTACGAATATGAACCATCCCGGGATGAGTCAACTATCAAAGTCCAATAAAAAGTTGAATAAAAAATATTGCATATTATTAATTAATGTTCATAATATAGGTATTAAGGTATTTTAAATTTTGAATTATATAAGAAATACATACAATTAACATACATAAAGATATTAAAAAGAAAAAAATACTAGGTATATTATTATTATTAAAAAAAATTATTACTAGCTGTGCCCCGCCGTTATATATATTGTATAGCCTAAAACCATCCTCGATAAATCGGCTATCTAACACCGTACGAATTTTTCAAATCGGAGCAGTAGTTCCTGAGATTAGCGCGTTCAAACAAACAAATAAACTCTTCAGCTTTATAATATAAGTGTAGATTTAATTGCGTATTACGTTTTTTAATCGTAAGAAAAAATATATTTCAATATTATTTCTACGTACCACAAATCACATCTCCTGTGACTGTACTTATGAAAACACGACTTGATTTTCCCTACTGAAATAGAGTCGTGTAAGTATGCAATATTATGCATTATTTAGCGAGATAAGTAATTAAATTAAAATTGTGAACATTATAGATTTCTTCTCTTATCGGCGTTTTTCTTAGTTTTCCAGAGGACTATGACCATAGAAATCAAAATAACAAGACACATTATTTAGATTTCTATGACTACGACTTATTATACTAAAATAGGACTTAATAGAAATAACATAAATATACGAATTTACCTTTAGAACAAAAATTCAAATAATTCCTCAAATAAAATAATTTAAATTAAATTTGATTTAATAGTAGTTACTGAATTAAATGCAAACAAAAAAATATGTTAATCATGAATATCTTATATTTTTTATAATGTGTTAAAATTTCAGTTAAATAGTATTTTAGCTTGTTAGTAAAATGTCTCCAAACGTTTTACGCGAAAGTTCGTACCTATAGCCTCAGTATATGACATTCTTAAAAGTGCACTCAATGTAAGTAGGTACTTACTTTGAAATAAAATTTGCATTCCACCATATACCATTAGAAAAGCTTTTCGAATCGATTCCCTGTACAGTTATATTATAAATACATAAACGGCTAGACTGCCGGACCCCTATTTGGTTAGGGTGAGACGGACGTCCTTGGTGCACCCTTGCTCAATTGTATTTACGTTTCCATGCCGACAGTACCTAAGTCGCTCGAGACTTATCTTCCGTGATAATTTTTATTGATGATTTGATAATTCGATAATCTAAGCAATGCATTAATCGTCAGCTCTTAATTAATGACGTAAACTTGTGACACACGCACTGCGAAGTCGCTACAGGGTCCGCGAGTCACGCAAAGCAAGCTGCCTCAGCTAAGCCTGACCGTCAGTCGCATTACTCGCGCCGGCCGTGTTGCACGCTCCACACTCCGCGATTACACCGACCATGCTGTTGCTGGTCCTCTTCACCGTCGTCGCCGCCGTGGCGGGACAAAATGATAAACAAATGCCTAAGTCCATTGTAACTCACCGGGAACAATTTCGAGTGATTTATGAATGGCATTCTATTGACTTTATATGGGAATCTCCCGAAGATCGTGAAGCGAGTCTAAATAATAGCAATTACATTCCCCAAAATGTCCTCATATCAGGCATCAACTACTATGGTGATAATATATATTTAACTTTGCCGCGTATGCTCAGCGGAGTGCCGGCGACTCTCGCTATGATTCCTGCGCATCAGAATGAAACAACCGCGCCGAAATTGAAACCTTTTCCGAGCTGGGCTGAAAATAAAGTCGGTGATTGTGCTTCTCTTCAGTTTGTGCAAAACATTGAAATTGACCGCAATGGAATAATGTGGATACTGGACAACGGTCGAGTTGGAACACTTACTCAAAAACCGGATCCGAAATGCCCACCATCTATTGTTTTAATCGATTTAAAGACTGGAAAGAATGAAATGGAGCGCATCCCTCTACCCAGCGAAATAGTTGACCCCAACACAACTTACCTTAACGACCTTGTAGTGGATAATCGCGATGGAGATTATGCATACATAACGGATAATAGTGCTGTGGATCCAGGTATTATTGTTTTCCGTAGAAGTGACAAGAAGACATGGAAGCTACGTGATAAGAGGTCAATGTCGTCCGTTCCGGAGGCAACGCTTTTCCGCATCAATGGCACTACGGTAAACCTGCCAGTAAATGTGGATGGTATCGCTCTCGGGCCGCAATTCCACGCTGAAAACGACACCATCGACCGCACAGTTTACTACTGCCCACTTGCAAGTTTTCATTTATATGCAATCAACGCATCAGTCCTACAAAATGAATTATTGGGTGAAAAAGGTGAAGGAGCTATACGTCCATACGTCGTCGACTTGGGAACCAAAGCATCTCAAACCGATGGAATGAAGATGGATTCAACCGGAATACTCTTTTACGGTCTCATTGGTAACTCGACCATTGCGGAGTGGAATACCACAGTTGATTTTCATATCGGTCAACGTACGATTGCCCGCGATCCAAATTATATCCAATGGGTCGATCGTTTCACTTTCGATGACCGTGGACAGCTTTACGTTGTAGTCAATAGATTGTACAATTTCGTTAAAAATCAAGTTTCTGTAGATGAGGTAAACTATAGAATATTAAGGTCTTATACAGGATTGAAAAGTTATGTTTACGGTGAAGATTTGACCCCACCCTCCGGCCATCACGGAGCGGGTGCAGCACCGACAATTGGTGCTTCTTTACTATTACTTGCAATTGCTCAACTTTTAGTTTAAGAATGTAAAACCGGTCGAAAATTACACATTTACGGCGTCGACCGCAACGTGTGTATTGGCGTTCGGAGAAACATGTGACATTACCAAAAATTAACAAGTTACCTTGACCCCGAGGTCTCAGTGATACTGATAATACGCAATGTAGATAGCTTTGTATATTTTGTTTGTATATTTAGTTTAGATGTATTAAGATTATTCAGTGGCCTATTCATGGCGGGTCAGAAACGTGTCGAAGACGAGTCGTGTCACTGTTCGTTGCAGCTGAAACAAAAGGTCGGGGACGCGTTGCCAAATGCCTCAATTCGCTCAACAATAAACATTCCAGCTATTTCTGTAGGATGCGCGACATGTGCGTGACACACAGTGACATAACATTCGTTTGTGTACGGATGCAAGACCAATGATTTTTGTAGTCTGCTACTTCCGTCATTATTCCGTTCGCGTAAATACGGCAAAGCCCATTATTTATCATATTAGATGTTTAATTGATTTTATTATACTTATAAATTAAGGAACAATATGTGTAATGTATGAATGTATACGGATAAGCGTGATATTTGACGAGAAATAAACGTGTTTATCATATCATGGTATTTACCTTTTTTATTTACCCGTGTTCGTGACTATACAATATGACGACGCGGTTGGCGCAGTGGTAAAGTAACTGCCTACTGAGCCGACGGTCCCGGGTTCGATCCCCGGTCAGGGCAAATATTTGTGTGATGAACTCAATTATTTGTTCTTGGGTCTGGGTGTTATTATCTATATATGTATTTATTAAATATTATATTTATCGTCGCCTAGTACCCACAACACAAGCCTTAATTGAGCTTACTGTGGGACTAGGTCGATTTGTGTAATAATGTCCTATAATATTTATTTATTTATTTTATTTAATTATTTACCCGTGTTCGTGACTATACAATAGCGCTAATAGTTTAAGTAGTTAAAGTGCGCTGTATTTATTTTGCGATGGATATAACATGAATTTTTGCAATTTGCTATGTACCTACGTCAGTAACAATAATTTAATTATTAGGTATTATTAATTTATTACCTACGTACGTTTGAAGATTATTTGCAAAATCGCCTGTGCAAAATTATTCAAAATAATAGAAGAAATTGAATACGATTGTATTTTTATTTATTTACTTTGATATAGTTATAATGTGTTCAACTAGGTAGATACATAAAAGGCATAACTTTATATTCATCATTAATATACCTACTGAAAATTGATACTGACATGTCCATCAATATAAAATAATTATTTATTTGACGTGTATCAAATATACTGAACTGGTTATAAGTGATTCGATTTCGCCGGATTTTTTTGCGATTCAATTAGAGAGGATAATCTTAGAAAGTAAAAGCTCTTCCAAGAAAGTTCATACACAGTACTCTATATGCATACCTAATATGATACAATGTGTTTTGACATTAAGCTAGGCAGGTACCTACTTGTTTTTCATTTGTTACTCACAATCGTAAAAAGTTTTAAGGATGTAAGAAAATACATTATTAAAATTGTGTTCGGACTTATGAATATGTAGAGCAGCATTTTTTCTTTTCCGGGATAGTATAGTTTATAAAATATATAATGTTATTAAGAATTATCTCGAAATGATCATTAATTTGTGTATGTGTATATATTGTTATTAGGCCATTTCCGCTTATTGGCTTGCTTTCAGCTTGTTATAGCCCTGAACAGAAGTATCCATTAAAAAACATAGGTAGACCGTTACCACCATTACGGCAGTTTCCTAAACAGCAAAATTACTATTGATTATACGGGTAGGTACGTTATATGTACATTGTACAATGTATACGCACAATACATTAGCAATGGCTAAGCTATTCCAATACATAACAAATAAATAAACCACCCAGTTTCGTCGTTCTTTGTCATCATTCTTTTGGCAGTGACGCACACACATTGAAACATCACGATGATCGAAGGTCACGTAAGTATTAGAATATTTTAATACAATTAACAATAAAACCAGTTGTTTGTTTATATACAGAAACTATGCATCCGGAGGACAATGTAAACAAATATGATTGTAAATTTACTGTAGAATTTACATTTGTCATTGTTGTTTATAAATTTTAATTGCTTAAATGTTACTCCTACCTATGTCACCCTATGTATTATGAATCTACCTCTATGCTAGCAGACATCAGTAGCAGTTCGTATTTTAGAATTGTACAATAGACTCTCATCCTATTATACTATGGAACCTAACTAGTAAATTGCTCTGTACTGCATGTGCACTGTGCAGTGTGCACCTTTGCTATCCTTTAGGGAATACGAGCGTGATACTATATTGTTATGTTAACTTCATATAAAATATGGAATTGTACATGAGTGTGTGTGTGAACTATGTCGCTTAGAATTTACCCTTACACCTGTTCGGTGATGCAATCAGATTGAATTGAAGCTCGATCAAGACAGCCATATTTAATACTTATATACATATATAATTTGTTGTAGTAAAAAAATCGTACCTATGACCTATCTACTACATATATAATACGTATACATGTGTAGGTATATTGTTTAGTCTCATAAAAAAGGATAACAAAATTAATTAATTAATTTTGTCTACTAACATGACAAAGCTCGTGTTGTAATTTTTTGCTGTAAATATGTGGGTGACATAAAAAAGGATACGCTATTTCCCTCTAACAAACACGATGGCATTGCCTTTAATTTATAACAACTGTGAACTGACCTCCGCAAAAATTATTTACTAACTAGAAATTATTTATAATTACATGCTGCGCAGTAATGAGGCGAGTTGTTGACGACCTGCCTCACGTCATATGTACAAATAATTTAAAATAGTTGAAAACTTTAACTTTCTTTGATAATTTCTCGATAAATAAAATATCTCAAAATATTCAATAGCTTGTGGACACATAGAATTACAAAACTTACATAATAAGACCTTTATAATCAAAATTCAAAATCTTTTATAAAATAAAGCAAAAGGAAAATAATACGTACGAGGTAGGTAAGTGACAAAAGATGATATCATTATTCGCGCTCCTTAGTTTAATACTTGTATTAATTCAAATGATTATATTATACACCAGTTAAAGATGCACGAGGAATACAGATTTATTCACTTATAATTATTGTTGTTAGATCTATCTCTATGTAGTTGAGTTTCTCTCAAACGATTAGTTATCGTTTTTCAATTTTCCCTTAAGCTTTTTATAGTGCAATAATTACTCTATTATACATAAATCTATGAAGTTACTTTACGGATATACTAATTTAATCCTGCTTTGCACTGTGACTCAAATTATATAGAAAATCAAAAGGCATTCATAGCGTTCGTTTAAAATTCAAGTCCCATAATACAAAACAGCTACTTATCGTTAGTCAGAGCGTGATATCATGACAGTTTATTTGTATCCATACATTAGAATGATAGAATACTAATAAGATTCGTTGATTTAATGCATTTATCATTAGAATCTAATTAAAGACGATTGAAATACTTAAGACATTAAATTTACAGCCATTTTTCTAATTGTTTCATTACAGGAATGTCATTTATTAATTTCTGATAATGTTTCTAAACAAGGGTATTGATTATTGCTTAAAATGTGAGTGATTATTTTCCAATTATAAATAATACAAAAAGAATTTATGTCAGACATATGTGTTTTAGTTTCTATAACTTTCATATAAGTATTTTTATTATACCTCTACGTCCGATATTATTTGTAATTTTCCACTAAATCCTAATGAAGACTGTATATTATTATCTTAAACGGGTCTATAATTATTTTGAAGGCATTATAAAATTTAATACAAGGGTTATAGAGCCATAGATTCATTATTCAAACAATAGTTTGTCAACAAGCGGCAAGGTAAATATTGTTGGCAGAGCTTTACCATGTTTTACCGATCGTTATAATTATTGACATAGCGTTATATATATTAATTTATTTATATTGGTACAATTGCTCTCAATTGCATACTTATTGTTTCATACCAAAGAAAGATATTATATTGGAATATAAGATAGACATATTATATTATATCGAGAAACTAATAAAAAGTAGAGCCTTAATCTCTCAGGAGGTATTATTCCTGAGCTGAATGAGCTTGATAAGAATGTAGCTTTTTACTGGCAAAAGAAATTCATTTATATATTCAAGAATCAAATGACAATAGAAATACTACTACTACTTTAAACCAATACATCCATTGATATATAAACTAGCTTTCGCTTGCGGGTTCGCAAGGATTCGGATTGAAGATGTATGTATTTATTTATTTATTTATTTATTCCCGAATCCACCTCAGCATTTGTATGTCTATACAAAAAAAATATTATTTTCGGTCCATCAGTGTAGATAGAGTTCTGTGACAAGCATACGCATAGAAGAAATTAAGAGTCATTTTGTACTATGAAAATATATAAAGTTTATAAACTGGATTTCTTAATATTTTAGTAAAATAGCCAACGTTTAATCATCAGAGATAAGCCTTATAGAATAAACGGATTAGTTTTAACTTTTTAAGCCATATTGTGCACGATTTCTACATGCAATATGTTTAAAGAATACTGTTATTTAATATCCTTTCCATCTCTACCAATACATAGCTTATTTCCTTTATTTTATAATGATAATACATAATTGATTTTTCTATTTTTTTTTTCGTTTATACAGGGTTAAGGCTTTTTTCTAGTTAATTTAAATTCGTGTACCTACAGTGTAACTATTATTCTAATAAAAATATTAATTCTTAAAATAATTGTTATATTAGGTATCCATTTACTATGCATATGAAAATGTTAATCTACATGCATGTTATTGAATAAGTGTTAATTTTTTATGTCCGGTAGGTATTAAATAACGGTTTCATCTCTATAAGAGCAGGTAATATTTGCGCATAATGTGTAGCCATCTTTAAACATGAAGCCTGTAGCTATTGATTTTAAGCTTGCAATGAAAACAATTACTCGGAAAGAGGAAACTCTTGCAAACTCCGACGATTTTCCTCGCATTTCAAGATTTTTAACGCTTGAGATAAACTTTGAAAATTGTTGAACAACAGGTAAGTACATTGCTCATACAAGGTTTGAAAGCTTTGTCTTGTACGTCTTCACGGGATATTAATGTATTTTTTATTTAATGAGCAAACATCCTCCTTGGTAGAGTTAGCTTCCTAGATCCTATTTACCTATTATCTTGTAGTTGGTATGTTGTGTTGGTTCTACTAATCATAATTGTCTTCATTTGCAAAGCAGGCACCTGTTTTTCTATAAAAAAACGATCAGTAAAACAGATGTGAAATTAATTTAAGGACTCTATGCTCAAGTTGAACGGGTTGTCTGACACAAAACCTAGATGCTATTTATTCTACAATTTACATACATTATATTTTTTACAGTACAATACGGGTAATAATAAAACCAAATGTAAAATTACAAAATGATTTATTGATTATTTCTTACTGAAGTATTTAATACTGTTATTCACTTCAAGAATTGTTTAACAATGTATCATATAAATAAACAATTAATGTTTACATTGCTGATCTAACTGTTTGTTTATTACAACAATTATTGTGTTAATCTGTACAATGCTCTCATTTGATTGTTTATTTTTATAAAGAATTGTTCTTCATGATGTATAACATAATGATAATATTAATTATTAACAAGTATTACTTATTTTATTACCTACTGCATGGTTAATAATAGTTACAAGTACTTAGTAGTTACTTTTTATATAAAACTGCCTCAAATGTTTTATTACAATGTGATAAAAGCGATGTACGTTATATTGAATTGCAATGTTAATTGAATTCATATTCAATACTGTTTTCGACAGCTTTTAATATAGGTACATAACTATTCCCAGAATCTGATATGTCATATGCTTCGTGCTATTGCGACTTATTTTTATAAATCAATAATTATACCTACATACACTATTTTCAACGTTTTACGATTTTCAATTCAATCAAGAGATAAGACTGGCTCTAAAGCAGCGAAAGCATTTATATACTAAAATGTTGTTTTATGTAACACTATCATGGAAACTAATCACTCAGAGACTTTTGTTCATTTTGCAAATGGCACAAATATTGGCCCTGTTATGAAAACGGTTAAGTAATTTAGTATACATAAAATTTTACTGTTGTTGAAGCTTTATTAAAATCAGTGACTGCCAAGGATTCGAAAACATCTTTTTTCCTAAATCGCATTCTAATCTGTTGTTTTCAAACTCTACATTGCGATTCGATAGCATAGCGCGTAAAACTGGAAAGCATAATTATATCAGAATAAACGGTTTATACCTAAAGACTGGAAAACATTTTTTTTTTTATATAATTATATTAAAATAGCTCCAGGAAATATTTACTAGTGGAAAAATCCCCTTGGAGGAATGAAGAGGATAAAATCTAAAAGTTTTTACCTATTGTGTGAGTTTAAACAAAAGTTAAAATGAAAATACATATATACATTTCTCATAAGAATTGAACCTTGAAACTTTCCACGTGCTAAAAAGTGGGAGTTCGAAATGATCTTCCGGGTTTGAAAGCTAAGTATGTATATATTTTTATTCCTGTTCTAGTGAAATCAAATAGGTATTATTAATACAAAATATATTAATATTATGTTTGGATGGCGATATGCAATAAAAGTTTAGTATCATACAGATACAGTTTATTAATACAGTTATGCATCGAACTATACATATAAAATTCCTTGAATTGTTGTTATGGTTGTCAAAGTCAATTAAAACCGCCAATAGCGGAGTCGTGTTACATCGAATCACAGGAGAGATAAATCAATACCTCATACTAAATGCGCCGTGAAGTTGTTTGTTTACTAAAGCCTCTGTTTATTATCTGTAGGCTCCTATATTTATATTAATATAGAGGCGAACCTGTGATACAGTTTGCAGGTGGAAACGATTTGACTAAAACTACCTATGAATTTATGTTTGAAAATAAATATAGGTACTTAACAATTTCAATTTTATTATATTACCTACACGTGAAAGACAAAACAAAAGAAGGAGAATATAACATAAACTTTTTACAGAAAAAATATCAGTCGTAACTACTAACTGAAGATATAATAAAAGAGCTAGCTACCGAGCACCTGTTGATCCTGATTTCAAATCATTATCATTTCATGACGTTTTCTTAGTAATCATTTATTTTTACATTATATTAACAATTTAATGAAATATAGTTATTAGTGAATACATATAATTCAAAGTTGATCTAAACGTAGGTACATGGATGTTGGATTTTTATTCAACAAAACTTCGTTAACGCTTCATGAAAGCAGCTTTTAATGAAGGCCGCGGAAAATTCCGGTAACAAATACATTTGTTGTTTGGATTCTGATCCCAATTAGTGAAACGTCTTATTTTCCTTCGTCAAACACCCACATGATCGTATTGTTACAAACACTCTCTCATTAAAAGATCTCGGTTCAACTGACTCAAATTCGCTATCAATAATCACTTAAGTCTCCAAAATGTAAATGAGATAATATGTATTTACTAATAACATTACACGTGCTTCCCACAACACGTGGAATACGGGAACTCATTATTTATTACATATTTGTATCTATAGTTATAGTTCCATGCAAACGAATCTGTTAAAATATCATGGAAGCTCGATAGAGCTTATTTCAGTCTTACGTGGGTAGGTTGACTTCATTAATGCAGCAATTCAATTGGAAAATTAATTTTGATCGAGGAACACAGTATGATTTAGTTTTCTGTAGTTATTTCTAGTTTAAAGCGTAAGACATATAAGAAATATAGAGATAAAAACATGTAGCTCGCATCTTTCTTCTCGTTAAATAAATTTAGTAGATATTTGTCTATAATTATAGTACCTATAAGTTGCACATTAAACATCAATTAAAAAACTGGAAACATTCAACACAATTTTAGAAGTCCTTGACAATATTTACTGTAAAACATACAGACATCATGGCCTAACGTAACCGACTGAAAATTGTATACGCTAATTTACATTCTACACATTAGCTCATGACCTACAGCCCGTCAGCAAATATATGTTAAATTATTTATAGCCAGAACAAACATAGTCCTACTTCGCTCTACCAATTGGTGTGCTTGCATATTATAAGCAGCCTTGTTGTACAGCAATTTAAATTTCACAGCTAATACGCTACGTCAAGGGTAAAGGAAAATTCATTTTCTTTTTCGGAAACGCGCTCTTGGACTGCAGTGCTAACTACGTTTTATTTATAACCTTCCCGAGGTTTTAAGTGTACGATATGAGTGTATGATTGAAATTAAATGGCTTGAAAAAGGAATAAAAAGTGTACAATTTGATATTTCATGCATTTTTCAACTTACGAAAGTACTGTTTAAGATGTAAAAGATTAACATTGCGTGTTTAGCCCTAACGGAGTAATATAGTTAAAGCACTTAAAATATATTTGGCCATTGAACCTTTTATTCAGAAAGTGAGCATCATTGTGAAAGTTTTTGTTAAGTTGACCTTCATATGCAACTGATTGTCTAAAAGAAGACAATTTTAAATAAAATTAAGTTCCATAGCGATTTCGGATATTTATTTAAACTTTATTTAAATAAATATTATTAAAATAATAAATAAGGTCATTCATCATCATTTTTGGTCATATATTTTATAAACTTTTATAAATCTTGTGGTTTAGAATGCGCCATTAACAATATAATCAGGTTGCGTCGCAGTTCTAGCGGCTGTTAAATTAAACCTTAGCACGCCTAGCCAGTTTTGCTTATATTATCACGCTATGAATAAATATCATCTAATTCTAGCCTCTACTGTATAAATAAAACCTAAATATATACTACCTAAAATTTGAGAATAATTTCAAGGCTTTACTACTGCGTATTTGTATACGCAATTACATTAAATGGGGACTTAGTTACCCACTTTGACTAATAGGTATGAGAAAAGCATGCCCGTTGAATAAATGCTCTACTCTTGCTCTACTCTTCAAATTCGAAGTTAAAGAGTAGAGCATATAGTCAAAGGTCATGATTTTATATTACGGATGTACCAGGGAGCATCCGAGCATTTACAATGTCTCTCAGTACTTTATTTTGGAAACGTTGTATTATGTCAATGTTGCTTTTTTTGGTAAAGCTCCACAGCTGAATAGTGAATACCATAAGTCCATACTGGCATTAGGACTTGTTTGTATATGAGTAGCATTATTATGTATCGCGAACTGGGAGTATCTTCCAAGAAGCCAATACAATTTCTTATAGCACAAGCAATATTATAATTTAATATTTGATAATATTTTCGGTAAAACCATTCAAATGTCGTCGCAATTAATAGTTAGTCATGAGATATTCCTTCACACTTCGTTATTCATGCCTTTTCTCAACCTATATCTAATAGTTAACACAAATATTATAATTATGAGCTGTAACATATTAGTATTTAGTACATACATCTAGGACCTAGATATGTACTTAGATAGATATATTGTATCTATCTTGTCTTATATCTATAACATCTATATAAACATATAATGATTTTAATATGAATCACATGAATCTATAATATTCAATGATATACCTGCATATGCATGGCACATTTGCGCTTAAAATATTAAGGGCTTGGTCTAGTAGTGCAAACAAATGCATCCTGTCATCCTATATGTAAATAATACAAATGTACTAAGGGAAAGTTGCTCCACTTAATTTTTAAAAATTAAATCATTCGTATAATTTAATATTCGTAATAAGTACCAAAAATGACAATTTGAAACAATTTTCGTGAAAATTACACCGGGTGATTTTTTTTTTATCAGTACACAAAATTTGCGAATACTTTCTATTGATATCTTCAACTTCATGTTTATATAACTGATCAACTTTTACAAAGAAATTTGGACGAAATATATAAAAAAAATAAGCTTTCCATACAAAATGCATAACTCTATACATTTTTTTCGACCTAAGTTTCTTAGTGAAAGTTGTTCAGTTTAACTAATAAAACGGATAAACAAATTTTGTATTTAATAAAAAAAATGTAATGTTTGTGTTAAAAAATTATAAAATAGAAAAATACGCAAATGAAAACAAAAGATATTTATTTCTGACTAGCTTCCGCCCGCGACTCCGTCCGCGCGGATGTCAGTCTTCGCGTCTTCTACAGATTTATTATATTATGTATAATATATAGATTTATATTGATAAACCTAATAAATCTTTTGCTAGCATTCTGATGCTTTATCGGTTGCACTGGATTTATCTCTTTTTTTTCAATCGCTTGAATGATATAGGATGGGTCCTTGATGGGCATCGAATGCTGAAGTCTCGAATCAATCAATTCTGACAGTAGGCAATTTATGTAAAATCTTGATAATGGTCCATCATTTTATTTTGCCTAAACGTTACATACTTTTTTATATATTCTATTTTTAACGAATGATTCACTCCAGTCCAAACAGCAAATAAGCAGACTTCTGCTTCTGCAACGTTTAGTTGTCCCTGAATTTGGAAAAAATAGTCATGATTCTTATCTATGACAAAAGTGTTATTTTTTGCATTGTATTTCAAATATTAAATTTTTTTTAACCGCATCTTCCGCATTCATGTCTTTTGCCGGAATTAGACATTTAACTTCTACTAGTCCCATTTTCCCTTTTTGATATGGGAGTGTATAAAGTAAATTTTTTAGATATTTCTCGTTATACTTTTAAAAAGTTATTATTGTCATTTTGCTCATTAGGTAAAGTAATTTCGATATCAGTTTTAAGTTTTTTGATACCTGCAATAATAACGTCATAATCGCCTGCACATACTTATCGATAACACCCTGTATACAATCCACCATCCACATTCATAATGTTTTCCTGTCCTCCTCTCCTTTACGCTGTTCACCGATACATTTTAAATGAGTAAATCTGCTACCACTGAAGGATGTTTCATTGTGATCAGCAAATTTTCACCACTGTTGTCGATTATTTGTTTTTCATTTTTAATCAGCAATTGGGAATCATCAGTTTTGTTTTTTGCAGATTGGTGATGTACCCTAACAATACGTCGAAAAGGGAAAGCATCAACGAATTATCGTTTTCGTCCTCTTTTTTTATTCTTCGCGTCTCTGTTACTTCTGTTTGTTTAGTTCTCAACCCCACTGAATTTTGATGATGTGATGATAATCCATTCGTTTTAATATTGGTACTTAGAGTTGGTAGACTAAACTAGAAATGGTGGACAAAATTTGTCAGCGCGTCTGTAAGATCAGAATATAAAACCAACATCCTGTATTTAAGTTACAAAATTAATAATCAAACAACATGCCGCTACGTTGAAAATGACTAGAAGAAAAAATTAAAACACCTCGGATCAATTTTGGAGTAAACAAATCATTTTCCCCGTATGGGGATTTCCTCGGATGAACTTGGGAAGTTCAAGTTCTCAATACAAGTTTATATTATATTTCGTATTTCTCAAACGAAAAATAAACATTTTTGGAACTTCAAAAAAATTATATTATAAGAAAATTTATGAGCTTACTTTAGTTTTAAAGAAATATACATCCCTTTACTAACACCCCGTAAAATAAAGAAATTGTTGCCAATTACCTTTGCAATCTATTTGGTTTCATTAACTTTATGTTCGAAGATAATTTTTTTTCTAGTAGTTACACGCGTATTTTTTTCGTTTATTTTCCATATCGAAATCAAATGTTTAAAAATACGAATATTTGCACAAAACTAAGATAAAAATAATCAATTAACAAAAATATTAAATTTAATGAAGTAGAGCAACTTTCACTTCGGTATGAAGGAAAATCGAGCGTAGAGCACACGTCAGAACGCTCCGGCCCAAGGAGCGCGACTAAAGAAATTCGCTAGGATTTTTCCTTATTATTTTAAATATTTTTTTAATATTTAAAGAATTATCAAAATTCAAAAAAAAATTTTTTTAAAGGATTAATACTCATTGGTCTTCAACCAACTCGAATAAATTAATGGAAAAAATAACTTTTAGCAGTATTTATCAATCGATTTTGTGAGGCAAAAAATGGGAAATTTAATGAATTTATAACGTTCTAATTAAGAAAACCATAAGTTTTTCGGCAATTGTATTCAGCAGTTTTTAATAACGACTATATAAGGATAATAATGCGCTGATCAGATTGTGTAAATTGTAATCGGTTGCAACGTAGTGAGTGCACAAACTTACCTCGAAATGATTTTAGGGGAAAGAGACTTATCTTGAAGGCCTGATTAAGGTAACATAAAGTAACTTTATAAATGTGAAAAAATTCACGCGCATTGCTTATATAACACTAATTGATAAACAAGAAAAAAAAATTCAGTTTATCATTTCATTAGCCGGGAAAAAAATGTCAAATAACTTGTTGAAAACGCAATTTTGCTAGACTGCAGCCTTAAAGATTATGTTTATCTAATCTAACAAACACCGTTTATTACGTTATTTTATTTAAATGAGATCGCACGATGGAACTACGAGGACTAAATCGATAATGCAAGCTTGTGCGCAGTGTGTTTTATATAATTTTAATAATAAGTACATAATACTGCCAATTGAACTGCACTTAATGAATATTACTCGATATGATATTATGAATACAGAAATGTAATATGTAGTTTGAAATAAAAAACTTTAAAAAAACTTCACAAATAAACTTTAAAACTTAAAAAAAAAATTAAAACAAGAAACTTGGTCTTGACATATTTTAATTTCTTTTCTTCTTTAACAATGTTATTTTTAAAAACGTGTTATTTTCTCATTATGTCTTGTTACATTTTTAATTTGAAAGAGGGGTAATATTTGCAGATTTTGAACTTTACAGCGTTCTATATGTACAGGAATTGAAAAATCTTTATGCCCAAGGCTGGAGAAAGCAATCTTATCCTAGAGAAGGTGACCGTTGTAGGTAACAGTTCTAAGTGAGTGTGATGTTAATGTATCTTACTTTCTATCTTATCTTCACATATATAGACAAGCGCCATGATATTGAATTGCATTTTTGAATAAATAATAAAATTATTTATTTTTACAGCAAAATTACATTCGTCGTTCATAATATTTCATATTTGTACCTACTTCTTTTACATAAATATCTATTAAATAATATATTATGTTCTTATACACTTTCCTATACAAGCTTTTCGTAATAACAATCTTTATACTATGTAATAACCCTCAATTATTATTGAATAACATCAGAAGATAATAAATTTATTTCACCTTACATTCAGTCAGCGTGACTCACAGCAAGTCAAGTATTATTATGTAAATTAGCTCGATATTAGTACAATTGCGAATTGTAAGAAAGGTGATTATTCAGCAGTTACTTTAAAGTATTCATTTGTTTATAATAATGGTAAAATGTATAGCGGAATGCGTTTCTAGAAGCATGCGTAAGATTTCTCAAAGAATATTCGCATTCTTATGAGAAGCATCTGAAACAGGTTTCTAGTGACATAGGGACAACAATACGAGTGAGTTTATAAATACATAAACACGAGTAAGTGCTTTTTTATGAGAAAGGACAACCTGTCTAGTTCTTGATACTAAGCAATTGCCATTTGTCACGCAAGTATTTATTGAAAGAACAAGTAAGAGATATAAATTTATATGAGGCTGAAGCTACTTATTGTATTATTCAAGCTCCTACAATGAATCTGTTTATGTTGTTTTCGTATTCGTTTTCAAAAAAGGGGAAAGTCTTGCACTGGATGTAGGTATACCGAGGATAAAGGATTTATCAAACGAGCACCATTTATTCGAAAAGAAATTAGTAAAACGGATTTAACAGGGCTAGAATTTGCCTCTGTATACGTTTTGTTTTCTTTATGGGCCTTTATATTATATATTTTGACACATAGAGTAGGTACCTACTTAGTTAATAATACAGATGACTAAATACATAATTGATTTACTTTTTAATTTTTAAACAGTAAGTAATATCAAGTTGTTCAATTAATATATTTAAATTTCTATTGATATGAAATTCGATTTCGTGAAACAGGTAATAGGTATCTACTATAAAATTTATAGGTCGGATAGGTACAGTTCACTGACGACCGTTTTAATAATTAAAGTGTACAATCAATAATATTACAATTTAATTTATAGTAACCATACTTAGCAGTAACTAGATATGCGTCAACACCGTCAACGAATCATCACAAGTTTTATTTTAATGAGTCATTAAGTTCATTCGAGGAATTTCTACCATGGAATAATAATAGTTATAGATACTACATGACATTATATGCATTATAATATGTGTAGGTTTGCCATAGAGAAATGTTTGAAAGAATATAGGTACGAATACGGAATACAACCACGGAACTCTACAATCTACATCCGTTCAATACACATTACACCTACACCAATTTGACGCTTATTTCCCTTATCTTTAATGCATGCTTATCACCTTAAATTCAGGAAACAATTCAAAGAAATGGTTATGCAAATTGCATGAAACAAGAAAACTCTCTTGATAAAATTCTTAATATGCTCTATTTCAATATAATTTATTTATACAGTTAAAAAAAACTTCATTCAATTGTAATTTGAGAGTGCACTAGATCCTAACAATTTTATTGACTAATGCACAAATGTAACAGATCTCTCTTTTGCTCTATTATGTAGTAATGAAAAATTCTTTCAACATAATCAAATAAAAAATATGAAAGGCAACAGTGCATTGATCCGTAGTCGACGCTTCGATATCGCTTAAGGGCGCGTATAAAGTCAAATCACCAATCAACTTTTAGTTGATACGTGTAATATTCAAGACCAAATATAAAAAATAAAATATATGTAAAACTTGATGATATTTTCGATTATATTGTCAGATCAAAAACATAAAATATTGAAATTGACTCGATAGAAAAAATTCACGAAGTTACCTCTAAATTTCACACTTTTACGTTTTTTACTGGACATGGTAATACTTATTATGATTTTTTTTTCATAAACAATTATATTAAAACATTTGCAAGATATTTGTCCGAGCATTTTGTGTAATTACTTTTAGTTTTGGTTTAATCACGATAAAACACTTTTGGCGCTTACTATATTTTTAATTACGCAAGAAATCATCTTCCATCGCACGTTCCGGGAGCTAAAAACATGATTCTATTTCATACATCAGACGCTATCGCTCCGTTGAGACGAGTAGACCACGCTAAAATTGCTGCGCCGTGTTTTATAATTACGCCGAATATTGATTTGTTGAAAATGGTAAACAACAAAATGAAAAGACTTAAGAAAC
Source organism: Colias philodice (assembly GCF_061535455.1). Taxonomy (NCBI): domain Eukaryota; kingdom Metazoa; phylum Arthropoda; class Insecta; order Lepidoptera; family Pieridae; genus Colias; species Colias philodice. The sequence goes on from NC_143093.1 coordinate 7,293,761, forward strand.
GAGAACTAAAGAAGATTCAAATTGAAAAGATAACTAAATGTCGAAGGTAATAATGTATATAATGTATAATATAATAGTATTGTTATAATATTAATAAATAATAATTATATAATATAAAAAGATAAGTCTTGATTTACCTATTTGAGAAAGTTTAGTTTCTGTAAAATAATTTCCGCGGGCTGAGTATTGACGCGATAGCAGCAGCAACTATAGATAGGTAAATAAAATTCATAGTGGTACCTAATTCTTACAGTCGCGGTGCAATCAATCAAGTCAAGAAAGATTTATATTATTATTATTACTATAGGCAGATCCTATGTTCGCTCCAGTAAATAATAATATCAATAATATGTAAACCGGTTGTGAATAGTACATATATATTATATTTACAATCTGTATTAGATAATCATACATAACATCTATACATAGGTATAACAAATTCGTACGAAAGTCAAAATTGTACTTACATTGAATAGGTATTTTTTTATAATATACATATTATGTATATGTATATATATAATATATTCATAATCTGTATTACATAGTAATATGTAGTACATATCTATACATAAATATAGTTTTTAGAATTTTTGTATGTGTGTCTGTATGTAGGTATGTCTGGGCTCTAATTTTGGTGCAGATATAGCTTGAGACCTGAGAAAGGTCATAGGATGAGTTTTATCCTGTAAATAAAAAAAACTGTCTGTGTTTGTCTGTTTGTTTGTACACGCTAATCTCCGGAACTACTGGACGGATTTGAATGAAAGTTATTTTGTTGTGTAGGTACTATTATATTATCCGGGAAATATAAAATAATAATTTATTTTGAAAACTGAAACACCTGATGCAGAACCGCAACAGACCACCTAAACTATAGATTCATTTGAGAAAGTTTATTCAGGCGAGTTTGGATATTATTATTTGTGTAAATTCTGTAAATTCGTTTCCGCGAGTTGAGTATTCATGCGACGATATTTATAGATACCTACATTCATAGTGGGTACCTACAATTTACAAAGACACTTTTTATACTTAGTTATGTAGGTACCTAATTCCTACGGTCGCCTTGCAAATGCAATCAATCAAATTGACCCTGTTTGAAAGTAATTTACTAATTTCACAGAACAATTTTAAATTTGGAAAATGTGGACCCTCACTCTCAAGTCTCAACCTGTGTCTACTGACTATTGCCACGCAGAAAAAAATACTCCAGAAAGGTACCTGCTAAAGTTACCAGCTCTCGATAAAATAATACGTAAATTTCGAAGAACTTTGTAATATTTTATAAAGGATAATTTTTATTTTTATTTTTAGAATAATTGCTGAGTCGAAAAATGTCGTACAATCTAATAGTCCATTGAATAAAAAGTTCTAGAGTGCGTGAGTTAGTAACGTAAGATGTTTCTTCGGAAACATGTCAAGAGTCCCTAGGTAATAAACATACTAAAACCCCGGGCCACTAGGAGGAGCCCCGGAGTGGGGGGAGGGGGAAAATGGGTCCATTTTTTCATTTTTCGCTTAAATCTCAAAAACGGTACATGTTAGAGAAAAACTTTCAAGGAAAAGTTGAAAGGCCATAAAATTATCTACAAGTTGTACCTGAATCATTTTTTCCTATATCCTACCGTTTCTGAGTTATACGCAGTAAAACATGATTTTGGCTCAAACAATTTCCACATCAATCGATCAAAAAATATTTCTTTCTTCCAAAAAACTCAAAAGTGCTACTTGTGACCGGTACTGATAGATTGCTCTTAATTAGGTCTATAATTGGTAAAATAAACACATTCCTCCATGGAAGCCTTTAGGAGGAATCGATTGTCAAAATATTATATTATGGTAGTTTGAGTTACTGAACTTGATCTTTTTATTTTTTTCTTCCAAAAAATTCATAAGTGCAACTTGTGACCGGTACAGATAGATTGCTCATAATTGGGTCTATCATTGATAAAAATACCAGATTCCACCATGGAGGCCTTTAGGAGGTATTGAATTTTATTAGGGTAGTTACGATACATGAACTTTTTAACTAACTACCCTAATAAAATTCAATTCCCCGTAAACGCCTCCATGGTGGAATCTGGTATTTTTATCAATGATAGACCTAATTATGAGCAATCTATCTGTACCGGTCACAAGTTGCACTTTTGAGCTTTTTGGAAGAAAAAAAATAAAAAGTTCATGTATCGTAACTACCCTGATAAAATTCAATTCCCCGTAAACGCCTCCGTGGTGGAATCTGGTATTTTTAGCAATGATAGACCTAATTATGAGCAATCTATCTGTACCGGTCACAAGTTGCACTTTTGAGTTTTTTGGAAGAAAAAAATAAAAAGATCAAGTTCAGTAACTCAAACTGCCCTAATATAATATTTTGACAATCGATTCCTCCTAAAGGCTTCCATGGAGGAATGTGTTTATTTTACCAATTATAGACCTAATTAAGAGCAATCTATCAGTACTGGTCACAAGTTGCACATTTGAGTTTTTTGGAAGAAAGAAATATTTTTTGATCGATTGATGTTGAAATTGTTTGAGCCAAAATCATGTTTTACTGCGTATAACTCAGAAACGGTAGGATATAGGAAAAAATGATTCAGGTACAACTTGTAGATAATTTTATGGCCTTTCAATTTTTCCTTGAAAGTTTTTCTCTAACATGTACCGTTTTTGAGATTTAAGCGAAAAATGAAAAAAATGGACCCATTTCCCCCCTCCCCCCACTCCGGGGCTCCTCCTAGTGGCCCGGGGTTTTAGTATGTTTATTACCTAGGGACTCTTGACATGTTTCCGAAGAAACATCTTACGTTACTAACTCACGCACTCTAGACCCCCCTTGGAGGGACTCATTCAATGGACTATAACCAAATTAATCAAAATAAAGTTCTGGAGGAATGTGTGTCGTCGACTGCGTATGTTTATTTAAAAATAGTATCTATACTCGCTATTTCGACAGACTTTTTTTACGGATTCGTGCTCTATACTGTTTCCCTAATATTGTTTTTTTTTTATATATTACATACAGACAGTTTTTACTTTTTTTATTGTTTTATAATATGTATAGATTATCATTAATAATTATAAACAAATAATAATAAAAAGACATATTACATAATTTGTGATGATTTCAACTTCACTGTTTTATACAATTATTTTAGACAACATACCTACTAACTACCGAAAATACGCGTTGAACGAGCGAAGAATATTGTGTATAATTTAGCGTGCGATGAACTTTACGTACGTTGGATGAGCCGGGTGTATGAGGGTATTGTGAGGGCGCGCGGCATGGCGCGTAATGTGCGGGGCTTAATCGTAGAATTATCTGGCTTTATACGCCCTCTTAAATAGTTATTGTTCACAAACACATAACCGCCTTTTATTGACCAACAACAGAAAACAATTACATTTTTTTATTGAACTCGGTATCCATTTAAAAAGAAATAAATATTTTATATCAAGCAATTTATTACCGTAAAAGCTAAATAATTGTTAGGTATTTGTACGGGGCAAGAAGCCGTTCTATTTTCAACAGGAGAAAGGTCATATATTAGCATAATACGGTGGTGGAAACGTTTGTATATCTTGTTCATTATCACCTAGATTAAAATATAAAGGAGCAGTTCATAAAATAATTAAAAACACTCATAGAAGTTACAACATTTACTGTTTATTTATTTCTCTTTATCACGTTTTCACAAAAATTATCTTCGGATACATCCTTCGCATTACCAAGATTATCCACAATAAAAATAAAAAAGTTAAACAATAAATGTTGAATTATATTATGCTTTTAATTATTACCACATACGTACGAGTAAATTGGTATTATACCTGCATATTAATATTTTTATGGACCTTAGTTATGGACAGTGGCTTCTCAGCGGTAAATAGGTAAAATAACAATATAACTGCTAATTCAATAATTAATTTGTTTAAATATTTTAAAAGCTACATGTAACATCGCCGACAGGCAAAAAATAATGGGATTTTCTAAAACCAATGTTCATTGTTCGAACGGACCTTGACGTTGACCTCTCTCATCGTTGTAAGGTGGTTGTAACCTTTTACGGAAACTGCGTTGAATCAATTTTCTATCATTAATTACCACTATTTACTACACCATGATAAGTAAACTGTGTCATTTCTCGTAATATTAGCCGGATTACATTATCCCATTGTATTGTAAGTGTAACGTTTTTAACACGATACTATTAGCTTCACCTGTAAGTTTGTATGTTTTTTACTCGATTTAAAACCATTTTAAATGGACAGATTTAATTCAAACTTTCTCCGCATATTAAGGATCGGTGACAAAGCAATAATTTTATATGTTTGTCTTATTTTAAGCACTTTTTTTTGTTATTACTGAACTATATTTATTATTGTGACATCAAGGAGGTAAAATTCATAACAACGTAAATGACTTGTCACGAGGTTGGATTCTATTAGCATTCGATTAGACCTGTTGCCCATGGACAAATATATAACGATTTGGCAATGGGTTGGTCTGCATATTTTCAGTATCACTTTATTAAAGTTATAGGTAGGTAAGTATCTAATAAATAGAATGTACATAAATTTGTAACTAGATATTATAAAGATTCAATATTAGCAAAAGCTTTTCAAAGCAGGCTCTATGACAAAAGCTACAAAAACGCTACTTTTTGCTATGATGCGATAAGCGAAAACGTGTTTTATTTTTATAAATTTAATTTTCCAAGCTTACATATCGCTTGTGGTTTGCTATTTGTAAGTTGTAGCTTCTAGCTCCTTCCGATATTCCTCAGTTGGCTTTAGCTTTTGACAAAAACTCTTCAAATAATATTTGTGGATTTTTATGATAGACCGACGTTTATTTAAAAAAAAGTAAAGAGTGACGCGTCTCTCGTTTGAAAAATCCTTGTTAATGACTGTTATTAGACCGGGAGATACTGACACAAAATTTCGAGTCATTTGTAACAGGATGGCGGTTCTACAGGGTTCTTAGTACGCAATGACAAAAAGAAAAATGATGGTGTGAACGCTGGTACCGGCGGCTTAGTCGCGTGGGCGTTAGTCGAACTCGTCGGAAAATAGCGAAAGTCAAACGATTTGTAACAGTATGGCACTTATTTTTCCTGTAAGTTTGAGGATCAACGAATATAAATACAAAATTTCAAAGATCTAGGTGTTGGAAATCTTCACTTATATAAATTAATAATAAATTTATTTTTCAAGTATGACAGCACTTTTTCCCCCTACTAGAAGTATGGCAAATATAATAATGGTCACATTTTATCAAATACTCTCCAAAAAGCCAAATGCAATACTGGTACAAAAAGATAGGCGAAATAAAAAAAAATTGCAGATTTTCGGCGGTATGGCGACCATTTGGAATCGTCCGAAAAGTATGGCATGGCGATTTTCGTAAATGGCTGCACGACGATGGTTACCTGTGCAAAAGTTAGCTTGGTACAAATGGTTGAATAATTGTTTTTTTTAAATCAACACATTCGCGTCGGTATGGCGGGCTGTAAGTCATACCGGAAAAGTATGGCATGACACTACCGCCTACTTCTTTTTTATGGGCTATCGGTAAATTCTAAAATTTTTGTGTTACAAATCGTTTGACTTTCGCTATTTTTCCGACGAGTTCGACTAACGCCCACGCGACTAACCCACCGGTACCAGCGTTCACACCATCATTTTTCTTTTTGTCATTGCGTACTAAGACCCCTGTAGAACCGCCATCCTGTTACAAATGACTCGAAATTTTGTGTCAGTATCTCCCGGTCTATATGGTGAATCGTTATGCATTGCACACACATTCTTTCGACTTTTTCGAGCACTTTATCCCGCTGCGTATTTCGTGATGTGATGTCAAGCAATAACGCATTTAGGCAATTGGACAATTTACGACATTACCCAAGGGTAAGAAGACGTTTTTACAAAAATATACTTATTTTTCCATTTATAATTATTCCTTACAAAAATTTACTGGAAGTTCTAGTAAAAATAAACTACCTACCCTACCTACATAATACCAATTATTATCTCTATTGCTTCAGATGACTCGTGTTATAAAGTTGGCTTTCTACTTATGCTACTTTGGTACCTACATTTATATTTGAGATATAAATCTCACTGAAAAATAAAAATTAAATAGCTGCAGCTGCACAGCGAATGGCAACATCCATAAATCTAGGTAGGTAAACGACGATTGTAACACGGACGAAATCTGTTCATTAAAATAAAATAACTGGAAAAATAATCTATTACTAAGTAGCGCTTTATTGAAATTTACTAATCCAGTTGCTATTACTTTCAACGCAAAAGTTTTTCATGATGACTGTTCGGAAAATTATCTATGAATATTTGGCACAGAGGTAAATAACAATATGAATTCAATTTATGTGTCAATTTAAAAGGGGTACCATGCGAATGAAACCGTAGTCTCAAGCTTGTATACTTTAATGCATCCAGGCCGCAGAATTAAACTATTAGAACGAGTCAGTTTGTAATTGATATGCGTTAATGAAACGAGGATTTTCCATCTACAGGCTCAATTTCTAATCGGACTATGTCCGTTGTAGATAATAAATTTTGAAATTAAACCAATTGTTTGTTTTATTTTAAGTATTTAATTAAATGTGTACCTACGCATAAACAGTTTCTTATCACTATCAAGTATCAGCATAGCGTAAGCGGTTTTTAAATTATAAAAATAGTTGTTAAAGAGGTCAAGCTGAAAAACGAGGTGGAAATTAACCAACTCGCAACGCAACGTTTATTCTGAGGTCAGGTTATTTTATTTTAAAATACTTATTTTTGGATGTTTATTATGTAAAAATAAAGTAAATGTTGTTTTCAAGGTTCCTAATCAGAAGATATTTGCAACGTCAACACCAAAATCATTGTAATTGTAATATTGTTGTATGTATTGAATTCTTCTTTCATCTTACTAACGTTCCGAACCGGCTTCACCGGTCACCCATGGTATACGTATATTATATAGCCTATACTCTATAGCATAGAGAGTTTCTGTGATCTGTGCTCTATAGTGTGCCTTATGGCCACAAATTACTTAGGTAATAGTTATTTTAGAGCACTCAGGCACCATCATATATCCATAGTACCTAGTAGTTCCTGATAGTAGTGCGTTCAAACAAACAAACTTCAACTTTATCATCATCATCAGCCCATCCTTCAGCTTTATACTAAATAGAATTATAAGTATAGAAATGATCTTTTTCATTATTCAATTACGCGCTGACGGAATAGGTACGTACTTAATAAAAATTGAAAAATAAAAAGCAAGTTTAAAAAATCGGAGGTGCTCGAATCGAATTAGTGCTCTGGGGCGTAGACGCCTACGCAGTGGAAGTGATAACTATTTTTGTCACGGAATTCAACAAAACTATATATGTACTACTTATGCAAAATTTTCCACGTCACATTAATACTGTCTTTTAGCCATTAAAGAACTATTGCTTTATTATCACCACTTTAATCGTCAAATTTAACGAAATAAAATCTATAATTTTATAAGCATAAACCACAAACGTTACTTGTGTTAGATATAGTTCCGGTTCTAAGCCATGTTATATGCAAAATATCAACACATAATAATCGGGCACTTAGCTGTTAGCATAACTGAGTACATCGATGCAGTGTTCCAGTATATTATTTCAGAAGCATTTACGCAAGAGCGTTTCACCGACGGAAAAGGAAGCCAACAAACTTCACGCTCGGACAGCGCAGCGTAGCCGCTTGAAAATAAACGAATTCGGCCGAGTTACTAACACACTTACCCATTTTATTTAGTTTTATGGCCGTTGAGATAAAATTCGACATTCAATTTCTAAAATACATGCACCGGCTTACTTAGTTAAGTAATTCGCATTAAAATCGATAGCGCACATTCATGTATTATTACTACGTAGTAAGTAACATAGTAACGCAGTGATAGCGCATGAGTATCAATATTCATTTATTTTAACAAGAAACAAATGAATAACATCAGCATCAATTTGCTTGTACCCATTACGTAGGGGATTCGGTAACATGTTATAAGATTTATTACAAAATCGAATTTAAATGTTATCATGTCCCACTACAAGTTATATAAATTAATTCCACCACCTTTTTTCTACCGTTAGGACAGCTTCTGAGCTTTTTGGCCAGCATCTACCTCGGGTTTGTAGATGTTATATAACATGAATATTTTTATTATTCTGTTTCTTCACGATGTTTTCATTGACGAGTTGCAGTGGTGTGAAGTGATAATGTTCAGCTCAAAATAATCTATAGCTTTTTATCTATCTTTGGTTTGATTCGCAATATTTCAACAATCGTATATAATACGCGCGTATTTAAATTTGTTACATTATAAGGTTCTCATGATAGTTAACTACTTAATAGTATGCAGAATCTCAAGCCAAGTCCCTTAATCTCTATATTTATAACGTAATAGCACAGACTAATAATAATATACTACGTATGTAATAGTAATTGTCCAAAACGACAAACAATTGCATGTAAATCAAAATCAAGCGCTGGGAGTTGTTGAAAGAAAAACAAAACAATAAAGATAATAATGTATTTCTTTTCTTACAAAATTATTTACATCACAATAATTATTATGCATGTATCCATTGTCATATATAAATCATTACAATTGAGATAAATTAACCGATTGCGAATTTACACAGCTTTAATACTAATTAACAGATCGTTAGGCACCATTCCCTAAATACGATTATGTTAAAACACACAACATACTAGGTATTTCATATAGGATTCCACACGTTTTAATAAAAAATGCATACTTTTATTCCAAATTTTTTACTATAACACGTTTATGCGCTCAAAACCCCTCGGTGACTAAATTCAAGAGATCTTTAACTCATATAGCATTTAATAGAAAGCGAATTAATTGTAATTACTTAATAATTTATCTCTGAATCAGCGTATAAATATGATAACATTGTAATTGCATTGAACTAACAGACCGAATCAAATGAATTGAAGGCGTAATACATCATAATATAATCACTTACTGCTGTATAAAAGTGTTCAATCCTATATAAATACGATATTTACACCTATATTCAATCATACGAGTGAGTAATTCATTAAATCAACGATTTATATTAGCAAATTATTATTATTATTAATTAAAAACTGTTATTTTGCGCAACATTTCGTAACTTCTAGAATAGTAATGTTTCACCTTGAGTAGACGCGCATCAAAATTACAAAGCACGTTGCATAAATAATAACTACATGTATATCGACTGCTCGTAAACGTGAGTGATTAAATAATGGCTATAAATACAGATATTTATTAAAAAACGTCAGTTATTTTCCATTTACATACAGAATACAGATATACAATAGTACAGGTATTGTGGTAAACAATATTCTACAATTCAATATACACGTACAAACTTTACATATAAATGAATAACCAACCATAATTTAAATGTACATTGCTATATTTGCTATATGCGTATAATATATAGATAGAGGAAATCAACAGCAAAAACTACCGAATTCAAGTCATTCCAAACGTCCATTTTATTAACGTGAATATAATCACACGAATTATTAAAATGACGATTTCCAATTAATTGTTAAAGAATCGTTTCCACAAAAAAAGACGCTTGTTAAAACATTTTATTAACTTGCATATTTTTTGCCTTCAATACTATGAAACATTTATACCGTAGGTAAAACCTTATAAAATATGTATAATATAAATGGTTAAATATCAAAGTTGTTTGTTATTGTTGTAACAAGACAGTCATTTTGTGATAAAACGATTGTATTATTCTATTGTGGTGCCGACCTAGAACATAATATAATAAGAACCTTAAAATACAGACCAAATACAGAAAAGCTATTTGTAACATTTGAAGATAAATATTGTAAATGATTTGAAAACTTCTATAGTAAAGATTGTTATTGAGAAACGGGTTTCAACCAGAGAAAGAGCAATAAACAGTATTTACTTCAGTTAAAAACGTTCTGTTACTTATGTATTTGTAATTTGAATACATAAAGCAACATAACAGTGTATAGAAAGTATATTATGTAAAAGATCGGTTATAACTGATCATAACGTAATACATAATTAGGCCAATTTGGCAGCATTTCTGATAAAAGTTATTGTCGAGGTAACGAGAAGCAATTAACACTACACTCATTGCGATCAGCAATAATTCAAAATGGCATTGTACTCTCCTCAGATATAAAGCTGGGAAATAAAAATATCATTATAAATTCCACACGCAATTCATTCTATATAACCGCAATAATGGTATGTTCTTAGAAAATAAGAAAGCAAAGATGTTTTTGCGTTTGGAAGTAATTGGATTAGTTATAGAATAAATAATAAATAAATAAAATATAAATATTTCAGGACGATTTTCACACACGACACGATCTGTTCCCATACTAATCTTTCGCTTGTGTTATGGAAACCAGATGGCTGATAAACATAGATATATAATTTTAAATAAATACGTATATAGATAATTAGACAGACACAAAGCAAATATATGTTCATCACACAAATATTTGCCCCGGGTGGGAATCGAACCCACGACCTCTGGCTTGGAAGACATGGTCACTACCAACCACGCCAACCGGTCAGTCTAAATATGGTCGTATTATAGTGTCAGAATAATAATAAAGATAAAATATAGAAATAAATAAACGCGTAATTCTCAATTTATGGATTGCGAATGTTTTACCATTGTTTAGAAATATTTTATAACCGCAACCATTTCAATGAACAATATATATTTCCTAACAATAGATAATACATTTATAATTATTATAGCCAACATCACTATTCACTAACCTTTCATCATTATTTTTATTACCAAGAAGAAATCATTTTGCACTATATTTAATTTATTAGTTTTTTTTAAAGCGTGTCTAATTTATATAAAAATATACGTTTTTATTCTTGTTTCCCAGCTTTATAACGCGAACCATTAAAAAGCAATGTATGTACGCTTTCAGTCTTGCTTTCGTTATTTACATGGACATTACTAACCATAATTACTCAATATATATACAGAACAATGTTTAACAGTCACATTGTTATTTATCACATTTCACAATAATTCATTGCATTCAATGTGGACGACTACAATACTATATAATCTACGAAAACATAAAATAATCTTTCATTGCTATAAAATATAATAAAACTAAAAATAAATCTTAAATCAAATATTACAATCACAAAGACACTGATACATACACAATAATAATAATTAATGAAATATACATCGACTTATTTCGAAAATTAAATTATTACTTCAAATTTAAGACACTGTTTTTATTAATGATATTCTGTAAAGTGTAAAATAATGGTTTCACTAATAACCATATATTATCATTCTTTTTTTACTTATTCTATCAAAGAACTATTGCAATGATTGCAAAAAATCTCTTATCTATTGGATTACTTCATGATATAAAAACTTCAGTTTCAATTAATATTGTCTTGAATATTGAGTTTTGTTTATTTATCTAAATAAACAAATGTTTTAGTGCCTTTATTACCACTAAGAAGTACAAACTGATCAATCTGTAATTGCTATTTCATTGGAATATCTATTTAAAGGAAACAAAACTGTATTGCCCACGAAAAAAATTACGCATTACTTTTTTCCACCTTGATGTCTTCACTGCATTAGAACATTTATCCCTTCTTTTGACAATATCATATTAATATGGCTAATGAATCTCTTTAACCAAATGAGTTGCTTAACACTTCCTTCTTACTGGATAACTCTAATTTGTGGCGTAAGCGATATGCATATTTAGCATTACGCTTAAGATAATTTATTTATCAATGAGTTATCACCTTAATATCGCCCATACAATACACTGCCACCATTTACGAACCCATTTTCTGAATCTAATAATTTTTTATTCAACTATATAAATAATGTCCATTACACACTGCTTACGTGAGCGAACTCTTTGTACCATTTCTTCTTTCTAGCATGTAAATATGACGCTGTTGCATTGTGAACTTGAAATGTTTTTGTAGTTTGAACAAACAAGCATGAATCGTATTCGTATATCCACAGCATAATATTATGTCCACCAGTAAAGATCAGTACACACTGTGTTGTCCTGTAGAGTATACTACCACATATCTTGATAGTGATGATACAACACTGGTTACATTGGAAATAGCTCTTGCCTTTAAAAGCAGCAAACACTTTATCGTGAGTTCACAGCATTAGATGACATTATGGTAAAGACAGGACACTGCACATTTATGCATTGCTTGATGTTAATTAGTATGCTCGCCACATAGATAGCACAGTGAGTTCACGCTTTACAGCAACCAGAGCGCGCCCGACCGTGTGTTCACAGCTCAAAGACCGGTACACACTGAATACTAGTTGCTTGATGGTAATCAGTACATTCTTGCTTTACAGCCAGCACACACTATACTGGACCGTGGATTCACAGCTCACTATATGAAAAGCCCGGTACACACGAATTGCTGATGGTAATCAGTACTTTCCACAGTGAGTACCTTACAGTACACACTATACCGTGTGTTCACTCAACACTTCACCCGTACAGTCCGGTACACACTGTGCTAGTGGGCCGAGTGCACACTGTGCTGCGCCTTCTTCTTGCGCTGCGCGAGCATGTCGTAGAACGGGTTGTGGCTGATGGAGCGCCGCAAGCACTCGATCCACTCGTCCCGCTCCTCCGCCGTTGCTGCTGACATTCTGGAATAGAAATATAGAAATAGAAAGAATTTTATTTGCCACCATGTAACTCTTAGTAATATAATACACAAAACAGAAAAAAAAAGATAGCAATGGAGGCAAAAAGGACTCCCCGTCAGCAAAGCAGCAACCATTATTTAAAACGTATTGCTGCACTGATTTTCAGAGGAGAGAATAAAATAAATTAAACATTATTATCGTGTTTGGAGTTATGACGAATTTGTGCGTTTCCTCCTGTTGTTTCCTTGCGCTTCGAGGTGAATGATCTACATTACATATTTTGATAATTTTATTCTAAAATAACTTGGAGGATATTATATTGTTCGATATACATTTTCAAGGTCAATTGTCTGGACTATTCAAATCTACAATTCCACTTTTATTACCGTTTACCGTTTAATTATCTAACTCTTAATTCTCTTTTTTTTCGTGACATCACAAGAAAGCAACACGTTTATTATTTAAATTATTCTATAATACAAACATTACGCTTGCCGACTGATCTAATGATATGATCCCGTCAATTTCAACCATGTTAAAATTTCAAACTAAATTTTATCTAGACTAGATTATTAGTTACTAGCTGCTCTAACAGCCGTTATTCTGCCCTATTGCCCCTTTTTTGCCTTAACAGAAACATTTTATAATATAGTTGATTATGTCGAGCGGATATCTGGTTTTTATTATATATATATTACCCACCTGTACACAGTATGTTTCCCCTCGACGACCTTCCCCTCGGAGTCAGTCTTGCACGCCTTGATGAGGTCGGCGCCGCCGCTCGCGTACAGCTCCAGGCAGTGCGGCCGCTGCCGATCGCTCGCTGGACGGACCTGCAAATATTATTATTAATTAATTTGACGACGCGGTTGGCGCAGTGGTAAAGTAACTGCCTACTGAGCTGACGGTCCCGGGTTCGATCCCCGGTCAGGGCAAATATTTGTGTGATGAACTCAATTATTTGTTCTTGGGTCTGGGTGTTATTATCTATGTATTTATTAAATATTATATATTTTATCGTCGCCTAGTACCCACAACACAAGCCTTAATTGAGCTTACTGTGGGACTAGGTCGATTTGTGTAATACTGTCCTATTTAATATTTTTATTGGTTAGGGCATGGATATGGCATAAAAACTGGTGATATAGTTACAATCTGTAATGTTACATTATATCTATCCATATTGATAAGCACGATGGATACTATAACACATTCACCTGTTCAGACACATATTATGTTCATTATTACTATAATAAACAAATTCGAGTGTAATACTGTATAACACCATAATGCAGAAGTATACTGATGTTACTAATAAATAATAATAGCCGAATCTTTAATGCGGCGAACAATAAGCTGTAAATGTCTTTTTTTTTTCGAATAAACTGACATTTACATTCTTATTTATAACAAAGAAAGAGATAGTGGCATTACACGAGAATCCCATAGGCATTTCGTTACACTCGCATCTAATATTGAATACAAAATGTGTATTTTATAAGACCTTGTATGTTTATTTACACACTGCAAATAGGGAACTAGAGAATGTGTTGTGTGGTACCGTCACATGTTGGTATGTCACATATCCGTCTTATTATATATTCATAATCATAACAATTAGTTGCACGAACTATAGACGGAAAACTAAACACGGTCGACGGCCTGCAGTGTTATTATATAATTAAAACATAATCCATTGTGGATATAATACAATTATGAGTTTCCGAGAAACAAATTAAAGTTAAATTTGAACTGTTATTCAAATCAAATGTAGCAATAGTACTAGGTACGTCACGTACGCTTTATGATCATGGATTTACGGGTTTAATAAAAATTGATTGTTCATTAAATATAAAGTCATTAACAGCTTTAACTTTCACTTTCGAAGCTTAAATAAACCATAAAATAAACATAAATATTTTAATTATAAAATTTAATATGGCATATAAAGTTAAGAGTAATTTTGTATACCCAATTAACATTCCCCACGGCTCATTTCGATCACCCACAGATATTAATAAGTAAAAATTTTAATAGTATTAAATTTATTAGTGGAATTCAGATTGGATCAGTTCAAGAAACAAAACAAATAAAAAGGAATATAAAAAATAATTGCCTCGAAAGCGTAACTAACATAATATAGAAAGTTTATAGCGTACAAATTGTCGTGAACCAATTTGATACCCATGTGGTACTAAATTGATCTTTATGATCCATCTTACCGTAGATATTATGTATGGTTCGTTATGTGTTTGCAAGTTTTTCTTGTAATTATGAATACAATAACCTGCGTTGAAAGCATGGTAAAATAGAAAGATGCAACTTCAAAAACTTTTACTCTGAATGGTATAATTTTTTTGAAACATACCTTAATCCTATCACAAAAAACACACCCAAAACTTACTATAGTACAGAAATCTACCACCAAACAACACATATCGCATATACTGTTAAATACTTTTATTACACTAAGGATGCTTGTCCACCAATAATGTGCGAGGATATGTAGCAAGGAATGTGTGTGTAAATAACCAATCATATCGCTTAATTTAGTTTGAAGCGTTTAGCGTTTGAAGCGCTACTATTGGTGGAAAAGCACCCTTATGATCATTGTTTACCGTCTAAATTATATCACC
This sequence comes from Colias philodice, assembly GCF_061535455.1. NCBI lineage: Eukaryota > Metazoa > Arthropoda > Insecta > Lepidoptera > Pieridae > Colias > Colias philodice. Next base: position 7,309,152 of record NC_143093.1, read on the forward strand.
ACATTTCCATACGTTACTTGTGTGATCATCGCATGAATGTTATCAGAGCACACGCCTACCACGAGATAATATTAAAGGGGGATTACGATATGCATTGCTATTGATAATAAAAAGTGCAATTTATGACATCGTTACGATTTTATAGCCCGTGACAAAAATAAGGTTTACGCTTGTTAAATAAGACATAAAAGGAATTAAAATTAACGGTGTTATTTTTATTAAAATCTTACAAATATCGGTGACATTTACGCCTGTAAAATATATGTATTTATTAAAACTTATAAATTTAAGGCAGAATACTACAGAATACTGCCTGAGGTTTTTTATACATAAAAATATAATAAAACCCGTCCGTCTATATTTTTATCTGTTCGTTGTTGATGAGTATCTTTTCAAATTATACTATAAAACTATAATTTTAAAATAAACAACTGAATAATTGCGTAAGCTAACAAAAAATACGACCGCAAAATTATATGTCCGAAGTTTGTATACTTAAAATTGATTCATCTATAATATAAAAATGAATCGCAAAATGTGTTGGTAAGCGCATAACTCGAGAACGGCTGAACCGATTTCGATAATTCTTTTTTTATTATATTCCTTGAAGTACGAGGATGGTTCTTATTTAGAGAAAACGTAAATATGTACCACGGGCGAAGCCGGGGCGGACAGCTAGTTATAATATAAAAAAATACTCACAGATATATTTTCTAATGGAATGATTCCCCTTGGCTCCTTATCCGTTGTGTATTCGAAGTAGTAGAGGCAGTTGTCGTTCAAAATGAACCATCTTCTCTTCCATGATTTGTATCTGAAACACAAACATAGTTTATATTAATCTTATATATAAAATTCTCGTGTCACAATGTTAGTCTGCATACTCCTCCGAAACGGGTGGACCGATTCTCATGAAATTTTCTGTGCATATCGGGTAAGTCTGAGAATCGGCCAACATCTATTTTTCATATGTACCACGGGCGAAGCCGGGGCGGACCGCTAGTATTTATATAATTTTTAACATTATTATGAATAACTTACAAGTTACAACATATTCTGATAACAAAAATTTTTAACATTGCATATTTAGGCAAGAAAAAGTCTTATACATTCATAAATTCTCAGCTATTTCTATGTAAGAGAAAAATATTAATTGTTGTTTATAATATAAAGAGCTTGAGCAAGACCTAAATATTTATCATATACTAGCGGTCCGCCCCGGCTTCGCCCGTGGTACATATTTACGTTTTCTCTACATAAGAACCATCCTCGTACTTCAAGGAATAATTTAATGGTATTAGCCAACGCTTAAATATTGACTTTATTCTACAAAGTGGTTGATATTTGACTAAGATATTGTACTACTTCAGTTAATCCAGTTTAATGTACTACAAGTAGGCTATCAATACCTATGTGGGGCCAACAAATAATAGGCACTGATAAATTCATAACAATTTCTTTTAAACTAATGTATATTTTACTGATAATAAGAGCGTATTTACAATGAAACTTAAGCTTTTGGTTTGATATAACAATAATAATAATAAACTGGTTACGTAATCTCGATTAAACAGAATTATTAAATCAACAATTCCGAAAAACAATTTTATCTCAACGTAAATACCATAAATGTGTACGTAGATTCGCGAAAAAACATAATTCATATGTAATTAGCGACTTATAAAATATTTGACTGATAAATATGCAAATAAAATTCATAAGATAATATCATGTGCGGCAATGATCATAATATTATACAAAACAAACATTTGTTCTAAACTCAAAAATGTTTGTACAAACAGTGTCTGGGAATACAAGCTCCTATTAGAAACACATAGTTATTCCAAAATTCAATAGAAACTTTTAAGGGGATGCGATACTGCAGAGTAAACAAAATATAGACAAGACGGCAATTGAATTCAACAAAAATATACAACGCATTACTGCAAACTATTTAGTCTTTATTATGGTTTATCCAATAAAGATGATTAAAATCTGTTTTGGAAAATAAATGGGTTCTTACAAATCGTAATTTCATGATACCTATTGGTCAATCTTTCACAGACCTTACTTTGTTGTTGTCCATATTATGGAGGGGCATTATAGAGATTTTATATACATTATTTGTACTATAAAGTATAGACTTAAAAGTAAAAAATATTAATGTTTATAATTTATATACCTTCCACCCTGTTTCCACAGCCACCCCTCCTTGTCCGGGTTGAAGAAGGTATGCATGAGATCATTACCGTCGTCCTCGGGAATCTTGAACGGCTCCGTCTTTATAGACTCGTATAAGGACTGGAAATTAAATAAAGGCACATTAATAAAGGCATTTCATTACATACATAATGAGCATGTATTTTATTAATACAAATGAACGTTATTTTATCATTTGCATTTAATTTGCAATATTTTAAAATAAACAATAAACCAGTTAAAAGGAAGCAATTATCAATATATCACAAATGACCCAATATCTTTGTTTATGCGCACGTGCATAATAATTATCAATTTTCATACGAGCGAATTAATGCAAAAATAAACCGTAAAAACGAGCCAACAATCACTGCATAATGCATTTATCGAGTAATGAGGTTCACTTACATATTAAACACGTGTGCCGTACATCGAGTGTTAATCGCACTAGAAAACAAATTTAGGTAGCGTGGAGAATAATTGAAAACAATAAATTACTATCGTGCACCACATCGCTACTGACTCAACTGGCTTGTCAAATATCATGACACGTTTATCGGTCGTCACTTGGCGCCGATAAGAGGGCATTATATTGACATCAACTATCGCTTAATTTACTTTATAGTGTCTCATTTACGTCATTTGAGGTTAGGATGGCTGTTGAGTAAACAAGGTCGGGCATAATTACTTCGTGAATGATAACAATTTTCTAAATGTGTCTAATTAATGATTGATTGGAATCAATTTGGAAAATCATGACATAATATAATGAATGAACATTTTTAAGCTATCGGATTGTTTGTATACAGTTTGAAGGAGTGAAGATAGCGCCTAGCGGTCCGTGTTATGACGCAAACTGTTGTAAAGCCTTTTATCTTTTACTCAACCAATCTATACGCATACATTTCCAAAAATTTGTTGATATGATAAGATAAATTGATGAAAAACGATTTAAAATTACTGTATCTCTCAATATATCATGGCTATCGCACGGCTTCTAGATTAATGTAGATACTTATACTAACAATTAATTGCATCGATTATATCGCAGACACTTTGTATAGTTACATACAAAGATGCATTATAATATTCTAGGAAGCACTTACTGTTTAATTGCAGACAATATACCAGGTATTTCATTATTATGTAAACAAATGAACAGCCCAACACAACCAGAATCGTGACAATTTTACATTAGAACCTAGTACGTATTAATTTTTCATGTAGAAACGTGATGTCATGACGCTAATGTACTGGTGGTTAATAGAAGAAATAAACTAATAGCTAACCTACATAGTTTTATTGCGTTAATCCGAGCAAAGGAAATGCTAGCTAACGGTGATTATAAAATACTATTACTCAGATCTGACCATGTTCTTATTACAGGTAATTAAGCTAAATATTTTTTACTAATGCTCATAGTACTTAACAAATTATGTCTAAATGCATTGAAAGAATTCAGAATTCAATTACACTGCAAGAGAATCTCCAAAAGTAGATTTTCCCTTCAAAATACATAAAAAATAAATATTAATTAAAAACTATAGGCATAGCATCCAATTTATCTACACACATGTAATTCCGTTATTATGCCTAGATTATGTGTGTGTAATCTCTCTGTAAATGAATTACTAATTTAATTATTTTGCGATTTATTTATTCTTTACCTTAATCATTACTTTAATATCGGTGATATCTTGCGTAGGTACTCAAAAAACAGAGTATTTTCGTATATTTAAAGCAAATGATAAATTATTCAGTTCCAAATTATAAAAAAAAAACCTAATTTATTAAAACAACAAACACTAACCTTCGAATTCAATGTTAACAACTAGATAAATCGACTGTCAGAAATAATACGTGCTTATTCTATATCCTGAATGCAAATGAATATTGATTAAATACGCAACGTATCAACTACAAACTTTGCTTGGTATCAATTATTATTGTACACACATACGTCTCAATTAATATTGTAGTAATATTATTGTACTAGTTTAAGCCCGCGGTTTCACTTGTATGGTTGCCCTTTATAGGATAGAATTTTATTCAGACACAACCAGACGTTTAGGCGCTTTAGCTATTTTACGTTAATCCATCGATGGTTTAGAATTTAGATATTAAAGATATTATTATAGCAATATAATTAAATGACAGAAATTAGGTAAATATAATGTTAATTATAGTCATGGAAATTTTTTGTCGTCTTGAATTTTTTATATAGGTGAATTATTGTTAAACAGAGCAAAGCCGAGGCAGGCTGCTAGCTAAATGCCTTTCGAAGCACGCCTGAAGAATTTTGAAATACCATTGCTATTACAACGGTAAAGCAAACTAGGTTAATTTTATAAACTAACAAGGACTAATACTAATGTAGCCTACATTTGCATTACGTTAACTGTACACATTTGTTAAATTATAAGTGGACCGTTGAAACTTTGATACGAAACTATTTAATGAAGTTCATTAGCGATAATAGTAAATTAAAATTATTTTAAAGCTATTATAATAATATTATGTTATTAATAACTTTAGTATTATGGATTCTGTTTCAAATATATTTTTTATCATTTATAATTACATTTATAACGTATGAACTTTTTATTTTACAAGGTTACCTTGTCATAGACAAATGTGTTCTATGTACTAAACGTAAAGGTTCGTACACATTAATTCAATTATTTTACATAAGTGATCAATATTTTGCGATCCTATTTATTAATTATTATCAATTCAAATAATTTATAGTCCCGATAGACTGTACCTTGTCTCTATCTGTTACCACAATGTACTAAACCTATTAAATGAATTTCAATAGAATATACTCTATAGCGTTTGCTAAAATGAAACTTAACATTTGTGAAATAAGGCCTATATTATGCACGGAAGTTCCTTTGCATTCCTAATTTACACGCAAGGAAACACGCATGTAGGAAGCTAGTTTCCCAAAGTTTAGTTTCAGTTATTTCATACATTTGCAAGCCTTACAGCCTTCTCCGATGAATATATGTGTCAACCATAAGAAATGTTCTAATTTGTGAAGGTGACAGCCAAGTGATAACTAGTCTTACAAGACCATAGTAACATAGCGTTATCTTACCTAGAAATACACATCATTCTAATTTCTAGCATCACCGAACAAGAAAATTAGACTTTATTTGTATATCATCTTAACTTAATTTTTGTTTGAGTATAAATTTGTAATTAAGAGTTAATCAATTCAATCACAACTCTAATTTCTATGTTCATTACCACTAACCACTTCAGGGATAACGACATAATCTCTACGCATTAACGCGAAAGACACCCTTTCTATCCATCAGCACTTTAAGTAGGAGAGTAAAGCCAAAGTATAGACGGTTTAATTTGTTTTAATTTTAGTTTAACCGTCAGTTTTCTTTAATATAATTTATTTAAGAACTAGCTGTCCCGGCGAACTTTGTACCGCCCTGTCAATGAATGTTGTGTTACCTTTTAGCTGAACTAATTTAGGCTTTGATGAATGGAATACAATGATACAAAATAAATAAAGATATATAACAGCATTTTATTTCGATGAATAACACATAGGTATAGGTAAATAGTATAAAAAAATACGTGTGGAACTCGAGGACTGCCCCGGTAAAGCTATTGCATAGCATCGCATCGCTGTGCCGGTTGGAGTAGGGGGTGTTAGGTTTTTTCGTTACGGAATTTTTACATTCGGTCGCCGCGCTCAGTCTGAGATAAAAACTATGCAATAGCTTAAAATTTATTATAATTTATAATATTTGCTTTGCATAAACAGAAAAGCTTAAAGTTTGTGAGGATGGATGGATGGGTGTTACCGATTACAATGTGGTATGAGACAATGTGAGCTGAAGACCCAGAATAAAACATTTTTATCGCGGAAATCCAAGAGGAACGGTAACTATGCGGGTTTTTCTTTGAAAACGCGGGCGGAAATATAGTAAGATAAATTTAATTGGAATATCGCCGTTGGCCATAAATAGTATCTACAGTTTCGTCAAAATATTGTTTACTGGTAATTGACTTATCAGTATAATTAAAATGGGATTATTTATCCTTCCTAGCGTTTTCCTTGTTAAATAACAAACGTTAAATAAGTAATAATATCATCATTTAGCTTTAAATTAGTGCCAATTAAAATTAATAATATAAGTAATACTAGATGTATCCCGCGGTTTCATCAGTGGACAAAATCTACGACAAAAATTGTTACTTCTAACCTTTAGGAGTTGGTTTAAAATTTAAATAATGTACTTCTCCATTATCCTTTGTTTAAACTATAGTATTGTACTTAGATCATTAAGTAATTGTATTTTTCTCTATAAGTGTTATGAAATAAACCTTTATTTCTAATCGCGTAACTACTTATCTATTAATAAAAATTAGAATTCACAGCGATAAATATACAGCGATACATATAACAGATCGACGATCTGGGCAAATGTGGATGACCAAATCGTGAAACGTTGACGATTTAACGATCTGGCCGAACTAAATTGGCCATTTCATGAAATGAGCAAATCTACGATATGGCAACGACATATATATGGCCTTATCTATACTCTATTTGTCACCGTAAAATTGTAAACTCCGTTAGATTATAATAGACGAAAAATAATGCGTAGAATTGTTAGCGGATGTGACTCATAACTGAGGCTAATTTTTGACAATTTGTAAACTTGCGAGAAAGATTGTAATACACAATAACATAATATCATAATACACAAATAAACTCACCAAGAGCAACTCCTGAGGCAGATCCCCACCATTGTTGATCCCTCGATTCATAGCCACAAACTGTTCCGGCGTCGGCTTGTCCTTCACACTGGGGTTATGTAAGGACGTATTCAGCATTATTATCGCAAAGCTGAGCACATAACACGTGTCCGCGTTCGTGAATATATCGGGGTTCAGTTGGCAGTACCGTTGCGCGAAACTCTCCATCATGCGGTCGATCTTTTGCGCCTCGCCGGGCAATCGAAAACTCCAGAGGAATTGTCTGGAACAGCGAGAAGTCTGGGTTGATGGGTGGGTATATGAGAAGCCGTGTACAATACTCGGAATATGCGAATGGGTAGATTCTAGTAAAATAATGTAGCCTTTTGGATAAGATCTACAACAACCAAATTTTTGCCTAAATTCCAATTGAATCTGTAAAATTACATATTACATTCCATAATGAATATAATCATTTACAAAATCGTATGGTACGTATAGCTGTTTCATTAGGGTAAAAAAAATACATATACAATAGATAATGGACAGTGTAAAATAAAGCTCCACAAAAGCTCACTGTATTGCAACTCGTGGCTGCAGCTAACAGATAGATACACAGGCAATTGTTGTTTTTTTACAGGAATAGTGGTTATTTTTTCCGTCGTTTCTTTCTGCAATGCAGGTAGTTGTTAATCCTAATACGGCGTTATTTTTTTTCCGCAGCCATTCTCGTATCCTTTTTGTAGGTTTAACAACATTAATATATCATTAACGTTTCCTTTTAAAATTAAGAAGAGTTGAAAACGTTTACTTAATGATAATTGATGTACTCGCTTCATTTATTGTTAATAAAAAGCGCAAGAAAAAATAATCTCTTTAATTTCTTTTATAAAAAAAGGGCAAGGGGAGAGTAATAAATCAAAACAAGATCACATTACAAAGCGATTTCCATGTAATCAATCTGTATTAAGATAAAAACGCGCTGAATGAAGACCTAGCAAAATAAATCGAAACTGGATAAAGGCACTCCTTTGAAATGAAACTTACCTTAACGCCTGTACGAGTATCAAGTCTGTAAAGTCGTGAAGTTCAACGAAGGCTCTGAGTACCGCCTCATTGAATTCCGAGCGCTCGCCGAGGTAATCGCCTATCGCGGTTTTACTCAGCCCCTCGCCTTTGTGAAGGAATTGCGCTACGTCCTCCGGTGTCCTTTGTAGTAATCCGTTCTCGTACAAATACTCTATACCTGCAACAACCGTACGGGTGATTCAAGGAACATCCTCAACTGCTTATTGCGCAGTTAACACAATTACGTAAAAAAGTATTGTGACAAATTATCTGAATTCTTTAGTAATATTTCTCTCTTGATTTTGCGACATTATTATTTAATTAACGTTGAGTACAATTACGAAAGTGCATTAACAAATTCGTTGTAATATCTTTAATTTCAAAATGGTTCCCCATTCAGTATTTCAAGTGGCCATCGTAGTACACGTATTATACATTAGCAGATTAAAAATCTGTGCAAACAAACTCGGTGTTCCGCTTCAAAAATGTATTTCAGTAATGCAGTCCGTCCGAAAAGGAACGGTTACTTCGTCAAAGCGCTGTAGCCTGTGGCTAGGCTCTCCAGCGTAATTGAAAAGATGTTAGGAATTCAAATAAATGAACTGGCTTTGAGATGTATATCTAGTCTTTATTATTTAGCATTCTAGTTAATTAGAATGCATACTCAATATAACATACACATTTTTGAAATCTATATTAACTACCAATTCATGTAAGATCAAATCTGAAAGGATGAACGAAGTATGAAGTAATTTTCTGAGAAAAATTACAACCTAATCATAAAAGCAGAGATCAACTTTTATGGTTTAACTTACTTTTTTATCGAAGGTATATAGATTACAAGTATTTGCAAAAAATTCGTGTGCGCATAATTTAACTCAGGAATGCAACAATAACTGAAGAATGCAGTATTAAAACTAGCTTTATATCAAGCTCCACTAGAAATTTAATTTCCCTGACTCAGCACCAAAGGCCTTCATACCAAAATCCATTTTAATCTTTACGAGAGCGTTTATATTCGAGCCTCAAGTAGATTCTCAAGACAATCACTTGTTAGCATTTATTCGAATAACTTTCAACTTGCAAGACTTGAATACCTACTATACTTATAGCTACTCTTGTCCAAATGACGTCACAATCGTCATGGTTTATTGCTCACCCCTGACGTCATATACGTTCACCCAACACCCACAGTGAGAGTAGAACGTAGGCCTTTACATTCCGAGAAATCCAATGCCTCAAGTTACACGAAAAAATCTTTATATAAGCTGACGATGCGGCTCATTTATTCCCCGAGAACGATAGGTATCTAGAAATATATTTTATCGTTAGCGTTGAAAAAAGAATCTTTGAACTAAAAATAAATTGAAGCCTTTTTTATATTACGTCTAAGACCATGAAAAATTGAAAATAGCAGAATGATAAATTGTCACCGACAAAAAAAGGACATCGCGGGACGAGACGGATGAAAACATAAAAGATGAACACAGAGAACGTTGTTAGCGAAGCGGTCATTCTGCATAAATTGGCGCAACCAACTTGCACATTCTGAGTACGCTGTGATTTTATTAGCCTTGGTTCACAATATTATCGATGATAAATGTGACTGCGATGGGAGGGAATTATATCTGTAATTGCGTCGTTACTTCTGTATACATATAAAACCGTTTAACTTCAGTAATTATACTACTTGTTTCTAATTAAACCTAAGTAACTGTAATAGAAAAACGCCATGTAAATAGGTAATGATTTTAATGCCCTTAACACGTTCGCGGACAGTAACGACCACAGGCGTCTAGACAGCTAAAAGTGATACGACAGTACGTCTGTCGACGTATCAGTTTTTACTTGCATAAAATCAGTACGCCAAACGACGAGCGATTTTTCATACTATCATAAAGAACGGCATGTTGTACTGTCATCACAGGTATAATTACGACTTTTGTACTGTCACTGCATTATTTACAAAAATTCGTCAAAGGAAGGTACTTCCACGCATACATTCATATTTTTTTACCCCTCTCCCCGCGCACACTACGCCCGTGGGCGTCATGTTTGCATACGGTTAGTCGAGTACTGCGCCGCTGCGGTGATCCCGCGTGCCGCGTGTGAATTGTTGTTTAGAAATTGAGTATTTTGTTTCCAACGTAATTTAATTGTTTTACTCATGCTGGATGTACTAATTCAAGTCTAGTTGCTTATGTAAACAACAAATTTATGTTGCTATTGTTTGTTGTGAACACGATTTTGTTGAACTAAATTTGTAACGAATATTTTTGCAAATGGCGTCTCGAGACTCGTTCGAAAAAGAACAAAAACGTCTTCAAGACCTGCTTGATGCAGCGTCTACCCCTGAATCGAGTCCATACCCATTTGCTGATGATGGTGACTATGAATCTGACGCTGAGTACTTACGACGTTTACGCCTATATCCGTTCTGTCATATCATATGGTTTTTTAACCATGTGTTGTAACACTACGCCCCTGGGCAATGTATGAAAAAAAGTAGTGTCTCAGTAGCTGCAACCTGTAAACCAGTACTGTCCGCGAACGTGTTAATTTCTCTATAAGTATTCATGCACGCGCGCAATTTAAATGACCCAAGTTAATTAATTGCGAAGAAAATTAAAGCCGATTGACCATAATGTAGGGTAAATAATTACACCTTCTATGGAAATTGTGCAAACGGCAATAACATTACTTAAATTGCTATTCTTTCTTTAACAATGCAAGTTGCACGTCAAATAATTTATAAAGATAAACAAGGTATACTTTTAATGTCAACACACTTTCCGTTTATCCTTTTACGTACACACTTTGTTATTTGAACAGTGTTTAGCAACACAGTGTTTCATAAATCATCACACATATGGCAGGTGGATGAATGTAAAAATGCATAAACGACTGGTATTGCCGTCTATGTCAACAATGCGGTCTTTCAAGCCCGTCGTGGGAACAACACACCTGTGCTTCGTAAATGCTGACATATGCCAGTTAAAATACATATTATTTTCTGATTATAACGAGTAATTCTATTCACTGTCTAATCCACAACTATTCAGTAAGATACAGTGATCATGCTTGCGCAATCCCTTACTCCAATTGATTAAAGCCATTACGCAACAAAGAGATATCATTCGCTTACCTACCAACTAAAACAAACTCATAAATAATTAAGGAAACCTAACCTGAAACGCTTATACCTTGTAGTTTCTAAAACGTTCGCACGAATAATTTCTATGCTTATTACGTAACATTGAAGTTTAGTTATGTAAATTATTCAATTGTGGATCATTAATATTCGTATTTTAAGCTATTTATCCTTATTTGTTCAAGTGAACTGCATTTAACTATATCACTCGTTACATTAGGAATTGCTTTGTAACAATGACCGCTATTTATCACCGTAGCACTTGCCTTGCAGTATGTATCCCAAAACTTATTTCCTTTCGACATAGCAAATTGCGTAATATACTGTTCGTGAAAAAAAAATGAATGACTAAATATCTATCTGTTAAGATCCACGCTTCTTCCTCCCTCCACGCTCATTCTAAATACTTTCTTTGAGGCAATTCATTGAGATTTCTTTCTGTAACTGACAGCTAACAAATCGTTTGAACCGAATTAATTTTACATTTAGGAAACTCCGTCTAGACATCTTTTATTATGGGTAATTTATCAAATAACAATGGTAATTAAAAAAGTGCAACTCCCTTGAATAGACTCATCAGCTCAAAACACATGTAGGTACCTATTTAGTCTGATATATAGTGTCTGATTGAAATAGTTACCTTTTTTGGGATCCATATTGAATTTTTTCCTGCCTATGCTCATCTGTTTGGCCTTACTGTTTTGCTTGCACTCCTCCTGGCCGTCGAGACCCTCCAATTCTGCAACCACTTCGCCGAGTTCATCTTTAAGTTGCTAGAAAGAAGGAGAACAGTGTTCAGCATATTTTCAATTGTGCATAAAAAATAATATGACTTTTTTATGAGTCTTACAAACAAATAATACATGGGTGAATTTGTAAAAAATAATATCTAAATTGGAGTGAGTATAGATAAACGAAAAATAAAATAAATATTTTAAAGGTCACCTTCAATTTCATTTAAAAAATAAAAACTAAATTAGACACGTTCACGTATTATTGCTCAGAAAATTCAATTGATTACGATTGAATTCTCAAGAATATAATGGTGCCACTTAAATTCTCCGTCACAATATAAAACTAAAGAAGTAGGACGAACAGATTTTCAGCTGAACATCAGCGAATACAATAGCAAAGGTACAAAGAAAATATCATATTCACTAGCTCGAACAAAAGTGAGCCCAGCTGAAAATAATTACGAACACTGCCACAGCAGTTTATGGCAGACAAGCTTTTCTCCTTTAAAATACCTATTCCTGAGATACATGAAAAGTCTACAAACAATTTAGCTCATTCTATTTTGTTCGCTAAGTTTGTTAAAATTTATTCCAATAACATTAATATACTTCCGAGCCATTTGCATACAAGTCTATTGTACAATCAAACAATTTCCTATTATTAACTTGAGAAAGTTCGTCGGTTTAAATTTGAAATGTTTTTCATGAATCAAGTTTTGTCATAACAAAGCAAATTTAAAGATAATACATGTATTGTAGCGATTAAATACAGATAGGACCAATGGTTGGATGAACATAATATCGTCTTGGACAAAACACACATTAGATAGTAGTCTCAAATCCCGCGGCTACGGTCTGACGACGTTCCAACATAATTTGCGGTCGGCAACCTATTCCCCCAAGGGAGCTGGGAGCGCTACCGGTCTTCCTCGTCTAGACGATAAAATAATAACCATTACAGACCTATTTGTTTACTAAACTAGCAGCTCATTAAATAATATGTACCTAATCTTGAAGCGCATTTTCAAATAACACTGAATGTTTGTACAACGAAATCTATGAGCAATTTAGGAAAAAAATTAAAACGATATTTTAGTTATAATAATTATAATGAATAAGTGTATTTATAACAATACATTTATAATAAGTAAGGGGTGATACATTGATGCGCTCACTACACCCTTTATATTATCAGACAGGAGCCTACAAGAGTACTATATTTATTAAGGCTGTCTAGACTGGTTTTTACTTACGTCGATAACAGGTGCCTTTACAATTTCTATTTGAACGGGGTATGTCAATTAGAAATCCATCTTCTAGATATAGAGTGAAAAGAGGACGCATAAGGCATTTAACCAAATTGTTTGCTAGAGATTATGGTAATGTGACATACAAGTACGAGTAGTATCTTTAGATAGTTAGTTCCTATTTTGTGTTTCGTTTTAACTATAAAACTAAAGATCAAAACAGCAAATTTTACTGAGTAAGGCATGAAATATTCAATATAAGTACAGCATTTTTATTCGAGCTTTGATGTACTTAAAAGTAATTTTAGCAATCGCGTTGAAATAACGCCTTTCACTATAAAAGTGAAGGCGTTACTTCGATATTTAACTATCACTATACTGAAAGTCTATTTTATATCCCACGGTATTATTGCACACGTATTATTCAACGGATGACTGAATTAAAATGCAAAAGCCACGTCAGAAAGCTCATTTACGATTAATTATATGGAAGTACTGAATGCTGGATGCACGTAGGTCTACTTCTTAAGAAATATCATTTTCTTATTTCGATTAAAATGTTTAAGCATAAAGATCAAAGCTGAGGAAAACTTCTGGAAACCGTGAATACTATCATATAATAATATATCAATCCATAAACGTGAAGTTCGGATCAAAAGCTTCACCTTGTCTAGACATGATATTCAATCGGGCTGTGGAAATGTTTATTATTTTTTGTTTAATATAGTGCAGTCTTCCGTATATATCGGTCGCCTAATGGATAAAATGTGGTTATAAATAAAACGTTAAAGTTGTTGATGTTAAGAGAATCCCACAGATATATTTAGATTTAAGACCTATCCATTTGCAACACCTGTTCCAAAATATTATATTCTAAAACAACCACAAATTCAATATGTTTAGAGACATTTCATTTCAAAGAATTTAATACTTATTTAAAATCATGTTTAAATAAAAAAATAATTTAGTATTCAAAGTTTTTCTTTTAATAGTATACAGAATAAACAAAAGGTTCTAAAACTATACTGTTATTTAAGTGTCATGTGCCACTCAAGTTTCAATTTATGAAAAACAACAAAAACGTTCAAGCCAAGTCATTTGAAAGGGCAACAGTCGACAAATATGCCTAAAAATAATTGTAATAAAATAAAGGCCGTAAATCCTAGCATTTCGAATCAATGTTAGTTTCAGTAGCGATTGCCGTAACTCGATTGTGAGCCACATCCGTCATTACATTCTGTCCGAGGGATTGAAATTACATCACAAGCGCTGGTCACACTTTCCATGATTTAAATGTTTTATTGTCGCAATTTGTTGTTTGATGGAATCATAGAGACTGAGACTCTATAGATTATATAAATAAATATCTCAATCAAAATTAATGGTCCGGATCAAATTATATGCAAATGAAGAACGCCACGCTTGTTAAATAAATAGTGTACGAAGTATGCAATTACACACTTTAGTAGTAAATAATAAAGTTTCAAATTAGTTATTATAGCGCATAGAGCACCCTTCTGATTCCTTTCCAGACGACTTATTATAAACAACATAGAAAACACATATTAAAGGATGACTTGCTTGCTGCAAGCTTGAAGTGTCTGAGATATAACAATATCTCAGACACTTCAAGCTTGCTGCAAGCAGTGCCAGGCTTGTTTAATTTTAATTAATTCTGAATTTTTTCCCAAGTTAAAGCACAATGACACGCAAAATTGTTTTAAGATTTGTATAAGCGCTTGATAAATTACTCTTGTCCCTGCCTTGCTAAAACAAGTTATATTTTACATTACGTTCAATTGGACAATTGTCGGTGTAATTTTCAATTTGACTCCATTAGGGTGCACTCACACACATCAGTCACCGTCACGGCACGTCACCGGACAGGATTAAAAAAAAATATGTATCAATAGTTCTAGTATGACTCTGTTCCCACACGACAGTCGCCGGCACGAAATCTATCAGTGACGTCCCCGGTCAGGCACGTCAAATAATCTTTCCATACATGTATCATACTTTTATCCCCACTCACCCGGTGCCGTCACGTCTCAGTTCAGTCAGCGTCGTGCTACCGTCAATTGCTACATGTTCTCTAGCGTGACACACGTCTAATCACTCACTAACCTGATGTATGTGTTCAATGATTCAGTCAAACCGGCGACGTGACTGACGGACAACATGACGGTGACTGGTGTTTGTGGATACGTACACAAACCGTCACCGATCAGTCATCGGTGACTTGACGGTGACTGATGTGTGTGAGTGCACCCTTATCGACACAAATCACTGGACCACTTGATGAAGAACAATTGGCATTGAATACATAGTTTAAATGTTTGGAATAACTGAGTAATGTTGTATCTTATCGTGTTGTTGCATTCCCTTACTCTTTAAAAGAAGTATAGAGAAGCAGAAAAGCGCAGCAAATTTCAACTCATCACCGTCGTCGGAACAGATCATAAATCTATATTAAGATCTTTTGAACGACGGACAATCATACAATCAAACTGCAAATATAGCTTCTTAGTGCAATTCCTTATTAGGTATATTGGCAAATGAAAGTCAAACCTAACAAGAATTCAAGGAGCGTGTGAAGTACTTGCTTGAGGACAAAAGCCTCTTAAAATTGATTTTCTCAACTATCTACGACCCCTTGACCTATCTCCTCATGAAGATAAGATGAAGATAACTAATAAGATGCAAGATGAAGTAATTTTCTACCGGCAATTAAAACACTGAATAAATGAAAGTAAATTGTAAGGTTTCGTCTGGCATTGAAGCGATAGGTGTCGTAAAACGAGCGTGATCAAGAATCCTTAAATACTTTCCCCTATTAATTCACTTTCCCCGGGCTAAGTTTCAATTTCGCAAAGTCTTTCGATTGTGCTCTGTTTCTATAAAATAAATTAACATAGAACGATTTCATTTTGATAAAAATTTCTATCCATATAGGTACTACGGACTATCTAATTTTAACATAACGATTAATTGCTCGTTGCAAGTTGGCCAATAGTAAACAATAAAATAAATAAAAAATCATTAAGCTAAACTGCAACGGTAAAAAGAAATATTTTAGATAGCTAGAGTGAAGCGCGGTATATCAAACGTGTCCAGTGCATTGAGAGAGATCTAGGTAATGTGTTGTTTTGCATTTATAAACTAGACGGATGTGTGTGTTAGGTATTTTGCTGACGTACACGAAACAACGGCATTATTTTCCCTCTATTGTCTTTATACATTGGAATCAACATCAGTAATGTTGGGAAACATTACACTTTTCATTCAAACAATATTGCGAAATAATAAGGATTGTTAGTAATTAACGTTTTACCCAATAAAATAATTTTTGCGAAATTATAACAATTTTAATAAAATAATTCTCTGGTTTACTAGTGACGGGTTCCGTGTTGTAATTTAAAGAGATTTATAGACAAGATAGATTTCTTTGCAAGAATGAAAAAATTGTTTAGCTAATGTTAAGAAAGGTTGACCTACATGCCTTAACCTAAATGCAACATGCAGATTGCTCCTTAGCACAAAGGAAAAGGAACTTCACATTTCGACTTACAGCTTTTTAAAACCTTTGACCATTACGTTTTAATGGGCACAACTATAGGTGTATTTTTGTCACATAATAGCTATGTAGTATAAAAAGATAACAATTTACTGTCACACACGAGGCTAACAATAGATTCGTCATTATCATGCGGTTAGCGACATCCCATCGTCTAATGGCCTGGACAATGTAAGCCAATCTATAAATAATACCTACCTACCCATTTTTAAACTGATCGCTCCGAGTCCCATCAACTATGTATAAGGATGGGCATTATTTTTCTATCAGTTTTTACATTTATTAAAAAACTAGCGACCCGCCCCGGCTTCGCACGGGTGCAATGCTGATACTAAATACACTACAGAAAAACTGTGAACGTTGTATATAAAAACATAGCGGCCGGCCGGCCGGTACCGCCGCAAACGCTACGTCCCGCAATTTTTAAATCTGTAATATCTTCGAAAATATTCACTTAAATCATACGGTGTAAAGTGCCATATAGATCTATATTAAATGAACAATGTATTCAAGGTATTTAATTGGTTAAGGATTAATGCTGTATTGGTGAAAATCGCTTCGAAAATTAGCTATTATTTGTCGTAAAAAGTAAATGACAAAAAAATGTTATTGTGGGTTATCCATAAGAGATAGACATATACCATCGCGGACTTTTCTGTAGACCTTTTCAATGTGTATAATACTTAGTACATTACTTTGATAAAACTCGTAGGGTTCAGCCTGCGTTTGCAATATAAGCGGAAACAATGTAATTTTTTACGACATCACATTAGAAACCTCAAAAATAACAGTACTTCTCCACTATTTAATGGATGTTATTATACATATAAACCTTCCTCTTGAATCACTCTATCTATTAAAAAAAACCGCATCAAAATCCGTTGCGTAGTTTCAAAGATTTAAGCGTACAAAGGGACATAGGGACATAGGGACAGGGAAAGCGACTTTGTTTTATACTATGTAGTGATAGTGATACATTATTCTAATTAAATATTAATATTTGTAGTGTAGACGCATAAAATATGTGCATAAAATGAATTAGGTATCCATATTTTATCACCATTTTACGGTCTTTCATCATAGACAAAGGTCATCGTTCTACAAAGCCCAAAAGTAAATAAATTTTATTTATTTTGGCGGTTTTCCAGTAAGTGGTGTCGTTTTCAGATATATAGAAAGCTGAGATGATTACTTTCGTGATAATACTGACCTTTCCTTTTCTTGAGATCTCCTTATGTTATAAAAGGCTTGACAATTCTAAAAAAATACTTGTCAAGTTATATTTTAATATACTAGACTACTCGAATATAATATGACGAGAAGCAAGAACGAAAGCTTCTTGGAACGCTTCTTCAACTCAAGATTATTATCTAACATAAGGCCTCGGATCGAGCCGTTACATTTGTATAGAAAATGTGAAATAATCATATTTTTTTTTAAATAAATACCTACTAAAACTATAATTTATGTTACTGTGAAACGAGTTGATATTACTGTTATAACGGCATGTTTTTGCGTAACAGAAATACTTATTGAAACAGTGTCAACTCCTTGTGGGCTCTTATTCCCTGAGGCCTAAATGTTGCTTGTATTAGTGGCCCAGTGATATTTGTGACTGCGGCACGTCCGACTGCCAACTCTAATATCGGCTCAGCCATTTTCGTATGAACTGTGATATTTACAAACTTAATTCGGATGAAAGTCGATTCAAAGTGCTATATTAAGTTTCCATGGAGACTCATTAAAACTTTCCTTTGTCTCTTATTCGGACCCTTAATGAAGTCGTGATAAAATTATAAAATATGATTTGTACAAAACGGTTCGTACAACCAGAATAATAAATAATAATGGATGTAAATGCATCACTGTTACATATCTTCTGAATCTAGGCCAAGAACAATTGCATTCACGCATTATGCAAGTTTCATAGTGAAAGGTGATTGAAGGTACCAAGCGGGGTGTTCTTTTACAAATCTTTGAAATTTTAATTATAGGAACTTCTCATTAAAATATAAAGAAAAAGAAACGAAAACTTTGTGTTATGTAATTACCTAAGTTCTAAACTATGCCGTACATAATATATTTTAATATGAAATACGATTTATGTAAAAGATGTAAAAAGCTATTTTTAAAATTGATAGCGTTGTGTTTTTATGGTTGTATCTATTACTAATGAGGATATACCAACTTACGTAATTCGCGAGGAATTTGCTTAGACAGTGCGCGCACGAGCAACTTTGTCTCCGCAACTATTTCGTCTCCGCAACTATTTTGTCTCTCCACCCATGGGCTAGTATGAAAGTGCGCGCACGTAGCGACGCAACTCCCCATACAAATTGATGGGAGAGACAAAATAGTTGCGGAGACAAAGTTGCTCGTGCGCGCTAGCTCTTAGAAATACGACAACAGTGACAGACAAATGCGACCTTCAGACTTCATTCCGAGAAAAACAACCTGTGTCGCGTACTTTGTATTCCAGATAACTTCCTATTTGTGTAATTATATAAAACCTAATTAGTGAACGGTTAAACAATAAATAGCCTCATTTTTTATTAATCTTAGATATATCTATGATGGAATTTAGTATCAAGTAAAGCCTTTCACTTATATTATTATTGCACCTAATATTAATATTGGTCTTCATTTTGAATAGAAAAAGCATTGAATAAAACAAACTTGATATAAATGTATTGACTGAGTATATTATATTACATACGGTCTATAAGTAGTACAATGCTATGCAATTTTTAATCGAATTCATATTTGTCGAAGTTTTAATAAACCAAAAAAATGAAGATAATATTTATTTTGATTTTTGACTGCGTATGCTAATACGCTTACTAAATAGATTATATTTATGAGTCACCCAGTAATAAGTATTCACATTGTATTTAATACCCAACAAATCGTGTGTCATTCGTTTTCCAAGAATTTTCCCCCGATTCGTGTACTTTTTGTTTAGTGTTAATGTTATTTATATACACGTCATGATATCAAAACAAAAAATGTAAAAAGGTTTGGTTATCACATCCTAATCGCACATTATAATTTGTTATATAAACGAATTTTAAATTTAATAATGACACCAAAAGCTCCCTAATAATTTTCCAACGTTGAAAACTGTTTTAAAAACCATTTAAATTTTATTTCATTTTGAAAACAAGTTTATATTTCTTTTATCCAAAAGGGAAATTAACAGTATCGTACTTCCGTTTATAACAGGCATAATAACGGTATATAAATATTTATATTATAACTTAAATATCGCGGTCACGTCCAACATCTCCCCTGACCGCAACATATACCTCCTGCATTCTTGACCCATCCAATCACTTATTGCCCCGAGAAATAGTCTGACGCATGTCGGAAAACGTCACTATATCAACTGAATACTGATACATAAAAGCGACATCGAAAGAAATTTTCGTTGTACAAATCAACCTCATTTAAAGCATTTTGCTCGTCGGGACACGTAGCATAATAATTCATTCAAACTATACTTTTCGTTATTGTTACTAAGCGCTTGAGCGAAGGACTAATAACACTAATAAAAGTCAACATGCATGCAAATATGTTCACAAGACCACAATACAAGCCGTGCAAATAAGTGGTTCGTAGAACGAGTGCAGCAAAATAAAGAAACGTACATTACAATGACACTACACAGTACACACGCAGACTCCGGGCACAAAAAGGCATAACAAACAATAAGTCCATGTTTCCGGTGCACGGTCACCGAGTAGCGAATACTGCAGTTTCACAGGCTCTTTAAATCCAAGTGTAAACGAATACCGATTGTCCAACTGGCTAAAAGCCAAAATGGAAGAACACGGCTGGTTAAGATTGTTACCGTGTAAATTCTAATTATGCGCTATTTATTTTTGTAACTGTTGATGTTCGGACCAAGAACCATCCGAGACATTGACATTTATATATCCAAATATCTATACATTTCAAGTTTTAATATTTACTATTTTAATTTCAATTATTGAATTATAAAAACAAGCTATCTATAGGAACCATAGATTTATATATGCGGGACTATTAAGCGTGTAAGCAAGCTGAAAGCTTTGAATGTTCCTCGGTTTTGGTTCCACGCTAATTGCCACTTTGATATATACGTCCGTAATAAAATCATTTATCAACTGAGGGAGCTTTAGTCATAGATTATATCTATCGCCGACAACAATTGCTTTGTGCTTACATTCCCATTTGCAAGGGCTAAACAGACGCAATAAAAGCAAAAGAATTCGCGGAGGGAGCTAATGAGACAGCTCGTATAGAAGCGGTGGCGCGTTAAACACATGCAAACTCCACGGCCAACGCCCCCACAAATTCAAACAGCGTCATTGACATTCGAGTATATTGAAATTTCAAACGTCAATTTATACCATCCACGTGCAAGGATCATTGAAGAAATTAATGTAATGGGAATTGTTTCGCACCTAATTTGGCGCGCATGGAATGTGCAATATGGAAATGCGCATGCATAATGCAAATTCAATACTGGTGTCGAAGACGTCTCCGTTGGTCAAATTAGATCGGCATGATTCATTGGAATATTATGTTATATTCATGAAATGCTACGGTATTTATTGCAAAAGATTATGATGTCAAGATGTAGACGAACACATTTAGCTACTTCCGTGAGTAGACCTTGTTATGGAATATTTTAATGTTACGTGATAAATAAAAAGAGTCCGTTGTCTGGTAAATTCTATATCATACACATTAATTAAATAAACTTGAACTTAACAACGGCAGGTGTGTGCACCTAATTATACTATTTCTATTAGTCGTTAAAATACTCGTGCGACAGGTGAATGCAGCTAACGTGGAAATAATCTACAAAAGTGCTAATACGACTAAAACCCTTCATAAAAAATAACAAATAACATATTTTAACGATCATCTGATTTAAAGCAAAAGGTCACGTATTAGAAAACTTACATTTTGGCGCAAAATCCTGAATGTAATTGGTTACCATTTTCTAACACAATTTTGAAAATAATCCCTTAATTATTATCTTTCACTATTTAACATACATGCGCATTGAAAGCGTAATCGCTATTTTCTCGTAACTATTAATTAACAAGAACAGTAAAGCATGCCGTCACGATAAATGATGACCGCATTTAGTACAAGACATATGGTCCATTGAGAACGGCGCCCGAAATAATTACACCAGTCTATACTCTATACATGTGTTCTGATAAAGTTCAATGCCGTAAAACACGGAAGTATCTCTCACTACACATTTTTTAATGTTTTAATATTATGATAATAAACATTAACGATAGATAGTTTCCGTGTGAATCCACGTTGAACTATATATTTATTTATATTGAATTTTAATAAGTATACAATGTCTTGAGAATCCGGTGAAGGTGACATTCCTTTACCTTATTTTATATTATATTTTTCATCAAAAATGTATGTTCGTTACATTTTTATAAAGCTCTCAATGTTATACAAAGATTTCTCAAAACTGTTTTAAGTTTTCACGAATTTGGCTGCTTTAATGATATCTTATTTACCTATATCTGCCGTCCTTTAACTAAAAAGCCGTTAACCCACAAATGGTCAATTCTCAGTTTTAAATGTAGGGTGACAAAGTTCAAAATTCTCTATCTTTCTGTCTAAGAATCATTTCTCTAGCATTAATAGTTATAGAGATATGAAAATATTGTGAGCCGTTAAGTAACACAATTTTCGGCAATTCCATAACTTGAAAGCGTCTAACCAACACTACTTCGCTAAATTTCCTTTAAAGTACCTTAACCGCCAGATTTAATAATTATTTTTTAGCTTTTTACTAGACTAAAAGTACGTCATCACATTATACTTGACTATAGGGACGCAAAAAGACTATAACTGCTTTGTGATATGCTTTCATATAACGATTCCAATGGAAATCCTTACCTTATTTGCAGTTACTCGCCCTTAACGCTTTTTTAGTTAAGTAACTTTATTTAGGAAAAATACTAATTACACTTTTTTGCTTAGCTACAAAGCAGCTAACCCTCATTTTTTAGCTAAAAGGCAGTTATCTGATTCTGGTGATGCATCAGTTTTGGGGATGAGTGTGATGCTGTAATTGTGTCGCCCCCAAGCAGACTACCGATTGCTTTTGATTTTATTTTACAAGACGTATTGTTTCTGATCAGGTTTACTAAGTTTTATACAATCTAGCAGCTAAATTACGGAAAATATAACAAGTCAAAGTTACGAAAATTTGGTAGGTAATGGTTACGACAGTGCGAACTTTCAATCGTACTTCTCTGTTTTGACTCTGATTAGTCTCTGTAACCGAGAAAGAGAACATAGACAGTCTGTACTATTTATTAATGATGTAATTTACCCCTTGGGTGGAATTAGTAATCGACTGTCAAGCAATGTACTAGAGATGGTGATACAAAAATTGTTATGAGTACCTTTGGCGGGGAGTTCATTTTGCCACTATTTCTATTTTTTTTCTTTTCTTTATATTAGATTATTAAGATTTGTATTTTTTTACATGGTAGCAATAAAAGTTTTCTATTTCTACCTCCTGCTATTTTCCTAATATTCTGGTATATTATATTTTCTGAATATGGATGAAAGAGTCTTTTAATCATTTGATAAGCGGTTCTACATTATTTATTAAGAGCATCCCACATGTAAGAGCTTGAAGCCCTATTGAAACCAGGATGTTTTTTTCAAAAGCCTCGTGCAAAAGCCTTAATTTTTTTTTCAGAAAACGATTTATGTTTACATTGTTTGTTGTCCTATTTGTACTCACATATCCGTGACTCGTATGATGGCTTCGCAGAAGAGTATTTATAAAATAACGTTATAATTGCAATTCTAAATGAAAATACGGTTCCAAAAAGAAAAGCGAGAAGATTTATTTCAATCTTAACCACTTAATGAGCCTCTGTATGAAATAAAAGTGAAAAAAAGGTTAATTTTATCAATAACTTAAAAGAGTCATTTAGTAATAGAGTTTAAAATACTTGTTACATAGACAGACCATAAATTTAGATGTGTTTAAATCCTTAATACTTAAACCTAAAAGCTTTTGATCCTTTTCCTTTCCATTGGTTGACCTAGGGGATGTAATTCCCGAGAGCAAAGCCTCAGACAGCAGCAAATTTTTAACATTAGTAAGATTAAAAATTAGTACAACTTTATAGAATCGTAGTACAAAAGCATCCAAAAGCCCTTAACCGCTAATTATAAAGTTTTTGAAATATAAATTAAAGCGAAAGTCATAGCTTAAAAGCAGTTATAGTAGCTTAACGGCGTTTTAGGTAAGCATTTTGTTGATAAATTCAAAAAAAATCACAAAATGAAAATAAAAATACTAAATTACTAAGCTAAAAAGTCGCTATGGTATGTTAACGGCCGGCTTGTCCAGTAAAAAGATAAAATTTTCAGATTATATGCTGAGCTAAACGAGAAAAAGTGAATTTAAAAATAAATTAAAAACTATTATTTATATAATAATATAATTAAATGTCGATCGATGTATCTCACAATAATTATTCTAAGTGTCATAATTTTTAAGAAATAACGATTTCCGTGTTTTTTGCCATTTACTCGAAACTCACTTCGTTGGCTTAACGGCTTTCTAGTTAAAGGACGGCAGATATATGCTACAGGTTTTACCCAAAAACATTTGTATTTGACTTGAAGGATATTAAAAGAATCGAGGTGCAACATTTTTTCTTCATTCCCTTATGCACGAAATATAATTTTGGATATATTTACTCAATCTTTTAAATTTTTCTTCTATAAATATTATGATGAGTAATCGATCAATTCTCGTTTCACAGCATTGCTCATCCGACCAACTAGTTATCAAGTTATTGGCACGAGAGACGTCGTAATGGATTTCTTCAATTGAAGTTGGTTAACATGTTATTAATACTAGTTCAATAATCCGGAGACCTCTTCATGCACTAATTACGCGTAATTTTATATGTGACATATCAAATTTTAGTTTTTCATAAATATAAATGTAGAAAAATGAAAAAAATAACTATAAACACGCTTTAACAACTCATGAAATTATTATTAATTATTATATTGTCGCCGATCCTTGATAAGTGCATATTATTTGATTTCATACTGTTCGTTTTAAGCGGGTGAAAATCGAGTCTAATTTATAAGTCGTTTTGATAAAAATTAAAAACATACAGGTGAAGCTTATACAAGCGTGTTAAAAATTATGCCCCTATTTTTAGCCATAATTTTAAACATATTTACGAAAGCAATTTGTTTATCTCGTTTGAACACTTCAGGCTCTGTTTTGTATAAGTAACCTTCAAACCATCCAGACGTCAAGTGGCAGGCATGTAAGATTGTATCATGGAGGGAAAAAAAATAAAAATTTCAACAAGTTCCAGATTACCAAATATCGTATCGCCAATGTTGTGGTTGGACCGTTCTAAGTTTTAATTTTAAAGTGTGAAATTCCACGAAAAGTCACTTTTGCATACAAATTAATTTAAATTTAAATTAAAACCAGCATTTAGTAAAGTTTAAGAAATGTTTATTTCGTGATTACATTATTTTTGCCAAGCTTTCTTACAATATGTTTTTTTTTTTAAATCTTACAGTCTTATAGTTAACTATATTAGACTACAAGCCCGCATAGGACAAAAATATGGGTCAAATGAACCACCAGGGGACATATCTAGAACGATAGCAGAGCAAAAAATAATAAGATTCATCACTATGCCGTCACTTGTAAGCTGTCCAACTGAGTGCAGATGAGAATTGAAAAGTACAGGTAGACTCGGTAAATTTTGGTCATATATTTTTGTACGGCATTCTTAACCATCGATAGATCCATTAAAAATAATAAGAAACCGCTCAGTGCCGTACAAAAATGGTGGTCCACCAAGTCGGAATTTTTATTTAATTTCCGAGAGTTACCGGGGGTAAATTTGGTCATTTGACCATGTACGGCATCTGTGTCATACTATTGCTATACTGCTTTTAATCCATTATTCCGCAACGCCGTACAAAAATCATGGGGACAAGGGGAAAAAATCGAGAGTTATAATCCCCTCTCTTTTCCCACTCCAGGGGGTCATTTGACACAAGACGAAATAAATTTATTTTTAAAGTATTTTATGCATAGATAATATTTTTTCATGTGCCGTACATTTTCGTTGGTTCAAAGGGGAAAAATCTGAAAAAGAAAAAAATCCATATAATGAAATGTTTGCTTTATATTTTTATAATAAAATATAAATATACATTAATATTAAGAAGCTCGAGGTGGTTAATTATCACCTTGGAAAGTCGGAGTCAGGTGGAATGGACTCCGTTAAATTGATGAACTAATAAAAAAGCTTATGAACGAAAAGATGTGAATTATATGCA
The DNA here is from genome assembly GCF_061535455.1 of Colias philodice. Classification (NCBI taxonomy): domain Eukaryota; kingdom Metazoa; phylum Arthropoda; class Insecta; order Lepidoptera; family Pieridae; genus Colias; species Colias philodice. The sequence continues at coordinate 7,335,225 of NC_143093.1, forward strand.
ATCAGTCCATGAATACAGGTAAAGTCACAAGCAAATGCTAGTAATATATACATATTCAAAATGTACAAGTAAAGCGCTTTCAAATGATACCAAACACTGCATATTTATCTTAACTTTATTTTTTTACTCTGTTTGTTTTGTCCGCTAGAGGGCGCCACATTAGATTTTGTGAAACCCCATATAGCCTTTAGCTAGCTGGTCGCTGGTTATCCAGTGAACAATTCAGACGCTTCTAATGATATGTCATTTGTCGAATTCTGATAAGTAGTTTAGAAGTTACGAGGGAATAGATGAAATATGTAACATGACCTGTAAACAACCATAACCCTCCTTTTGCTTTGCCGTAGTTGGGTAAAAATATGTTAATGCCGTACTGTATCAAATGGCCATAAAGCACCCTTAAAATTGTAGCTTTCGTCGCTTTCATCAGCCTAAAAGATGTGGTCTGCACAAAAATGTACGGCATCGTTTTTTCCTAATTTATCTATGTTAATACTATTTAAAACAACGGATAAAGTGTAGAAAACTATTAATTTTCATTAATCTACGATGTTTAAACTTTAACAAAATTTCTGGTTTTGCATTTCTCTATAACTTTTTTTAGAACGGTTTCTTTTGAACGGCAATACTATACAACAATTGAATTTTACAATATCATGTTAAAAAAAAAGTTCCCGTACAGGGTCAAATGACCTTACAGCTCTTTATATCAAGAATTCGATGAAATTAAGATGATTATTGGTATACATTTAAAAGAACAATTATTTTTGACGGCATTGCTTTTAATAGTACTTTTGAGTGCTAGATAATGTTTTGGAACCGAAGCCGTACTTAGTCAATGACCCCCTGGAGTGGGAAAAGAGAGGGGATTGCAACTCTCGATTTTTTCCCCTTGTCCCCATGATTTTTGTACGGCGTTGCGGAATAATGGATTAAAAGCAGTATAGCAATAGTATGACACAGATGCCGTACATGGTCAAATGACCAAATTTACCCCCGGTAACTCTCGGAAATTAAATAAAAATTCTGACTTGGTGGACCAACATTTTTGTACGGCACTGAGCGGTTTCTTATTATTTTTAATGGATCTATCGATGGTTAAGAATGCCGTACAAAAATATATGACCAAAATTTACCGAGTCTACCTGTACTTTTCAATTCTCATCTGCACTCAGTTGGACAGCTTACAAGTGACGGCATAGTGATGAATCTTATTATTTTTTGCTCTGCTATCGTTCTAGATATATCCCCTGGTGGTTCATTTGACCCATATTTTTGTCCTATGCGGGCTTGTAGTCTATATGTTGACTATACCATTTTTTTAGACTTTCAATAGGGTTATAATAAATAGATATAGACCTACCATATTCCATTGTAATTAAATTTTGAACTAAATTCAATAACATCTGTTTTTGTTCACCAATGTAAACGCACCCTAACACAAAGTAAATGTTTGCTTTGTCTAAAAATAACTTTCGTTAGTTCATAATGACAAAATGACATGCGGGCGAACATTGAACAGCACTGCTCTTACTTTATTATGAGGAAACTAAGGACGTCGAATATTCATCTGTTATTCGTCAGCAAAAATACCAGAGGAAAAGATCAATAAGGTAAACAGTAACCACGTAGTATCCGTAATTAAAATTTCATAATGTGAAGTTTCTTCGGTTATCCATTAACTATCCTCTATATGTATATAATATATCCTACTACTATTAAATATGCTGTTATTATTGCTAATTTATAGCAAATATGAAAGTTTGCTAAGGATATGAGAAAGTTGATGATTAACACTTTTTAAGGAGCTTTATTCCAAGTGCTGTATTATCTGGCGGTATTTATTTTGCTCTCGCAAATGACACGGCACATGAAACGTATTTGGTCGAGATAAAACTAATGATAAATAAGATATTAACCTTACCACAATTTAACAACTGAAGTTGTAACATATTATACAAATAGGCAATATAACGTTATTTTACGGTATTTGCAGACCAGTTATAAAGGCTACGAAAATGTTAAGCATTTTAGTAGCATTTATAACTGGTCTTGGGGAAATAATGCTAAGCTAACACAAAAAACTGTGCCGTGTTTCCTGACGTCACACAACAAATAACGATAATTTATAAAAATGGAAGTGTGAAGATAAAACAGATTGAAACGTAAATATTGTTCCACATTACATGATAAACATTGATAATAACCGAACGTTATCACAGATTAAAATATAATTTTGTATACCGTAGCCAAAATCATAAGTCTCAAAACAAAATTTGCCGAAAAAAACAATTGACGTCAATGTCATAGGTCAAGCGTTAAACCGTGAAATGGAGATATATCGCAAACTAACTAGTCACTTACGCGTGGGTGTAAAAATCCACACTTAAAATGATTGATTGCAAACATCAAATATGTGCTCTCGATATCTAACAGTACAAGGTGGTTATTATAACGCAATGCATGTTAAACCCGTCTAGCGAGTCGCCCGGCCGTACGTTCTCGGCCGCGTACCCCCTTCCCCTGGCAAGGTCAACTCCCTTTGACAAAAACTATTCCTGGAACGGTGCACAACAATGCCAACAAAAACACAAAGGTCTGCATACAATTTCTTTAAGAAATCTACTTAAGAACATAAAAGTAAGAAGGTAACACAGCAAGTACGTACAAATTTTTTGTTTTCATTTTTTTACAGAAATTAAAAAAAATATAATTGCCTAGAATCTGAATTTATTACGGATTAGAAACTAACAAAAATCCTTAAATTGTACTGACATTAGCGCCATTTTCAAGACTCTAAATACCTAATAGACCGGGAGATACTGACACAAAATTTCGAGTCATTTGTAACAAGGATGGCGGTTCTACAGGGGTCTTAGTACGCAATGACAAAAAGAAAAATGATGGTGTGAACGCTGGTACCGGTGGCTTAGTCGCGTGGGCGTTTGTCGAACTCGTCGGAAAAATAGCGAAAGTCAAACGATTTGTAACACAAAAATTTTAGAATTTGCCGATAGCCCATAAAAAAGTAGTAGGCGGTAGTGTCATGCCATACTTTTCCGGTGTGACTTACAGCCCGCCATACCGACGCGAATGTGTTGATTTAAATAAAACAATCATTCAACCATTTGTACCAGGCTAACTTTTGCACAGGTAACTATCGTCGTGCAGCCATTTACGAAAATCGCCATGCCATACTTTTCGGACGATTCCAAATGGTCGCCATACCGCCGAAAATCTGCAAAAAATTTTTATTTCGCCAAACTTTTTGTACCAGTATTGCATTTGGATTTTTGGAGAGTATTTGATAAAATGTGACCATTATTATATTTGCCATACTTCTAGTAGGGGGAAAAAGTGCTGTCATACTTGAAAACTTAATTTATTATTAATTTATATAAGTGAAGATTTCCAACACATAGATCTTTGAAATTTTGTATTTATATTTGTTGATCCTCAAACTTACAGGAAAAATAAGTGCCATACTGTTACAAATCGTTTGACTTTCGCTATTTTCCGACGAGTTCGACTAACGCCCACGCGACTAAGCCGCCGGTACCAGCGTTCACGCCATCGTTTTTCTTTTTGTCATTGCGTACTAAGACCCCTGTAGAACCGCCATCCTGTTACAAATGACTCGAAATTTTGTGTCAGTATCTCCCGGTCTATAATATGTAAGTACAATCTTTTTTCCCTTTCATGTAAAGTATCGGATAAATCAATAAAGAAAGTCTACACTTTCGACGTCGTGTTTTGGCTCGAAGCCGGATTGCATGAGAAAAATTGAAATAATTTCTGCATTTTTCTGGACTCAGAGTTTTTGAAGAACGATATTCGAAATTGTATATGTATTTCCTTGACATTTAGGTTTCAGGAAAACATTCTAATAAATATAGATATTTATCTTGTATTTTGTTAAAGGAATCAAGCGACATTAGTGTGGTCAATTTCAATAAAGTTATTCATGGTACGACCTTACGGCTCGTTTACAAGGAAAGTAAATCCGTCTTCGTGCATTGACTATTTACGATAGACACTGTCATATTTTACGATAGTCAATGTCTGACTATTAGCATGTTACTAATAATTATGTCTAAACTAACTTTATACAGGGGAAAGATTCAACTTTCTGTCTGCTTTTTACGATTTTACACATAAACAACTTGACAGATTTAAAAAAAAACTTACTTTTTGAAAGCAAAATCATCCTCGAGTAACGTTGGCAATATTATTATCCCGGACGAAGCCGTACAAGCGTCTAATCTGATTTAAAATTCGTTAACAAATTATTTGGAATGTTGAATAAAGGTCAAAATTGGGAATAAATACGATGTTTTATGACACAACCCTACAAAATCCATGATATAACCGATTCTATTTCCCTTGCCAAACGCAATGCGGATACTGGTGGTATTTTACTTTGGTACAAGGTCGTTATATATTACAAGTTATTTCTGAGAAAAGTAAATATGTTTGGAATATTATAGCAGAACATGAAGTTGACCGTGGTCATGGTGAAGAAGAAAGATGTAGGTTCGGGATAGATTACTAGAGTATAATAAATAACATGATGTACAAAGATATTATACAAAGTATCTATTCCACAAAATTATTCTTATTCATAGACTCAAAAGTTATTCCAACTATCATATCACAATGGAATGCGCTAAACCTAAAGTTTATGCATGACTGGATTTTAAACGTTCAGCGGTTACTCCCAGTATAACCGATATGGAGGCGTTCTTTATTCAGTCAATGCGTTGTTAAAACTATTCAAAAAGTCCATATTGCATGACTTGAAATTTAATGAGGAAAAATAACAAGTTCATCCACACGTATCCTTAATATATTAATGTTTCAAATGTATTTTTTGCTCTCTATGCAAAAAGACTCAAGGGGTTTCAATTTAAATATAAAACGTGTCAAGTGGCCGAGTCACTTGGAGGTGTAGTCAATGCGAATACCTGCGTGCACCCCGACTATTCGAAACAAAGCCTTGTCGTTTCTATTGACAAAAGTGAAGATTGAGACGATGTTGCGAATTTAAAGGTGAAGACAGCAATACAGCAACGGTTCGTCTAGTTTATTGCTAGATTTATTCGTTGAATTCATGCACGTACAATGTTCTTGGAAACAGACTACAAACAATTAAAGATAGATATTCAATTCTACGAGTTTATAAACTATTTTTGTTCTTTTAGATAAGATGTCTGCAATTTAGATGCAGGCGTGTCGTTAATTTCAGCGTGGACAGGATTTTCTACCGTTGTCAGACGGTAAGATATACGAAGTGTCCCAAAAGCCAGATGGCAAAAGAACCCCGCTGTGCACATTAATGTCTGTTAGAAGAATGGATTATGGATCTAGGTAGCAAAAATTTATTATTTTGACCTTAAATCCTTAATTCTGGACTCTCAGAATTCTATTAATAGATATTGTACACATATTAAGTTTAATAATAACTTCTTCTGTTTGAGAATTATAATACACCTTTCTTACTCACCATTATATTTATCGTTTGATAAATATAATGGTGACGAATGTCATTTACATACAAACACAAGGTACTCTGATCTCATCTGCATATAAATAAAGGCTTGACGACCTCAAGTTCAATTTGAAGCATAAGTATGAGCCTTGTAAATGGAAATGTTTCGCAGCTTAATTTTAATTTTTCCGTGATTTATTTAACGCTATTTTTAATAAAAAATTCAAGTCAGGTCTAGAGCTTGATGCTACTTTTGTATTCCCGAAGCTGTATGCCGAGCATAAAAGAACCATTTCTATGACAGTTGAATATAAATTATTACGGTCAAGGTGTGTCAATATGTAAAACTTTTATAATTGGCACAAAAACTGAAACGAATTTAGGTCCGACACAGTTTTAGTCAGTTTCAGACGTCACCAAAGTTAATTTAGAATAAGAATGACTAATAATATAACATGTATTATGAGAAAAAATAGAACAACTCAAAGGAAATGTTTGTTATTAACATTGAAATTAAGACAAAAATAAAAAAAATACTGGTGTGGTCATTGCTAAATTAGTTAAACAGTGAGAAAAAATGCATCGCGAACAAATTATTAGTTAAAATGATTTTTAATTGGCTGTCTTGAATTAATTAGAAGAAAACGTATCTATATCGTTAAATGGTTACATAAAAGCTGCGTAAATTCGGAATTATATCAGACGAGGGTCTGATATAATTCCGAATTTTGATTAACTAACAATGTAAAGGCGAATTACCAAAAGCGCCCGCATTAGAATTATTGTCATGGGCCGTGGGACCATTCGTTATTCGACCTTAGGCAATAATCGTTTTATTCACCCACTGTCACATAATCGTTACGTACAATACAATAGTAAGTGCAAGGACAAAAATTGAATATTGTGCAGTCATCCTATCGCACGCAGTCTGGAAAAGTGTGATCGATCCGGCGCATTTGGATAATTGCCAAAAGTTTAATCTCCTCTCTCCAGCTAAATGTGAATGCCAAATAACGCAAAGCTTTCACTCAGATATTAAATATTATAATACAGACCATTCTAGTTACAGTTGTTAAGTCCCATGCGGATCTCGTTTTGCCGCGCGTTTGAGTCCCATCTTTTCGTCTTCCCAAGGAACCATAATTAGTTGGAACGCCACTGTCTTCGCGTTTTCGTCGCCCTCCACGTCTCAATGAGGAAAACCAATTAGAAACGGATCCTCGGCGCTCATCTTCGGGGGCCACAGGCCCGGCCTTGATAAACATAACTTCACGAGCGTTAACGCCAACCACTCATATTACACTTTCATACACTTGGGATCCTCGTACACGAGGGCACTCGCAACGTTTAGTTAAGCAAAAACAACCTATCAACAAGCCGGTAAAACGTTGTAGTAAAACGCAAAAACAAAAAGCAAAACAAGTCGAAATTGGTATAACTACACATCGCCGATAAGTGTCGTTAGCCTACGTCAGTTTACTGCCAAATACACATGAAGCCATTACTTTGCGGTGCATAAAGCGGCATGATTACCATGATTGCAGAAACACACCTGATCATAGTCGTCGTCATAGGTGCGCGTTGCACGAGCGCATCGCATCAGCAACGGCCACCAAAGCGCCTCGCACAGTAGGCGAACATGTAAACACATCGCGCGCCATACACTTCCCACTAAGGAACGTAATCGACTGAAGACAGGCGCGAGCGCCACAAAAGTTTGGCACGGTGACAACTGACAACTACCTATACGCGTACCTATCTAGATTGTTATCTTCAACACGTCTGAGTGTACGCAGCGGACAGTTATCGTTGAGTATTATTAAGATACAGTAATATTCGTGTTTATGCGCGCATATTTCTGAATTGCACAACAAACAATACGCTTTGTTTTCTAGAGAAATAAGCATATCGAATAATATTATGCTGTAAAGGAATATATGCGTGAATTGAAATGTTGTTGGAAATAAGAAAATAACAATGGATTGGTGTAATAATCACTAGGACCCTTCAGAGGGGTTTGACGCATTTGGTGCACTTCTCAACTTGTACACCATGCTCAAATGGTGAACTTAGCAACTGGTGCACTTCTCAAATGGTACCTACACTTCGCAACTGGTGCTCTTCTCAATTGGTGCACTTCGCAAAATGTTCACTTTTTATCATGAGTGGAGATTTGGAAAAATTGTTTAAAAATGAAAGAATCTTTTGTTTTGCGTAGGTTATTTTCTTAAAAAATACAATCAACCTTTTAATTAGGTACACTCTTACTCAAACAATTTTCGATGATTTTTTTTCAATTTTCGATGATATTCTTAAAAAATACAATCAACCTTTTAATTAGGTACACTCTTACTTAAACAATTTTCGATGGTTTTTTAAAAAATTCAATTTTATAAAAATTCACACGAAAGTTAAAAAAAAATTGTAAGAAAGATTACAATATACCTACCTATCATATCTTTATTATGAACTTATGCTAAAAAATATTTTTTTTTTATTTAATGATAATGAATATGATTTCGAGGGACTTTTTTATATATGTAAAAAATAAAAATGTTGTAGTGTTTATGCAGAGTTTAATTAAAATTATTTATATATTTTATTATAATGATTTTGCAGTACTTAGGTAAATCTTTCTCACAATTTTTTTTATAACTTACGGGTGACTTTTATATGATCATTGAAAATTGTTTGAGTAAGAGTGTACCTAATTAAAAGGTTGATTGTATTTTTTAAGAAAATAACCTACGCAAAACAAAAGATTCTTTCATTTTTAAACAATTTTTCCAAATCTCCACTCATGATAAAAAGTGCACATTTTGCGAAGTGCACCAATTGAGAAGAGCACCAGTTGCGAAGTGTACCATTTGAGAAGTGCACCAGTTGCTAAGTTCACCATTTGAGCATGGTGTACAAGTTGAGAAGTGCACCAAATGCGTCAAACCCCTTCAGAGAACACGAGCTCGAGATTGACAGTTTTTGAGTATAGTGATAAGGAAGGGGTGATTTTGACAATGACTAACTTTTTCGGAAATTCAAGTGAACAATGTAATTTTAAATAAAGTTTTTTATTTAGGTTAGTTTGGGAAAATATTTATTAATCATACAATGTTTGCCAGTAAATGTAGGCGGTTGTTATCAGTGTTGCAAAGAGCTGTGCGGAAGTGGCCAGAGGAAACATGATAATAGTGTATTGTGTAGTCAAAAACATTGTCCAATGTTGAATCCTGGGGAATACCCATATCTGTAACAGTATATTTTTTATAGAAGGAAAATTTAAAACATTAAAATGTAAAAGCGAGCTCGATAATGACAATCGTAATCTTATTAAACCGGATAAGGGACAATAGAAATATAATTATTAATTATAATTGTTTAAATAACTTTAAAATTGGGATATTACAAGCTTTGCAAATATAAGTACATATGTTATATTGTATACCATAAGATAACGATAACAAAATAATTCCTAATGATCGACTAGTAAACATGTCAGTTATGAATCACTTCGTAACAGATAACTAATGGGTCTAGTTAAATATTTAACGTTTAGTAGTTTAAAGTTTTAAAATATTTCCGATTAATATTTAAATACATATTCAAATGAATACTTATGTATTGTATGAATATGTAGGATGGTGTCTATCTTACACAGGAATGGCTTTAATTTTCATAACGTAACCTAATTTTTGAATAAAAGCATTTGATCGACAGCCAAATAACTGAGTTCTATTTTAACAGTGCGTGAAACTAAGGCAAATTAATTAGCCACGATTACTCAATGATGAGAATAAAATTGATCTTTAAAAAAAATGAACAAAAAGTAGTTATTAAAGGTTACTAATTGCTGCTCAAAAACAACATACAAACGTGGTCTTTATAAAATAACACATGTATAAATTTATGTAATGTATTGGTAGAAATATCGTCATGAACGTTCTTCGAAATTGCAATTAAGAATTATTAAAAAGTATTTGAACCGTCTAATGAGTCACAAGGTTAATGTCTACCACATGTGCGAGAGTTGCGCAAAGTCCAGTTCAGTAATTTTTTTAAAAATCTTATCTCATAGTACCTAGTTAGTGTCCTAAAAGATTAGACAGCTTTATAAACAAAATCAACGACAGTCGACGTGCGAGTCATAGCAATTTCCACTTATCTTGCCTTATCACTAGCAAACTTACTAATGAGTTATTACGCAAGAATGCGGAACCCATTTAAGATACAACCTTTTAAGATAATTCACTGTACACAACACGTTAACTTCGGGTGAATTGAAACCGCCTTTAACAGTATAATTGCAATGTTAGACCCGGCTTATAGCTAACTGCAAAACGCGTCACACTCGCGCCGCGGACCGTTTGTTACTGGTACACACTGGCTCTACTCCACGACTCTCTCGCCGCCCCTCGCCCATAGTAAAGCTCGCATTGATGTTTACACTACGCTGCTCTCACATTTTTTTCAATGAAAGCACTGGCAATGGTGTGGTTGTAATTTAATGGTGATGTCTTTTATATTGATTTTTTTTTTTGTATGTGTACAGTTAAAAAAAATATGATCTGTAAAATCGACCATAAATTTTATCTAATTAGTTAACTAATAAATTAAATACCATTGAAATTTTCATGCTAACAATTACAGATTCAAACATTCTTAGGTACATCCACACATTTATTTTCAAAAAACTATAAAATTCTCTACATAGAGCTTATCTTTGAACTTTTATTTTTTATTACAGTAAATAGTTAAATTTAATTTATTCATAAATTTTATAATATGTAGAAATATTAAATATGAATATTGTACATATTTTTATTTACTTAGGGCCGATTTTTCAATCTCTGGTTAAAACTTATCCGACCAATAAAGTATTACACGATAATATTAAAATTTCACCTGTAAACTGTCAATTGCGCACAATAAGAATACATTTTGAAATGGTAGTTTTATACGTTATTCGATGAATAAGTTTTAACCAAGGATTGAAAAATTAGCCCTTAGTTATTTTATTACATATATTTTTTGGTTAAAAACCAATCTATCAACATCTTCATTTTTTTATATTTTTGTCCAAGCTCAATGTGGTGCTGATAGATGCATATTGCAGTTAAAGTTAAACAGTTATTAACAACAAAAAAACCACAACTCCAAATATGAATCATACATCCTTTACTATGAATGTTATCTACTAAAACCTCAATATTAATCATACCGAAGAGATAACAATTTATAAATGTGTCATATACTGTATACACAGTGCATCTCCACATGATATTTGAAGGGTGCATACGTGGTAATATAGACAAAATATTAAATAACATTAAAAATTTAAATAAAAACTGGCCAAGTGTGAGTCAGACTTGCACTCCAAACAAACCTATTTTTTTAAACCAAGGGCTCCAAACAAACCAATTTTTTTTTTAATATGTTGCAACTTTAAAATTTATATTTTAAGCAATTATTCCTATATAATATATGTGGTATAAGACATTGCTTTTTACCAAATTTCAAGATTCTGCGTACACGGGAAGTACCGGATACATAGGATACATAGGATACATAGGATTTGATTCCCTTGCGAGTGTTGAAATTTGCAGCATAAGAGGCATCTTTTGATTGCGTTGGCTTATAAATTTTTTTCACAGCTACAAGGGACCGTAAAATTGAGTTTTCAATATAAATTCCATAATCTAATCTATCTATGCAGGAGTCAAAATGTTTTATGTAATGTTAGATTAGTTGAGCATGCATAAGATTATGAGAATAACAAAACAATAAAAGGTACTGAAGTTAAAATAATGAATAATATTTTAACTTCTGTTATAGTTTAAAATATAAAAATAAAACATTATTTAATAAGATGGATCCATTAAATTATAGTATTTTCACCAATCCTTGATAAGTGTACAAAGTTTGAACTAAATTAGTGTCCGTGTCCATCTATAGTCGGTCAAAATCCTTCCTTACATACAAACATACAAAAACAATAATTAAAACTAATAATCATTACAACTTAATCCATCAGGCTCCGGAATCACAGACACAATAGAAAATCTATTGTGTCGTGGCCCGATCAGGCCGTTTGGAGCTCAATGGGTTAACACAAATCCAAACATATATTTTTTTACTAAGTATGTTATTTTCAAACACTTTTAAATGTTAATAACCACAAGTATTGTATGTTTGTTAATAATGCAGGTCCATTTGATCCTTCTCAATCAATTTTAAATTATATACCGACACTGCTAGTACAGATTGTGATAGAGAATCTCTTAATTACGAGTAAATAATAATATAAATTAAACTAGTTTTAATGGCAGATGTTATTAAAGATTTTGGCTGATGAGTTACTATTTTTATTGACCCTTTTAATTTTAATACTAAAAATTTGTAATAATTTGTGTCAAAATCCACAATCCATTCTTATCTAACATGCGACACATGCAGTATCTAGATAACATTTATAATAAAAGTGCAAAACTATATAATTATTTCATGAATTAGGTAAATGAAGAAAAAAATTGAAACTTGAATATCCTTCTGCACTACTGTGTACATAAAAATTATTTTAATTAGTTCTCACTCATAAATTATGATCAGTCAACATTTTATTTTGATTTTTGATAATTACTATCATATTTTAAATAGGTGTATTTAATTGGAGTATTATGTTATGTTTTCAAGAATATAATATACAGACGTGACACCAACAAATGGAGAGTAGTGTAGATAAGTATTAAAAAAATCTTTGCTAACCTGTATCTCTAATAGCAATTCTGTCTTGCGTCGTCTTATATCGATAAGAGTTTTTTGCTGTTCGGGTGTCAACTCTGGAAAATAATACACAGGAAGTGTTATTATGACCAAACGGTACATAACAATCCAAATTCCAAATGGTCTACTGTTTTATGGAGTTGTACATCGAGGTCAACAAACACAACGTACACAAAAATTATAACATATTTACCAGTATGTGTGAAAGGATCTGCATGACTACTTGTGGCATTACTTCCTCCAAGAGACAAATTTTCAAATTCACTTAACATTTCTTAAAATTTTAAAAAACATAAACAAAAGTTTACATCGTTAAAATTGACTGACGGCCATATTTATTTACTAATTACACCACAGACTGACATTATACAGAAAATAAAGATTACAGATAATATTTGATATTGTAATTTTTTAATTTAATATTGCAACACATTATTTTAAATTAAGACGACTCAACATTTCTAACAAGCTAACTATTAAAGTGATAAAATGACGCTATTATTTATGTACAAATCATTAGTCAAAGATATAGAAATACATCTAGGGGATCGATCAAGTTGTGGATCAAGATGGGATCAAGTATTATTTTAAAAGTGCCACAAAAGAAGTCCCCTACAAGCTGAGCTGTCATCGCGTAAAATAATGCTGCCATTACTATTTAATTCTATTTTCCCCAGAATTGGGTGAAATAGATGTGAAAAGGGTCACAAAAAATAGGTTAATTATTTTGATTATTGATGGAAATTTAATTATTTAACACCAGAAAAGGAAGAGAAAAACTATAATATGGCTTTTATGTGCTTTGCTTTCATGCTTATATACAAGCACTTAACCTAGATTTGGCGAGCTAAGTAGTTCTTAACAATGAGTTTAATGATAAGCATAAGGTTTAAATAATAAATTGTTGTCTGGGCAAGAAAAAAAAATTCACCTAAGTAATGTTTTTTAAAAAAAAAATCATTTGATAGAATATTATAGATTAAATAGACATTTTAAAATCATAATATCGTTTAGCCACAATGGCATCACCCGTTGTGTGAAAACACTGTGAAAATAACAATGAAATAACATTAACAATAGAACGATATTACTACCTGTGTTACGTAAATTTAAATATAATTTTAAGTACAAAATTGATAAATAAAATATTATAATTGAACGTGGAGGTATTGTACAGTTCCGTATAGGAATGTTTTTGCATCTGCTGTAGTTAAAATTGGATTAAAAGTGTGATAGTTGCAACACTAAACCACATTGTAAATTAAAAATTTACCAGTGTGCAAGTATCAAATGTCATCAATTTCCCAAGTTTTATGGTTGTATTGTGAGGGGTCGCTACTCGCTGAGGTTCGGTCGCCTTTTCTCATTTCTGTTACGTTTGTTGTGCTAAAATATAAATGATAGTGATAGTGATTAAAATACTATGTTCGTCACAATAGCTTTGTGGTCTATAAAAAGTTCTATGTAAATCCGTTTTCTGTTTGAAATTATTATTGTACGTCTATTATTAAACAGAAACTTGTTTGTTTTACTTCGTGATTATTATAAATAATGTTTTTATTTTAGATCATCATATACAAAGTGTAAATAAGCTGAGCCGGTTATTAATAAACCACTTAAAAATGAATGATACAGGCTGTATACATTTAAACAATTTTAAAGCTGCGAAAGGCACGAGTCCATATCGGATTGTGCATGCATTTTTTGTTTCGTGCACATCCTTCGAAGCTAGAAGATACAAGGTATATAATGATATGTATATAATTAAACAAACATAAATACATTTTCTTAGCTTTTATTTAGTACGTATTACATTTATAGCTTTTTTATTAAATGTGTAAGTAATCAGCTGATTTGGTAATCTCTGCAGCTGTTTTTGTATTTCTCATAAAATGTCCGCCGGTTCGTGTTTATATTTAATTAAATTTGAATTTATTTACGTCTAACTTATAGTTATTGAATGTTTACTTCACAGTTGTTTTGGTATTATTAAAACCTAATCTGTAAAAAGGAATGCAATTAAATATTTGATTAAGTAGTTCATTATGTGCATCTTACATTGATTTAAATTAATTAACTTCTTTTCTAAACAATAATACTACATAATTTTAAACTGCCCTTATTTTCAATGGTTTCTTGACATATAACTCTTTTGCTGTTGTAAAAGTACAGTAGTATAGTAATTGTCCATTATTATTTTTTTCAACAGGTATGTACTTATTGTTTACATTCACTTTTCTTTTAATTGTGCTGATGCAACTATTCAGAATAAAAGTATATATTGATAGTAATAATATGTTGAATAATAATAGTACTTTCCAATTCATAAATCATAACCTAATCTAGGACAACTAAATTAAAACTTTGTAAAAATACTGAAAGGTAAGCTTTGAAAAAAATATTTTCAGAGGGATTCTCATTTTATAGAACATTATCTCTATATTTATCAGCAGGAGTATATACTTATGTAAAGAACAATTGACAATAATATTTCATGGTATCTATAATTATGATGCCTCATTTTGTATGCTTGTAAACTTAGAGATTTAAATTTTCATAAAAAATAGATATTAGAAACTAATTTCAGCACATAAAAAAAACCAATTTGTTATTGAAACATTTAAGGAAGAGTGGAACTTAACATTTATCAATCAAACTGAAATCTCGGCTCTGCATGTTACTGAGATCTAAATAAAATTTCAAAATGATTATGCAATAACTCAGGCCCCGGATTCACAGACACAATAGAAAATCTATTGTGTCGTGGACCGATCGGGCCGTTCGGGGCTCAATGGGTTAAGTGGAAGTTTAAAACTAAATTAACACGCGACTCTTCATGTACAGAGTTATTTCATGCCATATTGTGGCAATTTCAAGAAGTATTACGAAACAGTTCAGTGACGAAATGTTAAAGTTAACAATTTCCTCTTGTTCTAGGCTACAACATGTTTGTGTTTTGCTTGTGGTCAGCCAGGGCCAAGGATGCATTCCTGTCTTCACTGTATATACTTTGCCTGTTATGCCGGTCACATGCAAGAGCACTCTAAAACCAAAAAACATTTTCTTTATGTGGACTTGAGTTATGGAAACGTCTTTTGTGCACAATGCCAAGACTATATTTATGATAGAGAACTCACTGAAATTGCTACAACACATAGATTGAAAGAAGCAAAGTAAGTAAAGATGATTTTGTATTAATCATTGAAGGAAAAGGAGGTGTGATATAAGTTTACTAATGTATATTCATATACCTTGATACATCTGTGATAATGGGGTGCATAAATTAACATTAATTTACTTGCGTTTTTGTTTAACTTCTACTTGCTAAATAATTTACTTAGATAAAATTCCTGAATACCGTTTAGCAAGTTGATTAGAAGATTTTAGTTGTTTTGAGACATAATTCAAAGTTACTCTGGTAAAAGTAATCTTATACTCAATACCTGGGCATGTGTTCCATTTTACAGTATCAGTTTTATTATATTTGACTTTGATTTTGTAAGTATTGATAAGCATTGGTTTTTACCTGTTTTTGATATGAATTTCCGGAATATAGGAATATAGAATCGGTCAACTATTTACAAAGTATGTTCTAAAAATAAAAGCTGCAGGCTGTTAATAAATATAATTTACCAGGGCTCTGGGTATGAGTGTACCCTTCACTCCCTGGATACCTAACAACAATGAGGCGATGGCTCTCCGTCGCCTACGGAAGAGGCGCATGATCGGCCCGCTAACCACTATCGGCTTACGAGGTCTACAGAATCTTGGCTCCACCTGCTTCATGAATTGCATTGTTCAGGTAAAGAGTGAAATGTAGTCAAAGAATTGGAATGAGCAAGAATTTCATGTACATTGTGTTTTTAGTGTCAGAAGTGAAACTTCTTTGGCAAGATTCAAACATACCAAAGTCGCCAAGTCGGTATTGCTATGACGTGACCCTGAAATTTACTCCCAACGCGCCTTAAGAAGTTTCACATCAAAAATTATAGTGCTTTTGGAGAAAGTGAAGTAAATTTTTTATTTTATCACATTGTTAATTGATATGGTATAAGATAATATTATTGTTTGTTTATATTCACTATTTGAAAATACTCTAATTGAAATAAATTAATTAAAAAGAAAATTTTAGGCTTAAGTGTTCTAAAACGATGTTAGCAGGTGGAATTTCGATCTACCTCCCTCCAAAGAAAGCTAACAGTTATTATTGATGATAAATTTTGCAATAATTGCATATAATAATTGTTAACGTCATATATTAGATATAGATTGCACTTTTCGAAATAATATTTTTTTATCGATCTTTAATTTTTTTGTGACACCATATTTCACAATTTCCATGATATGTAGGTGGTACTCATAAAAATATCACATTCCTCAAATCATACATTACCATCACATATTAGGGATGTGATAATTTAAACTTTTAGATGCTCTAATCTACGATAAATATTTAAGTGAGTCAAAAATATACGAGCATGACAAAGCAAAGTTATAACTTATAACTAACAAGTTAGTTTTATGTATAAAAATTAAAAATATAGGTATAACCCGAGCAGATAGAGAATAGATCTGAAGATGGTCCGCTCGCATGCGTTCTCGCTCACTCTCTATCGCTATCTATAGTCTATACTCACACAGTGAAGTACGGGATTCGCATTCTATGCTAGGTTCTCGACGCACTCCGAGTTATAATTGCTTTTATTGATATTGTTGTTTTTGTTGAGTTTTATTGTTATATTGTTTGCGTTACATTTGATTGTTATTTATTTTCGTTAAGTTTTTGTTACATAAGTAAGTACTTTAAAAACAAATGGATGAACCAAAAAAACGATGTTAGAGAACTTAATTTGCCAACCCTACCATAAGTACCCGTCGCCATCTTCAGATCTCTATCTGCTCGGGTTATACCCATCTATATTAAATTCAAGCTTCACTCATAGTAATCAAGAACGGCTACCCATTTAAACGGTTTTTTATTTATTAGCGTCGCTATGAATAGCTAAATACATAAATATTAAAACACCGGAAACATTCTCGAAAAGAAAAATGTATGAGGATATTTCCATGAGGCGGCACGAAGATGGCGGTCCACGAAAAATTATCATTCAATTATTAAAATATATTTGCATACATATTAAATTATCTCGAATACAATCAGTTAAAAAAATGTATCTCTAAACAAAGATATAGGTAACTTCAACTGTACAAGTATTTCTAAACTAAGCAATAATCAATATTATTATTGTGTTCTTAAACATAAATCTTTCGATACGGTGACGTTGAACTGCGACTGGAAATTACTTATACATATTTATTTTTTAATATGGGCGTATTGTTGACATGCACTTTATTTATTATTGATGATGATAAGGATTATCGCATACGTGATACGATTTTATTAATATGTAGCGGGTTTAGCCGTTTCTAGTTGCAACGAGGTTTTATATACCAAATCTTTTGTCGTCTTTATTACCAATCTACAAATCCTTGAAGAAGCTTTATATGAATAAAATAAAATTAAAATTACAATCATACTTGTAAATTTTTTTATTAGAATTTAGGTATTAAAGAATTTGTATTGACTATTATCGTAAGATCCTTTGTTTTAATAACCGTAATAGTACTTTTAATAAACATCTAAGAAAATAGCAACAAATAAGCTCCAAATGCAGATTTAATCGTATTCCAGACGTTAATCCACACACCCCTGCTAAGAGATTACTTCCTCGGCGAGAAACACAAGTGCAAAGCGCAGAGTTCCGGGAAATGCCTCGTGTGCGAGGTATCGAAGTTGTTCCAGGTACGTACGTCTATAAATATCATTGCGATATTGATTTGTAAGCGCGTTTCAGGCTGTTGCCGCCCACTGCATTTTGTGACGTAACTCGCTGGTTGCTATAGCCTGTAGGACTGTACATTATAAATTATGTTTTTACTTTAATGAGTAATGTATATTTTGTTTATATTAGGAGGAAAGATCGCGGTTTAGATTATCAAATTACCAAGAACAATACCCATTTAATCAATAACATAAAAGTTTAAAATTTATGAAAATAACATCGGGAAGGCAATTAGGATGTTCACTAATAGCCTAGGGTCTAGAATAAACGATTGAATAAACTAAACTGAATGATATTCAGCCGAGTGATTTAATAAAATAACAACGTATAAGAAAAGATAATTAACCGTTTAATGAAGAGCCTAGGCTATTAATGACACAGCTAATTTAACCGGTTGGCTGCACATGGACATGAGAAAATTATAACGTATAGTCTTTGCTATACAGCAAAGACAGTTGATACAAAACTACCGCTCATTCTGAGTAATAATGTTTAGAATTAAAACTCGCATCATCACCATGTTTGTTTGTTTTTAGGGTGGGTCATAATATATTACCTATATGGCATGTTTATAAACAACGCGCGTTAGTATGTTCTACTAGTTATTATTCTGTGGTATGGTGTAGACTGTAGTAGAACCACAGAATAATAACTAGTAGATAGAACTAAGAAATATTAGGGGCAATTTACGTATATTAATGGAGATAAAAAGCAAAATACAAGTACTTAGGTATCAGTTAAATATGAACAAAATTTTACTGAATACATACCTAATTCTAATCCGTTTTCGATAAGCAATAATATGTCACATGCAAATTGCAGTACGATTATAACATGTAAATTGAGATTAAAGCCATATTTGTATGGTTACTCATAAGCCCATTTTATGTATTCCATAAAATAGCGTAAAATGTGCAGTTGTGGAACAGATTAATTTCCCACTTGTTTCATTAATCGATTTTCCATACTGGATTTCCGTACTTACTGGCATGCTTATAAAAACTTCTGGTAAAAGGAAAGGCAATTTTTATCGTTACATATCGCAAAAATATGATGGTAGGATATACCACAGATCTTAGAGGATAATATCTATTAGAAATTAACGAAAAAAATAAGTATATTAAAATGGTATGGTAATATAATATTGGTAATGCCTTATGTGTTAAACTGAAAGCTTCTATTCAATTCAAAATGGATACTAAAGATTATTGAAAGAGCAAAAGTTTAAGTTTATCCATAAAATGCCAATCAGTCAATCACTGTAAAACATATGTTATGTTATAAAAATCTGTACTATACGGAATATAGGTATAAATTCCATATATAAGACTCGTCTTAGTTCAAAAGATTTATATTTTTACAGCATCAAGTGCACAATGGATAACATTTAAAGAAAAAAAAGGAAGAGAACATTGTATGACTTTTCTTAACAATACATTTTTTAGCACTAAATGGATTCCATTGACAAAAACATTGATTTCTCATTTAAAGAAACAGACATTTTTTTTAATAAGTAACTGACTAGATTTTTTTATTTAGGAATTCTACTCTGGCGCCAAAACGCCTCTCACCCTACACCGTTTGTTACATCTAATATGGACGCACGCGCGCCACCTGGCGGGCTACGAGCAACAGGATGCGCACGAATTCTTCATTGCCACACTTGATGTGCTTCACAGGTGCGTTTGGTTATTATTATGACATGATTTTTTTTATAATTGGAAGTTTTAGGACTTATTACATTTTGTTGGTTCCGATTCTCATTCTATTTTCGACAAAAGACATAATTATTGTTCTGTGGTAATAGCGAGCTAAATATAAATATTTCAATAACACCCTTGTCTGTTATCAAGAAAAGAGATAAATTGTTTAATTATAAATTTTCAGGCATTGTATGAACGGAGTAGAAGATAACGGAGAGAAGAAAGAGAACGGCCGTTGCAACTGTATAATCGATCAAATATTCACGGGTGGGCTACAGAGTGACGTTGTATGCACTTCATGTTCCGGGGTTTCCACGACCATTGACCCATTTTGGGACATAAGTCTCGATGTAGCTGGCCCTTCTGGGTCCCTACAGGGCTGTCTCGAACGCTTCACCCGCGCGGAACATTTGGGTTCAGCCGCGAAAATCAAATGCTCAAACTGCAGAGCGTATCGGGAATCCACCAAACAGCTCACACTAGAAACATTGCCGATAGTCGCCAGTTTTCATTTGAAAAGATTCGAGCATTCGTCACAAATTGACAGGAAGATATCCACATTCGTTTCGTTTCCCGATGTGTTGGATATGACGCCATTTATGTCGTCACATCGCAGGGCGGTAGATGCGGCTGATAATAATAATGCTCCAGATGGGATTTTTGAAGATAATAGATATTCTTTGTTCGCTGTAGTGAATCACTTGGGGTCGTTGGATGCAGGGCATTATACCGCGTATGTGAGGCAGATGCAAGGAAGCTGGTACAAATGCGATGATCATATGATCACTAGCGCTTCGTTAAAGGAAGTGTTGGATAGTGAGGGGTGAGTTAATTGCAATTGCTTTTAATCCCGCTGATGATGTTGTTTTTAATTTAATAAATCTGTTGATTTTATCGTGTGAATCTGTTGATTATTTATAATTTTACTCTCATGAGCTAAACGGAACTTGCAAGCTGAAAAACCAGGTGATATTTTTTGTTGTGAATTCTTTTTGTAAAATAATTCGACCATCAATTCTTGTCCAATTAATATTGGTAGAAAATTAGTTTCAGTGATGGTATAAAAATATAAACAGCATATTCAAACTATTATAATTTCTAACATAATATAATCTGTTACAGGTACCTTCTCTTCTACCACAAAACAGTTCTGGAGTATGATTGCGACGTTCCATAATTTGTAGGTATTTAATCCATTACATGCTCTTATGTGTTATATCATAAGTTTCAAGCGTCTTACATACTTGGCTGTTTTTCCACTATATTTTTAGCGCTAAATAGATCCAATGGAAGAAGTCTTGATCTCTCATATCAAAGACGAAGTAATGATTGTATTGTACGATCGGTATAAAGCTTATTGTATTACATTCTAGATCAAAATATATTCATCCATTTTAGTAGGACTGACTTTCACTACGAAGTTACTATATTATGTATTCAAATAAACAAACGTGATGTTTTTCTTTTCAAGGCGCGTTATTAGAACGTAGGAAATTTTCTTAGACCATGCTTTATATTTATGTTTAGCGCGAATCAATCACGAATTTGTTAGTTTATAAGCTTTAATGTGTGTATTCACAAAATAAATTATTATATGGACTGAAGAATTCTCAACTAATATTTTAGTTATGTATCGCTTTATTGAGCTAGGACGTACTAGTAATTATTTGCAAGTAAATCTGTTATCTGTGATAAGATTTCTTATGATTTATAATTAAATTGCTGAACATACTACATTTTTTAATCAGATAATATGTATATCACAAAACAGTTTCTTATTACATATTTGTTTCCCAATTACTTGTTGAAGAGCAGGCTCCAAGGAGATGTTCGTTTGCAAAAATAGCGGACCTAAATCTGACTTCTGATATATATTGTATAGGTCCCAGACATCCTATAGACAGATGTTGCCAACCAGTTTTGTGGTCCCCCTGCCCGCACCCCGGTAATTAAATATGGCATACAAAGAAAAAAATAAAAATTTCCAAAACATGCCGTGTCGGGTATCAAATGAATGAGCTTATTGAGTAGATCACGAATATATAGCATACTATATACATTTCTTACACTTTCTCTAAGATTTTTTAGAAAATTTACGAAAATGGTCCATTTTTGAGTTAACTTTAAACCACTATAGATTGAAAACTCATGAATATATTTTTTAAATTATTATTTTAAATAATTAACAATAGTCCATTGTTTATGATTCAATAGTTCGTAATATAATATAAGTGAGCTATGTGGTGGATTTGATGAAAATAACTATATACTATATGAACTTGAAAATATACTCGCCATCTTTGAATGCTCCCCCCACTCCCCCATGCAACTATTTTACTGTACGAAATATTGAATCGTAAACAATGGACTATTGTTAATTATTTAAAATAATAATTTAAAAAATATATTCATGAGTTTTCAATCTATAGTGGTTTAAAGTTAACTCAAAAATGGACCATTTTCGTAAATTTTCTAAAAAATCTTAGAGAAAGTGTAAGAAATGTATATAGTATGCTATATATTCGTGATCTATTCAATAAGCTCTTTCATTTGATACCCGACACGCACAGCCGACACGGCATGTTTTGGAAATTTTTATTTTTTTCTTTGTATGCCATATTTAATTACCGGGGTGCGGGCAGGGGGACCACAAAACTGGTTGGCAACATCTGTCTATAGGATGTCTGGGATCTATACAATATATATCAGAAGTCAGATTTAGGTCCGCGATTTTTGCAAACGAAACTCCACTGAGAGTCCGGTCTAATGACATAGCCTTATAGAAAGAAATCTTATCACTAATCAATTTCATAGAAAAAGACACCGTATTATAATTAAAATAAGTGATTATGAGTATTTTAAATAGACATTGAACAAATGGTCAATCTACCTCGCTGTCCATTGTTTGCATTTGTTTCCAATTTCTTCGAAAATTTATTAGCGATTTTGTGTTCATGAAAAGGCTTCTTTGTACATTATTTAAAATTATGCCTGTATAATCGCTTATTTGTGTGTAGTTTGTAACTGACTGAACTGACATTAGTTTAATGTGATATTTAATATTTATGATGTTTATTTAGTAGGTAGTTGTATCAAATCCTTTTCCTAATAGCGCTTATGAAATAGCTTTGAGACTGGCTGACTATTTTTATATATTCATTCAACTTAGCTTCTTTAGTTGAACATTAATATCAAATAAAAGGCACTTTCTCCCCAATTAGTGGTTCGTATTTCAGCATTTTAGTTAAATATCTCTTTTAGTATCTATCATTCGCTGATTATCCTTATTGACTCAAATCATTGTAGTAAATCCAAAAACTGAATCGTTATTTGCAATGAGCACGGATGTATTTTACCAGGGAATAATGCAAAACGTTTAAATACACATTCAGAAGAATTCTTGCTTCAAGCATCATCATATTATTAAGTATCTATCTGTAATTTTCCATTTTCCCACCTGCTTTTCCTTTGGGAATTAGAAAACATTGAACTATTAGGTAGTTTACCTTTGCATTTAATAATATAGTTATTTCAAGTAAAATAAAATTACATAATTTGCGTTCAAAAGAATCGTCTCGTGTATAGATATTACAGTAAAAATGTTATCAAATTGTATACAAAATTGTAAATTTAGATATTCATTGTAATGTGTAATCAATTAATCTATACAGGTATTATAGTAATTAAATATTCATGTAATGTTAAGCGATTGGTATAAATCATTGGTGTATTATTTATTTAATATTATTCTATTGGTGTTATAATTATCGACCATTGTATGTTAGGATACATTGTCATGCAAACACTATTGTCAGTATATTTATTATATCAGTAATCAGATGTAGCTTACTTTAATGTTTCCGTATGGTATGATTACTTGTATTTTTTCTGAATTAGTGTCTAAATTCTTAAATTGTATTATTACTTTTAGATATTCATAGAAAATTTGTGAAATAAGTAACACACTTTTTGCGTTCATTTTTAAAATAAAAAGGTCATGTTAATTAAAAAAAAATAGTTTAATTATTTCCAGTTTTATGCCAACATCACATAGCTGGAATGCCTCTCCGAAAATACCATAAAATACAAAAATACATACAATTTCACTGGGCCCCACACACATTTCAAATTTTTCAGATCGATCTGATCTATAGAGCGAATTCACACACTCCATAATTAAGATTATGAATTGTCTCATTTGTGCCGCAAAATTAATAGCGGGAAGGTGTATTATAACTATATGATTCTGAACTTTAAAGATATGTGTGAGGCACTCTACTGGAAAACAGATCTTGAATTAAGAATCTGAATTTCAGACAAGCATGAGGCATTCCAGTGTGGCCAGGTTAAGGTAATCATGTAACGATGCATTTACATCAAACGAGCGAATGCTCATTCTAACCTCACGTCCAATTCTTTTGATGTAATCAGGCGTAGAGCATTCTTTCGTTGTTCTTAGTGCATTCGAAAACATAACATGCAAAGTTCTAATACAGAACAACACTGAATACGAGTTGTCTTTTAACACTAAAATATCGCAAAAGAATGCTCTTGCTCTAGCTTTAGCTCTATGTTCGTTTGATGTAAATGCACCGTCAGTTGGAAGCAATATTGTACAGTGTACACGATAGGATGATCAAATCAATGTATTTTGGTTCTGCTATAGTTGTTATTTTTATTAGGTTCCATAATTATTATTGTAGTCACAGCATGATTATGTGTATAATATTATATTTAAAAAAAATTACCTGTGTATAGAAAGTCATAAAAATAAATTAATTTGATAAATTTAATACTTGTTTTCTTTTTAAATCCTTAAACTAGCTGCTCGTCCTGGCTTGACTCAGGTACACTTTTTTTCAAATAGCGTTGACAAATCCAATAATCTCTGTATTAACGTCGGTAATTTCGTGTAACTTGTGTCTATAAAAGCAATCTTACACGAAGGAGAAGAATAAACAACTTATCTTCTTTCTTAAGTGCGCTTGCAGGAGGCGAAGGTGGGGGGTGCCAGTTAGGGTGCTTTGCACCAATAATGTGCGAGGATATGTAGCGAGAAATATGTTTATAAATAACTAATAGTATCGCTTTAAAGTTTAAACGCTCCAAACTTCAAACTAAATGAATCGGTATGATTGCTACACATCCTTGCACCTCATTGGTGGAAAAGCACTCTTAGAGGTGGGGTGTCGGCACACTACTAAAGGTACACACCAACCACACTACCGATTTCCGATTGGTTAAATTTGACCGTGTTGCGTATTGTCGGCGTCGCGTAGTGCGTTATACAATTATACTTCATACAATTTCATAGAAAGAATATGTATTAAGCTGAGTCGCGTCACGCTGCCGCGCAGTTACGCTTAGTGCGGTCGGACCTTTAGGGGCATGCCGCGACATTGTGTAAACATTTTCGACATTTATTCCTCATCTTATTGAAATCGATATCATCACCTATATATTGAGCAATAACTAATAATATCGTGGTCCAATAACAATAGAATTTTAGTTATATCAAGTGGTTAAAAAATGAAACACCTTTCTTTTGGCACTACACACTTTATTAATATTTTAATCACAAAATGATATAGCTACCAAAACGTATACGAAATTCGAGATTTATAGTCCTATCACTTTATCAGACCTTTCTTTTCCACTTTTAGTGGCCAACTTTTATACAACTTCAAAAATATAACTTAATATTTTATAATATAAAATAAATAATAAATATATTGCAACATAGGTATAGAGTATGCGATCTTGTTTTCTTAAATATAATGTATAACAAACAGATTTCTCTAATAATTTTTAACCGAACATAATATATTTATAATAAAAGTAACAGTCAAAAATAATATTTAGGAAGCATTTGTTAGTATAACTTATTGAGTATTCTTACCTAAGAGTGTTAATGTTATGTTACTTTATCTATTATTTTTATGATCTAACAGTATAAGTTATATAGTATAACATCAAGGTAATCTTTCAAACAACAACTACACAGAGATCTAAAATTTCAGTTATTTTATTAATATTTAATACATATTCGAGTATTATGATAGCATCTATCTATCGATTTTACGAGCAAAAGTATGTTCATTTTAAAGTTTTAAAAACATTTATTCACTAAGCTAAAATATAACTGAAATATGACTGAGTGTTACCCTCATTATTATACTGACTACTTTTGAGTATAGAGATTAAATACTGTCAAGATATTTTTTTTAATCGCAACAACATCGACATATTTTTCTATCTACCTTCTATCATTAGACTAAAATTCTTATAATATACCTAACAATCAAAATGTACTTGAGTACTAAAATTTTGCAATTTACCCGTTTCAAAACAATTGGATATAATATAACATTAACAATTAACATTGAGTAACTAAACTTTTTAACTAGATTTTTTAAATAAAAGATGTGGACTATTAAATTGACCAATAACAGACAACTACAGCTACATTTCAATTAATCACAGCGTAGCACGTCACAAGGCTAATATTTGTTATTGTTTGTGCTGCGTTTGATTGGTTCGTCGAGTAAATCCTCTAATTGTTTGACATCAGTGACGGGAAGAGAGCATGCGTATCTCCGACACACGTAGGCCGCTGGAGCGTCTCCCGCTGTGCGTATTCGACTGAGAACTGAAATAAATTTTAGTTAAAAAAAATTGAAAATAAATAATTGTATCATTCCCAAATATTTTGCTTAGATATTAAAAAAGAAATAAGTATATTAAATTTAGAAAAGTTCTTGGCAAGAAAAGTTCTTGGTGTTGCAGAGTTTATGACGCCCGCGCATAATTTCACCCGAGGAGCGTTAACAATGGGAGTCTTAATAACAAGATTTAATAATATTACGGCAGCAATGTTATTTATAAAATATTATTCTAATTACCCATAGGAACACATTATTCTTATTTTAGACATTCGCGCGAGCAGCATTTAATCTGAATTAATATTATTTATTCACTATTAAATAAGTAATAAGATAATATACTCGCAGGTACGCTTAGATATGTACACTATATTACGTCTCTCTGATACAATTCCACGGGATGTTAGATCCGACACGATTTGAGAGATCTCTTTACAAACAAAAATCATACAACAAATCGCACCGTTTCTATGTGAAAGAAAAAACACACAGACACTTTCGCATTTACAATATAAATAAATAAATATTATAGGACATTATTACACAAATCGACCTAGTCCCACAGTAAGCTCAATTATGGCTTGTGTTGTGGGTACTAGGCGACGATAAATATAATATTTAATAAATACATATATAGATAATAACACCCAGACCCAAGAACAAATAATTGAGTTCATCACACAAATATTTGCCCTGACCGGGATCGAACCCGGGACCGTCGGCTCAGTAGGCAGTTACTTTACCACTGCGCCAACCGCGTCGTCATAAGAATTATATTCATAAGAACTATTACAGAAGTAAGGAATCATTATGTACCAGCAGGTGACTCATTAGTCGGGTCAGTGACGGCCAGCACTCGGCCCGGCAGCAGCCGAGACCTCACCACCCGCACTAGTTCCATGGTGCGAGGGTCCGACCTGCGTCCTGATATCAATACCTATACAATTAGGGGAGGAAACAAAAAAACAACGTAAAGTCAACTGAAAATAAATAGACCAACTAAATATAGAAGAGGAAGAGAAGGAAACTAAAATGTAATGTGAAGTTGTAAAAAATAATAATACAAGCAGTAGAATGAAGGCACTAAGTAATAAACATGTAAAAATAATATTAATGCATATTAGGTTTCGACGAAATTCTATTTATGGTACATTCTTCTTTATTCTTGATGTTTTCTCTAGTCTCACATGCAAAGCTGTAAGCTTCAATTGAATTGAAATTTAGAATCTTTAAAGTTAATAGATACAAAGCAAAAGTACAATAATTAACAAATTCAGCTTAATCCTAAGAGTAATTTGATTACATCAGATACCGAATTGATTAATGTTAAATAATAATTTAAACTACTAAAATTGCTCTACTTGCTCATAAGTCATAAGCATGCCATCTCACTTTTACAAATGTGATCAACAAATTACTTTCTCGCTCACTTATATGAGACTAAAACGAACGAGTAGCGTAAATATGTGTGATTATGCAAACATGCTAAACATGTTAGAGGAAAATGACTTATTTTTTTAATCTACATAGGGAAGCGCTCGACCACAATCTCGCCTGATGGTAAGCTAAGATGTGGTCTAAGATGGTACGGGCTTCCCTCGTAGCACTTTCCAATCCCTAGTTTTTGACGTGACAACGTCTTATAATTCGATAGCGCCGGCTGCACGCACGAAAAAACATGACTCATGCGGCGTTACCTCGCTCTGAGGCGTTCCATGTAAGGTTTGAAGTGCAAGCGAGAGCGTGGAACGAGCGACAAAGAAGCGCAATCGGACGTTGTCACGTTCAACTATCGTCAGTAAACTGACTTTACAGACAACCAACATTTTTTTTTTTTCATTTATACCTGAGTCGGCGAATCATGATACAGCATGAGCGCGGAGACCATTTCGGGCAAGGCTTCGGGGGCCTTGTGTACTCTTGCACCGAAAGCTTGCAACAGCTTCTTGGCCAAATCCCTTTCCCTATCCCCTCCCCGGGGCGCGGGGGATTTGTCCGCGTGTGCCGCGAGACGCAGGAGGTTCTGACAGGCCACGCTGTTGCCAGCCGGTTCCGCACAGTCTTGGTCTGAAATTTAGTTGTCTATTTATCAGAACAATTAAATAATGGAATGTTTCTAAGTTTAATGAGATGCTAATTATATTGATTGCTATTGAATGTAGTCGCAAATGTGTAGGCGAATAAGCTGCTACTTATACCCCAGGAGAGTAAACGAGAAAATTAAATGTCATGTTATTTAATGAATTAAATGTCATAATCTTGAATCTTTATCAAGAATTCTAATTTATATAAAATAATAATCAAATATGTATACTGTCTATTTACACAACTTCTTGTACTATAGTGTCAGAATAAATACATGATTTCAATATCATTTAAAGCCGTTTTATTTCTTATTACAAGTAATCTATTGCAATAATTTTAACGCAATTAAAAATACCTTCTTTCAACCTAACAACAACGGTTTTATCTGCCTCACAGCAGGTGAAGTAGGCACCGCCCACATTATCCCAGAACAGTTCATCTTGCTTTGCCTGTAGTTGCCTGGCCCAGTTCAACCATTGCTGGTCTAGAGAAGCTTCGTACAGATCGATCAAACCGCGTATCAGAAACGCGTAGTCGTCCAATATTCCGATCACTGGCCCGTTTCTAAAAATAGTTCAATGAATATTAGTTAACACTTGAGGAAAATGTTATAGTAAACTTAAAACAATAATATTTTTAAATTTCTTTGTGTAGACACGACTACATATTTTTTTAGTTACTTTATCATTTTAAATTTTGTCTTTATAATAAATAAAGTTGATAATTGTTAAAAGGAAACAAAAAAAGATTGTATACTTGTCTCTAAATTATGTGAAATCAAAGATTGTTTATTTGTTACATACATACCCATAAATAATTCTTCCATCATTAGCTCTGTAGCTAGAATGTATAAGTGTACCTGTATCTGAGTTATACAAGTACTCTTTAACAAAATAAGCAGTTTTTATCGCATCTTCTACATACTTCTTCTCCTCCAAGCACTGCCCAGCATGTGCTAAGCCAGCAATCATCAAACCATTCCATGAGCAAAGTATTTTTGTATCCAATTGTGGCCTTGGTCGGCTTTGCTGGTATCTGAATAATATTTCCTTGCATTCATTTATAACTTTCTTAAATTGTTTTTTCGTGAGTCCAAATTTTCGTATTGCTTCTTCGTCAGTTCCATAAATAATTAACACATTTTTATTCTGCAGTTCGCCCTTATGTGCATACTCAATTGGTATATTACCACTTTCGCCGACATTATAATAGTAGCAGAAAATATCTAAATAAGAATGAGATCCAATTCTTTTATCTTTCAACAATTTTTTCAATTCCTTGTATTCCCACACATAAAATGCTCCTTCAAACTTTGCGGGAGCTCCAAAGTAGGGATATGAGTCAGCATCTTCAGCACTATAATAGCCCCCATATTCATGTCTCAAGTCTCGGTTGACATACTTAATAATATCATGAACAACATCTGCAAAGTATTCATCTTTGGTTGCCAGGTATGCGTCAGAGTAGGTGCTCATCAACTGTGCTTGGTCGTACAACATTTTTTCAAAATGTGGCAAGTGCCAATGATCATCAGTTGAATATCGCGCAAAGCCACTGGAAATATGATCATGTATACCACCTTTAGCCATCTTGGTTAATGAATGTAGAACCATATTCAAACACTGCTTTCCCTTGGGGTCATTCTTGTCTCTGGCATAAAAATGAAAGAGGAAATTGAAAGCAGGGACTTGAGGAAATTTAGGGGAAGTTCCAAATCCACCAAACCCTGGATCATATGTGGACATATATTTATCAACACATTTTAACCAAGTTGCTTCGCCAGGAACAGCTGAATTTCTGTAGCTTAGTTTTGATGCTACTTTCAAATGGTCTACGATTCTATTACCAAAGCTTAAAAGACTTTGTGGATTGGCTCTCCATTGTTCAGCAATTTCCCGAACAATTGTTTTAAAACCTTTAAGACCCCATTGATCTTCCGGGGGATAGTAAGTGCCACCATGGACTGGCTTAAGATCAGAAGTCAGAAATAAATTCATTGGCCATCCACCATGTCCAGATGTAGCCATAATAAAGATCATATAAACTCTATCTATATCTGGTCTCTCTTCACGGTCCAGTTTAATACTAATAAAATTATCATTCAAAATTTTTGCAATCTCTTCATTTTGAAAGGATTCCTTTGACATTACATGGCACCAGTGACATGTGGAATATCCCACAGAAAGAAATATTAGTTTCTTCTCTTTTTTTGCTTTGTTAATTGCTTCTGGTCCCCATGGGTACCAATTAATAGGATTATGGGCATGTTGCTGAAGATATGGTGAATTTTCATGAATTAATTTATTGGTAAATTTATGTTTTTCACCTAAAACACCATCTGTATTAGAAGCAGCCATTCTTATTATATTTTCACTTATGTTCCGTATACTTTGAGGTGAATTTGATTGACTGTTGCAAAATGCAGAAGCCCTGAAAGAGAAGAAGGGCCTTTACAAAAAGTACCTCAAAAATACACAAACTACGACTAATAAATCTCACATATCATTTCAAGAAACAATTGTAACAAACATAGAATATTCTGAATAATAGTACAAACATTTAAAAAAGACAATGTAAATATGATATTCTGTCAGATAATCAGACATTTAATAGAATAATATGGTCTAAGGTGCAGTTAAAAAGTTAAAGCAAAGTACTTATATAATTAATTATTATAGTGAACTAAGTGAGTTTTAGTTTTTAACCTCTACTAATTAATATTATCTGTATGATAATATTCACATCTAATAAACAAGGTCAAAGCATAAACATTTAGTAAACAAATAATCTTATGACATATGCATACATTTTTATTTATTTTCAACCTAATAAGAATGTGCATTAGTCATGTCTTTAAATACATCGAGCGATAAATTAGAAATAGAAAGTAAATTGCTTTAATTTGCATAACTACGATGTGTATATATTATATTACCTAACGTTCCAACAAAAATCCCTTTGGTTACAGATAGGATTTGCAGCGAATACTTCTTTAGTATTCGAATTTATATTAATATTCTTCAATTTACCATCGTTTGAGGACAACCGTCGCAACAACAAAACTGCGCGACTGTTTGGCATATTAATATTAACTATTTTACCAATAAACACAAATATCTAAAACACTTTTCTTCTTCTATTTTGAACGAAGAATAATATTTTGATATGGATTTTGCCTTCACAATTAGCTGTCAAATTGATGTCAACTGTCAAAATAATTTCTTTATACGCAACAAGCACAATTGATTCCCATCCAAAAAATTTAATTGAATTGAATTGAATAAAAAGCAACTTAAAGTATATTCTGGTACGATGTGATTATTATTATAATTGATGTAAAAAAAAAATGTGAACCAAATATTAATTATTCAAAAAAGCAGCTAAGACCCCTACAAATTCATTCAATACAATTAAAAACTAGAGCAACTTCAGATTATCACTATTACGTCTATGTCTTCGTCTATGTAATCTTTAATTTTATGGAATGTTAATAAATACACAAAATAAAAACATAAACACACTGAAAATAAAATAGCTCGCAGAAGTTAAATTTGCTTTAAAGCTCAAGCTGTATTTATATAGTCAAGAGCTTTAAGGTTTTTTGGCTCTCATTTTAATTTTAGGTAGTTACCACATTTATAAATATTAAATACATAACATACATACATATAAAAGCGTCTCTATTGACTATAAAAAGCTATGCTCATCATTAAGGTCTTATTTGGGTACCTAATACATATTTAAAAAAGCTGATATTTTTTTGTAACATGTTGTAATATACGTTAAAATAAATATGAAAAAAAAATTGTTTGACCATAATATTTATTTTTTATTAATATTTTTTCTTTTTTACTTTTATGGCACTTATTCCTAATAAGCTTATTACTAAATTCTTTACATGTTGTCCATTTGCTCATCTACAGTGAATAGGCGCTTTTATTTATATAAATTGAGAGGAAAATATCGTCATAAATTCGTAATTAAGCAAAAGGAAACTGTCAATTGGATTTGTTTTATTCCTTAATATTTACACAGATGAAATGTATGTACTTACAGCCTACGAGACTAGAACTTTTTAATCTGTAGGTACCTCCTAGTTTAAGTCGGAAATTAACTCGCCATGGCGCGGCGGGACAACAGAAATTCAGTTATCTAATAACGTTCTACTTTCTCTATTCTACACTTAAAGTCTATTACTGTCACATAAAGTCATTCAAAAATGGCTGAACTTAAACGGACGCAACTTTCTGCAGAGATAGCTTATAAGTTAAAACTGTAATTCCTCGTAGGATAAGATTTTAAAATCTTTAGTAGAGTCAGCAGAAGGAGTGGAATGTAAGTTTACATATTATTCCGAATTTATGATGCTTCATCTATATCTATACTAATAATATAAAGAGGAAAGGTTTGTAATTATGTATGTAAGTATGTATGTATGTTTGTATGGTTTTCACTAGGGATGTGAAGCAATACATGATTTTGCCGATACGATACCGATACCGATATTTGTAGTAATGTATCGGCGATACCGATACCGATACCGATATCGATGGCTTGGTAGAAAAATAAATAGTGAATTATGCTATTAGATATGTTAATCGTATTCTTTTAAATAAAAATGCCAAATCAAAATCAACAAAACCATTTATTTTAGTATTATTATTTTACAAAGTCAGTTAAACTTTAAGTAATACACATACAATCAGTACCTAATAAAAGTTTACTATTGGTAGAGTTTTTTCAGAAAACAAAGTGCGCACGCGCGGGCGGCCTCCCGCATCGTTCATTGGGCAATGGGCGCGGTTTTTTGAATTGTTTGATATCGGTATCGGTTGTTTTATTATCGGCGATACCGATATATCGGCTTGCCGATTATATCGGCCGATATATCGGTATCAGTATTGGTATCGTTACATCCCTAGTTTTCACGCATAAACTACTGGACCGATTTCAAAAATTCTTTCACCATTAGAAAGCTGCATCTTCACTGAGCAACATAGGCTATATTGCATTTTCAAAAAAAATAGAGATCCTTACCAAAAATGCAATAATGTAACCCAAGGTGTAAAAAATTCCTCAATAAAACTTCTGTCATCGCGTGCGCTGCGGAATCTATTGAAGATAGAACAAAAAAATGTTCTACGGTAATAAAGAACGGATAAATATCTACAAGAAAGTCCGCGATACCATATGTCCATCTTCAGTAGTTATGTTACTACAACAACTTTTTTACGTTTTCAAAGTAAATAGAAGTGCCGATAGTAATCAAACCATGTTATTCATACACATATATTAATCCTTATTCCATTAAATGATGTATTATTATAGACTGTTTCAATACCAGCAAAACACTTTTTAAATGAAAAAATTTGGATGTTCCATTCAAAAGATATAACGAATTTTTTAAAGTGTCAATCTACAGAAAATAGTAGGTATACTGTTCAATACAATGAGCGCCGTAGTGCGGGACGGGGTAAAGGTGATTTTCATGTGATTAAAAATTAAACCTATAGTCCGACCTTTATTAGACTTTTCACTGTCACGACTCACGATATCGCTATCTATGCGGGTGAAACCGCAGGGCATTGCTAGTCTACTATATAAAAATAAGTCGGGTTTTCCTTCCTGAACGCTAGAAAAAGTTTGGCTAACGAAAGATGAGACTGGCTTTTTATTTCGAAAATTTATATGGCAACACTTATAATTACGTAATTGTCAATAAAACCTGAGTTGTTGATGTGTCAAAGTGAAAATTATTTCCGCGATTTTAGTGATTTCTAATTGAAAACGAGACGAAAACATTGAAAAGCGACTTAAAAAAAGGTTCTTTTTACTATGATTAGTAAATTTGAAAAGAAACAAGTTGAAAGAGATGTAGTTTTCAAGGAAAAACAAGAGTGTTTACGTGAAATATCTCAATGCATTGTTAAGTGTGACTTTGATATTTTGATACTATTCATTTTGATTGCATTGTTTAATATTTATTATTTTGCAGGTAATATGGATGATACCAATAGTCCAGTTATAAACTATTCAAGCAACAATAAAAAAAATTGAATGATCTGTTTCGTTCAAAATGTTTAAAGACACAAAATCAGTATCTTGACGAGATTTCTTCTATGACCGGACCATGTTATTCGTGTTGAAGATAGTATAAAAAACGAGATGGAATAACTGCAGAAATGGAAGAGTTCATAATAAGAGTCAGAGATAATGATAGTGATTCTTACTATTCACTCGCGGTTGAATTTTTAGATTTAATATGATTATATTGATTAAACAAACTTTAATTGTATTTTTATTGTGTTTTTTCTTGCTTTCATTCGGTGTTCTTTTTTGTCTATCTGTATCACTTAACTGTACTATATTACATAAAACAATATTATACAGATGAAGAGTTTGTTGTTTTTTTTTGCTCGTAAGAGAAAATAATAAATAAAAGTATTAAAACTATATTTCCAACTATAACCTAGTTTGCCATATGTTGATTTTTTGAATTTGCCGCCTTTTTCCAGTCTCATCTTTCGTTAGCCAGACAATATAACTCCAGAACGCACGAACCGATTTCCACGGTTTTGCATTCGTTGGAAAGGTCTCGGGCTCCGTGAGGTTTATAAGCAAATAAAAGCTGTCTCTGGTGGCGAAACGGAGTTCGCCCAGTTCGCTAGTTGATTATAAATTTCATTGTAATGTGTATGCGATGTTTATATAGTCTTTAGAATTTCAGGAGTAATAAGGGGATACAACTAAAAATAGATCAAAAGCGCTGATACGTAATCGATTGATAGCGCTGAGAGACGCCCGATATTGATATTACCTATCCTGAACATCAAGGCCCCGCCCTTCCTGTACAATACATAGATGTTATGTAAAAATGAAATATTTTTGATTTAAGAAATCAAT
Source organism: Colias philodice (assembly GCF_061535455.1). Lineage (NCBI taxonomy): Eukaryota > Metazoa > Arthropoda > Insecta > Lepidoptera > Pieridae > Colias > Colias philodice. The sequence continues at coordinate 7,370,686 of NC_143093.1, forward strand.
ATCTTATGTAATCTATTATTGATTTGTTAATAGGTTTATATATGAAGGGGTTAATAGTTTTTTTCTTTTTTTTCGAATATACGGGAAGATAAAGTAAAAGAAAATCTAACGATATTTCTGCTCTTCCATAAAAAGAAACGAGCCCGATTTCACATCTAATAAAGCAAAAAAGAACAATTAAAGCCCATACATTAAGGGACACTTACAAATGGATGCAGCCTGTTGCTTTCTACAGCATCAAATGTGCAGACCGTATTTCTGGACCGCGTTTATACATTTTGAGCTTTCGTTGATATTCGGCTTTCGTATTCGCACCGTTTTTATGATAATAGGTAATAAATAAACCGGGAGAGAAAAGGGCCTCACAGGAGATATTAAATGCAATATTTGCGATGCACCCTCCCGTTAGGATTAGGACAACGCATGCGCCAAGATCTGGACGCCATCCTCACTTTCACTGGAACACAGTGTGTTTTGACGTATACTGCATGTTCACGAGGTTTAATGAGTTCTTGACACGAAATGTCGTGTAACAAAATTTCGGGAATGAAATATTGTGTAAATTACCCCTTATGATAGTGACGTAATCGATTAAGAACAGGGTGAGTGATTTGAACTATAATCTAATAAGTTATAGGTTACGGTCGTAATGTAAACAGATACCTACCTATCGAAGACAACAATGATATTAAACAAATGCATCCTCCAATGATAACTGACGCTTCGCAAAAATTATGCATGAATTCTACTTACGTTTCATCTATTTAGGTCACCTTGACTAATTTGAATTAAAATGGTTAATCATCTGTAAACCCGCAATCAACGTTGCTGGCATTTTAGTTAAAACTTAAAAGTTATTTAGAGGACGTTGCATATGAGCAAAAAATATGAGATGATTAGATGAGCTTTTGTTATCAAGTAGTGATTAGAGTAGCGTTTTTCAACACTCGCACGTGTTAAAGTGCATATCGCCGTGAATGAAACTGCGACACGTTGCCATGGAAACGGGCTGAGGGTTGAAGCCCTTTGGGCCGCTGTGCCTTCCGATTTCCCCTAGAGAAAAATACGTAATAGCTTGTAGTAGTAAATCAAATGCTGTCTTAATTGGTATAATAAAAATGCTTACAGTAACTATCTTATTATTTTCTACTTTTAACTAACATAATATGAATGTATGTATGCTGTTATGGCAGGCAATAATTTATCTTAATAATTAATATCATATAGTGATTAATTATCACTATCATAAAAAATTTCAATCAAATGTTTATACCTATTGATTACACTTAAGGCTATTTTAAAGAGATTCGTTAAAATAATTATGATGAATTTTCATAAATTAATTTTATTATGTAGAGCAAAGAGCTGTATCATATAAAAGACCTCACAAAATACGACTCTATTAAAAAGCTATCTAACATCACATTGTTTATTTTGTTTCAGGTGCCAAATAGATTAATCACGTGCCTTATGATCTTCCCATATATCTTTATCATTTCGAAATTGTTCATAGCAAAGTTATATGTCCCGTTATTCTGTCCATGCACCTTTTACAATTGTTGTCATGAATGCTTAATGTAGCGCTAAGAGAGAAGGGAAGGGTTGTGTGGATGGTGTTGCAAGGATGTCTATTTGGGTGGGCAGTGGCGGCGGCGGGAATGAGGTCCGCGGTCCACCACCAGTCACTGTCCTTTCTACTAACACTTCTATGGAGTCTGGTATCGAGGCTGGAGTTCTGCCGACTGTCACGGGCTCGCTCGCGTCGGCGAGGGACTCTCTGGGATCCCTGTCTAGAGCTGCCGAGCATTTGTACGACACAGACCACACCGATCTTGGAAGCGAACTTGATGAAGCTGAAATACGACGGGAGTTGATGCACGATGTAAGTTTCAATATCTATGCTCTTAAAATAATTAGGATACAAGTTTATACCCGTTAAATATAATACTTACGTATAAAAAGTGTATGTAAAGTAAGTACTATGAAAGACTTCAGAGTTATTTCATATTGATTTTTCTGGGTTTTAATTGACCATTACCAACGAATAATAAATGCATGTAGTTTTAGAATGGAACGAGTAATTTACTATCGATCACACCATCGATAAAACATGTAATTTTTTTTTTTGTTTCAGAAATGGCGCCTTCTTTTTGATAAGGTAAGTTAAAACATTATTTGTAACTATATTTTTACCTATATTTTGTATTATGGTAAATGTATTAATGTACTAGGTTAATGTACTAGAACAAAATTAATACGTATATACTAAAATTATTTAACGCTGTAACAGATAGAAAAAATCTTTATCGTCTATATTATAAGTTATAAATATCCCATGCCTAACACCTTTTTTAAATAAAAATTATCAAGGTATGATTTAAGTTTTATAAAATTCGACTACTTTAGAACCATTGCACATGTTGCCTACGAATACATCAAAAGTGACTTTTACGACATTGAGACAAATTTCCAGAAATTCTTATGTTGAGTTGATTAAAATGTACAGAAGCAAGTTCCAAAAAAGTTTTATAAGCAGATAAAAGTGTGTCGGTAGCGCCGCAGATCAAACGGTGTGTCGTCACGTAGAAAACATTGAGATAATGCCACTGCACAGATAGGGCGCTTAATATTTTTTTGTCATCTCCTTTTTGGAAATGGACGAAATTATTACAACAATATTATACACATAATAATGCGAACTCTCGGAACGGTGGGTGATTATGACGTTACGGATGCTCTGTTGAAATCTCAATTTTGTTTTTGTACGTGACCGTGTCGAATGTTGAAGGTGTGAATTTTATACTAATGATTTGTTTATTATCTTCTTGTGCAGTTCGATCCTGAAGGCTTTGGGGAGATTCCTTGGCCGGACTTCCTGCAAACTCTTCAGCATCCCGATTTTATAGCACAGGTGCCTCATCACAAGCGTGAGGTAAATTCACATTGAAATATTAAACTTGGAAATATTAATTGTTCTGTATTTAATAATGTTACTATCATTGTATTATAATCTAATACTGGAGGTTATTTGAGTTTGATTTGCCGAATTAAAACAAAGTAGGTAGTAGTTAGACTAACTTTCCAAAGTTATCACGAGGTAGGTACACAAACATTCCAGTTTGTATATTAAAATCTAGTACTTCATTATTTATTGCAAAACTTAGTAGGAACATTGGGCAAAATTAAGAAATATATCTTTTTCAGATACTATTAGATAAAGCTCGAAGTTCCAGCAGCCCAGCCATAACATTTCAAGAGTTTGTTAATGTGGTAAGTTTTAGCGTACTTTTGTTGTTTATCTATACTAATATTATAAAGAGGAAAGGTTTGTAATTATGTATGTATGTATGTATGGTTTTCACGCATAAACTACTGGACCGATTTCAATGAAATTTAGCACACATATAGAGGGTAACTTGGATTAACACATAGGCTAGGTTTTATCCCGGAAATCCCACGGGAACGGGAGATACGCAGGTTTTTCTTTGAAAACGCGGCGAAGCCGTGGGCGGAAAGCTAGTTGAATATTATTTTGTGATATCATGAATGATTATTTTGTATGTACTATTATTACTGTATGGAAATAGAAAAACATTACGTAGAGCAGAAAATAACATCGACTCTACATTTCGTTTGATGTTCTTTTTGTACATTATGTTGTTATTTATCATTATGTTTTACTATATAATACTAATCTCATCAAGAGTTGCAGATCAGTATGATAGTTATATCATACTAATCTGCAACTATTCTTGTTTTTATTATATGCAATTTATTCTAAATTCAACAAGATAGAGCTCTACAATGTGTAGAATATTAGTGAGCCGCTTAGTAGTCTTACCTTGGTAAATTGTAAATTAGCTTTACCCTAATCATCAGATATACAGGGGCGGTATCTCTTAGTCTTGATGTACATATAGGTAACCTATAATATCGTCGTGGCGCTCCCCGTTTCCAAAGTACAAGACAACTAAATTAAGATGCAACGCCGATTACGCTCAAAGAGCCCAATTTCAAAATGAGCCCAAGTCGTACAACCCAGCTCCACGAAAACAAGTCCTATTACAAGTAATAAGAGTACACGGGATCTTTGCTAAAAGAAAAAGTTTTCTAAATAAACTTGACTTCGGAAAGGACCCACATTCTTATCGTTTCTGTCTGTCGCCTCGAAACTCGATAAAGTCCAATTCGATTTATTAGGTGGACATTTATTTTTGTGTGGTTAAATATATTTATCTTAAATGCGTATTAACATTGAGCACGATCGTTTATTATTGTTTTGTTTCGTACTGATTCAGAGATTGTTATTTTTGTTATGATAGGTATATACATTAGGTACATAATACATATGCCTATCTATATTATAATACTAGCTGTTGCCCGCGACTTCGTCCGCGATTCGGTCGTTTTTCGTCATTCGTCGTTTAAAAAAAATACGTGACACTTTATTTTTGAATGTTCTTAATTGTCTCTTATAAAATTTAACTACATTAAAATTGAATACTCTGATAAGAAAATCTTAAAATCATCGAAAATCATAGACATCGAATATCTGAGGAAAACGTGAATGAATGTGATTTAAATTCTACATTTCTTAGTAATTAAAATAATAATCTAAATTAAATGTAGATTAACAGTTTGAGCGCACCATTATAGAATATGTACCTAAGTAATAAATTACGTTAGTTTACATAGTAACTTTACTAAAAACACGATGACTTTCTTTCGCGCTCGGTACCACAAACTAAACATGTTTGTGGTACGTGGCCCGCGTCACTTTACCCCCCACGAGTTCCCCTCCGTTGCTATGCGAAAATACATTCGTCGCCCTACTGTAGGAAAAATTGTAATACTGCGGCCTGGGCGTTATAACACGCTCAGGGAATTCCTGAGTGCTGATAGACTTCCGTCTATCGGCATTTATACCAATTTTATATTAATATCACCATCTTGAGGAAAAGCTTCTAATGTCGATTTAAAACGCATATATACGGATTAACCTGATGAATTAACATGTTCTAAAATTGTGAAATGAGTTCAGTTTTAAATTCGAGAAATATTGATTTCTTGTATTCGATTATTCGTCGTAGTCGAATACAAAATATATTTAAAGAAACTTAGGTTGGCCTTCAGGCAAAAGGGATCCTATCAAATGATAAACTTGACCTTGTATCTTAAAAGTAAGAATGAAAGGAGCATCTGATAATTGTTGAGCACCAAAGGATCATTTAAAACGCAATACTATAAGAGCTAATATTGTCTAAGAACTGTTTAGATTGCACATGTTCCTCTAAAACTTAAAAGTAGTGATTTCAAAGGTTCCGGCGTATCTTCAAACGAAAGCCGACTCCTTACTCCACTTTAAAGCATTACAAAAAGAACATACTACGTTAATATCGCCTATACAGAAGATGATCTGTAATCAATTGTGAGGTTATAAGCAAACCCACTTTTATATTATTTTGTCGGACCACACCACCGAATTTGTAGATTGATCTTCTATGTTTACCTCTAAGTCATTCAGACTATGTCGAAATCTGTCTGCAATAAGACGGGCCTCTCGCTATTCGTCCGTTTAAAGAGACCAATAGTTTCAATTCTTAATCTTTCATTAAACAAACTTATTAATCGTTCTTGTCTCAAATAATGGTAATATTCGCGTCCCTACTCTAGTCATTGCTTATGCTCATGTTCATCTTCGAGAGATCGAATAATATTATGGTGCACCCTATTATTTGTCAAACGGTCTTCATATTGAGTAAAAGTTTCAGAATTCTCGAGATAAAATATGACGATCGTGATCAGCTGTGAGACGTAATTCCCTCTCAGTGAGGGTTTCGGTCTCACGGGATAGTACAATATGCCATTTGCGATCAGCTGTGAGACGTTATATATACCCTCAGTGAAGGTTTCGGTCTCACAGGATAGTACATGCCGTTCGCGGTCAGCTGTGAGCCGCAATTCTCGTTGTGAAGCGGTTTCAGGTTCGGCATAACACATGTTGTTTTCGGTCAATAGTAAGCCTCTTATCTCTAACGATCCTTGAGAACTCTTATTTCTCATTTTCTTAACTTTGCTCGAATTTCGATATATAAAGATTTTTTAGGTGGCACTGATGCGGGTGAATAAAAATTAAAACGGACTAAGAGTGTTATAATCTCAATCATCATCATCAATACATATAATAAAATTGTGGAAAAGTGATGTCTGTACAATTAAAATATGTAGAAAAAAATTAGCAGGTGTTATTATTATCGAGAAATCGAGAGAAACCATTTATTTCTCTTAAAAGCTCCCCCCCTCCCACTTCCCGAACTCCGATTGACCGTAATATATTTTTCCTTACATTTTTATCATATCCTTTTCTAATGGGTTTCATCCTACTCCCCCCCCCCTGGTTCCTAAAAAATAATATGACATAATTTAAAAGAAATTTTACGTAGAATTAGTTAGGCATTTCTTTTTTGATTTTCGATATTATATACTAATCATAATTTTTAATTACAATATGTAGTAACTATTTGGTATAGGTTAGGCATTTCATTTCTTGATTTTCTTTAATAATTTGGTACGTAAGTTTTTTAGCTCAGTTTAGTAAGAAATTTTAATAACAATTCTTTTAATTATTTATGGTAGTACGTATTTACTCAATAATTGTATGTTAAGTAGTAATTCAGCATGGGCGTAGCCACGGTGGGGCTGGGTGGGGCGCTTACCCTGGCTTTGATCTGGTAGGTACTAATTGTGAAGGGGAGTGGGCGTGGGCGTGGGATTGGGACTGAACGTGGCATATGGCGTGGGAGTGCGAGTGGGCGCGGGAGTGGGAGCATGAAAATAAAAATGATTTTTTATTGTTGCCCCACCCTGAGCCCATGGTCATAGGTCCCATAGTCACTATTCCACGCGAACGAAGTCGCGGGGACAGCTAGTACCTAGACAAATATAATCAGAAAGCTTTGAACTCCTAAGCTCAACCATAAAAGATAGACATTTATGATGTCGGGAGATATTTTTAATATAATATGGAGAACATTTCTTTCATACTTGATTTCTGTGTAGCTTTAACCATTAAGATACACGCATTAAGAACGCACACGCGACGAAAGCTTAAAAATGGAGTTGCTGCTCTGCTCACGAATATGAAAAATAATTGTACCAAGTTTCGTTTAAATCCGTCGAGTAGTTTTTGTTTCTATAACGGTTATACAGACAGACAGACGGACAAACATTTTTGACGTCGATGTCGATCTCTAATCACCTCGTGATAGTTATTTAGGAAATATATTTCATGTGCAGAATTGACCTCTACAGATTTAATATAAGTAGGTATACATATATTTAGATTCCAATTTCCATGTAACGTTAAATTCGACTAAATAATAACTAACAGACAACGCAGGTTACTCTCGTTTCCGTAAGTTGAGGCGGCTACATATTCGGTCCTAATAACATGACTTTTTGTGAACGAAACGACAGCGCGGTTTAATTCGATGGCAACACCATCAGAAAAAAGGAAATATTTTTAACTTTGAAAAAATATTATGATTTGTACACTATTAATACTATTTTAACATTAACACAAAATATAAGACTGTGAGTGTGTAAAAATAAGTCCAGCTAGTTTCACATCACACTTATGTTTATAATTAGGTATACGACATGAAAATATATTAATTACCAAGCAATAATCATACAGATAAATACTGAACAAAAGTATTAACAGTCAAAGTATATTTTTACTAACAACATGTAAATGATGAAGGAATAATAATTATCAACGAACTAACCTTTTTGTATTAGAGTCCCGCCTCGTGATCGAATTATTAAAACACGAAGATTTTTAAAAATGTAACCAATGAACACAATCAATATTAGATTAACTGTAATGGTGTCTAGTTTGACTTAAAATAATATACATCTACCCTCACTTTTAAAAATGTAGTATATTCACACGAATTATATAAGCGCACCTTATAGGGAAGGGAAGATTTATTATGGGTTAAAGAGTTAAATAAATAAATAACATAATTATATTTAAATTATTAATTTTTAACATTGTGTTCAGTAGTGTTAACATGTAAATTGATTTGATTTTTACGAAATCTCATAGATGGCGCTGAATCAAATTTGTCTTTATAGTACTAAGATTCATTAAACAGTTTCTCTGCCCAAATTACGTAAATGACGTAGTTTTTATAGTGTAAAGCTAGATAATAGCATGGCTTACTCAAAAACAACATTTAAACATGAGTCTTTAGATTGTACGCTGTCGTAGTACACGGAATACGTAAGAAAAGTAAAGGTTCACAGCTCCTCCCCCGGAGGTGATAGCATGATAATATGTTTAAAAAAACCTCACACGACCTGTTAGTAATATTCATGCAAAATTTGAAGTCAATCTATGCAGTACTTTTCGAGATTAGCTCGGACAAACATACAGACAAACAGACAAACAGACAAACAGACAAACAGACAAACAGACAAAAATTCTAAAAACTATATTTTTGGCTTCTATATCGATTATAGATCATGGATTATGTATTCTTTTAAAAAAATATTCAATGTACAGTTTTGACTTTCCTACGATTTTATTATATGTATAGATGTATTCGTATACTGATTAATTATACATTTTTAGTTTTTACATATATGGTAGGTAAGTGGTAGAAACAAATAATCTAATATAAAAATTATAAATTAATTATTAATTATTATTTATATTAAATCGAATCGTATCGTTATACGAGAAGTGCCATTTTATTAACATGTGCTCTTAAGCTTTATTTTTATTCAGGCGCTTATAATACGCAGTTATTAGGTACGTTCAATAAAAAATACATAAAGATTAAATCATTAGTGCTTTGGTTTAAAGATTTAAAAGAACGATACGATCTCATTAATCCTAATACATCACTTTAATGTCAAACGAAAGGTTATCCCCTAATTAATTATAAAAAAGGCATATGAAAACGAAAATTTGCATGAAGAATCTTAAGAAGCACTTAATTAAGTCAACCAAATGTGGTGTCGTGAATTATTCGCTGTCGTAAGAATTTTAAAACGAAGATACATATTTCTTAAAAGGGTCTCCTTCTTTTCGAATATAAATTTCAAAATGATTTTATGTAATATGAACCTATATCATATATACAGAGTATTATAATATTATTCCATATTAATTATTAATTAATTGGTATTCTAATACATATAAGCAAACTAAGAGCTCTTTAACAGCACTCTTATATGATTTTGTTGTTGCGTCTAAATAAAAATAATGCTCCTTTTTGTTATTAAAGTTTCATTTTTTTTTCGTAGGACTTTTAAGTCCGTTATTATCGGTTTGAAAACCGCAATATTAAATTTCAGCCGTATGAATTATTCATTCGCTTGTATACAATATTTCAAAACTTTTTTTCAGTTTGTCGAGATTGGCTCAAGCGAGTGTTGATTTTAACAGCGCAGCGGCTTCAAAAATATTTCGCGTACAATTGTGTAGATAATCGTAAATCAAAATTAAATTCGAAGTATAAAGAGACAACGAGGGACACTGTTGGGTCGTGGGCGTCCATGATGCGGCATTCTTATGCTAATCCGGGCGAACCACATTCGAATGGGGTGGGCCAAATTGTTATTTATATTGTCACCTCCAGGCTTTTTTTGTTCACTATACTCCTGGACTAAATTACCGTCTGACTTCATTCCCATAAATATACACTCGTAATGCAAACATGATCACTTCATCTTGTTAGCAACGTTTTTACGCTCCGAATTATCGGACATAGTTGTGTTCGTTTACTTTGTTTACATTTTTTTTTTGGTAGAATAGAATGATACAAATAAAGGAAGCTTTAACAGTTGCTCTTTCTAGGTCATAGGCCTAAGGTCATAGGATTTAGCGCAGTCCTAATCAAGATAACACAGGATAAAATTCATAATTTAGTAAAATATATTCTTCTTCTCATGCTGAAGAGGTCAATGTTATATATTTTATGTAATTTTATGGAAACGCATAAAATATTATTCCTTACCATTACACACAATAGATATGTGAATAATTTTTTCTTTGTGTGCTTAATGTAGGGCAGTAAATAAATGATAAATGACAATACAATGACGGAATGAAAGCTTTTAGGGAAATCGTATCTGCTTGACATGGGAAGTAATTTCCTGGCAGGAAATTAGTTCACACTGTTACGATATGCAGTGTAAGAAACTATTGTTTATTTAAATATATATGCTCGTGTAAACTATGTGTGGAATGGAAGCAACTAAGTATTTACCTGTCTCGTGGCACAAAAAACTTTTGAGAGACGCCGCGGACCCTTAATCAATTTATGGGGCGCTAACTGGTACACAGAAAATGTATTAAAGCTCGCTGTGGGAACGAGCCACACGCCAAACACTTTAAACAATCATAATAATATATTTAGTGTATTTGTGTCAAATAAAAAAAAAAACATAGAAATTGGTTTATACATTTACCTTGCTATAAACTATCGACTGTAAATAAGTTCGCTTTAATTCATCAAATTCGGGAAATTAATTCGGAATTACTTTGTTTAACAAAGCATTACAAATTTACCTTCATTACAATACAGGGTGTACCAAAAAGTAGTGATGAACGGAAGCTGAGAGGTAGAAGACCTAGAGGGCTATCCGAATCACCCCCATGTATGTTATGCGATTTTTCGTATTTTCGGAGTTATGACGATTTTTTCAATTTTTCACCTATCGCCGAGTACGATGATATTTTCACTCATGCTGACGTCAATGATTGCGGAAGATGCTTGATTTTTTTTGTGTGCTAAGCTGAAAGATAGGCCAATTCAGTATGGTAACATTTACTATCGTTAGATCTTTGAATGGAATAAAAAAAGAATTAAATGGCAAGAAAGATAAAATTACCCAGTATGTTCACCACTTCAAGGGCCCGTAAAAAAATAAAATCACATAAAAAAAGTTTTCCGTTTGACTTTTAAAAACTTGCTCTATCTATCAGATAGCTACCCTGAAAATTTCATTTTATTATTCAGAAGGCTTCAATGGAAAAATTTAAATCTAAATGTGGTAAGTGCAAAAATTGAATTAACATGATGATCATTAAAACCAATAAATAGGTGTTTAATTACCAGAAATTTTTAAAATAACCCCGCTGTTGCTCAATGCAAGTGCGACATCACCGTAAAAAGTTGTCTTTTAAATGTCTGAATGCCCTTTTATCATTTTAATGGTTTCTTCTACTACTATGAATTTCCGGGTTATTTCGTCCAAATTGTGGCATTCTCTCAAGTAGCCGAGGTCTTTTTAATATTCCCATTGAAACAAATCAATGGGGTTTAGGTCGAGGGACCGTGGAGGCCAGGCTTTAAGGCAGGCTTCACCGGCGCATGCGCAGGCTGCAACGACCAATCCATCTTTCAGGGTATCTTTGCCCTTTAGCCTGGCCTGCACGGTCCCCGGACATAAACCCTATTCATTTTTTTCCGTGGGGATACTACAAAGACGAGAGACTGCCACAATTTGGACGAAATAACCCGGAAATTCATAGTAGCAGAAGAAACCATTAAAAATGATAAAAGGGCATTCAGACATTTAAAAGACAACTTTTTACGGTGATGTCGCACTTGCATTGAGCAACAGCGGGGTTATTTTAAAAATTTCTGGTAATTAAACACCTATTTATTGGTTTTAATGATCATCATGTTAATTCAATTTTTGCACTTACCTCATTTAGATTTAAATTTTTCGATTGAAGCCTTCTGAATAATAAAATGAAATTTTCAGAGTAGCTATCTGATAGATAGAGCAAGTTTTTAAAAGTCAAACGGAAAACTTTTTTTATGTGATTTTATTTTTTTACGGGCCCTTGAAGTGGTGAACATACTGGGTAATTTTATCTTTCTTGCCATTTAATTCTTTTTTTTATTCCATTCAAAGATCTAACGATAGTAAATGTTACCATACTGAATTGGCCTATCTTTCAGCTTAGCACACAAAAAAAATCAAGCATCTTCCGCAATCATTGACGTCAGCATGAGTGAAAATATCATCGTACTCGGCGATAGGTGAAAAATTGAAAAAATCGTCATAACTCCGAAAATGCGAAAAATCGCATAACATACATGGGGGTGATTCGGATAGCCCTCTAGGTCTTCTACCTCTCAGCTTCCGTTCATCACTACTTTTTGGTACACCCTGTATAATACAATATTCATTCTTTGTTTACAAAACAAACAAATGTTTTTCAACACGACAAGAGTAATTTTCGAAAGATACAACTTTACGCTGCGTTTCAAATTCACATAGGGAACAAAAACAATTACTTAATAAAACACACCTCAATCAAAATTAATTGCTTTACGCATTAATCTCTTTATCTTCCCTCACTAACAAAACAACGTGTCCGTTCTCTAAGGTAATGGAAGCAATCATTCCAGATAAGATACCTCTAATGTGAGAAAAGGTAACGTTGGGCTCGGATCGTTAATTTAATTTGAAATAATAAAAGTTATATCCATCATTTATCTTTTCGACAAATTTATTTTTAAATGCCCTCTACGATGTCCTTCTTATCTATGTTAAGAATGGAAAACTGTAAAGACAAGTTTTCATGAATAGATAGAGGCGTATCTCTTCCGCCAAGGAGTCATTAGCCATCATTACGGGTGCCAAAGAAATTATACACGCTACATGTTTAAAAAAATCCTTTAAGTTAGGAGGAGAGCTAATGGTGTATAAAATGTAGCCTTATCTCCTAAAATCGTAAATTATAAAATAAAATTGATATAACGCCCAATTTGAAGTACCTAATTCGTTAGCAGGTCCTGTCGCAGGGCACATTCCTCCGTCGAGTAGGTTTTCGTGTTCTGTCGGACTGTCCGTCCGTAACTCACGCGGTATCGCTGCCATCTAAATTGAGATTTTATTGACGATTACTGTTCTAGAGACGGTATCGTTGCGATCTTGGCGCCCGCTAGGTACCTCGCTGTGTCGCCCAATTCGATTCGTTATTGATGCCGTGATTCCATCTCGGACACAAAACGTTTTACCGCACTTTACTTAGCATCACTTTTATATATTACGGCAATTTGGAAAACAGTTTGAGCTTAAAAGCTTCGGCCGAATCATTTACTGGAAATTTGGAACGTTTTATTGAATTGTATTTAACAGTGAAGCCATTTTTCAGTATATATAGTTACGAGATAAAGAGCAGATAAAAATTATATTACCAATACACTTTTTTTTATTTTTGTGATATTTACTCTACGTTGCAAGTTTTAGGTAACATTGTTGTATTTTGGATCCGTATTATACCGTATAAAAGTATTAAACACATCCAAGGTATATTCACGTATATATGCCTAGTCAGGGGGTATCGGAGGGACAAATGATCGCAGGGAGGTGGCGGTGAGCGTGGCGAATGGCGAAGCAAGGGTTGATGCTTTAATGTAATCGTAACATTTTTTATAAGACCACACCGCGGTAAATTTACACTAATTTCACGCGTACTGCTTTCTCACGCACCTGTTCAATTTTGATAAATAAACTAGCGGTATGTAGGTACATAAATAATTTGGAAATAAATAAAGATTTCTGTAGATTTATTTATTATAACTTATCATTACAAATTTCAAGATTAACGATAATCGTTGATTTTTACAAATAAACAAACAACGTAATTTAATTCAGAATACAGAATTTGCTAAAGTTGGAAACATATTTTTTATAAGCTCGATAATATAAACCATATAACTTTATTGTTGTGGATTAAATAACATTTCATATTAAGCAGCGAATTCCTTAAGGGGCATAGATCATGTTTCATAATAATTTTAACGTGCTATAAATTTAAAGTGGACCAGTCAATTCGAATTTGAACATAAAAAATATTCGGTAGTCCATTTGTATAATTAGATCCAAACTTATATTCTAATAAGTTATTGTATCCATTAACCTTGAGATTTATAAGGTTATCGAATGACCTATTCATGCTATACAAAATATTAATGTAACCTATGTTTCAGTAGGTAGGCATCAAATAATCGGTTTTACTGAGTGAATTGATTAAAATCGGATATGTGTATCATATATTTTGAATTTTCACACATAGGAATGGCGGACAAATATCACTCTTCCACTACCGCATGACAGAGCAAAGATAAGCAAGTCCTAGATAGAAAATATATTATGTACATAGTGAATTCAATTAAAATACAAGGTAACTACATTCTTGTGTGAATGAACTCGCGATTATTGTGGAGGTGTTGCTCGTAAAGTTTCCAAAACGGGCCTCAAAAGATGTCTCGTTACGGTGACATCACTAGTTATGACAGCATTCGTCCTGCTCTAAATAGAATGACATTTTTAGTTGAAAAATATTTAAAAGAGAATGTATCGATAAGTAACAAACGAACAGTTAAGTGGACAATATAGCGCCATGGCATTCCGTTCTATATTTAGCGAGCGGGTTTGCGCTGAATAATATCATATGGGAAACAAGGAGTTGAGCGGCGCGTATAAATTAGAAGATAATCGACCGACATCACCTGTCAATGCCCACGCGCACGCGACTAGTTCAATGCTTTTAAATTGACTTCTGTTCCCATTAACAAAAATAACGTACCGTATCTGTAGATCAAATGTAAATGTATACTGTTATACGTAAACAAACACACTTACCGACGCGGCGTAAGGAAGCATTAAAAAGTGCCGGTTCGAATGCCATTTTCTAATCGTTATTTACAAACCTGTATCCTGTAAAGAGAGCACGGTCGATCCGTGAAACATTTACGTCGATAAAGAGATAAGACAAGGGCGATGCCAGACACGTTCAGGACTAAATATTTACAATGACTGTGAGGAAACATAAATAGTGGTTCGTCCGACAGCATTCGTTAGAACTGTTAATTGGATTCGTCATACTGCCTAAGGCAGACTGTTTGGGATTAACAAAATAAAATTCCTCAAATACTTCTGTCTTGTACTGCGTCTGCGAATAAGAATCCAATGGAATGCAAATTCAACGTTGTGAAGTGTAAAATGTTATGTTAATACTCTCTTAACCGTATCGGTTAAAAGCCTTTCATCTATACGCTAGGATGCATTTTATTCCCAGATAATAATACATTTCGTGCTCAGCTTGTAATTACGTTCTCAAGGAATCTGCCAATTAATGTAACAAGGGGAAGATATAGGTAAAAACATAAAATATGACCTGTTCAATAATTACTTTTAACATAACATATCCTAGTTTCTTCTTATTTTGGAGTTCTTATCTTCAAGTTCTTAGTTAACATTTCAAGAATATCTGAGCATGTAATACTTTTTTTTAAGTTTATATAATACATATGTATTGCTTATTCCTCATATCAATCTTAAATCATTTACTCTGCCATTAAAGTTTTGAATATAATATCTTCACTCTCCATTACATGTCTATTCCATACGTAACAATGGTATCAATTGCAATCGTAGAAATTAAATAGGCTTGATTAAATAGCAAATATGTAGTTGTAAAATATAATAAAATATTGTGTAATTCAAAAGAGAAATACATAATGTAAGAAAATAGAAAATCCCGTTATAAATATAATTGAAGAGTGGTCTTTTACTATAAACATGAATTAATTTTCTATTTTTAAGTCGTTAGTTTCTTCGAGCCACGTAACAATACAATAATTATAAGCCTGGAGTGTATTATTATAGTGAATTTACATGTTCATTTCACTGTTGCCACCTCCGTGGCCATTGGTCACACATCACGTGCTCCCGAGGTTCTCACGAACTGTGATCTCATCATGCACATTTATTATGGATACTATCAAACTTATCTTTACTGCTGTCATAAAAATAAGAAATTGGATTACTTTTTTAAGCAAATTTTACGCTTGGCGGGGCACAAATTCGCACCGAATGTTTCCTAACTTATTCTCAACATCTTGTCCGTTTCAAAATATACTGTATAGTTTACTGTTCAGTTCAGAAGTTTGCTTGGAAACATAACGGTGCTGCACAAAATTTAACTAGAAGATTAACAAGATTATGACGCTGTTTGTTTTAAATTAGTTGAAGAGAACAGGTAGCAAATAAGTAGTAGTGCGAACGCGGTATTTGTGGATAGAGTTAACGCGCGACGCGAGACGCCCGAGCCTTTCCCACGCCCACGCGCGACTCCTTTCTTCATCCGAGATATACGCTATTGTTCTGAAATGTAAATACTTTAGATCTTAATCATATACTAAGGATATATTTTACACGCGATTTCTACTTTCTAATGTGACTTCATGATGATAATTTTCTTTCATCATTTTTTTTTATGAAATATATTATCTAAAAAGTCAGTACTTTTTTGACGTCAGTACGTCAGATACCTACTTTTTGAGGCCATTAAAAATTCATTAAGCATTTCACACCAAGGGAACATAGGGTAAAAGTACATGTGCTTCAGAAACAATAAAAACAATGACCGGACATAAATAGCAAGCAAATAATACGCTCACCTAAAATACGAGTGCCATTAGTGCAACCGTCGTGGGTAATGTACTGTACAAATGTATCACATCTTAGCTTTAAGCGCAAACGGAACTAAGCATTCAGTCGTTCACTTGCCACACAAGATGTTCCTTGTGTTAATCCGCCGTTACCAAGAAAAACCACGGATATAACATAAAGCCGCGTCTCCCACCGGACATAGTATTCAATTGTTGGTGTTCCACTAATGGGATGTTTACCTTACATTAGTCGCTACGGAATTAAACGTCTTTGTTCGAAATTTGCAAAGATGAATGAGGAGATTTTGTAAAGGATTTGTGTGAAAGGCAGACTTAGCCGCTAACACCTTCACGTGTCGAAATACTTTTTTATAAATAGCAAAATGGTATTATTTTTTCTTGTACCATAAGATCACCGTTCTCTTAGGTCTTCTTAGGTTTTACAAATGCTCAAAAAGATTTATTTGAATTTGAAAGCTCTTTCACTGATGATGACGATATTATAATTTACTTGTAATATCAGTCTATAATTCATATAAAAAACTATGACACGTTTAATAAAAAAGCACATATATGTAGTTAACATCGTTAATTTAGTTAATAAAATGACATCATACAAGCACGTCCCACGTGGGCAGACAATAGAGTAGCGGTGGGCGGGCGCCGCCAAAACGTGAGCCTACGCGCCCCGCCGCCCTACATCGAAAGCTCTATTGCCAATCAGATGTTTATAATAAACGATTATGACTGTGTATATGCCATTTTTTTGCACTATTTTGTACGTTTTTTACAAGCCTAGATTAAGTTGTATCGTCATTATAATGGGTTAAAGTAAGATAAGATATATTGAATTATTGTACAGGAGAATATAATAAAGCCACTTATTTTATATACTTCATGCATATACCTGTATGAAGGTATAACTTGTTTTTTTTATTGTCATTTTTAGTATCGTTTTTTCTAGATGTTTATTATTAAAGTCTGATGTAGGGTCATATAATTTTGGAGTGTGATAATGAACATTATACCAATAGAACTGAATCAATCATCAACAAAAATACAATAATATAATTGATAGTCCTTATAATTCACGCATTCGATAAAAGTAAACAGAACGAAACACATTTTATAATAAAAATATACTGTAGGTGTCAGTAATCACAGGCTATAATTCATTCTCCTAAGTGTCCATACTTATCAGATATTCAGAGATTGTGACGTTATTACTAATATCACAGTAGTGTAGCCGTGAAGCGGTGGCTGCTCCCCCGGGGGCTTTGTCGGTGCTCCCCCGCTGCTTGCGTCCACCACTTACGTGAAAAATTACACAAACACACTCCCGTGTACCTGAACCAAACAACTGAGCGATCACGCTACAATGAATCTTACCATTTCGGTATTAACGATGAATTCGGAATGCAGCATCATGGTTGTTACGTTAATGAATGTGTTAGGTCACTTTATGTGTCACCCATACGTAAGCAACGTCCACTACATCTCAATAAAGAGCGATCGGAGCGCGTCGAGCGGTCCCGGTGGCCCGCGGTGATATATCACCGTGGATGCCAATAAATAAGGGCCCAACTCGAGTCAAAGACGGCTATTTAGTAATTTTCTGCTTTTTTCATTCGATATCATACCCTAGTTTTATTTATTTGACGTCTGCTCAATAGCAAATGTTTCACAAACTTAACGTAGCAATATTTTCTTAACAAGGTCTTTCACACTATCACAGGTAGGTACATAAAAAGGTTTTATGATACAAATATTTCGATCTCAGTGGCATGGATCAGATCGAATATTTCGACACAATTCCAATAAAGTCATCAATGTTTCAAAATCAATTCGTCATCGATCAAAGTTTGTGATTTACCGTCGCGTTACGTCGTGACAGGTGCGCGGGATCGAACCGATACGATTTGCCTGGATGGCGATTCGATATTTTCTTAAAAAAAATATGAGCTTCAAGTTATTTAATGCTATGAGGACGGTCACGTTGACCAAAAAATTGATTATTAACGTCGTGAGCCTAATACCTTATCCGTGTGAAGAATTTCTTGACATTGTTAAACATAACTTAAACTTTAAATTTTATATTAACAGCTCCGTACGCAAGATGTTTTCCTGTCGTGTGGAATTTACATACATCAAGGACTTCGGAAATCGTAAATATTAAAAAGTTAAACATCTTGTATTCACAAAGCGTCGGCGCAAAAGCTTGCTGAGGGTGACAAATGTACTTATTTTACAAGTGATGTTCAGAGCAGAGCATACATTGTCAATAAATCAAATAAAATCTGAACTACTCACATGTCGAGAAAAAATATCTAGGTAACATTTATTACGTTTATTATATTATAAGAAGTATCTACATACCGAGTGTACATCATACCTAAAGCATACGAAGTAGGTATGTGTATTTAAAATAAAGATATAATATAAGTTCACTGTTCAAGACAGTCGACATCATCCTATTTTAAGGGGCATTTGTGAATATAATAAGCTAATTTCTGACGCGATCCGTAAACCGATTATCACAAACAAGGTGGTCCATCTTTTTTTTCTTTTATTTTTCAACGAGATTTTTATTTAACTACCTACAGACTACAGTATAAGTTACCTTCAGTAGGGCTTACTGAAGGTAACTTATATGAAGCTGCAATACAATAATTTCTTGTGTTCTCTAATTTGTTTAATTTCATTTTTTTTTTATAGAATTAAAAAATCCAATTTCTTGCTTTTCTATCTGGTACTAATTTTTAAAATTAAAGCTCAACGAAAAACTTCAAAACGTTATTAAAATAAATTATCGCTTTCAATGTCATGAATACTGCGAGTTTAACACTTTTGGATGTCTTTGTACTGGATCGTTTATATGTTGTCGAGTATATTACTGCTATTCCTGTCTTGTCTCGGTATAGTTGTTCCCGGAATGCAGCGGAAGTCCCGGGCTCGCGAGCCGCCTCCGTATTAATGGCCTTTTTAGACGCACTCCTTTGTTACTCGCTCATGTCCGGCCACTTTAACAAAATACGTCATCGTTCTATTTGTACGACATCACATACTGTTATCGTTAAAACTTAAATGCAATCGTCGCTTGTTGAAACCGCAATGGATATGATACAGTTCATAGTTGTTAGAAGAGTAAATAGAGACGTCGAATAATTTTCATCCACTAATTTGGACTGCTTTAAAGTGACGTATCCTGTTGTCAGATTTCCTGGCGTTAAATTAGTCACGCGCCGTATGATACTTTGTTTGATCGGCGCTTAGTTTCTCATATAAATAGATCCTTATGGAATTTCTATGTGTTTCGCTTAATTCTCGCAAAGCTATTTTGTGGGCTTGGCGGCTTAAAAACTATGAATCATGTTCGAAAATAAGTTCCCGCGACATTTCGCAAGGCCGGTCTGTGACCTGCCTTCAATGAATGTATAATAATAATATGGTCTAATTTATACTCCTTGTACAGTTTGGGAATTATTAGTTTTCATAATTTATAAAATCGCATTAATGACAAACTAATGTGTTTATTTAAATTAGGGGAAGTGTGAATTTTGTATGTTGGTATTGAAGCATCTAGCGATGCATAATCGTCGAGCTCTGCATATCATGTACATATCTACCTTTTCTTTTATTGTTTCGATTGAGCTTTCATTTCCTATCAAAAATAAATAAAATTTTATACATATTTCGGGAATAGTAGTACAAATTGAGTTTTGTTAGTAGGCCAGTGAGTCATGTCCCTCGAGCGAGAAGTAACAGGTGCCTGGGGTATAAGAGATCCGGTTCTTAACATTACATTAACACTAACTGCTATTTGCAATGCGATTACTGTTCTGACCTTATACTATTATACCGTGTTTCAAATTCTAAGCGTGTAAATTAATTGCCACATTTCTATAAGTTATATGCATAAATTAATTTAGATATATGGACCGAATTAAGGATTACCTATGGGCAATTCAATCATTTTTCAACGCAAAAATGATTGAATTTTGTAATTTTATGGTGACTGCCCTTTGTGTCATGTAGCTATGATAATTTTTGTCTGCGTTAGGTTAAGCAGACATCCAAATACTAATATTTCCACTTCAAGAAGGAGTTATGTCAAAGGAAAATCCATAAAGTTCATGTACCGGTGGGATTTCCGGAATAAACCCTATATTTTGTATTTCATCAGGATTAAATCTATATTTGTTCCAAATTTCATCTTAATCGGTTCTGTGGTTTAGACGTGAAGAAGAGACAGTCTCTTTTCTCGGGTTTAAATCTATATTCGTAGCAAATTTCATCTTAATCGGTTCTAAGTTCTGTGGTTTAGACGTGAAGAAGAGCCAGACATGTAGAGATAGAGTTACTTTCGCATTTATAATATTAGTAGGGATAATCCCACCCAGTCCGTAATATTTGACGACCGTGATTTGCTCTATTAATTCTTTATGTTTCCTGAAATAACATGGTTTAACTTTTAGATGAATAACCAACTTCTAATGTGATTTCGCTGAAGAGTAGACATTGTAGAGCATAATCTCGTGAAATTATCTATGTTTTTATTGACATAGTCTTTAAAATGTGTGTGTCAGGGTGAAGAATGTAAGATGCTTGTAAGATGTACAGTCAGAAGCATTAATATATTACCATTTGCAGATTAGCAAAAATATCTGTCATAAGAACGGGTTCAATAATATCTGTCTGCCCGTATACAGCAAAAATATCTGACATTAGTAGGCAGCATAATAAAGTGGCATCAAAATTATATGACGAAAATGTAGAGCAAATAATTGTGACAACCTCTCGAAGCATAAATATGTGACGTCACCTAGGAGGCAATAATATCTGACACAATTTTATATTTCTGTATTGTAAAATATAATTGATTCCTCACAAAAAGCATAAATATGTGACACTAGCTTTCCGCCCGCGGCTTCGCCTGCGTTTTCACAGAAATACCGCATAGTTCCCGTTCCCGTGGGAATTTTGGGATAAAACCTATGCTATGTGTTAACCCAAGTTACCCTTTATATGTCTGCTAAATTTTATTGTAATTGTTTCAGTAGTATTTGCGTGAAAGAGTAACAAACACACACATACACATCTTCACAAACTTTCGCATTTATAATACTAGATTAGTAGGATAGGATTATAGTAGGACTAGTAGGATAAGATAGGATAGGATTTTAAAAAGGCCAAACGTTTTTTTATTGAATTAGTGTTTTGTATTTTGCTGGGGTAAGAATATGAACAAAAGACACATTATATTTTGTAAATATTTTTTATTTAAATGAAATTACGATAATATGATAACTTGCCATAATTTTCGATACTCAATAAAATAATAGCAATATTATAGGTAAATGAAAATGAATAACGGAGCAATCGTGTCAAACGCCGCTAACGTCAAATACTAAAAACAATTTCTAAATACATAATACACGAAGGTTACACTGAACCTTCAAAAAAAATAGACCTACCCAAGTGGGTATTCATATAAGTATGTATATGAATACTTTAATTTTGTCATGATATGATATCCTTCTAATATTATAAATGCGAAAGTTCGTATCATGTAAGGATGTTTGTTACTCTTTCACACAAATAAAAGACAAAACAATGGAATTTGGCACACACATAGAAGGTAACTTGGATTAACGCTTATGAGAGCTTTTATCCTGGAAATCCCACAGCGTATTTTTCTTTGAAAACGCGGGCGAAGCCGCGGGTGTTAAGCTAGTAGGATATAATATCTAGACATACAATATGTAGTATACAACGACGGCACATATTAATTAATATGGTAATCATGTTTTAAAACAACGTAGTTAAAATACAATTTATTTATTTTATATTAATTCAATATTAAATTGAAAATAAAATTGTGTCAGATATTATTGCTTCCTAGTTGATGTCACATATTTATGCTTTTTGTGTGGAATCAACGCAAAATACAGAAATATAAAATTGTGTCAGATATTATTGCTTCCTAGTTGATGTCACATATTTATGCTTTGTGTGAGGAATCGATGCAAAATACAGAAATATAAAATTGTGTCAGATATTATTGCTTCCTAGTTGATGTCACATATTTATGCTTTTTGTGTGGAATCAACGCAAAATACAGAAATATAAAATTGTGTCAGATATTATTGCTTCCTAGTTGATGTCACATATTTATGCTTTTTGTGTGGAATCAACGCAAAATACAGAAATATAAAATTGTGTCAGATATTATTGCCACCTACTTGGTGTCACATATTTATGCTTTGTGTGAGGAATCGATGCAAAATACAGAAATATGAAATTGTGTCAGATATTATTGCTTCCTAGTTGATGTCACATATTTATGCTTTTTGTCAGGAATCGATGCAAAATACATAAATATGAAATTGTGTCAGATATTATTGCCACCTATTTGGTGACACATATTTATGCTTTGTGTGAGGAATCGATACAAAATACAGAAATATGAAATTGTGTCAGATATTATTGCTTCCTAGTTGATGTCACATATTTATGCTTTTTGTGAGGAATCGATGCAAAATACAGAAATATGAAATTGTGTCAGATATTATTGCTTCCTAGTTGATGTCACATATTTATGCTTTTTGTGAGGAATCGATGCAAAATACAGAAATATGAAATTGTGTCAGATATTATTGCCACCTAGTTGATGTCACATATTTATGCCGTGAACGGGAACTATGCGGTATTTCTGTGAAAACGCAGGCGAAGCCGCGGGCGGAAAGCTAGTGTCACATATTTATGCTTTTTGTGAGGAATCAATTATATTTTACAATACAGAAATATAAAATTGTGTCAGATATTATTGCCTCCTAGGTGACGTCACATATTTATGCTTCGAGAGGTTGTCACAATTATTTGCTCTACATTTTCGTCATATAATTTTGATGCCACTTTATTATGCTGCCTACTAATGTCAGATATTTTTGCTGTATACGGGCAAACAGATATTATTGAATTTGTTCTAGTGACAGATATTTTTGCACATCGCCCCCTAGGCATATATTATTGCTCGTGACTGTACCTAGAGCTAAGGACATAGTATTAAGTTTAGAATTAAGTTTTATATATTTATGGTTTGGCGTATGCCGTAAATAAATAAATAAATAAAATACATATATACCTACTGGTTCTGGTCGTTAAAGTGAAGTCCATTCTATACAATGTTATGTTATAGTTAAGCTAATCACATAGATAAAAGCACTATTACTATAAAAAAATGTTGTGTGGTTTTATGAAACCACGGTAAAAGTGAAACTGTTCGAACGGTTCCGAACACTGCTTTGTGTAGCGCATGTCGCGTGACGGTCGGCTGCCGAGTAGCGATGCCGAGTAGCCCCCCTATGCAAGTTGCTTTCTGTTAGCGTAGCGTTCAATAGAATAGACTACGAATATATGAGATTGACGTAAGCTATAGATACGTTTATCTACAGCTTACATCAATCTCATACATTCGTAGTCTATTCTATTGAACGCTACGCTAACAGAAAGCCACTTGCATAGGGGGGCTGGTATACTTAACTCGGCAGCCGCGATACACGCGACATGCGCTACACAGACCA
Organism: Colias philodice; assembly: GCF_061535455.1. Taxonomy (NCBI): domain Eukaryota; kingdom Metazoa; phylum Arthropoda; class Insecta; order Lepidoptera; family Pieridae; genus Colias; species Colias philodice. Next base: position 7,394,759 of record NC_143093.1, read on the forward strand.
AAAAGTTTGAGACGATGTAATAAAAGTTTCACTTTAATAAATAACAAACAAACAAAAAATAAAGAATCATAAAAGCTAATGTCAAAACAATTATAAAAGAAGAGATCGGCTCCTAAATCGTATTCTTCACTAAATTCAAAATAAATAAAACAAATAATAAAATTCATTTATTTTCGATGCATTGCTCACCACAAAGAGCTAGAGTAGATGATTGCTCAATTACCAGGACCTCCTTAGTAGAATCTGCCGGACAGTGATGATTTATAATTTCAACTTTATATACCTTATAAATAAATGCTACATTGTATTATCTGGTCTGTAATGTCAGTCGGCTTTACATAAAAGGTGGTTTGAGTCCGCGCTTTGTCATTAAGTTACAATCAAACATTATGTTTAGGGATCGCCGACAAGTTAACCGGGGTTTTTCATCCATTTCATAATTTGTTATTTCGGATATCGTACAGGAACGTGCCGCAAGAGACAAAGTAAATATTAACAGTGTGCCGCCGGCGCGGACGCACCCACTGCCTATTACGATGAGTTATGATCGCTTCGTTTGTTGTTTTTTTGCAATTCGTTAGCACTTGACTTTTTTCCTGCCATTTCACACAATTACTAATGATACAAATTAGCCAATTAACTCATATGTTTTAAATTTTAATAGTTAACCCACTACTGTCAAATTTAGACGATATTCTCTATATGGAAAATAGAAAATCTGTATATGTATATAAAACTCAAAGGTGACTGATATAGTGATCTATCAACGCACAGCCCAAACCACTGGACGTATCGGGCTGAAATTTGGCATGCAGGTAGATGTCATAACGTAGGCGTCCCCTAAGAAAGGATTTTAGAAAATTCATCCCCTAAAGGGGTAAAATAGGGGATGAAAACTTATACCATGAAAATTTATCTTTTCCACGCAAGCGAAGCTGCAACAGCTAGTAATAAATATGGCATGATTGCGTATTAATTAAATTAAAGTTTTAAACCTAACATAAAATCTTCTTACAGTTAGAATTCCCACATTATCTTAAGATATAAATCATTTAAGTCGGTGTATAAAAGTTGATTTCATCAAATGCAATTACGTTTACAAACGTCTTCGAAACAGTAAAAATTGCTATAAAATAAGAGGTCGCTGTACAGTTATCACTAAGGTTAATAACTCGTCAAATAAACAGATTGAAATAATTATTATCTTAAAGAAAAATCGCTCCAGTTTTGATGTTACACTCAAAGTTGAAGCTTGTAGAACAACCTTCTGTTTAATTTTTACAGATGAACATTGCTTGAAATTATCGTATATACTTTATTTGTGCGACTGAAATTTTATTTGCAGTACAAAACACAAACAGCGCAGGTATAATAACAATTAATTTAACTAAGTTTTCTTATAATGGTATATCTTAAAGGGCATATTCATAGAATTGGGTCGCAGAATGCAGTTTCGTACGCTTTGTTTATACCACGTTATGCTCTAACTGTGACCAGACACAGTTATAACGAAATCTGCATAAACTGATTGCGTAGTGCGTGCTGCGTGCCTGTGAATAGTTTACGGTAGAATACGGTAAATGATAATCGGTATTGTTAGTTCCACTACATGCCATCGCGACCATTCCTGCTCAGATGGTCACTGCTCCGTTTCACGCACCGCCACGGTTGTTGGATGCTGATTTTTATATCGCATTCAAATATGGACTGAACTTTTCCATTTGCTTTGGGATATATTGTAACGGGATTTTGGGAGCTTTTTAAACAGAACAAATTTAAATTTAAGATTAAAACAAGACAATTTTATATACTATCTACGCGTCTACTACTTAATCAATTTTAATTAATAGTAATTTAAATGCGGTCTTACAACATCAGGCAACATTCTCGTTGTTATAATTTTAAAAAGTTAACATAAGGTATATTATAACATATTATAAGGTAATTTTAAACCTAAAATCCTAAATCCTAATATGTTAAATGATAAATTATTTAATCGTGTTTAACTTATCAAACTATTTGCGTATATCCCAATTCCCACTGGGATTCTGAATTGCTGTGTAAATAACTTCAATATTGTCGACGAGAGTACGCGTGTTGAGCATCAATTGGACGTATAACGCAGCTGATTTATTCCGACAGTTATTGCATCGAAAATCGTAATTTGTAAACATTTTTGAATCATAACAATAGCCGTGCACAAAGGTGCACCCGGATCTAGGATCTCTACCTGCGGCTTCCGAATCTGCGCGCAAAAAACTCAAAATTGATTCAATGCGACGCGACGATCACAAAAAGCAGCAGTCCCTTATGTTTAGCGATGCCGATTCGACAAATAAGGTTACATCGTTCGGAAAAAAATGGGATTATTGGTTTGCGAGATCAATTTTGCTAACAAACGATAGAAAAAATTAGGGCTCTATTGAACTTGGATCGTGGTAACAATTCACGATCTAGTTAACATTGTTCGATGCATCTCGATTGACCGTCGACCTGATTATCTTTGTGTTCCTGGAATGTGGGTCAGTGTTAGATCTCTCGTAGGAGTCGGAAATTGAACACAGGATGAAGGTAATGAGTGCTTGTAAGCTAATCGCATGATGCGCCCACGCTCTTATTATTTCTCATGAATTAAGTGTAAGTTGCGAAATTATGTTCTAAATTTTAGAACAAAGACTATTAACATTGATTTTCCTTATACATATATTGTTGTTAGTCAATCGTTGCAGATTACATTACTATGTTTTAAACCAATATTTAAATATTCAGCCATATTTGTATATTTGACAATGCTTGTTATGCATGATTTAATAATCATTAATTATTATGATAATTCTACAAAACAAAAACATTGAACAAGTTGTCTAGCCTTGATATAACAACCTAGTATAAATTAAAAAATGGTTGCTTTAGTAATTTGATACCGAGAAACAACGGTCAGTCAATAATTCCAGGGTCTAATCTGAAATTGAATATGGCCTATAAAAAAAGTATAGGACCTAACTAAAATATCCAGTTAGAATATTTTCTGCTAGCGACGTAGAAGACTTATTAGATTCATCATTCAAATTGCAAAAGTATAGTTGCTCATCGGTATTAATACTAGGAAATAGTATAAAAAAGGGATGTACGTATATGTCTCTATCGTGTATATCATGTATGAGTGGAGCTCATTAATATTGCAAGTTGTGGGTGTTCACAAAAAGAAAGCAGCGCTCACATCGCCGCGCGTGCTGCAATGAGGAAATACTTCGGATGTTCACTAAATGACCGAGCCTATACATAAGTCATGAACTCGACGCACTGAATTCAAAATTGAAGCACACATATGACGCACGATCCATCTTAATCACGTCACAATTTCAACGATGACAGAAAGTCTATAGTCGTACTAAGTATCGGTCAATTAAGGAAAGCTGGCATGTTCACAGTACTCACACTTATGCAATTTCACTTACAGTATGTTCAAAAATAAATGCGACTCTAGTTTCATTTTAGACTTGAATTGTAAAATGGGTGCGTTGTAGATAAATATATGCAAATATAATTACTTATGAAAGCTCTCATAATTTACCTGTAAAATTATAATTTAAAAGTAAATCAATTGATGAAGTTAATTATTTATTCTAATAATAATCAATTGGATAAAGGTATTAATAATCATTCAATTATCAAATAATAATTAAATTTCAGGTCATAAAAACAATACAAATAACACGTGCGCTTACTCCCAACACACGGATGGTTGTTTTGATAATGATTTAAATAACGGACGTCTTCTGCAGTTGCGGAGCAGTCTTGTCCTGACTTTGGTCGAGTAAAGATATCTAAGAAATATTATATTTGTAGTAAGTACGTAATACCTACCAATACGCGCTAACAAATATTATGTGTTACATGTTTATTGTATAATTTTCACACTATTGGTTTTAAACTCAAACTCAAACATTTATACAATTAGACTTCTTCTAGAAGCACTTTTGAATCGTCATAACAGTTTAACAGTTTTAACATTTACCACCAATTCAGAAAGCAGTATCTATAGAGAAGAAGAATCTATTTAATCATAATCGTAATCTTCTACTTCACTGAAACTTTCATCGCTCGAAGAACTCGCCGTCGGAATTTCTTAATGTTATTATAAATGAGTCAGTGTAATTATCTACTTTTGGTTCTAATTGAATATATTTTAAATTTTTCCTCATGTTTTCGCGTCTTTTTCCAAACGTCACTAAACATATCCAGACTAATAGCATTTGCTTCCTTTCTAAATAATTCTTCCACAGTTTTCAATTTAAAGTTCACATTTTGTGATGCTACTTTCCCTTTAATTATGCCCCATAGTAACTCTATTGGGTTGAGTTCTGGATGGTATGGTGGAAGGCGCAATACACTATGTCCATGATCTTTGAGGATTGCATCAAGTAAAAATTGTGTATAGTTTGGCTTATTTTTTTTAATAATGTGATAACTCTGATTATTAATAGACTGGGGTAGAAGCCTTCAAAAATAATTAAAAGATAAAAAAAATCGCAGTCGGATGAAAACCATTAGAAAAGGAGGGGAATATGACGAAAATAAAAGGAAAAATAAATTACGGTCAATCCGAGTTCGGGAAGTGGGAGGGGGGAGCTTTTAAGAGAAAAAAATGGTTTCTCTCGATTTCCGACAAAACTACAAGTCCTACGGAAAAAAGTTCAATGGCAAAGTTGTAGGTAATTAAAAGTTCTACAACTTTTGTATTCACAATTTTTTCACATAACCTCAGAATTTAGGTGAAAAATTCAAAAAACCAAGTTTTTGGTTTTTTATTTTTATCTACTTCAAAATTTATTTTTTTTCTACGAAATTTGGTGGAAACTTAGTTTATTGTGTCCCAAATACACTGTAATTTATTTGATTGAAAATATTTATTTTTTCGCCTTATTTTGAATTAATACCAAAAAAACAAACTAATTTTTAATCGAAAAGTCACCCGTCAAAATATCAGCTTTTTTCAAAAACTTGGGAAGCCTTTTATTCATTGAAATCTCTACTTTCATATGGTGTAAAAAAAATAAACACCACCATAGTAAATGTTCTCAGGAAATGCATACAAACAGTGTGAAAATTAGCTTTTACTAAATCAGGCACACTTCTCGAACTACCTGAAATGTTTTTATCGACATCATTTTGCTTTTGAATATGCTGTAAAATATTAAACTTAGAACAGATAATCATTTTTCTTTTGAAATATTACCGAAAAGCCGATACAAGAGAAGATATAGAGTTCGAGAAGTGTGCCTGATTTAGTAAAAGCTAATTTTCACACTGTTTGTATGCATTTCCTGAGAACATTTACTATGGTGGTGTTTATTTTTTTTTACACCATATGAAAGTAGAGATTTCAATTAATAAAAGGCTCCCCAAGTTTTTTAAAAAAGCTGATATTTTGACGGGTGACTTTTCGATTGAAAATTAGGTTGTTTTTTTGGTATTCATTCAAAATAAGGCGAAAAAATAAATATTTTCAATCAAATAAATTACAGTGTATTTGGGACATAATAAACTAAGTTCCCACCAAATTTCGTAGAAAAAAAATATATTTTGAAGTAGATAAAAATAAAAAACCAAAAACTTGGTTTTTTGAATTTTTCACCTAAATTTTGAGGTTATGTGAAAAAATTGTCAATACAAAAATTGTAGAACTTTTAATTACCTACAACTTTGCCATAGAACTTTTTTCCGTAGGACTTGTAGTTTTGTCGGAAATCGAGAGAAACCATTTTTTTCTCTTAAAAGCTCCCCCCTCCCACTTCCCGAACTCGGATTGACCGTAATTTATTTTTCCTTTTATTTTCATCATATTCCCATCCTTTTGTAATGGGTTTCATCCGACTGCGATTTTTTTTTGTTTCAAAAATTATCTACTCTAGTCTATAATTAGTAATTTGATTTTTGAAAACAAAAATGCCGATTTTAGTCAAAATTTATATTTTTATAACAAGATCCTTATCATCCAAATTTCCACCTTGGTGAGAAAAATTGACATTTCTAATGAAAATGAACAAAAAATTGAATGATTTTATTAAATACTGTAAAATAGTCTATAATTCTTCCATTTACTGTATCACAAAATTCTTCATAGATTTTTAGATATTCGTACTACACCAATTACATCACCCTGTATTTATAAACAATTGCAAAATATGACACATACATAGGCCGGGAGATACTGACACAAAATTTCGGGTCATTTGTAACAGAATGGCGGTTCTACAGAGGTCTTATTACGCAATGACTAAAAGAAAAATGATGGTCAGAACGCTGGTACCGGCGGACTAGTCGCGTGGGCGTTAGTCGAACTCGTCGGATAAATAGCGAAAGTCAAACGATTTGTAACACAAAAATTTTAGAATTTACCGATAGCCCATAAAAAAGATGTAGGCGGTAGTGTCATGCCATACTTTTCCGGTGTAACTTACAGCCCCCCATACCGACGCGATGCGTTGATTTAAGAAAAAAAACAATTCAACCATTTGTACCAGGCTAACTTTTGCACAGGTAATCATCATCGTGCAGACATTTACGAAAATTGCCATGCCATACTTTTCGGACGATTCCAAATGGCCACCATACCGCCGAAAATCTGCAAAAAAAAATTTTTTTTCGCCAAACAATTTGTACCAGTATTGCATTTGGATTTTTGGAGACTATTTGATAAAATGTGACCATTATTATATTTGCCATACTTCTAGTAGGGGGAAAAAGTGCTGCCATACTTGAAAAATTAATTTATTCGTCACGTTTCAAAAATACGACTGTACAATACGTAAAATAATTTTTTACAGTATGGGATCATTATATTCTGTTTGTTTGTATACAATTCTACCTAGAAAAAAATATCGCAGATTGCAAACATGGGGCGGATGATTGTAAGACTTAAGCCAAGACGTAAAAAAAAATGAAAAGAATTGGCGATTTGTACCAGTACGGCATTTTTGGAAAGTATATGATGCAACGTGACCATTATTATATTTGCCATACTTTTAATAGAGGGAAAAATTAGTGCCATACTGCTACAAATCGTTCAAATAACGAATAAAATCTTACAATAAGAAAAAAATCTTATACACATTCGCCACCTCCCACAGGTATGGCATTATCACACTTCTATTTATAATCATTCAGGAGTTGTTGAAAAAAAAATGGAGGGTGGTACAAATCGTTTGGCGAGAAAAAAAAATTCAAAAATTTGCAGATTTTCCGCGGTATGGCGACCATTTGGAATCGTCCGAAAAGTATGGCATGGCGATTTTAGTAAATGGCTGCACGACGATGGTTACCTGTGCAAAAGTTAGCCCGGTACAAATGGTTGAATTGTTTTTTTTAAATCAACGCATTCACGTCGGTATGGCGGACTGTAAGTCACATCGTAAAAGTATGGCATGACACTACCGCCTACATCTTTTTTAAGGGCTATCGGTAAATTCTAAAATTTTTGTGTTACAAATCGTTGGACTTTCGCTATTTATCCGACGAGTGTGACTAACGCCCACGCGACTAGTCCGCCGGTACCAGCGTTCTGACCATCATTTTTCTTTTTGTCATTGCGTACTAAGACCCCACTAGACCGCCATCCTGTTACAAATGACCCGAAATTGAGTGTCAGTATCTCCCGGCCTAACATGTGCAATGTGTAAATGTGTTGACGTTCCAGCTCTTCTTAATATACCTATAGCTACTAACCAGTAATGCTATAATCCCACGTGTTGCTATTTAATACGGTTTACCACTTGCCTGAGTTAGTTATTCCATACTAGCTTTCCGCCCGCAGCTTCGCCCGCGCAGTTAAAGAAAAACCCGCATAGTTCCCGTGGGATTTCCGGGATAAAACCTATCCTATTTCCCGGGGTAAAGAGTAGCCTATGTCCTTTCTCGGGTATCAAAATATATCTATACCAAATTTCATGCAAATTGGTTTAGTAGTTAAGGCGTGATTGAGTAACAGACAGACAGACAGAGTTACTTTCGCATTTATATAATATTAGTATGGATTGAAAGCAGTTCCATCAATGATCGAACACTATATCAGTTTGTGCAATTTATTTATTTAATTCGGTTTTTGATCGAATTAATTTTATATAAGATAGATCTAAAAAATATAAGGCCAATAAGCATTTTATCAAATAGCCACAAAAGGGACCTGGGACAATTGGTACATTTTATATAGGATCCTCTATATAGCCTCTATAGAGTCTACAACAACTGTACCTACTGGAATTTTTAATTGCCTTATTTATTCTCACTTCACATGACAGAAAAAAAAATCACTTCTAAATATTTGTGTAGTTCGTCTATTTAAGCTTTTGTCCTCACAATTCAAAAATAATCTCACCAAGGATGTATCCATCACAGTAGCGTGAAAATAAATCAAGTTGATTCTTTCTTTTCGGTGATGTGTTCTATTTTATTTTGGTATAAATGCTAAACGAAGACTTATGCTTTCTTATGTAGTTATTCGGAAAAAAAACATCTAGGTATAAATATTTTAATTATAAAATTAGCAAATTCTGTAATTATCATATATTATGAGACATAAATATTAAATCATACTTTAACTGAATGAAAATTTAAGTGTTAAATCAACTAGATAATTGTTTAATTTACATGCTAGCCAATAACACTGCAATATTTACAATTTTTGAACTAGCTCTACCAATGATAGTTTTGACTGTTTATTTTGGAAAAGCAATAAAAAATTTCCCCCAAAGCTCATTTTATACTCCATAATATACAACGTGTTCTTCCTCGGTAATCGATGTACATACAGCGTTGATCCCACTGATCAAATACTTTCCCTTTGAGTCTGATCATTGCGGGTAACTCCGAGTAGCTCCTACATAGAGGAAAATCAAATACACATATGTGTTCTAATTGAATAATGACATCGGTATAAGTAATGTATTCAAGGTAGTCGATGTCGGCGCCAGTGTTTATTGAATAATGAGCCAATCCTGCGGCGTCCTGGCTCAATCAATTGACTGATTGAATGATTGCTCACGGTTGTCATAGTTACGCCGCGTGCCGTATATCCTTTATAACATGAAGAATTGGTGTAATTTGCTTATCAACTTGAAGGAAAATGTTTGCATCATATACATGTATTTTGTTGAAGCAGATTTTTATGGTTGAGGAAAAGTTGGTTGGTACGCATGTTGTTTTGATTATAATATTAATAGATATAGTTATAATGAGAGCTTTTAATACAGCTAATAGAAATTAAGATAATAATTAACTTGATAAACATTCTATATATTACCTGTATTGTTTTAATACTAGATTAATTATTTTTTCTGGATACTTGATCGATTACTAACCGTAGAGAACTATAGATACTAAACTAAAATACGAATTACATGCATTATTTATCGATGACATCAAATACAATAATCCGTCACTAACAAGCATATTCTATGTCGTGACCTTTATTTAGGGCTTGGCCGTCTAGGCCATCATTATTCAACAATTGTTTACTACGTGTAAATTATTTATAGATTATATTAGATATCGATCAGACCCTAATTTTAGTCTGCTGAGAATCATGATCGTGCTTCGGTTACGCAAGCCAATGCACTAGTGTTAGCGAATTAATGTAATGTTTATGCTCGCTAACCTTACCATCTATTATTATTATTACAAGTTACAACCTCATTATGGTTAATTTAAAGGCGCCTACTTTACACTTGTGTATTTCTTATGTTTCGACGTGGCATGAACCCTGTAATAAGGACACACTGTAGAGTACATGCTTCGATACAATGGAACTAATGTACGAGTCGGATAAATATTGTAATTTTCTCCAAAATCACTCTCATGCCCATAATATTTCGTTGCAGAATTAAAGAGATACTTTCGCAGTAATTATTTTTAATCGATTCAAAATAATGTCTGTTTGACATCAAACCGAGACTGAGATACCTACTCTGCAGCTGCAGCGGTCAGTTGAAATATACCTTCATAATAAATATTATGGTACCTATTCAAATATCTCAATATTATACTTTATTCGTTTGCTTATATGAAGTGATTTGTACTTTGTGAAAATAATAGAATACTTATTTTCACTGGCGCTCAGTGGCGGTAAACTTGTTACGATTATTTTGTAGAGCCAAAAAAAACTTGCAATATGCTTCGTATAGTAGCAATATTGTTAGGAACATTCTTCTTTTTTAGCCATAAAGAAATTGAATTTAGTAACTGTTATAGTGTCTCGGTTGAATCAACGAGAACTCGACCGTTTCATTGTTAACACTAATTAATTAATGAGCGGCGAAGATCAAAACATCACGCTCATTATGAAACTCCTAGTTTCTCGTTAGCGCTTGAATATTTTAATAGCTTTTCTTTTTATAGATTAATTTTATAAAAAAGGTCGCTTCCGTATTGTGCACAGTTACAATTTTATGCATTTAAAAACATTATAGTGACACTAAAATCTCGATTGTTCGTAATGATGTGTTTATTTACTTACATTAAAACACGCCTTTTTATAAATACAAACGGAATTAATTTAATTAGTATTTAATCTCACTAAACCTCTTAATAAGTTATATGAACTAGTTATCATTTAATTAAAAAAGATACATAACACATGCATAAATTAAGCAAGCTTAAGTTGTTATTCTGCTACTCATATAATGTATAATAATTAAAATATTATGTTAATTAAGCATGTTCTCATTATCCATCAAAGTCCCCTCGGTTCTCATAGAAAGCAAATATTACCTCAACTTCTGTTGTTGACTGTTGTCCTCGTCAAAGTTTCCCATAAACTTCGAAAAATAGTAGACTACGTATTTGTTGTACGCGGTAAACTGTCAGCGCAAACAAATCGTGGTCAAATCTTTTAAGTAGGCAGTCTGTAAATATTTTTGTTAATAATTTAGTGTGCGTTTATTCCCACGATAGGTAATGGAGAAGTCTTGGTTACAGATCACACCCTCCGCATTAGGGTTATGTTTGAACAGGAATCTATTGATTTTTATTGTACACCCTGCTGACCGTATCACATAAGTTCAAGGCTCACAAAAAGTTTACGTTGTTTTATCATTTATAGTCACTAAGCATGGTATGTTTTTTCAAATGTATGTATTTTAGATGTATGTACATATTAAACAATTAAACAATTTATTTATTTGTCAGCATGGCGGTGTGTATCTATTAATAAAAAAGCGTATCCCATTTTCACGGGATAAGAAGAATTTAAAATATACACAGGTGAACACATCTTCCTGATTACAATATCATATTGACTACGTAATAACAGTGAAGAAGTTAGTTATTGCACAAAAAGTCGGTCAATGGACCAATTAACAATAGAATAAGAAAACAAAAGATAATTAACTGTTGATGCAATAGGCAGATACGAAGGCTTGCTAAACAAAGGTCTTCCTAAAAACAATTTGTAAATAAATGGCGGTGCTTGATGATTTCGAAGGATACCGTATAAAATACATTTAAATTTGATATATATATTATAGATATAGAGTTTGTTTAGAAATTTATGTATGGCAAACGAGCTTAAGCGCGTCACCGGACAGAAAGCGATGATTGGCGCCTTCGAGGGCCTTAGTAAAAAAGAATCATCTAAAATCTCGACGGAAATAATTCTTAATAGTTTTATTAACTAGGTACGAATCATTGATTATTTCACATGAATAACTTTTAAACAAATTGTTGAGAGCAATCGAGGTAGAAACCCTTTTCATAGTCAAGAATCAAGATGCCTAGCCCAGTGTAGATTTATGTATAACGTATATCGTTTACATAGAGCTACGACTTGACCTAAATACTCCTTAATTCCGAAATAATTCAGCGAGCCAACTCTCACTTGCAAGCCTTGCGTAATTCACGTATAGGTAATTCGGTTAAAATGCTAACCGTGTAAAGTAATGTTAAGTGTATTGTCTAACTTCACTGTTAAATTTGATCGAGGCAATTTTTGTTTGTGAGGCGTGAGCTCAAGGAAAGTGGAGCGTTTACCAATAAATTCTCAATATAACAATGATTTTCTATTCTTATAATACTTTTACTATGCTCCAATATTGAATCGTGTAAATTGTTCTCAATAGCTTTATCTTTCCCTTTTCATTATTAAACTTAGATAGAGTTTAAAATGTTCTATAATTGTTATCCGTTATCTGTACTGTTATTCGCTTTTAGTTATCTGTAATACATTGTATATTTATAAGAAAAAAAGGGAAGTTAATAAATTCATACAAATGGTATGGGGGCATCCATAAATTACGTGAGTTGTTTAAGGGGGGGAGGGGGTCGAGTAAAATCTCATCTAACCTTACGTTGGGGAGAGGGGGGGTGTCGGCAAATATCACGCAATTTTTTTAAAATTGAAACAAAACAAATTATTAACTTTTAGTCCATTTAATCCAAATAACATGCTTAAGATTTTAATGTTACGGTTAAAATTTAAATATTCTTAATTCTATTGTTACCTTGTTAACACTAAGGGCCGATTTTTCAATGTATAAAACTACCATTTTAAAAACGTATTCTAATTGCCCGTATTTGACAGTTTACGTGACATTTTAATATTATCGTGTAATACTTTATTGGACGGATAAGTCTTATCCAAGCATTGAAAAATCGGCCCTTAGGGCGCGTTCCCACTATGTCGTAACGACTAATTTATCGTTCGACGACTGTCGTCTCTACCTGTTCCCATTATAACGATTGTTTGTCGTCAACATTTTTTATCGTTTAGCGACTGTCGTATCTAGCTGTTCCCATTGGATCGCGACGACATTTTATCGTTTCCTGGCAGTCGCTTTGTCGTTTACACATCATAAGCAAGCTACAAATCTAGTCGCCTCTGCGTTCGCTTGGTGATTACTAGTGCGTTTACTCTCCTGAGTTCAATGGACGTCATAGAGTTGCCGTCCACGATTTTTTTATCGTTTTACGACTGTCGTGTTTGCCGTTCCCACTGTCACGACAAAGTGTCGTCACTGCAAAAACTGTCGTAGACGACAGTAAATTGTGTCGTTCTAAATGTGAACACCTCCATTTAAACATATAAGCCACGACACTTAAAACTACACGATTATCTGTCGTCACGACACGGTGGGAACGCGCCCTTAGTGTTATAACTTTCAGCAATATAAATTACTATTTTTAACTAGTCGTAAACAAAAGCACGAAGCAATTTTTTTTCTTTTTACAATGACAAATAAACATAAGAAACCCACATTTTGAAAAATCTCACGTGGGATGGGGGGATGGGGGAGGGGGTTTAATAAAATCTCATGATATCTCACCAGAGAGGGAGGGAGGGTCAAAAAATGGACAAAAACACCTCACGTAATTTATGGACGTTCCCTATGTGCTAAAAATCCGTCGACGAAACTATTTAACACTTTCAATTTCAAGTGCGATACGTAAACCAGTTTCATTGACCGCGAAATGAATCAGCTACAACCCATTGGCTTCCGACGGATATCCTTCATGCGACTTCAATGGATGCACTCTAAAATACTATGAATGAGACACAAAGAGCGACGACGCACCAAAACGAAAAAGCCGATGCGCGTGCGCCGCGTACATAAACCATAACGAATTGTTTCGTACAGTATGCGTACAGTGAACAGGTTATCAAATACGGACACTTGATTCAGTTCAACGCTTATGCGTTTTTTTTATTAATGTATCGTTGAATAGGAATTCATACATAAGAATTTACGAAATTAACATTTTGGATTGGTATCTTAGAACTCGCATTCCTTAAAATTTTCAGTAATATTAACAGAAATCATTTAAATATTAATAATAAAATAAATAGATAATCCTTTAAAAATATTTTAAAATAAACTTTTACTTTATTATATTCCTTAAAAAATGTGAAAAATTGAAATTCCTGTGCTGCATTATAGTCAACTCTACAATTTACATAGTTAAATACATATTATTAAAAAAAAATATTTTATTCTTTCGTCCCATAAAATCTTTCACATAATATAAATACTAAATACCCATATCCTGACTAATGTGACGACAATTATTAAAATACGTAATTAATTTGCATAATACAGTCCGCATGCAATACCCGTAGGGAATGTCAAAGCGGATGAGATCCCAGCACAATATTACCTTACCTCGCTCTCATAAATGGCCCAGGCGAATCTGTCGCGTATTCTTGAAGAATAAAGGCTATATTCCTGTATAAGAACTTGGTAATAATGAACTACCTGTGTGCACTCTAATATGCGCGGTCACCGGAAGGCCGTGCGGAGAATGGGACGGACATGAATGACGTCGATACGCTCATTACATTATTATTATGTCAGCCAAGACCGTAACCTGTGCCTCTGAATGAGTAAAACTATATGAGCGTATATCGTATAAATTGATATAATATGTACTTTCATATGAATTAAAGCAATGGTAAGCATATTATATGAAATTGTAGAATAGTGGCATTTGTACAGGATAACTGAGTATGATGACTAAGGCTACACAAATAATTATTCACTACCCTTATAATATTAAACATATGCGTAGGTTTTAGCATGATCAGTCATAAAGTTTCTATGGCGAACAAATAAATGGTCAAGAATAGGTATAGAGTCCAAGGACTATACGTGATTAATTGAGCATCACATTTTTTAAATAATTAATTTTCTTGTTAGGTATAATTAGTTTGCAATTCATCAGTTTTCTTATCTTGTTAACACTAAGTATAAACAAAATAAATTTATGGCTACTAATTAATTATTGTTGTTTTATAACACGATATCATTCAGTCGGGGTGTATTCAATCTGTGAGCCGCAGGTTACGTGACGAGCCTACGAGATACCAACGTAAGCATTCACAGCCGTACCAATGGAATCTTCGCTATTTGTACGTTTATTTTCAAAACCGTTTCATTCAACGACAATCTGTCATTCATGTAGTTGTTTACATTTCACAAGCGTGTAGAATAGAACAATAGAGGCAGTAAACGAAACGTAACGGGCGTCTCCTGGCGTTTAGTGTTTACAATAGATACGGAACGTGAGAATGTTGTTCTAAACCAACTTTATCCCGAAGGTGAGATCCTACGTGCGCATCACAAAGCCGGCACACGACAGTCGGACCTCGGATTCATTGTGTAGGCGGTCTGTGCAAAGGTGTCATAAACAACAGCCATTAGCCACACTGCTAGATTTAAGCCCCAAAACTTACGTACAATCACGTTACAAGTTTTAGGCGACCAATTGTAATTATGAGTTAATTGTAGTGTCCGTGGGAAAGCGTTTTGGAATTTCGCCTCTTTTATAACTTCCTGTTGCCTAAAGTGCAGGGGATCGGATCAGCGTTACTATGGACCGTTGACCTCGTCGAGTAATACGTTGAAACAATTATATGCAAATGTATGTTGATGTGATAATATTTAGCTACGTGACCGCAATAAAGCGGATATATTTTGATAAAGGTAGCGTGGTTTCAGGGCTGTCTATTATACCGAAATCGCTATATAATATCTGGTCACAATGTTAAATTCTCACTTTTTACTTTTCACTCCCAAGCGCAAAGAGTAGATACCTATTTGCGAGAATAGTTTCGAAAACAATGTGATTTATAAGAGCTTTTTTAGTAGCTAGCGCTTAGCAACCCTGATTAAATCATGTATAGTCATTGATAGCGGTTCCTGTGACTACAGGCTCGCACGGTGGGCCTGCTTCCGGCGGACACAGCCGAACTTCCGTGCTTCTATTGTCCTCTCCCCTCATTAACTGTATTAACCGCAATAAGGATCCGAGCTTAATTTCTACCCTTTATAGCAAAAATAATATTTTTTTTTACAAACAATTATGACGTGCTTTGCATAGAGGGGAAATTAATCCGATTTCATTTATAAATACACATATATACATAAATAAACATTTACCCATTATTAATTTAATGAAATTAAATTATTTGAGATATGCTTTACATTTAAATTACAATTTTTCTAGACCAAGTTTTCCGTGTTATATGCAAAATATCAGGATTTTTAAAAGCAAGAAAAAACATAAAAAATCATTAAAGTTGATATCTACCATAAACAAATGGAACGATTGTTTTGATCGTGAAAGGAAGTATCAATATTGCTAATTGGTGTTAAACGTTTGTTCAAATGGCTGTAAAAAATACTTAATGGACTGCATCGGCGATTAAGCGAAGTGTTTACCGCCCAAATTAAGAGAAACGGCTCCTTGAAAGTAATTTGAGAGATAATTTTTAATGATTTTGAGATGATCCGTCTTGTTTACTGCATGTTATCGTACATGTGATAATATTTGTTGTTCGTATCTTGTGTGTGTTTTTTGTTAAATTCGTGTTTTCATCTAAAGTAGGTTCGTGGGGGCGGGGCGGCAGGTGCGCGGACGCACGTGCGACGCAGCTTTGCCACCCCTAAATGCGGATTAAGCAAATATAATTAAGTGGGTTGTTTTTAATCTTATTCTTATGTGAAACTTTACATATATGTTAATTATAGTCATAGTAGTGATTAGAGTAAAATATACGTCTGTCGTCAATAATTCTTAAAAGAATTGTTAAATTTTGTCATATTCATGGTTATAGCACTAATAATATAAAACTGGTTATAGTAAATTTATTATTATTTTAAACTAAGCAATAATCATAGTTAATTAGAAAAGGAAACAATTTATAAATACATATATATTATGGCATGGCAGTACCGTTATAAAGACGTCACATTGTCACATAACACTGCAAAGCCTGACTATCAGACAATGTACGGTCACAGTAGACGTTCATGCTACCTCGCTGACAATAGTTACAAAATCGCCCTGTCACGTGATACTAGCCAGCACCGCGACCGGGTCTCAATTACGCATCTATTGTGGAATAACCCGTTAACAATGAACACTATAAACTATGCGAGAGCTGCCAGAAAATAAAGCCAAAACAACGTAGAGGGTTAAAATTCTTCAATTTAAGCATTCGCGATGTCAATTCAAACGTACCCTTAGGTAAAAGCCACAATCGGCCGGAAACGGAAGGCGGGTTTCGCGATCTGGGTGAAATTCGTCGGGCAGCTGCGCGTGCGCCGCTTCGCCAGCTGTTTGCGCGATCTAATGTAATAGGTCATTTCCGCTTTATACGCTGATGTCTTGACAGTATGGTAAAGAGCACTCGACGGGCTGTTAGCGCGCTCGTGCCCTCTTATTGTTCACTCGATAATACCTCTTTGAGTACTTTAATTTAAGTAGTAGTAGGCCTTTGTAAGGTATGTAGATTTGAACAAATTAAAACGTCTAGTACAATTACTATTGTACTAGACGTTTTAATTTGTTCAAATCTACATACCTTACAAAGGTAGACCAGTATTTTATGTTTTATTGTTGATGCTGATAACAGACTAGAATATTTTTTAAAAACAAATAAATAGCTTAGAATTTATTTCGCGTTTCTTTTTATTTTTTTTAACAGGTGTATTCTGTACAGATTGTTGGAGTTTCATATACCATCACACTACGCAATTGAACATCTAACATTAATCATAGAGAAAGAGGCTTATTTTTTTCATACTCTACATTTAGATCTTATTCAAACTGCGTGGCTCTATTAGAGACAGATGGCACTACACTACGATATTATTAATCCAAAAAAATACTTATGCATATGTTTCTCCCGCACACGTGCGATACTATTTCTATATTTAAACCAAATTAAAATAGTTATGATAAAAAATGCATATTTTTAGTATTGAGGGAAGAACGTGATTTAGTTCATACGTATATATATGATTCTTGTGTGAAAGGTACGCCTTAGTATAAGTTTGTAACAAGTTCTATTAGGTTCATTCATAAATTACGTAGTTGTTACTAGTTGGCTATAATCTCGTGGCCCGTACATCCTCATTAATATCGTCTTCTAAGAAAAGGAAATTTAATAAAACCACACGATTTATGGACTCTTGACGTGCGCCGGAAACGCGATTAACCGAAACTAGACTTTTCTCTGCCACTTGATGTATCTTATTCTTTATGTGATTTAATTCTTCAAAGCCGAAATTATATACAGCTTATAAGCTTTGTGATTTAAATACTGACCTATCAATGTTTTGACTTAAATTAAAGTCATCACTCGGAATGTGTTAAAAAGCTTCTTGAAAACTTTTGCATTAAAAATTGGATGCATATATATTATGAGATTGCTCTACATATCAAATAATGCTTATTACTTATTTATTTATTTATTTACAATATGGTTCACCTACATATGCAGATTCACACGTATCTCTTTGTATCGTAAATCTTCTTAAAAACATATCTAATTCTATACAGCAGTGTTGAGTGTTAATTTAACTATTCCTATAAAATAGCTAATAAATATAAAAAATATAACATTCAGCCAGTTACCATGTTAAGAAATTTTGAAAGATATACAAGTAAATGCACACATGAAAATAATTATAGTTCAATTGCGCGTAAATAATTTCAGCAGCTTTCATACATCTGTCGTCGAAGCCCTCCATGTTTAATTTGAACCACAAAAAGCCACGCGCCCAAATATTTTTTATGCAACTCAACTTCCGCCTTATGTAAATGGCACGTATTATATGATGATATACATATTTGAAGTACATTACATATTTTTTTAATACGAAGAAAATGTCTAGCGCGTATATTATATTTTAACGATTTTAGTATTACCTACTTGCAATGGTTTTCTTTAATTGTGAATATAATGTAGCGTAGTAAATATTAAAAATCACAAACAGATGTGTGAAATAAATATAAAAATAAAAATAGAAAAATAATTTTTTATTTCATATTTGATTAGTAATTCTATTTTCATTAATCTTTTACAAATTAAACACATTTAGTTTAATATTAATATTAGATTTAAAAAATGTTGTGTCATGTGTCATACGTAAAAATGTGAATCTAAACACGTCTACCAGACCCTTGAAGTTCAAAGAGCATCTGTTGCATTTCGTGAAAGTGTAAACGTGTGAAGAATCCAACAAGCATTCTAAACAAACACTTCAGTAGCGCAATCTTCAGCTGAATTCCCTCGACGACCTTCTTTTACGAACATTTGGCATCACTTTTGTTTTATGTTTTTATTTATGAAAATTTGATTCCGTTTATATACAGAGTAAAAAATACGAAAATATGGGAGCTTTATTTCTATATAAACCTTTCCAAAATTACTTAAATCACTTTAATCAATTTATTTTATAAAATCTACAACAAAGTGAGTAACAACTCTATTACATATTTGTTAACGCTAACACCACATCGTCTCCGATTACACTGATTATCGCTATAAAAGCTCGGCTCTAACAGAAGCTTCATGTAATCTTATTACCGGATAGTTCCGAGGTTTAAAATAACACTGTTAGCGCCTTATAGCCATGATCTATTGTATTTGGCTGCTAATCCCATTGTACGATGTCCCTGGCGAAACTACCTTATCTCTTTAGTTATCTATTTTACATCGTAACCGAGAAAAGCAAATTATGTAACACGATAGAGATATCTATTGATCTATTTATGATGTTTATCGAGTTTTGTGCTGGCTCGTATCTTAACATCGGCCTTAGAATTGTTTATTTTGTCGATTGTTTAACTTCACGGTGCATATAATCAGAAGTGATCACAAGCTTGAAACCTTTAAATGTAACCATTCAGATTAAACTTGGATCAAACGTTAATTGGATCATTAATCTATATGAGATAGGAATAAAACCCCAGATAACATTTGTTAAATAATATATGTACCATTTTATAATTGTACTACAGCAGTTGTATGGTGCATAATATAATGTTTATGACACGTTCTGTTGTATTATTATTATATTGTGATTGTGCACCAACCAAATCAATTCACTTTGTGTTCGGCCCAGTTCGATAACATCTGTTGGCGGCGGCAAGGACGGCAAGGTGTCTATGAATACTATTCAATTATTTGACACAAATATTCCGACTACGGGCCAAAATTGTTGAATTAAACTTAAATGTATATTTTTTGTAAATAAAAATATATTTCAACTAAAACAGTGTTATTTAAGGTCTAAGTAGGTACTAGGTAGAGCATTAATAAACGGATCATTTTAATTATCAATAAGTTTTAATATAGGTACTTTTTCAAATTCTATTCTTTTCATCGTGGTTATCAAAACAGATTGAAAAAATCCTGTTGACACGCTCACGATTTTTTTAACAATACATTACAATTAATAATCATTATACCAATCCAGGAAGATTTTACTAATACAAACGAATTATACATAACATGCAAGTATTCATTTCCAAACTACTATGTATATTGAATACTTCTCAAGTAGAGCGGCAAAGTAAAGCTTTTAGTAGTAACGACCGGGGTAAGAGACTGGGGTGAATCAATCTGGGGCATTAGCCGGGTGTTAATGCATTTTTTCTTAGACATGTGCTCCTGCCAATTTGCCGGCAAGGTGTTCCGGCGCCTAGCAGTGATTTGACATATTTTAAATTCGATACATCACATTTTCAATACTTATTTCGCTTACAACAATGTACCAAGGTGTTATAGTAGCCTAAAAGCTCTCCTATTTATATTCGAATATACGTAAAATGAGAGGGTTGCGTTTAGATGCCGGAGGCTGTTGTGTATAACTTGTATAAGATGAAAATATACGCAATAACATTACATTATTCCTAAGTAAAACCCCCTGACGCAGTCATCGTAAATAGCATTTAGGCGCAGGGAAACCAAGGAAAATGGGCCATTTACAAACTCTATGGAGTGCTGACTAAAGCTGTAGGTGAATAAATGTTTGTATACAATTTTTACACGTTAATTAAATCTGAAAGAAAAGTACAGTTAAGGTGATAATAATTATTTTTTAAAGAATTTTTCAATTAATTTGTCTAGCACTCTCATACTCTCATAAACATATTTTAAAATAAATACATATACGATTTATTTTTATGTGAGATAATCGTGAATACATTTAATCCTTCCATAATAACCGTTACCAATTGTACAAAAAACAACAATAACAAGGCAACTAACGACTCCTCTATCCAATTTTACGCAAAAATAACTCTATTTTAGATTTCCACTGTGAAACTACCGAAATTAATGTAATTGTAGGGTAATTCATGTAACGACCAATTTAAAGCCATCCATTCAATAGAAAGGGATTTACAAAGGGAAAAGGGAATGTCAAATTTGAATGGGACACGAGCAATTAAATGTAATCACGTTTAAACACGAATATTTGCTTAATTTTTTTTTGTAGAAAAATAGGGCACGAAATTTAACATTTTTTGGTTGAGATTAATAGCTGAACAAATTTTTTATTTATAAATAACATTCGTGTAAGGCGTCATATAATGTTTTAATTTGGGATACAAATAAATAACCTGATGAACCAAATGATGTTAAAAACTATAATATAGAGACTTTTTCTAAATGTAAAACATATTTACCCACATTCACACATATATTATAGTGATATTATATTATTATGCGTTCAGCATTCAGTTTAATTTCATAATTGAATGTGTTTGTATCATTTATTTTAATGTAGTTTTATAGATTCAAAAACAACATAAATAATTAATTCACATTTCTTGTATTCCTCGTCTCAATACATGCCTACTATATGTACAATAATTTAACATGTGCGGGACTTTATTCATGTCGCCATATAATTTGTGTGCTCTACAAATCTGTTTTTCTAGACGAAGCATGAATTCGTAGACGGCGCCAACATGACTGATATCTAACTTTCTGATGTAGCACAAAGGCCATATCAATTTCTTTTCATACAATGACTGGATATATAGGTTTTTTTGAATTCGTCTATGCCTTGAATTTTGTGCTCAAACAAATAATATTTTCTACGTAATTATTAGTCGGTACGTCCTGTGTTATCATTATTATCACGTATGTTTTCAGATTACATGATAAACTTTGTAAAACATACTCAAAAAATTCCGTATAAAAACACATTTAAACAAGCCAATAATTGCAAACAATATGTTCATATCTGTTGTTGATCATCCGGAAACCTGTCAAAAGCGGAAGACGCGCCGAGCCCTCGCAGCCCCCTCCGAATTTATAGCAATCCGATACCACGCCAGCGTAGGGGAAGCCTATCGCTTACGGACTACGGTACTCTAGGATTTTATAAATCACTGCGGGCATAGCGGCATGCAAACATGGTAAAACGTGGACTGGCTTGACATAATGCAGTGGTTATTTTCATTTTTCAGCTTTCAGAATTGTGATTTATTTTTCGTTGTGACGTTCTTTCGAAGTGGATTTGGTAGACGATCACGAAAATCTAAACATTTCAGTATGCATTTATAACATTTGCGTGTATTTATTCTAGTGGTCGACTCGTCGACTTTTGATATGTGATATTAATTATGAAAAGCTTAATTTTAACGAATTCATAATTAAAGATGTGCAATTTTATTCATATTCTGGTAAATAGTTCACTTTAGATTCATTACCACAGCTGAGAATAAAGGAATGTGTATGACTTGAATTTGGGGAGATAAAAGAAAAATAATATCAATTAATAAGTACTTATTGAACTTTACTTTACTTATTTGAACAATTTAAAAACCTATATAGGTAGCCTATAACGCGAAGGGAATTTCTATAATTCAATGCCTACGCCTTAGGTGCTTACGGGTTACCAGTATAATGAGCTAAACATTCCCCATAATTAAAAACACTTATAAGTTTGCATGATCAGAACAAGCAGTTAACAGCGGCCTATATTTTCAAAGGACGAAATATGACGGCATACGACGTGCGTGCCAATGGGTCAACGCCTTAGCCGCTATTACGGTCGATAAGCGCCCAGTGGTAAGCTTTCAAATTACTTTATTTCTAGCTCATGTAGCTACGGTTAAATAGAAATTAACTATATTAAATAAGAATTCTTGTAAAATGATGTAGATCAACTCTAATAAGTGATAAAAAGTAACGATTTACCTACATAATTTGTAATGGTTTTTATAACTTCTGTTATATACCTTCAAAAATAAGATGAGAGATTTAATTTGATTTTAAATTAGTAACATGATACAATAGTATTTAATTACTGGTTCCCTATTTGCATTGAATAAAATTTCTTTTAAATGTACGTAAACGTTTAATAGCAACAAAGTGAAACTAAAAATATCTACAAGAAAATCTAAATATTGCATAACGTTGGCGGATATTACATAATGCAGTAGGTTTTTCATGGAAAATTGCAGTATAAAATTACCTTTGAAACGGACGGGCTTGTGATTTATTCATACGAAATGTTTTACAGTTTCAACCTGAATATAGTTTGTGAGTAAGAATTATTTTCAGCTATTTAAACATCCATAATAATTGTAATCATCATATTATTGTATTTCAATTTTTATAAATGACGAAATATATTAATCTTTAGAAATTGTCTGATGAGTTTTATCGAAAGAAAGTTTTAATTAAGACGTCGAACTTTAAATTAGAACGGATATTCTAGACTTGACTGTCAGTGAAAAGTTTTAGCGTTATGCAAACTTTTCTGTGTTAATTAAGTTTTACGTCTCTCATAAATCAGATATAGATTTCTTCTGTTAAATCTTAACGAGAATTCTAATACATAAGTGCTTAACGTATATTTTATTAAATCCCATGGAATCCACCTATATCTTCGAACTTTAACCTTATTCAATTAGTAGGTATAGTATTTAATTTTAATAAATTAAATAAATTATTACTGTTCACACTATTTCAACACGCAACTTTAATAATACTCCCATAGATTTGCTGGGTTTTTATTAAATTTACATACTTGATATTGTCGCCTCATTATGCCTTTATATTACCTACTAGCTTCCGCCCGCGACTCCGTCCGCGCGGAAAAATTAAGAAAAAATAAGATTTATTTTTTTTCTACGTATTTTTCCGGGATAAAAAGTATCCTATTTTATGCCCAGGATAATAAGGTATAATTGTACCAAGTTTCATCGAAATCGAACCGTTAGTTTTCACGTGATGCCTTCACATACAGACAGACAGACAAACAGACAGACAGACAGACAAAAATTTTTTTAATCACATATTTGGGTTTGGTATCGATCCAGTAACACCCCCTGCTATTTATTTTTTCAATATTTTCAATGTACAGAATTGACCCTGAATTATCTCACATAAATATAAAAAAGATATTGATAAGTAAAGGAAAAATTAAATTTGTAATTAGGCTAGCCCGCAGCTTTTCGCTTACAATAATTAGTGTGCTTGTAGTCATAAATATTTTGGATAAGACGCAGAAATATATTTAAATAGATACATGCGGGTATTAGGTACTTAATTTTGTCTGTATGCAATTGAGATATCCAAATAAGAAAACATTTTAAACACAAAATATATTTATATGTAGATATTATATGTAGACATATAATGGAGTCGTCGTATGGTTTTAAATGTGAAATAATTTCATTCTTTTCATTGTCAATTATTTACACAATATAATAAAATTGTAAGATTTCAACGACATCGTGGATTCTACATAGCATTTGGTGATTTTGACCATAATACTAATATCTACGAGACGTCAAACTACTTTATAACAATACCTATTATTCAATGTATGCGTAACACATTATACTCGCAATCCATTCTTATCGCGGAGAAAGCTTTCGATAAAGGAAATCGTGGGAGACCGCGTCTAAAGAAAGTAAATACAGAACGTCATTACAATACAACGATGCTATTACAATTATCAGATTTCTAGCAGCTTACCGTTTTTTGACATCGTTTGCAATAAAGAACAATCGTGTATTTGCAGTGAGAGAAATTGTAAGTATTGGAGTTGACACGATCTGATAGAGTTCGTGATTACGGCTTGAATATTTGTAAAAGTTAATATTGCTTTGTAGATTGATAAATAAGAATCATTATTGTACTTACTTTATACACTAAATATAGTATGAATATTAAATAGGTTTATAATATGTATTTTATAATTATAATAGAGACCAAGCTAATATAAATTGAAGATTGGAAGGATGCAACCAGAGCAAAATTGGACTTCAATTTTGTTTTTAAGAAAGCTCATATCGATTAATACATTGTAAAGCACATTAAAAGGTAAGCACCCGCGATACGGCGAAAAATATCTGTAATTGTTGCACGTTATGATTTGATTGCAGGAATTTTAAATGGTTTCGCTTTAGACGGACACTTTTTATTCACAGACCAATTATATTTATTGATATGTCTACTAATCATTATTTCAAATTTTTAATTACATTTCACATCTAATCGTGATTTACATTTGAATTCAAATTTTATCAGATTTTATTATTATTTCATAGTTCTCAAAAGTAGCTGTTATGTTGCTTAGATTTTAATACATCATAAACTGTTAGTTTTCCTCCTATTGAACACGGAAATGGAAAGACGCACCCCGGACACTCCATACAAAATTATCGTTTTGACAGTCACACTGTAGAGACTGCAAATGTGCGTGTTAACGCTTTATGGTTGGCACATTATTGATTAGCGTAAAAAAAATTCGCGTTTTTCTGATGAAATACATCCCTAAACAGCACAACATCTAACCATTTTCTACGAAAAACGGTAATCACAAATCCAAAATAATAAAATTACTTTAAGTCAATTTGATTAATGTTGTCAATCTTCGTTGCGTATCGTCCCTGTAGAAAAATATGGACCCTTAGTATGGACCATTTTTAGACTGATCGTGCGGGGGAGGTAAGTGTTTAATTTTGGCGGGAGGCGGAGAGTGCCCGTTCTGTAGCGTTTAGCTACTATCATGTATTCTGTGACACAACTATAACGAATAACACAAAATCATAGAAAGCACATTCTTTAAAATTTGAGCATACGACAACCTTGCACCTGCGCGGCGCGATCGTTATTCTTTTGACAGGAGCGAATATTTCAAAAACATCTTTTACATTCCGCATTGCTTACATAGTAGGCATAAAAAATGAAATCCTGAGTATCTCGATGCTGCGACAGGAAACTGTTGAAAAAGTAGTAATGACGAGAAAATGTACTGAATATCAATAGTATGTGGCCACCTGCGCATGCGGTCCGTCGAGTGCTCAATGAGCGACGCGTGCGCAGAACGAGCGCAAGAAATCACATCCACTCGCTATGTCAGCACAGCTTCGGAATTACGTGGGTACAGACGTGTGAGGATACATACTTGCAATAAACATTTTTCTCACAATTTAATTTTTATTTTTTATTTATAATTGTTAACTTAAATATTGCATTCTACTAACCTATGACTGAACCATAAACGAACATAAGTCATAATTGAATAAAATTCATTTATCTTATGTCACTTTCCATCATTGAGCATATAAATGGTTTCCATTGAAATCTTATTGTAAAGATTATATAAATAATTATGCATCGATAGAATAAAGTTCCCCAATTATTTCTCTTAATTTTGAGTAAATACAAAAACTTTCCTAAATTCGGATGCAATGATCTCAAGGATAATTTTCAAATGAACTGTGCAGCTGACTGTACACTGTATACCAGTTTTACTGAGGATCGATAAAAAGAAATATTTTCAAATCTGAATAACACATGATTTCATAATGGGCCGTTGTTTAAAAACTTCTGGTATCGCTTCACTCGTTGATGGTTCATCAATGTAATTGATAATAATATATCGTAAGTTCTTTGTGTGTATAAAAATATTAATTAGATTTATATTATAAAGTACAAAGGTCAAAGAAGTTTCTTTAAGAGAGTCTGTATAACTAAAAGTAAAGAAAATATAAATTAAACATTCAAGTACCTATATCAACTTTAAGGTAATTATCAAAACGACGAATTACACATTCGTCCCATTTACTAATTCGTCGGTCCCATCGCGGTTCGTGAGAGAATTCAATGAATACGTGTGAACGGGGCCTACAATAGGCCTAGCACACATGACACAGTGCAGCTCTGATTTAGAAGAGACATTACTTCGAACAATGCTAAATCGTAGTGGCGTAATCGTACAATGATTACGTATCTACTTACTCGTAGGCGGCATGGGAACGCGTGTTCAGTTTGTTTGCTCACTGCAGTCGAAGCTTTCTTCCGCATATTAATGTCATTTATTAGGGCGTTCATTATTTATTCACAACAAATTGAGAGCTATTAGTGTACAGTAACCTGGGAATATGTTCAACGTGTACTGGGATTATAACATGCTTGCTTTACATTGCATTTCACACATTATACCAATGCACTCATGAAATAAAGAAAAGATTATAAATAAAATTTAAAAAGCTCTGTATTTATAGAATTTATATTAAAGATACCTTTTTAAATATAAAAATAAGTTCTGGATATGTCCCAAAATCATTATGTATTTTTTCAGTGTGTATCAATAAAAATTATTAAATACAAGTAATTATTCCAATTTCCAATTGTGTCATCACGTGACCCAGCACACATTTTCGGCTATGACTTCATGTCCTAAACGCGGAAAAATGGCACAAAATCCCCATCCAACTTTCTGCGTATACTTTATTACAAATAAAATATAACTCAGCAGTAACGAGAACATTTATTGCTCGGCTCGTATAATTTAGACATCAGAGGACCGTGCCTTTTATTGTCCTGGCTATTAATGCACCGCCCACAAATATTCGATAAATTGTCGTATAAACTAAGCCGATACAACACGTACTGTCAACTTCATATTGAATTTGTTACTTTTTAAGAATATTTATAAATACGTTTATTTGTATTTATATGTTTTACATACAATAATGCTGTAGGTACAAAACCGAATACGTACATAATTTTATGTGGCTTTTGGCGCTACGTATTTGCAGTCAAATATAATAACTACTTACGTAAAAAATTAACGAAGGACCTAAAAATTAGTATAATCAATGTAATTTAGTCCGGCAAACGTTGAACTTATTTGGACAATTGCCGAAATGTGGCGTGTAACACGCGAGCACTTGCTTTTCTTTATTAATTGCAATTTTATACAAGATGACATTCTCAAATTATTGCTATGAGTGATAAGCTTTGTTCTTAGCCGCTAATGCTGAGCTTTTGTAATCCTTTTATCATAGGACATGCAGTAGG
This sequence comes from Colias philodice, assembly GCF_061535455.1. Taxonomy (NCBI): domain Eukaryota; kingdom Metazoa; phylum Arthropoda; class Insecta; order Lepidoptera; family Pieridae; genus Colias; species Colias philodice. Next base: position 7,422,873 of record NC_143093.1, read on the forward strand.
TACCTTAGATTAATCTTTAACAAATTTACATAATATACCACATGCCTATAACTGCATCATAATATTTACTTAGATGTAGAGACTTACTATAGTAAGTCTCTACATCTAAGTAAATATTACTCTACATCTAAGTAAGTCTTTACAAAGACTTACTTATTTATTTAATTTACGTATCTACAAAGAATCTTTAAGATTTACATCATCCATTAGCAGATATAGCAGCAACAGATGCAACAATAATAAATGGTAACACTATTGACGCAAAGACTAAAAAAATCGCATATTGTGAATTTGGATATTACGGTAGATGAACTGGAAAATGTATCAAGTAGGTATAGAGAATTTATGAATTTTTTCTGCTTAAAATTAAAAGTGTTGAGGTCTATTCAAATTCTTGAAATAAGATTTAACGCCCAATATGACAAACAGAAAATATATCACAAAATTAACGCGTCTTTTAAGTGTTCGAAATGTAAATGAATGCACCAGTCAAATACACACTCGTTATTCTAAATTTAAGTCAGACGAAACATTTAAAATTATCTGCCCGTGGCCTACAATGACGATCGCGAAATTCACTAAAGATTTATTTAGAAACAGGATAGCTTTTACTGACACGTCGGCGCTTCTCAAGTTATTTTCTTCGGTTCATTAAACTCAACATTGTAACGAGTCTTAAAGTTTACAGACATATTTTCTTCGATTGATTTATATCTGGATTTAATGTTCTCTTCAGAGGTTTTGAATGTTTGGAATTAATTGCATTATGATTGCAAACTATAAGATGATAACAATTATTGAATGTACATAAATTAAACATTTAAAAGCTCTACTAACATCATCCTCATCTACATCTCTATTTTACGATTTCCCTTTTTAAATTCTGTTTCCTTCTCCCTTCTCTTTCCTTCCTGTGGATAAATATGTACATATTTCCAAAATGCAATATCGTTTTACAATTCTTTGATACCCTATTTTCCACTACCAACAAAAATCACTACAAACGATAAACGGTTTCCTAAAAGAGTAATTCAAAATTGAGCAGACAGCTTGAAGCGCCTCAGCAAAGAAAACACAAATGTTGGCGACGCGGATGTCGCCGCATTTAGCCCGGTAAAGGAGCCCCGACGGCCAGCATACCCCTCGTGTTGCGAATTGTCTGAACTAATTCTGTCCTTTGAGTGCTTAATGGACGGAACAAGCTAAAAGACAACATTTTGTATCAGAGTAATGATACGTTTGCATTGATCGTTTTTGGGCTTATCTCTGACATCTGCGAATGAATAGTTTAAGCTAAATACAGTAGATACTTCAATAGTTCGTTTGAAAATATCAAAGCATTCCGATTAAACTGCTTAACTGTATATTAAAAAATCGATATTCGCAAGATTGCATAATTTAACTGTTCTAAATTAAACTAATATATTGTTGAGTATTTTCATCGAAAAGTTTTAGGTACATATGAAGTCGCCTAGTATGTACACCAATTATAATCCTAAAAATAGGCAGCACATGTGCAATTATAGCTGTTTTTTCGCTTTCATATTTATCTGTTTATGCAGGTGATATTCGCATTTCACGTCCTTGAATAGTAGCGGCTAGCACGTGCCTGTGTACCGGCCTTGTGACCTATCGCACGGCCTTGCAGATGTCGTCTGCAGGTGCCTTAAAATAATATGCGAATGCTACTTTATATTTCAAAGCTACAAATTACGATGCACGCCATCGGCCATACGATACGCCTAAGTGAGTAATGAAACGTAGTTTTGAAAAGCTCCTGCAAATCTATCGAATATGGTCAATTGTAGATATAGTTAATAGTTATTTAACTGTAAAATATATTTCAATTAAAATACATATTAGCTTGGGATCCTTTGAATGGGATTCAGCTTACATAAGTTCTGTGTAGCTTCCACTTCATACATTTTAACTAGAAAACTCATGTAGATGAAGGAATTTAGTAAGATAGCAATAATAATAATGCACTTGTCGATATTAAAATGCAAACAATGAGTGACGTGCGTCTTCACTTGAAATTTGAAGATAAGAGAGTCGTGTGTCAGGCATATCGTATCGTGATGTTTAAAATAATATTACAGATTCGGACAACATCAGCATACTTGAGTTCTTATGTCCTGGAGTTAAGGATATTATTCGTTTGGCACAGAGGAGTTTGTACGAAAAGTGTGCTGGTTTGTTTGTCGGCAATGTTTCAAACAAGGTGTTTGTATGAGATATGGTTATCGCCTGGGAACGACAAACAGGCAAGCCTCTCCGCGTGCCGCAGCCACCGCCACTTGCGCCACGCCGGGGAAATACCAACGAGATAAGTCTATGACGATTGCAACTCCATTTCATGGCGTATCTAAACATACTAAAATATGCAGCGTAGTTTGCTTAGAATGGTAATAAAAAGAATTTTTAATAATATGACTGATCATAATTCATCTAATCGTAAAATTTTCATGGAAATGAAAATTTCAGACTACTGCTACAGTTTTTATGCACCTAAAAAATCTAATGGATATAAAACTAACCATAGCACTTATATCAATTAACCATAAAACGTGTGGAATAAAAATTAACTATTTTACATAGGTACTCTACATTCTACACTGTAGAGTCGATCTACGATAATATTACATTGCTCACTTGATATAAATATACCTAGTAATGATATATCTATATTCTGAAAAGATTAACTATTTTAAGATAATATTTATTTAAAAAAAACTTACATTGCGTATAAAAAAATCCATATAAAATCAAATTATTCGTTATTGTTCAACGTAAAAACATGTGAACGTTATAACTTATAACGATAATGCGAAGTATAATAAAGATTTATGTGTCGCATCACCACACTAAGCTTTTTCTATAATGAATATAATTTATATGATGTAAGTTTCATGAGATATAAAAAGGAAAGGATATCAACATGACTTAGTAGTAGCGCTGATAGAATTAATTAGACGAGCATCGGAACTGCATCGCTTTGTATGCAACGAGGTTGTACGTCCGTCCGTTATGGGACACTCATTGGCGAAGCATCGTTAAAATGTTGCAAGACAAATTGACAAGAAATTCTATTCATGTTGACTGAACTGAGCTTTGGTTGAAGCCGTGGCGATATATGTGGCAATCAATATTCACTATGAAAACTTTTATAGACTTCACTACTACTACACACACTACTACTACTTGCTACATTTAAAAAAATACTGAGGATAAAATATAAATGAAGAAAAATAATCCGAAATTATTTAATTATACCTACAATGCACTCTTGTGTAAAATTAATAAGAATATTTATAAAACTTTGTTTTTTTTAATCATAACTATATACATATTTCAACTTAAAGAGGATCGATGCCAAAAATGCGTGTTTCCAATTCCAAAAAATAAAAACGTACTTACTATAATACAATGGCAATATGTACGTCAAAATCAAAATCATAAAATCGTACAACTGAAAAATCATTTAAACCACCGATTTCAACGCGAACTGGATCTCATTAAGTACCCAAGAGCATGTTTACCGAAGAAGAATCCTGGCAGGTTATCTGCTGTCGGAATGCAACAATCGACAGGCGCACAGGTGTATCTGCACCTGCTGCGAGTGACGATTCAACGTTTATCGATAGCTCTATCGATAGGTATCGATTATATTACAAACATCGATTGATTATAATGCTATAAGTTGATATGTATAGGGTTTATGCTACAGAAATGTTTGTTAACAACATAAAGGGATTGGATCACAGACATGTATATTTAAGTAGACAACGCAAGTACCGCGATCTGTATGAAAACCAAGCGTGTCATATTTTTTGTACTGACCTTGACGCGTTATGACGTCACGAGCGCTTTTTAGTGATGTTAATTTCATTTTACGCTAAATCGATTAGGCCGCCACTCGCGCGGCGATTCTAGTATCGTCCTATCCCATCGAAGTAAATCGAAAGAAATCAGATCAAACTAGATCTATGTCTAAGAGGTAGTCAAATAAATGAATCGTAATCGATTACTAAATCGATTCAAGACAGAAAAATGATAATTACCATAGACAGAGGGATGATAAAATAAAGTTATAAACCTTTTAATATTCTAACAAGTAAACTAATGTGTTTTAGCTTTTTCTTACATATGCCCATTGAGTTACCATGTACTACGTACTAGAGAGGCCATCGAAAGAAAGTAATGAAACTGTCAATCAATCTTTATGTCCCGTTGCATCGATCCATTTTCCTTTTATGTTCGGGTTACTTGGAAAACTGAAAAAACAAACATAGTCTAAGCAATTAGGAGTTTTCTTAAAAAACTCCCAAGATGACACTTTAACTAATGGCGTCCATGTCATAATATTTATTTTTAGTACCTTTGTATTAAAATACTTAAAAGTTCTAGGTCAAGTCGTATTAAATGACAAAAAAAAAATATGCCTTTTTTTCTGAAAAATTGCTCCTTCAAATTATCATTTTTCTGTTCGATTATAAAATCGATTAGAATCGAGAACTGTTGCATCAAATGAACATCACTAACCACAAAATTGGACAGAAAAATGAGAACAGAAAAATGAGAAGACGCTATTCATTGCTTGTTATCATACGCAGAGGCGGCTCGCCCTAAGGAGCGCTGGTGCAGTGAACTCCCATAAATAATTATAATAAAATCATACTCCTTAATTTCATTATTAATATTAATTATTACTATTTAAAATCAATCGTAATCGTAAAAATCTACTGTCAATACCAATGAATATATCCATCATTCCATCATTCCATACACTTGAATAATACTGTATTTATACAGTAACGCGCGAAGGGGAGCGCTCACGATTGCGCTCCAATGAAAAAATATTTAGTACATTTCCTAATACGAAATCCAATAGGAGTGAAAGAGATGGTTTGCCAGTGCCCTGAGCGCGTGAAACAGAAGATTTTCTATGGAAAGATAGCAAAATTCGGTGCGCCGCTCCCGCAAACGTTGCCGGTTCGTTTTTACCGCCGCGCGCGACATTGCCACTCTTTATATTATAAACAAACACTCGACTCTCGAGTCAACTTCAATGCACGCGCGCGAATGCAAATTCGGGAATTTTCTAATTAAAATCATAAGATACGTGTGTTGAAATAGTCTGTAGTTATCAGTATTACTTGTGAGTGTGAAAATGAACAATTATAATGTGGCGTTCATTAAAAAGTGTGTTAAAACGTTACAAATTCGGCTTGAATTGAAAGCAGGGACTGCCACGGCCTGAACTTGACCTTACGCAAAAATGTACGACAAAAACGAAAACATATACGCGTGTGTTTAAATCCGAACAATATTATGTGAAAACACCGTGGTTGTATGGTTGTGATGAAAGCAACAACAGACATTTACGAATGTCTTGTCGCTTTAAGTTATAGATATTTTTGTACACCAAAAAGAAAGACGTATGTATTTCCTTTATAAGTAATTTTTTTGATAAATGTACTGCTTTACACCATGTATTTTCAGTGTTTTATTTCAAGTGAACACCCATAAAATTTTGTCACGAGCCGCCTCTGATCATACGACGCGATCTTTACCGTGCCAAGTAAAAGCCGCAATGTATTCCGAATCATTTCGTATGATTTGGTATCCGTGTTTGTCACGATCGTTTTCCACAGATATTCTTTATTTGATTTTAAAATAAATAGTGCATATTCTGATTAGAAAATTACTTACCGGTGGAAGGAAACATCTCTGCTAACTCGGCCACTCACAGCTGTGGAGTTTCTACAGTTTATAACGGCGCAATTCGGCATTTTACTTTATTCAGCTTCACGTCTTTCCTTGGCGAACTGCAAGCGAGGACTGAGTGTAGGCCAGCGTCAAGTAAGTTTCATAAACTTAGTTTGGACACGGGAAGTACATACACTCGCTTAGTCTATCTTGATACATGTCTGTGGATTGGATTATATTTACAAATATTTTAGTAATGAATTTCTCGTTTTATAACGATTATTTTGATTTAAATTACGCTAGAACCTTAAAAATAAACAAATTAAAGAATCATTTGTCATTTATTATGACAAAAGACATTCTGTTAGAGTTTTCTATGAAGTAGTGTTGGCGGATGTTGTCATTAATCAATATTAATAACATTTGTTTGAATTTTTATAAAAATCGCAATTTATACGACAGCAATAAAATGTCAATTGGATAATAACACCTACATGGAACCTAAAATAGTGTACAAAAATGTTTGTTTAATGGTTTCTATCATTTCCTAACTTGACGGCTATCAAGAGTCAATGGACGTCGGGTCAACATAGCGAATATGGGCTGTCTATGTCGCCCCCGCAGTAACGGACACATCTTTGTGCTTTATGAGTCAAATATTGGAACGTTTTACTTTACATATGAATAAGTCTGCCTACATGATGATCGTTTAGAGCAATGGCATTCTGGAAAACTTCTATTGTGAATTGGATTACAAAATCTTCTACATTTGTACGAATATTGTTATCGCCTTCTTCGTTTGGTACAAATTTGAGTTTTAGTTCTGAATTGAATACTTCAAAATGCTTTCAGTTTGAGGGTAATTTTTGAATTAAATACCTCTTTTTCCTTCTCGACATCTTTATTAAGATATAAGTTAATTTAATGGAACAGCAGCTGTTCTTAGAATCATTGAACAAAAACTGTAATACTTAGACAACATTTAACCATAGTTAATGAAGTATATCAAATAAACGTAGTTTTGCCATTGGAATGACGTTAGCAGTAGAAACGTTAACGATTGCGTAATATACCAAATGTATTTTGCCGGCACGCTAAATTTGTACATAGATATTTCATATTTTTATTATTACTGGCTCTTTGATTTCTTATATTACCTTTTTATGTTGATAAGCTTATGTATCCAAAACTTACAACATCATTTCGTACACAACATCAGTTATTGCCAAATACACGCACGAACTTTCTCAACAAAAACCTGCGGAAGCCATAACTCCAATTTCTGTTATTTTCTTAACTGAAACAAGCCCAATAATATTTCTTGGGCAATGTTTTTATGATCAACTTAATATTACTAGGTACTTCCCTTTTTTTACATTTCAGCCTTTGTTACTCTATATAAAAACCATAAACTAGGCATAAGCGCTACAATATCTAAAACTCCCGCAGGTCGTCACTAGTCACTATTGGATACATAAGAATGAAGGTGCTCATCAAATATGACAAGGTGTTTAGTATTAGTTGCCATCCGGGTGACTACCGGCGCCGGCGCCGTGAGAATGGCGGGTCCGCAAACACTTGAACCGTGACAACGATTAGCTGCCTCAGAGACGGGACGAACGAATCGATTCACAAAACCGTGTTACAATCGCTAACTTGGCAAAAAATTGATAGCATTACATAGACGAAATACTCGGAATTGAACCGGGAAGGTATCTGGAAAATTTATTATTATATTGAAAATATAGGTACATTATCGGAGCGTTAACTACATCGAAATATTTATATTTGTGGTCATAAATGTGGTTCATTATCGATTTCTAGGTTAATAAGGTACATTGAAGAAAATAAGCAGCTATAAATTATATGGAATTTTCAGGAGGGGTTGTTAAGATAATAATCAGTAAAATACTTAGCGGTAGCGGAGCGGGCGGGGCGCCAGGCGGCTCGTCAGTAGTGTTTTGAGAACAGTTAAGGAATAAGGTGATTAAAACCACTCGGCAGTCGGGCACGAGCCCCGAGGCCCTCTGCGTATATCACATTCCAATATAAATTAGTTTTTGACCGGGCCGTTTATGCACCCAAATAAGTTATGGGTTACCGTAATTATCCGCTTAGTTTGATGTTATTTTACCGAAATGTAGAACTACGCTTTCGTCGAAAAAATTACATACCGTTTAAAACGAGTACGTAAAGATAAATAAGACAATAAGTTAACCGCAGTCGGTGCTGGTGTAGTAGTATCGGAATTTACGATTGATAATTGAAGAGTGCGTTTCAAAACAGTGTGGTTTGCGGTGCGCCCGCGCCGACTTGCATGCGCACGCGATATACGTGCAACCGTTTGGCCCAAGTCAATAGTTATACTGCATTTACATAATCTCCTACACTGAAACAAGAAGAAATATAGTAATTTGAAATGGATAAAATAACTGAATGATATGAAAATTACCGTATTAAATATAATGAATTGTAAATACAACACTTACGTTTACTGTATTATCTCCAATCATGATCATGACAAGGGTATAAAGAGCAAAACATAAAAAGATAATATTTTACATTCAACTAATTTAAGTAACAAAGACTTTGAACAAAAGTTTTTTTTTATCATATTATAAATTCAATTTAAATTATCAGCAATCTCCCAAAACTTGATCCACACACTAGACAGCAAGCGTATTCCGTTAAAAACATCGCAATTTTTGCATTTTCCCCGAGGGTATTGCCAAATTACAAAGCACTTGGCAAGAATAATTGCGAACGAGTGGTCGCGTGTAAGAAGCCGACGTACGCATTATGTATCAATCACATATTATCTAATTAATATAATATTACCACCATTGAAAATCACCGTTATATTTGTCGAAGTGCTACGAACGCGTGAGCTACGAATCGCGTGCGTAGCGCATAGATGTCGTAGTAGTTTTGTACACAAATATCGCATTACATACTCGTATGCTGTAGTGATATGTACATAAAACGGAGAAACTCGATATAACACTTCAGAAGCTTTTATTACAGTCTAATAGTACTCCGTATATGGCACCTGTTGCCCAATTCTCCATTATCGTGTACAAGTCAATAACTGCGTTAAAAACAACCGACTTCAAACTTGCACTTGCAACATTTACAAATACAGACAAAAATGCTCATAAAATAAAAACTACTGGGCCTATCCGAATAAAATTTTTATGGGACCAATTCGACACCATCCCGCATCGAACAAAAAAAGAATCACGTAAATCGGTTCAGAAACCACGGAGTAATCTGTGTACATACATAAAAAAAAAAAAAAAAAAAAAAAACATACCGGCCGAATTGATAACCTCCTCCTTTTTTTTGAAGTCGGTTAAAAAGAGAAAGGTGTACAGCCTTCCCACGACAAGGACCTCCCCGATGCGCATACATTACAGAACGCATTGTCGCCGACGCCGCCCGCTGGCCACACGCATACTCTGGGCTTTATGTGCGCCCAATAACACCAAAACCAATTGGAAATAGGTTTAATTATATTCGCTTTAAAAAGCGTTATGTTTATTTAATAAACCTCTCATAAAAGTTAATATTTCCATTTTACGTTTGTTGAATAATCATCGATATAGCGCCGTTCGTCACGCGGCGTTAAAATATTAACGAGCACCTTTTCTAACTTTTTTTAGAAGTGATCGTATCCATTGAGTGCACTTATTTGGTGTTAATTTTAAATTAATCCAATACAACGCCGCGAGCGCATCTCCGCTCCAGAATCAGCATTAGCATGTTAATGAAGGGGCGGGCCCTCACCATGATTCCATACAAATCACGTCCTGTGTCTCCCACGCGGCACTCCTCCGCTGTGATATATGCGTTTTTTAATAACCAATTACATTGTCCACTTCACCTTTTTAAGTTTTTTCAAATGATATCACTTGTTTACATGCAATTCTGCATAATACATTGCTTCTAAATTATCTAAACGACAATCTTAAGTTTTCATACGAAAGGCATTATGTATCGTATAATATGTATTATGAAATATGATATAAGGTATTAGATGTCGGTCCTGCCGACAGTAGGGCGTTTGAGCTGGTATTGTTTAGGGTTCTGATTAACATAGTAACGAAGGGGCGGGGTCGGACAGTAACTCACGCCTGTACAAAATAAATAATTTGGAATAGCCGCGTCCAGACCGACCGAGCGCGGCTCGCGAGTCCCGCTCGCGAGCCAATAGTTCGGCCGGTGTGGACGGCGCTCGGGCTTCCTCGGGCGCACGTTGGCTCGGCCGAGCGCCGCTCAGCCCCGAGCCGTGCGTTGTCGGTTTTTGGCGATGCTCAAAGGCGGCTCAGTCTGAGCTGCTCGCCTGGTGTGGACGGACTTAACGACGCTCGCGAGCCAGAATCAAAAATGGATAAAGAATACAGTATTCGCTTAGTACAACTTTACGGAAGCTTCAAAATGTTATGGGATTCGAAAGATCCAGATCATCATATAAATAAAAACTTCGGTTTTGGTACTTACAATTTTTTAATCCAGATTTTTTGTTTCTTTTTTCTTTTTTTTATGATATATCCAGACAACACAAGCGCCGCAGCAGCTAATAAAACGTGGTTTTCCATCGTTATACGGAGATAACCTGAATGCTCAAACCGGCTCACCTTGGCTCGCGAGCGCGGCTCGGAACTTTTCACAAATAGCTCTGGTGCCACGGCTCGCGAGCAGGAAGTCTGAGCGCGGCTCGCGAGCCGCGCTCAGCCGGTCTGGACGCGGCTAATGAGGAATGCGCTCCCTTAAACGCTTGATTTACTTATAATATAAAGGGTTTTTCTAAAACATTTTTAAGGTAATACAAAATTAAAGAAATCTCTGAAACACTCATAAGTGGTCCACTTTATACTGAGCACACTTGATGGTAAAAATCTTAAAAAAAATACTTATACAATTATACATATATACATACATAATTCACTTCAACGTCCATAATCAATATATTTATTTTTCCAAAAAAATATAAAAATTTACTTGAGAACAACGATATACTCTCTAGTATAAATACTATAGAATGTATCCATAGGACCTGATATTTATGCTATATCAATGATAAAACATTTACAGAAAGTACAAAATAATTGCTTACGTCCAAGTTTTATTCGCCACCAATTTATCACAAGTTGATTAAGTCCAAGATCTCGACTCCTGAACGTCCCGAAACCTTTATATTGTCTCTAATTTACACGCGCCGACCAATCAAGTATTGGAATAAAAAAGCATTACTTTGGAATTTGCTTTTAGTTTTTGCGAGTAAGGAATGTTAATTGGTTATATTTCGGGAATTTAAGATAAGGACAATGATAATTTAAATAGTTAACACCTGAAATCTAATTTAGTGATTGTGGCATTTTATCGTACCTAGCAAACAAGTAAATATATAGAGAATGTCTAATGTATGAACGACTATTTTGGTAGAGCAAGTGTAGCGTAGGTAGTGTATATTATTTAGTTTATATTGTAATAGTTATCTTAATTTATCTTTCAAAATTATAGTAGGGCAAATTTTTCAAATTCTCCACTTGAAAATTGAATCAATTTCAGATGAAGTAAGTACCTAACTAACCTTCGATCAGAAGGATAAATACAAAATACCTTCAATAATAAGCAAACAGAAAGCATAATTAAAAACGCAAAAAATACCCAAGCTTAGACTTAGAGCTTAATAAAATTAGTGCACTGACATCTAAGAAAGTAAACTCAAACTCAAACTCAAACATTTATTTATTCAATAAGACTTCTTCGAGAAGCACTTTTGAAACGTCATAGGTACATATTTTTAACATTTACCACCGATTCGGAAAGCAGTATCTACGGAGAAGAATCGGCAAGAAACTCCATAGTTGCTCTTTTAAATCATTTCAGCATTACAATTTTAATTTAACAAAATATGTAAGTAACTGTACGTATATATTATCATAATATGCCAAAGAACTGTCCTGGGGTTTTTACGCGACAACCCTCCATGGGTTTTTATCTTCCATATATTCCTTAATGCTGTAATAGGCTCTCTGAACTAATACGTTTTTTACATAATTTTTAAATTTAGCACTACTAAACTCTTTAATACTATGAGGAATTCTGTTGTAAAAAGTATACCTTGGCCCATAAATGAATTTTTAACTTTAGCTAACCGGTAAAATGGCATTTCAATTTTATTTCTGTTCCTTGTGCCATATCGGTGTCTATCTCCTACTCTTGTGAGTAAGTCTGCGTTTTTGTGTACATATAAAATATTATTAAATATATACTGTGATGGTACAGTGAGGATACCAGTATTCTTAAAGAGATCTCTTAGTGAGTCCCTAGCACGTAAATTATATATAGAGCGTATGGCTCTTTTCTGTAATATAAATAGTTTCTATATCTGCAGCCCTGCCCCATAGCAGAATTCCATAGGACATAATGCTATGAAAGTAGCTAAAATAAACCAATCTAGTATATATAGGTAATAGAATAAAAATATTATAAAAAGTAAGATTAATAATGAAAAAGCATCGTAGACTCCCAGTGAAAGCTTTCAAGAAGCTTTGGAAAAAACTGATACAAATAGTAAGTAAATATTCAGTTATACCTAACCTAACCTATACCTAAATCTTCTTATCTTATATATAAAATTCTCGTGTCACAATGTTAGTCTGCATACTCCTCCGAAACGGGTGGACCGATTCTCATGAAATTTTCTGTGCATATCGGGTAAGTCTGAGAATCGGCCAACATCTATTTTTCATATGTACCACGGGCGAAGCCGGGGCGGACCGCTAGTATATATATAAAATAATGGAAGTAATTGATTACCTTTATAGTCTGTGTATTAATATATTATGACAAACCTAATTAGAAAGGACATATGATTGATGAATTCGATTAAACAAATAAAAACACGAATATAAATAAGCGTCGCATTTGTTTGAGCCCGCTCGTATGCGGTGGGTGGCATCTACATTTGTCACTGTTAACCAGAAGCTATATGCTCTGAGATCAGTGAGGAATAATACCACGGTGTTACAATATTATTTCCTATAGATATTGTAATACTGTGATAATACTATTAAAATAGATACCATACTAGATGGTATACGCTGAAATATTCTTCGGATTTTACATTTGCCTAAATTTATGAACAAATTTATTTAGTGACTTTTATCGTATTATTTAAGAGGTTTTTACTGATTGAGAGTATAATTTTATTAATAAAGATATAACTACATACTATAATATTAGCATTGATGCAGCTTATGTATCAGAATAACACATAAGCTACAAAAATACTTTATGTTTCTTCCCCCTGTTTCTTCCGTGTATAACGAAAAAATCAGTGTCACCAGATTTTAAAGAACGCATCCAGCAGACAAATATCCACGAACTGTGGAAAAACTTTCATAACTATTGTGGCAAGTTTTCCAATCCTATAATAGGATCTAGAGGCATTGTTTAAAGCGCGATAGCATTTAGAAAATATCACCAAATTATCACCAATTATTGTGTAATATTTTTTTTTTTTTTTTTTTTATGTTATGGGGAGGCAAACGAGCGGACGCACTGCCTGGTGGTAAGCAGGTTGCGTCGCCCATAGACCATAACAGAGGTTATGGTTGTTGCCTACCAGAAGGATTAAGGGATTTGGAAGGAATTAGGGAGAAAGGGGCGAGGATGGGAGGGATTAAGGATAGGGGAGGAGAGGATGGGTAGGGTATAGGAAGGGATGTGGGCCTCCGGATGACACAATTTCACCAAGAATTACCTAATACTTAATGCATCACATTGTCACCAACAAGTATTAGCTATAATATCGAGGTTCATCGAGTATAACTGTCGCCTCCAACGATTAGTAGCTCTATATATCGAGTAGAACGCGGTGGCCGTTATCTTAGCAAGCATCAAGTTCTATGCAAATGTAGTTTTTGCAAGTTCCAATTGAGAGAAGCAGAGTTACATCCAACGGTGGCTCTGGGTGGCCGAGATGCACATACATTGGGGACAATCAAATAAAATACGATATTAGTAACCTGGTACCCACATGCGAATAAGAATAAAAACTCACTCGATACATTTATAGTCGTAGCCGTGGAGGTTCGATATTAATTTATATAAAAATAAACAAATAAACAAAGCAAAGTTAAGATGCAATTATTTTCGTTAATCTTTAAAAGTACTTATTCGTTTATATGTACATTAAGCAGGTAAAATAGTAATATTTAACATCGTAGATACAAGATCAAAATCACTCTACATACACAAATGAGGTATTCTTAATCGTCTATAATTTATAATTTATATAAAATCAAGAGATTATTAAAGTACCTACTTAGAGGAATTACAAACGAAAGCATTAAATATTAAAATGAATGGACTGAATCGTTTAAAGAGAATTGTAATACAATAATTGTTACTAATTGTATACATAGAGGACAACGAAAGAACTTCACCGAACAACAACTAGTTTACATATTATAATATTCAAAATTGCTCTCAACGACTGAGTCATCCTCTGACAGGATTGTATTCTGTTTGTTAAGGTAAAGTTTCTTCATAATAAATATATAATAATTTTTATAGAGCCTTTGCAGTTACTATTTTTTATGATCTTTGACTTTCTTGCCTTATAAATTATTACAGATTACATTATGAACTCAAGAAAATGTTTAATTATATGTAATAGAATTGAAAATTAAATAAAGTTAATGATCATTATATTCAATGAATGTAAGGATTTTATCATAAAATCGCCAAAAGTACAGAAAGTGCAACATGAATTTTCTTGAAATTTTCTTGGCTAATATTTTTTTTTATTAGGTTTACGATTCTACATGTCTTGAGTAAGACGAATAACATACAACAAACAGTAGGTATAATAATATAAACCAGAGTTGATATGTATATAATATAGCAGTGGGTATGTGTCAAAAAACCTATAAGTATTTACACCGCACAGTTTAAAACGGATACATCTATAATGGTACAATTCTCAAGCATTCGTAAGGACATCGCCTTAAGGCAATATTTTTTGCGCGCCACAACCCAATGCGACACGACAATAAATTAGATGCGTTGAAATGTTTGTGTTGTTGCCCCGTGGCCGCCGTCGACGACGCCGCGCGCGCATACATTAACGCACAATACCGCGGGGGGCGCCATTGTCCTCGCACTTCACACCCCACCCTTCCCCACCCCCTACCTACCTCCCCCTAATGAACGATTCAATATGAGACCTGCAATTACGAGATAAAAATCAACACATGTGTGGTCAAAAAGCCTCTTTGGATATTTTTAAATTAGACTGCTAAGAAATTTGTTTCAACATAAATTTTCACTGTTAGAAGTTGCACGTCTGATTTTCTCATTCATTCCGATAAACAACACAAATCATTTCTTATAGAATAATTTCCGTAGATGATGAACTCATTCTGTATCAAGCTTAACCATTTCATAATACAATGCGCATTTAACGCACCAGTGAAAAAATTCGAGGGTACACTGCGATTAGGGTTCAGCACGCTCTAATTTTAGGTTTGCGCGGGTTCTGTACCATCTAATGACCAGATAATGATGGCAGGTGTGCGAGGGCTGCACGCTAAACGCACACGCCAAGTGCCGACAAATCGATCCGATCGAAAACCTTTTCCAATTGTGGTAAAATAACAAGAAATGGTTATAACTTATTATTTGTATTTAACAAAAATATCCGTTCCACGTCGACAATGAGTTGAAATATTCAATCGCGATAAGTGTTGTTTATATTTTCGAGATTTAAATTTTATCAAAAGTAAATTATTATGTAAATATGTTAACAATGAAGACATCATATTTGTGGGATGCAAATGGGAATAGTTGTAGATCATCAACTTTCCAATGGGTTGAACACGTGACAGCTGCTTTATGAGCTTCCGACTGCAGTTTTTCAGTAAACGTTTTATCATAAAAAATACGTTTTTTGCATCGAATTAACCCCTTATATATTTTTGAATACTGTAAGTAATAAGCACATAGAGCTTAACAATTTGAATGAATGAAGAAAATTTGAATGTCAATGAATTCTTTATTTCTAAATTTTCACCGACAACGATTTTACATTAACATAATATTAGCTACTTTGTTGATTTTTTAAAGTTGATTACATTTTTATATACTTGTATAATGTATATAAACAAATATTTAGTTACTAACTTCATAATATAAGCGGAAGGAAAAACATAAATCCTTATTATGCGTAGGTACATGAACACAGTACATACGTTGCTGATTAAATATATAATTGAAATTTTAATATGTATAAAGGACGAATTACATGAAATGCAAGCTGTTAGGACAAAAAGAAACTTTTTTGGGACCACCTGGTACGACACCCGCGCCAGTCCAGACAAAAACTCTAAGAAAAAACGTCATAATATTTGAATATTGATACAAAAAACAATTAAGGCTGCCGCACGTCACCTGTCGCGGGCACGAGATACACATTTGCATAGAAACAAAATTTATAAAAAAAAATACAATGCCTCGGTTATTTCTAACCATGGAATAGACAACGCATTTTAATTGTACGCGACTGGCGAGTGATAGATTTTTTAAGGGCCCAGTCAACGCTTCATACATTTTTTATAAGATTTAATATGTTACATAGGTAATTCATCAGATGATTAAACCATATAACGAATATTAAAGTTATTGGTACTCTAGCTTTTTAGTCAGAAATGTAAAGGTATATTATGCAAATATTTGAAAATATTTTAGTGCTTTTAAACTTGGAGAAATAAAGTACCTCGATGTGTACATATTATATAGGTACTTTAATTTTCACCTAATGCTACACAAAAACCTCTCAACTGTATAGGGATGATTTCGATTTGCATTTTACACATTCTTCAGATGAAAGTCTTGTTTAAAAAAACATACGTTGACACATCATTTTGCATCTAATCAAGAACAAGATTGTATAAAGATGCGTTCATCTCTATTGTATTAGTAGACAATTCCTTGTTGTGAATTTTCTAGCGGTGAGATCATATAAATTGAATGCGATTACCTTAATCGTTTATATATTTTTAAAAGCTAAAGTATATCTATGCAATAAATATTTACATTTTATTTATTAACATTTTTATATGGACATGGTTTATTTTACGATCTGTTTATGGAAATTAATGCTATGGTCTATATATATATTTATTATTTTTTATAGATAACAGAAAAAGTATTGTATAAATAAATAACTATTTATTCATAATCTAAGTGGTTTTATTTTATTGTCGTCTTTCAGTTTGAGGTCCGTATTACTATCCCTTAAATTGTTAACCAAGCTTCGATGAATATGTTATATGCATAATTAATAATTAAGTAATTAAATAATAAGCTAATAAACATAATAACCAAAAAATTAGAAGCTGCGTAAGCGCACGCATTGTGTAGTCAGTAGCCTCGCCGCGGGCGTTCGTGCCATTCGCGTTCCAATTTTGAATGCAAATCAGAACCAAACCAAAACAGATAATAAAAGCGTTAAGATCATGTTAGACCGTTCGCGTGTCAATAACTTGCACCCTCGGGATAACATTGAAAAGATCTTTTTTTTCATTAATTGCCTATCAGTATAAGATCGTAACGATCGGAAGCTTCCGGCCTTCATGTAGGTCATATCCTCCAAAACAAAAAAAAAATAACGATGAATTTGATTAAATTGCACACTTATGCATTTATAAACAGATAAATAGAATGTATCCCTTTGCAAATGTTTTATTTGCCAACCACACTACATTCAGCTATGATGAAATAGAATACAACTATAATTAATCCAGACAGTCTGATGAAACGCCGCGACTAGTGACGATATTCGCGTCATATTGCACGGGATAATTGTTGTGTACCACAAGTTCGGACAAGATCGAGCAGCAAGGCCGGTCAGTCACATTCGCGTTCTAAAACTCGTGCGTAACGTTGTGTAACGTGTGTTTATGACTCACTGATCACTGGTTAATGTGAATCACTTTCACACCTTACTACCTATAACCCCGATTTAGATATAGGAAGCGCAGGAAGTCTGACTATCCGCTGCCGCCTAGCGGTCACCGTATGAATCGGTACTAAGAATATCCTGCTGAGCTCCATCAATAAATAAAGGCCGTATCTTTAGAATTTTGATATACGTATGCGTTAATTTAATAACTCGGTTGACCACGTTATTAATTGTCATACTGGTAGCTTGTAAACTATAAAAAATAATATGAAATAACATTAATTATATATATAGGTAACTATATTTTCTGAAAAAAAAAACTTATTCAATTATATACATAACCAATAGACATATTCATCGATGGACATCTTATAACCCTCTTCGGATCATGGTCATCGGATTAAAGGAACCTATAAGTACCTACTACATTGTACACGTGAATAATATACAAAGTTTAGCCTAAACTCTGAACGCCAAATTAAACGAATGAAATTACGGATAATAAAGCTGATGTAATTGCCTCTACATCCATATTACGTGTGCAAGCATGTATCGGTCTCGGTTGTGGAAGGCCCAATTTGTTGGTGGCACTAAATCATTTGGTAAAAGCGCCGCACGATCCAAATCGATTTGTCCAAATTATAGCGATACTATCAAACCGGCTTTATAACTGATATTAAACACATCTCTAATAACAACAAGCTGATTCAGCACAAAAAATAGCAAAATTGTTCAATACAGTTTTTTATTATTATTTTTCGGGCTGTTAGAATATTGTTAAAATATATACTACCTACGTACCTACACGGAGACTGTAATAATAATCGATGCACATAACAGAAAAATTCGTTGTATTTCATATTAATATCGAAATAATCGGAGTACGATTGCTTAAAAAAATTAAAGTCAATTTTTGAAGTGAAACTTCTTTTTGAAGTGAAACTTCTTTATCGGGGTTGGAAAAAAAATTAGTGTAACAATTTTTCGTTACGCGTGACATTTTTCCGTTACGCGCCATCTTTTTCTTATCCCTACCACGCGTGATTCGAATTATTTCTGTAAAGTTCCATATAGTAAATTATTTATTGAAAAATAAGGTCATAAAGAAGTTTCACTTCTTACGTGTGTACACTAGTACACGCACACATTTTTTTTTCTAATCAAGTTGTATTTGACAGTATATTAAGAAAATAACAAAATGATAATTTAATCACATTCTAATTTTCCATAATCTACCGGGTGTATATATGATTCATTAAGAATTGGGATTGAGGTAATTTTTTTTTTCATCCAAAGCACCCCTGACTCATGCCATATGTTTAGGTCGTTAACGGTAAATACTCCTTGCCTAATCTCTATATTATTGTTGGCAATACTAGACTAGGTTTTAGTGGTTTACCCACATTGCGAAAATATTAACGATATTTTTAAATAGTCGTATACAGGGTGTAATCGTTAAGTGTGCACAGGCGATTATTCCGTAACTATTGCAGGTATCAAAAACCTTTATACGGATATCGAAAGCCCTTTACTTAATGAGTAAAATATCAACAATAACTTTTTAAAAATAACACGGGAAATATCCAAAAGTTTTACATCAAACACTCCCATACATTTAGTAATATGAAAAATTTTGGTTCTTTTTTTGAATTTGTGCTTATATTATGTACTTCGCAAATTTTAATAAAAATTCATTTAGAAACTGTAAACAGAGCTCGATGTGGAATACCAAGGTATTCCAAAACGAGGACGTCACTTCGAACATTTGCTTTGAACACAAAATGTACCTACCTATGTAAAATTCAATGTATGAGAGTGTTTAATGTAACTTTTTTGGATATTTCCCGTTTTAATTTTAAAAAGTTATTGTTGTCATTTTACTCATTAGTTAAAGGGCTTTCGATATCAGTATAAAGTTTTTTGATATCTGCAATAGTTACGGAACAATCGCCTGTGCACACTTTACGATTACACCCTGTATATTAGGAACATATTTTCATCTACATATGTGAAGCTATACAAAATATGTAGAAATTTAATACAGGCTACAAAAATTAATAGGATTATCTATTTGGTTCATATAATCTACCTATTACCTAATAAGGTGGTTCAAAATATTACCGACCATAATATTTGTATATGTACCTATTTCATTCGGGACTAATAAAGTGAAATTAAGTGTGAAATCGGGATTTGCATATGAATAATGGATTATGATAAAAGCTCATGTGCCGTATTATTTCGCCAATCGTCATTTGTATAGTTGTTAACTTTTTAGTAATCGTACCAATGATTATTTTCATCAGTAGATTTTGACAAAAGATAAACAGGCTAGGGTAGGTAGGTACTTTTATCTCTTCCACATCAAAACGCCATTACTGACGGTGCCTCGCCAAATGACAGACATAATGACGTACGATTTGTGCTGACACCATATTGCTATAAATATTGTACAAATTAACGGACCTCCTGTCGGCCACCTGCCCTTGTTGCTAATAGTTATGTCCATATGTTGACTGATACTATCCTTATGGAATTCGCTTCTATCAGCCAACCGTGAAATGTCATTATACAGCGATCAAACAATTTGCCGCCGACCCTCGTGAGTTTTTTTTATAAACCGAATTGAAAATCTTAGAAAATATTTACAAAATACATAGTTATGGAAAAGACATGCTACTTGCACTTACCTGTGCACTTACTCGTTGCTTTTGTAGTAGCGATTTTGTACGTTAGCGTAGGTATTCTGTAGCGTAGCGTTTTGTTGAATTTAAATATATTTACGAAAAAAATGCGTTTATTTATCGGTCACAATTATTTTATTAAAAAAATATTTATTAAAATACCTAGTTACCATATCGTTTTTATAATTTTTTAAAGAGACCAGATTTTAAAATCCTAATTACTACAGACCTACCTACAATTTAACTTTTAAATTCAACGAACAAGATGCACATCTGGAAGGGTTTAAGTAGTGAAATAACACGAAAACAATGAAAATAATATAAGGTATAATAAACATTAACTAAAACAGATGCTACTTTTACTAAAATAACAATGACCAATACACCGTAGGACCTTTATTTTCAGATTAGCACATCTGGCTCAATTGTCTGATAATAATTATGATTTTTCATAATGACTGAAAAATACTCAACTAAGTTTTTTGAAGTTCTTATTATTTTTCGAGAAATGTAGGTATACGTCCAGTCTCCTGATACATACCATTACATATACATACTTACCTACTATTGTGACTAATACCACCTACTCACTTGAGTGGGTAATCTTTTAATTCTAATAATAATACTGTCTTAGCATATAATTATAAAATATTCACATATTATTAACAAACCCGAATACAACCAGCTGGCTTAACACTAGAGCGCACGCGCGGGGGACATAGGTCACCCAGTGCTATATATTGCTAAATATTTTTTTAAACAATCGTGCTTGAGTGTTGTTGTCTCAGGTATTCCCCGACTACCAATCACCGGACATTTTAGCAGCGTGTCAGCTTCCTTGGTGCAACGAAGTGTACTCTGCGAAAATATAAAAGTACATGGGTGACGCATGTCCCCCGCGCGAGCGTTCTAGGAAGTTTTTGAAATCATACAATTACGAGTGAAAATCAAGTATACCGCTTTTATTTTTTACTGCTCTTATGATCAATTTATACTTTTAAGAAATTATTAATATATGGGTAACTAAAATCGAAATAAAATACTCATATTCGAGTGCTAGGACATACTTATTTTTTATCCATACTATAATATTATAAATGCGAAAATAACTCTGTCTGTCTGTCTGTTACTCAATCACGCTTAAACTACTGAACCAATTTTTATGAAATTTGGTATGGAGATATTTTGATACCCGAGGAAGGACATAGGCTACTTTTTATCCCGGGAAAATGACACAATCCCGGAAATCCCACGGGAGCGGGAACTATGGGGGTTTTCTTTGACTGCGCGAGCGAAGCCGCGGGCGGAAACCTAGTTGAAAATAAAATTTTATTGGATAAGAACAACTTATTCTTATACTTTATAATTAGATGATTATTTTTACCAAATTTGTAGTTTCCAAAGTAAAAAAAACTGATTGATCACAATAAGTAATAAATTAGTTACTTTTCACAGAGGTTTATGTTTAGCTCATAATTTAAGTAAAATGAGAAAATATTGATATTTTTTTTGTTTCATCACTTAAAAATAAAGTTGATTCATAAATAAGTACTTCGTTTACTTTTTTAACTACGATTTTTATGAAAAAAAACGTGCGTCGTATTGGGTGACATATGTGACCCACGCGTGCACTCAAGGAAAATTTTAGGCGCGAGCGCTCTAGTGTTAAGTATTAAAATGGAACATCACTAAATGAGGACTGAATTAATTGGAACCATTTTGCCATTATTTTTTATTATATTGATATTATAATCGGTGATACTCACAATTAATATGAATCCAACGAAACCACTGAAGCATGATCTTTCAGGCATAAGTGTACTTTTAAGATACGCTCGACAAACAACCCTACATTTAGATTAGGTGGATAAAGTTGAAATCTAATGAATGAATGAAATTATAACAATATTTTAATCGCAGGACATAACTAAAATACAGTAGGTAGTAGGTACCTAATAAAATTATTAATGTCTTGAAGGTATTCGAAAATATTTAAATAGTGTTGCCACTATTTAATAATTAAATATACTTTTCAAACTTCAAAATTAATCAAATTTAATTAAAAGAATGTAGTAATCTAGCTCATATTATTATACAATCAATTCAATTTCAAGGCATCGACTAAAATACAACAAAATACGTTTTTGCAAGAACGTATGTACTATGTACAATCGCATACTTAGTTACTTAATAAAGGAAATTACCTACCTACCAACGTACATATTTAGTTCCTTAAGTATTCGTAAACGTTTTTCAATTCGAATGTCGTCAGAGCAACCCTCGGAAACGGAACCACCCTCTCGAATATTGTGCCGCCGCACCACTCGATCCCCTGAGCCACAAAAAACCCACCGGACACAGACGGAATGAAACTTGACGGCTCAAACGTCATTTCAACAATCAGTCTGCGCCAAGCATTTATGGGGAGAGGTTGTGTCGCTCTCGCTCATAAACAGCTAGAATACCAATCGCGTGTTCAATGCCGAGTGAAAGAAATAAACATACTATTTTATTATAATAAATAGAAAGAATCTACCTCATGTTTTGTATATTGTGAAGTTTTTTCGTTCAATATCCATAGTTAAAATAAAAGAAGGACCCAAACTTTATGTGTGAATCTTTTTTTAACAAATTACGACAAAATGGGTAAGTTCAAAATTTCTGCTGTAATTTATAAGTTCTTGTGATTTATTACTCTTTACTAACAAATAACAACTAATAAAAATATTTATTCAATTTTACTACATTTTTATTAGATTTAGTTTTGTTTAAATTTTTATTCATCAAATTATTAATAAATTAAATCTTGGTTTATGTGTTTTATATAATCTAATCGCAATTTTAAATTTTTATTCTGCTAAGATGTTAATTTTTGTTCATTTGATTAAGCTCGTTAGATGTTAAAAATAAACAAACATAACCTATCAATTCTTTAATCTAAAAATTACAATCAGTTTGACAAGAATAACAGCTGTCACATGAAAACTGCACACTCGTCTTGATACTTTAAAAATCACATTAAAGTTTTAAAAATAAATAAAAATAGAGGAAACTATATAAGAATATATTTTTTTCTGAAATTGTTAAAGCACCTGATAACTACTTCATGCATTTATTTAAATTCAAATAATAGAATGTATGTGTAACTTGCTATCCGGACAAATCATTTCAAAACAAAATCTTAACATTTAAATCTATAAAATTTTATCTATCATTTGTCAATATTGTTTCTTATAGTTTCTATAGTGTTATTATGAGTTTTAAGTTATTATACAAGATAAATATAATTTTTATTAATTAGAATCATGATCACATAATATTATATTATATTGTATTCATATCGTACACGGTAAATATATTTTAGGTATGTTATTATTCAGATTTGTAGGTACTTACCTGTTTTTTCGTGTGTATGATGATACAGTAACAATTGTGAAAACAATTTTTTTTTCAATTATAATTATGTGCACCTTAAAATTTAAACCAAATGAAATTAATATAAACAAGTGCATTCTAATTCTTACCACCTATATTTAGTAATTGTAGTTGAAAAAAATTATATGAGCCCTGCTCATATTAATTAAGCTTGTTTTTTAATCTAACTATTAGGTGTGTGTGTTAAAATATGCAAATACCTTAAATTCTCATCACTGAATTTTCTTTAATTTAAGTCCTCTAGCAAACCTTATAGACGCTTTCACGGCATTGCAATAATGCAGAGAGACTCGAAAAGATTAGAACATAATGGCAGGGAGATGGAAGTACGTGGGAACTCTCCCAGAGTTCACGTGCTTAACACATTACTTTGCCGTTCTAAATGTAACATTAATATATGCAAGATTTAGATTAATCTTTTACCACGTCATAGAAGAAACTTCCTAATTTAATTGAAAATTTACCTGAATATGATTAGAAGTCGGCTTATGAAATACTGATGCTCTCATTAAGACAACAATATTATGATATTAAAAAATAAATAATTTTTAATACTACCTTACCTATGAGATGCTGCACACATTATAGTGTGTGCAGTAGGTACACTTTATTGTAAAATATTTTGGTTAGATATTATAGAAGGAAAAATCGGCGTAAAACGATTATATGCAATGAATGAACTCTTTCATCTTCAGAAGAGCAATTAAAAGCCTTTCATACCAATGGTATGAATCTATGCCAACACCTACGCCTCATAAGTCACCGATAAATAAGCACACGATAGAATTGATGGTATGTTAACACTTATACCGTGAGAAGCAAAACAGATAAGCTTATATTACCAAATAAATAAAGAGAGAATGAAGAGAAAACATATATGTATATGAAAATATATGTATATTCGAGTAGGTATTTATAAAGATTCAAAATTAAAATCTATTAAAAAAGACATAATCAACAATCTTATTAACTCGGACTTAAATTACGACATATTAAAATGATAATCGCATCGCGTAGGCTCGTGCGCATGTTTGATGGGCAATAGGAATAGTGCCTAGTTAGTGGTTCCGGATACATATCGGACGTGTCGGATGTCGGCGTGAGTCACGCGGCGCCCACGTCGGCGCACCGCGCCCACTGGCGCCCGACCCGCGCAAATCTGCGAAAACTTTATGGGCTTATCGTTTAACGCTTAATTTATAAACAAGTGAATATAAACTAATTTTCAAAAAATATTGATAGGTTTTATGCGTTTGTAATAATCCAGTTCAATAACTGGTGTTGCACTGGATTATTGAAAACAATGTACAAACAAACAATAACAATGTAAAGTTTATCTTTTAAACATATACAATGCAGTAAATACTAAATAGCATTGTATTCAGTTTTTAATATAATTTAATATATTATGTAATTTGAAATGTAAAAACTAAAAAGTATCATAACTGCGCGGGACTGCTATACCTTATTAGGTGGTTTAATTCATGTTGTCGTCAAACAATACAAATATTGGCCATTATAATTTGACGTATAAATGCGTTGTACCTACCTACTATTCAAAGATTAGGTTTAATTTAAGAATATCCAGCACTACATTCACGAGCGCAAGCTGTCTCCGCGTTTGTTTTATTGAATATGTATAGTTGCTGGGACAGATTTAACTGACGTCTGCGCGGCGTCTAGGTTATTTGAGTTTTGGCATTGGCAATTTCGCCGTCTCGTGGGAAACAGAGTTGAACGACTGCGGAGACAATGGTCGACGATGGTCTGATGGATCGCGAACAGTCAACGACAGTTTGCTGCCTACCACCGCCCACCCGCAAACTCTAATCGTTAACATACCATAACATTGCCCCATAACTTAACTGTATAAAAAGTGGGTGACTAACTTGTACAAATTCACAATTTTATCTCAAAAACTTGGTTGGTTTTGTTGTTGTTAAAATTGTTACTAAGAATAAATAATTGAGTGACGTCTTTTGGGGAAACTGTGATTAAGACGATA
This sequence comes from Colias philodice, assembly GCF_061535455.1. Lineage (NCBI taxonomy): Eukaryota > Metazoa > Arthropoda > Insecta > Lepidoptera > Pieridae > Colias > Colias philodice. The sequence continues at coordinate 7,448,680 of NC_143093.1, forward strand.
CACAAAAAAAAATCTACTGCTTGGCGGGCGGAGTCAATAGCTCGCTATCGCGAACGCGGGTGTGCGCGAAGTCGTTCTTGCAAACTCGCCGCGCTGCCGCTGGCCGACTCGGGACAAACATGTATGGAGTCGTCATACAGTTATAATATTCTTATACATATATTTAATTGTTGATTTATTGGTTTTATTTTCTTGCTTATAAACAAATAATCTTCTTTTTAACAACTACTTAGACATTATTAATAATTATTTTTATTTCGTAATGTTTACTTTATTACAAAATAATACAGGTTATAAATAATCTTTAAAATAACAAAAAATATTGTTACTCTGAAAAAATGAAATGGTACTCAATAACGCGGACTACTGAATGGATTTAGATAGAATTTGATGCTGACGTAGATATTACGTCATGCCCAGAAATGAAAGGTAATATTTCTGAAAGAAGTTATAAACCCTAATTCTTCTCAGTCAAAGTTAAGAGTGGAAGATATCACTAATACAGTAAAACTGATGCGAAACTTTGGATGTTAATTTGTATATTTTTTTGTTAGTTGTTACTTAATCACGTCAAGACTACATTACCAATTTTGATAAAATATAGCTAATTGCCTGGATTTACACATAGGATACTTTTTATCCGAACTGAACACTTCTGTGGGATAAGACAGGATTCACGATATAATCTAATTCCACGCGGGCAAAGCCGCGGTCGGAATGATATTTTTTTAAATAAAAAAATTGTTTAAAAAAAACACAAAATATATTTACGCATGTATTTATTTTTTGCACTCTATTATAATTGTAATTATTCATTACAAATAATCAAAATAAAATAGCCAGAACAAAGTTAGGCCCTGGTAGGGTAGGTAGGCAGGTACAGCAATGTGAGACGAACACTGGCTTATTTATACCAATAATAATGTATTATAAACATTAAATTAAGTTTACTTTCTAACAACAAAAATACATAATATTAGCTAATGTGAAAGCGAATCAACCAATCATCCCACAAAAATGAAATGTGCACACAAATATTCATCCAAATCGGTTCATGTCATTAGGAGGAGTGACTGCAGCGCCATCTTCCGGGCCCAATTGTGTTTCCAGATCACCCAGGAACTCAATTTAATATACTTACACAAAATTTTTCGAAATGAAAACTCACATTACTATGTAAATATGAATATAAACCTGTTATATTACTAAGCAATTTCCCGCACAGGTGTAGTAAGTATAAATGAAATAAATATCAACATCAAATTCTTTATACAACATACTTATCTACCACCTTCTAAGAAATGTAATTCTTGAAATTATTTCGTATTTTTTTAAAATATAATACTACTCCAATGAGCTCCTGTTCCATATTATGTCCGCCATACTTCCACTAAGTTCACCATGATTTTTTATTTCTTTGCACTTTGTTGCTTTTTGCTAAAAATGGAATCATGCGATAAAACCAGTAGAGCTTTGATAACATACATTTTTGACTGAATAAAGGTACTTACGAAGGAGTGGATTCAAATTGTGAACAATCAGTGGGTTTATTTTCCTTCTGGATTCCGGATTTCTGAACAGATTATTTATGCTATAAATGAAAAAATCTTACACATTCGTTATGTACTTAAAACAGGGGTACATATCAAACATCGTCTATAATACAATTATCATCAAATTTAAAATAAAACCAACTTACTTCATTAATTTATTCCAATTGTAAGCATTCTTTTTCCTCCAACCTTTATGTTTCTTCTTCTTATTTTCTTTATTGTCCCCATTTGTCTCATTTTGTCTTATCGTGTTGTCACCCTTTTTTACGATTGCGCGAGCGACACAAGTTCCCCGTGTGACGGCCGTAGCGGGAATGACTCGTGCAGCGATCGGGGTAGGAAGGTACAGGGCGGCTCTCGCTATATTGGCTGGTCGCGCGCTAATTTCAAGTATTTCTTGTTTAATTCAAAGCCATCGCATATTTCAAAATTCTAACACGGTAGACGTATAGGTTGTATATTTTATAGTTAATATCCAAAAAGTCGTAACTTTACGTTTGTTATTTTGAAGATGCCAGAGATTAAAAAAAAATAACAATGATAACTTTGTATTTTTTTTCTATCGAGAAAATATCATGGAATCATGTTTCTAAAACGGTAGACGTATTGTGTTACTATTGAACTTTCTTGTCAAGAATTTTCATCACGACAACTTTAATAATATAAAAATTACGAAGGTTTGAAAAGGGCCGTAAATGTTAGAAAAATTAATTCATCACCTTAAAAAGCAAAGCTTTTCTTTTCTAATTCAGAAACAGATTTCAAATTCGTTGCGTTTAAACGCAAGCTCTGCTAACTGCGACTTAGGTCATTCGTTCAGCGCAAACCAATGTCTAGGTCCAAATAGTGACCAACGTTTCACATCGCTATGGTGTGGGGTTGCGCGGGTCGATAGGTAGGTACTGGACGTGAGCCAGCCGCCGAACTGTGCCGCGACACATTAATCCACCCTCACAACGCTCGATTGCCAGCTATCACTATTTTCATGCCAACTCCACAAGAAACAATTTCTTTAAGTGTTATTACAACCGAAGTTCAAGGAATGCCATGTTCGCTGTAGTCTTAGCAACGATGCTTTGATAAAATAAGATTATGGAGAGTTCGACTGCGTTAGTTTGCAAGAACTCTCCCAGAAATTTAAATATATCTATAAAATTATGGATACTCTCAAATTCATATAACAATTAACACACCATAATTATTAATTATATAGGTACATACCATTGTTTCAACGAATAACACAATCATTATTCTACGACTGCGGGGTTGCGGCTCACTTTACGGCGAATTAATGTGTATTCATTTATTTACGTAATCACTACATTCAGCTATTAAATAAACCTGTAAGGTTGGTTATATACATAAACAATAAACTTAACGCCGGGACATGTTAGTTATCTATGTTTAGTATTCGATTTTATTTTAAATCCATCATCCAATCATCCAAAATAAGGATGTGAGTCAAAATAATTAACTTTATATTCCGCCAGTCCACTGACCTACATTTATTATGATGGAAAATAATTAAGTTTTTAATGATAACGCTAAATTAATTTTACTTAATAATTTAATGTTATAGTTTTAACATAAAATATTGAGCTGTTTCATACTAGAATCTCATCTACGTAAACAACACGGTGATTTGAATCAAAGTGTCGCGTCGTTACTTAACGTAACTCACGTAGGCAAACAGATTATACTAAACCAGCCGCTACTGGCCCTGGCTGCCGTATAAAGTAGGATTAACCTTTACCGCGTGTATTAGAGACATTTATATAACAAATCATTTTATCGGAACTTTACTTTCAGATGAGTGGCAAAAGAACGAGAAGTTATAGATGCGCCGTACACCAGAGGGACCGAGAGGTCAGCTCGGAAAACGATTTCCATTTACTTCTTGAAGATCCCACTTTATTCGCCAGGTAAGGACATAAACTTATCAATACTACAGTTTAAAGATACCGAACACTATCATTTTTCTACAAATAATACAAGTAAATTCATGAATTTACTGAAAATTCTCCCCAAAATGATAAACTTACGTGCTCAGAAAAGTTCCTATATTCATGATTAAAAAAGTTTGTACCCCTAATCTAATCCCATACGTCATAATTGCGCGATCTATTTGTTTCCTAATGTCATAACATATCCCATTACAATGTTGGGACCGTAAAATTCCAGTAAAATGTTATAACATTACTTAAATGCTCCGAATATAACTTTCAAAATTTTTAAGTGTATTGTTTCAATTTTGATTTCAATCAATAGATCGCTAAAATTTTATGTTCGTTTGTCGTGTCATAGTGACATGTGCTGTGCTATGCCGCAATAAAAACTGTTGATAAATTGCTCCAATATGCCGATACGAGTTAAGAATAACGTGAAAGTATAGAATTACGGCATTTTGTTACACGCATAGTTACCGTATACTGCAGGGAAAATACGTATATTTAAATATACATCAATCAGATTGTCGGGTAAATCAAAGGTAGCATTCCTTAGTGGAGAATGTGTTTTCAATATCGTTTTTAACTATAGTAAATGTAATTGTTGCAGAATGGTGCACTTAGTGGCAATGGAAGTGCTCCCAGAAGAGCGGGACCGCAAGTATTACCAGGAAAGATACACTTGCTGTCCACCGCCGCTCTTTATCATCTGTGTGACGTTGTTAGAGGTAAGCTATTGTAGTTTCCGTCTAGATGTAGAGTAAACGAAATCACTTTCTTTCGATGGAGTGATGATACGTAGTTTATTTTTACACCGCGAATATATGTATCATTCGCCGTTAGGTCGAAACTCATCACTTTCTATGCGGCAAACACCGTTCGATCCCCGCTCCAGTTACGTCGGCTAATTAAAAAGTGTAATTGCGGATTTCACATCCGCACAAACAAGCAGTTTACGTATTCGTAACATATCTATTGTTGTGCGCGTGCAACCGCGAGCTTCGTCACACATTGATTCACCGCGGAGCGCACGATTCCTATGAGGTGCTATACCGTCGTGCGTACGAGATAAGAAAAGCTGGTTTTCCTTTTAGTGAATAATATATTGGGATCAAATACATAAATTATGAATTGCAAGCCAAAGCTGCTTTAACCAGTATACGACCATATCTTTTCAAATATGTAATTGTTTTTTTCTTAATTGCGAGTACTCATACTGCTGTTAAAATACTTATACAAAGCCTTGTGTTAACGTTTTCTAAATTAGGCAGTATTTATATTACGTAGTATATTGTGTGCAATATTAGCAATTGCTTAATGCAAAACTTAGAAAACCTCTTTGCAAGGCTATGTACTCAAGAAAGTCTTTAACATAGCGTTAGTTTTTGCATGTAATATAGAAATCGTAGAATGCTCGTTGTTTACAATCACCCGTACAGCATACTCCCGTTTACATTGTAATTAATGTTTTCTCTCTGTTTAACAATAAACTATTGCGACAAATTAGCGTCGCTGATGCCAATGAGTACATTAGCATTAGAAAAGCACAATTCTGCAATGTAAATTTAGGAATCATTGAGAATATGAATTTAAATATAAACACGAGCAGATATATTATGAATATCTAAACTTATTTTACGATCTAACATTCTTACTGTTGCAAGTATTGAGATTTTCATCTCAATTACAATGGGTCGTTAAATTGTTAATTTATCAACCATACGATTAATTATTGACTGTTGTGCTAAGAATGTAATGTATTATGATCACGGAAGTATACATGAAATATAATATTTACAGTTGGGCGTGTTTGCGTGGTACGCGTGGGGTTCGGGAGGAGTGGCGGCGGCGGCGGGCCCGGTGCCCGTGGACTCGCCGCTCGTGTACCGTCCCGACCGCCGCAAGGAGCTGTGGAGGTTCCTCACGTACAGCGTCGTGCACGCTGGCTGGCTGCACTTGGCGTTCAACCTCCTTGTTCAACTTGCGGTAAGGGCATTTCGTAGATACCGGTACATCTTGATCAAAATTTTAATGTGCTTTTGTATACTATTGTTAGTAAATTTTGTTAGTAAAATATTAAATAATCTTGTCGCGAAAGATACTTCTTTCGCGACAAGATTATTTAAGAAGATTATTCAATATTTTATTCCAATTACGAATAAAACATTTAATTTCATTCAACAGTGTTTGAATTTAAGATAACTTTTTTTGTTTCGTTTTTAAAGATAGCTTTAGATCCTCGTTGCAAATTGTCAATAAACTGAAATTCTTTTTATCGTGTTGGGTATTGCAGCGTAAAATCAGGTGGAATACATAGTAGAATAATTGTTACCGATCTTGATTAATAAACTAAAATTGTCGTAAGTAATCTTAAGTGTTATGATTATTTCTCTGTTGTTGCAGGTGGGTCTGCCGCTAGAGATGGTGCACGGCGCGGTGCGGTGCGGCGCGGTGTACCTGGCGGGCGTGCTGGGCGGCTCGCTGGCGGCGTCCGTGCTGGACCCGGACGTGTGCCTGGCGGGCGCGTCGGGCGGCGTGTACGCGCTGCTGGCCGCGCACCTCGCCAACGCGCTGCTCAACTTCCACGCGATGCGGTACGGCGCCGTGCGACTCGTCGCCGCGCTCGCGGTCGCCTCGTGCGACGTGGGCTTCGCGGTACACGCTAGATATACTAAAGTGAGTTTGGCAAGTGTTTATTTCGTCAGTTTTATTATCGACCATGTCTATCTTGAATCTATTACATTTCATTAAATCATTGACCGAAAACAATCAATAATGAAGAATTATATATTATGTGTATCGATATAATATGTATTTCTTTCATTATTTTAAATTTTCGAAATAATTCTTCAAATGTCTCGAATTAAGTTTGATAAATATTTCAAATCTAACCTTGCATTTTAATTTTTAATTTGTTTAATTGGCAAACAATAACGATGAAACATGAGTATAACAAAGCGTGTGTTGTGCAGGAAGCGCCGCCGGTGTCGTACGCGGCGCACGTGGCGGGCGCGCTGGCGGGGCTGACGATCGGGCTGCTGGTGCTGAAGCACGCGCAGCAGCGGCTGTGGGAGCGGCTGCTGTGGTGGGCGGCGCTGGGCGCGTACGCGGCGTGCACGCTGTTCGCCGTGCTGTACAACATCTTCAGCGGGCCCGTGGACGAGCTGCACTACATGCCGCCCGACCCGCCGCCCGACGTCGCCGGCTTCTGATGCGCTCGCCGAGCCCCCCGAGCCGGCCCGCCGCCCGACCCGCCGGCCCCGAGCCGGCCCGCCGCCCGACCCGCCGGCCCCGAGCCGGCCCGCCGCGCGCGGCCGACTCGCAACGCGCCTAGTCAATTTACCTTAGTGTGATACGCGATAAGTAGCATTATTGAGGGAGGCCTCTGTCCACGTTCAGCTTTCGCGCTCGACGCGAATTTGTTATTGTTTCTGATCTTGCGGTTGCAAATTTAAACTTGTTGATCTATTATTGTATAGTGCACAGTTTTTGTTTCTTCACGAAGCTCCCTCGCGATACTTAAGTGTTAAGTAGTCTTAATTATATTCGATAGGTGAACTATTTTTGTACCTACTGTCAGCGTCCGTAGTGTTTAGGTTGAAGCCGTTACCGCTACACAATAATAATATGTTCCCGAGTGGACCGGCGAGCGGGCCCGGTGTCTCGGTCCATTTGCAGGCTGTTAATTGAATGTTAATCGTGGTACATGATTTGGACGAGACGTCGAGCCCGCGTCGCCGTTGTTATGCCCGACACACCAAAGATTAGAATAAAATGGCGTCCATAATCAATGGTAGAAACTGACGTTTTCAAATGGTATATAAATTGCGTCAACGTTTGCTATTTGCCCAATTGAATTGCTCATTAATGATTGAATACTTCACTATTGATTTTTGCATTTAAGATACGCGTTGTTTTTATTGCTCAATTGCAACAATGTTTTAAATGATTATGCTCAAAAGTGAGATTTTGTTTTGTCGAATCGATATTAACGTAGCTCAATACAGCTGTGACAGACGGAGCAAGCTAATAAGTAACTATTGCTATGAAGAAATAATGATTGCTCATAATAATAAGTCTGTTAGCAGCAAGGGGCGATGATGTCCGCTCATTACGAGTGTTTGTTCGTACCTGGTTGGTACTCTTGTTTTAGCAGAACACCTTGCTATCACTAATAGTTTTACTATAAATGTGCCTGATTCCTATTATTGTAAAATTGATTGTATAATTTTAATTCTAATCAAATAATGTCAGAAACCGACTGATTTTTTGTATAAATTATTATTGCAGAGTGTTTTCATTTAATTTATTTTTAAATTTATTTTAAGTGTGAATTGAAATAATTCTAATAATTATGTGATTATATAAAAGTAAGAATGCATCTGATTAAAAATGATTGATGAAAGAACTACCATCTTTTATTTCTTCCTAACCCCGAAAGTAGTATTGAGAGGAAACACAAATGATCAATAAAATTCATTTCAATTATAAAAAAAACAACAATATATTCGTTTAACAAAAAAAATATAATTTAAATCCCTGAATTTTCGTTGTAAAAAAAATATAAGAAATAACTTACGCACGTTATACGCAGAAATAATTACTAAAAATTGCATTATTCGTCGACTAAAGAGTGTAATCCATTTGAACACAAGTCAAAACTATAAGGGCGCGTTCCCACTATGTCGTAACGACTAATTTATCGTTCGACGACTGTCGTCTCTACCTGTTCCCATTATAACAATTGTTTGTCGTCAACATTTTTTATCGTTTAGCGAATGTCGTATCTAGCTGTTCCCATTGGATCGCGACGACATTTTATCGTTTCCTGGCAGTCGCTTTGTCGTTTACACATCATCAGCAAGCTACAAATCTAGTCGCCTCTGCGTTCGCTTGGTGATTACTAGTGCGTTTACTCTCCTGAGTTCAATGGACGTCATAGAGTTGCCGTCCACGATTTTTTATCGTTTTACGACTGTCGTGCTTGCCGTTCCCACTGTCACGACAAAGTGTCGTCACTGCAAAAACTGTCGTAGACGACAGTAAATTGTGTCGTTCTAAATGTGAACACCTCCATTTAAACATATAAGCCACGACACTTAAAACTACACGATTATCTGTCGTCACGACACGGTGGGAACGCGCCCTAATACTGTAACAGGAAGCAATTTGTTATTTTCTACAATCTACCCTCAAAATTGTGACTCAAAGACACTATTTCACAACAAGCGTATCTCATTTTGTACTATCAAGTATCAGCATTACAATTAATTTTTAACTAAATACTTAATCGTATTTGTTTCATATAGCAGACTCAAAAAAATTAAATTCGGTAAATGTGATGCTAAATATGTATACACTTTATATTTTGGAACGAGTCTGTAAAATTTTTGTCATTATAATTTGCTTAGTTATTTTTTCCTAAATAAACTTTAATATTTCAAAGTATTGCGCTAATAGTATCAAATTATTAAAATTTTGTCCTAATTTTACTAAAAGTAAGTTCTAAAGAGTCCTACAGTAGCCCGGACCCACAACGGGGCTTGTCGCTCTTGTAAGTCGCTAGTGCATTCTGAAGCATATTGATGCAATTTGCAACATTCATTGTGCAGCCTTGCCTGAAAAGAAGAAGAAATAATTATACTTTATACTTATTTACTAAAATAAAAAAAACAAAAGAGTTAGTGAGGTTGTAATCTCGTATCTACTGAAGTGATTTTGAAAATGATTTTTGCATTATTAGCTACATCTTTATCCAAAAACATATATGCTATTTTTTAACCGTGTTTATATTAAACTGGACATTTTAAGTATGTATATTAAATACGTTTATATAGGATTTAAAGGAAGGAAAACAGGAAAATATAGAGGTGTCTACATATTTATTACGTTAGCAAATCATTAAAATAGGACCCTATTTCGAAAAATAATCTCATTTCGTAAGTGACATGGTTATTTAAAAAAATTATACCTTTATTTTTTATTTACAAAATTTTATTTTAGACTTTATGCTTGCCTACCATTCGTCTACTCAAAGGATAAATATCTGCTTGATATAAAAATTAATTGAAATCAAAACCTTTTTACTTCGCTTTAATTTTTAAAGTCTATTCTATAGCTTATTAGGAAACTCTGCCAAATTCCAGCATAGGTAGAGTTTTGGTTCGGACACTTTTCGAGCATTATTGTGAATCTCGTTGCATATAAGAATATCAATAATTAATTAACATGATCAATAACTCACTTGCAAATCAGCAGACGACGTAAATATCGCCGCTTGAGCTTCAAGATCGCGTCTCACAGACCTTTCACCGAGATTTGCTGAACCTATCACTGTTAGCCATGGCACTCCACTGCCGGGAGGATAGTACCTAGAATATATTTTATAAGTATACTATCTGAATAGGGTCTATATAAAACAAAATAAAATATAATGTATGTAATTTTATAGATGTAGGTAGCTTTCATAATAATGGAAGTCTTAACATCAGTAAAGTAGCTTTTAGTTAAATAGTAAGTACAAAAAAAAATCAACCTCTTAATAAGTGTTTAATTTTAACAGCTATTAAGAATATTGCCGTTTAGCTAAACGGCAATATTCAAAACAGAACAAAATACTATTTCAAGAAAACAACAATAAATTACCTTTTTCAATCAGGCAATCAGCCTGAATCACAAGCTGTTTTGTCTATTGAAAAAGTAACATCAGACATTTCACAAAACTTGAGCTATTAACAATTATAAATTAACTACAATTAAAATGGACAGTTTTAAAGCGTAACTTCTTTAGGCGCGTTAAGAGTAAAATTTAAAGGTCGCGTCATGGCAATACCGTCACGTCATGGAGCAAGGCGAGGATTTTTGGTATCTTTGAATCACGACATAGAAGTTTCACTTCCGACACGTGCGCTCCGCACACACGCTCTTTTTTTGTAAGTCACTGCCTAAGGTCACTGCCTACTTTTACTTCAAATATCTTCTTCTTATCTTATATCTTATATATAAAAATGAATCGCAAAATGTGTTGGTAAGCGCATAACTCGAGAACGGCTGAACCGATTTCGATAATTCTTTTTTTATTATATTCCTTGAAGTACGAGGATGGTTCTTATGTAGAGAAAACGTAAACATGTACCACGGGCGAAGCCGGGGCGGACCGCTAGTTAATTATAAAACATACCATAAACCTTTCGCATGAAATGTCCATCCAGGCCTTTCATATTCCAACATTTGAACTCTGCTTATTTGGTTGTATTCTGTCACTTGCTGCCAAAATCTGATCAAATTAAAAAATGTAATGTAACAATACACAATTTTCACTTAAATATTAAATTACTTACACATAGATATCAAATAGATGATCAAACATATCAATAATAAGGTTGGGTCGCCTAAGATCGGACGCATTTGCCGAAAATTTTATACGTACTGTATTTTTTTTTATTTCTCATGATTCGATGTCGTTTTTCTGTTGCGGTCAACTGTAAATTGATGACAAAAAAATATTGTTTAACCCCTAATTTTTTGGTTTGCGTAGATGCTATCTATCTAAGCAAATTAAGAGCCTAAAAAGCAGACTTTTGCACGCCTCATAAGCGAAGCGTTGAGGTGGGTACTACTGTCACTTCGCGCAAAACATCTGATTTTTCAAACTTAAAATGTCTTTATGTATCATACATTGAACTTGTAAGATAATACCTAGTTAAAAAACAGTTTAAAAAAGTTCTGTCTTGGACGTCCGTGTGTCTGTATGTGCGGATCCTTTTTCTTGTTAACACGATAGCGACCGAAATACTTTACTAATCGAGTCTTTTTTTTCTCTTACGCTTGAGTATGCTCAGGAATAGAACCCTTTCATTTTTCAGGGTCTGATTCGTTGTGGTTTAATTGTTATTAAATAAACAAAAATAATAATTAATAAATATTTATTAAAAAAAATTATGAGGCGTGCACTTTTGGATTTTCCAAATTTTTTCGACTTACCATAGTGAAGAAAATAACAGTTCGGCCGAAGATCGGACTATGTAGTATCTTCACTTCTATGCGTTAATAATAATGTTCACATTAGGAAAACATCCGGACTTACGTCCATACATTGAGCATCAATGATTGAGTCAGGAAATTCCTCAAAAAATTTGACAAAGAAGTTTTTTTTTTATTGCGTTTTTTTAGTCCGGTCTTCCCTCCTCATCCTAATTAAGTTTCTCAAACTTTTATCCTCCGTGTTCTAGGACTAAATAATGAAAATGTACCTAAGGTCTGATAGTCATAGCGTCATTGGATAGTTAAATATATTAAAAGTTAATAATTATTGCGCATTATTGCATAAGGCGCAGTCAAGAGCTAAGCTTCGGTCCGATCTTCGGCATTGGGAGGGAAGATCGGATCTTGGATTGTGAACGTCCTAGGCGTAATCAAAGTATACAGATGGAAAGAGGATTCGCTAATTCTGCCCCAAAATAATTAATTACATTATTTCAATGAAAGTACTCTCCACAATGAGCCATCAAAATTTTGTAGGTAAGATCGGATCGACGATTTTCGCCACAAAATACACCTTTTCTGCTGAATCACCTGTGTACACGTCCCGTCTGGTCGCTGGCCGGCCGCAGATTGAAGAGAGGGGCAGAACAAAATGGCGGATCTAGTAGTGTTGCCAGCAGTAGAGAATATTGCCTAGTTTGCGAGTTATTCCATGCATCCGATCTTAGGCGACCCAACCTTAGATGATGAACAACATCAATATATAAACTGTGTATGACCATTTAATAAAAATTAACTTACTCTTTAGCTATTAAAGAATATGCGTGAGGTATGCCTCCTGCAGGACCTGCTGCTCCCATGAAACCATTAGCCTTAATATAAAACAATTTATTAGAAATAAATTGAAGTTTTAAATGTTACACTTTTTTCTAAAACATTTATGTATCAGAGACAGGTCAACACACATTCAGTTACAATATAATTTACAATATTATTTTAGTATCTTAACAAAAATTGTTCTTTGCATAACTATGCAAAGGAATACAACTAAATAAAATGAATACTTATTATTTGTAAATATTTAAAATTATATAAAAAAAGTATACATATAAACTAAGTAAAACAATACTTACATTTGGATGAGCCATCAACAAGCTAATATTAGCTTTACAATCTTTAAGTAATGTTTTTGCATATTTTTCTGTTAAATTAAAATATCCTGTTGCTAATCTTAAATGGGAACCCTCTGGGACTGCTTCCATTATGTTACAAGTAGCTTCCTCATCCTGGTTTATATTGAATTCACCCATTTGAATCAATGGAAAAATCCATGTATCTGACTGGTTTCTGACTATAAAAAATGTATGATAGAACTATAGGCACTATTATGTATTTATATTTAGGAAATGTACACACTGCATAGTTTATTGCACCAAAAGAAATTATGCGCTGTTTCAGACTATACTTAAATATGGCGCATACAGAAAACCATTATTCTTTTCATAAATTATGTATTAGTAGCTTAGATCATTAAGTAATGGATGGAGTACGCTGGCAAATGTTCTAACTAAACTTTCTGCTGATTTTGGTGCAGGGAGGGTAACTCACACTATTGAAACACAATCACACATTCACAAAAATAATTTGTGTCACGAAAGTCGTAAAAATTTACGACCTTTTAAGCGACGAGTTTTTAAATTCAACTCTATCCCTAAGTTCATAAAGATTAAATTTGTATTTCATTCCAAGTTGTCTCGTGGGGAGTGCGGTTCAATATCGCGTTCTAAATTCAACTTTATAACTTATATCATAAAGATTAAATTTGTATTTCTATAAAAGATAGTCTCGTAAGGAATGCGGTTCATTATCGCGTTTTAAATTCAACTTTATCTCTTAGTTCATAAAGATTAAATTTGTATATTTTCTTTCCATGATAGTCTCGTCTCTCTCTCTCTCTAAACATGACTCGATTATTTGTCTTGATCATATCGCTAAACGATACATCGACGATTATTAGAAATTGCATTTAATTAGAAATGTACGTTAAAAAAATATACACAAATTAAAGGTTATTCTATCTTTTTTAATATTCGACATGTTTGAATTGCTTCTGCAAGACTTGACAGTGCAAAACGGCATTTTTAGCGGAGCACTCGCAGACGTCCTTTCGATGTTTTACGAATACGCAGAGTGTTTGTAATCGATTACGCAATTAGTTTTTATGAAAGCATAAGATTTTTCGATTCGAATAATCTTATACCTCGGCAAAAGGGGAAACGCCTGCGAGTGTTATCCATTACTTAATGATCTAAGATTAGTAGCAATATTTATTTTCTTAATTTAGCGCCGATTTTTCAATCCTTGGTTAAAATTAATCCGTTCAATAAAGTATTACACAAACATTTTAAAATGTCACCTGTAAACTGTCAAATATGGACAATTAGAATACATTTTTGAAATGGTAGTCTAATACGTTATTTGATGAATAAGTTTTAACCAAGGCTTGAAAAATCAGTCCTTAATATTCAATTTACTAGAAAGCAAGAAAAACTCTTATGTGATAAACAATGTATTAATAAACACGAATTTGACTCAAATTATTATCTTTATTATTTTGAGTAAATGCTATTTACACATTTTATTACTTTCAATTTTGAGCACATTAAGTAAGATTCAGTGAATCTATGTCCAGAGGATAATTAAATGTAAATTATGATGATAATTATTCTTTTGAAACCTGCTCTTTCTTCACAGGTATTAAATTAGGGCAGTTATTACAAAACTTCTACTACATCAACTCTACATGTTTATGAGTAATGTGAGCAAACTTACTTTCCTGGGGCGAAGTTAATTTAGTATCCTGCTGCTCCTTCCATTTTTTTATTAATTTATTAATATTATTGTTGAGGGTTTTTATCATCACATCTTTTTTAATGTTCTCAACACTGTTGTTTTCTTTTTCTTGCTTGCTAAATTTAGTCACCTCATCTGAAAAGCGAACATTTAAATTTTAGACAAATTATTAGATTTGTAATAGTGAGCTTTTAAAAGCTAAAGAAGGTAAATAATAAGATATATATAAGAAGAATAAAGATTAATGTGTTCATTCATAATAGTTAATTTATAAATTTAAAACTTACTGCTTTCCTACCTATTATGTCACAATAAAAATTTGCCAGGTCTTCATCTTCAATTTCAATATACCTGTCTTGTCTCTCTTTAAAATAGTCATTAGAACAATTTGCTCCACTTAATATAACTGAGTTATCTGATATATATAATTTCATATGTTGTAATCCAACTATTTCATTGTATCTAGAAGGAAGTGCTTTCGACCACGAACCTTGTAACCGAGATGTCTGGTACATAGCTAAATTACATCTATTGGACAAACCATTCGTAAATTGTTTGAATAAACTTCGAGAGTTGATCTCACCGCGTGTTCCTCTTTGATAGTCAAGAAGTACATTGAATGTTAAATTACGATTAATTTTAACATTATCCACTGTAATTCCTAGTAATTCCTTTTCAAGCTCGCCAGTACCTATGTACAGACTAGCAACAGAAATTCGACGTTTTGCACTCCGAAAACGCTCATACAAAGTGTTATAAAACTGTTTTGGATCGGTAATTATATTTATTTTTGAAGCCGAAACAGGGAAACAAGGCGATAAATTATATATCCAATTAAAAGGCTGTAATTCAGTAAGTTTGAAACGAAGAGACATTTTCACATTTCAACGAAACATTCAGTTAATTATCTGTACACATTTATGAGATTAAGAAAAATATCTTTGTAATTACACCACTTCCTGTAAAATTATTAAAAAGAGAATAAACTCAAATTGGGGTAGCTTAAAAAGGTAGACATAAAACTGAAGCCTGAAACTTCTGAAATTTCAAGTTATTTACATATGTCAATGTCAAAAACATCTGATTGACTTAAAAAAAATAATAGCAATAAGAATACGGGTCATTTTGGTCACTGTATTGATATTTGATGCTACTTATTGAATTGATTCACTTGATCTTAATCTTTCGATTAGTGTACTACTTTTAAATTTTTACTTGATCCGGTTTTTTGGTCGTGGGTTTAATTCAAGAAGCTTATATGATATATCTTATACACTGGAGATTGCACTATGACCATTAACTTGTCACAAGAAAATATAACCTTGAATGACGTCAGTGTTGTTTTTTGTCTCTTTCTGTGGGTGACCACACTGGTTTGTATATTCAGGATTTTTCGAAATAAAAAAAACTAAAAATCATGGTCTATAAATAATAACGACATATATTTTTAACAGTATTTATATTATAATATTACTGGTCAACTTACATGAATAATTATCATCTTTATAGGTACATACCATTTTAATTGGTAGAAAATGATAGTTTTAAATAACGCTTGATAACTTTTGATCTCATACTACGATTTTTTAATTAAAATGAGTGCTACATACATTAAAACATCGTTTTGGTTACTCAAGCTTCAGTCTAAAACTTTTCAATATTCCAAAGGGTTGCATCGCTAGTGTTGATGTGTGGTAACGATATTACAGTTCTCAGAAATTCGTATGTCTTTCAGGAGCTGTACTTACGGTTACTAATGGTTTCATGGTGGTTAATTATAATATAATTAAAATTACTTTATCAGTTGAGACGCAGTAACAAGAATGTGGTAAATAAAAAGGTATAGCACTTTTCAAAAGGTATTTTTTTTCTGGACCGTAATCCTCAGGCTTAAAATGCAAACTGCATATTCTGGCATGTTGATAAATTTTACCCTTGATAGGCACTATGGACAGCCATTTATTTCTTTTTATTTCATTTTTGGAAAGCTGAAATACGTAAAACAAAAAAATATTAGGTTAAAAAGTATAAATTTCAATGTAAAAAAGAACAAACCACAATATGTGAGTGCAATACCGATGTCGTGTGTTGTTTCATTACTAGTATAAAATTTTTTAAAATGGTGTTCTAAATGTTCATCATAATATTGTTTAGCAATATATTATCGTCGCTATCCGTAAAAACCCATCATCATGGTTACCTTACTTGTTAAATTTGTTTGTTGAAAACTTGTTGAATTATGATGAAAGTATTAGGAAAAGAACTTATTTAACATGATTGCTTAGTAAAATGATGATAAATTTGACGATTTTTGCCATTAAAATGATTCTAAACAGGTAAATGCATGAGTATTGAGGAATATTGTAAATAACGTAAATATACACTTGCCTGTGAAATTATAGGCCAGAATTTGGTGTCCAAAAACTTCTGCAATTTTTCATAATGCAATACATTATTAATATTCGGAAAATATTTATTAAATACGCAACAATATTAACTTAAATATTCGAAGCGACGCAATTTTTTTGACACTTATGTCATATTGTCAAAGTGAGAGTTGCTACAATTTTATTATGGTAACTACCCATAATCAGGGAATATCGCTTATTAATAATTGGTTCAGATACTTATTTTATTTAGCATAAATAATAATTGTCTCATCCAACAATGCTTCTGAATGACGTTGTTGGCAATTTATCAACAAACTCATGTACAAAAACTAACCTTTTGCACAGAATATTACAGCATACATAGTAGCCTTGGGAAAACTTCGTACCAGTGGCAATACCAAGTTAGGTGTGAAAGTGATAGAACACAACAATTTTCTTGTTACACGTCAAATGTTCATACCGAAATCTCCAGTGTATAAGATATAAGCTTCTTGGTTTAATTATTACAAACGTTGAAACCTGTGGTTGAAACACAGACTCTGTAAATGGCAAGTCAACGGTCTCTGTCATCATCTGTCATGTCTCTATCTGTCAGGTCGTGACGTGATTGATGTTATTGTTTTTGTTTTCATTGTTATTGTCAGTTATTGTCGCTATGATTGTTTGTCTTCTAAACATATTTACGGGAATAAGCATAGGATTAATAAGATTTTCAGACGCGTAAGATAAGATATATTAATTGTAACTATAATACTAACACCCCGAAATTAATTTAAAGAAAAATCTATACTAATATTATAAAGCTGAAGAGTTTGTTTGTTTGAACGCGTTAATCTCAGGAACTACTGGCCTGATTTGAAAAATTATTTCATTGTTAGATAGCCCATTTATCAAGGAAGGTTATAGGCTATATATCATCACGTTAGACCAACAGGAGCGGAGTACTGCGGGTAAAACCGCGGGGCTCAGCTATTATAAAATAAAAGTATAATTATGTAATAAACTGTATACCATTGCTATACCTAACCCGTCCGATTAGGGCCCTTCTGGCCTCCTCCACTCAAGCGACAGCTCAAGCCGAGGTTCGTGGTCCCCGTCAAGGGGGGACGCCCTTGTGCATGTCGCTACCAGGGTGAACCTTCAGTTCACCTCCGCGTCCGCGTTAAAATATAGAAGCCCTTCTGGCTAACATTGAGAGACACCACACACAAAAAAAAAATGTTATACCTAAAAAAACTTTCAACCTACAACAGCAACTGATTAGTGATTACCTACCAAATGAAAATATAAAATTTCCAATAATTATAAAAATATGTAATAAAATAGACTAATAAAAATATGAATAATAATCTATAGTTATATCTATGAGGTTTTATTAAAAGTATTGTCTGATAAGAGTGCAGTACAGTACAGTCAATAAATATTAACATTATGATAAGGATTGATATTATTTATTTTCATCATTTCCATTACATTTAATGCCATTCAGTGAGATATTACTTGCTCTGTGAGTGAGACTTGTAACTTGTAACTCAATTAAACATTGCGGGTATGTCTTTATTAATTAATGTAATATCAATTGTACTATTATTAATAAATTCTCATCAAAAATATTATAATATATTATTTTTATTATTAGGAATATGGATCCAGTTATAATAGTTCATGGTGGAGCTGGTGACATACCAGAAAGTCGTGTTCAAGGAAAATTAGATGGAGTAAGAACCGCTGTAATCGCTGGCAAAAAAATACTGCAAGAAGGTGGATCTGCTCTCGATGCAGTTGAAGCAGCTGTTGTTTCTATGGAAAAGGATGAATATTTCAATGCTGGTACCTACATAATATAAAATATTATTGTGATTATATTATAATGCCAAATTTTTGTGTGAAAAGTATATTGTACTACTTATATGGATTATGGGCTATGTGACCTGTAATAAATGAATTTTATTTATTTAATAATATTTCATGTTGGATTTCATAGTAATTTTATCTTAACCAGGATATGGATCAGTCTTAAATTTACGGGGAGAAGTCGAAATGGAAGCCAGTATTATGTGTGGTAAGAACTTGGATGTTGGTGCTGTAACACTAGTGAAAGATTTCGAACATCCCATCAGCATTGCTCATAAAGTTCTGACTGATTCACCACATTCATTAATTGGTGGAGAGGGGGCTAAGCTATTTGCCTTGAGTAAGGTAAGTTTTTAGAGTACATGTTTAATTTTATACAATCTTTAATTTATTATAGGTATTAAAAAAGTTTATTTTGTACGTAGGGTTTTACACCTGTGCCTCCTGAATCATTAATCAGTGAAAATGCAAAGCATGCACTAGAAGAATTTAAAAAACATGGTGAATTTGGTAGAACTGAAATTGGCATAAAGGAGGTAAGTAGGTATGTTATTAATTGGATAAATAATACTAAATATAAACTTTATTATTGATTATATATGGCATTAAAATCATCAGGATACTTTATTTTGTGCAGATTAGGCTTCAATTAAAAAACATGCATCCATCAAAGTCATACTAAAGAAACTGGCCAAAGATAATTATTGCTTTAAAAATTTATTAAATCAATTGATTTAAAAACCATTTCCCATTTTAGGTTTACAGCATAGGTATTTACTTTCTGTATAACCATGGACCAATAATATTGGTCCATGGTTATACATATAACTATACAGTGTGGAAATTTTTCCTTTCAATGTTTCCTTTCAGAAAAATTAACTATCTTCAGTATTCAAAGAACTTTCCTTCTAGGGCCCATCGAAAATTTCCACACTGTATACCACACAAGTAAAGCCGCGGGATGTAGATAGTAGCTAGCTAGCAAGCTCATATTAAATTAAATATGTAGTATCGATTACTTTTTATCACTATAGGGAGGTGTAGGCACAGTCGGAGCAGTGGCCATAGACGCTGATGGCAACATAGCTGTAGCCACTAGTACAGGTGGCATGAGTGGGAAAGCTGTCGGCCGTATTGGTGACACACCACAAATCGGCAGCGGCACCTATGCAGACAACAATATTGGCGGAGTGTCAACTACTGGTGCGTTTCGTAAAAATTTGGTCCTTCGAGGATTTGTGTACCATATTGATACCATACGTTAAAACTTACTTCTCTCCGTTCTCGACGTAACATATGCCTAAAATTACGTATAAATGGCGCAAATCTGTTTTAATTGTTCTCTTGAACAGAACAATTAAATTAACAACGTATTTGTAGTTTGAGTTTGAAATGGAGGGTAGAATTAAATTAATTAATCTTCTATAAATAAAAAGAGCCCAGCATTTAAATAGGGCTGGCCGCGCTAGAACTTTTAACTTTTAAAATTCTTTGGACTTCTACTGCTGCTAGACTAGGAAATAAAAGAAAAACCTTAATGTTGGTTTAATGCTCTAAGCTTAATATATGTATTATATTTGAATAGTACACTAGATTATCACATTAACATACCTAATGAAGTTTTTGTGGACAGATAATTAAAATTCACCTAGTTACACGTATTTTTTTCAGGTCATGGTGAATCCATATTGAAATATTGTTTAGCTCACAGTATCATTAAACTAATGGAATCTGGAATGGACGCTACTACAGCTACAAAAACAGCTGTCGAGGGTAGGTATCATGTAGCTATGTACAATATTGGTATTCTACTATTTCTTGAATAATGGATTTTATTTACATAGATATTTATTTTTTTGTTTTAAGGTATGACCAGTCGGTTAAATAACACTGCAGGTGCAATTACGCTTTCGAAAGTAGGGGACATTGGTATACATTTTAGTTCCAGAAGAATGGCTTGGGCGTATATAAAGAATAACAAACTGATGTATGGAATTAATCACAACCAAGTTCTTGAAGATAAATAAAAAACACCTTTTTTATTACTTGTTATTGTATTATTTCATATTTTATAATTTGTAACAAATTATAGTACCTACTACTATTACTCGTACTTACCCTGCATCCCACCCCTACTTCCTACTCAAGAGCAAAATTCTGAACAAAATTAGGAACTTATCTTAACCCATTCTCATTCTCATAAACAGATTTAAATATTTTAAATCCTCAGTAGTGTCTGTGGTAGTGTCGTTTAGTTTTCAAAATTTGGAATAAGTTTAGGAATATAATTAAATTCTTGTTTAACATTTTGGCTAATTAACCCTTCCTTCGGGCAGCTATGAGCCTATGAGCTACTCTTAGAGTATAGATATAGTATAGAGCGCGTGTATTGCACAAATTGCTTTGTGCACATCGTAGGCAGATGAGCTATAGATACTAGGGTAACGGCACCAGTGGTCAGCCTCATAACAGCTTTTTGAAGTTTTGACAATTGCCATTTCTACAACAATCGTCAAATAAAAAAACGTACAACATGTATGGATTTATTGTTTATTGTAGTTTCGAATCAGCGTTAATCAAAAACAATAATTTTCTTAGTAAAATATATAATTAATTTTAAACAAAAAATGGCCCAGTGTCCCAGTGAACAGCCTCTAAAAACCAATAAACAGCCTTGTTGAACCCAGTGTTCAGCCTTTAGTAAGTATAACTAATTATGAGATCAAAATAAACAATGTTATATCAAAATCGACTTTATTAATCACATTTTTATAGCAACGATTCACTTAGCACAAAAAAATGTATATCGCACATAATACAAATATTATTTTAAACATACTATTACAATCTCTTTGTGTCTTCTTATTTTCTAGGAACTTCTTATTATTTATCATAAAAACAGCAATAATTCTTTTTAAAGAAATCAGCGATATTAGTTTATAATATTATTGATGTATCTATAATCCACAATATATATAATTATAATCAACCACAGGAGGATCTCTTTCGGAGGATTTCTCTGGAGGATACTGTTGTCTTGGCGGCATTTTTAGCTAGAAAAAAAGGGAACAATAATAACTTTTGGATATAAACAATAATACACAGAATACCATTATTTCAGGTAAAACTTAACTAACATGAAGTATTACTTATAGATTTAAACACAAACATTCGCATTTATACTTAAAATATTATTTCAATAACATCGTGGCTGAATACTGGATCATTGAGACCACAGATTGAGACCCAGTGGTCAGCCGCTTGAAAAAATTATTTTGAAATGCGGCTGACCACTGGGTTTTCTAACAATTAGGAATAATCCCAGTAATCAGCCCCAGGGGCTGTCCATTGGATCTTTCATAAAAAATCAGTATCCAATGGTCAGCCCCTCAAATTTTTAAGTAAAAAAACAATATTTTTTATCAAATTTCATAAAATTAAATGCTATAAGTAATCTATAAATTTATTATCTATAAAACACAATCACATTTCATACTAAAATATGTTATTTCTCACCTTTCAAAAGAGCACCACGTGAAACAAAAAATATTGCAGAAATGACACTTCTGCTCTTGTCGGCGGACAGCACCTGTACGAACGTGTTTACTTCTCTCCCCTGACCCCCTGCTGCTCCTTTCGCGTGATGCATGAACCAATAACGAAACAGAGCTTCTATTTAAGTGCGCTTGATTTGGTTATTTTGATTACAGCGATATTTATGGCCAATAAACAACGCAATAGGCTGATCACTGGTGCCTGGCTGACCACTGGTGCCGTTACCCTATATAGATGTATGTGTGACAAATAGGGATGGATAGATATCAATTGCGTGATGAGCTATCGATAAGTTATGTAAATAAATATGTATCATATGTAAATTTTATGTTCAATATGTTATTAAAGGAGAAATGTATGAATAAAGTATAAATATGTAATTTTAAATTTGTTTACCAAGTGAATAAAGTGTGTTTATTCCATTTGAATATTTTTTTGTATTAATTATAAGTACTTTAAAAAAATATGTTTAATTGGAATATCAGAAAAACGTATGCACTTCTTAAATATTAAAATTAATAAAATAAAAGATCGGGTTTAGTGCTATTTTTTCAATAATAAATAGAACAATAATAATAATGTTTTAAAATGAGAAATAATTAATAATTTAAAATGAAATAACTAATAAATAATATTAATAATTTTTTATTTAATTTTATCCATTCTATACCTACCAAAATCTTCAAAATCAATTTAGCGGTCCATATATTGTAACATTACATACTTTTCATTTACACTATAATACATTCGCATTCATAATATTACAAATTGTATCATGCCAAACACACCACAAAATTATTTATAATACATTTCTAGAAGAGTTTTAGTTTTAAAGTAAAATAAATAATAAGTTAAAATATAGTTCTTCTAGTAAACTATCGAGTACAGCGTTGGTCAAGTCACATCACTACGATCACGTGAGTTGCGCGAGCGAGCCTGCGCGGGTCCCCTCCCACTTTCCCTTCACCCCCGCGATGCTAGATTTATTTTCATAAAAATAATTATAATAATCGACTTACCGATGAAATGTGATACTGGATTTCAATTTTGTGATTTTTCTAGTATCGTTTTTGCAAGATAGCACTGCATATTTCAGCATGTTAATTCGTAAATATGAATAAAATTCCGGAGCAACGCACTTCGTCAGCACTCAACCACGACTACGAGGGCGCGCGGCGGGAACGTCGTGTTGTTCCCACCTGTGCCTACTGTTCCCACTTGGTTGTTCGCGCTCTATAGATATCTATACTCTAAGGAGCTACTATTTATTATGTTGTGCTTCGGGTACAGCTACAGCCTTGGTAAAGCCAAGCTACAGTTGACATAATTAACTTAATTTTGAATCTACTAAATTTACACAGAACTAAATTTATTTATTATCTGTTAGCATTTTGCTACATGGCAGCATTGTTTTGAAGTTTTGTTCAAACCAGTGGGTCGACACTTAGAACATCGTTTTGGTTAGGCTTACATTTTCAAGCAATTTTAAACTTCATTCAATTGACATAGAGTTCAAATTATTTTGTACTTTTCCAAGACCTAAGGTCAAGTCTGGCCTGCCAACTTTTAGAAAAAATAAAAATATTTCTAATGTTGGCCTCTCCGATGTAATCATATAATAAAAGATTTAATATTTTAGTTTTACTTATTTATTATTATTTATTCTTTTTTTTTAAACCTTATTTTTGTACATTTTAATTTTTAGCTAGTACAATTATAAATTATTTCTTTCTTTCTTCGATTTCTTGTCAATGGTAAGGACTTAAGCATAGACAACGTCTTGATGTTGATTTGTTGTTTGAAATTTGAATTCAAAATGGCGTTTTATTTTATTGTTTTGATGGTTGTTAAACAAAATTTGTTCTTCGTATATCGTAGATTTTGTTATTTACTCAGTTAATGTACAGTACACTGAACTATTTAATTTGTAATATTTCTGCCAAAAGTGTAAAAAGAAGAAAAAGTGTTATATTGTGTAAACAATGTTAAAATCTTTGTGTGTAGATAATTGTGATTTGTGACTAAATATTTGCAATATGTACCCAATGACTGTTCTATATGGAAGATAAAACATAATAATTACAAAACAATTTATGAGAATACGTCATGTTCTGGCTGTAGAATCAATTGGAGAGGAGATATTATTATGTCCAAAGAAAACAACGGCTTCTTCATATACAATTCCAATATGGCGATCCGAACGGCAACGATATATTGGTATCGAAATTTAGAACGAGATTTAATAGAAATCCCGCAAAATATTTCAAGGAAAAGTATAAAATGTGAATCTAGTTGTATAATATTTAAGCCGAATTAAGTCCTACATGCCTAAATAAAGATATTCAGTAAAATTCAAATGGAATTATCAATTTTTGCAAGATTTTTGCTGATAATAGTGTGTTTTAATATTATACAAAAATGTTATTAAATAATTAATATTATAATAAACTTATTGATCTGCATTGTTGGTGTTTTATTTTTAATTTCCCTTAATTTGAATATGGATGAGAATTAGTAGTGCTGTTACCCAGCATCGATAATTTTATCGATATCGATATGAAGTTTTATCGATACTAGCACTCATAAAGAGACATCACTAGCAACGACAACTTTTAAATGTTGGCAGCAATGTGGGTCATGTTTGACGTAAACTTTTCATAGGTTGGTATATAAGATTTGACCTAAGTAATACATGCATATGTGTGCGTGAGCTCGAAATCGAAGTACTGAGTGCCGTCTCTTACTATATTACTTGCTCTGTGGTTCAAACTTCGAATGAATTATAAAATTAAAAATGGTGGCTGTAAGTTAAAGAATTGAAGACGAAATTGAATATATTTTGAAGTAAACAATAAAGGTCGTTGGAATGATTGCATAAAAATATAACATAATGTCAACTCCAGTGTCGAATCGCAAATATGGTGCGCAAAAAATTCGACTTACAAGTAAGTTTTGTACCTTTCACTTAGGTATTCCCCAAACTCGATTCAAACATTGTTATTTTCAGTTTAATTTATCTAAATATTATTTTATTTTTTAGTTCTGTGTGCCAGAAACCTAGTACGGAGAGATTTATTCCGTAAGTAAATATTTACAATAATTATAATCCATCATGTATCGTATGTAACATGAATATTGAGCAACTCACACGGAAGGCAATGAATAATGAAGAATATAAATATTTCGCGGATATTGCGAAAAAAATAAAAATTTTAATAAGTTCCCGATATTTGAAGTTTTCAGAATTTAATAAATGATTGTTCCTTGTACTGTACTAGTGCATTTATGTCATTGCATGCATTGACATAAATGCACTTTTTGCTAAAAATTAAAATATTAGTAGGTAGTAGGTACCTACTCATATACATGCAGTTTGGAATCACTAAAAACAATTGCAGTCACTTAGCTAAAAGCTATAACCCAATCTGTTTTATTAATATTATTCAGCTATTCAAATTTAATATTCCTATTTAGGCCTGCCAGATCCATTCGCCAAAATATCCGTAGATGGAAGTGGCCAAGTATATTCTACAAATGCAGTAAAAGCAACATTAGATCCAAAATGGAATACTCATTATGACTTGTATTTAACTAAAGGAGATGGCATTACTATCAGGTTAGTTTTTAGTTTTATTTACCTCTTGTTGTGTTATGGTGTTTAAATATTACTTGTTTTATCATTTATTGATCCTTCTAATATTTATATTGTGCAATACAAATGTCAATAGTTGAAAACATCTTAGAATTAAAAAAATACTGTTAAATTAAGCTATGGTGATAATATGTAGTTTGTTATACCTGGACTGTATAATTTATTTTTTATAAATATCTTTAGTCTTATAATTTAATTAGGAGGAAAAACCATTAAATACACTTCATTAAGTCAAAATATGAACCCTGATGTTTTCTTAGTCATTCTTTTTCCTCTTATGGTTAATCCTTACTAAAATAAAAGAATTTAGTTTTATCATTGTAATATATTTTGTTTTTAAGCATATGGAATCAAAGAAAAGTTCACAAGAGACAAGGTTCCGGTTTCTTAGGTTGTGTTCGTATTCAATCGTCCACTGTGCACAAATTAAAAGATACAGGATGTAAGTATAATTCCATTCAGATGATAGATATCTATAAATCTTGACCTACATTTACTTTTTCCCTATTTGATTTGGCTATTTTGATAACTGAATCCTGTTATAACATTTCTACTAATTACAACATTTCTCTAAATTTAGATCAATGCCTAGAACTCTGTGAAGATAATTCAGGAGAAGCATGTGGGGTGAAAGGACAAGTGATTGTATCATTATTATCGAGGGACGGAGCGAGGGGTGAACCTGCATCAGCCGCGGGTGAGGGTTCGCCTTTGGCTGTTGTGGGGCCAGCAGGGGAAGTGAGGGCACCAAGGGAGCCCCCAGTTAGTAACGGCACAAGTTTACCATTGCCACAGCACTGGGAGGAAAGGTTTACATCTAGCGGGAGGTGAGAATCCTTAATTTATTTGTTGGTTATTGTATATCTATACTAATATTATAAAGCTGAAGAGTTTGTTTGTTTGTTTGAACATGCTAATCTCGAGAACTACTGGTCCGATTTGAAAAATTCTTTCGGTGTTAGATAGCTCATTTATCAAGGAAGGCTATAGGCTATATATCATCACGCTACGACCAACAGGAGAGGAGCCACGGGGGTGAAACCGCGCGGAGCGGCTAGTCAGTATATAACGATCTATTAACCTTGATTATTAAGTTACACAATTAAAAACTAATATAAAAATTAAAATAAGTACCATTTTCTTAATACAATGTATTTGATTACTTTAATTTTAAGATTTAGATTTCAATGGAAAATTGTATGCTTTAAATTGTACAGTTCAAGTGCTTTTCCTTGGAAATTCATTAAAGACTGCAATACTAACATTGTGCGTTACATTTCAAGATAATGTCAAACTTGCCAATTCTTATCAAACTTAGATAAGCAAAAACTATGTCAATGTTTTTAGTGTTATAAAATGCAATTATTTAAACACCTCCATTTTCATATAAAATAACAGAGCAATGTTATATTGTTGTTGTATCTATGTAGACAGGAAGACTTGAATGATCAAGGTCAATTGTTTGAAGTAATTTTATTTTAATTTGTGTCTTTACTAAGTTTCTTTTTAGGTATTTAGATGAATCATGATATTCTAAAACTTGATTTAACTTCCCGTTTCCAAGACAATTATTATGTAATCAGTGGGAAAAATAAATATGATTTTATTCGAGGATATTTCGTAATCATAATTCATAGAAAACTATTAAATGGGACCACCTATTGTGCTCTTCTTGTATATTTGTTTATTTTTAATCACACAACATTATTAACATAATATATCACTATTCTTGAAAATAATAGATAACTTTACTGTCTTTATCTAGCTTAAATTTTAAAATAAACCAATTTACCACATTTTAATATAAAACAAAGACAACATTTTCAAATAAAGAGAATATAATTTCAGGCCATATTACGTAAACCACGCGCTCCGTCGCACACAATGGGAGCGGCCGAGTCCAGAGCCCACAACGAGCCCGCAGCCCTCCCCACCCCCCGCATCTCCGTCACCCGCTCCTGTGAGCCCCTCGTCACCAGCCACGCCTTCCACACCTGTGTCACCGGCATCTCCAATATCTGAGACCGATGTTAGCCATGGAAATTCCATATCTTTGTGGTGAGTTTATTAAAGGAAGTTAAAAATCCAAGTATTGCAATAATATTACATTTATTAACAGTACAATTCATAACAGAACATTAAATTAGAAAAATTTAGTGTTTATTCCAATTAAAATGATGCTTAATAATAATTGAATTCATATTTTACTGTACATTATCTTCATGCGTGGCTATTGTTAGAATAAAAATGACAAACTTTATGATGTAAGTGCAATTATAAATAGAAATCTAATATTGTGTGATGTGTCATGTGATAGTTTAAAGTGCCTATTTTTCTTTAAAATAAATAATATGTTGTATAGTAGTAATGTTTAATGGTTTGTGAGTTTGTATCTGGTATATGTTTAATCTTCAATGTAATAATATACAATATGAATATTAGAAAAAGATGTGAGTTGTATTTTAATTGTCTAATTACCATAATGCAAGGTTACTTTGGGACTATAGTATTTTGATTATGGCATTGTAGGTAACGTTGAATGATTTTTAATAAGCAAGGTTAACAATAAAAGATCATGTTTAGAAATTAAAGATTTATAACGGATTTTAAACGCGATTTATTCTTTTTAGTATATCCCCGACGTTTTGCGCACTTTGCATTCACGGGGAGACTGACCACGCTGGCTGCAAAGTTACGTTTAAAATCCGTTAAAAATCTTTAATTTATAAATGTATAATAATCATCATCATCATGCTTCCTGAGTCTGTGTTCCCCGACGAGTACAATATGGGGGTTTTCAAGCGTAGAGTGAACAGGTACCTTTTAGAGAAGCGCGTTCCATCTTAGACCACATCTCAGCTTAAGGTGATGAATTAATTTTTCTAACATTTACGGCCCTTTTTAAACCTTCGTAATTTTTATATTATTAAAGTTGTCGTGATGAAAATTCTTGACAAGAAAGTTCAATAGTAACACAATACGTCTACCGTTTTAGAAACATGATTCCATGATATTTTCTCGATAGAAAAAAAAATACAAAGTTCTCATTGTTATTTTTTTATAATCTCTGGCATCTTCAAAATAACAAACGTAAAGTTACGACTTTTTGGATATTAACTATAAAATATACAACCTATACGTCTACCGATTTAGAATTTTGAAATATGCGATGGTTTTGAAATAAACAAGAAATACTTGAAATTAGCGCGCGACCAGCCAATATAGCGAGAGCCGCCCTGTACCTTCCTACCCCGATCGCTGCACGAGTCATTCCCGCTACGGCCGTCACACGGGGAACTTGTGTCGCTCGCGCAATCGTAAAAAAGGGTGACAACACGATAAGACAAAATGAGACAAATGGGGACAATAAAGAAAATAAGAAGAAGAAACATAAAGGTTGGAGGAAAAAGAATGCTTACAATTGGAACAAATTAATGAAGTAAGTTGGTTTTATTTTAAATTTGATGATAATTGTATTATAGACGATGTTTGATATGTACCCCTGTTTTAAGTACATAACGAATGTGTAAGATTTTTTCATATATAGCATAGATAATCTTTTCAGAAATCCGGAATCCAGAAGGAAAATAAACCCACTGATTGTTCACAATGTGAACCCACTCCTTCGTAAGTACCTTTATTCAGTCAAAAATGTATGTTATCAACGTTCTACTGGTTTTATCGCATGATTCCATTTTTAGCAAAAAGCAACAAAGTGCAAAGAAATAAAAAATCATGGTGAACTTAGTGGAAGTATGGCGGACATAATATGGAACAGGAGCTCATTGGAGTAGTATTATATTTAAAAAAAATACGAAATAATTTCAAGAATTACATTTCTTAGAAGGTGGTAGATAAGTATGTTGTATAAAGAATTTGATGTTGATATTTATTTCATTTATACTTACTACACCTGTGCGGGAAATTGCTTAGTAATAAAACAGGTTTATATTCATATTTACATAGTAATGTGAGTTTTCATTTCGAAAAATTTTGTGTAAGTATATTAAATTGAGTTCCTGGGTGATCTGGAAACACAATTGGGCCCGGAAGATGGCGCTGCAGTCACTCCTCCTAATGACATGAACCGATTTGGATGAATATTTGTGTGCACATTTCATTTTTGTGGGATGATTGGTTGATTCGCTTTCACATTAGCTAATATTATGTATTTTTGTTGTTAGAAAGTAAACTTAATTTAATGTTTATAATACATTATTATTGGTATAAATAAGCCAGTGTTCGTCTCACATTGCTGTACCTGCCTACCTACCCTACCAGGGCCTAACTTTGTTCTGGCTATTTTATTTTGATTATTTGTAATGAATAATTACAATTATAATAGAGTGCAAAAAATAAATACATGCGTCAATATATTTTGTGTTTTTTTTTAAACAATTTTTTTATTTAAAAAAATATCATTCCGACCGCGGCTTTGCCCGCGTGGAATTAGGTTATATCGTGAATCCTGTTTTATCCCACAGAAGTGTTCAGTTCGGATAAAAAGTATCCTATGTGTAAATCCAGGCAATTAGCTATATTTTATCAAAATTGGTAATGTAGTCTTGACGTGATTAAGTAACAACTAACAAAAAAATATACAAATTAACATCCAAAGTTTCGCATCAGTTTTACTGTATTAGTGATATCTTCCACTCTTGACTTTGACTGAGAAGAATTAGGGTTTATAACTTCTTTCAGAAATAGTACCTTTCATTTCTGGGCATGATGTAATATCTACGTCAGCATCAAATTCTATCTAAATCAATTCAGTAGTCCGCGTTATTGAGTACCATTTCATTTTTTCAGAGTAACAATATTTTTTGTTATTTTAAAGATTATTTATAACCTGTATTATTTTGTAATAAAGTAAACATTACGAAATAATAATAATTATTAATAATGTCTAAGTAGTTGTTGGAAAGAAGATTATTTGTTTATAAGCAAGAAAATAAAACCAATAAATCAACAATTGAATAAATGTATAACAATATTATAACTGTATGACGACTCCATACATGTTTGTCCCGAGTCGGCCAGCGGCAGCGCGGCGAGTTTGCAAGAATGACTTCGCGCACACCGGCGTTCGCGATAGCGAGCTATTAGACTCCGCCCGCCAAGCAGTGGATTTTTTTTTGTGTATCGTCTTAACATCAGGCGAGATTGTGGTCAAGCGCTTCCCTATTACCAATAAAAAAAAACCACTAGAAAATATTAAATATAATGTTTTCTGTACAGCCCTGAACCGCAGCCGCAAACAGCGGTGCGGTCACGTGCGGTGGCACCGCCTTCGTCACCGCCCGCCGCCGCCAGCCCTGCGCCTGCACCCGTAGCGGCGACTGATCTACCACCTGGTTATGGTGAGCTATTTGGTTATTTATTTTAATTAAATGAATAACAAAAAATTACGTTTATTAAAATAAATTTTGGAGTTATTATTAATTTTATTTGATATCATATTTATACTGTCATAGTCTACATAACAACTGCTACAAAGTTATTCATGTTGGACACTAATATTCAATTTATTAATAATTAAAGTATGTATCAGTATATGACCCACCTAAAAGCTGGTAAAAATTCAATATGTTCTTCATGTAGCAAATAATCATGGGCAGTGATTATTTGCTACATGAGTGACAATAAAAAAAAAATCTGAGTATGTAAGAGGTAATTACTAATTATCATAGGAATTGAGTTTTAAGTAAACATATATACTAAAAAGAAATTGAAACAAATTTTACCAGCATATATCATTAGCGGCTTAAATATGAACCGTCCATATTCCAGAGATGCGCACCACAGCGCAGGGGCAGGTGTACTTCTACAACAGTATGACGGGCGCGTCGACGTGGCACGACCCGCGCGTGCCGCAGCACCTGCGCCACTGCGCCGCGGCCGCCGGCCCGCTGCCGCCCGGCTGGGAGATGCGGCACGCGCCCTCTGGCCGCCCGTACTTTGTGGATCACAACAATCGCACCACGCAGTTCACTGACCCCCGCCTCGCGCTTTCCGCCCGACTGGTTAGTAACAAAATTTTTCATAATAATAATTTAAATTTTCTAATATAATAATAATGGTATAAATGTATAAATCGGTTTAATTGTAAAACATTTTTAAGAATTGTATGCCACATGGCAGATCACAGCGGATCACCTCATACAATGTAATAAGAATAACCCATAATACCTGTGACTCACAATAAATAATTTGAATTTGAATTTGAAAACAAATACAGTCCCCAGCATGTTGTTAGATATGCGCAAGGTTTAGCTTGAGATCAAACTTCGCTGACGGCAAAAACGGCACCACACATTTCAATGACTTACATTATTTCCGATGTATATACAGTGCATTAATATATAAACTAAATCCAAATAACTTAAACATTATTTAATATTGACAGACACCGCCTCTAGAAACGAACCAACCCCCCAACGCGCCAACCGCACCGGCCACGCCTGCTATCGAGCCGGTGGACGCGGACGCTCTACCGAAATACAAGCGGGACCTCGCCGCCAAGGCGAGAGTGCTGCGAGCCGAGCTGCAAGCGTTGCAGCCGCAGACTGGACACTGTCGAATTGAGGTGAATTTTTTTTCTCTAATAATTTTAGAAATCAGGAATTTCTACTTAGGGCCCATTTTTCAATCCTTGGTTAAAACCATAGAAATCTAAATAACAAGACACATAGAAGTGCTGTAATGTCATAATTCGTATGAAAACCGCTGTCGCCAAAATCAACACATTCAAACCGAAAGCTAAACAGTACACACAAGTAAACTATGCCTTTTATTGGACAGCTTGATTTTAGTGAAAACTAACTTATCTATTAAATTAAGCTTTTGAATATGTATCCTAACGCACGAATTTACGGTTTATTTTAGAATAACATCCCTAAGTATATGAGACTTTTTGCTCCAATACGAACAAACGTGATAATAAGAATGGTCGACTGTGTCATTCATTGTTATTTCGATTACTATGGTGACACTCGTAATACTTGTAAATATTCTATAATTTTAAGGAAAAACGGCATTATTTCTAAAAAAAAATATTTTCCGATGAAATATTATTCCTTTATAAGTATAATTACAACTTGTGGAAGAATTTCCGCAATGGGAATTGCTGAAACACACCATGTATACACTCATACGTCTCCAGAGCAACTGAACAGTGACGAATGCACTGGTGATGTGCAAATCACCTGAGTGGCGACAAGGTCACGCACGCTTACGACTTCTAGTGTCTTGTTATTTAGATTTCTATGGTTAAAACTTATTCATCGAATAATGTTTAAAACTACCATTTTAAAAACGTATCCTAATTGCCCGTATTTGACAGTTTACGTGACATTTTAATAGTATCGTGTAATACTTTATTGGACGGATAAGTTTTATCCAAGTATTGAAAAATCGGCCCTTAAATATTAACTTTCAATGTTCCAACCATTTACAAAGTCATAATGTATTGAAAATTGAAAATGTGCTTAATTATAGTGAAGCGGTGAAGACAGTTGTTCTATAGTTGTGTGATATAATATCTGGAGAAATTTAATTATTTGGTTTCTTAATTCATGTAATAAAATTAAGTTTCAACAAAATTTTATCCACACATAAATAACTTTTGTCATTCTTATTGATTTTCCAAGTCTAAATTTGATTCAGAACTGAAGTTTTTTGTATGTAAATATATGTTGTTACCTATTTAAGTTATTACATTGTTTTTGTCAGGTTTCACGTAACGAAGTACTAGAAGAATCGTACCGTCTCGTGATGAAACTGCGCGGCAAGGAGTTACGAAAGCGATTGCTCGTCAAGTTCCGAGGGGAGGAGGGGTTGGACTATGGAGGGGTTGCGAGGGAATGGCTGCATCTATTGGGACGGGAACTGTTCAACCCGCAGTATGGCTTGTTTCAATACGCCAATGCGGGTGATGACCGATATGCGCTGCAGATTAATGCTGATTCTGGGGTATGTTAGGATATCATTAACGTTTTTTTGTCTAGATCTTATAGTTTTATTATAGATGTTTAGTATCTGTGGTTCTAAATACACTCAATGTGATTTATATTATTATAAAAAATCTGTAGAATTTGAACCTGACTATTTAAAGTTAAATAATGCCTATTGTGTCTATAATATTCTTAATTTGTATCAATTTCCAGGTGAACCCAGAGCACTTGTCATACTTCCATTTTGCGGGTCGTATTCTAGGCGTGGCGTTATTCCACGGGCACCAGTTAGACGCCGCCTTTACCGCGCCATTTTATAAACAGCTGTTAGGACGACCCATTACATTGAGGGATATTCGAGACGTCGACCCGGAATTACACCGCTCGCTTTCTTGGATGTTGTGAGTTTAAACAATGAATCTGTTATTTTTTTAACATTTAATTATAAAATAAAACAAAATATAGTAAAAAAAATGTATTACTAAAAAGCTCTATAGTCTATAGTATTTTTTATAAAAAAGTTCATCGCATATCTAACTAGAAAATATTTTGCGCTTTCAGAGAAAACAGCATAGCCGGTGTAATCGACACAACGTTTGCTGTAGAATGTTCTTCGTTTGGAGCAGTCCGCAGCGTTGAACTGAGGCCGGGCGGCACGAACGAAACGGTCACGGATAACAACAAACGGGACTACGTGCGTCTGTACGTCGCGCACCGCTTCACACGGGGCGCGGAGCGGCAGTGGCTAGCGTTGCAAAGAGGTTTAGCCGACATCATTCCGCCCCAGTTACTCAGGCCGCTGTCGCCGAGAGACCTGCAGCCGCTGCTGGCCGGGCGCGCCGACCTCGACCCGGCCGACTGGAAGCGACACACGCGCCTCAAACACGTGAACCCGGATGCGCCGATCGTCAACTGGTTCTGGGAGATCGTCGAAGAGTTTGACGCGGAGATGCGCGCGAGACTACTGCAGTTTGTTACCGGGTCCCGGCGCGTGCCGCTCGCTGGGTTCAGAGCGCTGCAAGGCTCTACGGGCGCGGCAGCTCCTCGACTGTTCACACTGCACCTGGTTGCGGACGCCTCGCCAGACTCACTGCCCAAAGCGCACACGTGCTTTAACCGTCTCGATCTTCCGCCCTATCCCACTAAAGAAAAACTACACGATAAACTGAAACAGGCCGTTCTCGAAACCGCCGGGTTTGCCGTTGAATGATATAGATATGATATACGAAGTTATCTTATATTTATAAATATTTACGCGCGCAATGAATTTTTTTTTTATATTCGTGAGACTGACAGGTTAGGGATTGTTGAAACATGACAGAAATTTTTACAAATTAATGGAAATATTGTGTTCTCAAATTGGAATTATCTACTTTTGTGATGATAATGTTTCTGTGACGGTACAAATATGTATGTTTAATTATTATGTTATTATTTAATATTTACTGTTTTTAAAATGTAGCCGAATTTTTAACCGATTTTTAATGATAGCAAAAGTATTTGAGCTCTTCCAATTAGTGACATAAAAATTGTACATAAAATCAGGCTTAGAATACTCTAACCATATTATATTTTATATGATGAGTCAATGAGGATGTAGTATTGGATTAATTATTTGCAATTTTTGCATGAGAAATTTTATTGGCTCCTTTATATCCAACACATAAAACATGAAATGGTATATTCTTGCACAATTTATAATATTTTACACATGCTCAAATAAGTATACATAATTACATACAATTGACATAGTTATAAGATTCGAATTTTCCCCTTAATTTTAAGATATGATTTAGGTGTTATTTATGGATAGTTAACCGAATTAACACAAAAATATCCGCATATTCATAGTTAAAGTTCAACATAATAATTCTAACTAATGTTAAAGTAATCTAGCATTATAGTTATTATCTCAATGCATAGTAAAAATAGAATTATATGTACGTCGAATCAATTACGCCTGGTCTTGAATTTAGTTAATAAATATAAAGTACTATTACTCAAATATTAAATCATATACTATAACGCAGTTTACCTACACGCGTTTTTTTATTGAAGTGAAACTTCTTTATCGGGGTTGGAAAAAAATTTAGTGTAACATTTTTCCGTTACGCGCCATCTTGTTTTTATCCCTACCACGCGTGATTGACGTATTTCTGTAAAGTTGCATATATAGTAAATTATTTTTTGAAAAATAAGGTCATAAAGAAGTTTCACTTCTTACTTGTGTACACTAGTACACGCACACATTTTTTTTGAAAAGCTAATGAAATTAATTAATTCTGTTTTATTATATACTTCAATTTCATTTATTTTAAGTATATTATGAAAATATGAGTATTTGTGATGTCCGTATGTTACCCTGGCAATAAAAGGATATAGACCATCTAAAATATTAGCCGTGATTTTAAGATTTCCATAAATAATTTATACATTTCTATATATTTAGTTGTATTATATCTTGTAAATAAATGTTTATTGTTCAGTACAAAGCAGACCAGCAATATTATGTTAAAAGAATTAGCATGAGAAGAAAAAGTATATGTGCTTCAGGTGCCTTACATTACATTCATTATACTATTATGTTTATTTGTATATTTTATTGAAAAGTATGGTTTGTGTTGTAATATTCCAGTTTAAATAAATCAAATAATACCTATCAATATTCAAGAATGAATGAAAAATGTAAGATACAATGCTTTTAATACAATATTTATAACAAGGATGAGTGCCTTTTATGTGTATCATAATGATGATAATGTAATGTTAAGTAGTGTTGTATGACTGTTAGTGATATGAAATATTATTTAATAGCTAGTATGATGTAGCATAAAGGAAAATATAATATTTTTGCACAATAGCTGTCTCATTTGTTTTTTTAACTGATCCTTGTTGTATCAAAATGCCTTATGTCAATTTGGTCCAATTATTTGCCAATTATCAATCAATGTGACATAAAATATAACAACTATTGTCGAGCCAATTTAAAGCATCTACAGACGCTCCGATTTGGTTGGTGCCAACCATCCGACCACGACCAAATCGGAAAGTGTAGAGAGCGGTCGGTCCGACATAATTATTATTAATATTGGTTTGACGTGGTCGGATGCGCCGGCGATACCGACCAAACCAACTTTCTATCCGATCCAACCAAATTGGAACGTCTGGAAGCTTTGTTCCGACCAAATCGGCTCATTCCATAGAGTAATATAGGTAATTGGCTCATTCACATTCGCAACGCCGCCGGTGTAGGACGTCAACATGAACGCCGAGGGAGTTACGGTCACCGAACGTGACATATTAATAAAATTGCTGGAACTATATAAAGACTTTCCCTGTTTGTGGGACTTAAGTAACAAAGATTACGCAAATAGAGATGCCAGAAATCAAGCGTATTTTATTATGTTAGAAGTATTTAAAAAAATTGACAGTGCGGCTACATTAAAAACCTTAAAAAATAAGTTGTAAGAGCCGCATATGACTGTAATTTTCTCTATTTCTATAGTAGAATTTAGCCCATTCTCTTCGTACTATGGTCAACTGACATATTACTCTATGGTCAACTGACGGCTGGAAGGCCAACCGTCGGACAATCTGTAGCAATGTTGGAATGGTTGCCTTGTCGGTTCCGATATGGTTGGCACCAACCAAATCGGAGCGTCTGTAGATACATTAAAATGGCTCTACTATAGATAGGTGGCTAAACTTTGTCTGATAACATTTTCTCCCAAATTACATTACAGTATGACCACGGTATGACGATCTTTAACAGATGGTTTTGAAAAGAAAACTGATCACTTCTTGGTAAAGGAATTATAAGGTAGTATTATTATAATATCCAATAACATGTTACAACTGAAACATATTCAGTAATTGAATCAGAATTTCTAGGCCATATCTACCTATACTATGTAATACACCCACAGAACAGTAAAAACAAATAGAAGTGTGATGTGGGCGTGGCCCACGTGTCACTATTATGGGAAGATCACCTTTTGAAATGAAGATAAATACGAAACTATACAGACCGATCCGCACTATCACGGACCGTGGGATGAGCCCTGTCTGCGGTGCGTTGCCGTCCGTAGTCGTCGGCTGTGCGTGTAGATCCGTAGAATCGCAGACCGTGGGAAGCCACCTTTACTCATATACCTAATAGAAAGAAAAAAAAATACAGAAAAATATATGGTGAAACCATGGAACTATAGTCATAGTGAAACAAATTTCAACCTTATCTCTATGTGTTGAGGTTCAAAGTTATATCTATCGAAAACTAACGCCCTCTGTTGTGGAATAGCTGAATGTTTTAGAATTTGGATTTCAATAAACAATTTGAAATAATTAATAAAATAATTATCTATTTATTTTTATTTTCTTTTTACTGACCCTACCATAATATGTCAGTGTCAGCTTTGGCCGCCATTGAAGATTCGTTTCTATAATGAAACGCGTTATATTTTGATTAGACAAAAACAAATAATGGCAGCACTGACCCAAGCCATGAATGTATAGATTATAGAATTCAAACCAATCAAAATTCGTATTCGTGACTTGTGAACTGTGATTTGTGAAATATCAAAAGGAAACGTCAAACCTGAATCGACATTCGACGTTGATGTGCGTCGGGCGCACTGCAATTTAACGCGCAAACACTGAATAGCGGATAGATCACAAAGATACAATTAAATAACGATATTGTAGTATCGTTTGCTAAGCGTATCCGTATATAGTCAGTGTCGCCTTTCAACAGAACTCGTTTTAGGAGCAAGTGTTTTTTTCATTCTTGTTGAAAAATTACTTCTTCGAATACGTCATTTGATTTTGAATATATTTTTAATTCTGTGATGTATGTGTTAATGTGAATAGTTGTCTATAAAATTTGTTGAAAAATCCGCCACAATGCCGACGAGTGCCGTATACCAACCTACCACTGTAACCTATGAGCAGCAACCAACAGATCAGCGATGGAATTGCCCAATCAGCTACTTCTCACGGAGAGTGACAAGTACCCTGAACCGGGCTCTCTGTATAAGGCTGGCGCTATGTCTACTGGGAAGCACACTCTTTATTATTGGTGAGTACAAAACGATTAAAAAAAATAAGTAAATAATCTATTCATTTACAAACGCAACCAAATTATTGGTTATTGGATATTTTTATCCTATTAGAAAATTATTACTCATTAAAGAACATACAAATTAAGTTCATATTTACTAAGAAACACTTAATACATTTTCCCTACATTTTGAATTTGGATTGATTTCATAAATAAAACTTATTATAATCCATTCGAAGTGCATCCTGACTTTGCCTGTGGTACATATACTATGATAGAATATAGCACTAAGAATCATGCATGATCCAACTATGGATTAATTTTTGAAATTGATGCACTCTTTTGTTTAACTAAACTTCTACATTAATTACTAGACATTACAATCCCACATTTAAGACTTTGTGTTTTTCTATGTATGTTTATAATGTTTTGATACAAAAAGTACTGGACGGCTTTTTAAAATTCCTTCCTCAATTTATTTGTATTTTTCACAGATCAGTCCGCGCGTGACTTTTATTACATTTTATAAATTAATTATTTAAAGTACTACATATTATTATAAAAAGAATATAATATATTTCACATTATATTCTGTATTACACCTTACCTAATTAGTTAGGCATAATAAAACATTGAAGTATAGAATTTACACCAAACCACAATGTGGTTAGCCAGTAAAATTAATATTGAATTCTAGAGAGGTATTATGGTATTTTGTTACAAGATATATTTCATTCAAGAAAAATAATAATATTGTTTTACATACTAAAAGTATTATGTAAATGATAAAACATAAAATTAATTATAATTTGATAGCCATAATAAACACCCCCATATATATGAAATAAAGTTTTGCTTAAAAATTATATAACGTAACGGCACCGGTTTCCGACTAGCCTCCTCTATCCGACCATTTTGATTTTTATTTGATAAAACGTTTAAAATACGCGCGACACTCATGAAACGGAAGGCTTTCGATCCAATAACTTATCGTACGTCATTTGTAAAAAATTGGGTTTAAAATTTTAACCGACATTTCGTCAATCCAACAAAAGCTAGGCGAGGGTGTAGTTTGCATTGGATTGAATGCGAAAAAAACATAAAACGGTGAAAATAAACATGTGGATTTTTAGGCTAAATACTCTGATAAATTTGTGGTTAATTTACTTTAAACGTTTTATTGGTGTTTTAAATTATTAATTTTAAAATATAAATGCAAAGATAGCGTGTTTTTATACGTTTTTTTGGACAAATAATTATGGACGGAATGAGGAGCTTGTCAAAATAACAACATTCCGAAATCCGACCGAATCGGTCGGTAAAAGGAATTTCGCACTTTTTAAAAGAAGGTAATTTTCTATTATGCATGTTGTTTTGGGGAGGTTTCGTATTAAATTATTTATTCTAAACGCTATGCTTATGTACAACACCTGTATGCGACCAATGCTAACTTTAATGGATTATTTGTAATATTCGTTTTAACTGACACTCTTTTTTGATTTTTTTGTTATTCATTTACAAAGACCAGTCTGGTTTAAAAACTCTATATTTTACGTTTATGACACATAATTGCATAACTACGAAATTGTGAGATCTTTATAAGTGTACATATGAAATAGAAATGAACTAAAAATGAATATCAATTTCGGTTTAGAGGCTTTATTACGCAAATGTAGGTTTGGTCGGAATCTAGGTGCGATTTATTTCCCTGTTTCCGTCCAACTGGGTTGCTTTTGCTTGCGCTGTGCTTGAGTGAAATTGCATGCGTTTATTTCAGGTCATCATCATGAGTGATAAAAAAGAGGCTGAAGTATTCTCATTAGCTGAAATAATTCTTTTGGTGAAATGGATTTTAGAATTGGGCAAAGTAGTCAATGGGACATTCTAATTTAGTGTGGATGACCAGTGAGGCATTTTATGAGTTTGAGTTTGAGTAAATGTAATTTTAAACTACTACAGTCTAACATAGAGTTAGTTTTTGTTATTAAAATAAATGCTCAAATATTATTTAAAACTAGCGGTCCGCCCCGGCTTCGCCCGTGGTACATATTTAAAATTTCTCTCCATAAGAACCATCCTCGTACTTCAAGTAGGTAATATAATAAAAAAAGAATTATCGAAATCGGTCCACGCGTGATGCAGTGAAAAGACGAAACGGGTTTTTACGAATTTCCATTGTATTTCTATTATCATAAAGTTGATTTTAGTAGAAAATATTTGGCTGGTCGGAATCTAGCTACTCAGTGGTCGGAAACACGTGCATTTGTACTCAGTCGGTCGGAAAATGGTGCTTTCAGTTAATTTCCAGTCGTGACAGTTAAAATCCAAATTTAGGTAATAAAAAGCCATTATGAAATACAATTATGTGCATATTTTAAAATATAAGTTCGTAATCTTTCATAATATCATTTTTTCTTATGACCTCTAGAGTATTTAATTTATCTTTTAAAGGATTCATTTAGCCGTATCAATCAGTGGTCGGAATTCGGTGCCATTACGTTAGGTATTTTCTAGTTTCAACTGGCTCTTATTATTCCTATGTACCTGATAGTTTTCTTTAGAAGAAACAAATTTTTGAAATTATTTGAAACATTTTTTAGACAACAATCGTAACAATAAACCTTATTTTAAATATTATCTGTATATAAGTAACTGATATTTTTTTTATAAAGTTTGAACATCAGATATTAGTCTTGCGGTATTTGAGCTTTGTAATGCAAACTGACCCAAATGTACACTAAACATACACAATTTCTAGGCTAATAGCCCTTGAGTGTATTTTGATTGAGCTTACACCCTAGCACTTATATCTGTCACGGCTAAAGGTAGGTGAGAACATAAACTTAAGATTAGCCGGCTAAACTTAGGTTTATTTTCGACGAGGTGTTAATGTTAGTTTGTTCTATCTTTAGCCGGCTAAACTTAAGTGTAACCGCAGGCCCGTGGCTAAAAATGTCGGGGTGGGTAGATTTGGTTAGCGCCGGGCCGGTGGAGGGCTTGAGGGGCCCGCACAGTGCCAGAAAACACTCGCCCTGTTCCTTACATGTATTATAGTAACCAAATCTACCCACCCCGACTCAGGGCAGAAAGCTGGTGGCTAGGTTAGGTTAGGTTAGAACTCTTAAGACCCGCACGAGCCGAGCGAGCGCAGCGAGCGTGCTGCGGCAGCAGCCGGCGAAGTGCCAGAAAACACTCGCCCTGTTCCTTACATGTATTATAGTAACCAAATCTACCCACCCCGACATTTTTAGCCACGGGCCTGCGGTTACACTTAAGTTTAGCCGGCTAAAGATAGAACAAACTAACATTAACACCTCGTCGAAAATAAACCTAAGTTTAGCCGGCTAATCTTAAGTTTATGTTCTCACCTACCTTTAGCCGTAACATATCCATTAAACAGAAAAAGGATGCTAAGTGCAAGCTCTATCACTGTGTTATAGTCGAAACTCATTGCCCATCAAAAACAATTTAGACTGATTTTTGCCTTCAAAAGTGGTTTTGAACATTATTGAGTTTTGACTGCATTGCTATTTTTAGTTATATTTATGAATTTTACAGAACATACTTTTTATCTATGTTCATAATAAAAATGTTAAATAAAATGGATGTACTTAAGTACATCGATTCCAAAACAACAAGAACATAATATAGTGAATTTTTTTACCATTATTTATTTTTTACCATTTTTACCAGTATTCCGAATATCGTCATGCTTAATAAATATTTACGTCAAAAAATTAAGATACTAGAAAGAGATTTAAACATAGTTTGTTACATATTCAACAAGGAAGTAAATTTCAAGAAAGACAGGTCAGTAATCAGTATTAGGGTCGGTTCACCTTTAATTTCGATAACAAGCTTTTGATTAACAATAAAACTGGTTTTGCATATGACGTACGAAATGTGTAAAACCTGTTGCAAATGAAGCAGAAACTTGTAAATGAGTATTTTTTAAAAGAATATTTGGAATAATTATTATAGTTTTCGTAACTCAGTCCTATAAAAGAATATCTTATATATAAAAATGAATCGCAAAATGTGTTGGTAAGCGCATAACTCGAGAACGGCTGAACCGATTTCGATAATTCTTTTTTTATTATATTCCTTGAAG
Source organism: Colias philodice (assembly GCF_061535455.1). NCBI lineage: Eukaryota > Metazoa > Arthropoda > Insecta > Lepidoptera > Pieridae > Colias > Colias philodice. Next base: position 7,491,585 of record NC_143093.1, read on the forward strand.
TAAGAGGATGGTTTTTATGTAGAGAAAACGTAAACATGTACCACGGGCGAAGCCGGGGCGGACCGCTAGTTATACATAAATGCACATTTTCTGAGAGCATCTTAACGTCGACAATTCGTAGGGATAGGGATGTTACATTTATTACCATTAAATAAGTAAAGTCTACAATTAAGAATTAAATAAGTTGTCAACACAATCCAATTTTTTTTTTCATGAACTGCAATGCTTACCATATTAGTTATGTTATATTGCATTTCAATGTAATAACTACACTCATTAGCTTAAATAAATTAACTAATTAACTAGTGTAATAAAATTAGTCTAGAACAAACCTGTAATTAATCTAATGATATTTGTTAAGGCTGCAGTCTAGCAAAATTGCGTTTTCAACAAGTTATTTGACAATTTTTTCCCGGCTAATGAAATGATAAACTGAATTTTTTTTTCTTGTTTATCAATTAGTGTTATATACGCAATGCGCGTGAATTTTTTCACATTTGTAAAGTTACTTTATGTTACCTTAATCAGGCCTTCAAGATAAGTCTCTTTCCCCCAAAGACATTTCGAGCTAAGTTTGTGCACTCACTACGTTGCAACCGATTACAATTTACACAATCTGATCAGCACATTATTATCCTTATATAGTCGTTATTAAAAACTGCTGAATACAATTGCCGAAAAACTTATGATTTTCCTAATTAGAACGTTATAAATTCATTAAATTTCCCATTTTTTGCCTTACAAAATCTATTGATAAATACTGCTAAAAGTTATTGTTTCCATTAATTTATTCGAGTTGGTTGAAGACCAATGAGTATTAATCCTTTAAAAAAATTTTTTTTTTAATTTTGATAATTCTTTAAATATTAAAAAAATATTTAAAATAATTAGGAAAAATCATAGCGAATTTCTTTAGTCGCGCTCCTTGGGCCGGAGCGTTCTGACGTGTGCTCTACGCTCGATTTTCCTTCATACCGAAGTGAAAGTTGCTCTACTTCATTAAATTTAATATTTTTGTTAATTGATTATTTTTATCTTAGTTTTGTGCAAATATTCGTATTTTTAAACATTTGATTTCGATATGGAAAATAAACGAAAAACAGATGTTTTGCGCGAAGTGACAGTAGTACCCACCTCAACGCTTCGCTTATGAGGCGTGCAAAATATGCGTGTAACTATGTACTTACTAGAAAAAAAATTATCTTCGAACATAAAGTTAATGAAACCAAATACATTACAAAGGTGATTGGCAACAATTTCTTTATTTTACGGGGTTTCAGTAAAGGGATGAATGTTTCTTTTAAACTAAAGTAAGCTCATAAATTTTCTTATAATATATATTTTTTTTGAAGTTCCAAAAATGTTTATTTTTCGTTTGAGAAATACGAAATATATTTAATTATATTGAGAACTTGAACTTGGGACATACGGGGAAAATGATTTGTTTACTCCAAAATTCCAAATATGTCGAGGTGTTTTTTTTTTCTTCTAGTCATTTTAAACGTAGCGGCATGTTGTTTGATTATTAATTTTGTAACTTAAATACAGGATGTTGGTTTTATATTTTGATCTTACAGACGCGCTGACAAATTTAGTCCACCATTTCTAGTTTAGTCCACCAACTCTAAGTACCAATATTAAAACGAATGGATTATCATCACATCATAAAAACTCAGATGTAATGGAAGATTGCAATAACATAGAAAATTCAATGGGTGTTGAACTAAACAAACACAAGTAACAAGTAAAAAGAGCAACTATGGAGTTTCTTGCCGATTCTTCTCCGTAGATACTGCTTTCCGAATCGGTGGTAAATGTTAAAAATATGTACCTAATGACGTTTCAAAAGTGCTTCTAGAAGAAGTCTAATTGAATAAATAAATGTTTGAGTTTGAGTTTTGAGATAAACAGAGACGCGAAGAATAAAAAAAGAGGACGAAAACGATAATTCGTTGATGCTTTCCCTTTTCGACGTATTGTTAGGGTACATCACCAATCTGCAAAAAACAAAACTGATGATTCCCAATTGCTGATTAAAAATGAAAAACAAATAATCGACAACAGTGGTGAAAATTTGCTGATCACAATGAAACATCCTTCAGTGGTAGCAGATTTACTCATTTAAAATGTATCGGTGAACAGCGTAAAGGAGAGGAGGACAGGAAAACATTATGAATGTGGATGGTGGATTGTATACAGGGTGTAATCGATAAGTATGTGCAGGCGATTATGACGTTATTATTGCAGGTATCAAAAAACTTAAAACTGATATCGAAATTACTTTACCTAATGAGCAAAATGACAATAATAACTTTTTAAAAGTATAACGAGAAAAATTTACTTTATACACTCCCATATCAAGAAGGGAAAATGGGACTAGTAGAAGTTAAATGTCTAATTCCGGCAAAAGAGATGAATGCGGAAGATGCGGTTAAAAATAAAAAATTTAATATTTGAAATACAATGCAAAAAAATAACACTTTTGTCATAGATAAGAATCATGACTATTTTTTCCAAATTCAGGGACAACTAAACGTTGCAGAAGCAGAAGTCTGCTTATTTGCTGTTTGGACTGGAGTGAATCATTCGTTAAAAATAGAATATATAAGTTTAGGCAAAAAAAATAAAATGATGGACCATTATCAAGATTTTACATAAATTGCCTACTGTCAGAATTGATTGATTCGAGACTTCAGCATTCCATGCCCATCAAGGACCCATCCTATGTCATTCAAGCGATTGAAAAAAGAAAAGAAAAATCCAGTGCATCCGATAAAGCATCAGAATGCTAGCAAAATATTTATTAGGTTTATCCATATAAATATATATATTATACATAATATAATAAATCCGTAGAAGGGTCAATTCTGTACTTTGAAAATATGTATTTAAAAAATAAATAGCAGTGTTACTGGATCGATACCAAACACAAATATGTGATTAAAAAAATTTTTGTCTGTCTGTCTGTCTGTATGTGAAGGCATCACGTGAAAACTAATGGTTCGATTTCAATGAAACTTGGTATAATTATACCTTATTATCCTGGGCATAAAATGGAATACTTTTTATCCTGGAAAAATACGAAGAAAAAAAATAAATCTTAATTTTTCAGTTTTATCCATAGACGTTGTTCTGTAGAACCGCGAACACACGTTGCGTTACCCGCAGTGGATTCAGCGATGTAACCTGTAGCGCCAAAAGTCGGATTTGGCTTGAACCGTTTGCGGCACACGCGGGCCGCACGACACCACGCCTCCTCGACTCCTATATAAGGACGGCGTTCCGCGCGATGCATATATGTAATTTATGAATTTTGATGCGAGCGGACGTGTTAACATTACATTTTTTTTTATTATATACAAAATTTGTTTATCCGTTTTATTAGTTAAACTGAACAACTTTCACTAAGAAACTTAGGTCGAAAAAAATGTATAGAGTTATGCATTTGAAGATATCAATAGAACGTATTCGCAAATTTTGTGTACTGATAAAAAAAATCACCTGGTGTAATTTTCACGAAAATTGTTTCAAATTGTCATGTCTGGTACTTATTACGAATATTAAATTATGCATACGAATGATTTAATTTTTAAAAATTAAGTGGAGCAACTTTCCCATAGTACATTTGTATTATTTACATATAGGATGACAGGATGCATTTGTTTGCACTACTAGACCAAGCCCTTAAGGCAACATTTTGTAATTCAAAGAAGTGATTGAAGTACCTACATAGAAATCTGCTATTTCAATAGATAATGGTTGATTGTCTTCAAGTTATAACTTCCCTGATTAAATTTACAACCAAAGACCACACAGACAAAACTTATATTTTTTTAAATATTGTTTTCCCATTAACACCGAAATGCAAAAATAGCTGTACTTGTGCATATTTTTTTGTGGTATATATACATATTCATTATGCTACAAATAGAACAAAGATTTCTTACACTAGTCTTTGTTTTCTATTTTTTTTTCTTATATTACTAAAAGATTTTTGATTTCGAGCATAATATTTTTTTCAACGAACCATTTTTCATACATACAGCACACGTCAAACTTGACCTCTACCTTTGTTATCGGTCAATTAGGGAAAGCTGGCATGTTCACAGTACTCACACTTATGCAATTTCACTTACAGTATGTTCAAAAATAAATGCGACTCTAGTTTCATTTTAGACTTGAATTGTAAAATGGGTGCGTTGTAGATATATATATATATATATATATATATATGCAAATATAATTACTTATGAAAGCTCTCATAATTTACCTGTAAAATTATAATTTAAAAGTAAATCAATTGATGAAGTTAATTATTTATTCTAATAATAATCAATTGGATAAAAGTATTAATAATCATTCAATTATCAAATAATAATTAAATTCCTGACTTTGGTCGAGTAAAGATATCTAAGAAATATTATATTTGTAGTAAGTACGTAATACCTACCAATACGCGCTAACAAATATGTGTTACATGTTTATTGTATAATTTTCACACTATTGGTTTTAAACTCAAACTCAAACATTTATACAATTAGACTTCTTCTAGAAGCACTTTTAAATCGTCATAACAGTTTAACAGTTTTAACATTTACCACCAATTCAGAAAGCAGTATCTATAGAGAAGAAGAAGAATCTATTTAATCATAATCGTAATCTTCTACTTCACTGTAACTTTCATCGCTCGAAGAACTCGATGTTTCGTTGTCGGAATTTCTTAATGTTATTATAAATGAGTCAGTGTAATTATCTACTTTTGGTTCTAATTGAATATATTTTTCCTCATGTTCTCGCGTCTTTCTCCAAACGTCACTAAACATATCCAGACTAATAGCATTTGTTTCCTTTCTAAATAATTCTTCCACAGTTTTCAAGTTAAAGTTATCATTTTGTGATGCTACTTTCCCTTTAATTATGCCCCATAGTAATAGACTACAAGCCCGCATAGGACAAAAATATGGGTCAAATGAACCACCAGGGGACATATCTAGAACGATAGCAGAGCAAAAAATAATAAGATTCATCACTATGCCGTCACTTGTAAGCTGTCCAACTGAGTGCAGATGAGAATTGAAAAGTACAGGTAGACTCGGTAAATTTTGGTCATATATTTTTGTACGGCATTCTTAACCATCGATAGATCCATTAAAAATAATAAGAAACCGCTCAGTGCCGTACAAAAATGGTGGTCCACCAAGTCGGAATTTTTATTTAATTTCCGAGAGTTACCGGGGGTAAATTTGGTCATTTGACCATGGACGGCATCTGTGTCATACTATTGCTATACTGCTTTTAATCCATTATTCCGCAACGCCGTACAAAAATCATGGGGACAAGGGGAAAAAATCGAGAGTTGCAATCCCCTCTCTTTCCCCACTCCAGGGGGTCATTTGACTAAGTACGGCTTCGGTTCCAAAACATTATCTAGCACTCAAAAGTACTATTAAAAGCAATGCCGTCAAAAAATAATTGTTCTTTTAAATGTATACCAATAATCATCTTAATTTCATCGAATTCTTAATATAAAGAGCTGTAAGGTCATTTGACCCTGTACGGGAACTTTTTTTTTAACATGATATTGTAAAATTCAATTGTTGTATAGTATTGCCGTTCAAAAGAAACCGTTCTAAAAAAAGTTATAGAGAAATGCAAAACCAGAAATTTTGTTAAAGTTTAAACATCGTAGATTAATGAAATATAATAGTTTTCTACACTTTATCCGTTGTTTTAAATAGTATTAACATAGATAAATTAGGAAAAAACGATGCCGTACATTTTTGTGCAGACCACATCTTTTAGGCTGATGAAAGCGACGAAAGCTACAATTTTAAGGGTGCTTTATGGCCATTTGATACAGTACGGCATTAACATATTTTTACCCAACTACGGCAAAGCAAAAGGAGGGTTATGGTTGTTTACAGGTCATGTATGTATGTTCATCTATTCCCTCGTAACTTCTAAACTACTTATCAGAATTCGACAAATGACATATCATTAGAAGCGTCTGAATTGTTCACTGGATAACCAGCGACTAGCTAGCTAAAGGCTATATGGGGTTTCACAAAATCTAATGTGGCGCCCTCTAGCGGACAAAACATACAGAGTAAAAAAATAAAGTTAAGATAAATATGCAGTGTTTGGTATCATTTGAAAGCGCTTTACTTGTACATTTTGAATATGTATATATTACTAGCATTTGCTTGTAACTTTACCTGTATTCATGGACTGATTGCATATAATTCACATCTTTTCGTTCATAGCTTTTTTATTAGTTCATCAATTTAACGGAGTCCATTCCACCTGACTGTCAATTTCCAAGGTGATAATTAACCACCTCGAGCTTCTTAATATTAATGTATATTTATATTTTATTATAAAAATATAAAGCAAACATTTCGTTATATGGATTTTTTTCTTTTTCAGATTTTTCCCCTTTGAACCAACGAAAATGTACGGCACATGAAAAAATATTATCTATGCATAAAATACTTTAAAAATAAATTTATTTCGTGTTGTGTCAAATGACCCCCTGGAGTGGGAAAAGAGAGGGGATTACAACTCTCGATTTTTTCCCCTTGTCCCCATGATTTTTGTACGGCGTTGCGGAATAATGGATTAAAAGCAGTATAGCAATAGTATGACACAGATGCCGTACATGGTCAAATGACCAAATTTACCCCCGGTAACTCTCGGAAATTAAATAAAAATTCCGACTTGGTGGACCACCATTTTTGTACGGCACTGAGCGGTTTCTTATTATTTTTAATGGATCTATCGATGGTTAAGAATGCCGTACAAAAATATATGACCAAAATTTACCGAGTCTACCTGTACTTTTCAATTCTCATCTGCACTCAGTTGGACAGCTTACAAGTGACGGCATAGTGATGAATCTTATTATTTTTTGCTCTGCTATCGTTCTAGATATGTCCCCTGGTGGTTCATTTGACCCATATTTTTGTCCTATGCGGGCTTGTAGTCTATAACTCTATTGGGTTGAGTTCTGGATGGTATGGTGGAAGGCGCAATACACTATGTCCATGATCTTTGAGGATTGCATCAAGTAGGTAAAAATTGTGTATAGTTTGGCTTATTTTTTTAATAATGTGATAACTCTGATTATTAATTAGTAATTTGATTTTTGAAAAAAAAATGCCGATTTTAGTCAAAATTTATATTTTTCTAACAAGATCCTTATCATCCAAATTTCCACCTTGGTGAGAAAAATTGACATTTCTAATGAAAATGAACAAAAAATTAAATGATTTTATTAAATACTGTAAAATAGTCTATAATTCTTCCATTTACTGTATCACAAAATTCTTCATAGATTTTTAGATATTCGTACTACACCAATTACATCACCCTGTATTTATAAACAATTGCAAAATATGACACATACATAGGCCGGGAGATACTGACACAAAATTTCGGGTCATTTGTAACAGAATGGCGGTTCTACAAAAATCTTATTACGCAATGACTAAAAGAAAAATGATGGTCAGAACTCAGAACGCTGGTACCGGCGGACTAGTCGCGTGGGCGTTAGTCGAACTCGTCGGATAAATAGCGAAAGTCAAACGATTAGTAACACAAAAATTTTAGAATTTACCGATAGCCCATAAAAAAGATGTAGGCGGTAGTGTCATGCCATACTTTTCCGGTGTAACTTACAGCCCCCCATACCGACGCGATGCGTTGATTAAAAAAAAAACAATTCAAACATTTGTACCAGGCTAACTTTTGCACAGGTAATCATCATCGTGCAGACATTTACGAAAATCGCCATGCCATACTTTTCGGACGATTCCAAATAGCCACCATACCGCCGAAAATCTGCAAAAAAAAAATTTTTTTCGCCAAACAATTTGTACCAGTATTGCATTTGAATTTTTGGAAGTATTTGATAAAATGTGACCATTATTATATTTGCCATACTTCTAGTAGGGGGAAAAAGTGCTGCTATACTTGAAAATTAATTTATTCGTCACGTTTCAAAAATACGACTGTACAATACGTAAAATAATTTTTTACAGTATGGGATCATTATATTCTGTTTGTTTGTATACAATTCTACCTAGAAAAAAATATCGCAGATTGCAAACATGGGGCGGATGATTGTAAGACGTAAAAAAAAATGAAAAGAATTGGCGATTTGTACCAGTACGGCATTTTTGGAAAGTATATGATGCAACGTGACCATTATTATATTTGCCATACTTTTAATAGAGGGAAAAATTAGTGCCATACTGCTACAAATCGTTCAAACTACGAATAAAATCTTATAATAAGAAAAAAATCTTATACACATTCGCCACCTCCCACAGGTATGGCATTAACACACTTCTATTTATAATCATTCAGGAGTTGTTGAAAAAAAAAATGTAGGGTGGTACAAATCGTTTGGCGAGAAAAAAAAATTCAAAAATTTGCAGATTTTCCGCGGTATGGCGACCATATGGAATCGTCCGAAAAGTATGGCATGGCGATTTTAGTAAATGGCTGCACGACGATGGTTACCTGTGCAAAAGTGAGCCCGGTACAAATGGTTGAATTGTTTTTTTTAAATCAACGCATTCACGTCGGTATGGCGGACTGTAAGTCACATCGTAACTGTATGGCATGACACTACCGCCTACATCTTTTTTAAGGGCTATCGGTAAATTCTAAAATTTTTGTGTTACAAATCGTTGGACTTTCGCTATTTATCCGACGAGTGTGACTAACGCCCACGCGACTAGTCCGCAGGTACCAGCGTTCTGACCATCATTTTTCTTTTTGTCATTGCGTACTAAGACCCCTCTAGACCGCCATCCTGTTACAAATGACCCGAAATTTTGTGTCAGTATCTCCCGGCCTAACATGTGCAATGTGTAAATGTGTTGACGTTCCAGCTCTTCTTAATATACCTGTAGTTTGTTACATTCTTTATCGTAAAAAAAACGTTTCCGTAATTGAACTTAATGTTTTTCTGAACTTTTGTTGTTTACAAAATATGGAATGGAAAGTGGGTAAGCATTGTATACAAAGAAAGAGGTTCTAAGTGATTTGAAGCAACGCTTTCGTGACTGGGTGATATTAAGCTACAAAATGATGGTAACTGTATAAATAATAATAAATATTCGTCCAAGGATCGTTGTGGAAGTAAGAGGTACGTTACGGAAATGTGACGACGCCGCACTTGGACGAGTTTGTCGACCTTCGCACACTGCCTGCTGGCTGCTTGTAACACCAGTCGTTATGGAATATGTATTTTACAAGTTTTTTAAAGATAAGCAGTAAATTATACATGTATAGAACTTTGGGATTCAAAATGTTGTCCTGCTCTCACAATTTCGATAAAATATAAGCGTAAACGCTTTGCTCTTTGGTGAAAAAATATTTATATACAGAATGTGACCTTTTCGATCTGATGAAAGGAAAATAAAGAATATAGTAGCCAGATTAGGGCTGGAAAAGGATGAATTATAATAATTTTTAAAGCTTGACGCAATAATCACTATGATCAGTGATCAGTCTCAGTAAGATTCATTCGAAAAAAAGGAAACACTCGAAATCAAGATTTTGAAAATTGCACAATAATAAGTAAACATATACAATTTAATTTTACTTGTGTAGGTATAACATCTCAATAAAGCCTCCTATAACACACAGTGGAGACTGGAGACAACAATGATATTATGAATAATTTGGACACAGCAGACAATTAAATACTTGATGATGTGAGTTTCTTAAGATGTACGTAATATCATATCAGTTCCCATTTAAGGAAAATCAATAGACCGTCATAGTTATGTATGACGGAGTCGATTGATTTTCCTTGAGTAGGTATTATCATTATTACTAAAGTGTGAATCACATCTTGAAATATATTTATCTCTACGCAACCTAAAAACCGTAAAGCAGGTGAATGTATCTCAATACAAGTCTAGTCGGTTACGTGGGTACGTACGTACTTACTATAATCGACTCCGCGACCACGAGATGACTCATCGACCCGACCAGCAAGCGCCACCGGACATCACCATATTTTATGACTACTGTTGGTACTTTATTGTACTCTCGTATGCTAATCGCTATCGTAACCGTTAACTGACTCCATCTTTTCAAGGGATGCCTATAGTCTGCCTTTAAAGAATAGCTATGTAAGCAGACCCTTTTTGAGTGAAGTGGCCCATTAAAATCTACACACACGAAAACAACACATACAACACTACGAAATGTCTTGTGTTTGTTTATAAGAAGTCTGAATGTTCGCTCCCCTTTTTCAGAGATGTTTAGGGGACTCTTTTGTTGAAAAAGCAAATGCAGTGCTTCAGTTTAACATTTTTTAACCTTTTATACAGATGAAAATAGTGTTATTGCCAGTGCAGTGTTAACCAAATATTATGATTCCTAGCATTAAAATTGGCGTAGAAACTACACACTACACACTGAAACAAATATCGTTGAGTCAATCAGTTTCTGTATCTCTCGACTTGCTAATTTGTCATACAATGAGTGAAAGGTTCATCATATTTGGGTCGGGTCGCTCCAATGATAAAATATAACTTCACTCTGGTCATACTTTACGAAATCACGTTAATTGCGGAAATGATTAAATCCTCATTAACAATCCTATTAAAAAATGAACAAACCGTTCTGGCGTATGATAATAACATCTTCCTGCTTTAAAATAGCTATAATTCATACTTAGTAGCTCTGCAATACGCAGTTGTGGCCTCGGCTCCGAGTTTCATACTCCATTATGACCCTTTTATATTTAACCTAGAACCATTTTAAATTGTGCCAACTTTTTTATTTCCTGTAGTTAATTATTCTATTTGAAGCTCAATTTTAATAGAATTGTGCCATGATAAATCATTTTATTTATGCGAAAATTTCAAATCATCTTATCGCGTACATATTGTTGC